>NC_134242.1:93627834-95007417 GCF_965152275.1 Natator depressus | reverse complement strand
GCCAGATACTTGAGCTTAAACATGCAGGAAAATATCCTACAAAATTGGCTGAAGTGCAAGTAAGATCAGAATCAGATCTAGAATCTCTAAATTGACAGGAAATACAGAAGTATATAGAAGAGAAAAAATTAACTTTTAGGGAGAACAAATAAATTGTCCGAATTGTCATCAGACAACCCCTGAGAACTCATTAGCAAAGCTTCTTGGTGGCCACAAGAAACTCAGATTTCAACACTATCTTTCTGTGTTGTTTCTCTTAATTTTTACTCAGACCCCTTTGTCTGCACAACAAAATTAAGTTGACCTCTGTTAGGCTGACATACAGCTACTGCAGCAATTACTGCGGTTTTTCATGTCCACACCACCCTCCGTCTACTGGTGGTGTGCATCCTCACCAGGAGCACTTGCACTGACTTAAGTGGGGCAGTCTGCCCCATGTGGGGCTCAGACCTGAAGCCCAGCCAGCCTGGGCCAGATAGCCAACAGGCGATGTAAGTAACAAGCGTCCATGCTGATACTGTCACCCTAACTACGTCAACCTAAGTGCTATGCCTCTCATGGAGGTGTAATTATTAAGTCAGCGTAGTGGGCAACTTACATTGGTGAGAGCTGCATTGTAGTGCAGACGCTTACAGAGTTAGGGTGACGCAAGCTGCCTTACATCAACTCTGTAGTGTAGATCAGGCCTCAGTCTTTAAGTGACTTTCAATCTGAGCTGAGAACAGCAGTTCTCTATGATTTTTAGAGACTATTAGCACAACCCCTATAAAAATAGCCATTGTGCAAAGCCCTGGACCACAGCCATCCTGCTCCAGGCAGCATCTGTGGCTCGTGGAGCCCAGAGAATCTTTTTGATGCACAATACAGTCCCAGAGAAACTGAGTTACGCTAACCAAGACTTCTGATAAAATCAGGATGCACTGGTTGAGGGTTTGTAAACATTCGTTATACATTATGATGAAATCTGATTAATACAAACTAGGTCATTGTTAAACCAGCCCTAGCTAACCCAGATGTGAAAATCAGAACACCTGAAATCTAAGTAATGTAGCAAATTAACACAAGGGAAAAAGTACCATAATATTGAGCACTGATGTTGGGGTCGGTGGGAGATTGGAAAATGTCAACATTTCTTGACTATATCCAATTGAAAAGGTTGAAATTATGACAAAACTCATCAACATTTTTAATTTCAATAAAAAGGGTCAACGTTTTCAATGAAATTTTCTGCTAATATTTTTACAGCTGTTCGAAAACTTTTACATTTTCTATGAAAAACAGTTTAAAAAAAAAAAAACCCTGGATAAATTTGTGTGAAAATGTTCCCCCTTTTTTTTTTTTTAAAAGCAAATCTGCTTATAACCCTCAGTAACATACGGCCAACACTGCAACATGGTAAGACGACGTTAAACCTGGCTGGTAAGCTAAAATGTGAGGAATACCAAGTGGTTGTAAAAGTGTTTTCTTGTATCATCTGTCTCCCCTCTAGGTCTGGATTTATACCAAGAATGATCATGGGGGAAAATACATTTTAGAATCTTGGAGTCTTTCACAGAAACTCAGTCTATTGTCAATAAACTTTAACCAGTGAGCCAGCAGTCAGCTGTGAATAAAACAGTGAGGCCTATCAAAGCTGTATATGGGCTGGTCCAAAGTCCAATGAAGTAAATGGAAAGACTCCCTTCAAAGGATTTTGTATCAGGCATAAATATCTTTTTAAAGAGTGACACGATTTTGCCTCGGTGATATTATATTCACACAGGGGACCAAACTTGCAGCAATGTGTAGACAAAACAGCCATAGAAATCCCTTAATGGCTGTACTCCATCCCTTCGCCCATCATACAGTACCAAGTGCTCTTGCAACATCTACATTTTTAAATATTTGGCGTTATTTTGCCAGTGCCTTAGTCTTCAAAATCACAACAAATTCTTAAAATGTCAACAAAACAGAGCAGCAGCTTCACGTACTACTTTTGCAAGCTTTTCGGAGTAATTGCTTTCATATTATTCATTTCTTTTTTCTCTTGAGTTTTACATAGCCAAATTTGAGACACAAAATATAATGCAAGCCATGGTTTATAAAAATCTGATTCCAGTTCTGAAACTATTTCCTATATGTTTATTGTATGATACCTGCGACTTTGGCATTCCGAAACCTACAGTCGCCGATTACTATCTGCAAACTGTTGACAGGAATCCAGCCCTCTTTCCTTCTGTTCAGGTTTTTCACCAACCTTTGAATGATAAATGTATTAGTGGAAAACATGGGCAGCTTTAGACCCATTACACACAATGTTCATCATTAATTTTGAAAAGTTACAGAACACAGACAATACATTCAAATCAGTGGCCTTGGTTCAGCAAAGCAAGTCAATGGGACTTAAGCACGTGCTTAAAGTACTTTGCTGAATTAGGATTTGGGTGTCTAAAGTAAAGCACCCACCATCAGTATTTAGGCACCATTGAACTCAATGGGCCTAATCAAACATTTATAGGATTGAGGCAACAAGCATTAGGCACCTGTGTTTGAAAATTTGGATCTTAATATTTCCATGTCTGTCAAATCCTTTATTTAATAATGTGTCAAAATATGACATCTTGATCAGCTGATCTGCGTTTAGATGGTCTCATTCAGGTTTGGAAATTCACTACACAATAAATTAAACCTATTCTGTGCTAACAATAGGTAACAGTTTTTCCATTCATTCCTCCTCATGATTCCCCTGTGAGATCGGTAAGAGAGCTTAGGCCACAGAGAGACGCAGAGTCTAAGGCCACAGAGAGATGCAGCGTCAGAGTCAGGACGAGAACTTGCATCCTTTGTTCCCAAGCTCCCATCCTTTGTTCAGACTATGTCTCTATCATTTAGCCTTGCATGTCACAGTCATTCCTGAGCAGTGCAGCATCATTTAGTCCAAAGTATACTTGGCATTTTTACCTTTTTTCTCCTCATGTCTAATACTACATATCCAGCTGTAACTGACCCATGGTCACAACAGGAGCTCACGGTTCGGTCTTGTGGTTAAAGCACTAGACTGAGACCCAACAGATCAGGGACCGACTCCAGGCTCTGCCACTGATCTCTTGTGTGACCTTGGCCAAGTGACTTAATCTTTCTGTGCCTTAGTTCCCCATCCATAAAACAGGCCAAGACCTTTTGCTTCCAACCTCCATCCCTACAGAAGGCCCTGCCACGGAAGATAAAGGAGAATCTCCATTAGCTGTCACACTGTTAGAACTCACTGTGAGCCACTAGAGATCTGTAGCGTACATTCACAGTAGCCAGTCTCTGTGACACAGCGTCGCTAAAACCACCATGGGAATTGGCGATTGCTCAAAAAAGCCCCACCCGATTCGATGCTTTGTATATTGATGTTCCTAACGTTCCATTTAACTTCCCTTACAATACAACGAATGCGGATTTGGGCCAGGAATCCTCTAATGGGCAGTGTGTGTCTGCACACTTAGACTCTGGTCACTGCACCCCTCCAATTCAGATTTCTCATAGTAGCACAATCTCCATCCCCATGAAAATATATGAAATGACGCAGCTTGCTTTCATACCAGGACTCAAGGAAAGGCTCTGAGGGCTGACTGACAAGAGCCAGGTAACAAATCAACCTGAAAAGGAAAAGCAGCCAGACCATAGGCCAAATTATGAGAGGGCACCATGCCCTCCAAGCTAATGAGCGTAATGGTTTGACAGGCAGGACATCAGATATGGTAATTTCCTAGGCAGTATTCCCAGCTGAAAGCAGAGAGCCAGCTGTTAATCCTTACCTTGCAAGCCAAACTCAAACTTTCCCCGAGCCAATGGCTCATTGGGCTGACATGCTTAAGGCACATCAGTTTCATAGCCAACAGTACACAAGGGAGTGATGTGATCGGCATCACCTCCAACTGTCTTTGCAAGCCACTGAAGAAGAAAAAAGCCTTGTAATTGCTAAGTGCTATTATTAATTGCCCCAGAGGAAGAAGACCCAGAGCTGAGCTGCAGAGGACAGGGAGAGGACAAAGGCAAAGAGCAGTCATTCACACCATGGCTTCAAACAGAAACGTCAGGTGTTTAAAAAGGTCTTTCTCGCAACGTGTTTGATTTTACGTTATTCACTCAAGCTGGGAAGGGAAGGGACACCCAATCACAATTTCCAGGTCAATAAGAATGGAATACACCATTTGTAAGGAGTCTAAGGGTCTGGCTATACTCAGTCAATGGGCGTGACTGCAGCTCAGGTAGACAGAGCTGAGCTAGCTCTAATGTAGCTAGCTCAGATATCAGAGCAGCGAGGCCGTGACGGCATGGACTTCAAAGCACACTGTACAAGTCCCCCTCCCCCACAGAACTCTGGGTAATTACTCAGCCACTTGGCTAATCTAGGGGTTTACTCAAGCTGCAATAGCTCCCCATGATTGCAGTTCAGACCTATGCTAATTCTGTAGTTTCCAGTAGAGTACACACACTAACAAAGGTACACCAGATATATTCCGAGTTAAACTAGATTGAGCATAGTTACCTTGTAGGTTCCTGGAGGTAAGGTAAAAGAATTCTAAAATACTTACCATTGCCCTTCCCCATCCTCATGCAAAAGTTGAATTACATCCCCGTTTTTAACCAGCAGGTCCTCCGATCCTCTATTCTTGCAGTCTGCTAGGGCTTTATATTTTCCTGGAGACTAACATTAAAAAAAAAAAATTACTTCACAAGAACTCTGTTCCACAACACGGTGTAATTAATTTTTAACAGTCTTTATTCCTGGCTGCTGTGGGGAAAGTGGTACCCTTCTTGGTTTATGTATAATAATAAGCAATCATGCAACAATGTTGGCGATAAGTATTCATATGCAACCTGCTTTCTTAACACTTCTATAAACAAATTATTTTTATCTACAAAAAACAATTACTGTAATGCATGCAGCAACTGGTAACATGCTATTAAAGTCAAATTAAGTGGTGCTGAGAACTATTTTTTTTCTTCTTCCTGAATACAATTAGTAGCGAGAATTAAAATGAGGCTTTTTTTCCTTCTGGTACTGTTGTGACTTCCATGTCTTCGGGGTTTTTTTTCTGTACATCAAGTGAACATTTATGGCACTGGTGCTGCAAGTTATAGAGAGCGCTTGAATGTGCTTTAGATACTGACACAGTTCGAGATCCTGATCTCAGGCTGTGCTCTGTTCCCCTTGGCTAGCACTCACACAATAACAAAAAAATATTAACAGGAAAAAATTCGCTGAGGTCAGATTGAATCCTCCCACTCCAATGCTGCTTGGGAAAAAAAACTCACTCAAAATTGTTTTAAACTGGGGAACAGTAGAGGAGACAAGTAGGGATGTGTTTACACCCTAGATGCTTCCATGCTTCTGCTGGTATGCCATCAGGGCCAAGAGCTCTCTTATTTTTCATGTGGTCCAATGCTTCCTCAAAGACTACTTCTAGGACTGGTGCCATCAGATCCTGTGTGGTTTTATCATAAGGCATTGTTCTCTTGGATTCTCTTAATTAAGAAGCCTTTTGAAGTAATTTCTCCGCCATTCCTTAATGTGGTCTCATTGATTAACACGATGGTTTTTTTCCTTCTGGTACTGTTTCCACTTTCATCTTTAGTGACTTGATCTTACCAATATCTTTCCTTCTCTTATTGCCAGTCTGTATATTTCCCTCTCACCCTGCTTTGTTTCAAGATGAACACATAAGCCCTCCACAGCCCTAGCCCCAGTGGCTGCCACCTCTTTCTTCATTTTATACTCTTGAAAATCCTGCTGTTGGAGCGTTGCTTGAAAAAGTTTAAACACTTTTTTCTCCTTGATGCCCTCTCAAACTTTCTCATTCCACCACCAGATCTTACTGGAGAAAAAGACTCTCGCTTTTGTTTCACCATTCTTGAGTTTTGCTTGCAATATGATTCTGCCATTGATTCATATTTTCTCTTAACCCTTCTAAAGAGATCTTTCCCAACACTTTCATTTTAAACTCCTTGCTAACTTTGTTAAGCTTCCAGCACTGGTTTTCTGTACTGCTTTGGACTATTTTCTTCTCATGTATATGTTTCCAGAGTCAAGAACCAGCAAGTCTATGCTGAGCTGCAATGTTTTCCCTTGAGATAACCTGACAGGTTTTTGATGTTCTTCAGCTCAGTTTGGCTTACCAGGAAGTAACCTATCTGCACCCTCAGCCTTTCACTCTTGTAGGTAATCAAGTGTTCTTCCTTCCTAGGAAAGAGTGTATTAATGACTCCCAAATCACGTCTGGGTGTACTGAAAGACAGTTTCCCCTTCCTTGTTCTTGTGTCCAAATCTATGGCTGCTATGGTACATTTGGAAGCATTTACTGTCTCTCCCCAGTACCCATTAAGGTCAGCTCCAATTATGACTTTTCATTCTTTATCACTTTGTGCACAACCATGTCCATTTTCCCCAGAAATCCTTTTTCTTGTTTGCCACATCCCACTTAGGGTTCATATTCACATGTAACATTTAGGGGGGCATTTTCAAGAGCTAGCGTAACCAAAATTTATCCAATATACAAAGAGACAAGGTCAGTGAGGTAATATCTTTTATTAGACCAGCTTCTGTTGGTGAGAGAGAGACAAGCTTTCGAGTTTACACAGAGCTCTTCTCCAGGTCACCAACAGATAAAAGATATGACCTCACCCAGCTTGTCTCCCTAATATCCTGGGACCACCCAACAACAACGGCATACACCAGTACACAGAAGGCATAAGCAAATACAGATTTTAACAAAAAGAGAAGTCTTATAGTGGATATCCCCAGACACACTCTTTAGTGCCCTTGAAATAAAGCATTTTTTTATGCATCACTAACCAACTGGCTCCCATCTTCTTCTTCTGTGTCTGAGCAATTAGAAAGGTAATTGTTGCTGGACCAGTCCTCAAGCCCTTCACAGATTTCCACAGATTGTGACATTCTCGACCAATCTGCAAGAAAATATGTTACTTAGGGCCTTAGTTCAAATAACGGATATATTTTTCGGCTGTTGGTTTGGAATAGAACACATTGCAATGTAATATTATGCATGCAGAAAGATCTTGCAAACTTGTACATACTTTGCTTTGGCTTGTTCTGTGGCGATGAGCTGATACGATCCAACATTACAGGACTGGTGCGTTCAGAATCATTTTCTTCGGAGCTTATGGAGGCTCTATGCTGCTTTCTGAAACGTATGTAAAAGAAATGTGTCATTGTTTTCAATTTCAAATATTGGTGAAGTCTCTTCAGTTTGGCAAGCCAAGGATCTAAGCAGGTACTACAAAGTGCTTTTGAATACTTCAATGACTCTAGTGGCATATAGTCTCAATGTGGGGGGGAGGGGGGAAGGGGCAGAGAACAAACACAGCTAAAGCAATTGCCTCAAAGCGCAAGCACCACCTTAGCGGTAGATTTCTTCTGACTACACCCTACCTGCTGAGATTATCGGAAATGTCCTTCTGCATGCAAAACTCAGAGTTGTTATTTTCTATGGGAGTTCTGTGCACCAATCAATATGGACTTCCTGTGGATGTTTTCAGCAGAGGGTGAGATGCTATGCTGCGCCTCTAAGAAGCACAGCACAGAATTCACAGCTCAGGGGATGGGGAGGTGGGTTGGCTTTAAGCCTCTCTGGGGGCTTTTCTAAGCTATGGCAGCTTCTTCAGCACTGCCCGGAACCACCGCAGCACTGCATGTAGGAGCTTCATCCCCAACATGCCCCTCCTGCCACCAGCTGCGTTCCTATGCCAGGGCTTGCAAGGAGGTCCTCAAGACAGCCTTACGGTGGTTTTCCACAGTGCTGCCCCAGTGCAATCCTCTCCGGCTGGATATGGGGCTTTTAGGGCCCCTCTCCACTTTTCCAGCCCTTTTGCATGGCATGAGGGGGCCAGAGTGGCGCAAAGAGCTCACCCAGAGAGTGCCCAAAAGGCTCTGGATTTGCATATGTATTTTAAATAGTGAACGATTTTATTTTTTTCTTCCAAATCTGTAGAGCTCATCTGACTTACCCATCACTCAGCTGAGGGGAAAGTTGGATCTGGTCTGTAAACAAACCGTATGGTTTCTTCTCAACTGTGAGTAGGTTGCAAATACTCTGTTAGTTTAACGTGGTTTGTTAAATCACTCAGAGTCATCACCCACTCAAAACAGACAAAGTGTTACTTCAAACATCAGACTTCTTTGCACACATCAGTGCTCTTTTTTTTTTTTTTTTTAAGCCAAAGTAGAGCCTCATTAATTTGCGCTACTAACTGCAGGTTAGCTGGATTACCAACTTTTGCAAATTGGAGAGAGTTAGTCTTTGATTCAGCCTGGTCTGTTAGTAGGCATCCCAACTGTACACATGCAAGTAGTCCACTAAAGTCCAGGGATTACTCATGTACCTAAAATGAGGCAGGTGCTGAAGTACCTTGCTGAATAAGGGCCTAAGAGAACAAATAAGAAATTTTAATATATCAAGATGCTCCCATCAAAAAAGGATCATTTTGATTTATTTTCCACAAGGGTAATTTGCCTTTACTTATAATAATACTGCCTGTTATCCTAGTATATGCACTATAACCTTTTTCTTAAAAGTAATGAAGTATCAGTAATAGGAGACATGCTATTTCTCTGGTGAGAAGGACTGGGCTGGCAGATTAGCAACGTGAGCGTCAGAAAGGTTCTGCTGTAGTGAACACCATCAGGAAATGTACCTTTTATAAGCTCCTGCTGCTTGAACAAAATTTTTCTCATTTCACTTAACCACGCCATCTTCACATCTACTGTTGGGGCCTGAAAGAGGAGAAATATTTGAAATTTGGGGGCTTTTATGAATCCTCCGTTTTAAAACTGAGTTGAGCCTCAGTTATCTAAACTGTAATTATCCAAAAATCCCTATTATCCAAAGCAAGATTATAGCCTCTGATGACTATTAATTATATTTAAAATGTTCCTGAGTCCCCAAAATTATTTAAAGTTCTCCATTACATTCAGATAGCAAAGGTGGTACTGTAAATGGAAATCATGTAGAGCTCATCACAATACAAGGGATGCAGTCAAAAGTACATGGGCATGTCTCATTAACTCTTTTTCCAAAATACCCAAAGGCAAAACCTGCTTATGAATAAACAGCTACCACATTTCAACTGAACAACAGAGCTGCTTCAGAATTCTAAGGCAACACCATACACATTTCAAAATACAACCTTGTTGTGATCAGACAACAATCTGCATATATTGTCTCCACTACTCGACCTACACACCCATAGATATACAGCCACAAATATAGGTTGAAATCCTATGAAATCACTGGGAGTTTTGCCATTGACTTCAATGGAGTCAGGATTTCACCCAGAGAGTTAATAAAATTCTCTTCAAATACAAATAAAAAAAGTTTGGAAGAAAGCTGTGTCACGTCTTGCAATGACATTTCAGTGCGACCGTGTGTTTTGGAAGGGGTATCGATTAAAGGTGGGTGGGAAACTGACTTCTAGTTCTGCAAAAAAAATTTGAATCAGGACGAAAATCCCCACCGCCCCCGCAAAAATCTGCAATATTACGTTTTGGACACAGTGAAAGGTTCCGAAGCAGGAATGGTTCCCAAATGGAACACACTCCCTGGGAGCCTTGGATCCAAGGCAGCCTGTCTGGGAAGATACTAAGGAGCTCAGGAACCAGGGCTCTCAGGGCTGCCAGGCCTGTTTCAGACCAACGCTAGTATCCATGTTTATTGATTTAAGGTACAGTTTCCCCAGTATTCCTTTAGCACAGGGGGATTTTCTTAACATTATACTATGCAGTTTATGTTCTTAATCTTAAGCATGGCCCACTGCAGATGCCACTAAACAAAGGCAACGTAAGAACCTATTCTATTAATCTACTGGATCATTCTCAGGCTAATAGAGCAGCGAGGGATTTGAACAGAAACGGTCCACACACATTTGCCAGCCAGAGTTCCCGGTTCACAAGGAGATAGGCAATTCTCAGCTGAATGTCCACGAGTTTAAACAGCACTATGAGGATATAAAAACAAACATGGCATTTTAAAAATCACACACCTGCACAACATACACCTCCTCTCGTCCGCTGTACCAGATCTCAAATTTTCGATGATCCCCCTTCACGTTTTCAGTGATTCCAACAGCATTCATCTGTTTAAAAAGAATCACATGTACTTTTACTCTCATCTGAAAACCTAATGTCTTCACATTGTGTTCATCTTAAACAAGCCCCAAGTTCCCCCCCACACCCGCAAATTAACAAAGCTCACCAAAAATGCTTATTTTCAGTGGTGACTGAAAGTGGTTATCTACAGTTGTTCACACTGGGCGTTTTGTTTAACCATTTGTAACATCTATAGAAGGTTTCTTGGAGCTAGCAGTGCCCCTCTGGGGACTTTCCATAACATTCATGGATCAGTGGGAGTGATTTAGAAGAGGGATCACAGGCCTGAGTCTCAGGCCTTCGCCACAGTTTGTGCATCAACTTCCCACTGAGGAGAAGGTTTAAGAAACAACCCCAACACTCTCCTCATTTCAGACACAGCATCCAAGTGTCAGGGCAGTTCTGCTTTTCACCCAGGTCTACCGCTAAAGGCCAACATTTCTGAGAGGAAGAGGGATGTACAACTTGAGCTACCTTGGGCAGCTGGGAGAGCTCAGCAACTCTGAAAATCAGGCCGAAAGCTGGGCACCCAAAACCAAAACCATTTTTGACAATTTGGCTGGAGGGGACCAAGGCACAAAGAGATCATGTGACTTGTACAAAGACAAACAGAGCCACTGATTCAACTAGGATTAAAACCCTAGAGAGGTCTAGCCGCCAAGGAAGCCTTTACCCTACCTCTTAAACATACCACCAGATTACTGCCTCACCAGCAACGGATACTAAGCAATATTTTAACACCAGGCTTATTCCTCTAAAGTATGTGCATTAATATGCTTCTTGATCGCTTTTACAGCACAAGGTGCTAGGAATTGATAGCTAATAATTAGATCAGAGGTGGGCAAACTACGGCCTGCGGGACCATCCTGCCGGCTCTTGAGCTCCCTGCCGGGGAGTGCTCTGGGCGGTGGGGCTGCGAGCTCCTGCCGGGCAGCGTGGCTGCGAGAGCCGCCAGCCTGCCCCGGTGCTCTAGACTGTGTGGTGGCAGCATGCCTGGGTCTGGTTGGGCGGTGCGGCTGCCAGTCCTGGTGTTCTGAGTGGCATGGTAAGGGGGCAGGGAGCAGGGTTGGATAAGGGGCAGGGGGTCCCGCGGGGCAGTCAGGGGACATGGAGCAGGGGGCGGTTGGATGGGGCGGAGGTTCTGGGCCGGGGGGCGGTCAGGGGACAGGGAACAGGGGAGGTTGGATAGACCTGGGAGTCCTGGGTGGCCTGTCAGGGGGCAGAGGTGTGGATAGGGGTCGGGGCAGTCAGGGGACGGGAGAAGGGGGGGTTGGATAGAGGGTGGGGTGCCGGGGGGGCAGTTAGGGGGTGGTCAGGGGACAAGGAGCAGGGGGGGTTGGATGGGTCATGGGTACTAAGGGGGGCAGTCAGGGGACGGGAAGTGGGAGAGGGCTGATGGGGGCAGGGGCCAGGCTGTTTGGGGAGGCTGTTTGTATCAGTGAACAAGTCTTATCTAATGTCTCTTTTCTGGGTCATATTCCACTGGTTCGGTGCCAAACTGGACCTGCAAATTGCTGTTTTACAAAATTCTGCATACCTGCACTGAAGAACAGGGTCAAGTTTTCAAAGGTGCCTCAACCCAGACTCCATTTGCTCTCCTACAATTGTGTGTATATAAAAATACCCGTGCTCAAGAAACGTGCACACTAAAACCTGCTGCACAGGAGTTAGTACTCTCACAGAGATCAACAGAAACCCATTCTGGAAAGTTTTGGCCCACATTGTACAGTGCCATAATGCTGCAAAAAGCCAGATCTAGCTCCATTTTTTTTTAAATTAAAAAATACAAGAGCTGAGAATTTTTTTCCCAAATGATTCAATTTCTATTATTTATGCATGTTTTGGCATAGGGATTTGCAAGGTTGTTTTTTTAATTTTTCTCTCTCTCTCTCTTTTTTTTTTTTTTTTAATTAATGGACTCATGTCACAAGTGATGGTCTAGAAGATTATATACTGACTCAGGAATAAAGTAGCCAGGAGTAAGTGGGAGCAAGTTGCAGTGAGGGGGGTTTAGGTTGGATATTAGGAAAAACTTTTTCACTAGGAGGGTGGTAAAACACTGGAATGCGTTATCTAGGGAGGTGGTGGAATCTCCTTCCTTAGATATTTTTAAGGTCAGGCTTGACAAAGCCCTGGCTGGGATGATTTAGTTGGGGATTGGTCTTGCTTTGAGCAGGGGGTTGGACTAGATGGCCTCCTGAGGTCCCTTCCAACCCTGATAGTCTATGATTCTAAGTTACTGTAATAGTCTTAAACCAACTCTTCTCAGAAAAGTACTGTATCTGCAGTCATTTAAAGTATTATCCCAAGTCTTACAGATATACAGCTCTCAAATGAAGTTATTCTGATAGATTTCTCAGTTCCACAGATTCTACTAAATAGATTTCCTGAACTATAAGTCTCTGAAAAACATTCTTCCTGAGCAAAAAAATGATTCAATACTATCACTAATCAAACAAATCCAGGGCTCCAGAAACTCATTTCTGCCCCTCATGCCACCAATACAGAAAAGAAAATAATTCTTTTATCACAAATCACTCAGCTCTGCAGCATGAGCAGCTGGAAAGTGAAGCAGACCCGGACAAATGTTAAGATTGGCTGAACCCTGGATTTTCTCCTCTGAACAAGGATTCCCCAAGCAGCCACTCTGGAATCTGTAAAAGCACTGAGGTACTTTTCCTAAAAGGAAAGAGAAACTCTCAAGAAACAAAATGATGACGTTTGGAAAAACAAATACTGAAATAAATGGCCCGGTACTTATTGGTCTCCCACTGCAATTGCTATTGTGCCTATGAGCTGAACAGACTTGAGAGAGCATAACATATTTAAAAGACATTCTGAATAGAGTGAGGGCCTAACTCTCCAAGCCCATCCAAGTCAGTGGGAGTTCCATACATGGAGGCTTATCCTCTAAATACAGATTTGTTCGGCTCTAAAATACGCACATATTATTATTATTCACTAGAGGCTGGGCACTATGCTGGCCAGAGGAGAACATGGCCCCTGACTTCAGGAGCTTACCACGTGGAATGCACTGGGAGGCCCATGGAAAGGGTCTATCTTAAAGGGGTGGGTGCTTTACAGTATAATGGGAGAGCGATAGCATTTTCACTGATAATGGTTAGCACTTGTGGGCACCGTGGAAGCTGGAGCACAATGGGCCCTAAGAAAGGCAGGAAACAGGAGAATGATAAATTGGGGTTTCTCCGACCTTTGCTGATAGCAGGGTCTGTAGGTGCCCTGGGATAGCTGTTTACATCGCTTGAGTTCTGTCCTATGCTATTTCCTATTGAAACTTACCTTTTTAGTAGCGGCAAATCCTTGCCAAAGGAGGGAGGGTAGCGAGAGAGGAAGAGGGGTCATCTACTTACCTTCCCGACTACACAGACAATTGGGAAGTCGGGTGATTAGCAGCCGTTGCTCAGACATCTCCAGGAATCAGAGGGTGCAAGAGCAGGGTGACCTGCTCTGGCCTAAGAACTGAGAAGGCATGGCCTTGCTGTCTTGTTGCCCCAGCAGGGACTGGTCTTACCAGGAGGCCTCAAAGCCTTGGCAGTGATTGAGAAGCTTGGGACGATGCCTCATTATCCCCGTTGGCTTTCAGACAGAGCTTTAATTCAGCAGGATCACATGGCTGAACTACAATTTCCCCGATGCTCAATGGAAGAAGCAGATTCATGTTTCCCAAAAACATATCTCTGTCCCTCATGCATGGCTTGCCCAGGGCAAAATTTCATTGACAAAGTGTCATCTGATCTTTGAAACGAAAGACTTGCCTATGATTCTAATTTGGGGTGTTGCCCATTCTGTGCTTGGAGAACAAGGGACTTCGTGGCTTTTTAAAATCAGAAAAGATTCTTTCATTAGGCTGGCAGTAACACTCTGTACGTCATGAATATTAATAGCTGAGAACGTTACCTTATCTATTGGATAAATAATACTTTCCCAATTCTGAAAGCTACCTGTTTATTACATAAAATGCAATTTCCCATCGTTACCAGGTTTTCCTTACTTTCAAAAAATGCTTAAAACTGTACGAAGAGGTTTTATCATACGCATCTCCATGCTCCTCTCTCTTCTTACAAAACACCAGGGCTTTCTCATACAGGAAGAGGTGCCTCTGCATTGGTTTGAACCTGGCAAGCTCCTTCATTTTTGTAGGGCCTTTTCGGTGTCCTGTCCAAACACTGAACGATCCTTGCATCAATACTTTTCCAAGTTCACTCAAGTCCCCCTGGTAATAACACAGCAAATAAATAATCACCAGTTAAAAATTTAAAACATGCCCTGTAACAGGGTGGTCTGTCCCCTTTAAGGGCAGGTGTGGCCCAGGGCCAGCCAACCCTGTCCCAAAGCCAGAGGTGTCTCTGGAAGGATCAGCAGACCAAGCTGAAAATGGGGGCCAATTGCCAGAAGCGATGCAGAGACCAAGGAAGGAGGGCTGTAGTTATCCTGTTCCAAGGGGAAGACGTCCACAGGGGGAAGAACTGGGAAGCTGTGGAAACTTATCAGGAGTGATGCACAGCCCAGGAAAGAGGGCTGTGAATACCCTGTTCCAAGTTCATGGCGGGGGGGGGGCGAGGAGGGAGGAGTAATTTGAACCCAATTTGTACCTAGGAAAGATCCAAGGGGAAGGACTTTCTGGAGAAAGTAGGGTCTGGAGTGGGACCAGCAGAGCTTCCCTGCTTAGCGGGAATAAGATACCATAACCTGAAGCCTCAGGAAGGACATGGTTTTGAGCTTGAAGGGTCTAAAGGAACGGTGTTTCAAGAGGACTTAATAAATTAGACCCCAAGAGGGAAATTTTATGAAAAAGCCCTGACAGTGGGTGAGTTATTGGGTGAACCAATAGGGAAATGGAGATTGTGCCATGAAGTGGCTTTGCTCTGGGACTGCATCTGCAACATGCCCTTTGCATGCAAAGAAAAAAGGGAAGTGTTTACCCAACTAATGCGATTAGAGGAAAGATCGACACCCAGAAGTGTTTTCTCATCCTATTCATTTTGTAACTGTCTTGTCTATTATACTTTTTAACATCATATTGATTCATTTTAGACTCTATTTATTCCCTATCTTTTTGGGCTCTATCCATTCCCACTGAGATGCCCAGAACTTTGGAGTAAAAGGTCTTTCATTACTCAGATGTACTCACATCATATCCTGTTATTGAAATCTGATGCATAGAGTCATTGACTGATTTTAGTAAATCCAACATTGCAACCAAAGCTTCTTGCAATTCTTTAACTCCATCACAGCTTGTGCTGTATTTTAGCAATTCCTGTAATTAGAAATCAAAGACTATATGTTTTCACTTGAATGTAACACATTTTCTCCATTGCCTATGAAATCGCAATCGTTCAGAAACCAGTGTATCTTTTATTTTGTATCTTGGGGGAAAATGGAACATTTTAAAATACATTCACTGTTGTATGGAAAACGTGTCACATAAGCACCACATTCACACACAGCTTTTTTCTCGGCTTCATTAAAGACAGTCAGTGTTGGTTCCAGGAGGTCATATTCAACTAACCTCCCAGAGTTCTTTGAAGATATTGATGCTGTGATAGATAAAGGACATGCAACCGAGACAGGCTGTAGGTTTCACACATCAGAGAATAATATTCTAGGAAAAGAGAGTCAGAGAACAGGGACTAAAATAAGATACCAAACAGAAGACTACCCTAACAGTGGGAGACCCCAGGTAACTATAGATGAAAACCCTTAACAATGGACAGAGGCAATAAGTGAGTAACCAAGGTGTCAGTGTTTAAAAATTGTATTATCCATAATATATACACATACAAAGTTACATTATGTAGCTGATCTCTTTCTCTCTCTCGGTTATAACTTTGTATGTACATCCCCCCACCTGAGAGGAAGGATAATCCAGTGGTTAGAGTGCTAGCTTGGCACTTGGGAGACTTGGGTTCATTGGCCCACTCTTCCATAGACTTCCCGTGTGACCATGGACAAGTCACTTAGTGTCTCTGTGCCTTGGTTCCCCATCTGTAAAATAGGGACCACGGCCTTTCCCTGTGTCACAGGAGTGTTGCAAGAACAAATACACTAAAGTCTGTGAGGCACTCAAATAGTATGGTGATGGCTGCCATAGAAATACCTAAGAAAAAGTAGACATGCCAATGTGGTAAACTGCATTTATCATGCTCTTTTGATCATCATCATCTACTCATAGTTCCATTTCCTGCAGGATTCTTTCATTCCATATCACTGAGCAGATTCAAACAACCTTTTCCCTCCTAAAAATAGCTTGCTACAAACACTTGTTTCCTCCTCCAATATGGAATTTTCCCTCCCCATAGAATTTCTCCATTTTGAAGCCAAGGTTAAGCCATATTCAGACATGAGCCTATCACAGGTTTAAAGGTAAAGGTTAAGGGGCTGGGAAGAGGGAGATATTGGGTTGGTGGCTTTGTTCACACTGTGTAAAGAATGCCTGACAGTAAAATTCAGGTATTTGGGGTTCTTCTTCCTTGTTTCTGATTTAGAAAGTCAGGTCTTGTCTACCTTGGAAAGCTGGAGAAACAGGAGATACCAAGGAAGCAAAACCTGATTCATTAAAAGGAGTCATCAATTTTAACATTATTTAGTAAAAAACACTCGGGCAAAAAGCTCGCTTTAATAAAAATTCTGTATTTATGTCTATTCAACTCAGGGCTGAAAAAGATCCCAATCTACACTTCTAGGTCATCCAACAAAAATAAGGAAGGCAAGACTTGATATTCCTGATATTTCTAAGGTGAAAAAACCCTAAGCAACTCCTCCCTCTTTATTCAAATGGTCAGGTCTTCTTCAGACATCACAACTGTGCACTGCATGAGGGCTTAATGATGGCTGGAATTTTAAGAAGGATCCAGTAAATCACCAGCCACATAAGTGAAGAGAACAGCATATAAGTCTGCAATTCTGTTGCCGAATAAGTTGCTAAGGGGTGCAGTAATAACAAGACATTCTCAGACTTCAGTAGTACAGTGCTTTGAGTGTTGCCCTCAGCATACGCCAGACATAAAAGAGAATTTAAAACTCTCCAACAGCCATCATCAATGTCCCAGATTTAAGGCCTAAGCATTCCTGGTGATGGCTAGTTAATATCCATTAGTCTAGACCTCCCCTCAGTCCCTTATGCTTTAAAAAAAAAAAAAAAAGACATATGAATACCTTCAAAAGCAACTGGTATTTTGTCAAACGTTGTACTGGCTTGAGCAAATAGGAATCCAGCCCAAGTCTGTGTTCTAATTTTCTTTGGCATTCCTGTAACAAAGAAATAGCATAAAGTAAACATGCAGACAAATGTATAACAAGATCCAATGGTTGAAAGTTGAAACCAGCCAAATTTGGAAGGGAAATAAGGCACAATTTTTTAACATTGACGGTAATCAACCATTGGGACAAGTTACCAAGGATTGTGCAGGATTCTCCATCATTGGCAAGTTTTCAATCAAAACTGGATTTTTTAAAGATATGCTCTAGTTCAAACAGGAATTACTGTAGTGAAGTTCTCTGGCCTGTGTTACGCAGGTCAGACTGTATGATGACAATTGTTCCATCCAGCCTTGAAATCTATGAATAGGATGCACAATAATTTACTCTTCTACGCGCCATATGTTCAAGTAACTGCGGTGGATATTAATGGGGATTTCCCACATGGATAGAATGGAGAATAAGGTTGCAATGTTGAGGACATGAATGTTGCATTTTGCAAAAATAATTCACCCAGGCTAACGTATGCTTTGTACATGAATAATTAGCATACCTGAAAGAAGGTGCTTTCTGAACACTGCCTCCACAGAGATTCCGACCGGGGTTTGTTCTGACAATATTTCTCATACATCTGAAAATCTTCTCGCTGCAAGGAGAATAAATAAATCAATTTTAAAATACATGCACTCTAGTACTTCTTACTTAAGACAACTGTAAGGCAGAATAAGGTGAGCACCAAATGCCCTTCTTAGCTTCTATTTCACTTGCAAATTGGGAGAATATATATTTAAAAAAAACAAGTAGATGGGAAATGAGAGTCACCCCCTAAAATTAGGAGATTCTTACACGGTAGATAGGCCTATTGCCATGCCTGCTGCTTTTCCCCGTATGTTGCTGGACATGTGGGCAAGATACATTTTTAGCTCAGATGCTCTGCTTGCTCCCCGGACCTGAAGAAGAGCTCTGTGTAGCTCAAAAGTTTGTACCTTCCACCAACAGACGTTGTCTAAGTAAAAGATATTACTTCACCTACCTTGCCTCTCTCCCATAAACACAGTGTCCAGGGGTTGCTATTTCATATAGGAAGCATCAAGTTGAGGAATGCTAAGTATCGGGGGGAAATGGGGCTTACATAGTCTGTTCTAAATAAGACAATTGATTCACTTACCCTTTCCAGGAAACAAAGACCCACTCGCTCTGGTGCTCCAACACAGCTTTCCAGATTGTGTAGGAAAATTCTGAAAGAGGTTAAGGGAGAGACACAATGTGACTGGGAATACAACAGCAGCTGAGCAGTCCATTTTTAAGGGGAACTCATAAAGAAAGGGAATATACAGCTAGTTACCTACTTGTTATGGAAGTCATATATCTCTGGCATATTCCCAAAGAGAACATCCTCTCTGTTTCTCAGGGCAGGCGGCATGAGAATGACCATTGCTGGATTTTCCATTTCAGCCCTGTAACCCTGTAGAACACAGCAGGTATTCATGATTAGGCCAGTATAAGCCTGGTTTATTGCCATAAAAAAGACTAGATGGAAAGTTACATGACTAAAATGTACGTGGTTACAAAATGCTACTTTCCTTTCATTTCTTTTTTTAGTCCCCAAGTCTTCTTGATTTCCCCTATTTTTTCCTTTGAATTCTCCTTGCTTTCAGAGGTTGAGTATTGGTGACATTTGTCTGATGGGGAGGGCTTCACATGACACTGTTGTTTCATCAGACAGCACGAGGAACTAACTACAAAGCAACATGAGATGTTCCTGCACCTAGGGTTGAATGTGATGCTTGTGTTCAGCATCATTCCCTGTGTGCGACAGGGCGAGGAGACCAGGCCAAAGTCTGGGAATGGAATTCAGAGCCCTCGCACGGAAGAAAATCGCTCTACTGTTAAGGATCCAGGTTGCCCTCTCATCTACATATACACATGCATGGCTTTGGTCTGTGTTTACACATTATGTAACAGTTGATTTCTGAAACTTTTAGAATATACAATAGGATAAGGAAAGTACCCACATACACACCCATTAAAACACCATTTACTTCGGAGACGTGCTGTATTTTGATAAGACAAACTGCCATTGGCTTCTCTCTACAGTACAACTGAGGGAGAGGTCCTGGAGGAATATTTGTCTTGGTTACACATCTGCTGTTATGACTGCAAGACATAGCTGACAACTCGTTAAGTGGAAAACAATTAAAGATACTCTCACAAGGTCTGATGCGGTGGGAAATTTGTAACAAAGCAAAAGACTGCTAGATATCAAATAACAAAATCAATGGGCATTTTTTGCTGTTCAACAATACACTCTCGGAACACCAGATCCCTTTTCTCTTTGATTCCTGCTGCCTAAGTTTTTTTTCTCTCGCTCTGCTTCAGCATCTGCCCCTTGAAATCAACAGCATTTTCCAAAAGGGAATCTGCACTAAGTAACCTGGCAGTGGCACAATGGATATTATTGGACTGTAAATTGTTATATTTTATTAAAGTATTAAAGTGTAGCACTCTACCTTAAGGTCACATTAGAACACCATTGCAAAAAATATTTATCAATTATGTAATCCCTGGAAAGAGACCTCACACAAAAGAATAAACTGCTCAGGAAAAATGAACAGTGAATGGGCAGAGCCAGGACTTTGGACGGTCCCTGTTGTCGTCTCCGAGCTGGATATATAATTTTTTTGTGAAAAAGATAACAAGTAGCCAGTCTCAGGGACAGCTTTTAACTGCGGATGCAGACACACGAGGCTTCCACAGAATTCAATGCATGCTACACACAACGGATGACAAAATGTGCCCGTATAATGGATCTAGTCAACCAGTTAGGAATAATGAATTCAGTTATATATAACTTCACCTACATCAGCTTTGAAATGTGTGTCTTTTGCACAATTGCTTATTAGCAATGCTGGCATATCTTACCTAAAATATGAATTTACTACTGACTTTAAGATACAACAGGAACATAAATCTTGAGTCAGCTAAATGGAAATCAATCATTTCAGTTTTAATCACCATTACCAGGCCTTGCTGTATAAAATGCCATGCCTTGGGAAGAAATTGATGTTTTCAGAAAAGCATGGGGGTGGGAGGAGAGAGAGGATTTCAGTCTATCAAGCCAGCATATCATATTATATACACATACAGACACATTCATGTATTTGTGCATATGATCAAATTGAAGCTTATTCTGTATATTTCCTCTCCAACCATTGATGAAATTAGTTACCAAGACATATGTTTGTGAACAGAAGGTTCCCCCCAAATTATAGATTAAAAGATTGTGCACATACTATCTGAATCAAAAGAATCATCTGAATCAAAATGATGGGAGAAAAACTCCAGATCACCTGGGATGTGCCAGCAAAGTAGAAATTTACCAAATCACATTTTTGTTTAATTTGCCAGATTGGCAGATGCCTTTCAGAAAACACATCAGAGAGCAGTAAGGAGGAATTTTAAGTAACTCACCATCAGAACAGTGGACAGTTCCTCTACGTACACTCTCTCTGTTTCTATTAGCTCATTTATGACATGGCTGAAATAATAATAATAAAAAAAAAAAACAACAACACCATAATCAGAAATGCTCCATCTATGTTTGCAGGGTTGAGCCATTGCATTTCGATTTCATGGTAAATATGCCTGAAATTAGCCACACTGTAACAATTAGGGGCAGGTAAATGCGTAACAGATTAAATCCATCTCAGATCAGAGGGCCATATGCACCTTAAATGAAGAATTAAGGGTTTTGTTTGGACCCTTTGCTCTTTATGTGCATTGTATTTACACTTGGTGAATTCAGAGTGACCATTTAACTCCCTGCATGCCTGTATTTTACTGTAAACACCAACTTGGTTGTGTAACAAACCATTAATTTTAATGTGTTCATTTTCTATCAATAAAGTGTAACACCCAAACAGATTACTACATTAAAACTCCTCTTTCTCCTCACTACACATCAAATAATTGGCTGTTCTTAACAAATTTCACTAAAGGATCATTTTTTGAACTGTGTTTTGAGGGGAATTACTATTTTAAAATTCAGACATGGTTTATCTAAGCTTAAAAAAATAGCACCATGTTTTAGCCTTGAAAAAGGATTTTGAGCTTCTTAGGCTCTCCCCATGTTTCCCTAAATGCTGCATGTTCCCTTTGCTCTTTATGTGCATTGTATTTACACTTGGTGAATTCAGAGTGACCATTTAACTCCCTGCATGCCTGTATTTTACTGTAAACACCAACTTGGTTGTGTAACAAACCATTAATTTTAATGTGTTCATTTTCTATCAATAAAGTGTAACACCCAAACAGATTACTACATTAAAACTCCTCTTTCTCCTCACTACACATCAAATAATTGGCTGTTCTTAACAAATTTCACTAAAGGATCATTTTTTGAACTGTGTTTTGAGGGGAATTACTATTTTAAAATTCAGACATGGTTTATCTAAGCTTAAAAAAATAGCACCATGTTTTAGCCTTGAAAAAGGATTTTGAGCTTCTTAGGCTCTCCCCATGTTTCCCTAAATGCTGCATGTTCCCAGTTCTTCTGAGCACCAACAAAATCTTGGCCTCATGTTTTCTTGAAGAGTAAAACTTCCACCTCTCTAAAATCCCAAATTTTGCTTGATGGATTTCTATAAAGAGGTCCTACAAAAATGATGACTTTTGGACATTTCCATAATTATTTACCAGTTCAGAAGCTTTAAATGTCATTCACCATTTTGCCTTCAAGAATGTGTTCTCCTCTAAGAAGAACCCAAAATCTGAATTAAAGAACTAACTTTTCTGGAACATAGTTTATAGCACATTTTTTAAAAATTAGATTTGCAAATCTAAGAGGCAAGCCGACACTTCATAGCTTCTATCTGGAAGAGTTTTGTCTGAGAAGACTCATTTCTTACGCTGCTGCCAAAAGAATCTCTCTCCAAGTGAGGCAAACATAGTGCAATCTCAAAAGACTGCATTCAGAACATGGTGAATAGCAAAGGTTTACAGAAGACAACATGGAGGGCTTGTCTACTCTACCGCTTAAATCGATTAACTAATGTTGCTCAGAAGTGTAAAAAAGCCACCTCCCTGAGTGATGCAAGTTACATCGACCTAGGCATCATCCATGCCAGTGCTAAGTCAACAGGAGACACTCTCCTGCCAACATAACTTCCACCTCTCACTGAAGTGGACTAATTATGCTGATGGGAGATCACTCTCCCATTGGCATAGCGCGTCTTCACCAGACACGCTACAGTGGTGTGGGGTAGTGTAGACTAGCTCTGAGGTTGACCCTTGGAAGGTGCTACACTGACTGCTAATCTATGTATGTCTTCTCTAGACTCATTCAACCGGATGGATGATGTCAGCCTCAAAAATGCTTTGGACATGCAATGAAAGGACAACGCTTTTCCATGTCAACAGCTCCTTCAAATTCTTTAAAAGCACCAAGGCTGTGCTCACATCCAAAGAGTAGCTTGGTATATTTTAGTAACTTTAAACTCTTGCCTATTCCCTAGGACTCTTCCAAGTTGTGCTACCAGCCTCAGGAGTCTGTTAGCTTGATGCACACTTAAGTAGTATATATAAACTGACTTTCCCTAATCATTTTCATATGGGCAATAAAAACAAAATTGGAAGCCAAATCTATGAACAGGACACACAGAAGCCTGAATAAACCAGCACATGACCAAACTAAATGGTGAAAACTGGTGGAAAACACTGTACACCTGAGGTGCGGAAAGATAAAGAAAGAATAAAAACATGTTCAAGCCATGGCCCAGCCCCCACCCCGAACATGTGCCAGATCATACAGGGAGAGAGAAATTTAACAATGTCCCCAGCATTCCGGGGCCGTCTCGGCTCAGCTGCTTGAGTGGACAGACATGTCACATTAGTGGAGGTTCGTTGTTCCTACAGCAGCAAACTCGAGACTGCTTGTCTGTCTCATTCTAGGTCGTACCCCTACAACGAAGCCAAACTGGGGAGTTTTAGCTTTGATGGTGGATCTAACAGAAAGATCAAATTGTTAAGGATACTGGGCTTCTCTTTCAGGACATTTGTTCAAGTCTTTTGCTCAGATGTGAAAACCTGCACTTGTGTTCTATTCACAGACCTTCCCTTTGCTCTCCCTTGCCATGAAATAATCTTTTACAAAGAGCTCCATGAGTCCCCTCTTAATCACTGGTTTCCCATATTTATTTAAGCTACATTGGCACATGCACTTTATTGGTGAGTTTTGATTTTTTACACACCAGCCAAGAGAATTGTTGCACTGAAAATTCCTTTTCCATTGATATAGAGTGCATTTTGAGGATAAGAGTCACCTAATAATTACTATAGTCTTCCTCCTTTTGTGATGCTTCCAACAGAGGTTCTGATTTTGCACTAAGCAGATCTTCTGAACACAAGATATTCTACATCAGGTTCTACTAGGATGATATATGAAACAAAACATACCCTTTTAGTGTATCTAAGTTGTCTTCACTTTCTGAAATAAAAGACTGCAAGGAATTCCTTTTTTCTTGATAGTCATGCATTACTTCAATCTAGAATGGAAATGGTAGTATTAGAGAGGGCGCAAGAGATGGATATGCTTGAGCTAATATCAATCGGCTCAGTTTCTGAAATAAACACAAGAACCTCTGGGGAAGGTTTCCTGGATAAGGATAAGACATGCTGAACAGCAGAACTTCCTTGCAGTATAGGAGAGCTAAAATTAAAAATGACATACTGCATGAGGAGCTGTCAAACTTTCTCCCAGAAATTCCTTGGTTAGGTTACTGTCTAAAAATAGTGGTTACAGCCTTTTTGGGAATCGGGTTGTTTTTTTTGTTCCGTGTCTGTACAGTGCTGAGCACAAGAAGCTCCTGGCCCATGACTGGGCCTCCTAGATTCTATGATAATACAAATAATAATACTCAATTTCATAGTCTACTAATAAATATGTAAGGGCATTATGAGAGAATTTCAGAGTCACTGTGAAGGCCTGATTAACCCATGCACTGAAGAACGTGCCGAACTTTAAAGGGACTTGGACATGTGCTTAGATGCTTTGCTGAATTGAGGCCTTAGTGGTGACTAATCTTGAATTTCCTATTTCATGAGTAATTTAGATAAATACAGGTAAATGATCAGGATATTGTAATACAATTGTACAAAAGGTATTAGGTACCATATATGTGCAAAGGCCATAGGCAACTATAAGTTGTAATGTATACGAAAAATCAGATAAATTGATACCTACATAAATAGACTGCATATTAAAGTAATAGTTACATAGTAGCTAGAATTACAAGTGCCAAATGAACTAAGAATTGCAACAGTGTGTTATATACTGGTAATAAATACCTAACATTTATTTCAATATTATCTCTGCTATTAAGCAAAACAAGAAACTCCATTAGTTTATTCCCCCCCTCCTTTATAATATTAGCTTTCTGATAAGGACACAAGCAACAGGCTTCAATCCTACAGATGTTAAATTATTTAAAAACCCAAATTCTTGACAGGTATACTTTATGCATCCTTCTTGGATAAAGCTGATTGCAGAATTAAAAAGAAAGAGCCAAATGACATTAGTTTTTCAAACTCTTAAAACAGTTGGGGGGAGAGGGGCATTAGAGTTTTGTTTCTAGTCTTCAAAGCATTGAAGATTCCTGAAGGAAGGATTAGTTCCTTAATTGATCTCATTGTTATACCAGGCCTAAAACAGGAAATCGATAAAGAAACGTGATTTTTGGCCCCAATCCAGGAAAACTCTTGGGCATGTACTTAACTTTTAAGCATGAATAGTCCCCTTGAAGTCAATCAGGGTGTGAGTAAAAAAGGATGCAAAACATCTCACCCAAAAAAACCAGAATCTAAATTCTATCAATCCCTGGAAAAATATGATTTCAGATCTTGCCATGTAAAACCCATTCAAGGTTCACTAACAATTTTTACCTTACGAGAGTTGAGAGATTTTCTTGACGTTTTCTTCCCAGGGAGAGAGATGTCAAATGAAAACTTCAAACCGGAATTAAAATCCATGCCTTAGATAGAAAAATGCACAATTACACAATGTAAAACAGTAACCAAGGAAGCATTGCAGGAAGAGATTAAAAAGTTAGATCATCTGCATAAACATAAATGGTCCAGAGAGTATATAATCAGTTAAATTAAAGCTAAACGCAAACCGAATACACTCCTAATTGAAAAAAAAAAATACCTTAGACATATCAAACAATTTTGTTATGAAAAGGGGAATAAAAGCAATCAATCATTAGGCCGTAAAATAAAAGCTCATTGGGTACAAAGAAACATCTCTCCAAGTAGGGGATATTGTAACTAACATAATCAGTGAAGCCTCTGTAAATTATAAGGAGCTATACCTTTCTAATAACCTGTCTGAAGAAATACCACCTATTGTGATTAGATTACAAAAGCCGTGAGGCTCGTCTGCTGTAAGTTGGCTCCTTTGACTCCAATGCAGCTATTCTGACTCACACCAGCTGCAGCACTAACCCATAATGTTCGGTTATAACCAAGAATCAGACAATTTTGTCTGAAGAGATAAGTCTGAAGATGAATAACATGAAGGATGCCTGACAGATGTCCAGCTGAGTCTTATAAAAATCTTTAAAAAGAGATGCTTGGCTCCATCAATTGACACGACTGGTACTTAAATCAAACAGGACCTGTTCCTTTGATATGACCAGAGTTAATGGACAGCTCCAGACTCTATTATGCTGGTCATCCTCAAACATGGGGAAAATCTTTCATGATGTGATGCCTACAGACCTATAATGTTTTTAAACCACAAGGATAAATGGCTGGCTACGGTATTGCTATTTTTTCTTGATTATTAAAGAAAATACACCAAGTCTTTCCATTTACTTCCATAGGCTTTGTGAGAGATGTTTTAGACATGCTTTTTATAAGGAAGACAGCCTGTAGATAATGTAGGGAGCCTTACTAATCTATTAGGACTGATTCAAACAACAGTTCTAGGGTGAAATCCTGGGCCCACTCAAGTGAAAGTAAAACTCCCATTAACTTCAGTGGAGCCAGGATTTCACCCTTTGTGTTTTAGCATCATTAAAGCATTTGATAGGGTTGAATGGAGATGCCTTGAAATGGCAATAGAAAAAATTGGAATTGAACCACAGCTGGAAGGACTGAGGGCTTGTGTGCTATTACTACTACAGAAGACTGTTCAAATGGAAGCAGATGAGAGAGACACACAGGACCTGCGTGAGTTTGCTTTCATTTATATTATCTCACAATATCAGAGCAATTCAAAGTGACTAAGGGCCATCTCTCCTCCTCTCACTGGCAAGAAGACACAGGAGGAGGGGAAGATTCCATCTGAAACAGTGTCTGTGGTGGAAGGGACTTAGGAGCAGTGGATTTTTGAAGCTGTGTTGCCTCCCAGCCCTTGGGCTCCTCAGTACAGAAAAATAACAGCATTCCCTTCCGCAATGAGATATGAGCTAGGCTATGGGATAACTTCACACTCTACTGCTGTCCCATTTACCCCTTGCAGCAAGGCTGTGGCAGGAGCTGCATTACTACAGGCTGGATCCCACCAAGGCTGCAGAATAGCAGCCACAGAAGGACCCCAGACAAAGGTATTGAATCTCTGAGCTGCATTACCGACTGCCCACATTCTGAGCAGAAATCCAGGGGCAAAGTAAAAGGAGAGTGCCACAGAAAGCAACATCTCCGCCCCACCCATCCCGCTGGCCACCCTGCCCTCAAGCTCTCTCAGAATGGGGCACAGTGCTACAAAGGCTTCTACCGCTAAAGTCAATCTAAAATGATGGAGCTTTTGTCTCAAAGGAACGGAATCATGTTCTATCTCATCTATCACCAGTAAGACGGGAAGCAGAGTCTTGTGGTCACAGGAGATATGGAGTTCATTCCTGACTCTCTGTCATTGGGGGAGACACTAAAACCTCTGTGGCTATGTCTACACCTCTCTGGCTATGCCTACATGCATTTTGGAGCGAGCAGAAGCCAACCTCCCAGCCTGGGTTGACAGACTTGGTGCGCTCTAAAAGAAGGCGTCTAGACAGCGCTTTGAAGTCGCAGCTCAGGCTGGAGTTCGAGCTCTAAAACCTAGGGCCAGGGGTGGGTTTCACAGTCTGAGCTCCAGCCCAAGCCTCACCTTGAAAGTAGTGATCACACAGCTCTTTTTAGAGCACTTGCGTGAGCCCTGCTACCTTAATCTGTTGACCCAGGCTGGAAGCACGCTCCCATACGCTCCAAAAACACTGTGTCGACATACCCTCTGTGCCTCCTTTCCCCAAAAACAAAATGAGGAAGATAATACTGCCCTTTTCCCCACCCTTTGGCCATTTTGATTTAGTTGGGATTGGTCCTGCTCTGGGCAGGGGGTTGGACTGGATGGCCTCCAGAGTCCCTTCCAACTCTGTTATTCTATGATTCACATTGGAAGCTGTTTGGGATAAGGCCTCTCTCTTACTATGCATACATGCCGTGCACATCACAATGGGGCCCAATCTCACTTGCAGTCCACAGGTGCTACCTGAATACAAATAATTAGTAATTGTCAATATATGAAATGACAATTTTAAAGTCTCTCACTAGTAGGAGGAAATGTTGATGTTTGGGGGAAAGCAGGTACTTGATCATTGTGTGACTTGTTATAAGAAGGGCTGTACGCAATTTTGAGACCAAATAAAATACAAATTCCTAAGACGTGTAATCTTCACACGCGTTAAAAATCAAAGAATAAGTCAGCACAGGCAAAAATAAAGCAACATTAATGAAAGATTCTTTTCAATAGGGAAAACCTTATTGCTGCAGATGAGAGTACAAAAGGGAGCTGGAGCTAGGTTATTTAAAATTTTGAATAGTATTTATACAAAAGAACCACCTTTTGTAAAGCAATGAGCAAAAGATGTAGGGAGAAAAATGGATGCAGAGGAATAGAAACAGATATGGAGAGAAGGCTTCTCGTCTTCAAAATGTGCTGTTACAAAATAAAATGATTACAAATTACTATTTCAGTGATGACTTTTATACCAGTTAGATTGAAAAGGACTTCAACCGCAAAGGGTGACTGCTGGAGAGAAGGTGGGGAATGCATATTTGAAGCATCAAAAAAGTTAACAATAGAGCCATTAATAAGTATGGTTGACCAAAGGACCCGTCTCACTGTTGAGACTTCCATTGAAGTAAAAGATCAATGATGATATTTAAAAACAAACGACGCTGATTAAACACAGATGTTCTGTTGCAAGTCATCGGAAGAAAACATATCCTCCAATGGCAATATTGCGTTGCAATTTAAAAATGGGGCAATGAAGGTATTTTAAACACTGGTTCCCTTTTACAGAATTTGCGGGAGGACGGTGGAGAATCATTCTCCCAGCAATTGAGCCTCCATATTTACACTCATGTTTTTTAAAAATGAAAAGGTAGAAATTACTGTAACACATTCAGCAAAATTCCTACTTTTTAAAAGTAGGAAACTTTCTCTCTCTAAGTGTTATTTGGATTGATACGCACAAGGAGGACAGTAGTTTGTACCGTTATAGACAACCAGAACATTAAGAGTCAGCGAAAAGGTCCCTCCAGTGACTCCTGTTGGTCAGAAGCCCATTATCATCTTCTTACCATTCTCCTGGGCTGTGGCTTAGCCACTGTAATGCAGCCCACAAATGCCACTGGCAAGCCAGAGTGAACTTCCCTTTGCTTTTAGAAGTGAGGCTCAGCAGTGAAGAGCAAACATAAAAATGGCCCTGTGGCACTCTAAACTTATTTGACTCTCAATGATTTCCATATCTTAGATGCACTTTTTACAAGTCAAGCTTTTTCTTCCCTAACTGCCAGCTCTGCAAATTCAACCAGAACTCTGAGAATCAAGCTGGATCCTTTACCCATCACAAAAGATCCTGCAGGCCAAATTATACCCCGTGGCACATGCGACATCTGTGCATCTCCTCTATCTTCATATCATGCCCTTTGTACACCTGTGCTAACTAGCTAGACAGCTGTAACTGATTGGAACTATGTCAACAATTCTGTCGATGATGCACGAGAGGGAAACGAATCCAGTTCCTGCCCTCTTAGTCGTGTTGATTCAGCAGGACTATCAGGAGAGAATCACGGTCAAACTGATTTTTGTGATTAAGTTTAGCAGATAGGACTGAATACACACAGGGAGGAAATGAGTTGAGTGCGTCTAGGTGTCATTGTTAGACTGGTAATTTTCAAACCTGAACTGCACCTTAAAAGGAGCTGGTCAAAAGCCACAAATGAAAAACATTGCAATTTGATGATAAAATTCCATCCTTGTGCCTCCTCCTCTGTACCAATACACAATAAGTTGGACATGTTGTCCTTAACTTTACCTTACCTTGCTCTTGTTTGAAATACAACCTTAACTGGCAACATTTTGAAATCTTCATTCCTAAACTGCAGTTGTAAAATGTGTATTCCTCAGCTGTGCCTACATAGCACACATCTGCATGTGCACGACATATAGCTGCATGTCTGCAAGGTTCTTGTGAGTATAACTATCCCCTTTACACAGGCAAAGACTCTTTCGTACATATTTTGCAGGAACATCAGACGCACGTATGTGAGTATCTCCTAAATAGCACTGAGCAACCTCAATTCTCATTGACAGCAGTGAGAGACTCCACTGAGACTGGAAGGTGCTCAGGACCATCCTGTATTCTGTGTCTGCGACTCAGGTGGCAAAGTTTGAAAATACAGCCCTTAACGTTACTTTATTATAGAGCCATAACATTAGTGCACTTTACTGCACTTCAGTATACGGTACTACATTATTTTATGGTTTACAATTTTTCAAAAGTAGTTTTAAAAATAGACCTGCCCCCCAACAGAGAGACTTCAAAACCAGGGCAAAGATGAAAGGAGAAAGTCCTTACCCTCTTAAAAAAAAAAAAAGAAAGAAAAGAGCACAAAAAAGTGTGCTTCCCAGTAGCTTGCTTTCAATCTGTGCCATAGTGTCTGCAGAACTCTAAGCACACTCAGTGCATCCCAGGACGGATCTTTGACACAAGATATCCCACCAGTTCAGATACAGCCATTCTGATGTTTCACTGTCAAAGGGAGACCTTTCCAAAAGGATCTCCGGCAGCATGTCTCCAAAAGAAGTGCCTTTCATCTTTTCACCCTTTGCTGACTGTGCTCACTTCCAGATGCTTGTTTGCATCTTTCAGGGTTAAGATTATGGAGGGTACCTGTCCATTACAACTGATTTCATGCCTTTAAAATGTACAATGTTTAAGGGAACAGCATCAAATACATCCAGTCAGATACCCACTGTGATGGTGTGACACTCAGGGTCCAGGCATCCCCAGGGTAGAACAGGGGTTTGAACCCCAAAGAATAAGCTGTATACAATGTTACTATGCTTTACAAATATGTGAATAAGGTCTTTTATGAAAGCCTGTCATGTTCTGAACTTGATGGTCATGATGAGATAGTCATACAGACTGTGGTTATGCATTTACATGTATATATGAATTTATTTCTTTGTGCTCCTAATTTGCGCTGCAGCTTTCAGCTCCCGCTCACAGCAGGGCGGTAAGTAGTCAGGCAGGGAGGGCCTCCCCAACCAGATGAGATGAGCCCTGAGCACCTACCACTGTATAAACCAGGCAAAGACAAATGATGGGCCGCTAGAGTTAATGGGAAAACACTGAAACAACTTGAAACTGAAAAGAAACCCCCGGGCCTGGAAACTAAGAAAGGCGGGGTGTGGGTTCCCCACTTTGAATTTCTACAGTGACTGAAGGGAAAAAAAACCCTGGAAACCCTTTTTAAAGGGGAAGGGGTTTGAAGTGAAACCTATTCAGAAACCGAGGACAACATCAAAGTGGGAAGCTGTCTTTGAACCCTGGATCCCCCCTACAATTAGGGAGTATGCTGAGAAACTGTTCAAGGGCAATTGGTGTGTTAGAAAAGGGATTTTTCTCTCATTTGAAAGGGTACATCCTGAAGATGCTTCTTTATGTTTATTGTCCCCGTAGCTTGTATGTGTTTGCTTCCCTTGTTATTTCGTCTTTGAAACTGTGGTTTTCCTATTAAATTAACTTCTTGTTTATTTTTACCCCAAGCAGGTCCCTGGTGTGCAAACTGCATGGAGTTTGTGTGCCAAAGCAAGAGGACTGGTTTCACACCTTCATGGGTGACAAACCAGAGAGGAAAAGTCTACATGTCTGGTCATTAGGAACTCAGGATGATGGATTTGGGGAGACTTGGGGCTGAAAGGGCCATTGGGGTCACCCTCCCAGGACCAAGTAGGCTGGTGGAAGCCGGGGTGAGAGCTTTATGGTTATGGGCTGGCTCCTGATGTCAGGAATGTAAACCGCAGCAGATTAGCATTCAAGTACCCAAGGTCACAGGGCAGGCGGTGACAGAACCCTTTACTAGTGTGAATGATCCCAAAACATCACAGATAGCAACAGGTCACACAATTTGCCCTAATCTTTAAGGCAAAGTTCTCTCTTTATCACTCTCCTGTTTCCGAAATGCCGACGATGGAACATTAAGAAATAGTCACAACTCTTTGATTTTAAAAAGCCATCACAATACTGTTGATGAGTAATGCTGGAGAGGCAGTGCTTGAAAAGGGACTGGACAGGGGTCAGGAGACCTGAGGCTATTCTCAACGCTGACTTGTGCGAGACCTTGGGCACGTCACTTCACCTCTCTCTTCTTGTGTTTCCTCTCCCATCTTTGCCTCCCCTGTTTATTTACTGGATAAACTCTCCAGAGTGGGGAGCATTTCTTAACATGTGCATATCCAGAGCCTAGCCCAACAGGGTTCTGATCTCAGCTGAGGGCTCTAAGGTACTGCCATAACATACCTAATATCATAATAAATCATTAACGATCATGGATCAGCGTTCACTTCACACCCCCTGTCACTAACCGGCCTGGGCCGGGGAAGCTAATGATCCAACCAGCAGACCAAATTCGGTGATGAATCCTGAGGCACGTTGTGCATATGCTAAGAAAAATGATCCCCGTGTAGATCATAAATGATTAATTAATTGTCTTATATAGTCAAACCACTGAACATTACCTTGGACAACTTGTTTATACTGGTATATAAACTTTTTTCCTTAACAAGTATTTAATTTCATCATTTAAACTAACATCGGGCCAAATACTTTTCTGGGCAGAACATTCATGGACCTTTATTTCCCAGGATTTGGCTTTGTGTTATTCCATAATAAGGGCTTAAGAGAGGAATTTTTAAGTGACACTAAGGAAGTTAAGCGCCCTATTCCCTTTCAATTTCAGTGGGATCTGGGTGACTAATTTCCTTAGGCTCCTGCAAAACGTCAGCCAAAATCTGTGTCAGTGCAGCTCTACGTATATTGACGAGATTGCTAACTGAGGACTTCTTGATATAGGAAAATAAATCTGTTCATATGTTTTAATAGGTTCTTGTCCTTTTCCCTTGTAACCCTAATTTCACTTCCAATTGAGCACTGCAGGCTGTCTGGTGGGACAGTGTGGGGAAGTCTGCACTGTGTCTTTCAGGATAAATACCATGCAACCAATCCCAGCCAAACCAGCTTGAGCGTCAAAAATGAACTGAGAAAAACTGCATCAGCTTGTCTACACAGACAGTGGAGAAAATATTGCACCCGGTTCTCATGCAGCCTTTTCACAACTGAAATAAAAACTGTAAGAAACTTGAAGGCTCCAAAACTTCAAAGAGCTCAAGAGTTTTCAATATCACACAGCTCTACTTATAACTATATTGTGTTTTTGAAGCTAAAACATTCCATACAATAGCAGAGACCAACATAAACTTAAATACGACAGGGATCTTTGTCCCATCTATGCACCACATGGGGGACTTCTAGACATAGGTTACTTACCCATTAATCGGAGACTCGAGCCCAGAACTTGAGAGGTAATAATCTCCTAAGCATTTAACACTGATATAGTAATTTTACATCAGCCCATAAATTCTAGTTTATTTCTTAAAACTACACTTAGACTTATTCTTTCATAGCTCAGAGCAAAATGAACAAAACTGAACGTTTTAAGATGCCAGAAACTTAAAAATACTTTTACCGTGTTTGGGAGAGAATAAAGGAGATTTCGATCTTGGTGGGTTTTCTGGTCGAGGGGCTACTAACTGAACAGGCCGGACTTGTTTATCCACCAGCTTTTTGAAGCAAGTTTGCCGATTCTCAAACATAGTTCGAACGTTTTCAAGCTTGATCTGGACTGACTGTATCTGGTCCTGCGGAGTTCGAATAAGACAACCATCACCAAAATTATTATTATTTGGCACTTTTGTCACTGTAACAGAGACAGTACAAAGGCTGGCAATATTGCAATTGTGTTGTAATTGTATTATTATTATTATTATTATTATTTTTAAAAGAGGACACAGGTATCTTACCTTTATTTCAGGTGTTAAAACAGATTCAAAGTCATAGCACAGGACTTGAGGATCATAGTTTAAGTACAGCAAAGAACTTTCAAGAAATTTGTCTATATCCTCAAGAGCTTTCTGAGCACCTTCTTTAGACTGGCATTTATCCATTGGCTGATTAGCTAGAAGATTAGCCCCTTCATCACAGCACTCGAGGGCCTGATAAAAGTGTAACACAAATAAGGAGTAAACAGATCAGTGAGCTGAAACCTCCAGTTAACCGAAGTATAAATGAAAAATATTTATCACCCATTAATTCAGCATTCACTTCATCTGCTTTTTAGTCTGGAGAAAACCAAAAAGCTAATTAGCTTTATGAGAAGTCCAATCAACTCTCTTGCATTCTGATAATAGGAAGTCGGGCCTTAAATTTCTGGAGAATGGCTACCATTGCCAGCCAAATTCTGCTCTCAGCTACACAGGTGCAAAATCACTGGTATGGCACTGACATAAAAGTAGAATTTGGTACATAACTCTTCCCGTATTATCTTGCTCTGAACGTAAACATGGCAAAATGAACAAGAAGATCAGCCATTAATGTGTTTAGTGACTAACTAGTTTGGCTAAAAACTGACTAAAAAGTTGGGCTCAACAGAGTTTGAGTTGTGATGAATAGCTCACATCATTGTGTCCATATTTTTATAACGAGGAACTTAATAGCAGCAGTTTACAGTGTTATACCTATAATATTATATAAACAACATCTGAAAGTTCTAAGCATGCCACTTAATTACCATAAGTAAACTGTGGAACTCATTGCCACAAGGTGATATTGCGATGACTGAGAACGGAATAGGTTTTTTTAAAGGATCAGACTTTTATATAGTCAATGAGATTGTCCAGAATTACTTTAATAAGCACTTAGAAAACAAGGGCAGAAGCCAACCTCTAACTGAGGGGTTAACTAGAAACATCTGTTCTGGGCAAGTTATTCCACAGCTGCCCACTTCCTGTCCCTTTCTCTGAAGAATCTGGTACTGGCCGCTCTCTCAGACAAGATACTGGACTAGATGGGCCACTGGTCTGATCTGGCAATGCCTATGTTCCTATATAATCCTGTGCCCAGTCAGATTAGTGCTATACTGAAGTGGAGTGGATGGAGAAAAAACAGATTCCCTTGATGAAAAATGTGGCAGATATTGAGTCAGAATGGATGGTCACAAGTTTGCTACTTCATTGACTCAAGTTCATTTCAGTTGTGTCTTCTAGCCAAATTGCCATGATTGTCTCTGAAACGTCAATCCTAATTAAGATATTAACAAGCATTGTAGCTACAGGACTCCATTTGCATGCAAGCAAACAGAAGTTTTATTTACCCACCAACCCATCATCTTATTTTATAATCAATTATGCTGCTTCTCCTCAAATTACTGAGAGACAGCAAGCATGAGCAAGCTGGAGTATATCATCAGGTGTTCTCTCTATTCCAGTGAGTCAAAGCCTCAAAGAGGAAAGCTAACATGTTAGGTTGCATCTCTAATACAAGCATGAGTACCAACAAGACTGTTATGTCACATGAACATTGCTTTTGTGATGTTGGCCACTTGAACTGACTCAATTTTATGGCCACAGAACCCTCGAAGAATAAACAGGGTGACTTTTGGCACCATTCTTATTTCCCAGGAGAGAGCAATTGTGGGCAACTGCTGCCCCAAGGCACGCTTAGGTGGTGTTTCCACTGAATTGTATCTTGTCTCCTTATTTTCCAACACAACTCTGAAGCCATTGCAATGGTTAGCGAGGAAGCAAAGGCTAAATTTTTTTCAGTATGCAGATGACACCCAATTCTGTATCTCTCTCTCTGTCTCATCTGATCCTGCCAATGCTGTCAAATGCCCCACCCAGTATTTGGTATGACGGTGGCATGGATGAGGCCTAGCTGGCTGCATTTCAATCTGGATAAGAGTGTGGGGATATTCGTAGGTTGAGAACCTTGTCTGTCCCTTTAATTGAGGGTGTGTGCCCACCTTTTGTTACCAGAGACTGGGAGGACAGTTTGAGACCTGGGACACTAGCTACGGTTGGCCGATCACAAAAAAGCAGTATCAAGGAAGGACGTTGTGACGGATAGAATAATATCCTGGACAAACCTTATGGAACGACATTAAACCTTAGTGAATCAAGTTTACTGCCTTTGGGGTCCACTCTATTGAAAATCCAAATGTTTGTGGACTATTGTAGGATTGTATGGAACTTCTTAAGGAGCAAAAAGCCTTAATACAGTAGCTGGGAGTTAACATGAACTCCCCCATTTTGGTGGGGAAAGGCCCAGATTTCTTGGCCTTTAAGCACACTTCAGGGCCAATCTGTTTGTGCAGGTGTCTGGAGAGGGAGAGGTGGGACTTTGTAGTCTTTGTGGATGTGGAAGTCTAACAATTCCTGTGAAGCTCTATAACTAACTGTTTTGGTTCTCTGGATTTTGGGTGATGGATCTACAAAATATGAGATCACCAGTTTCCTCTCCTGTGACTACAGCTAGATTCATAGTTAGTTCTACAGGTAAATAGACTGTGATGCTGGCAGACCAGTTGCCAGCTCATGCCAAGGCCCCAGGACTCAGTGAACACTGAAAAATGCACAGCTGGAAACCAGTCTGGCTTACCTGTGGGCTAGTACAGTTAAAAGAGACAATAGTGTTAGAAGAATGAGTTCAGGATTTATGGGTTGTAGGATGCTGCATGTATTAATCCTACTTAAAATCTCTGTATCCCATGTTAGAAGGTAATGTTGAAATGTTTGCTCTGTAACTATAAAAATGTTTGCTAAGACGGTAAACCCCCAGAGTCAGGGGAGAAGCATTATCCAGTGTGAAATATGCGTCTATCACAAGAGGTGTTATCTCCTGCCCATCAGCAGGGACTATTCAATCAAGTGGGCCATTGTGGATTGATGATTTAATAATTTGCTTCCCCCACATCCGTGAAGAGGAGAGATGCCCAAGGCCTCATCCCATCACAGCCCGAACGCTGGGGGAAGGAAATAAAGATTCCTTTTAATGAGAATTTATTATTCCTTTGCTGCTTGAACTCTGAGAGGTGAGGATTTGTATGCATGAGCAAGGAGTCCCCAACGGTTTAGCTTGGGTTAGCCCTAAAGGATATACAGAGTGTGCTTACTTTAGAAGTTGCTATTACCTGTGGAAACCTGACTAACCCATTTGTGTGTGCACGCTTACCTGCTTTAACCTTGTAAATAATTCTCATTTCTTTTTTTTAGTTAGTAAATCCCTACTTTACTACAGGATTGGCTACACCTCATGATATACTCCAGCTTGCTCATGCTCTCTCTCTCTCTGGTGTGAGATCTAAGTGCGTATCGACCTAGGGTAAGTGACTGGTCCTTTGGGACTGGGAGTAACCAGACTATTTTGTGATTTTGGTGTAAAGTGGCCATTTATCACAGAAGCAAGATAGATCGGAAGGCAAAGGGGAAAGTCTGTGACTCCAGGGTAAGGCCGTACAGTGCCTGAGGAATTTACACTTGTTACTGGGTTGATGAACTTCTAAATATAGAACTCACAACCAGTTGGGGGTTTGTGCCTTGCTTCCTAACAGTCTGCCCTAAGTCTGATATTCTCACTTGTGAGCCACTCCAGACAGCATGACATGAATCATCAGAAACAACACTAAGAACTACATGTGGAGATCACATGGGGAATGATTAGAGGGGGCTGCCACAGAGTAGATTCAAGTACAACCAGACCCACTTGGGTGTACCACAGGGCATGAACCTGGAACCTTCACCCCGAAAATCATAGGCCTCGTCTGCCCGAGCTAGCCATGGTAGCTATGTGTTAACCCCTTGAGTGGTTCAGCCACTAGAGAAGGACAAAGAGGCACACTGTCCTAGTGTAAGTTATATAAGCAGAATATCTTCACCACAAGATGTGCATTGCAAGCGGGATACTTGCAGCCAGGGTGTCCGTCTGCAGGAGATCCACACAGAGAGGTTAAACAGCCACTCCCCAGTGCACCATAGTTCTGACGGTTACCTGCTGCAGGCGGGTGTGCAGATCTAAGGTCATCTGGAGCCGTACGCGCTTCCTCTTGATCTCCTCCGACAGGATGTCAGAATGGTGCCGCAGCTCATTGCATTGCTGACAGATTAAGCTGAGTGCGTAATGATGATTTGCCGCTAGCTGGTGCCCATGTAATATCACCACCTGCGTTTTCCCTACCAGGTCCTTTCGTAAAGACAAAGCAATGGAGGGGGTTACACACTTGTTTGGATCATGCCATCAAGACGAAACATGGAAACATTTATCAGTAATAACTTGCACCTAACAATTTCATCTGTTCTCACCTACCAAATCCATGCCATTTGAAATGGGTAAAAGAGCTTCAGCATGCAGCATCCAGCTCTGAAAACAGGGCACCCGCAACCGGGGATGGGCAGCTTTTAATGTCTTTGTACCATTCGAAAGGAAAAGCAACAACCACCTCCACAACCTGGCTGGCCTACCAGTGCATGGCCAGAGCTACCTCGGATATTGTACCATCATTTCCAGAAATATTGCCCTCAAAATTGGTTAACAGCCAGCTTTGGCTTGTTCTCCGGACGATAACGTGGGAGGAAGAATTAACCACCTTGTTCATCGTCAAGCTCAGCAGCTATGCCAGTGCAACTGCTCTGCCTTCTCCCATGTGGGCCCTCCCCTGGGACCCTTTCCCCAACATTCCCTATCTGCCGTGCCTCATTTTATTCCTTCAAGCTTCAGCTTAAGCACACCCTTCTTTCAAATGGCCCACAAGCCCTAAGCCTTTCCACAGAGTCATATTAACTAGGAGAGTTAGGCACCCAATTCTCTTACATGCCTTTGAAAATCCCAGCCTACATATATGTCTGTAGGCAGGCATGCCTATCACACATAGTATATATCACTATACAAAAAGCATGCAATCGGCAAGACTCCCAGCAAACTTCACCGCTCCTATCCCTCTCCTTTTTGTCACATCTCCTATTCTTCACCTATGTGTTGCCTACTTAAATTGCCAACACTTCAGGCCAGGGACTTGTCTTGCCTCTTCACTGGTAAGTGAGCACCTATGGAACACGCCCTGGTCTTCTCTATGGACAGACTTATCTGTGCTGGATTTTGTGCTGGTTCAGTGATTTATTTTGTCTAGGAGAACCACATTCATTGCCATAGGGTTTTCAATGTGTTCTGAATGAAGTTCCACAGAGGTGAAAGACTAGTGAAATCAACACCTGCTTGTAGCCACCTACTGATGAGTTACAAGAAAGTCAGGCCATTTCAGAAGGTAGTTCTGGCACTCTCAGAAAGCACCTATAATGTTTCATTGGTACATCTAGCATTTGAAAGATTATCTCACCTGAGCCATTCCATCCAAATTACCCAAGTCTTTGAGCCTTTGTTTCACCTGAGCCACGCTATCTCCAGTATCAGGCAGTTCCACTTGCTGACCCATTAAAAATTCAATGGCACTCTGGAGCTAAAAATAAGAAGACGACAATTGCAAAAGGATACAAGTTATAAGCACAAAATTATTCTCAAGCCAAAAGCTCATCCCATTATAGTTAAGGTTGCTAAGTGAGACATGTCAAACTGAAAGAATGTTCAGCTAAAAAAACATCCCAAAGCCTGGAAATCATCAGTTAAGTCTATCTAAGGGCAGGTCTAGACCTAAAACATTGAATCAGCACAGCTGCACCAAGGGAAGATGCTCCAGCACTGATGGGGGAGCTTCTCCCATTGACATAATTAATCCTCCTCCCCGAGAGGCAGGAGCTATGTCAGGGGGAGAAGCTCTCCTGCCAACATAGCACTAGCGACAGAGAAGAGTAGGTCAATAGAATTATGTCGCTCAGGGGTGTGGCCTAGGTATTATACAATATCATCCCTTTCTGCTTCAAGCGGCAAAGTTTGGAGCCCTGAGAGTGTCCCAGTTTGGAAACAAAACTGACCAGAGTCTGGTATTTTCTGTGAAGCAATCTTGTTTATTTACAAGGGATGTACAAAATCCTACTTCTACGAATGCAGGAGGAACTAAAACCAAAAGGAGATATTTTCTTTGCTTACAGCCTCAATCCTCTTTACCAGCAACGGACCCAGAAGCCTCCCCTCTAGCTTCTTCTGTGTTCTGTGCTTGTCCAGGCTCTCTCCCAGTCTGTCTTATTTCAGCTGGTTTTGTCTCTCTTTCTGGTGTTTGCAAGCATGCATGCATGCACACACACACAAAACAGTTCTACCAATCAAAGCCCCAGCCCCTGCATTTTAAAACCCTTGGATTACAGTATTCAGCTGCTACTCAGCATTTCCATGTGCCTGTTGTTTTGGGTGCTCCTGTCATTGTTTCAGCAGCCTGGTCATAATGGCTTCTTTACATTTATTCTGAATGGAAGGCAGCAACCATGGCTGTGCCTGACAGGACAATAGCATAGTGCCCAAAATCTCTTTTTAGGACTCCCATTTGTGTGGGGGGAAGGATCAGTCTCTCCATACCTCTTGAAAACTTTGCTCAAACTTCCACAGTTGTAAATACTGCTCCATTTTTAGTTGATGTTTTTCCCAGAAGCCATCAAAAGCGGTTTCCATCTCATGCAACTGAGCAAGTAACCTGAACAAGAATGAAAAAGGAAGAGACAAAAAAAAGAGTTGGCCAATACAGGATTATGGGAGATGGGACCACCCGGCAAAGTTCTGACCCAGAGTCCACTCTACTTTGTGGAGTTTTGAATCTGGGCTTTCAGTTCAGGGCCCCTCTCTAATGATAACTCATTAGATGTGTATCTAAATGACTGCGTGCAGATCTCAAAAGAACCTTACAAACATCATTAAGGCGGACAATAGCCATGCGAGGTAGGTATAAAACTGCTTCTATTTTATCTTTCTAATCTATGATGTCTAAGGGACTTGTCACTGAGGATGCAAAGCCCCTTCCTCCCAAACAGAATCACAGCAAGGTTAAATCACTTGCAAAAGCAAGTCACTGGTACAGATAGGAACAGAACCCATGACGGTATCACTGTACTGACCACTGCTACCATGGAAAGTGCATGCATGGCTTAATACATATAAAGTCTTATTTTAGTCTATCTTGAGAGTTCCCATTCGAAATCAAACAAGAAGCACATGCACTCACCGATTCACAGTTTCCCAGTCTCCGGGCCTGTCGTGGTGTTGTTTCTGACTACGTTCGTTGGCATTGGGCTCTTCTAAACTACTTAACAGCACGTTTCCTTCTTTTGTTACTACTGTAATATCTCCCTGCACAAATGTAGGACACTACTGGTTAGTTTATTCTCAGACACGGTCAGGCTCCACAGTGATGCGCTTGCGCAAGTCAATTCATTTCTCTGGGTCTCCATGTCCCCATCTGTAAAATGGGGATGTTAGCACCTACAGGGGAGTAATGCTTTAACAGCATTGGATGGGAAAGCACTATAAAAGTGTTATTATATAGTGGTTAATAAAGATTATAGAGAGCGAGATATTAGATAGACTAGGTATAAACAGCTGGCGTACTGAATTAATATTGCTCCAGGTAGTATGTTGCATTTTTCAGTCAAGGTCAATATCACAGGAAGAACAAACATCCCCACTATGTGCTGGCTGCACACGGAACTTGAGACTGTGATCGTCCGACAGCATGCCCCAGAGTCTCTACAACCAAACGTTTGCCAGCGTGTTCATTATAAACTCATTGGAAGTGGATTCAAACTAAAAATTTGGTATTTGAGTTTCAGCTGAAAAATTTCACTCTACATCAGGTTCGGCCCATGAGCAAGTGTTTTCTTTGTTTATTTTCACATGGGACGCGACAGCTGGGGCAGGGCTGGTGATGCTAAGAGAGTAGGAAAAACTGGGGTGGGCGTTGAACTGGGCTGAAAGGCACATCTCAGGAAGCAAAAGAGAAAACGGAAGACGGGCTAGTCAACATGGGGAAACTGTCTGGCAGAACTCCAGAGGGATAATTAAACGGCTATAGCTATGCTGTATAACTGCCCATGAGGACACACTAGTCTGAAATAAAAGGGACTCCCAGTATTGCAAGGTAAGCTATCCTGTTAACAACGCTGGGCTCCAGCAGACCAAGTGGGGAGCAGTACACGCCAAAGCGAAGGGGCTCTCACACAGCACGCTCTGCTGGCAACTCCTTTACGTGTGGCATGAGCGTGCATTGCAGTGGGTTGCTCCTATTTATCAATATTACTTCATATTACTTCTCTTACCGGTGGAGTAATGTTGCCAGCAAAGTTGAGGGGGACACAGACCTCCGACTGCTACAAACTCTCCTCATCCCCCAGCAGCGCAAGTGCCTCCTTCCTCCTATGCCCTGCTACCAATAAGGGTCTCAGTACCTCGCGCCTCAATCATTCGCTCACTGGCGCTTCCCAAATAGCAGCTTCACTCCCTCTCCCACCAGACCCCTCAAATCCCTTTCCCCCCCACCCCCACTAATACCCTTTCCTCCTAAAAAAACACCTCATCTTCCCCTCTCCCCCAGCTTTCTTCCGCAAGACCCATTCCTGAGCCTGCATCTCCCCACTGCCAAGTTTGAGCCACTCAAGTATAGGTCCATCACCACACCACTCCACCCCAGCCTGTCACTCCCCACAATTCCCCACCCCAGGAACCCCCTCTCCCATCTTGTGTCCTCTGAAGGCTGCCCCCTGGCTGATTCCTCCTTCCCCTCAGCTCCAAATCTCCTTCATGAGGAGTGTGGGGGGAAATGAAGGGGGACAGGGACCAGGGCTTGTCTGCCTGCCAGGGGGACTGCTCTGCATGCAGAGGATGGGGGCTGCAGCTCCAGAAATCAGCGTCTGGTCTCCCCAACAGAGCAGCCCCTAGTAACAGAAGCAATGCCAAGCTGCACTAAGCAATGAACTCAGATGGCTACCTTCTCCCCACCATCTCGCTGCATCCCTCCCTGCCCTCCCCTCCATGGAGGGGCTGAAATTGGGGGTGGGGGAGGGAAGAAAGAACAGGGTTTTCCATCCAAGTTAGAGGTTTGGAGGAGATTCCTCCCTCCCCTTCCCTCTTAAAATGATACCCACGTCTATTAGAGTAGCACCTCCGACCTGGTCTGCACCTTGAACTTAGGTTGACGACCTAGCAACGTCGCCCGATGCAGTGAAAACCTTCATGCCCTGTGCGGCGTAGCTAGGTCACTCTAACCTCCACTGTCGACACAGGTAGGTCGATGTGTCACTGCCGTGCTTGTAGCGTAGACCTACTCCCACCCTGACATTAGGGCTTCATTGCGCCAGGTGCTGTTCATACACCTAGGGCAAGATAGTCCCTGCCTCAAAAAGCTTCCAGGGTAAACTTTTAAATCACTAGGCCCCATAACAAAGGGTGCACAAGGTTCTGCAACAGTAGAGTTATGCACCAGGCCCATTTACTTTCTGCCCTTCTAGCTATGACCCAATTATACCACCAAAGGCATTTGGCTGGGAATATCGCACCATGCGACTTCCCTCTGAAGGCCAACTCTTGTCCAAGAAAGAGCCTTTCACGGCTGTGACTGGACCCCATCTTGCCTCCTTGGCGTGGCAATGCAAAGTACCACCTGGTACTGTCAGGCCAACCCATGCAGCTGTGTTTGTTGACTAATGGGAAACCCCGGGGCATGAGAACAGTGCAGTTGCACACCGCACCCAGCACACAGTTGCGTGTGATGCTCCTGGATATTTCTTCTTTCTATAGGAAGGAGCAGCAGGATCCTCATGGGAGAGAGGGGGGAGATTAAAAAGCAGCTAGTCTCACACTTCCTTCAGAAGTATGCCTGGCTGGATTAGCGTATACATAGACAACAAGTTAAAGTATCTCAAGGGACTGGTTTATTTACGGGGGGTGGGAGCAGATCCATCATTTGATTCTGTGCATTTCACCGGCCTTACTATGTTAAAAGAACAGAACAGATTTGATTTGTATCCCATGCTTTCTTCCACACTTACTGTTTATATTATTGTAGTGCCTAAGGGCTCCAGTCATGGACCAGAACCCCATTGTGCTAGGTGCTGTACAGACACAGTGTGACAGACAGTCCCTGCCCCAAGGAGCTTACAATCTAAATAGAGCAGGCATCACCGGGTAGGAGAAGCAGTAGAGAACACAACCAGGGTGAACACTGTGAGAGTGGCAAATGTCATGTTAGTTCCACTTTGTTTCAGGGGGGCGGAGGGGGAGGGGAAGGGTTACTTAGGAGGGAATCAGCTAAATGGAAAGAAAGGGGTAAGGAAGGAGGATGAGGGGGCCAGGCCAAGGCAGAAGAGAGTTAGAGGGGCAGGTGTTGCATGACGTTGAGCTGAAGAGACCATGAGGGAGGGGCAGGTGGACCAAACAGCCAATCAGAGCACATGAAGTGCAAACTGTTGGAATGTGTTAGTATCACTTGGCACTGGATTGATGTGACCTAGGACAAAAGTTCTGACCACGTTTGATACTTCAATAATCCAGGAAACACGAAAGGGAAGGGGAATTACGCAGCATGCTTTAGGCAAGAGACGGCTGCTACTTTACCCTCTCATGTTTAGCTCTCCAGAGACCTAAAGTCTCCTTTTGTTTCAGACAATTCCATTACACAGGAAGATGCTGTAACCTAAGCACCAAAAGCAACTGAATGGGTGTTAAATATGATTTTTCCCCCTTCCAGTATATCAAAGGGGTTAATTTCTTAGTTAGCGTGCTTAATTAGTTTCGGTCCTTTTCTCATTACCTTTACGACTGGCTTCTGTTCAGTATCACAGCTACACAAATGCGCAAATAGTTCTTATATGTACTCAGAAATCTCCTGCCCCAGTCTTTCAGTTGCCATGACAGCAATCTTGTATCATTATGACTGCAATCTGTGCACAATTTCTTATCAAGCTTCATCTTTCATGTTCTTGAAAACACACACACACAACTAGGCTACATTTTGTTCAAAAACTCACCAGCCTTTTTGATATTTTAAACTAATGAATAAGATTAAAAAAAAAAAAACAGATGATTTCGACTGAATGATTAATCTAAAGGAACATCTCAATATTTTAACTGTAAATGAAAACTCATGATCTTTTTGATTTCGCCAGAAAACAAGCAGGCATCACTGACGTGTCTATATTTACTATCGCATTTGTAACGGACACTTTCTTCACTGTCTAAGGATTTGTTCCTCAGCCAAAAGGTTAAATCAAACATGAACTACAGTGCATAGCTAGCATATTACAATTGTTTCTAAAAATACAGCGATATTTCCCTATCCTGTATATATATTTTATATGCACCTATGTATACATACACAGAGCACATTTTGGTTGCCATTGTGTATATTTCTAATTGGGAGCTTTCTATAAAGACAATGCCATAGGAATGACATAACATGATATATATGAATTATACAAACGTTACTAGATTAACCCATTACACTCTAGTGCAAATACAGGACCTAATCCTATATTACGTATTAGTAGCCCCACTGAATGCATGAGTAATCTAACAGGTAGGTTGTTGGCATTGGTCTGAGGCTCCTGCCTCTAGTGCTGGAGGTAGGTTGTGGGTTCAAATCCACAGGAGCACTTGGCCAACTACTCTTAAAGCACAACTTTTAATAGTGAGAGTAAATTAACCATTGGAACAATTAACCATGGGTCATGGTGGATTCTCCATCAACAACAATTTTTATATCAAGATTGGGCATTATTCTAAAAGATCTGTTCTAGGAATTCTTTTGCGCACATTCTATGGCCTGTGTTATATAGGCAGTCAGGCTAGATGATCACAGTGGTCCCTTCTGGCCTTCGAATCTCTGAATCTCTGAACTGAAGTTAAGGATTTCAGAACTATACCCAGTCTGGCCTCTCACATGTGCAGCAGTATCAAAAACAACAGCTTGGTTGGCAGCTGCTGTACCCAAAATCCTTGTTCAAGCATATAATATTTTAATCATAATCTCAAATAAGTAAAATATATCTTTAAATATTAAAGAAACAAGAAAAGAAGAGTTCTGCCAAAAAGTACAGGAAGGCTTTCGTGCTTTGCCAATGACAACTAGGTCTGGGGAGGAAGAAGGGAAGAAGTTTAAAGAAAGTTCCATTATGGCAGTGGAGGGAATAGCTAGTGGCGCTCAGTAATGTATAGCTGGGAGCAGGTAACATATTAGAGGCCGGGTGTGGGCAAAGCCTGGAGGGGTGGCTGTTTACGAGCAAAGCAGTGTAAAAGGGATCTCAGGCTGGAGAGCTGAGGGGACAGTTGTTCAGTTAGGGTGACCAGGTGTCCGGTTTTCGACCGGGGAACCCTGGCGGCTCCGGTCAGCACTGCCAACTGGGCCATTGAAAGTCCGGTCGGCGGTGCTGCGGGACTAAGGCAGGCTAGTCCCTACCTGTCCTAGCACCGCACTGTGCCCTGGAAGCAGCCAGCAGGTCTGGCTCCTAGGCTGGGTGGGGGCAGGGGTCATGGGGCTCCGCACGCTGCCCCTGCCCCGAACACTGGTTCCGCGCTCCCATTTGATTTATATAAAACAAGGGGGCTCACATTAAGATAAAGCGCACGTCATGGGTAACAAAATCCATAGTATATTCTCTCAATATCTTTACACCTACACATTCACTGCCTCCTCTCAAAACAAGGGACCCTTCCTGAAGTCATTGGGAGAACAGAATTTGCCCCATAGCATCTGTGAATTTACAATCACATTCATAAGAGGTATGCCGCTCTAGGGCAAAATTATCCTTCAAATCTATCACACTTTTCTGCGCTCTTTATACGTGCAAAACTGCCATTGATGTCAGTGGGAGATTGGCATTGTGTTCACTCTGCATATGCCAAATTTAGGTACTATCAGGCAGATCCACGAGGGAAGCATTGCACTTGGAGTTGACAAAGCCTTCCATAGTTCCTCCCTGCAAGACACGCTGTAGGAGAAGAGCGCGATGCACATTCAAGAATGGGCAAGAATTGCTTTGTTTCTCGAGCTCTGACACCTACATGGCTATCAAATAACCAGCTAGGAGCAGAGACAGTTTCCTGGATGTTGGCATGGCAATTGTTTGAATGGGTGAAAGGCAAATATAGATGTAACATACAGAGATAGGTATAGTTTATTTTAACGGTCATAATAGACACACACGCATATGGGGGAGGGGGAGGGGGAGAGAGAGAGAACAGTCAGTCAGTCAAACCACAGAAGTCTGACCTTGCAGTAGGACACTGACTTATTATAGAGCTGAGTTTCTGAGTAGCATACCTTGAGCTGACAATACTTTTCTGTGCGCAAAGCCAGGATGCGCTCAATTGAATACGTGTCATCTGGTAGCTCTGTTTCTGCCAGCTCTGTGCCGAAAGATTGTAACATCTGTGCAATTTCCTTCACTGTTAGTGCAAAACTCTCAATAGCCTGGTGGAAGACAATGATTTCATCAGCTCATCAGGATAGTTAGGATAGTCTAAGAGCTCATCAAAAAATGCACTAAGGGCCGTGCTGAGATCTTCAGATGAGCCTAAGGGAGTTAGGCACACCCCAACCCATTGAAGTTCAATGGGAGTTGGGCAATGAACTCTTAAAGCTCATTTGAAAACCTCAGCTCAAACCCTGCTCATATTAGAGTCAATGGGAGTTTTGCCATTAGTTTCAAAGTAGCTGCAAAGTTAATGTATTTTAATCCTTGTACAAGAGTAAGATTTAAGCCGGGGGTTCTCAAACTTCATTGGACTGTGACTCCCTTCTGACAACAAAAATTACTACCTGATCCCAGGAGCGGGGACCGAAGCCTGAGCCTGCCCGAGTCCCACTGCCCTGGGTGTGGGGGCCGAAGCCAAACCTTGAGCCCCACCGCCTCGAAGGGGAAGGGGTCAAAATTGAAGCCTAGTGGCTTCAGTCCCAGCCAGGGGGCCTGTAATCTGAGTCTTGCACCCAGGGCTGAATCCCTCGGGCTTTGGCTTGGGCCCTGAGCCCCAGCAAGTCTAAGCCAGCCCTGGCGACCTCGTTAAAATGGGGTCACGATCCACGTGGGGGTCCAATGGGAAAAAAGGAGATCAACCTTTTCTCAGTCTCATTTTTTAAATTATGCTCAGTAGGCTACGTTATAAACACCTTTTTGCTTAACAATGTGCTCTCGGTAATTCTTGCCGCCAGGTGCAGAACGTGAAGGAGAGGCTTGTGGCCCCGATCCTGCAACGAGCTCCATGCAGATACAGAGGCCTGCCCTTGCGGCTCTCATTCCAGGATTATAGCCTTAAGCAATAATTCGGTGCAATTTTCATCAGCGTTTTGAGCGGTCTGGATAATAATTAGCAGAACAGCCTACCATAGCTCTGTGAGCAGACAGTCCATTGAAATCAAAGGGTGCTGCATAGAAATTTATGGCAGGATATAGCTCAGAGAAAGCATGGAGGCCAAAGTCATAGAAAAATGGCAATATGAAAGAGTTGCACATGCAAGGAACAAACACCCTTATGCAATTACTTTAATCCACAAGCAAAGAAAACCGCACAATATTTGTCATTTTAAACCAATGGGACAAAAGGAGATGATCTCTGTATCTGCTGTGAAGAGAATTTTACAATGGTTTTAAAGCGATGAGGGGCCTAAGGAAGTTAGTTGCCCATCTCCTATAGAAATTCAGTGCCTAACTCCCTTGGAGTCCTTTGAAAATCCTAGTCAATAAGCAATGGTTAAAGCGCACCGGGTCATGTACCTGGGAAATAACAATTTAAGAAGCCAGCTGGGTCGCTGAGGGGAGCATGTTTGTTGTATAGCCTGAGGGGGGCAAACCTCTCCGATTCGCTGCTTTCCTCACTTGAATACCACCTAGGCAAGAGCAGCCAATCAGAGTTGTGCGGAACTCTGAGCCCCGCCCCTCAGAAGCTGACACCATTCACACAGGAGGGGAGCAGAAGGAACCCAGCAGTTCAAGGCAGGTCTGGCTCCTTCCTCTCCCTTCCTCTGAGCAACAGGATTGCTCCTCTTCCTCACTGGGAAGGCGCAGAAAGGACCCTGCTGGCCTAGGAGAAGGGGGTGAAGAATGCCTGAGCTGCAGGAAGAGCAGAGGTGAGGTGAGGGGCAATCGGGGGATGGAAATTGATGGAGGGATGTGTCAGGGGACAGGTAGATGAGGGGGCAATGATAGACAATCTCCCTTCTTTCAGATCCCTTTAAGCACTGCCAATAACTTGAGCTACACAAAGGTCTTGATCTTGCAGGGCGCTAACTAGGGAATCGAGGGTGTTCATCACCTCCCAGAAGGGGTTTAGTGGGGGTGGGGGGCGGCAGCTCTCAGCACTTTGTAGAATCAGGCCCTGCTTGAGCTAGGCTTTACGCAGAGTAACACTACATAAGCGGCGCTACGTACAGTTCTGAAGATAACCCATTCGCTATGACGGTATTCCAAGGTGCCCCCGAACTCCGGGGTTAACTGCTTCTCATCAATATACATCAGCAAATCACTGACTGAGCTCAGCATAACCACCTAGGAACAAAGAAACATCATTAATTGATTCATTGCAGCTTCTTCACAATTAACATGCAAATCACGCCTGCAATACTTCATGTACTAATCTCTATTATACAAACTAATTGGGGACTGAAGAGATTCATAAAATTGAACATCTCAAAACCACAGTAAGTACGGTGCATAAGTTGCAGTGTTGTACAGTGCATCAAATTTCTTCTCATCTTTCAAACCACTGCAAAGCGATTTCCAGGCATCAGAATGTGAAGGGATGTTGGTTTGTTCTTCACTGACAGTACTCATTATATGCTCATTTATTTTTATGTAAGGAAAAAATGGTTCAGATAACTTGTCGTTCGTTAGATTGGTATTCTTAAAATCAAGGCCCTACTGTATTTACAACATTGGCTTTTGCACCGATTATTTCTTTATGGCACGCCTTCATTTTACATGCAGCTGAGGTCAAATTTGTATTTATCAATTACAGGCTAACAAAACATACACTTATTTTAGAATATATAGATATTCGCTTTTGTTCACGTAAAATGAGTTGACCCAACTTTTTCTGATAGGATAGCTCAGTGGTTTGGCCTGCGTCTGTGTGGGTTGGCCATTGGCCTGCTAAACCCAGGGTTGTCAGTTCAATCCTTGAGGGGGCCATTGCGGATTGGTCCTGCTTTGAGCAGGGGGTTGGACTAGATGACCTCCTGAGGTCCCTTCTAACCCTGATATTCTATGATTACATGAGCATCATGCACAGCTGAAATACTCATACCGGTAATTTGAGTAGAAAATCCTCCTGACTGAAGCGAAATCCAATGTCAGTGAAAGTGCGCTGGAAAAACCCAGTGGGACGTAGAACCATCACTAGCTGCAGGTTCCCAGGGAAGGAGGCCTGCAGGAAAACATGGCAGATAATCAACATGGGCATTAACTGGTGAAAATTCAGACGAGACTCAATTGCAAAAGTGGGTCAAAATTCAAAGCCTACTTTTCAAGCAATTCTTACTATTTCTTTGCGCTCATCCATGATTCACTCACCCCTCCTTACTTTAACTGTTGCTCTTTGGCAGATGAAAATGCTGGATTTGAAACATTCCATAAAATGTTCTACCAAGAAATGAGTCATAGCTGTGAAGTAGCTGTAATTTAGCTCCGTGATTCATTATGTAATGTACTTGTATGTATTCCTCAGAAGTGTATCAGAATAAACCTGGTCATCCTTAGTAATTATTGGCATTGTTTAATTTGTGGCACAAATATTAAACCTCATTTCCATATTTCAAACATAGTGGTAGAGAGTTGTAAATGATACACTGAAAAGAATGTTGAATATTTCAATGGAGCCAAGAAAAATTACTTGAAATCACAGATAAGTAAATGACAGAAGGAACCCAGTTAATTAAGATGTATGATATTTCTCTAAAATCCAGTTGTGCCAAACTATCTCCATATATTATCTCATATATAAATTTTCTTACTGTATCTTGAGAACTTTAAAAGTATCAAGTGCACGTTAACTTGTCAGCATAAACATGTGAATCCTCTATCAAGTGTAAATTACCATTTTATTTATGTGATTATAAATGATAGAAACATCCTGATACTACCAGTTAAATCTACATTAAATGAAGTTTTCACTGAGGGGCAATGAAAAAAAACCCTGGTATGAAATATTCACTAGCCCATTTTTCAAGGGAAAAATGTGTACAACTGGCGGGGGGGGGAGGGGGGCGGGGAAGCGGGGAGAAAGATGACTTTCACATAAGCATCTACACTCTGATGAAGAAGAATACAAGTGTCTATATCTATGCACACAAAACACGGTTTGGTTCCATAAACATCCAATTATGTACTGTTCAAAGAAGCCATAAATTTACAGTTGAGATGTGACACGCACAAATTACACTGTGGCAAAGTTTGCACGCAATACAAAATTACTCGAGACAGTTAAGTCCAAAGCAGATTGCAAAGAATTACAAAGGGATCTCACAGAACTGGCTGACTGGGCAACAAAATGGCAGATAAAATTCAACGTTGATAAATGCAAAGTAACGCACATTGGAAAACATAATCCCAACTATAAGTACAAAATCATGGGGTCTATATTGGCTGTTACTACTCAAGAAGCAGAGCTTGGTGTCATCGTGGATAATTCTCCGAAAACATCCACTCAATGCAGAGCGGCAGTCAGAAAAAGCTATCAGAATGTTAGGAACCATTAGGACAGGGGTAGATAATAATGCAGAAAATATTGTAATGCCACTATATAAATCCATAGTACACCCATACTTTGAATACTGGGGGCAACCAGAACTGCACTCTCTCAAAAAAGACATATCAGAATTGGAAAAGGGCCAGAGAAGGGCAACAAAAATGATCAGGGGTATGGAACAGCTTCCATATGAGGAGACATTGAAGAAGTTTGAGACAGTTCATCTTAGAAAGGAGACGACTAAGGGGGGATATGATAGAGATATATGAAATCCTTAGTGCTCTGGAGAAAGCAAATAAGAAAGCACTTTTTACTCCATCACATAACACAGGAACCAGGGGTCATCCAATGAAATCAGTAGCAGCAGGTTTAAAATAAACAAAAGGCACGGTCTTCACACAAGGCACGGTCAACCTGTGGAACTCATTGCAAGGAGACATTTTGAAGGCTTAAAGTACAACTTGGTTAAAAAAAGAATTAGATACGTTCATGCAGGATGAGTCCACCAATGGCCATTAGCCAAAATGATATGGGGATGCAACCCCATGCTCTGGGTGTCCCTAAACTTCTGAGTGCTAGAAGCTGGGACTGGACATCAGGGGACGAACACTCAATAATCACCCTGTTCTGTTCATTCCCTCTGAAGCATCTGACACTGGCCACTGTCAGAAGACAGGATACTGGGCGAGATGGGCTAGTTTGAGCCAATATGGCCGTGCTTATGTTTTTCTTAATAAAAATTTTTAAAAAACCTGATTGTGGATTGTGTTCCTCTTAGAAATGGTCAGCGCTCTTTAGCATCCCAAAAGCCACATAAATGCGCTATATTCATCTGTAGTGATTTTAAACGGGAGTGAAAAAATAAAGGAACACAAACTAAGTTCCATTCAATGGGAATTTTGCCAGGGCTTAAGATTTCGCTCTGACAGCAAGAGAGAACCACTAAATGGCCAGTGACATTGTCTCAGATTCAAACCCTGAATGCCTACCCTTTCCTTGCCAATATTTGTACGCTATTGCTTTGATACCGAATGTTGGTTAGTAAAACGTTTGCCAGTCTAGAGCTCTGTGAACCTTGCACAATAAAACCTCCCACCAGGCCGAACCTGCCCCTGGGCTTCTTGCCAATTGAAACCTGGCCCCGGTCATAGAAAGCTTTGCAAACCTGGTTCTAAGACTAGCTATTATTCCCTTCTTCCAACCGGCTCAGAATCTCCCTTTAGCAAACCTGCTGGGAACCGTGCGGCCTGCAGTTCTCTCTCCCAACGAGGCGGCACGCTCACACGCTCCTCCTGATATTTCTGAGCAGTCAGGCTGACTGGAGCTCTTCGTCTTCTCCCTGGCACAGTAGGGAAGGCAAGCCCCCTCCCGTACGGTCCAGAGAAGCAGGCTGCCTGTCCACCCCTCTGCATGGCAATCAGTGGGACTCCAAACGCTGCTGCTGGTCCCATGGTTGGGTCACCTGGCCCGTTATGTCTTTCTTTCTGAGCTCTGATGTACCCCACAATGAACAGCAGCGCTAGGGAGTCCCCAAAACGTGTGAGGGGAGGGAGGAGTGTAGGCGTTATTGGCACGAATTGAATACAGGCGTCAGTCAGCGTGCTGTAGTACAGTGGTGCATTCTGGCACAGTGTGGGGGGAAAGGGAAGGTGTCAGACCCTAGACTAAGGTCAAGTCCAATGTAGGCAGCAGCTATGGGGCCAGCTGCCACAAGTTTATAGGATTGAAACTGGTGGGGCGGGGGGGGGAGAAGGTCTGGCAAGAAGCTCATTCCTGTGCAAAGCACCACCCTCAACCAGAGGGGGGTAGCCAACCACTAAGCTCCCACCCAAAAGACAAGGTAGGTCCGGAGAGAGGTGGGTTTTCTGGGAGAGGAGAGGTCTTAGACTTCGCAGTTTGATAATGTCAAGACACCAGTGTGTCCTAGGAGGGTTTCACAGACCCAACCAAAGCCTGGCAGTTTCATCTGAGCATCTCAGCACAATCCTCGGAGGGAGTGAACCTGACACGCCAAAGTTTAGAAGGACTCATGTACAGTTACAGAACCAGAGACCAATTTTATGTCACATCATTGTGGGTTAACTTCAGACAGGTTGCTGACTAGGAACGCAACCATCCTCAAAAGGTCAGAATCAAAGAAAAATTCTCATCTTTCTTTTGCCAAGAGTAGTGTTAACTGGCAGAGCGGGAAATCTCCAACTTGAAAGTCTGCAATACTCCAAATTACGGATGGGGGGAGGGGTTGTTGCCATTTTTTCTTCTCTCAAGTCAGAGCTTCCTCTGCTAACATGCAGGGGTTTGTTTCAAGAATTTTGTGCTGTTTGGTTCTCCCTGACAATATATAGATTGTGAGGTGGTTGGACATTTGTTGCAAGCCACATGGATGGTCACACGGCATCTCTCCTGGTCATTAGATTGGCCTGTCACATGAACTCAGGAGGCTCAAGGAAATCATTTGCAATCAGGTATCCATAGGGAGAATCTGCACTGGTTGTCCCCCCTATGAGGCCTGTCTGCCTATACACTACTGACAGAGCATGTATGCCGCCCTGGAGCTGCATTCCTATCACATGCAATTCCCTAGGTTTACCACTCTCAGCCTTAAAACCATTTTACTATTTGTTTGTTAGTCTCACCCCACAGCATAGTAATTTCAACAGCAGATGTTCCTCTGAAAACCAGGCAGGGGAGCAGCAGCCACCAAGGAGATCACAGGGCTCCATCAAGGAGCCACAGCAAGATGAGAATGGACAGACACAGCTTACATTCCTCCCAATCAAGTCAATGGCCCAAACTGACATAAACAAGCACGTGACCCGGCCCACAGCCACTTCCAAATGCGGTAGTTCTGGCAGACCTCATAGCTTGATCTTTGAACAAACTGGGAAGCTTTCATACAGCTGTTGTGTTAAACTCTGGCCCAGTGCCTCTCTGCAGTCAATCTGTTGAGAGTGGACCCACTCCTGGCTCCCATGTGCTCCCAGACCAGCTGGATCTGGGTAAAATCTAAGTTGTAGGTCTACAGGGCACTCTCCTTGGCTCAGACCTCTTGTCTGATGCCCTTCCTTGGGACATAGGGTGCTGCTGCCCAGCTGCCCTAGACCCCAAAATCAAAAGCCCCCAGTCTCTTACATGTGCTCATCCAGGGCTCCACCTAGAGACTCTCTGGACTTCAATTTAAACCCTTCAGGGACAAGATGTCAGGATAGCAAGAAACACTGGCTTGACAAAGAAATTGCTTAACCAGGATGAGTTTACTCTTAAAGCACAAGACATTACAGATCTTTGAAAACAAAAGTCCTGAAATGCACCCTCCCTGTGAGGCTGAGGTTCGTCAACATTTCAGGCTGGGAAGAATTCCTCCTGCAACTCTTTCTTACGTGTGGCAATGATCAGTCCCCTCGCCCCCTTGGGCAGAAGAAAATCCTTCTCTTTAATAGGAACCCTGTTTCTGAGCCTTTTGCTCAGAGAGTGAAACTACAGATCCATCAATTACACTCTCCCTCCCCTCTCCTTGCCCTGTACAGGATGCTGTGTAGAAAAGCTATTGTTCCACCGAGGGCAAGGCCTGTAAATGAGACACAATCAGCATCCCTGGCCCTAAATTTCTCTGTGACAGCTCTGACGCCACGTCTACACTACGGACTTTACAGCAGCAAAGCTGTGCCACTGTAAGGTTGCCCATGTAGCTGCTCTCCTGCCGGCATAATTAAATCACCCCTAATGAACAGCAGTAGCTATGTCAGCAGGAAAGCATCCCCCGCTGACATAGCGCTGTCCACACCGGTGCATTTGCTGGTGAAACTTTTGCAAAGTTTTGCCAACAAAAGTGCTCGTGTAGACATAAGCCTTGGTGTTAGTCCTTCAACATGGTGTCAAACATCTTTCCCAACCTTGCGATTCATTGGGATGAAGTACAGTAGATTGCCTTTGGGCATGTCCAGGCTTATGCAATCATAGTTCCGAGCATTTTCACACATAATGCAAGATAGAGTTCATAATCTGGTACAGATTTATCCCAGTCTGTCACATCTGGGATACAGGCAAATTCCAGTCTGATATGGTATTTTTAAATGTTGTATCCTAAACTTATGTAAGAGGATCTGTTTGCTCTTAAACATGTGTCACGTTTCACCCCAGAGGTAGCTGCATTTCCAGAATGGGAAACATGATTCCTACTGTTTAGAAAGCATTTTAAGATTTTCCTGCATGAAAGGTGATTTTATCAATGTTCAATCAAGGTCACCACTTAACGAGAAGCAAAAAGGTGATATGTACTTGACGAAGAAATGTACCTTTTGCAGATCAATATCTAGTATGGACTACGTATGGAAAAATCCCTTGCTTTAAGTCTGCTACCAGCAGAAAGGTGTCCTCTGTGTAGTATTAACTTAAGGGGAAAGATGATAGATAAAAATAAATAAAAATAAAAAATCAGCTGGTTTAATAATTATTCAAAGTTAACGTTTATGAAGGCTTCATTGCACTTCTCTATACCTTAACTGAGGTTAGCCAGCACCTTTGCGCTTAACTCCAATATTAGCCAAGCCAAGAAAATGTGTCATGCGACAATAGGACAGAGAAAGAACATGTGGGGCACTTTCACACCCTATGCTCCTCAAAGCCAAAAGAGGGAGCGTCTTAACCCAGCTGAACTTCCAGTCCTACCATTCATTATAGTAAAGAGAATCATTGTCACTTGATAAAACCTGGTAAAAAGACCCATGAACCCTTTATACTCAACTCCCCTTCTCCAGCTTCTAGCATTCTCTATAACGTGAGAATTAGAAAAGAATTTAAAGTAATCTGTGCAATGAAAAAGAATCAACCTGCTGATAATATTTTAACAGTGTTCCTAATTTAGTAGCACTATAATTTGGGTTTTTTGAAAAACGATCCTAAAGCTCGAAGGACATAAAAAATTAAGCCCAAAAGGGCAATCCACTTTTAGTGAGTGAAGCATCCTACTGTCTTCAATACACACAGTTTTGTGACTACATTAGGACTTACATAGGTTGGAAGGAACATGGCCATTATTTACTTAATTTTCTGCACTAAAAGCATTTCCCATCTTTTCTCAGAATTACATTTAAAAGCATAATCTCCCCCTGAATAGACAACCCTCCACTGGGATTTCCCTGCACCCAGGGAAAGAAGAACAGACCAAGAGGAAAGGAAAATCCACCAGGAAGTTTGATCCCGGACACAGGAAACGGATCAATACACAGATTGCAAAGTTAGTGACTTTCTTCTCTCCTTGGAGAGCAAAGTCAGGCACAAAAACGCTGGGACAGTCGTAGGGCAGCTTCTACTTCTGCTGCAGCTAACAAAGCTACACCATGCTCGGATAGCTTTCTTTTACCCGCTGAGCCGGCGGCAGAGTTCACCCCAGCAGCCTCTATCTGCCCAGCTGCCGTTACAACCGCAGCATATTCTCGGTACGGCCTTTCCCCAGGAATGCAGAGGGTTTCTGGGGAAAGCAGCAGACAAAACCTTCGGCTAGGTGTTTTGTTGGTTTTAACGCAACCTCAGCACGCAGGACAAGGCTGCAGAGAGATCTCCGGGGGATCCAACGCCTCCTTCGAAAGGAGACGCGCCTCACCGTGCGCCCTGGGATGCTCGGCTGAAATCATCAGCGGACAGGGTTGGCATCTCCCCCCGCCCCCGGCTTTCGGGCGGGCGATGCAAGCAGCAGGCGGGTGGCCGCATGCAGGGCATGCCAAGGCAGCGTCGCCCTGGTCCCGGCACCGTTCAGCCGCAGCCTTGCACGCGAACCCGGGCTGGGCAGCCGGCAGGCTGGGCCCTTACCGCATTGCTCCGGAGCCGCCGCATGCCTCCGCCGGGGGTCGCCTCGGCCATCGCCGCCTTCCCCGGCTGGCGGGGCGGCGTGCCGGGGCGGGAGCCGCCGCTCAGCGGGGGCGGAGCAATCCCGCCCGCAAGCCGGCCCCCCGCAAAGCTGCCGCGGCCGCCGCTGCCAGCGCGGCCCCCGCGCGCCTCATCCCAGCTCGAGCCCGGGGGCTCTCCCGGGGCGCGGCTGCGGGAGCGGACCAGGCATGCACCAGGCTGGGGGTGGCGGGGGGGACGGCGATTGACTCTCGCCTGCTCCCTCCGTTTTTTCTTTTTAAGGTGGAATGCCAAAATCTTCCTCGAGTTGGGGGCCGTTCGTTCCTGTGGGCGCTCTCTGGGGAGCCCTTCAGAAAGCAGAGCGCCCGTGTCTTGAATTAGGGGGGCCTTGAAATACGTGTCTTTAAATGATATGCCCAATTATGCAGTAGAAAAGCGAAGCCGGTCAAATCCTAACGCCTGGGATTCACAGGGAGGGCCTGAGGTTCTACACTGCATGGTACAAACGTGCACATACATTGCACATGCATCCTGTGACCCGGCGGATACTTACATTTGCAAACAGAGAGACAAGAGGCGGGGGGGAGGGGAGGTGATCTCTTTTACTGGACCAACTCGTGTGGGTGAGACACAAGCTTTGGAGTTTACACAGAATTCTTCATAAGGTCACAGAGCTCTGCTGAATAAGCTGGGAAGCTTGTCTCTCTCACCAACAGAAACTGGTCCAAGAAAAGATTATCACCTCACCCTCCTTGTCTCTCTAATACCTTGGGACCAACATGGCTACAACAGCGCTGCATACATGTCTGCAAATAGGTAGTTAGACACCTACCTGAAGAAAAAACTCTGTGTAAACTCAAAAGCTTGCCTCTCCCGCCAACAGAAGTTAGTCCAATAAAAGATAAAAGAAAAAAGGAGGACTTGTGGCATCTTACAGACTAACCAATTTATTTGAGCATAAGCTTTCGTGAGCTACAGCTCACTTCATGATGCATCCGATGAAGTGAGCTGTAGCTCACGAAAGCTTATGCTCAAATAAATTGGTTAGTCGCTAAGGTGCCACAAGTACTCCTTTTCTTTTTGCGAATACAGACTAACACGGCTGTTACTCTGAAACTTATCAAGCTCCATCTTAAAACTAGTTAGTTTGTTTTCCCAGTTACATGGGCCTGAGAGAGGCATCTTAAGGGCTGATCCTACTCCTGTCTTTTCACAGGCAGAACTCCAAAGTCTTACAACTTGATGTACACAGATTTTTATGTCTTTCATTCTTAGTTGCATTGGGTGTCTCTGTATTGTTTGCACACAGCACTGCCTTAAGTGCTCAGATATACAGGATGCAGAAGGAAATGCACAGAGCATATCTTGTGAGATCACATGCTCATGTACCATTTAAAATGAAATGTAAAGGGCAGGCACTTTTGTGAAAGCTAAATCAGGACAGGCAAGTAGAGCTCTCATTCTAAAAAATTGGTTTCAAGCTATTTAAATGGAAAACAGCATTCAAGGGCCAGTCCTAAACCAGAAAAAGCCCCCGCTGGGATCAATGCAAGTGTTGCCCGTGTAAAGGCAATAGGCCCAGGCTCTGACAGTCATGATTTATTTTAACTATCCAAAAATACCATTACTGCCACTAGATGCCTATCAGCAAAAATGTCCTTAATGCCATGTTCAGCAACAGTCAAACACTCGTTAACGCTTAAGATATGACCTGATGGGGCATCAGCTAGCCCAACGAGATTTCGGTACAAAGTGGTCTAACTTATACGCTTTTCTCAATAAACTCTTTGCCTCATTCTCTATCTGCTGAGTTTGCATATCCAACTCTTCATCTGAAGTGCCTCTTTGTGGGCAGGTGTACACCACAACCTAAGTTGATATAACTTATGGTCGCTCAGGGGTGTGAAAAAGCCCCCCCCCCATCCAGAAATGCATGTTTTGCGCTGTCCACACCTGTGCTATGTTGGCCAGAGACACTCTCCCGCTGACTGAGCTTCCGCTTCTCACCAAGGTGGAGCAATTATGCCAACAGGAGAGTGCTCTCCCATGGACATAGTGCATCCCCACCAGAAACGGCGCAGCTACGCCGATGAAGAGAAGTAGTGTAGACTTGCCCTGTGTTACTGGAGGAGGCGACGGTGATGATTGTGACCTTTTCAGAACATTTCTTTTCACCTTCCACTGTAGCAAGGTCAGTTTAGATCTGGCCTTTCACTGCCAGCTTTTTAGTACAGCCTCCATTCATTATAAAATTGAATTTTTATGTACACCAGTGTAGCACTTTTAGACTACATATTAATTTTTGCAAAAGATCACATACTGTTGACTGGGGAGGGGAGTGTTACTTGTGAGATTTATTCAGCATCTGATGGTACATCTGCTCTAGTTAATTAAGAGAGAGACACATTTTATATACATATATCTGTACACACGTGCTTTATATGGCAGCATTTTAGTTTGTTTCTCCAGAGGAGAAGGAGAGAAGCAGTGGGAAGGAGACATGGATCTTAGCTGGATATTACATCTCCACACACTCACAGAGAGCAGGGCAGAGCAAGTCAGCTAGAAGAACCGAGAAACATCCAGAACAGAGTGTGGCAGTTACTGGACAGGCTCAGTAATTGTTTCTGAGGCTGATCCATGCAAGACTATGAGATGCATCTGCTCTGAGGTCTGGATCCCAATCCCTGTATCATTTTGGATACAGTCTACAGTTACCCCATTATATACACGGGCACACACATATAACCTTCAAAGTAGTTTTTCCCTGAGTTTTTACCTATAAAAATTAGGGCGGGGAACTATTTTGAAGGCTATTTTGCAGTAAATAAAACATTGCCCAATTAAGGGTAAAATAATCATCTGCTGCTAAAAATCAGAATCTACACATAGCATATATGCTGAGATGGATTGTCTAAACATCAAATGCCCAGAGCAGGGCACAAAAATGTGTACACAGCTGTGTGACTAATTTGCATGAGCACAGGCAAATGATCAGTTGGATGTCCAAACAGCTAAAATATGCATACAAATTAGGCACATCATAATACCTGCTTTTACTATGGTGAAAAGGGTCATAGAAATGCCTTGAAAGAAAGACTAGTTCAACAGGTCTGGTCTACTGATGTTTTCAAAATCTGAAACAATGTACATGAAGACTCAATAGCTTAACAAAACATTTAACAATAAAAAGGGCTTACTGCTATCCTTTGGAGAGTCATTTTGACAGACGTCCATGTATCCAATCTTCTATCCAGGATTAGCATAAATTTTGTGTCGGTTTCATGTTGACTACAAGACAAGAAAATACCAAGTAGCTAGGTAACATTTTGAGAGCAATCCATTTAAGTCCCAGTAAAAAACACACACACAAAGTTATCATAAATACGCAGAACACAATACCTCTCACACCTTTCATAAACATTAAAAGTCCATTTGAAACTATTTTCTACAGTTGGTTCCAGAAATAAACTCAACAAACTTACCTCACTGTTATTTGACAGCAAGCTTGACATTAGAAACATGCAAAGTTGCTCCTGTTCGATAGGAATTTTATTTGCACTTGAGTGGGCTGTGTGTGCAGTTTGGAAAGTTCCTTGCAAATCCACATTACTTTGGAGCTGGAATTTGCAAAGGAGCCTAAGAACTCCCTTAAATTCCTTTGAAAATCCCAACCCTAATAGATAACTGAGCAGCATTCTAGTTCTACACACTGGGGGATAACATAAATGTTCAGATGAGCCCCTGTCCACGATACAAGTACAACCATATCTAGGAATCCGGTTACTACTCTTTAAGTGTATGTCCGTTTTGCAATCAACAAGGTTGAGCAGTGGTCTCATATAGTCACACGCCACACCCCCTGCTGACCAGAGAAGCATTACCACTACTGTCAACAGACCCAGAAAAAACCATCTTGCTATGACCTGGTTTCCATGAATGCCAAGTTTTAACCACCACCTGATGTGAAGCTGCCTGGCAGTGTGTGAAGTGAAGACAGAAAAATCTGAGCAAAGTTTGGAGAGTGAGAGTGAGAGAAAGAAACACAGAAAAGGGGAATGGGAGGTGAAAGGATATGAAGGAAAGGAGAGGAGTCGGGTGGGGGAGCAAAGCAGGAAGAAGCGGCAAGTAAGGGAAATAGCAGAAGAGAAATGACTAGAGATGGAAATGGAGCCTCCAAGCTCCAATGACCTTGCAGAGGCTGGTTCACAACCAGAGACTGCAAGGTCTGTTTGCACATGTCCAGCTCTACTGGGAAGGCTATGCTGACACAAGCCCTCTGTTGGAGGAACTGGTGGCTAGCTGGGACTGCCACCTAATATCCTGGGACCAACATAACTATAACCACACTGTGTACAACCTAGCTGCCCTGGGAGTTTTGCTCTGTTATCAGCACAACTATGAGGAGGGTAGATGTAGAATGCAAGTCACTCAAGAATTAACTAGGGCACGAGAACCCAGCGACTCTTTGTCCTTGAGTTTGTGAGAAAACTCACGGCACTTTTCCAGGACAGTGGTTGATGGCCACCTAGATGTCTTCTTCACCCTGCTCCCTCTGTAGCAAGCAATTTGCCAAAATAGGTGATATTGAGTGAAAAAGAGATTAAGCATTTCAGGTAACTTCAATCCACCAGCCTCAGGAACAAGAAATTGTTCAGATCCATTAATCCTAGTGTAACTTCCTTGTGGGACTGGTAGACTGTCAGCGAGTAAATGTTGCTAGAGAAAAACGGTACTGGAAAATACAGTACAGCACCAGGAGAGCAAGTATAATGATCTGGGAAGGTATTAAAGCAAATGGCTTTGTTCTTTTAGTTATTTTACTTCTCAAGGTGTCTCTCTCTTTTTCCAAATTAACATACTCTCCACTTGCATGTGCAAAATATATCCCAAATGACTTATCATTTTTGAGTGCTGACACCCATCTAAGATTAAGCCAAGTGATTCCATTAATTATTGTCGTCATCAGGTAGGTTTATGAAACCAGCAACCAATAGGGACAAAAATCTACTTTTTATTATGTAGTTATTGGTATAAGAAATACCAGTGTAACACTCTGGCTCAACATCATGAGGCTTTGCAGGTAATTTCTTCCTTTTCTAGCTAGCTTCATTCACAATGAGGCAATTGTACTGCAGCTCACATGTCCGACACCAGATCAGATGGGAGCCTCTGCCAACGAAGCACGAAAGTGGGAAGGCAGCACCGTACCTTGGGACTGAAGTTAAGTATGTTAAGACTTTCGTTAGAACCTCCTCCGATGCTTCATTGAAATGGGAGTTTTCAGGAAACGTGATGATCCAACCGTTGTCTTTCCCTCGGCCACCTACAAGTAACAGAATAGTGCTTGTCTGTACAGTTTGTCCAGAAACCATGCCAAGCCGAAAAAGCCCCAATTTAAAATAAAACATGCAGCTAGTCCAATAGTAGTCATAAGTAGCACTCACATCTTTAACATCTACAGACTAAAGGCAAAATTCTACCCTATCCCTTTTGAGCTTTGTATATTGGAGAGGGTGTGGGTGCGGGGGGCGAGGTCAGGAAGTAAAGCAGGTTCTGCCTATGCTAAGGATCTCAGACACATCCTACCAATACCAGACAGGGTGATTTGGGGCATGGAGGATCTAGGGAAACACTGCAGCATTCATAGTTGCTCATCGTAGCCTCTGCTGCCAACCATCGGCATCATTCATGGTTGCCGGGGACTCACTGTGCCCTCATGCCATGAGCCTGCCTTGTTGGATTCCTGCCCAGTTGCTTTGAGGGTGCACCGAAGGGATGGGGAAGAGAGACAATCCTGGCATCTTTTCTCCTCCTATTCCATCATTGCACCTATGCAACCCAGGGCAGGATTTTTTCATAAAAGTATATCCTCATTGCAATACCAACAGGGTGTTACTGGCACCTGCTGATGAGAACAAACAGTTCGGTACTGCAACATGGAAGTGCTGGAGAGAAATCCAAATGACCCAATCCAAAAGCTCCATGTTTTCATGATCCTGAAACTGAAGAGAAAAATCATACACTTTCCATGGGGTTTAGGAACAATCCAATGGAATTCTATATAGCAGGGTGTACTAGGTGGTCTGCCCCTGTGAAGACCAGAGGCCAGTCAGCATTGTTCTTTAAGACCAAAGTGTTTGGGCCAGGTAGAGAGGATGATCAGACCCACCGGGTTAGGCGATTCCTATGAAGAGCTCCGTCAAGGTGGAGAGCTACAGGAAGCAGGCTGGTTCCTGTATAGGCCATGGGGCAGGATGACTCCGAGGCAGATGGCTCATAGGAGGACTGAGGAAGACCTGCCAGAAGCAGGGAGGTTCTGGCAAGAATGGCCTAGGTCAAGAGAACTAACTGTTGGATCTATGTTGAACTGTTTATTCTTGGGTTTTTGTGAAAGATTGTCGGTGCCCCCAGTAAACGAAGCCCTGAGGAAAAGGGCCCGATCAGGGTATGGGGTCCATCCTTATTGGACTGGGGAGAAAGATGACCAGCCTACATAGGGATAGAATTTTCAAAAATTCTGCAGGAAGATCATCATTGTCTAATAAATTCTTGGGTACGATTTTCAAATGCCCCTAAATCCCATTTTCAGACGTGACACTTGGGAGCCTAAGTCTCACTGAGCGTCAACGAGATTTGGGCTCCTAAGACACTTAGGATCTGATTTTTAAAGGTATCTATATGCCTAACAATGCAGATAGGTGCGGAGGTGCTTTTGAAAATCCCAGTAGACACCTAATTACCTTAAACAATCTGGCCTTTAGGCACTTCTGAAAATTTTACCCTTCGGTTTCTAAGGGTACATTTACACAGCAGTTAAACACCTGTGGATGGCCTGGGTCAGCTGACTTGGGCTCGCAGGACCTGGGCTGTGGGGCTGTAAAATTGCTGTGTAGACAGTCGGGCCAAGACTGGAGCCCAAGCTTGGGGACCTCACGAGGGAGGAGGATCCCAGATCTCAGGTTCAAGCCAGAGTCTGAACAGCAACTTTTAGGCCTGCAGCCCGAGCCCCATACGCCCAAGTAAGCTGACCCAGGCCAGCCCCATGTCTTTTATTCCAGTGTGGACATACCATAAAATCACTTTTGAAAATGGGACATAAGGGGTGCTATTTTCAATAGAACCTATCTTCAGGCAGGAACTTTCCTCATGAAGGATCAGACGAAAAACTAAGAAAGGACCTGGGAATTGGCCCCTAAAACGTTTCAGTATTATGGGCCAAATTCTAGCTTGGGTTTCAAAGGCACGTTTCCCACATAAAAGAGTTAGAACTATCAAAACTATTAGATGTTGGGGTGTGGGAGGGGTAACCAGCTGTATCACTTAATCTCTGTATCAGCATACTTAGGATGTGATGGCAAAGAAGTCAGGAAAAAAAGGGTTAATACTTGTAAACTGGCCACAAGCCTATAGAAACATATTCTATTTCAAAGCACCATACTTGTGAATACTCTAAATGTATGAAGAGTGGAATATTTTGTAGCATGGCTTGAGAAAGAAACCTAAACTGGTCTTTCAAACTGCCACAATGTTTTATTAACAACACTTCTAGTGGCACCAGAGACGACTTGATGAATAATCGCCTGTGTATAGTATCATTTTGCCAAACAGTGCATAGGTTCATGCAGCAAATTAAATTACTTTACACAGAGAACATGGGGAACATTTACCATACTCACCAGAAAGAAAAGCAAACTTCTTCCTCAAATCGTCACTGATGTCCTTTGCACAAAGGGGAATTGTGGTTTCTAGCAAACACAGCAAAAACAAAACAGCTAAATGCATCCATTAGTGGAGGCTTATCACTACTCCACTAAACTAAATATTTAAAAGGTCACACCTAAGAACACTGTATACCTAGGTATATACATTTCTTAACTCATCAAGCAGATCAAATGCCACAATACAGCAGTAACTATCAGGTGTATTAATTATGTTAAAGATAACATGTCAGGGTTATCTTGACATGTTAAGAATACATGCCTGTATTCAACAGGATGTAGGGGATACTCGGAACGTTTTTTGGTTTGTTTTTTAAGTAAGCTACAGTTATAGGGGGATGAGGTGGACGAGGCTTTCTTCCGGCAACTAATGGAAGTTACTAGTTCGCAGGCCCTGGTTCTTATGGGAGACTTCAATCCCCCTGATATCTGCTGGGAGAGCAATACAGTGGTGCACAGACAATCCAGGAAGTTTTTGGAATAGGTAGGGGACAATTTCCTGGTGCAAGTGCTGGAGGAACCAAGTAGGGGCAAAACTCTTCTTGACTTGTTGCTCACAAACCGGGAAGAATTAGTAGGGGAAGCAAAAGTAGATGGGAACCTGGGAGGCAGTGACCATGAGATGGTGGAGTTCAGGATCCTGACACAAGGAATAAAGGAAAGCAGCAGAATACGGACCCTGGACTTCAGAAAAGCAGACTTTGACAACCTCAGGGAACTGATGGGCAGGATCCCCTGGGAGAATAACATGAGGGGGAAAGGAGTCCAGGAGAGCTGGCTGTATTTTAAAGAATCCTTATTGAGGTTACAGGGACAAACAATCCCGATGTGTAGAAAGAATAGTAAATATGGCAGGCGACTAGCTTGGCTTAACAGTGAAATCCTTGCTGATCTTAAACACAAAAAAGAAGCTTACAAGAAGTGGAAGATTGGACAAATGACCAGGGAAGAGTAAAAAAATATTGCTCGGGCTTGCAGGAGTGAAATCAGGAAGACCAAATCATACCTGGAGTTGCAGCTAGCAAGAGATGTTCAGCATCACAAGAAGGGTTCTTCAGGTATGTTAGCAACAAGAAGAAAGTCAAGGAAAGTGTGGGCCCCTTACTGAATGAGGGAGGCAACCTAGTGATAGAGGATGTGGAAAAAGTTAATGTACTCAGTGCTTTTTTTGCCTCTGTCTTCACGAACAAGGTCAGCTCCCAGACTGCTGCACTGGGTAGAACAGCATGGGGAGGAGGTGACCAGCCCTCTGTGGAGAAAAGTGGTTCAGGACTATTTAGAAAAGCTGGACGAGCACAAGTCCATGGGGCCGGATGTGTTGCATCCGAGAGTGCTAAAGGAGTTGGTGGATGTGATTGCGGAGCCATTGGCCATTATCTTTGAAAACTCATGGCGATTGGGGGAGGTCCCGGACGACTGGAAAAAGGCTAATGTAGTGCCCATCTTTAAAAAAGGGAAGAAGGAGGATCCTGGGAACTACAGGCCAGTCAGCCTCAGTCCCTGGAAAAATCATGGAGCAGGTCCTCGAGGAATCAATTCTGAAGCACTTAGAGGAGAGGAAAGTGATCAGGAACAGTCAGCATGGATTCACCAAGGGCAAGTCATGCCTGACTAATCTAATTGCCTTCTATGACGAGATAACTGGTTCTGTGGATGAAGGGAAAGCAGTGGATGTGTTATTCCTTGACTTTAGCAAAGCTTTTGACACAGTCTCCCACAGTATTCTTGCCAGCAAGTTAAAGAAGTATGGGCTGGATGAATGGATGATAAGGTGGATAGAAAGCTGGCTAGATTGTCAGGCTCAACGGGTAGTGATCAGTGGCTCCATGTCTAGTTGGCAGCCGGTATCAAGTGGAGTGCCCCAAGGGTCGGGACCGGTTTTGTTCAATATCTTCCTTAATGATCTGGAGGATGGTGTGGATTGCACCTTCAGCAAGTTTGCAGATGACACTAAACTGGGAGGAGAGGTAGATATGCTGGAGGGTAGGGATAGGATACAGAGGGACCTAGACAAATTGGAGGATTGGGCCAAAAGAAATCTGATGAGGTTCAACAAGGACAAGTGCAGAGTCCTGCGCTTAGGACGGAAGAATCCCATGCATCGCTACAGACTCAGGACTGAATGGTTAGGCAGCAGTTCTGCAGAAAAGGACCTAGGGGTTACAGCGGACGAGAAGCTGGATATGAGTCAACAGTGTGCCCTTGTTGCCAAGAAGGCCAACGGCATTTTGGGATGTATAAGTAGGGGCATTGCCAGCAGATCGAGGGATGTGATCGTTCCCCTCTATTCGACACTGGCGAGGCCTCATCTGGAGTACTGTGTCCAGTTTTGGGCCCCACACTACAAGAAGGATGTGGAAAAATTGGAAAGAGTCCAGCGGAGGGCAACAAAAATGATTAGGGGACTGGAACACATGACTTATGAGGAGAGGCTGAGGGAATTGGGATTGTTTAGTCTGTGGAAGAGAAGAATGAGGGGGGGATTTGATAGCTGCTTTCAACTACCTGAAAGGGGGTTCCAAAGAGGATGGATCAGACTGTTCCCAGTGGTAGCAGATGACAGAACAAGGACTAATGGTCTCAAGTTGCAGTGGGGGAGGTTTAGGTTGGATACTTTTTCACTAGGAGGGTGGTGAAACACTGGAATGCGTTACCTAGGGAGGTGGTGGAATCTCCTTCCTTAGAAGTTTTTAAGGTCAGGCTTGACAAAGCCCTGGCTGGGATGATTTAGTTGGGGATTGGTCCTGCTTTGAGCAGGGGGTTGGACTAGATGACCTCCTGAGGTCCCTTCCAACCCTGATATTCTATGATTCTATAGATTTCAGAGTAACAGCCGTGTTAGTCTGTATTCGCAAAAAGAAAAGGAGTACTTGTGGCACCTTAGAGACTAACCAATTTATTTGAGCATAAGCTTTCGCTTACGAAAGCTTATGCTCAAATAAATTGGTTAGTCTCTAAGGTGCCACAAGTACTCCTTTTCTTTTTATGATTCTATAGTTCCCTCCTCTGAAGAATCCCTTGGTACTTCCCAGCACAGCAAGCTGCATGTTTCTGTTGGCAGCAGCAGTGTCAGAGAATGGTATCTTGTGAAATATACAGGGCATTTTATCATGTCATGTTTCTTAATTCTGGAAAAATTAATGCACTCCCAAAGCAAATAAAACTCTGCAGTCAGCCAAGCTGTTTGCACAAAACACATTAGAAAGATTAGAAAGGTTCTGATGCATCATGATTAGATTTCTAAAATTAAATAAATAGGGAAAAAGAGGCTGTCAGCCATCTGTAGTGTACCATGACCCCGGCCTCCTGCATCTCAGCAGAATTTTATGACACAGAGAGAGAGAGAGAATGAACAAGGATTTGTGTCCATTAGAATATTATACCACAATGTGTAAATGGAGTGATAGCTTAAAAATAAAAAAAACCACTCAATTTACACTGATTGAAGGTGCTGGAAACAAATATTACTATATAATGTATGTCCTTGATAGTGTAAATATGATCATTTTAAACACACCTATATGCCATTAAGTCTGTGCTTTTTGACAGTTAAGCTTAACTCTATGTTTCTTTGATAAAACTCTGATTTCAGGGATTATTCTCTTGGCTGTCTGAAGTCCTGACACTGGGTTACATTCCACTACCTCCTTGGCTCACTGGGATCATTTCTTACTCGAATCCCTTTACTGGCATCAAACATCGCTTATGTTGTTTTATTTGAGTGTTTCCCCGGCATTCAGTTGCATACCTTGCTATTTTCACTCCCATTCACTTAAACTGTTCTGTTTGCTCTTTACAGGTCAAGCCTGGGCCCAGTGATGTCAGCCGTAAAACTACTTATTTCAATGAGACCAAGATTTAGCCCTATTACTGTTGCTTACTCTACAGAGTTAATTTTACTCCTGAGGGAATTCTGCACACAATATTTTTAAATTCTGCATATTTTGTCAAAATAACACAATATAATCATACCATGTTCAATTATTTGCTAACAAGTATTTTGAAATAACTTACCAAAATAACTGAACATGGTGTGATTATATTGTTATTGTGTTTCTGCGTTATTTTGGTAAATAAAATATGCAAAAGTTTAAAATTTTTAATTTTTTGTGCAGAATTCCCTCAAGAGTACCAGGGCTCTGTGTGGTGCAATCTGGGTGCGGGCAACTCGATGGAGAGCTAGGTGCGGTTGGGGGGCGGGGGGGGGGGGTGTCCTAGGTGCACAGGGGCTCGGTGTAGGGTTCTGGGTGCAGGGGAACCCAGGTGAAGATAGTTAGGGCTCAGTGAGGTGGGGGGGTCCTGATACATGGGGTGAGGCTTAGCAGGGTGGGGGTTTGGGAGGCTCAGTGGGGGGCTCAATGGGAGGGTTCCCTGGTGTGTTGATGAGGGAAGGGTTACTGTACAGGGAGCTGCTCCCCTTGTCTGCCCTACCCCCTTGCATCCAGACCCCCCTACACCCAACCCCCCGCTGAGCTTGACACACACACCCCCCTCAGAACTCTCCCTCCCAAGCCCCTCCTGCAGTGCAGAGCTTCCTGCAGCCAGAGGAACTTTCTGGGGATTGATCTGACCCACCCCGGCTGCTCTGTGCAGGAAGGGAAGGGGGAGGGGGAACTCCGTCTCCATCCTCCTCCTCCTCTTCCCCCATCCCCCCACCCAGCCAAGACTAATGTCCCTGGCTGGCCAGGGAAGCCCCAGTTCCCCTTCCCCCCCAAGTGATTTACTTCTCCCCCGACTGCCTGAACAGAAGCATCTGAGTTTCCGGGGAGGGGTGAATGAACACTGGTGTAGCTTCTCTTTGCTTCCCCACCCCAACAGAAACCATTTTTTGCAAGGTAGCAAAGGGCATCTGTGGGAATGGGCATTTTTCTGTTGCACCGCAATGGCGCAGAATTTCCCCAGAAGTCGTTAATCAACTTCATTTAGCTCAACTCAGCTAGTCCTCTCATCTACCCTGATGTACTTAATGACAGTGGTACCAGATTGTCTTTCTTCTCCTTTGCCTTCACTTTGTCCCATCAATCAAGGTCAGCAGCTCTTGTTCTTCATCTCCAAGTGTTCTTGCCAACTGTGTCATCCAACCTGAGGCCAACCTTCTTCACGTCCTCCTTCACCATCTCAAACCACCATTTTCTAGGTCTTCTTTGTGATCTTTGTCCCTTGACTACTAGCTCTTGTACTCTCTGGCCAACACACCCCACATCTTGTCATCTCACATGACCCGGCCATGTCAGTTGATATGCCCTCAGCTTTTCTGTGATGGGGGATAGCTGCATCATGGCTTGTACCGTTTCACTGGGTAGCTCTCGTCTTACTCAGTGTCCACGTTAGCATTCTCAGTTTGGCTGTCTGAAGTAGCTGTTATTCTCTCTTCCTCATTGGCGATCATTCTGACCCATACATTATGGCTGGCCTAATCATGATCTTATATACTTTGCTCTTTAGTTTACTTGGCATATTCTTACCGCAGAGAATTCCCATCAACTCCCTCCATTTACACCAAGTGCTCTTCATGTGGCTCCTAACGTCCGCATCCACATTCCCATCATGCCTCAACCCTGAACCAAGATATTTAAATTGTTGCATAGACTTTAACTCTATGCCAGCCTGTTTTACTGACTTCTCCTTCTCCCTCTCAATGAAGCATTGCATGTATTCAGCCTTTTGTCAGCTGATTCGTAAGCCATTTCCCTCTAATGCAGCCTTCCATAGTTCTAGGTCCTTTTCCAGTCCATATTTCTCTTCACAGCACAACATAATGTCCTTGGAGCAAAGCGTGCTCTACTGAGCTGATGTCCTAATCTCCTGCACCAATATGTCCTTTCCAATCACCAATAGGAATAGCCTGAAGGCCGATCCTCTATGTAGAGCTACCCTTGCAGTGAATGACTCCCTGCAGCCGCAGCTGCTTCTCACTACCATTGTGATACCCTGGTACACGTCCATGATAGTCTCAACATATGTCTCCAGCAAACGGCACGACCCCAAGCATCACCAGAACAATTCTCCAGGCACTCTGTCATAAGCTTCACAGCTTCCTCTATGCTTCTTTGCCTAATCTTAGCTAATCTATATACTCCTTTCTCCCCCTCCTTCTTAAGTGGTCTTGCACATAAGGCTTTCAGTGCCTGACCCTTACTTTCTGCCACTGCTCTTTTGGCCATTTTCTTTACCAGCTTGCACTCCATTCTTATTTTCTGCCACCACTTAAACCTTTCCTCCTCCTCTTTCGTTGCCTCCAGCACATCACTGGATCACTACCACATTGCCTTGCCATGAAATTTCCCTTCTTTCATTAGTGCACAAGCTGCCTGTGGCCAAGCTGTAATACGCTCAGATATTTTCCCCCAAAGCCTCGTTGGTATCATTGTGGTCAGTTTGGCCATTGTCCAACCCCTGCAGAACCTCATCCTTCAATCTCAAATTAACTTCACTACCCACAAGCCTTTATCCTTTGTTCCCCAGCTTGTATTTTGTTCCCCATTAGTCTTTTCACCCAGAAGTACATTACAAGCAATGGATGTTGCTGCTTTGCAATCTTGTCTCCCAGGATCACTTTATAGAAACGTGATCGACTGTAAAAAGACTCTGTCCCCGCCCCCAAAGAGTTTACAGTCAAAGGCCTTGATACTATAGTTAGATCCACATGTGCAAGGACCAGGACCCCACTGTGTTAGGCACAGCACATGCATATAAATGAATGCAACATTTGCATGCCGAATGACATCAGTAAACACAAATGCAGGACTTGTGCGTGCACTCACAGTTACAGGCTATGTCTTCGCTGTCCAAAAGGTGCATTTTCCCATCAAGATAGCTAATTTGCTATAAAAGTCTAATGGAGACAAAGCACAGGTAATTTTTACCTCACTGTAGCTAGTCAGGGTCAACCCTATACCCCACACCTAGGGATTGCCTTTTTTTGCAGTGAAGACATAGCCACAGGACATTGTTTGAAAAGCTGGCCCACAGAATAAACTACTGCGGCAATAAAATAGAAAGATTTACAATAAAGGCACCCTTTGTTTGCCTAAATTTAGGAATAGGGGCAGAAAGGCTGATTTATTAATAGCTCTCAGAGAACACTGTTTGGCAACGAGGAGTTAACCTTAGGGTGGTAACAAAAGCACTTATTTTAAAAAAAAACTAAAAAAAAAAACAGTGTCTTTCCAAGTCAATGTTTAATAGGAAGGCACTTATTTATCAGTTTGCATTCTTACCAGACTAGACAGGTTGCAGTAGATAAAGCAATTCGCTCCTTCCCCCTTTGAGCTGTGCACATTTTCTTGAGAAATTTTTTCACTGAAAATGCATATTTGGGTAACCAAAACATTCTGGTGAATTTGTGTCAAATTCACCAAATTGTCTGGGTCAAAAAAAGAAAAAGAAAGAAAAAAGAATTCTGAAAAGCTGAAACATTTTGCTACATGTTCTAAATTAAAGGTTTTGATTTTTTTCTTCAAAAACTTTTTGTTTTGAATTTTATTCCACTTAAATCAAAAAAGTTTTAAAACTTCAGAAGCAAATGAAACGTTTCACGTGACCCAAAACAAAAAAATGTTCAACTTTCTAGTTTTGCCAGAAAATTCAAAATATATTTATTTTTGGGTCAACCTGAAACTCCTCCCCCACCCTGATTCAGCCACAAACCAAAAACTGGTTATTTGCACAGCTCTATTCCCACTGACATTTAGATAGTCCTTTTCCTCCAAGCAGGGCTGGCCTAAGGGAAAAATGGCAGCCTGGGCGAACTCGTATTTTGGCGCCTTTGGTCCCCATGGGTGTGGTGCCCCCCGCCATGGCCCCTCTCAATCTGCCCATCCCCTGCCCCCCGACTCCTGCACTGTGTCCCCATCACCCATAACCCCTGCACTCCCTCCTGCGCCCACATGGGGAAATTGACCTGAATGCGTGGAGCAGCTGGCATTGCTGCTCGCTCCCCCCTCGAATGCTAGGGGGCTGTGAGGTGGGAGCAAGAAGCGACATCAGGGCTCCCTGCATCCAGGTCACTTCCCCACCTGGGCTGCGTAAGGGGAGGGCAGGAGAGTAGCAGCTCCTGATGCTCGCCTCACAGCACAACCCAGGTGGGGAAAGTGACCTGGCTGCACGGAGCGCATGGTGTTGCTCCTTGCTCCCCCCTCACAGCCCCCTAGGGGAGCACGGAGGAATGTTGGGGAGGGGGGTGAGTAGTATCTGTATGTCATCGCTACCCCCCCATGTTTCTCCACCGGGAGGGAGCAGAGAGAAATCTGGGTGCCCCCCACATGGCGCTCCCCTGCCAGCCGGGAGCAGTTTCTAACTCTAAGCTGGCAATGCTCACCTCTGCGCTGCCGCATGACGCCCGCTTGATCATGGCGCCTCTGGGCGGTTGCCCGGGAGGCCCACCCCTTAGGCCGGCTCTGCCTCCAAGAGAAATATCTGTTATCTGAAACATGCATGGTTCACCAGCAGCTGTACTGTTAGCAGATGCCAGTCACAGAATCATGGAATATCAGGGTTGGAAGGGACCTCAGGAGGTCATCTAGTCCAACCCCCGGCTCAAAGCAGGACCAACACCAACTAAATCATCCCAGCCAGGGCTTTGTCAAGCCTGACCCAGTCTGCCCACTCTTGTGCCTTTCCCACCTGCCAGCCTCCGAAAGATCAGCTATGCTACAAGACAGTAACTGGAGGGGGAAAAAATCTATTTTAAACAACAATCCCTGATAATGAAGGCTATTTAGCACTAGGGGCTTGTATTACTGTAGGGCCTTGTGGTCCCAAATGAGCTTATGACCCTGTTGTGCTACGCACTATACAAACACATACTAAGAGACCATCCTTGACCCAAACAGTTTACAACCTAAATAGACAAGTCACACCCACGGTGCTAGGAGAAAGAGTTCCCTAGAGTCACAGGTGGGACTAGAACCTACAACTTCTGCACCCCTGGTCAGTGTCCTACCCACTGGACCACACTGCCGATAAGTTGAAAGGCACTTTTTACCTTCAAAGCATTGTGCAAACTCTAACCAATCAATCTTCACAACACTCTCTGAGATACAACTTAAGTGACCACTTAAAGCCACATACACTAAAGCATGGGTGGCCTCGTGGGGGAGGGGGGCGGAGGAAAGGAGGGATGCGGCAAGCGGCAGGCAGGGAGGGCCTTGAGGAGTGGAGGGACATGGCTACCAGCAGGGACCTCCGGAGTGGGAAGTGGAGTGGAGAAGAGGAAGGACTCAGGAGGGAGCAACAGGTGGTGAGGGCCTCGCGGAAGGGGCGGAGCAGGGATGGGAAGAGGCAGAGGGCAGGCGGGGCCACCACGGCTCAGGTGTCCCTCAGCAGGGTGGCATCAGCTATGCCAGGGGAGGCTTAGCCTCCCCGACCTATCATGCCCACCACCTATGACACTAAGGACAGGGACTCTGTCAGGTTTGGAACTCGGAAGTTCCTCGCCAACACCATGCCTTCCTCTCCAGCAACACTTTATTCACTTAAATTTTAAGTCTGTTTAAGGACAAAAGCTACTCCTCACTGTGCATGGGGGCAGCTGAACCCTCCAACAGCGAGTGTAACCGACAGCTACACCAACACCGCACGAAAGAGTGCCTCTCCCACCTTGGCGCAGCGTAGCCAAGGACAAGCAGTGACAGAACCACTTGTGGGAAAGTTAGGGAGATGGGGAGAAGAGTCGGGGATTTTGTTGAGTGTCCGGCAGCTGTGGGGAAAGACAGCAGACGAGACTGGTGGAGAGAAGGGCCCTAGAGCTGAAGATTCAATGGCTGGGAGAGAGTCTGAGTTGCGACTCATGCTTAGGAGTCAGTCGCTGAGCGTACCCCCCCGAACCCTGACAGTAATGGAGGCCCAGATTTTCAGAAGTGACTAGCATTTTGGGGTCTCCCATTCAAGACACCTCAAAGGAGCTTCACTGCCAGAGAGCGGGTACTCAGCACTTTCTGACAAACAGGCCATTTTAAGGCGTCTCCACTTGGCCACTCAAAACCAGTTACTCTTGAAAATCTTGGCTGGGAATGCTTGGATCAGGCAGCAAAGAGTTAGGCGCTTATGGGAGTACACTCCCTTGCAGAGCCTTAAGGGTTAAGGGAAGTCAATGGCTCGACAAAAAAAATATACAAATGAGACCACCACCCTTTTGGTAAAGGTCAAAGTGTAACCACTTCATGATCACATTCCCATTGCGGCTCTCAAGTCACCAGCTTCCCTCTAGCACTCCTCAGTTTGCATTCCTCACCCCATTCAACTTCCTGGGCAAATACTAGGAAAAATAAAGGCCTGGCACCCAATTCATCCTGCCTAAACCACACCAGGCAGACAACTGCTCTCAGATTGACCCTATCAGAGCAGTGCAGATACAAAACTGAACCTAAAACCAGTAGCACCTAGTAGAATACTTTCTCCTGTCGTATCCCACAGGGCTTTACATATCAGACTGACGTCCATGCCAAGCAAGTTTGACTTCCACTTTTAAGGTTGCATCTAAAAACATATGCAGAACTGGAGGGTAGATTGCCTGTAATAACATTTTACTATTCATTTCTATATACATACCCGGCTGAATATTTAAAAATCACTCTGAAGCCATTGCTGCATTCAAGGAACAGAGCTGAAAGATTCCTCTGCCAACCGGATTGTTGCTACGACACAGGGTTCCTGAGAATGTGTGAAGTCAGGCGGGGGAAGGAAGGGGAGTATAGCGGTGTGGGGGGGGCGTGTGGGATTGAGCCTTTACTCCTCGGGGGGGGGAAGAGAGAGAGAGAGAATATGAATCTGTACTTAAGAGAACACTGCTGAATCTATTTCTGTCCTAGCTGGTTGGTTTTGTGCAGCCCAGAATATGCTGCTGAGTCCTCTTCCCTTCTGACTGTCTCCTGGGGTGGATTTTAGGATTTGTACAAATTGAGGCTGTGAGAATGATGCCCATTCTTAGAAATCTTTCCTTTCAGGATGGTCAAAGTCCATTTGTTCAGGTACTTACAGTAAACTACACAGTTAATAAGGAGCTAGCTTTTGAGCCCTGACTCCCTCTGTTCAGATACACAGGCCCTCTGGCTTCATTAATATCCTTTTTAAAGGGTTCCCTGTCCCTCTCCCATTGCTTTCTTTCCTTTCTGAACTTCACTGTAGCCCACACCATCTGTAAACAGCAGCTGCACCACACACCTCCCAAGCCGATATAGTAACTCATTACATTTTTATGATATTGATCGAGTGGTCTTTGTAACTACAAAGCCAGGTCTAAGTATATTTAATTGAAAGGAGTAGAAATGTGTTTTATTGGAAGGCTGCTGCAACACTGTGGGAAGCTACAATAGAGAGACATTAAACCAGGAAGATAATCCCTTGATCATTCCCTGTTTGCGCCTGCTGAGGACGCTATGCTCTGAAGAGGGAATATTTGTCTGGTGGTCAGAGGGGCCTGGGAAACTGGATCATTGCATCCTATTACCCCTTCTTGCACTGTATCAGTTTGGGCCAGCCACTTAATCAACCATACTCTTCCTTAGTTTAGTCATCTGCAAGCCTTCCCTGCCTCAGAAGGCTCCTGTGAAGTTACTGATGTCTACAAAGTGCTTCGAGGCCACCACATGAATGATATTATGCAAGTGCAAAATATTCTTGCTTCAAAGGTAATGCATCTGCCAGGAAAGATTATGCATTTTGCCCAGAGTGCAAGGCAGAAGCTAGTCATTTTAAACTATATACCATCTATACAATCTATGCAACGTCCTACAATAAATTGCACACGACTGAGAAAAATCGACACAGGACATTAAACACAGACTGTGTTAAATAGGAAAGCAGCTCTTTTCCTAGCCTGCAGGGAACACATGATGCAGGCACGCTACCACAAGCGGGCAGCTGTTGCTACTGCCATGTACTCCAGACTCAAACTTTGAACTACTGTGGTACTAAATGTTGTGAAGAACACAACACGCGCACACAGTGCCCTAGAGGCTCAGAACGCACTGACACCCACTGCCTAGATGTCAGTTCTGCCTGCACCTCCACCTTCTCCCACTCCTGGCCATGCGGCTGCTTCTACCACAACCTTATGGTTGGAACTAGGTCCACTCTGGTCCCCCGTCACTACGTCCACTCTGTTCCTTGAAACTCACCTCTTTTACTAAGCTGATCACCTCACTTTGGGGGCACCTTCCTGCATCTAATCTCCTGCATCACGCTTGTTTGTGCTAGATGCGTGTGCAATAGTTCAGGTATCTGCTATGAGGGGCGGGGATCCTCGAAGCACCAATCAGCACACACATGACGTGTGCTTAAATGACACTCCTGTCAAACAGGTGTGAGCAGGAAGCGTGCCCTGGTTATCATCATGCAAGAGGAGGGCAGAAAGCTGCCCATATTTTCACAGGCATCTTATTTTCAAGGACAAAACTCTGTATTTTAATATTACGTTTTTATTAATACTCCTTGGAATATGGGACCTATCTTATTTACAATAAGGTGTAGGCTAGTGACCTGAGCACATGGCTGGTAGCCAGGAACTCCTGAGCCATCATCCCTGGCTCTGAGACGGACTTCCTTTGTGGCCATGAATCAGATCACTTGTCTTCCCTGCTTCGGTTTCCCCATTTGTAAAGTGGGACAATCACAGGCCTCTCAGGGAGGTTGTAGTGCTTAACACTCTGTTTCTGGCACAGGGCTGTATTATCCCCCGAAGAACCTCAAGTTTTAAAACAGCCCAACCTCCAGCGCTCAGGCAGGCATGGACTATGCAGGCTCGTGAACATGTAGGATGATGGGCTCTGAGCAAGTGTCAATCAAAGGGTGTGTGCTTAGAACAAAACAGGTGTGAAATAAAATTACATTAGACTCTCCTGGGCAATTGGATACAAACAGGTTTCCTTAACCCGCCGGACCTGTTTGTCTGTACCTGGCAAAGGACTTCAGAGCTCAGACAAAGCTGCAGTCTGGCCGGATCTGTGCTCCAGCCTTACATCCAGCAGGGAAACTACCTCAGCTCCTTGATTAGGATCTCCCTTCACTCCTTAAAGGGTGTACATTTAATCTGCATTGGCATCCAATGTATACAGCATCCTTATTGTGGGAAGGCAGAAGGAACTCCACAGTTAAGGCTGCAACTGAGTTTGCATTATGAATCCCTAAAATCCACAAACAAAAGGAACATCAGCCTCCAAATCAGTAGGTGAGGTCTGGGGTGGAGAGAGAATTTTTCTACCAAGTTGGAAGCAAGATGGCTCATGGGGGTTCTGTGACAGCAGCAGAAGAGAGAGACTGTGGGCAGGGGGCAAGTGGAGACCTCAGCAAGTCTCATCCCATGGAAATGACCCCTGGGATGCCAGGCAGGAGCTCATGGTGGGAGGAGCTTGGGGAGTCTCCCAAAGAACCAGGTTTTGATTTTAATGACACTGAATTCACCCAGATGCCAATAGCCTCACTCTGGATTTACACCAGTGTAAGTGAGATCATAGTCTGGCCATAGAGCTTTAAAACTCTGGGCTGCTTCACCCCACTTAATGGACACACATCTTTTTACACATACAACAGTGATGGACACCCGATAAATGCATGGATTTTATTAAGCAGATCCCTCTCTTACCTACAGTGAGAATGGGATTATTACACAAATTTGGCACCCAAGTGTGCAAAACACACACACAGTTGTGGGCCTGTTTGCGTGCACAATCGGCACCGCGGCACACTGCTGCTGTATGCCAATTACTGCAATGAGCCATTTGCAACAGCAGTTACCTGAACTACACATCCACTTGCAGTAAATGCACGCACAAATAAGGCACCTAGCAAGATGCACAGCTGCTCACCCAAACCCCAATCCTGCAAAAACGTACACGCCTGCTTCACTTTCCACATACAACTAACCCCACTGAAGCCACTGGGGCTACACAGCTGAATCAATCCGCACAGGATCGGGGTCCCAATGCATTAAGGGAGAAGTCTTATATATCCATTTAGAAAAAAAGAATATGAGAATAATTATTGCTATTGAACTCAGACGTGACCAGAAATTCAACGGCTGCTATTTTATTCCAAAGCATAGCAGCCCTTCTCTTTACCGTGCTACAATGGCACAAAAGATATGGTAAAATATTGATGACATGGTCTCAGTTGCTCTGAAAGCTGCAAACACAGCCTGCCTGATAGCAGATCCTGCCAGAGTTGGTTCTTCTGACATTTACAGTATCGCTTCTCGGCTCTATGAGCTAAGATCAAGTAGAGTGGCTAAGATCAAGTGTAAGTAGTCTCTTGGCCTATCCAAGGCTGTGATCAAGTGTCTTGATGTTTTTGGTCTTTTGGCCTCGAGATGAAAACCTTGTCTGTGTCTCTTGGACCTTGAAGTTATCTAAGTTATATCTGTTCTTATCAGTTTAATATCTGACATGTCCTTTATTTGAGGACTGTATATTAAATTGATTTACAGTTCGCATACTGCAGTGTCCCCAGGCTACATAACATCTGTAACCCTTGCGAGTAACATTCGAAAGGCTTTCAGCCACAAGACTGTAAATTTTTAATTATAGCAAGTTAAAACAAGATTTTCATTAGCAGGTAAAGATTAGCAATGAGATAAATTAGAAAAAATGACTTCTGATATTAAAGATACACTTCATCAACGCTGGGAAAGCCAACAAGCATCATCGGCTGGTTCTGTCAAAAATACCACAGCAAACCACCATCTGTCACATACTAATTGAAGAGGAAGTTCCATAAAGCTCAGGAATCACTGACATGCTTACGAAAGAAAACCGGCTCACAGTCTACTCTGCAATGATACAATGTGCAGGCAAATCAACCCCACGGAAGTTTAACACGCACCCCGCACCTTCCAAATCAGGACACAGACACTACTTTCTAACGGGCCAGGTTTTGCTCACAGTTCCGCGCCCACCGCCCCACTGCAGTTAAAACCATGCTCACACCGGCTGCACACGTGTAGCTGCGGAGAAAATCAGGTTTTCGAATGCCGTACAAGGGGCTTTTCACCACGTGGCTCTCATTGGCTTAAATCGGTGAAGCCATCCCTGAGCATATAAATTGGCCTCTACCAAGTAGCCCCTAACTCGGTTTCAGCATTGATGGCAAGGTTGGGCAGAGCTTTTACTGCACTGAATGGGAGTCTAGTACCCACCACAGCCTACCTCTCCCACCATGGCTGCCTACCCAGCCCGGAGCCATTATTACTCACACCCACCAGCTGGGAGAGAGCCACTGCTCAACCAGTAGCCCTGCTCCCCACCCCTCACGTTAGCCTCCAGCAATTAGGAGAGATCTACTGTCAAGACAAGGAGACCCAATCCAGGCCCACTACCAAAGAGGACCTGCTCCCTGCCCAACCATCCACCTCCAGCCCAAAGAGCACAAGGTGGCCTGCTGTCCTCACTCCTGACAGAAGAGACCATAGGACAACCTGTCTGCCACCCTTTCTGCTGCCAAAGACCTGCTCTCAGGTAGGGAACCGCACAGCGGAGCATCGGAGTAACAAGGTGGATCAAGGGCTGCAGGGTGTTGGGAAGAGTGTGGTACACAGGGAAGGAGTCTCTGACAGAGGTGGATGTTTATTGAGGGAGCCCCTTAGTGAAACGTTAGCAGTGCCTCACCAGCCATCAGCCTTCCACGTGGTGCCGAGTTCTGTGGGGCGCTGGGAGTCAGGCCGGGCCTGCAGAGCTGTAGCAGCTGGGTGCTCGCTAGGACTTAGGATCTCCAACAAATGCAGATATACCAGCTGAAGAGCAGCAGCAAAACAGCCTCAGCAAAGCGTGCTGGCTTCCCATGCAGACCCAGCCTTTGGACGGCAGCGGCCAGTCCACCCCGATTACCCATACCCAACACAGAGGCGCCCTGCAGGGCGCACAGCGTCAGTGCCGGGGCTGAAGAGGGCAGCATTCTTTACATTCGCCGTGGTGTCTGCCTCCAAGCAGGGGCACGCACAGAGGGAGGGCTCTGGGGAGCCCCCTGCTGGCCATATCCCCTTGAGCCACGAAGTAGCACCAACAGAACCAGCAATAGCAAAGACATTTGCCCACTCCCTATGCAGGTGCATTGTGGGAGGGAAAAGACTTCCCTGGCTCCTTTCTCCACCGCAAATGCACCTCCACAAGACACAGCAGAATGCTGCACCTTCACCTCTGAACACTTCGTCCACCTAGCTGTTCATCCCAGCTCCCGTGCCCTGAGGTCTAGGTCACCGGGACATCTGGGGAACAGACAGCACATGCCATGGTTTCATGTATAAGGGCATCAACCTCTGTAGGACGCAGTGCCTGAAGTAAATGGTAACTTATAATCATACTTCGCACTCTTGCAGCCTTTCATCCATGGCACCTCGCCAAGGCACCTCACAAACATTCATGAATAAGCCTCACAACAGCCCTGTGAGGAAGGAAAGCATTCCCCCCCTTTTTACAGAGTCGGAAACTGAGGCAGGGAAATTAAGGGATGTCTCCAGGTCACCCAGCACCGGTCTAACACTTGACATTTTCATTGTGTTTTAACAGCTGTTAACTAACCTGGTTGAAAATTTTAATGTGAACACAACATGAACATTTGTTCCTAGACACAAATACTTCTCACTAGTTATCCCTAGGCTGCATCCTGGGGTTCAGTAGAACTGACGACGAGCTTCTGTGTCCTGTCGAGGCTAGAATTTATACTTGTGTTAGTTAACATGAGAGAAAGCAGAAGAAAGAATTCAAGCGTAAACACTGCCAGACTTCCAGTAGGTGAGTCATGAATTGATTCCTAGACCTCTTCTTAAAGTAATAATCCACAGATTGATTAAATAGCTCAGTGAAATTCACTAACCGTTCACTTCTTAGCATACTGGAAATCAGAGATTACCAGCTAACCAAGCATAAATTATAAGTGTGTCATTGTACACAATGAAGTGGAGGAGAGAGAGAGAGGAAATTGCCATTCAGGCTCTGTGACGCTTTGTGGAACTTTTCACATGTGCAGGGAGAACACGAACCTAAGGCTAGCTGATCCATATCCAGGCAGGGTGTCTGGAGAGAGAGGGGCTGATCTGCGTGAAAATGTATCACAGATAAACTTCACAGGACAAGGGGGATCATAACGTCACTATAGGATCTGATCAGCACAGAACCAAGCTTATGCAATGTCAGAGTCCACCACAAAACTGACCCTCTGTAAACCCTTAGCATGGAACCACATTGTAAATTCCCCGGAGCCCCTCCAGCAGACACTGGAGTGAAGGAAACCCACATCCACAGAGCAGCAAAAACACCCAGAATCCTTAGTCATCCCCATTATACTCAAACTCAGAGACCCCATTATACTCAGAGACCCATATACCCGACAGGTAGCAAAGATATGCAGCCATGGAAAAGTCCCAGCCAGAACAGCTGAATGCTGTCAGCTGAACAGAAGGGGGCAAGTGGCTCAGAGCCAGTTCTGGATTTTGGGGGTCCACTAGTTCTGGGGACTGAACTTCTTGTTCTTCCCTATGGGCCAGATCCTGCTTCCCCAATCAGAATAATGTCACAAAGGGAGTGAGCCTCAGGGAATTTTTCCCCCTCTATATGGAGGGGAAATATGCCAAGTTCTTGAGTTCACAGGAGCCTCGATCCCTCAGCATCTCTATACACTTCCTGGCTCCAAACCAGAGTTAACAGCTAGCCAGCTACAGAAGCTTTATTCAAAGCAGGCCAAGCAGAAATAAGGTAAATTACAGTAGGAGAGGCTTTCATATTACCCAGTTCCATCACATGGCTGCTAACCTCCCAGACTGTTAGAGCAACGTCCGCCATGCTAAACTATGTGTGTCTAACCAGACCAGCTCTCTGTCTGTACCCACCACAACACCAGCTGAAAACTGGGAAAGTTAAAAGCCAGTTCAGCTCAGTTTTGGATTTATGTTTAACAAAAGAAATGCAATAAAAGTTTCTCAACTCCCACAATGCGCATTCATACTCACCCCCCAGTAAACAATGTGGGCATTAAAAAAAACTTGTACAGAGTCTTTCACATTAAGCTTAAAGCAATGTCTGAGCTTCAGCCAACTTTTAACTTTCCTCGATTTCCAACTTCAGTCGGCCTGTGCTTAGGAAAGACCCAGGAGTGAGACTAAAGAGGTTTTCCCAATCAGCATAGAGCTGTATTTGCCAAACAGGCATTGGGGAATATGCTTAGCATCTGCCCTCACGATGCATCATGATAGCCAATATTATCAGCTTCCAAAGCAAATCTAATTCACTACAAGGTAATTTAAAGGAGGGCTGCAGAGGCAAAGAAGAGCGAACATACATCAATAACTTTTCACATCATCTTCAATCTCTTGCAAATCTTTCTCCCTTTAGGCCAAATTCCAGCTTTGCATATGTATAGGCAAAAACCTCAGTGGGAGATGCAGATGCAAGGCAGAGGGTAGACTTGAAGGATAAATCCTGGGGCCTAATTCACTTGCAAACTTGGGAGCAGCAGCGTTGAAGTCTATGGAGTGATGAATTCCCTGCCCTTAGCCCATGTACCCTGTAATAATGGGAAACTCAATTCTGCAGCAAGGCCCCCAGTTTTGAAATAATTAGCTGTGTTGACATTTGTCATCTTGCGGTTTCAGAGTTAACGCGCTGAAACAGACATGAGAGTCCACCACTTTCAGCGTTGTTTCAGGCTGTCTGCAGACTTAGGCAGACAACGCTACATCAGTTTACACTGCCTTTGTTGTTGTAGGGCTTTCTTCTGAACCGCAAGTGCCAGAAACAACTGTCTTTAAAAAAGGAAGGGACACTGGAACCCAATTCTGTGTTAAACTCTGGAGCTGGGGAATCATGTAATCTTAAAGCCCTGGTTAAAAATGTGGCATTATTCTGTTACTCTGACTCAAGAAGCAAACACAGCAGAAAAAGTAGAGAAAACGTTTTCCCATAAGAAACAGTGGAAGCTCTCACTGTTTCAGAGCATCATGCAGATTAGAGGCAAAGGTAGACTCTGACAATACTGAAGTCAATTACCCTCCCCCACTCCACTTTATATTTCAGATTACCTCCCTCCCACACAGCCTTGTTGTCATTTCACTTTTCTTATGGTAAACGACTGATAAATCATGAAATTGCAGGTGTAGAAACTGTGCTTTATGCGAACGGACTGCATCCTACGTACTGTTTAAGATTCCTGTTTCTCCTGTGGTCCTCGTTGGGGCTGCAGCTCCTTGAATGGCTTTGAGTGATAATATTATTCATTTTCTGGACATCAGAATACAAGCTTACTATGTAATAACAGCTCTCAAATAGTATCTCCTATAACCACGGCTATAAACACGTTACGCCCTAAAAAGGCTGAAAGGACGTGTGTGTGTGTGTGTGTGTATTGTGACAGGGTCAGGCCAGATGGCTACAAGAGAGTGCTAGAAGGCAGATATATTAGCCCCAGGTTAAGTAGGTCCCTTTTCCCTGGGTAAGGTAACAGGGAAGGTTCCAGAACAATCAGGAACTTTCTGGAAAAAATTAAGGCAGACAGGCTAATTAGAACACCTGCAGCAAATCAAGAAGCAGCTAGAATCAATTAAGGCAGGCTAATCAGGGCACCTGGGTTTAAAAAGGAGCTCACTTCAGTTTGTGGTGCATGTGTGAGGAGCTGGGAGCAAAAGGCGCAAGAATCTGAGAGCGAGAAGGCGTACTACTGGAAGACTGAGGAGTACAAGCATTATCAGACATCAGGAGGAAGTCCTGTGGTGAGAATAAAGAAGGTGTTGGGAGGAGGCCATGGGGAAGTAGCCCAGGGAGTTGTAGCTGTCATGCAGCTGTTACAGGAGCCACTGTAGATAGCTGCAATCCACAGGGCCCTGGGCTGGAACCCAGAGTAGAGGGCAGGCCCGGGTTACCCCCATCCCTCCAACTCCCTACTTGATACCAGAGGAGTTGACCTGGACTGTGGGTTCCACCAGAGGGGAAGGTCTCTGGCCTGTTTCCGGATCCACTAGGCGGACATTAGAGGCTGCAGGGATTATTGTTCTTCCTTTTCCCCATGCTGGCCAGTGATGAGGCTAACTGAGTGAACAGCAGATTTGAGCCACAAAAGTGGCCAAACTGAGGGCTGCCGTGAACCTCTGAGGTGAGCAAGTCTACCAATAAGCACAGGACCCACCAAGGCAGAGGAGGAATTTTGTCACAATATATACACACAACGTTGCCAACCCTCATGATTTTGTCACAAGTCTCATGATATTGGATGCTTTCCTTGAACCCTCTGCACTTGCAGTCAAGCAACTGTGTGAGAATCTCAGTTTTCATTTTTAAAAAAAGGTTTCTTCCCCTGGTGGTTGGGGAAAAGTGCCTCAAATGTATCCCAAGACCAGCCTAAAAAGGTCAGAAGTTATGGAGTGGGAAAGAATCCCACATTTTTAATTTTTTTAAAAATCTCATGATTTGGAGTGGAGGCTGACATGACTGTTTCAACACTGAGAGCAGCCCAAATCATGGTCCCAGTCCTGCAACGGGACCCACACAAACTCATCCTTGTTCCTGTGTAGAGTCCCACAGACTTTCCAAAAGCAGGTGTAAAGGTCCATCCGCACAGAGCGGAATGCAGGACTGGGACCTGTGTTACCGGAGAGCGATCTGCCCAGTTTCCCCAGACTTCATTTACATAGTGTGGAGAATTGATGCATCACCGCTGTGTTCGTGCGCTTACACTCACGCTGCCTCTCTAAAGCCCAGTCCTTCAAGAAAATAGGAGTTTTGTCGTTGACTCCCCAGGAACAGGATCAGACTCTATAGAACTGTTTTGTTTTAATTGCACATTCCCACAAACATCCTTTTCTGGCTCATGCGAGTGTTCCTTTGCATCACCAACCACTTTTACTACAGAACCTAATCATCTCTACCCATGTTCTCCAATAAAAAAAAATCCAGCCTAATAAATTCAGCTACGCTATGCAAAGGAATCGAGACAAACAGAAGGAGACTGTTAGATCCTTGTGTCAGAGTGTCTTCTGTGCCAGGCCTGGCTCCAAGCACATAGATGGCCTTTAAGAGATAATGAATGACATGTGTCTTCAGTTCTGGGACTGGGTGTGCTCTCTATCACGACGGGGAAAAGCAGTGCCCATAGGACCTGACCCTTTCCCCTGGGTATCCATTAAAGGATTATGCTGAAAAGAAATAAAATCTCCCCCAAAAGCAAACCCTTGGAAGGTTTATCAGCAAATTATAGAATCACAAAAGTGTAGGACTGGAATGGACCTCAGTAAATCATCTAGCCCAGTCCACTGCACTCAATGCAGGACTGTACAATAACTAGATTGTGGGCCATCAAAGTGAGCTCTGTTAAGGCACAAGGGCAGCCCATGGCCTAAAGTTACTGGGTCAAGTCACACCTGCTTTTCGTCAATGTAGCACGTCCACATTAAGGGTTCACACTGATGTAACATCATCGATGTAGTCAAACTAGTAAATTTTTGAATGGAGACCTAAGTGACTCAGGAAGGGCAACAAGCAAGGAAAACAAGCAATCGTACACAATTGTATACACATCTGCTGCTTTTTTTTAATACTGTAAATAGATCAATCAAGAGTAGATCATGCCCAGCTGCCATTCAACCTACCCATCAATAACTGGCTGACCTGGAACCATTCTGAGGCTTCGGTGCAGCAATTTGTAAAATGCTGATGGCTTCTATTCGTGACTATACCAAACATGCAGGTGACTCGGAGCCTGCATAATCAATGCGAGGTTCGTCTTGGCGCATCACTGCCAGTCACAGAGGTTCCAATACAAGTCACAACTTTCTGACCATCACGCAATCTATGAGCAAATAAACTGCAGCCTGATTTATACACCCAAAGCCCAACGGAAGGCCCACCAAAAGCATAAGGCAGAGTACTGCAAGTACGAACAAGAGGGAGTACTGCAGCAATACTGGCCAATGGAAGCCCGACAAAGGGGCTAGCATCCCATCACACACTTTTGCTTATTCCTTTTCGACAGTGTTCCCGCAACAAGAAAGGGCATGTCAGAGACACAAGGGGAAGCAGCGATTACTGTAAAAATAAGACACCCTTCTACATGCATAGTACAATCCATCAAAGCAAGTGTTATTCAGTGCCTTTTAAACAACCACCATCCAGCACTTACAATGAAACCTACTAGAGACTTCTAACAAGAATTCACTTTAGTGAACTGTCTGCCTAGTATTTAGGCCCCAGGTCTCTAAACAGCTGCACGTGTTTGATATTATGCGTGTGAATAAAGTTAAGCACGTGCATAGGTGCATTCAGGATCCTGGCTTTAGAGTGCGAGGGCCCAGGTTATTCCCCCCCCCCCCCACCTTGCAACTAGTACAGTTCTGTCAGCCATTACATCGCACACCTGTATCCGAAGTGTCACCCCCACCGCTCCGCTGGGTGCAAGGAGCATGGTGTGTGGAAGGCATGAGAGTGCAGTACATTTATTTGTGAGCAACCTGAAGATGCAGAAGTTTGTCCCTTTCTCTTGGTAAAAAAAAAAATCCGTCTTTAGGAAGCATGTTTGAAGGCACGCTCTAAATTAGGCAGGAAAATCGCTGCTGGACAGAAGAACTAGATGAGGGAGAACAAACAGGCCGGGTCAAAGAGACTATGGGCTGCAGGTGGATTCTGGGTTTGGGTTTCCAATATGAAGATGGTGATTTCTGGCTCTCTTGAGTTTAACAATACTACCCCCCCCCCCCGCGATGTTTGCACACCTCCCTCTCCAAGCCCCGCGCCCGTCAGGGCAGGTCAGGTCAGCCCCCCTCCCAGCACTTCAAAACAGCCACAGAAGCAGTCCCCGTGGTCGGTATTAAAGCTCCTGCCAGGTTTGGGCTTGGACTGCTTCAATCGCTGGGGGTCAGGCGCGAACGAACCGGGCAGCGAGGGACTCGCGTCCCAGCAGCAGCCCCGTGAGCCCGGCCACCCCGTGGAACTTTCGCTCGCTGCGGCCCCGCGGCTCCGCCCGGCAGGACCCCGGGGCTGGGGGGCAGGGAAGAGGAGTCGGATCCCGGGGGGCTGAGGCGAAGCAGGGGGCGCCAGGCCGGCTGCGCACGGAGGGAGAGCCGGGGAAGGGGAGCGGTCGCTTACCGGCGACGCTGGAGTCGAGGCGGGCGGCGGCTTGCAGCAGGCAGTAGTAGCGCTCCATTTCCACCTCGGAGATCCGGATGCGCTCCGGCCCGGGGCGCGCCAGGGCCATGCCCGAGGCCGAGCGCCCCGGCGTGGGGCTCGCCAAGGCCGGGCTCCGCGGGGAGGGGGATGCAGGTGAGTTGGTCCCCGCTGCCAGCCAGCCGGTCTCCCTGCTAGTGCCGGGCTGGGCTCCCCATGCTCGCCCCAGCCGGGAGCCAGCGCCGGATCACCCCCGAGATCCGCTCCCCGGCTGCTGCTTGCCCGGCTCAGCCTGGCCCCTCGCCTCCGCGGCGGGCAGCGCCAGCCCCGGGCCGAGCCGCGCCTCCGGCGCTCCGGGCAGCCTGGCCTGCGCGCCCAGCACTGCGGAGCCGCCGGCTGCCCAGCGAGCCCGGCAGGGCCGCTCCCTCCAGCCCGAGCGCACGGGACCTTGGCTGGGAGTTTCCCCTTCTGGGGACGACTCGGGAACGCCTCGCCCTGCAGCGGCCGGGGACGGGGCCGTTCCTCCCTCCCCGGCGCCTCCCGGAGGAGCGGCTGGCGAGGGGCAGGGGGCTAAGCCCGGACCCCAGCCCTGCCCTGGCGCTGCCTCCCCGGCTCGCTGGTGCGCTCAGGGCGCAGCGGGGCTCTGCGCGCACGGGGTGGCCGGGATGCGGGCAGCCTTCCCCACGTACCGCCCAGCGGGACGGGGAGAGTCGGGTATGCGAGCCAAGCTGTGCCATCGCCAAGGATGGGACCCCCTCCCCTCTCTGCAGCGGGTAGAAGGCAGCAGGGACCTGCCCTTTACCCTCCACCCCAGCTATTCCTCGCCTAGCAGCAAGCATTGGCTTTCCCCTGCTCTAAATTAGGCAAGCCCCCCAAGCGTGAAATCCTGGCTCCGCTGAAATCAGTGGGAGTTTTCCTATTGTCTTTAAAGGGACCAAGAGTTCACCCCCCGGCTTTATCAAAGCCATTGGCTGTGAGGGCGGAGATATTTTACAGCCTGCTGCTGCCCATCAGCCTTCAATGCCCAGGCCCCATAGATCAGTGATAATCTGGGTTATTGGAATAAGGGACAGGGGTGTTAAATGTCCAGTGAACTTAAGTCTTCTAGAAAGTAACACAACAGGCTTTGTTTGGTGGCCACAGGTTGGATGCAGGTGCCCTGACCTGCCTCAATGGGCCTCAGCCCTTCCTGGAGAGACCCTTTGGGTCTGAGGAGGTAGTTGAGTCACCTCATCCTAACTCTTCCTTCTGGTTCTCAGCTGAGGCCATCAGCCAGAAAGCCAGCTGCCACCTGCATCGCTGCTATGTCATACCAACCACTGCATCTTAAAGCAAGCCTTGCAATTCCTAGCACAGTAACGTGGTCAGGTCAGGCTTGAGCCATTGCCTGGGCTTAGAAGTGCCTCTTCCCTGTTAAGGCTATTGGCCCAAGCAGCATCTCCTCTCAGCTGTGTGAAATCATCCAAACCTGATGGCCCCCTTTTAAATTACACTCTGCAGCAGGCTGAAAGGGACAGGGTCAGTTCCTGGACAAGACAAATAATACTATTACCTCCCTAGCTGCTCCTTCCCATCTACATTTTCAAAGCAGCATGTTCGATTTGAGCTAGAATTTTGTCCAGCTCTATTTAAAACCAAAGTCTTTTTGTGTTTGGTAGCCGGGCTCCAGCACGGTTGCCTGAAACAGAGCTGGCGCAGAATTGTTTGGTCTCAGAAACATGTTAAACCAGCAGTGTGCTTTAGCAGCTAGGGCTGACCCCTGTCAGCTTTGGTGATCAGATGTCAATGGCTAACATCCTGCCAGCTCATGCAGATCCGAGGCTACTGCGATGGGATACTCTGCAGGGAAACAGCTGTTTTTAATTATGTTGATTTCCCATAAAACCATAGAATATCAGGGTTGGAAGGGACCTCAGGAGGTCAGCTAGTCCAACCCCCTGCTCAAAGCAGGACTAATCCCCAATTTTTGCCCCCATCCCTAAATGGCCCCCTTAAGAATAGAACTCACAACCCTGGGTTTAGCAGGCCAATGCTCAAATACTGAGCTATCCCTTCCCCCTTTGGCCTGGCCCTTTGCCTTCCAGCATTCAGGGCTAGTCATTATTTAGGCAGGCTATCAGATTAGGGTGCAAACTCTGGCAAGAGTCATATTTACAGGGCTTCCATGGTTGTTTAACACTTGTTTAATTTTATAAGAAAAATTTCCCCACAAATGTCGTGGTTTAGTTACCAGTTCAACCAATGCTTTCTCCTTGTTTCTGACACAGCAGATGCCATCCTGGCTGTCTCTTCTTTCTCGTGGTTCGGGTAGAGGAATCATCACTGAGGTCAGGACTGTGCACAGTTCTAGCAACAGCATGAAATCATAGTTGCTGCCCAACAAGCAGAAAGAGTGCAATGCATGGAGTTTGTGTAGGACCTACCAAAATATGTTTGTAAAAAAATTAACAGGGAATTGGTGGGTCAGAAAATTATTAAGGGGAGATTCATCCGTTCAAATCCTGCCTAGGCTGGTAGAGAGATAAAATGTTACCAGCTGCTGATTGGGGATAGGGTGGATCTAAGAGAGTTGATGGTCTCAATACAGTTCCAAAATTGACATACATTGCATACAAAACAGTCCACTCCTATCTGACATCGATTTTCTCTTTAGTGGCAGGTCTCAGCAGAGAGGCCATGAATTAAAGGAGCATGGAGATGAACCCATGTTCCCATCCTAGGGCAGTCCCTGCCGGTCTGCACAGAGCTGTAGCAGCAGGTCAGTCGGGCACTGCTTGCACAGCTGTTGTATGCTATGCAAATAAAATGAGCATGCCAGGTTCCAGCAAGGGTTAAGTTAATACCTTGTGTAAGCATTCCATTTCAAAGGGGCTTGTGTGTGAGAGGGCGCAGTTATTTGTGAATGAATAGTATCTAATTTAAAAGGAGAGAGATTTAGAATCCAAGAGCCTTCAGGTAATATTGTGTTTGCACCGGTCTTGGGCCTCCACTCTGGGGTTCTCATTTAAAAATATCTTTCCAACATGCTAGGGTATTCCAAACTAAGGAACGTTTCCCAGATGAGTTCAAAATGCAGATTTGCCAGGCAATCTAGCCACCGAGTCAGATTCTCTCTCCTACAACAAGGTTATAAGACCACTGTCTTATTAAGGATGTTTTCAGTGATGCTTTAGTGTTTTCCCTGGGAAATTAACTGCTGAGCCATATTTCTGGGGGTTTTGTTTGTTTGTTTGGGCAGTGCAGGGGCTGATATTTCACAGTCAATCAGAACACAGGAAGCGCCCCTCTCTAGTTCAGTGTGTTGTGTAATTGTACTTAATTTTTTAACATTGACACGACTGACAGCGAACGCCAACCTAATAGTTCAGTGAATGGAGACTCCTGTCTGGCTGTGGAGTGCTGGATCTGTTTATGTTCTTAGGGCCTTCGAGGAGAGGATACACTCACCTCTACTAAAGCAACCCCAGCAATTGCAGAGTGGAGAGAGATTAAAAATAGTCAACGCGTGCAAAGCTAGGGACTCAGACATGGTGCAGCTGTGGAATAGCCAAGGAGCTGTAGATCAGTAACTTATTGCAGTAAAGCCATTGCCCCACTTCCACACCACCTCAGTTGATGCAGAGATTAGCAGCAGCCCCTTGCTGTATGATTGGTTTCAGAGTAGCAGCTGCGTTAGTCTGTATCTGCAAAAAGAAAAGGAGGACTTGTGGCACCTTAGAGACTAACAAATTTATTTGAGCATAAGCTTTCGTGAGCTACAGCTCACTTCATCGGATGCATGCAGTGGAAAATACAGTGGGGAGATTTTATATACACAGAGAACATGAAACAATGGGTGTTACCATACACACTGTAACAAGAGTGATCAGGAAAGGTGAGCTATTACCAGCAGGAGAGGAAAAAAAACCTTTTGTAGTGATAATCTAGGTAGGCCATTTCCAGCAGTTGACAAGAACGTGTGAGGAACAGTAGGGGGGGAAAATAAACAAGCGGAAATGGTTTTACTTCGTGTAATGACCCATCCACTCCCAGTCTTTATTCAAGCCTAAGTTAATGGTGTCCAGTTTGCAAATTAATTCCAATTCAGCAGTCTCGCGTTGGAGTCTGTTTTTGAAGTTTTTTTGTTGTAATATTGCCACTTTTAGGTCTGTAATCGAGTGACCAGAGAGATTGAATGTTATAATTCTTGACGTCTGATTTGTGTCCATTTATTCTTTTACATAGAGACTGTCCAGTTTGACCAATGTACATGGCAGAGGGGCATTGCTGGCACATGATGGCATATATCACATTGGTAGATGTGCAGGTGAACGAGCCTCTGATAGTGTGGCTGATGTGATTAGGCCCTGCGATGGTGTCCCCTGAATAGATGTTCATTCTACTTTGCCACAGAAGGTGTCTCTCTGCAAGTGGGAGCCACAGGACATGGCTTGACTGGCTCAGCACCAGAGAGTTCTCCTGCACTGACCTCCAGTGTTTTGTGAGATGCTGCAAATGTCTTGGTGTCTATGGCCAGCGTTTAGTTACACATGCCCAGGCACCTAGCGACATTGATATTGACCAGCTCTGCTGCCATCAAACCCAAATGAGACAGCCCAGTAAGAGCAAGATCTTCTAAGCCTGAGCCATCAGTGCCGGCTCTTTTTTATTGGATACGGATACCTTCGCGCCACCCCAGGAGACATCAGCAGCCAGATACAACTGACAGATGCAAAGCATGTAAGAGAAAACACTGGGCACAACTTCCATTCAGAGTCCAGGGGGGTTTCTGGTGAAACAGAAGGCAAGGTTTGCCCGTTAAGGATTTAGTGTTTAAGTGTTGAATAGGTAGCTATACTGCCACGCAGCCATAGCAATGTAGCCATGTACAGACATGATTGGCCCAAAATATCACGAGCCAGTTTCCAGGGGAAACCTCTTATGCGTAGGTCAAAGAACACACAGGTACAGCTTCTCCTCAACAGTATTCCCTCACATTGCTGCATTACAGCAAAATCTTCTCTTTTACGTACTGTAGTTATTTTTCAAGCCCTCCATACACTTGCCATCTCTCCAGCATGCTGCGGCAGTGATGGATTTCCAGAGGAGGCAAAGTCTGGGTTGATCCTATTTTGCACTGGCTGATGAATGGACACTCAAACAGAAGCTACCAGTCCTGTTCTTCTGGCTGAAGAGGCTCTCCATCCTAGGGCATGATCCCACAACATGCTAAGCGATATGGTGCTCAGCTCCTTGCAAGATGGGACCCCTGGGATGATGTTCTTCGACTGCACTGGAAGGGAACAAGGCTCCACAGGGAGCAGGACAGATCTCATTCCCTTGGAAAGGTTATGTTAGAGTTTCCACAAGACTCCTCTACTTTCCGAGTTTTATTCCATGTGGGCTGACAGCAACAGACCATCGGGGAGTGGGAGAATTTCCCCATTAATTTAATAATTTCAGCTCATACTTCAGTAAAACCCAGTTCTGACAAAGGCCAACATAGCCTGTATGGGACTGATGCTATTTGGTGAAAAAACACAGCAGAAATCCCTGTTCAATCAAACAAGTCGCTCTTTACATGTTGCCTTTTAAACAAACCCAGACATGTAACTCCCCATGCCACTGTAAGCTCCTTCTGAGGCTGATCTGAAGAACCAGAGACCATTCCCCAGCATAGCTCCATTTTGGAGCAACAGCCATTCTCCCTCTTGGAAAGGCTTCAGTTTTTATTGCTCCCGCTTCTGACTGCTGCTCCTTCCAACTGTGTGGCCAGGCTGAAAAGCCAGGAACTCAGATGCGGAATTTCCTTTCAATTGCCCCAGCCCCTCTGCTCTGTCAGAAGCTGCCCTGTTAGACCTGGAGAAACGCCTGCACCTAAGGAAGAAATCAATTGGCTGAACTCTCTGCATTGCCCTCTTCTGCAACTGGCAGCCTTAGGCTTCGCCTGGCCCAGGGAATTTTGGCATGCTTATCACTGAGTGGATTCCCCTGGCACGCTGGTAACTCACCACTGTTTCTACACACAGCACTGGTCCCAGTGGAGCACAGGCAATTGCACTGCTATGATGCACTGGGCTCACCACCCTCATCAGTCTCCACTAGGCCGGATTCTCTTTGTAAGGGACAGCGATAGGCAACCCCTCACCCCCACGTCCTCCAAGCATCCTCCGGCTGTGCCCAAGTCCCTGTTCACAGAACTCTCCGATCCGCTGTTCCCAAAGGAGCAGTTCACACCAGTTTGTTAGATTCAACTCAGAATCACCACATCACTTAACACATAGCGCTTTATAGAGACAAGAAGAAGAAGTTTATTATCAAAGAACTGAGATTCGAGTGAACGAGAGTGAGAATACTGGAAACAAGTGGTGATATATAAAACAAAATCGTAACACACTTTCTAGAGCCTACACATAAACAACAAGGCATTCCCCTATCTCCTACAAGGTAGCTTACCCCTGTCATTTCCCCAGGATTTTCAACCAGTTTGGCTGCAGTCCCTTCTTATGAGATCAAGGCTGCTGGCCGCTTGTCTTGACAGATGGATGGAATGAGGGTGTGCCTCTGTACTGCTTAGTTGTACCCCCAAAAGTTCATTGTCCTTATGTAAATAGGGCTCTCTCTCTCCTGCTGGGTCACTTCTGCCTGTAAATTTCCTCTCTTTGAAGATTTCACAATCCTTCATTAGCATTTGACTCATATAGTAAATGGAGGCCCACTGTGAACCAGACAATATTTAATTTACATGGAAGCAGGCAGCTAGAAACATAATTCTTGCCTGAAAGAAAACCAACTTTTTACCCTTCAGGTGACCAGTCTCATGACAGACCTTAAGAACATATTTTTCAGCGTATACACATAACTCCTTATACAACATCCATTTTGCCATTATTATGACGACCAATGGGACAGAGGCTTTCATCAGAGCCCCTCCATGACATTCCTTTGGTGAATCCAGAGTAGCCCTCTGCCCGTTGGCATCCATGGTCTTTGGGTCACAGTGACCTATGTAGTAGTGGGGGAGACTGACGCCTCAGTCCCATCTTGTGCCCTTACTGTGACAGCTGCTGAAGTTTAGGAAGCTCCAGCTACAGTCCCTCTACCCTGGTTTCCAACTAGCAGATTCACATAATTCAGGAAATCAGTTGCTACGTTCCTGTTTATCACCCCTATCTCATCCACAACAATTGGTTCTGTACATTGGTCTCTGGCCAAACCCCAGCCCAAGGCCTTCCCCAGGTGAGCGTTAGCGGGTTTAAGGCCCTGGGATGCGCACATAGATGATGGCTTATTTGATGCTGGTGCTCCCTAGGAAAATATCCACAAGCACTAATGGCCCCACAGAGCAGCAGGGCAATCTAGCACTTTCACGCCCAGAGCTGGAGCTAAGAGTTTATATTTTAAGCAATCCTGGAAACTGGAAAAACAGGTTTAGCTAAATTTAGTTTGGAACTGACCCGAAGTGAAAGGAATATGTTCATTGCTGGTATAAGTATATTGACATCAAAGAGCTTATACCAGGGATGAACTACCTTTTACATACCCAGCAATTTCAGCAGAGTTTAAAGTGCATCAGATACATAAGCTCACTTGTCTACAGTTTACCAGTGTCTTAGCAATAAGTCAGGGGACAGGGACACTACCTGGTCCCCAGTGAACAAGAGGCTAGCTTCAGTTCATCTTCTCTAGAACCTACCACGGAGAAGGTGAAATCCTGGCCCTACTGAAGTCAATGGCAAATAGCAAATAACCATCTGGCCACCACACCTCACATCTTAGAATCATAGAATATCAGGGTTGGAAGGGACCTCAGGAGGTCATCTAGTCCAACCCCCTGCTCAAAGCAGGACCGATCCCCAACTAAATCATCCCAGCCAGGGCTTTGTCAAGCCTGACCTTAAAAACTTCTAGGGAAGGAGATTCTACCACCTCCCTAGGTAACGCATTCCAGAGTTTCACCACCCTCCTAGTGAAAAAGTTTTTCCTAATATCCAACCTAAACCTCCCTCACTGCAACTTGAGACCATTACTCCTTGTTCTGTCATCAGCTACCACTGAGAACAGTCTAGATCCATCCTCTTTGGAACCACCTTTCAGGTAGTTGAAAGCAGCTATCAAATCCCCCCTCATTCTTCTCTTCCGCAGACTCAACAATCCCAGTTCCCTCAGCCTCTCCTCATAACTCATGTGTTCCAGTCCCCTAATCATTTTTGTTGCCCTCCGCTGGACTCTTTCCAATTTTTCCACATCCTTCTTGTAGTGTGGGGCCCAAAACTGGACACAGTACTCCAGATGAGGCCTCACCAATGTCGAATAGAGGGGAACGATCACATCCCTCGATCTGCTGGCAATGCCCCTACTTATACATCCCAAAATGCCGTTGGCCTTCTTGGCAACAAGGGCACACTGTTGACTCATATCCAGCTTCTCGTCCGCTGTAACCCCTAGGTCCTTTTCTGCAGAACTGCTGCCTAGCCATTCAGTCCTGAGTCTGTAGCGATGCATGGGATTCTTCCATCCTAAGCGCAGGACTCTGCACTTGTCCTTGTTGAACCTCATCAGATTTCTTTTGGCCCAATCCTCCAATTTGTCTAGGTCCCTCTGTATCCTATCCCTACCCTCCAGCGTATCTACCTCTCCTCCCAGTTTAGTGTCATCTGCAAACTTGCTGAGGGTGCAATCCACACCATCCTCCAGATCATTTATGAAGATATTGAACAAAACCGGTCCCGACCCTTGGGGCACTCCACTTGATACCGGCTGCCAACTAGACATGGAGCCATTGATCACTACCCGTTGAGCCCGACAATCTAGCCAGCTTTCTATCCACCTTATCGTCCATTCATCCAGCCCATACTTCTTTAACTTGCTGGCAAGAATACTGTGGGAGACCGTGTCAAAAACTTTGCTAAAGTCAAGGAACAACACGTCCACTGCTTTCCCTTCATCCACAGAGCCAGTTATCTCGTCATAGAAGGCAATTAGATTAGTCAGGCATGACTTGCCCTTGGTGAATCCATGCTGACTGTTCCTGATCACTTTCCTCTCCTCTAAGTGCTTCAGAATTGATTCCTTGAGGACCTGCTCCATGATTTTTCCAGGGACTGAGGTGAGGCTGACTGGCCTGTAGTTCCCAGGATCCTCCTTCTTCCCTTTTTTAAAGATGGGCACTACATTAGCCTTTTTTCAGTCATCTGGGACCTCCCCCGATCGCCATGAGTTTTCAAAGATAATGGCCAGTGGCTCTGCAATCACATCCGCCAACTCCTTTAGTAGCTGGGGTAAAATCCCGGCCCTGTTAAAATCAATGGCTAAGGCGTTCAGCTATAATCCTGGAGGTTGTAGGTTTATGCCTCATTGGATCGCATATGGAAAGGCTGCTCCAGTTCATCCAGATGTAAAACTGGTACCTGGTCAATAGGATTAGGGAAGTCAAAGGCAATTGGATGTGACGCCGGCCACATCACTCCCTTGCGTACCAGCGGCTATGGAAACTGCCATGCTTTAAACCGCATCAGCCATCTGTGGCTTGGGGCAGACTGAAGTAAAGAGGGGAGGCTAACCCTTTTGGGAAGGTTGGACTCCATGCCCGAGGACTGAGTTGGAACCCTGCTTAGGTTCATTTACTTTACTTTCTTGCTATAAATACTAGTACATGGGGGGGGGGAGGGATATGCTGTTGCAGTCTGCAAAGTCTTCTGCTGCAGAGTCAGCTCACCACTTTAGATCCCACTATTTCAAAAGTTTCAAAGCGAGCCTGAAATCAGATTGTAATGTTTCCACAAGCAGCTGCAGGAAGGCCACCTTTTCTCTCTCTCACACACATGCACACGGAGATGCAGATGGATCTGTTTTTGCCCTTATCGCACTGAAACAAACAAATATGGAGTGAGGGGTGTGAAGGCCTGGTGTATATGCAAGCGGGCTTTGACGTTTTGAAAACTTGACCTTAAAAGTCCTTATTTTAAAAAAAAAAAAGAAAGGTCTGAACATTAGGAAATGCCCATTATGTCTCATTTCAAAAACTTCTCCAATTCATAGAGTTAGAATTTAAGGCCAGAGAGACCACTAGATCATCTGGTCTGACCTCCTGTATTGCACAACCCACCCACACCACCCAGCACCCCAACAGTAACCCAATGTCAGAAATAAGAGCAACATAAATGAGACCCACAGGAGACCAGACTATTATGTGCCCCAAGCACTGCATAGGAGGGACCAAGGTGCACCAGTGCCTGAGGCCCCCGCAGTAGCAGGGAAATGATTAAATGAGATACACCCAGAGAATCCTGGCAAGTGACCTGCACCCACATAATGCAGAGGAAGGTGAACACCCCTTTCCCCCCCACCAAGGGTCCCTGTCAATCTGACCTGGAGGAAAATTCCTTCCTGACCTCACATACGGTGAGCAGTTAGACCCTGAGCATGTGAGCAGAAACCATCCAGCCAAGCACCTGAGGGGGAGAACGCTCAGTACCCCTGCCCGCCTTAGCTATTAAATAGATATTTTAAACGTTATCGCGATGGTTCAGAGCTTTCTGAAGTATTTGACAATTCACATAAGTCTCACACCACTAACTTTACTCCCACTCTGTTCCTGCCGCTCTTTATAGCCAATTCAGATAAAAAGCCTTTGCAATTGTTCAGATCATTTTACCTATCACTCACTACAGTATAATATACAGTACAATAGACTATTAAGATTCCCAACATGTATATTTGGTTTCCAGTAGTACATGCTACTCCGTAAAGGTTAACTTTAGTTTTAAATAGCTCCGCCATCTGTCCTGCGATGGTTCACAGAAGCTTAATAATTAAAGAGGCAGAAACAGAATTTCTCAAACTTTTTTTTTTTTGGCAAACATTTTAATTTGAGTCAGACACACTCATCTTAAAAATAAACACACACAGCGCGTGAATTGCTCCAACAATTTGTAATGACACTGAATTTCATTAGCACAAATCCTAACCTGCATTTCATCAACTCCAGGCAGTTTAGAGATTGGGCTCTGATCTTCTCTGCTGTGCTTGTAGCATGGAAGACAAGATTGCTGGGAGCTGAAAACCAGCTGATAGTTTCAGTTACTCCTTACCCAAGTCCCCAGTATATAACATTGTGCATGAAGGCCAACATTTTCACACTTGGTGCCTAGCTAAGCGGTCTGACTTGCTGAGGAGCTGAGCAGCTGCAGTTCCCACTAAGTTGGACCTTTGGGTGCTCAGCACCTCTGAAAATGAAAGTACTTGTGCATCTAAACTCAAGCACCCAGGTTTTTATATTTTGACCCAGGGCATTATTTGTGGATTGGGGATGTGTGTCCACAGCAATAGCTACAGATGTGCAGTGTTTTATTTATCATTAGTAGAATTACTATTCAGTGGATTGACAAAAGATACAGTAACGTAGACGCTACCATACTCTTCCCTTGTGGTGTCATTCTTGTTGACAGCAGTGGGAGCTGCCCATGGAGAATTACGTATGGCTCTGTTGACCCAATCCAGTACCCACTGAAGATAGTGGGCATCTTTCCACTGACTCCCACAGGGTTGGATCAGGCCCTATGTGAGGAATAAAGCACTGTGTATTACGTGTAACCGACCACACCTCTCCCCATTTACCTCCTGCATTAGGAACTGCATCTTTTGCTTCTATGATAAACCATTTACTTGCTCCTGCAAATGAGGGTTAGGAGCATCCCAGGAGACAGATGAGGCAAAAATATTAATCAGAACAACATACCAAAGTTTATTGATTACTTCAAACAGAAGTTTCTGTCATGAAAAAGGGCAAGTTGCATTCATAAAAGGTAACATTCACATTCAATATCTGTTATATAAAGGAACACATGTATAAAATTGTATTTTAAGTGGGGAGGGGAGGAAGTAAGTTTGCAGTCCCTCTTTTTTTTTTTTTTTTTTTTAAAAGAAGCTGAAAAATGTTTCTTCTCATCAACTGTGTTTTAGTTACATCTTTTTATAGGCAACCATATTTTAAAAACCCCCATAACTGAGAAGTTGGATGAGTGGCACAACAGTGATATTAATTATATCTTCCACTGGTAGGTAGGTATGCAAATTTGCATTTCAATTTGTATGTAATTCCTGACAATTTATACTATCCTCATACAAAGATTAGTTTCTGAAAATGTTCACTAGTACTTCGAGCGAGTCTAGTTACTTTTCTTAACTTTCTGTGTCACTAATCAGTGTGATTAATCTGCAGGGAATTGTTAGAAACACTAACCGGTTTCCTTCAAGATTTTCCACCTTTAAGCTCCGACTGACCTTTTAGCTCATTACTGAAATGTGTCGTAACAATACAACTTGTATTGTTTTATATGAACAACAATCACGGTATTACTGTGTTACTGTCAAATTATTGCCATTCTGAGCTATCTAATCTTTGGCAGGACCTCAGCTGCAGGACCTCCCTAATTCCAGAATTAATTCTTCTGTTCTCTCTTATACCACAGGTCCCCAAGAAGCAACAGATGTGGGGTTTGCTAGTTTTGAATCCAGAGGGTCATACCTTTAGTTGGTGTACATCAGCATAGTTCTGCTGGAGTCCGTGGACCTACACCAATACACTAGCTAAGGCTCTTGCTCAAGATAGCCAACCTGCATTTCCAACACTCTACAGCCGGTCTTCTAGAGGTTTGGTGTTAATTCCAGCCCATCCTTGTGGATCCTCACATCAGTTTTGGTTTCAGATGTACGTCTACAGTGAATGGTTCACTCTACACCAGAATTAATTATTTGGAGATGGAAAGAGAAAAATTTGGTTCCAATCAAGCTTACTCTTAAAATGCAGGATAGTTATTCCCTCCTTCCCCCTCCATCAGTACTCCTGAGAACATGCCACAATCCTGCTCTTGCTGAAGCCAAAAGGAAAAATTCAGCTGGTGTCAGCCGGAGCAGAATTGGATCCCAACAACGCAGAATGCTACACGAAACAAACCAGGAGGGAGGCGGTCCGCGTCGGACTTGGAATGGTCTCAGATCATTGGAAATCTGCCTTTCAGTGCCCACATTTTGAAGATTATGTAAACATACCAACAAACAGAACTGTGCATTGAAGCAGAAAGCTCAGAGTTGGCAAACAGACCATATTGTCAGTGTATCGGGTGGATGTACCCCTCGTGCTCGAACGTGTAGGCACAACATGATAGCAATCAACACTGGTGACCAGACAAGAGCTAAGGCTCCCTTCTAGTCCCGTGCGATGAGCCAAAGGAAAAAGGGTCTTGGTTATAGGGACTATGAAGGGGAATGCAATCCTCGCCCCTGTCCTCAGCAAGGAGGGGCTGAGCCGTGGCCACTTTTGCCGTGAATGGGGCTGAGCACTCCCCCATCCATGCTGGGTCTTAGGAGCTGTGGGGTGTCCAACCCACGAGGCCTGCTCACATTTCCCCCCACCCCATGTTGAGTAGCATAGAGCAGTCATGATGTGCAGGGGTGGCAGAAGCCTCTTGCATGCAGTTTCCGCTCCTTCCCCTTGCTTTCCATGAATGGCAGGCTTTGTGTGACTGCTTAGATATAGATGAGGGTTTGCCTGCAATTACTGGGGATGGGGGGAAGAGAACCCGATCCAGCTTCCCCTAAGGAAACGTCCCAACTACTTCAGAGGCAGCAGGAGAGAGGCCAAGAGACTGATCAGCCGGTCGGTGTTTTTTAAAACCAAGGCTATGACCAGGCATAGAATCAGGTGCGCGGCTTTCTGATCACAGTAGCGCCAACTCCTTTGCAGGTTTAGAGTTTCCAAACTTTTTGAAGGGAGGGAAGGGAAAATAATTTTTTGCAAAATTCTTTTCTGTTGTTCATCGATATTTCATGGAGATGGGAATTTTCTGTCCAGCCCTAATTTCTAGTCTCTCTGGGCATGAGCAAAGCAAAGCCTAAAGGTAAAATTGTCAAAAGTGCCCAAGTGACTTGGGAGCCTAAGTCCCATTGACTTGCAATAAGACTTGGGAGCCCAAGAAAATGGGACTTACATACCTTGAAAATTTTTACCCCAAGTCTTTCTTTTTTGCTTTATATGGCACAGGGACACCTGGGCCATACAGGATGATGGGGGAGTCAACCTGGTGGGAAAATATCATTCAAAAAATAAAATGCCAATTGCACTTAATCTGTGCTCACTCAGGACTTTTTATAATCAAAGTAGTATTGTTTTCCTGCATAATAAAAAACAACCAGAAGTTGGTTGCCCAGCATTTTACCTTTATGCTGTGCACACGTGGCGTTATTAAATCAACATCTTAACCTGCAATTTTTAAAAAAAATCTGCGGATTTTAGAACCCAGTAAAATGTTACTCAGAGAGCCAGATGCATTTATTCACTTATTTTTAAACTGACCTCCCCTTTTGTTGATGCAGATCATGAAGATTGCAGATTTATCTGGTATTATCTGCAAGCACAATCAATGTCAATGGGTCACTTAAGGCCCGGTTGTGACTACCATTCAGGTCTTGAAGGTGTCGAAACAACTGCAATTACATTCACAGAAGTGTGAGCATAACTACAGAAGCCCAGTTAAGCTTGGGCTGAAAACCTGCCACAACACAACTTTTATTTAAGATTCTTTCCTGACTAAGGAGATTTTCATGAGTAATGAAGGAATTCTGTGTATTTTCAATACAGAAGGGGAAAGGTTTAGTTATTATGTCTTCCTCCTGTTCCAGAAACAAACCTGGTAACGTGGAAAAGAAGTCCTGCCATATGAAAACTCTTCAAATATTTTGATCAGCTCCTCAGAAATGTTCAGGCTGACACACGCTTCTGCATTTTAATAAACAGAGAACATTTAAACAGCTCTAACCCTGCTGTTCGCAACTGGACATTTCACACCATCAACAGCTCAGTCCGTCAATATTTTCAAGTACTTCTGCTGCATGGATTTAAATGCTGAACTTTTCTAACAATCACTTCCTGGCTTCAGCTGCTGGTGCACAACTCTCATGAGCGGCCACGGGAGCTGTGCAAGACGACAGAACATGGTTCTAATTTCGGGTCCAACCCAACTTCCATGATGGGAGCCTTTCCAATGTCTTCCATGGGAGCTGGACAAGACCGTGATTAAGCACAAAGGCTGTGCTACTTCTTTGGTCAGGCAAAAGAATAAGACTTTAGTGGCCATTCACTGCTGTTGGATGAATCTGTAATGGAGGAACCTCCTTCTAGTCAGTGGGCATAAGGAGTATCCATGTGTCTCTAAAGTTTCTATGGTTCCATTTTTATGGAATTCTAGACGTCCTTTTCTCCACTCCCGATTCCATGGACTTCTTATGTCCCAGTCTTTTCCATTTTCAGACTTTGAAAAAATAAGGGCCGCAGCTGCTTGGTCAGCAAAGCTGCTTACAATACGTGTCATTTTAAAGGAGAACTGTGAGTTCAAACACACGGCTTGTCCTGCGGCATGACAAGGTGCAGTGTTTAAAGTTGTTGCATTTGAGGTACCCTGAGATGGTGGTGGTGTGTCAAGTTAGTAACAGCGTCTTTGATCTTCATTTCAGAAATGTATCCATTCTCCATAGGTTTGTAGGACAATAGCATAGGCAGATTAAAGGGTACAGTCTGTAAAATTAGAAGGGAAAAGATGGTTTACTTTAATCTTTACATTCCAAAAATCATAGTTGTGTTATTCTAAACAACCAAGTATTAGAATTTGCTAGGAGAATAACAGGAATGGTGATAAAAAGACAGTGATAAAATGCCAAACTGCATTCACAGTGAAGGGGAGAGAGTAGTGTGACAAATGAATTTGCACGGTTTTCAAAACGCTACATTAGGTCAAGGATTAACTTCTGACTTGCTCTCCCCTGGGATTCTCATATTAATTCAGTCCAACTGCACCTGGCACCACACTGATTTGTGAAGGGAACCGACCACATCTGATCTGATGTTAATGGAGGCAAATATTTACCAAGAGAAACTCCTGTAATATAGGAAGGATGGGATCTTTCCCAACTAATAGCACTTAGTAGACTAGGGGGAATTTCCTCCCTTTTTTAAAGTTGATTTTTTTCCTTGCTGCTTCTGGTCTAACATTACATTTATTCAATCATTCTATGCACACATGTGCATGTCGAATAGGAGGTGAAAGAGGTTGATATCCATCAAGAGGTGTAGAATAAGGCACGAAAAACCTCACTGGCTAGTGTATGTGACCTGAAAAGCAGAACATTTAGGAAGCAATATGCTTCCCAGATGGAAAAATTATTGCAGCATTTAACTACTAAAGAAGTGGGTAATGTCTCTGTGGGAAGATCCTCAGTCAGATCTGAGTGATCAGATGGCTGAAGCTGGCTACAGGCATAAATATTTGACATGCATGTAACACCCCTCTTCCATAAGACTTCCCCCAAAGTAAGCAGCGTGGCACACAATTTAACAACCACAGTCTTCTGGGATTGGAAACTGGGCTTTCAAGTAGCCGACTTCTTGTTAGCAGGATTCTTAGAGCAACCAACTATGCAAAACATGAGGCTCAGATGATCAAGCCATCCTTTGGCTGCTGGGTGTCTGCAACACACTGGTGCTCCGATGGGACAGGGGCTACTGCAATATCAGGGTTGCCATCACTGCTTCGGTGCTCCTGCACTGCCCCCAGGTGAGTGGGGAGCGCAGACCTTTTGCAGAGGCTGTATGCCTCAGGGCGTCCACACAAAGATGGGCAAATTATTTGGAACAATGACGCCCTCAAATATCAAATATTTTTCATGGATTGCTGAAAATGTGGAAACAGCCTGTTTTCACTAAGAATTTTTGGAGTGGAAATAGGTGCATTTTTCTGTGCCTCAAAACTGTGATAACATTTAAAAACCTAGCCATCTCTATGGAACCTGGCGTAAAACAAAAATCTGGGTGGCAGAGAACTGCCCCAGCTGGTGACACATTTCCTGCAAAATTCAGCCAAACACAGTGTGACTTTGCCCCACTCACCATTGCAGTTCAGAGAACACTCAGGGGTGCAATGGGATTCCAACTGACTAGCAATGAGATCAGCAGACTTCTGGGCCTAGTACATGTGAACACCCCACCCCAGAGCAGCCTATAGTCCTGTCAGAGGAGGTGGGCCATTTGCAGGTCTATTTATTTAATCTGGTATGCTGACCAGGCTGCGTGGTCCATCAAAAGAGGAAAAAAATTAAAGACAGCAACCGAGCCAAATGAATCAGACTGCTTGAAAATAACAGCATGCAGCATCCCTAAGTCCAGGAGGTTGTAGAACAAGGGTTCTCAAACTGGGGGTCAGGACCCCTCAGGGGCTTGCAAGGTTATTACATGTGGGGTCGTGACCTGTCAACCTCCACCCCAAATCACGCTTTGCCTCCAGCATTTATAATGGTGTTAAATATATATTTTAAAGTGTTTTTAATTTATATGGGGGGTTGCACTCAGAGGCTTGGTATGTGAAAGGGGTCACCAGTAAAAAAGTTTGAGAGCCACTGGTGTAGAACAATCACGGAGTTAAATGGAAGTGACATTTTTATTCTTAGGGCTCTGTTAATAAGGGCATTTATAAAGGGCAGCACCCTCCATTTTTAGCCCACTGGTAGACTTATAGGTAAGCAATCTTTCATTCGGGACAAGACCCCCTCCTTCCTCAAAGTAAGTGTCCGAGCTGGTACTGAGAACAGCAATCCTTGTTTCGGTACAAAATAGTTACACTAAGGAGCAGCAGGGTTAATACTTGGGAGTATGAACATCCAGACTAGCACAAACATTTACTAACAAAGACCAGTAAAAGTAGGCTTTTTAACCTGGAATCTATTTGCCTCAATGGCTCCCTTACTTGCAAATTTATATACAAATACCTTAGGAGGAACAAGAAGACATTTGTAGCAAGGTTGCAGCTTTGTGCTGGCACCTGGCACTGCCCGGCTATGTGACATTTCTTCTAAGTGTGAATGAAATTTGGCACTTTTATAGATTTCTACAGCTAGAGGCATAGAGAGTGATTCTAAACATGATTATTAAAAAGCCAAACATGTACTATAGTAATTATATGTCTATACACACACACACACACACACAAGTGTGCTGTACATATAATCAAATACAGTACATGTTTAGATTCAATTCTGTTCACATACATTAACATTTCTTTCTCTAATTCTGACAGAAAAGCATGCACTTACAAAAAAAAACAAACCCATAACCTTTGAATTGATCCAGATGCAATAATGGAATAATTTTAATCATTGGGATTTGGACATTTCATTACAAATACATGAGTATTAAAGTTTTATGATCACTGTTAACATAATTTACTGACAGTATGTTCAGTCTCAGTTGTCTCAATATTACTGAAATAAACTTGGCTTATGCCAATTATACTGTGCATTTTAATTACATACAGTGGGAGCTTGGAACTCTAAAGAATCTGCACACATCCACTGAGGTTCAAAAAAGTTGTTTAGATAGCTCCAAAGATTAAAATGTACACCAAGCATTGCACCTTTATGTTTTGCAAAGACAGGTGCCCCACACCAACAACTGAGAAGATTATAAAACCTATATTTTAATTGATTTTTGGAACATTTGGTTAATCTGTGCCTTTAAAACCATCCCAATTCTTTTGGACAGGGTACCTGTTACTATACATTAGACTCGTCTGAGAATGTTCTTAAAAGAAGAGGTCTGACAGAAGGTCTGGACGACAGTGAATCAGATTCCTTCCTATTGCTCAGTTTTTTCTGTAATAGTGAGGCAAAAATACTTAAAGCACATGAGAAATGTTCATCTACCCAGTGGTGTAACAAATAAAAGAAGCCTTATTGAATCATTCTGTAAGAAAACTTTAAGGTAAATAATCAAAAAGACTAACCCAAGACATGATTTATAAATGCCAAGATTATGAAATATTGGCCAAATTTTTCAAGTATGAGTGCCGAAGAGTAAGGCACCTTCGATGAATATGAGTGGTGTGTGCCACAACTCTGAAGATCACCCCCGCTTATTTAGATGCCCAGTTTTGAGCATCCAAGTTGGGAAGTTTCTCGGAGAGGGAAAGAATCCATCACCCTCTGAAGTAGTATTTTTGGACACTGACAAGTATGTGGCAAACACAGCAAGGTGAAAATGAAACCAGCTAGGAACATGCATAAAATGCTCTGGTCTCTTACCATCCCCATAGAGAGCAGCTGCAATTGAGAATTGCACTCAGCGTAACTGGTACAAAATCTTTGTTTATTTTGTCGAAACTTTATAGCTTTTACGAATAGCAAAATACATTCTTTACTGTCATGTGAGTAAATATTGTTTTGTTAGCCAAAGGAATGTGTTCAAGAAGTTACTGCTAGCCTACGGAATTGGCCAAGTGCGAGATGGACTGTTTGCACACAAATCAAATAACTGGGAGCACAATCAAAATAAAGTAGATTGTTGTTTCCATGTTTCGAAGAAAGCTTTATCTAACGCACTCAAACAGGCTCTACGGGGGAAAAGTGGGTATGTAAAGACAGGGAAAGATCCACAGTTATTTCTCACAACTCCATGGATTTCCATGGAGCTGCACCGTTTTACACTAGCTGACAATCTGGTCCAAAATGCAGATTGTAAGTCCCCTGAGGGTGTAACCTGTCTTACGTCTGACTGTCTGTCAAGCACCATGCACACCTATGGGTCGTATTAAATAATGAGGATGCATGCAACAAGCACAGCTGAGCTGATGTGCAGCAAGTTGTTGCAAAGCTTTAAATAACGGGATAGCGACACCAAAGGGAAAGGGGTAGACAAAATATATTTAAATGAAAAGGTACCTTTAAAAAACTGTTTATTGCACAAGCAGATCTAAAAACCACAGGTTATCATGGTTATGCATTCGGAGAAGGAAAAAACAGCAGCACAAGCAAACTTGTACTGATTGAGAAAGGAAATCACCTTATTCATTCCAAGAAAAGCTGTGATTGCTGGAAGTTTGAGAGAGCATGAAGATAGTGGATGGTCCTGAGGAAGGAAGGCGTTTCGTTACCTAGTTCGCAACAGCACAAAAAGGTGGAAAATGGCAGCAGAGAGAGAGAGAAATGCAGAAACCAAAAGAAAACATGAATGCACTTTGCATTTCAAAACACTTGCACAGAGAAGCATTGACAAATACAGGCCGAGTGAATAGCAGTGCACTGAAGAGAAACATTACAAAATGGGACCGCTCCAGGTGAAACCCCAGCCTCACTGAAGTCAAGGGCAAAAATCACATGGATTTTGATGGGGTCAGGATTTCACCCGCCATTTTTCAAAGAAGAGACAGGAGTCACTGCTCTTGCTATTCAGACGCACTGGCTTTTGAAATCTTAGACAGCACGTTGGAAGTTTAGGCACCTGAATAAGTGGGATTTTCCACCAAAATCAGTGGAGGCTGCGGCTCCTCGACACCTTTCAAAATCAGGCCACTTACTTAGGCGTCTAGTTACAGATACAAGCGTCTAACTTTAGACCCTCATGTCCGAAACTCTTGACTACAATTTAGTATTGCTACTTGAAACATAACATCTTGAAACCCCCATCTTGTCTTTTTTATGTATATACACATCGGGGTGGCCAAACTTACTAACCCTCCAAGCCATATAACGACAATCTTCAGAAATTCAAGAGCCGGCACACAGCTGCCGGGGCTCGAGGCTTAAGCCCCACTCCTGCTGAAGGAGGGAACGACCAAACTACTATGTTGGATGGTAGGTGTCTTGCTTGCCTGTGTGAGCACAAGGGATGAAATCCTGTCCCCGGTGGGTACATCTACACTGCAGACGCTAAACCTGGGCCCTGACTCAGTTTGAGACCAAGCTCCCCTGCTGTTCACACCCAAATCAGTCTGACGTGGGTCAGTGAGCAGTCAGAACCCAGGTTCTATGACCTGGCTAGGGCACTGGGTCAGAGCCCAAGTCCCGGCGTGATCTGGGTCCAAGCCCTGTTATTTTGCAGTGTGGACACAAGTCAAGCTGCAGACCCAAGTCAGAAGGGCTGCATGGTGCCATATGGATGTGTTAGCACAGCTGTGAGACCTGGGTCCAGCAACTGTAAACCCAGGTTAAAATGCAGTGTGGGTGTTAAAGCACAGGCTTGGATGCATCTAGTTCACAATCCCAGGTCCCGCAGTCCCAGGCTTAAAGTGCAGTGTAGACACACCCCAAAGAAGTCAACAACAGAACTCCCAATGACTTCAGAGGGGTCAGGATTTCACCCTTGGTGAGGAAGTTCTAGCCAAATCAACAGTGGCCCGGCCACAACTTGGTCAAGGACGCACCTTTTACGCACAGACCAGCCCAGGGATTTTCAATGACTAACTTTTGGGACACAATGCAAAGCTGGAACGACCCCCCCACCAAACTCTACCCCAGAAGGAAATCTTGGCACCAGACTCCCAATCTACTAGATGCTGTCACCTAAGTTCCTACAAGACCCAAATCCTGCTCCCACTAAAGTCAATGGGATGAAGTTTTAGACCTGAGTGTCTTTTCAATCACCAGACTCATTATACCACATTTCTCCCACCTTGAGGAAACTTCCTCACCACGACTGCTGAGATTAAACCATTCTTTTCCTTTGAAATTGGCTAGTCTAACTTCCTAAAGTCATTAGGTTATATTTTTAGCGTCTTAAACAAAAAACGAAAAAGAAAAGAAAAATTCTAACATGGTGACTCAAGGTCTTAAGAATTGGATGTCACCTACCACCCACCAAGCTGGTTAGCCTTCTTTATAAACTGAAGGGAACACAGGATAAGCACAGATTTTTAAAGAAGAGTCAGATACTAGGTTTCTCGTCTTTGTTCTGACCCATTAATGTTCTCAGAACCAATGTAATAAAGAGTTAAAAGGAAAACAAACACTGGCTGTTGAAACCTGTCTGATAAACATAACAAAGATTCCAACAGTTTTCATTGCTTATAAAATTGAACACTAATAATTGGTTTCACAGATTTTGTTATTTCATAGGCACATGTATTGCACTATCAATATTGTGCCAAGGGAATCTAGCAAGTGTTTTAAGGAAACATCTTTAAGACTTTGATATTTTTATATTTAGTTAAATACCAATTTTTGGTCAAAATACAGAGACCAGAGAAAAAAATTACCCTGAAAGAAGTGCATAGAGCTTACAGAAAAGTCATACAGGATACCAGAGCACCATGAGAAAAATCTCTTCTTCCTAAACTTCAGTATTTGAAAGTAATTTTACAATTTCATTGAACACAAATTCTGATGAAACTCAATGTAACCATTTATGTTTTAAATGACACTAACATTCTTTTACATTTAGGGTCATTACATTACTAATGACTGCTTAGTAACCTGCTGCTTAGAGATGTGCAAACAGAACATTGAACCTAAATTGCTAATATACCCCCTCTGAAAATAAATACATGAGTTATGGGAGGAACACAGAAGGACAGGCTAAAGTAGCTGAGCATTAGCAGGTGCCAGGAAAGGAGGAGGAGGAGGAAGTGGTGGAGGTGTAGAAGGACGGGGCTAAGAGCTCTGATGTGATGTTGCAGAGATGTTTTTAACGACTGCAGAAGCACATAGCAGGGAACATGAACTTTTCATTTTCGTTAACATAGAATCATACGACTGAAAGGGACCTCAAGAGGCCATCTAGTCCAGTCCCCTGAACTCATGGCAGGACTAAGTATTATCTAGACCATTACTGATAGGTGTCTGTCTAACCTGCTCTTGAAAATCTCCAATGATGGAGATTCCACAACCTCCCTAGGCAATTTATTCCAGTGCTTAGCTACCCTGACAATTAGGAAGTTTTTCCTAATGTCCAAGCTAAACCTCCCTTGCTGCAATTTAAGCCCATTGCTTCCTGTCCTATCTTCAGAGGTTAAGAAGAACAATTCTTCTCCCTCCTCTTTGTAACAACCTTTTATGTACTTGAAAACTGTTATCATGTCCCCTCTCAGTCTTCTCTTCTGCAAACTAAACAAACCAATTTTTTTCAATCTTCCCTCATAGGTCATGTTTTCTAGACCTTTGATCATTTTTGTCGCTCTTCTCTAGACTTTCTCCAATTTGTCGACATCTTTCCTGAAATGTGGTGCCCAGAACTGGACACAATACTCCAGTTGAGGCCTAATCAGCACGGAGTAGAGTGGAAGAATTACTTCTTGTGTCTTGCTTACAACACTCCAGCTAATACATCCCAAAATGATGTTTGCTTTTTTTGCAACAGTCTTACACTGTTGGCTCATGTTTAGCTTGTGGTCCACTCTGACCCCCAGATCCCTTTCCGCAGTACTCCTTCCTAGGCAGTCATTTCCCGTTTTGTATGTGTACAACTGATTGTTCCTTCTTGCACCATCTTCCATGCACTTTCTAACCACAGCTGTGCTGGCTTTCAATGTTGGGGAAGTAGGCAAAGATAAACTGGTGCTTTTCACCAACATTCAAAGACAGTTACCACCATTAAAGCTTGCAGCAGACAATTTCTATTTTACAAACAGCCCCTCCCACCACTCTTCCCCTTCTTTTAGCAGAGTGAGACTGGCCTTCCGGAAAAACTGCATCATGCATGGGAAAACCCAGTGTCTTTCTTGAAGAGAGAGCAGGTAGTGATAAAGAAAGAGGACAGCCTGGTGGTTAGGGCTCTAGGCTGGGACTCTAGAAAACTGGGTTCTAATCCCAGGTCCACCACAAACTTCCTGTGTGATCTCGGGACAAGTCAATTAGCCACTGTGTCTCAGTTCCCCAGCTGTAAAACAGGCCATGGGGATTACAGTGGATGAGAAGCTGGGTATGAGTCAGCAGTGTGCCCTTGTTGCCAAGACGGCCAATGGCATTTTGGGCTGTATTCGTTAGTAAGAGGATTGCCAGCAGATCGAGGGATGTGATTATTCGGCACTGGTGAGGCCACATCTGGAGAACTGTGTACAGTTTTGGTCCCCCCACTACAGAAGGGATGTGGACATACGGGAGAGTCCGGTGGAGGGCAACGAAAATGATCAGGGGGCTAGAGCACATGACTTATGAGAGGTTTCAGAGTAACAGCCGTGTTAGTCTGTATTCGCAAAAAGAAAAGGAGTACTTGTGGCACCTTAGAGACTAACCAATTTATTTGAGCATAAGCTTTCGTGAGCTACAGCTCACTTCATCGGATGCATACTGTGGAAAGTATAGATCTTTTTATACACACAAAGCATGAAAAAATGGGTGTTTACCACTACAAAAGGTTTTCTCTCCCCCCACCCCACTCTCCTGCAGGTAATAGCTTATCTAAAGTGATCACTCTCCTTACAATGTGTATGATAATCAAGTTGGGCCATTTCCAGCACAAATCCAGGGGAGAAAACCTGGATTTGTGCTGGAAATGGCCCAACTTGATTATCATACACATTGTAAGGAGAGTGATCGCTTTAGATAAGCTATTACCAGCAGGAGAGTGGGGTGGGGGAAGGTATTTTTTCATGCTTTGTGTGTATAAAAGATCTTCTACACTTTCCACAGTATGCATCCGATGAAGTGAGCTGTAGCTCACGAAAGCTTATGCTCAAATTAATTGGTTAGTCTCTAAGGTGCCACAAGTACTCCTTTTCTTTTTATGACTTATGAGGAGAGGCTGAGGGAAGTGGGGTTATGTAGTCTGCAGAAGAGAAGAGTGAGGGGGGATTTGATAGCTGCTTTCAACTACCTGAAAGGGGATTCCAAAGAGGATGGCGCTAGGCTGTTCTCCGTGGTGGCAGATGACAGAACATGGAGCAATGGGCTCAAGTTGCAGTGGGGGAGGTCTAGGTTAGACATTAGGAAACACTATTTCACTAGGAGGGTGGTGAAGTACTGGAATGCGTTACCTAGGGAGGTGGTGGAATGACACAATGACACAGGAGTGACACAATGAGAGACAGGGTGCCTCTCACTAGGTGCAAATGGTGCATTGCTACCCTGAAGTCTCTCAGGTGTTTAGAAGAACGGACGCGCCTCTTCCAAACAAGGGAAGTGTTGTGGTATATTCTCTCATTCCTTACCTGATGGTTTTTCCTTTTCGCATTTTTAAAAACTACTAGAAGAATCTCCGGGAAAAGGCTGATAAAGATAAGGAGAACTATGGCCAGCCAGGCTGAGATGGACGTCACCATATGAGCAAATATAAAATACATTCGTTGCTGCTTCAAGAAAGGCCTGAAAGAGAAGGGATACAAACAGGCTCAGACAATACAATCAGCCACTGCAGTTTTCCAGCGCGGTGAGATTCAAATGAAGACTAGCACTTTCACGGGACACATTTTCATATGGAGGAGGAAGGGGGATGTCTGCATGTGTAAAGAGGGCAGCGCTTGTGCCTGCAAAGATCCCCGTTGCCGCTGCTTTTATTTTACTCTCTCTTCTAATTCTCATCTGGCTGCTCCGCAATCTACTGAAACTGCTCTAGAAGCAAGTAGTAGCTCCCTCCCAGCAAAGATTTGGAGCTTCTTTTCCAATGCCATCCTCCAAGCCAGACACTGTTTGTCACAGTCACTCTCCAGCTCCATCCTTGAATTCTCTCCTGATTCTTCTCCTCTTACTTCTACATCAGCAACTCCTCCTCTGCTCTGCTGCTGTGTGTCTCTCAGACAGTCAGCTTTTGCCCCTACTTGATGTAGTTTCAATCACCATTATCCATGCTGAGGGCTCCTGAATCTCCCTCGCTATTCAGTCTCCCACCTCTGACAGTCCCACACCTCCTGCTGGCCACCCTGTGTGGACCCACAGCTTCCCCCTCCTCTTCTCAATCATAGGCAGACATGTCACTGCCCTCCCTGGAATGTGATGTTTTAGGGCTTGTCTACACAAACACTGAGTCTGTGGCAAGCTGGGGTTTGAATCTGCTCCCACACTTCAACTGCCTATGTAGACCCTACTGATGCACATTAACAGTTCATTCGTGCCCTTTGATCTAGTCCTCTTTGTAAGGAAAGCAGATAAAAGCTCAGTAATAAAGAGTTATTGCGCATTGCTGGTATGGGGTAGATTCACAGCCCAGCTTGCCGTGAACTAAATCTTTGGGTAGATGAGCCCTTATTCAAACTCTTTCGTCTTCTCCATTCAGACAGGCCACCTAACCATGTCTGTTTTCCCCCTAAAACCACAATTCTAGGTGCAGCCCTTCCCTCTCCACTCAGCAGCTGAAGCCCTTGTCCAGGCATTCAGTATCACACCTTCCTCCTTGACTCCTGCAACGCTGGCGTCCATCATCTCCCTGCCTTTCATCCTACTCTCCACCAAGCCAGCCAAAATGCTGCTGCCAGGTCATGCTCTCCTGCTACTCTGACCACATCACTCCCACCTTCAAATCCCTTCACTGCCTGCCCTTCATCTTCAGCTACCAGTTCCTCAGCCAGTTCTCCAAGGCCCTTCTCAGCCCCGCCACTGTCTGCACCTCAGCTCTCATGAGTGTTACTACTCTGGCTGCCTGCCGCCTTAGATGTCCCTTTTGTATCCGTCTACGTCTCAGCTACATACTTGTATCCGGGCTTTGCTTGCAACACTCTGCCATTTTTCCTGTTAGCCGCCGCCACCACCTTCTCCTTCAAAATCCCTCCTTTGTGCTCTGTTTCTACCAGTGTAAAAACAGACTAACTCTTGAAATCAGTCGTTTCCCCTGATTTCAAGTGGTGAAACTCAGAAGAGAACTCAGCGAGAGGGTCTCTTTTTGTTACCTCTCATCTTTCCAACAGACAAGCTAGATCAGGTCAAACATTCGTTAAATGCACCAATGCGCGTATGTTACATTCAGATTGTGCTGGTGTCAGAACAGTATTTTTGCAGCTGGCCAGAAACTCTGGGATTATGTAAAAAAAGTTAATCCTGAATCTATTCCAACTACTTGTTGGAAAACGCTCCCCAGGCAGGGATTACTGCTCTCTAAACACACACAGTTTCATCTTACATTGCAATCACCTCATGCATTTTCAAAACATGTTTACTTCGGCTTCTCTTTGAAGACATTCTCAATTACCTAACCAAATGGTAGCGCGTGTGTAATAATTAGACTCTTCGGAGAGCCATTGCTTGTCATTTTTCCTGCCTGTTTTTCTCTCCTACCCCTATTCCCTTATTTTCCGTCTCATTTTTGACTGGGGGGAGAATTTTCAAAAGTGCCCAAGTCTCAATTTCAAAAGTAGGCACATGGGAGCCGAAGCCCATTGGCTTTCAATTAAATGTAGAGTCTAAAGAGCCTATAGCATTTTGAAAAGGAAAACTCTGAAAATTTTATCCTGATCTCCACAAGGCCAAATCAGCTTTCACTGCTTTTAAGGCTTCCCCCATATGTTATCGCCTCGCTATTTCTCGGTCATTAACATTTGCTATGATCTTAATCCCTGAATACTAAGAGCAAGGCGTTTTGATGCCATCTCTAAGAAGCAAAGACAAACACTGACTTCTGAAATGAGGTTTTACCTTGTCTAGTCTGTACAGTAAAATGCACAGAACATTAATATTAAGGAAACTATTATTGAGAAAAGTTACCCAAAATACATCATTTTACCTGAAACTTGGACTCAAGTAGAGCTTTCTGAGATGGTTTTTAGTGGTGGAAGTCCAGAGACTCAAGGCCCCCAGAGGGTTAATTGTATCTTTCCACCTCTCCTGATGACAGAGGGGAACTGACAGATGCATGGGAAGGAAGCTTCATACATAAATGAGGACAAGAATTCTAAAGCATCAGTTGTTTAGCATTAGCTCAAAATATTTAGCTATGCAAAGTAAACGCTCCAGTGGAAAATTCACGAATTTCAGCGTAATGAGATAGCTGGTAAGATTACAGACAAACATCTGTTTAACATCTTAGAGTCCAGAGCAAACAATGCCCGTAGCCCTGAAAGTTACCTGAGCTTGTTTATTAGCAGACAGAGACTGAAAAATGGACCCAGCACCTACTGGCTTGTGGGCAAAGCCTACAACTCAGGGTGCTATCCCTACCAAATAAAGGAATACCATGGCTGAATGCTGTTTATTGCAGGGGGACTCAGTCTGAAGCATATTAAATAGAAAGTTGCCTAACAAGTTTAGTTTACTCTGGTTCACCTGCTTTTGTTAGACACGTTGGGTAAAATCCTGGCCCCACTGCAGTCAGTGGGAGACAGGCCTGTCTCTTCCTGGCTTCATTCCACATTTTCCCCCTTACGAAGTATCACTGAGTATCAATTCCTGCATTATTTCCATTGTCTCCTTCCTCTGTTCTCCTTCCCCCTCTATTAGCATCTTTCCCACAGTGTGTGCGTCATCACCACTACATTTTCTCTCTCTCTCCCTCCATGTCACCCATCCACCCACACAGCGTTTGAAATATTTACTAGGACAAATTAAGATGATGGCCGTAACATCCAAGAATACCCCCAGGTAAGAAACCAAACCCCCCTTCTTCACCAAAGCTCTTGGATTCATGCCAACGTGTCGTTTGTTTGCAAGCTCCATCTTTTGTAGACCCCAGCGAATAGGTGTCTGATCAATCCAAACTCTTCTGGCCACTGGAAGGGGAAGGCCCCCATTCTCCCACCTTCCCTACCCCACTACACATGACCCACAGCTCCCTGGTTGCTGCTCAAGTAATAGTGATCTCCACTACCCTACCTACTAGCTTTCCCTAAGGAGTAGGGAAATTAACCGGGGTCTCTTAAGTGACCCTGTTTCCCACAGGGAACTCACAGTAGCAGCAGTGAAAACTGACAAGATTCAGCGTCAATTTCCACTTGGTTACAGCATGGGAAAGCCATGAGCGGCAGCAGCATTAGAATGGTCTGTCTGAAGACTGAGGAAGACAGCTCTGCATCATATCGCATGTGAAAGGTTAGGTTTACAGCCAAGGGGCTAGAAACTCCATTTTTGTTTTTAAAGGTAAGCTTTGCTTCTGTACAGGTTGATAGAAAGCCGTTCCAAGCAAGTACTATCACCACAAGCAAGTGGCTTTTACAAGCTCTGTTAATACACAGTGAGAGTTCCTTGACTTATCTCAAAGGATAATGAATCACTAATTCCACCATCACAAAAACAAAACAGAAAACAAAAAAACATCCCCAGCAGTTAGGTATTACTGCAGTTGCCATGAAACAATAAATAAGACAGTTTCACATTTGGAAACCATCATCTAAAGATGTTCATTAGCAGACAGACCAACTTTAAGCTCAGTCTGCTTCTTGGTGATTTTCTTCCACGCAGTTTGCACTATTTGCTGTATATTAATCAGCATCTGATACTAAAACTATTTACTGATTTTAGGGATCTATCATTTTAGATTAACAACATTTCCCACCCACAATCACTGGATTCCTGCAGCCCATCACACCCATGAATTCGGCCATCTCTTTCACACAATGCAAGCTCATTCACCTAAAGACAAAACAAAAAATCACTGAAAGAAGAAAGATACTTGCCAAATGATTCCTCCCCAAAAGAACGAGAAAAAGACATAAAAGGCTAAGGAGCCCCAAATCACAAAGTGGTTCATCCAGGTCCAGAATCGAGTATCTAACGCTAGCTATATAGGTGAAAACAACAAATGGAATAGTAGTTAGTTACAAAGTGTATCTCCAAGTGCCATATATATCACAAATTTTTCTTCACATGCAGTAGAGTCTCCTTCCATTCATGTAGATGTCTAAATTCACTAGTCAATTGTCTCTTAGCAAAGGTTCACCAATGAAAAAACTTGATTTGCACATTGGCACAACACCAACAAAAGACCCTCCCTGATGAGCTTTAAGTCATCACTGAAAGGCTTCACTGAAAAAGCCTGACACCACTCAATACTCCATCTGGGAAATGACTGTATTGTGAGTATATTCTTCCCACACGCACCACTTGCTCTTCTGAACAATGGGTCAGAAAACTCTTGTAAGGTCTTTGGTGAAGGGGCTGCATCTTCCCTAATGATGCCCGGGAATTCTGTGGGGAACAAACCGGGGGCCGACGGATGTAACAACATGATGCTTTCTTGCTTGAGGTAATGGACTGGCAGGCAGTAGCAGACTCAAACCTCAAACCGTAATCTAACCATTACAAGGGGACAAAGACTGACCCTTTGCCAACGCAGGCTGTATATAGCACACAGTTCACTGCACCCTGGATCCTTGATAAAGACTTTGGGTTCTACTGCAATACAAATGATTAAATTATTATGATTTGGCAAGTGTATTTTTATGGCAGAGCTCCAACTCATTGAAAAATACTGGAGCCAAGATTGGGTAAAGAAAATTTTTCTGTTGTATCTCTCTCCTTTCCTGAGCTGAAAACCCCAGAGGTGAAGGTAGGGAAGAAAAGGCAATAGAACAAATTCATAAGTACTAGGGGAGCGAACAAACCCACACATGAAAAATCTAGACGAGACTATAAATTGTGAGAGATACGCTGTACAGTAAAGAAATGACGGACATTTTAAATATACATAAGAATTGAAGATCCAAAACCTTCAGGAAATAAATGTCACTGGTACATTATAGCATAAAGTGTATAATTTTACACTACCGTACACACAAATTTATTTCCGCTATAATCTTTCAATGGCATATTGAAAATAAAGGAAAGTTCTAACCTTCAGAGTGACGGTGAACACTAATATAGTGAAAACAATAGTTCCAAACGTCCAGTTCCCAAAAACCTGAAAAACACATTAATCGCCACATGTATCTCTTTGTCTTGTTGGAAAAACAAAACAAACTACACAATTAGTAACGAGAGTGGGTAAAATTCAGTCGAGTGACTTATTTTAGAGTCAACTATACAAAGTCATGTGCCACCATATGCTCTTGTAAAGCTAGCTGCCCATTACAATATTCCTATGCCATGCAGAACCATACAAACAATTAACTTGTTGTGACAGTAACAAAATCTTCTACCGACAGCCATGTTTATCAAGAATGCAAGTCACTTGGACCACCTGTAGTTAGGTGATTTACTCAGTTTGTGCTTTCTTATAATATGGAACCCATAACAGTAGCCGCACTTTTCGTGTGACTTTGTTCCATTTGCTGAACATACTGATTGATATTTTCAAACTAGAATATTCTGAGTTTGCTTGTTTGCAGATACTAGTGACTATGCACAACAAAGAAAAGCAGATACTGCATATATATCCGAATGATGGCAATGAATGGGACAGATGCTTACCACAGGCTGTCAAGATCTGAATGCATACATTAAAACAGAAAGTGAAATGCAAAAGTTTTAAAAAATGCAAAAAAATTAAAGTTAATAGGAGCGAAAAAGGATTCGAGTGAACATACATGGATATTATGACTAATTGCTGGTAGTAGTCCTTACAGTCCTAAGTAGTTACAGAACAAGACACACCCACTTAGCTCGTTTTCAGAGAGTCACGCAGACTCAGCCTCTCAACTCATTTACAGAGCATACTAGCGCAAAACAAATTCATTTGAACAGAACAAGAATGATAATAGAAAGTCACCCTTGACGTACGTACGGCTGTTGCAATTACAGTACACTGGGTTAACTGTGTTATAAAATGAAACTTATAAAACTTTTCCAAACATTCTGTGCATACGTGTTTTAGATCTACATGGAATCAACCCACAATCCAATAGCTTCTCTCAGAATATCAACTTTCGAAAGAGCTCCTTTGGCATGGTTAAGTTTCACGACAAACCAGAAGGTTTGAAGTTGACGGGCCTCATCCTGCTATCATTCTGCACACAGAACTCCCCCTAGAAGTTTTGTGCCAAGTCTAAGTAGGAGATGGTCTCATGGGTTTGACAGCAATCACATTTGTATATGGGGTTGTTGTACCTAGACAGCATAACCATTTCTAAATTGTTTACATGGCAAGCTGGAAGAGGCTTCACATACAGAGAATAAAAAAAAAAAAATAATCTTTCCTAATTTGGTTTACAGATCTAAATTATTCCTGCTCTACTAAGGGAACTCATGACTACATCATAAGACAAGACTCCAGACACATTCCACTGACTGATACATACACATACTATACAACGTGTACAGAAACACACACACACACTAATATACTCAACGGGTTTATTTTTATTTTTTTACCTTTCCATTATCTTCTAATGATGAATTTTGAAAAAGAAAGTAAACTCCAAAGAAAAACACAAGTCCTTCAAAGGTGCCTAGAAAGGTCCAGTATAAGAAAGGCTTCCACTGTAACATGGCATTATCGGAAATTTTCCTGTCAAGAAACAGAGTGGCATGAAAAATCACTTTCACTTCTTCAGAGTCTTTCCACTGACTTCAGCGGGGGTTGAATCAGGCCCTTCATTTTGGTGGCGAGATTTGTGTGACACAAAAGTAAGTGTCTCACTCTCGGGAGAGAGCACAAACTATCTGAGAAAGCTATGACCGCGGTGGCTCAGCATATTAATGCATTTCCCCCCTTTCACTTCCAGAGAAGTCACTTCAAACCCTGATGCAGTCCAAACTGAAGACAGTGGGTTGCGCTATTATTCTATTCCCATGTTACAAAACTACTGCACAACTTAGCACCTGTAAATTTCAACAGCTGAATTTTAAAAGAGGGCAGTAATAAAGGAGTAATTGACATGATCAAATGAATTGCTAGCCCCTCGCCATTTGCTCCTGCCTAATCTACATTTTTCAAAAGGTAAATTTCCTCAAGTTCAGAAACATTAATCCTAGATATTGTGGAGCTAGCGCCTTTCCTTTGTTAAGGAAAATGCTCGGGCTGACAGCAACCTGCTGAACTGTATGCAAAATGTACATGAACATGGGGGATTTTGTTGGATTTGTTGGGGCGGGGTTAATTTAGATACAAGATCTGGCACTTAAAACAACAATCGTTACAGGGCTCTGGGACACTTTCACAGAGGGCTCTGCTGATGTTGTTGTAGAAATGAGCTCCCTCTGGTGGAATATCTCAGTGTACCATTTCTTCTGTTCCTTCTTGTCCATTTCCAAAGGATCCCAGAACAATGCACATATACTAGAGGAACGGAGAGATTCCAAGCGCTACAGGCTTTGATTACTGCCATCTATAAGTAACAGTTGCTGGATAGAAAAAAACAGGTTCTCCCAAAATCTCTAGCAAATATACACCCCCATTCAAGAGAAGCTTTTATAGTCTTTTTATTATTATTGCTGGGATTTGGAGGGTTAGCTGGAGCTAGAAAAAACAAAACAAAAACCCAGCATGTAAGTGAAAAACAGCAACTTCCCCACCCCACCTTCCCTTATAACTATAAATGTATTACTTCAATTTCCAGCAGGCTGGATTCTGCAAACAGCTGTGGCACTGAACTATATTTATCGTTCATAACACAGAGGCTTACTTCAGTCCAATTATGATGTGACAAAGGCAATGCAATAATAAGCCGAAAGAGGAAGACGTTCTGTAATTTGTGTTTCTGAGAGAAGGTCGTTTCGTAACAGGGCTAACACTTGGGGTCAGGAAAATCATCAGAGCTTCTTTCCTGCACGTTTTATTTTGTCTTTGCATTGATGTCCTGCAGCACTTTTCCATTCACAGGATTTTTATAAAAAGAAAAGGAGTACTTGTGGCACCTTCGAGACTAACAAATATAGTGGCTCAAAATTCAAGCTCTGCAGAGCAGTCACTCGGCACTGTCTACAGCAGTTGCACTGCAGTCACTTTGTAGTCAGCCACACAGGCAAAGTCACGAGGATTCAAATTAGAGCCAGCTTCTTGTAAAATTAGTTTGTTTTTCTTTGGGCTCGCCTCCCTTTGTATTCTCACCATTCCCTAGCCAGTCAGGTGAGTGCATTTGCTACACAGTATTCAGCAAGGGTCTAAAAACATGCCATGGTGTTTTGCCAAATGGAAGGAGGGTAGCAGAGGACATTTGCCAGTCAAGACACTTGAGCACCTATTTCAAAAGCAGGCAAAGTCCATCGCATACGTTTCCTTTTTGAGATCTAAGGCAGATTACATTCTGACTCCACACGAGTGCCTGGTGAATAGTGATAGCTGGCTCCTGTCTGGGACAGGGCTGTTGGCTCGAACAGGTCGCTGCTACCATGACAGATGCCAGCCATACAGCTTGGCGCACTTTCCTGTCCTGCGTTAATACCACAGTGACAGACACAGTGTAAGACCCCGAATAGAAAAGAAAGGCGCAACCCTGAATTTGTTTCACTGCTGGTGCTCTAAATGCGGATGATAATCTCTGCAGTTTACTTGTGGGCATGGGCAACAGGAAAACTGGGATCAGCTGTGTGCTGACAGTATGTTAATAAGAGAGTCTGAGAACAAAGTGCCTCCTTTAGCCAGTGATAAAGGGATTGCGACAGGTGTGTGTGTACACCAGCGGCTGGTGGAGAGGGAGGGAGGGAGGGAGGGAGAGAGAGAGAAAAAAAAAAAAAAAAAAAAAAAAAAGATTGGAGAATCTATGCATTTGGTCTCCCATGAAAAACCATAGGCTCTCTGGTAGCCTTTACTAAGGAAGGTGGCAACCCCCCAGAAAAGAAAGACTTCTATTAACCAGCACTTTTCCCTAGCAATGTTTATACTTTGTTCCTGAAAGCTATTGTGGGACAAAAGTCTTTGGCATTTAGCACCTGAAGTGCGGATTAAGGCCTTGTTGGGGGAAATATAGGAAGACATGGGGAGGATTGGGAATAAATTAACACCAAGTAAGGATCTAGCTCCCTACATGCCAGACTTTCAGAAATATGCATCTCTTTGAGTGAGTGAGTGCATCTCTTCTCTCCTCATCATGACATGCCTTCCGCACTCCCATCACCTGCTCGCATGTCACTGGCTGACTCAGAAATAATACCCATTTTGTACAAGACACAGCAGTAGAGGGGCATACTCCCTAATTTCCCTTTTCCACGGAAAGTGAAATTGCAGTCATAGCACGGCACACCTTTGCACCGATACAGCAGTGAGCTTCTGCCTTGTTTAAATGGATTGGAGAATGCTACAGTGAATAAGGGCCCCTTCAAAATGACTACAGATAAGCCACAGGACCTCAGAGTAACACGCTAGTTCCAAGACTCATCTCAAGTGACAGAAGGACCTGAGCCTTTTCGGTACTCTTCCGTTCCCTCCTGCCACTTCACAGTGGTGGGACCGGAGTGTCTGGAGATCAACAGTGTAAAACGTTGCAAAATTAATCTTACTAACAAGCCTTAATCTCTGCCAGAAAGTTAATGGCAAGAGCATGCTGGGAACTTGCAATACCCTTTGTTACTTACATATACAATCTTGGATCTGAGGTCAGAGTTTCAATGTTGATATGCTGCTCCAGTAGACTGTAGGCCAGGATAGGTAGTGATGTGAAGCAGATGTTGTACATTGTAAGGTAAGCAGCATCATACAGAGGCTTAAAAACGGCAGAAGGGAGTGAATAATATTAACAGAAATGTCCCCCTTTACTTTAAAAATTTCCCACTAAAAAAAGAAAAAGCTTTCCTATTCTTACCTTCCACACACACAGGACAGTTCACATTCTTGTCAAAGCAACAAACAAATGACTAATTTAGCCCAATTCATGCTTGAAGGCAACAGGGTTAAAGGCAAGTTGTATTTGCCTTTACCGCTGTTACAGTTTAATGACAAAAGTCCTGTTTCTGCCCCAACTGAAGTCAAAAGGCAAATTCCCAGCAAGCTTGATGGCTGCTGGATCCAGCCCAGTGATACTTTCAGATTCCAAATTTAAAATGAGGTTCCTTCTGTTAATCAAACACTCCCCTGCAGTCTCATTCTTCACCTTTAATATGGGAGCTGGAAGATCTAGTATAAAAGCAACTCGAAAAGAAGTCTAAGAGTGATGTGGCTGTCATTCTGAGTATTACGAGAAGCAGGGATCTCAAAAAGACAGTGGCTGAATTTGTATCAATGTAATACAGTCTTTCAGCCACTTTCATTATGTTCCCAGTCTTTTCGCTCAGGTTCAATGAGGGCCACTGGAAAGTTGAGCTTGAGAGCATACGTGGGAGGCTTTGTCAGTGAAGCAAGCCTTTTTAGGTTGTAATTAAAGAGCAGTTGAGCCCATGGGATTAACAAATTAAAGTGGCCTGGTTAAAATCTTGGACTTATTGTTTTAGGAGTGCAGCATGGGAAGGTAGGAGGCAAAGTGATTTTAGAGCAGCCACTTCCTACCTTGTCAACAGCTGCTCTCTTGTTTGGATTCTAATTAATACAGTTGAGACCTCCTAAACCACTTTAACAAATGCACATGTTCTGTCCTTGGCACCTGCTCTCTGAAAGATTCCTTGTTAGACAGACTACAACCAAGAAAAGCCTCTTTTTGTTTCAATGGAAGTCATTTTCCAATTGCCTGAATGGTTTTGCTCTTCCTTCTGATTGCTCCTGGGGCAACCCAGAGACAACAAACAAATGCACAAATGAGCACAGGAACCCCAAACTGTTGTTCCAAAACCTTTTTTGTTTTTTATGTTGGTCACATCATCCCACCTGTCACAAAGTTCTACACAGCTGGGCAAAACGTTCTACACAGCTGAGGCACTCGTTTGGACTAGGTCGAAGACAGGTTCACTATTTTATTTGAGACTAGGTCCTCAACGGGTTCATTATTTTAAAGCTTATTGTTAAAAAATAAGCTCCTCTACCTAGTCCTGTAAGAGACATTTTTAGTACAAGGAGATACAATACTGTGGCTTTGTTCTTTTATAAAATAGAGGAAGTGATGTCAACATGAGTTAATAGCAAGACTTTCTAAAAACGTTCTCTTTTTACTTTTGGAAAATGCCCACCTGTGCATGGTTGGAAAAAAAAAAGAACAGTTTGGAAATTCTTTTTTAAACAAAAAGTTATACCTCAAATATTTAATGTTCCAAATCTGTTGCTTAGCAATTAGATTACAGTTTCCATTAAGTGGCATCTTTGATAAAGTTAGTTGGAGAGCAGGCAGGATAACAAAACCAAATCTCAACTATGGAATTTCACTTTCTGACAGTTTAGAGTGTGTTTTTATCAACTTGTTATTGGAACATACCTGTTGCGAGAATCCACAGAAGAACTGGTACAAAAATTGTGGTAAAATGAAGCAAAGGTTCTAGAAAAAGTAGAGACAGATTTTAGTAGAGAAGCATCTTGTGCTCTTAAGAGCCATTTGATTTTTAAATATAAATCTGAATTATGCTTCACATTTACTGTATGATCATATAGAAAACATTTAAGGCTAAAAATTTGGCTACGAGACATGAAGCTAATACTACTTGGATTGTAAACTCTTCGGACCATCTCTTTGTTGCTATGGAAAGACAAACAATACAGCTTTAATATTTACACTGGGCACTGGAACAAGCCCTACGGCAGAAGATTAACACACAGATTGTGTACAGCCCGTAACCGTAAGACATATATTACTAACTATACCACTAATGATGTAGTTTTTTAAAGCTACAAAGAAAAATGAACTACAAAAAAGTACTACAAAACAAACTTTAGTGGGCTTTGCAATTGGTCAGGGAAAATACCTGAGTAGTGTTCAATGACACAAGCTTTGTTAGCTGACTGGAAATCCTTACCTTATAGAAGAAATACTGTACAAGGTGTGCTATTCTCACGTAATATAAATGCCCGTGTCCTAGTAACAATTTTCTTAAATGCTTAAACCTCGGCACAGCATAGTCACTGTTTCTTGCTGCCTGACGACCTTCTTTGCCTTTTATACCTGAATGACACATAAATGTGGTGAGCGATTGCCAGGGTGCTGGCATTTAGATTCAGACCAGCCACTTGATTTGCCAACACAGTTTAACCTTCCAAACTACAATAAATATACAAAAAAAGACTTGCCGATTTCATAACGTTTATATGAAGGAAGCACTTGTCACCTCCCCAAGGATCCCAACGTGTTCGGCAGACTGCCATTCAAAACAACAGTGCCATTCTGGGGCGGAGATCACCAGACAGGTGAACTAGGAAGTAAAATCCTAACTCTCCAAGGATCATTACTGTCCTTCACAACAGTAAGGTCTTTTATTTTGAAGTTCTTATCCAGCAGGCCCTAACAAAATAAACTGCAAGGAATGGAGTTTATCAGATGATTAAAGAGTGGGAGTTGAGTTTTGCCTGCATCCTTTCCAGCATTTAAACACGTAGTTCTATGCATTCTAGTTATTTCACTGCAGATACTTAGAACACTAAGCCTTCCCCCCTTATATAGCTGAGCTCAAGACAGCTGATTTTGTTCACTGATAGGTACATTTAGTGAAGAAGTAATTTCAATGGCCAGGAAGGATGACCCCATCTTTTCTCTTCCATCCTTCCCGTCTCAGTGACAGTCAAGTTCTCTAATGTTTCTACTACCTCTGGCAGCATTGGAGAAAATCTCAGATTGGTTCCAACATGAGATCAGTCATAAGAAAGGGGCGAACACATTAACCTCATTGGAAATCAATCTTTGGACAGCAGATTTTGATCCACTGTGGCGAACTCCAACCAGCTCTAGGCAGCAAACCAGCACTCCAATGAATTTACAAACATCCAGTTAAAGAATATAGGCCAATTTCAGCACACCTGGGCTAATCAGGTGCTAATCCAACTAAGTTTTCAGGCCCAAAGCTAGCAATGATGAGAAGAGTAGAGAAAGTTATACATTTGGTTTAACCTGGTGCCCAGTCCTGTTTCCATTGCCATCAACAGCAAATCTCCACTGATTTCAAAAGGGGAACAGAACTGGGCGTGAGTGGGATACAACACGAAAAGCCAGAGAAAGGTGCAAGAAAGAGGGAATGAACCAATATTATCTCACACCTTCATCGCTTTGACTGCTACATTCCCTCCTTGCAACAATTTGACATTGAAATTGCACTCATTTTATACTGATTGCCAAATTGATGCGAAAGCATTATTTTGCCCCTGAAATCTGCTGTCTGACAAACTGATCCATGGAATTTGCATGACCCCTGAATTGGGCCCTGTATTTTCTGAATGGAAAATGTAGCTTATTTACTTATAAATCAGCATCTTGCTTTAAATAAAAGTTTCCCATGTACCTCGAGCAAGAAGCAAATATTTTCTTCGGGAGGAATCCAGGTTATTTTGAAGTCAATGGCAAAAACTCCCATCGGCTTTAATGGGCCCTGGATTTAATCCTTATCATTCAGAAACAGTTGTTATATTTTACAATCCTGTAATCTAAACCCTTAAGAATTGATTTGTCATCTTGCAAACATGGTACAGGCAGAACATGTTTAAAACCTTTCACTGGACAGCTCTCTCATATTTTCAGCAGTGGGAAACTGGACAGGCACTCCCTGTTACCAGAAAATCCCTGGCAAATCCCTGTACGCTGCATGAAGAGTGTAGAGCCATGCGTTTAAAGATACTTCGAGTGCATCAAGGATCTAGCATCAACACTTCATGGGTCTGATTTGGCTCCTGCTTTATTCAGAGGGAGTTTTGTCAATGACTGCAATGGGAGCAAGGTCAAGCCATGTGAAAGCGAAGGTGTGAACTGAACAATAAATAGGCAAGTCTGTAGGTTAAACAGACTTGGGCAAAGTTTCCAGAAGTGCCTCTGGGGCACTAATGGGTCTGATGCCCTGTTTTACTCTATATCAAGTAAACAAAACCATCAGCTTCTACATTTCCATACATTATTTTCCAACTACAAGGCTTAAAGGCCATAGTACATTCTATCTATTTTGTATTTTACTTATTTTCTTCTTACGAGGAGGCAGTGTGGCCTAGTAGAAAGGAACTCCAGAGACCTGGGGTCTATTCCCAGCTCTGCCATTGACCTGCTGGGTCACCTTGGGAAAGTCACATCCCTTCTCTGTGCCTCAGTTTCACCATCTGTAAAAAAGGGCTAATGATACTGAGCTCCTTTGTGAAGCGCTTTGAGAGCTATTGATGGAAGGAGCTGTACTAGAGTGAGGTATTATGATTTCCACACATTTCTCACCTATTCCGACATGTGCTTCCAAGATCATGCTAACATCGTTGGCACCGTCTCCTACTGATAGTGTTATTGGATTGCCCTTGGTGTTTTTCACCATTTTAACAATCTAAAAAAAATCAAATACACAACAGGTCAGCAGAAATGTCCAAAGAGTCAACCGTTCTTTCAAGCACTCTTGAATAACTCAGCACATACAGTACTGGCCAGGAGACAACAGCCTCACAAGTGTTTTTTCTGGTTGAAAAAAGTAAGTCAGATCAGCTTTTCAACAAAGTGATTCAAACTAATTCACACTGGGTTGAGGTTCAGTGCAGCCTTCATTTTAAAGCCTGTGAGGATTTTCTAGTTGTCCTAAAAGCCCACCCAACTACATCCAATTCCAGTTAACGCAATCCAACCGCGGCCAAGCGAACTGCAACGGGTCTATTTTTTCCCCCTCTTTTCCCTTTTAAGCAGTTTAAGATCAAGGCCTGAAATAATCCCACTGAAGCCAATGGGAGTTTTATCATGGTCATCACCAAGAGCTGGCGCTGGAATTAACTTTGTAGAGCTGAAATGCCGGGATATAAATCAGTGGTACCCTTCCTTCCATTCCAAATGTCAGACTCTGCCCTCAGTTACAAGGAGGCGACTCCCACATGTGGCACTAAGTCATGTCACAGTTGGTCACATCCTACGTACCTAGAGCAGTGCAGGAAATACACGGTTTATGCCCTTTTTGACACTTTAATCAGCTGTTGTGGAAAAGTCAGAAAATCCGGTTCTCAGAGCTTGGAATGGAATTAAATAGATTAGTCTGTCCCTTTATTTATAGGTGAGTTGAACATCAAAGCTTTTGTAAAAATAGTTTCAGGAAACAGTCCGTACATCTATGAAAGACAAGACTGTGGCAGAAATACACCACAGCACGGAAAAGGCTCCAACACAGCCAAAAAATAAAATAAAAAAAGAGTCAGATAAGTGATTTTTATTAAATTTCATGGTTCAGGAGACAGTCTGTTAAATCAAAGTCATCAGAGGGTTTATAATAGACTTGCCGAAATACCTCTGGTAGCATCTGTCCTTTGGAAAAGGAAATCAGATCGCACTCGCTGAAGGTCCAGTTGCATGGTACACATTTTTCATACTTATGTGATTCCCCCCCCCCCTTTTTTTTTTTTTAAATTAAGAGGTTTTACTTGTATACAGCAAGACAGCTTCACTTTAAGGTACAGAACAATTGTTTCTCACATGCAGAGTAACCACTTAGCCTTGTTTCCAGTGGGAACCTTTTGCATCTAGAGCAAATACATTCTGGAGCATTATCTGTGCTTAGGTATTGGAAGACAGCTGCTGGCCCAGCTTGCAGCCTGTCAAGGAGCCAAGTTCTGCATTGACTTATAGCCCGTGCAACGTGTCCCCAGCACCTCTGAAAAAAATCAAACCACTGCGCATAGATGCCTAAATATGGATTTTGGAGCCCCTCTATACACACGGAGATTGGAAAGTTTGGAGCAATGATCCAAACTGCTTAGTTGTTTTAACTACTGAAGTGTGCTGCAAGTAACACTCAAAACAGCATGTAGCCGCTGCCTCCTGCAAAATGAGCCCATCAGCGTACCGATAGCACCTACCTGGGCTTTCTGCAAAGGAGCCATCCGACAACATAGAACTGCAGCACATTTCAGGCAAATCTGTAGAAAAATGCTTTTGTAATTACTGGAACTGGAATCCTGGGAAGGATTTAATATCAGCGACAGCGTCGAGCCATCTACAATCAGTCCATATTCTTGACTCACTGTCCAGCTTCTATAATACAAACAGAAAAAGACGACTTGAAAGTCTGAGCCTTACGTTTCAAAGAAGTCAATTTAGTCGTTTCTGTGTTATCTGAGCAACAAAGAAATGGTTTCTAAATGTAAACAGGTCTGGTTGCTGGAGGTGAGTGTGCGTGTGTGAGCGTGTGCATGCGTGAGTGTGCGCGTGCTACCCGTGCATGAGTGTGCGCGTGCTCAGTTAACTCAAACGGCTTGGATTTAAAAGGAAAAACAGGGCATGCCCAAGTACTGCACAGTTATGTTTGAAAAATAGGAAAGCCGGGGACTGTTTGCAGGATTGGGGCCTCTCTGCCTATAATGTGATTCAGGTGAGGGACAATCATCCCCACAAGCAGTCCTCCTGAAATCCAGAGCTCTTCCCCTGCATACATGGAATTGCAGGACCGAGGCAAAAGGACCCTTCCTTCTAAGCATCTTCACCGAGGGCAGTTATCCAGACATAAACTGCCCACATGCTCTCTCGCACCTTTTAAGCTTTCCGCTATTTTTGGAGAAATCCTGCAGCAGCTTTTTATGATACTCTAACAACAGCTCGTGTAATCGATCCTCTTTCCTGTTGCTGTCTCCCATCGTTTTTGCGGTCAGCTCCAGTAATTCGGTGTTTGTCTGGAAGAGCCTGGAGGCATAGCAGGTAGATTTTGCAGTTTCCATCTTGTCCCCAGTAAGCACCCAGACTTTCATGCCTGCTGTTTGCAGGGCCTCGATGGTTTCCGCTGCGTGCTCCTGAAGTCTGTACATTGAGGCAACACATTAGCCATCTCATTTATCTTAAAAATACCATTTCTCCTCAGAATTCATGGAGAATGATTTGTGCGTGTTACAATGAGCCTGGGGAGGATCTAGATCTGAAAAGCATCAGCCTTTACTGCCTCAGATAAATGACCTAGAAGCAGCAGCAGACAAACCACCCTAGCTACTAGAGGGGGACAAAAGTCCCACACTACGTGAGTATGGCTTACAGATTGCTAAGCATTTCCACTGGGAGCAAATAAACCCACATGTTGTTTACCAAAGAATGACTTATGTACCAACCATGTCATCTCTAGCTAAAACCAGCACAGTACTTCGCCAGCGGACGTTAATACCACCAGTGCTATGTATCACACTTTGCACGTGGCTGAATCAAAAAACCCACCCAGCAAGGCAGCTTTCAGATAAACTTTAAACTGAAAGAAGTCTGACTCTATTGCAGCACCCTCTGAACAAATTCCTGTAGGAAAGTAGGTGGGAGTTTTGTGTGGCAGAGTGTGGGGTAAAGTTTGATGGGCAGTTAGACCCAGGATGGGCTTCAGGAATGGGTCCAATAACAATACTTTTCACATAATAAATCCTATTTATTTTAGCAAACGTTAACCATTTAATCCACAAAAGCTGACAGCTTTCCTCATTTTACATTTGGGAAAGATGAGGGAGAGATGTTAAATTGTTTGCTCTAGGTCACAGAGGTTACATCTATATGGCAACTCCCACCCCCACCTCCCCTCCCCAGAAAACAGGCAGCGAGTCTCAGAGCATGGAGAAGGGGGCGGGTTTCAGACCCAGAGCTCCAGCTAAAGCCTGAATGTCTACACAGACTCATGCGACGTGCTGCCCTGAGGGGTTCTTTGCTGTGCAGGCATGGCCAGAGGGATTTAGGGTTAGAGCCAGGATTAGAACGTAGCAGTTCCTAGTCCTACATTCAGTCACTTCACCCGACTCTTTGACTAGTGCCATAAAACGCAGAGTGAAAAATAAACGACAGCCTAATTTACACATACAGTTACTGTAACTGCACCTGAGTTTGTATTGGTTTGGTACATAAATTAGGGGCACAATGCTGCATGCTTTTCTGAAAAAGTAGGATTTATTGATTAAAATGTTAGAGTACTTACTGTTTAAACCAGTATATTTTTAGCAAATAGGTAATTGGTTTTGGGACGTGCCAGGAAATAATTGCTTTAGACATTCTGTCTTCTTCTTAGGACCAGCACATAGCTTTCAATAAGCACCGTGGTGGATTGTTACGGCACAGACCGCTGCTCAATGGTCTCACTTTGGTCGTTCACCCACCCTTCCCTCGTTGTTCTGAAATTACTCTCAGGGTAATTTCAGACTGAGGGAGATACAGACTACGCTGTTCTGAACAGCTACAGCATTCACATTTCATCTGCTTGCTTGCCACCGTCTTACCTGTCTTCCACAGCAGTAGCCCCAATCAAATGCATGTCGGTCTCTATGTCATCAAAAATCCTGGCCATCTTTTCTTCTCTGTCCTGTAGAGCCATTTTTGCTTCACTGAGCTGTCCATCAATTTTTTTATAGTCCTCTTGAGTCAGTTCTTTGAAGGCCACACAAAGAGTTCGATATCCATCCTTGAAACAGAGAAGTGGATACGTGCACTAAAAAACACCTTTTAAACAGCCCCGGCCTTAGAATTTTTACTTTCTGCTTCTACAGGTCACTCAGTGCCTGCAAAGATTGGGTTCAATGTTAGAAGTGATTCTACTTCTTAAGGACCATTTCCTCTTTGTTTATATATTAATCTCCACACACGGAAAACCTTGGACATGGAACATCACAATATGTATTATAAGCTGTGGAACTGAGCATCTTTAGCAGTAATAAGGTCACGAGACATATGGAATTGTAAAACAAGGCTGTTTTAAAAACCACTGCAGTATAAGAGGAGGAGGACCAACCAGAAGAGATAAGAATGAATACTAGGACTCATCTACACTACTCGCTGGATAGGCGGGCAACGATTGATCCAGAGGGGGGGAGGGGGAGTCAATTTATCGCGTCTCGTATAGACGTGATAAATCGACCGCTGAGCACTCTCCCTTCGACGCCAGTACTCCACCAGAACGAGGAACGCAAGCGGAGTCGATGGGTGAGCATCAGCTATCGACTTACCGCAGTAAGTAGATCTAAGTAAGTTAAATTTAAGATCTAACTTCACGTAGCTGAAGTTGCGTATCATAGATTGACCCCGTGCGGTAGTGTAGACAAGCCCCTAGTCTTGGCACATTCAGAACTAACTATAAACCTCTTCTCTCAATGTAGCTCAATTTAGATAAATGCTTCTCAAAACAGCACACACACAAAACAAAACTAGAAACTGATTCAAGGATTTCTCCATAAGGCTAGCGAGGAAAAAAAAGAGAGAAAATGTTATTGTTATTTTTAACTCCTTGAGAGATGATTAGATCCTACAGGATTCAGGATCATATAAGCAGATCAGAAGTTAAATGAAGTTGGAAGCCAGAAGAACAGAAAAGGAAACAAGTCAGATATGGACTTCAAAACAACAAGAATTAAAGCTCACATTTTCCTCAACCCAAGGTCAGAGCTTTATCTTCAGAGAAAGGCTTTCCTTCCAACAAGAACAAACCTAGTTTCGTGTACATGCTTACCATTGCATTACGTTCTACATGCACTTTAGTTTGTTGTATTTCATCTTGTTGTACTCTTGGAAAAACAGAAGAGTCTGCTCCTTTACAGAACAGGAGGAACTTTCCTAAAACAGAATTAAAAAGAAGATTGAAGCATTCAAAATGTGTCAAGAGATTTAAAGGCCATTGTCTTCAATGTGCCGTAAACTTAGATGGAAAGAAGAACTATGGCAAGGTTGCAAATGAAGCTGTTATAGGCAGGGCTGGTAATGCTATTAAGGTTGCCACCTATTATTAAGGATGACAAGCCCCAGTATAAGACCACGCTTTCAGCTGCTTATAACTTTGCCAAACGCTAACCATCCGGGCTGTAATTTTCCAGGCTGTGGGTGTCTGCCTCAGGCTGAATTTTTTGACGATTTTAGCCATTTCTGAGAACGAACGCTCTAGTGCCTTTGGAACAGAATCTGTCCTCAACGATTCTTTCTGCACTGGGCACACTTCAGCCTGAAGCTGAGCATCACCTTGCTTGCCACTGCAGCTCCCTGCTGCTATGGGCCATGCCAGGTCAGCAATGAGAGCAGGGAGCCCCCATCTTTCCAATGCTCTCAAAGCCCCGCCCCGGCTGGATGTAGGCAGCATGGAGGAGCAAGCTGCCTAATTTGAATCCAGAGGGGGCAAGAGCCAAGGGTGTGGGGGCAAAAGGGAATGGGACAAATTAGGTCACCTTAATTTGACCCTCTTGTGCGTATGCATTATGATAGAGCCTTTAATGATGTGATCACATATTTTTTCCACAGGACCCCATCTGTATTCAGTGCACGAGACCCTGCTATGGGGATGAATCAGGGCTGTATAGTGAAGGAGGCTATTGTTTGTAGGTTCCCTGTTTCATTGGTTGCAGAAGCTGGAAGGGGTGTGAACGAGGCCGGGGACTGCAGGAAGAGACAAGAGGGTCTCATGGTTAAGGAACTTTAATAGTGCCCTGGGGAATTGGGCTCTACCCTGTCTCTGCCATCATCCTAAGTGATGCTAAACAAGTCACTGAAACCAAGCTTGTCACAGGTGGTCACAAATTGCGTGTTGCTTATTTCCTAGATGCTCCATCTGAGATCCTGGAGCTTGATTTGTAGAAGAGCTGAGAACTCATAGCTGCAACTGAAGCTAATGGGAGCTGTGCTTTGGACATATAATGTGCTATATAATGCTCAGTGCTCTGAAAAATGAGGCCTTATGCATTTCATATCAGGTGCCCAAAATTATTGGACACTATATTCTCTGTGTCTCAGCAGCCGCAGCTGTAAAATGGGCTTAATATATCCCCTCATCTCACAGGGGTGTCGTGAGAATAAGTTCACTAATATTTGTGAAGCACTCAGGTACTCAGCGATGAGCACCATAGAAAAGCCCACGAGGAAATTATTTATTCTGTATTCACTCATCCTGGTGGTCAATCAATTACAATTCTGAAAAATAAACAGGGGCAAAAATATATGCATCCAATCATAAGAATATCCAATCACAGGAGTTTATATTAGAGATTTGCTCTAAATACTTCAATTCAGCATCTTATAAATGGTTTGGAATGTATTCTTTTTGATCCTGCCATCTATCAGCTGTTTCAGATGTATTACAGTATTCCACATTCTATGTACTCAGGTCTCTGAGTTGTGGTGCAGGTGGATGCATGCACATGTATTATAAAGAGGAGATATTAACAGCTCTGAGGACCCATTTCTATGGCCTAACCAAGTCAAATCAGTTCCCAGGGATGTATATATCCTTGAATTATTTAGTTGCCACACAGATACATTGCAACAAATTCATGCCTGGTGTAACTTCACTGATGTCAGGGTTACACGAGGGCTAGATTTGGTCCATCACAAAAATGGGCAAACGGATTGAAAGTCTTAACAAAGTTAGCATGCATGGCAAGCAAACCCCACTGATAAATTAAAGATCTGGCATTGATCATTATTCTTCCCCCAAAGCTATGCCATAGCACCTAAAAACCAGCACAACTTCAGCTTAAAATAAAAAGCTGGTGGAGTTAGAATGTAGAAAGCATCTGAAGCCACCAATTTCTAATTCTTTGGGCACTTTTAGATCTCTAAAAGCAATTTTTTTTTCAATGACCAATTGGATTATTTTTCAAATCCATAAAAGAAAATAAAAAATTGTCCTTCCTCACTCAGATCCCTTAGTTTGGGCTCAAATGGGGCACAAAATTGTATGGTCACGTTACAAAGGAAATGCTGGCAAATGCCATATTCCAACAAGACTGACATTTTTTTTTATAGAGCAGCAGAAGCATGTCAGAAAAACTGCACCTCACTAGGACTCTGCAGTGGGCTTTCCTGTAGTGTTAGCGTGGGCGTGCACAGTAAAGGTCTATCATAAATCCGACCACTGATCTCATTAGCACACTTCAAGGGCCAAGTTCTCATATGCAGGTGCCTCTGTGCTTGTGAAATGTGTACCAGTGCAGTGGGTGCATGTACAAATCAACAAAAAGCACACGCCATTACCAGATTTGCATGTGCAAATGAGAGATTTTTGGATGCTCAGGTGGCGTGCAAGTGAATTTTGCAGGTGAGGCTAAGGCCCATGAAATATAACAGGTTAGCTTTTCTGTGTTGTAATGGGAGGTCTTTAATACATTCTCAGTACAAGAGTAAATGCAGACATATATTTGATACACGGTGGTACCCACTGTTTTAACAATACCTGCACTGGTTTTCACAATAACACTCATCCGGCGGCGGACAGGATCAAAGTTTAATACATGAAGAAGCTGATACCTTTAAAAAGGAAAGAACAGAACTTAGAAATTTGAGGGAAAAAATTAAAAATGATATTCAGTAAAAGGTTGTAAGCTATAAGAACATACTAAGAATGAACTGCAGAACTCTCTCTATGCCAGACTACAAGTATCAGGTGCCAGCTGACCAATTTCCTTATTAAAGATATGGTATAGGTATTCAAGCTACAAGCCATTTATACATGATAGTGAACAATGCCCACTACCATCATTAAGAGCCACGTGATCAGATAGAGCGCAACACAACTGCTGGAGCATTTTAGGGAAAGCAGGGCTGAGTTATCGTTTGCCTGAAAAGAATGCACATGGACATGTTATTTTCATTTTCTTTAAGATAGAGTCGCACTTGGTTTAAGATGCTTGTAAATTTAACAAAGCTGCCGCACATGCATTCACAGAGTATGGAGATTCCCTGTAGAAGTTGTTTATGGACCATCTTCTTGATGCAAGGCTGATGTGAACAAGCAAGATGTATGCTTGGTACATGATATCATGCTTGGCTGGGGCTCTGAGATATGCGACTGGCAACCACATAGCACCAGGTTGGTTGGAAGTGGGAGAAGCTAGTTAGGACCTTCATGAGCGAGCTGACTGCTCAGGGGCTGAAGGTCCTGACTGGAACACCCAGCTGTCAATCAGGGCAAGCAGCCTACTAGGTTGGCTGAGCACCAAAAGCAGTAAATAGGAACTCTGAATCCTCCCTTCGTATGGAGAAATGGAACTCTGAATCCTCCCTTCGTATGGAGAAATTCAACACGAAGAGAAGTTTGAAATTAAACTTGCTAATAAGACAAGATCTAGGAGGGTATCTGGATCAGGTATCTATCCTTCAAGTGGTGTATATCCCTTGGGGTTTACATGAACAGCTGCCGCAGGGTAAGGCCGAATTATTTTCAGTCCAAGAAGGGGTTAGGGTTGGAGCATGTTTACGCAAAGATTCAACTTTGTATGGTTGAGGTTTATAGTAGCACCAGCTCTCATACATTCACATCTAGGAGGTTATCGCAATAATTCACAGATCCAAGAGAGTTTCCAGGTTTCAAACCGTGGTGCAGGATATCGTCAGAGGACCTTGTTTTAGGCTTTGGTTGATTTGTTATTCAGCAAAAGCTGCAACCAATTTAACCTCTCAGCCAATTCTCTACTGCCAGGTGCTCTGTAATTCGGACCGGCTTTCATGCAGAGCAGCAGTGAGTCTGACAGCCTGTTGCGTTGTTTCCACCCTGCAGCATTTGCCGTTTTTCCTGAGTTTAATCAGCTGGCACTTGGCAGATTGTTCAGTTAGCGTGAGCAATATTCCTCACCACAATGCAGCTGCGCTTACTTTTCGATTTCGTTCTTTTGGTTTTGTACTTTCATGAAATCATTTTCATGTCCTAGAAAAGTGAAACCATACCTGTCAACAAACAAGAGGACAGAAGGACACTGAAAACACTGTTACATAATTTACATTTGTAACATTCTCATTTTCATTTCCATATTCTGAAACATGACCTGGGCTACAGAATTCAGTCCATGCATTTCAGTAGCTCACCAGGCTATTCGCTGCGTTTCCTGATTTGTACAATCTTAAAGAGATGTGGATCATACCCTAGAAAACTCTGAGGTCTCTATAGGCCACGTGAATTAACACATGTGCATACTATGTTACATTTATGGCAAAAATAGATCTGCTAGGTCTGCTATTATGCCTCCAAATAGTAATAAGGTAATACAAGTACATCAGAAAAGGCTAACAAAGGTGGCCTTCATAGGGGCTGCTTTGTCTCCTGCCACCGCACAGAAAGAAAGTAATTTTGCTTTGATACACATGCAGTACTCATTGACTGCTTCTTCTACAATGTAATAGAACCCGCCAACGTCCCAGGGAACTTGGATAGAGTACGGCTCTGTTTAATCAAGCAACTTGGGACACCATTCTACTTAACAGAAGCAACAACATACACTGCGATGTGCAAGTTATGATTCCCAAACCTTTGCTTATTGTGAAGTTGTTCAGTAAAGATAAAAATATTGATTAAGCACAACTCTACTATGGGCCTCATCCAAAACCCACTGCAGCACAAAACTCATTCCACCCATGGAAAGACTCCTGTTGACTCCAGTGGGCTCTGGACCAGGCCAGACAAGAGTTTTTCCCATTGTGCTTTCTACACGCTACAGTTCTCCTTGTCAATTACTGGCCTATGAGCATTTTATTATGAAAAACTCATAGGGCGACTTTTGGGTTCCATTAAGTCACACTCAACAGCACAAGTTACAAGAGTAAGATAAACCTTCAGTTCTGAAAACAAACTCAACGCCCTTACTTTTTGGCGCCTTTTACCAAAGCTATTTCATCTGGTGAAGAGGAGATATAGGTACTGCACTCCTGGTTTACTATCAATCCATCCACATTGTCTCCTTCTTTGATTTGAACTGTATGGCACAGACACAAAGCACGGAGGAACAGCTCTTCTCGACACTAAGCAGAGTCAAAATACAGGAAATGAATTAGTTATCAGCGTCTTTTCCTGCCTGGAGTACCAAACAGGATTAATTTTCAGTAATAAGTAAAAATAACCATTATTCTAGTTAAGCTGCTGAATAATAACTACTGGGATTTGGTCAGAATTACCAACCTTTTAGGCTGGAATATTCAAAGGAACCAACGCAGGTTTGGCACCCAAATTCTAACTCCGTTAGCCACCTTTGAAAAATCTCACCTTTAAATGGGAACTTCATTTACATGGTGTCTTTCATCCCACAGTATTTTAAAAATGTACCTGCAAACACCACCACTGAATTGCCTCAGAGATGGAGAGTAGCAACCAAACAGCACAGCAGCTGATAGGATGGGAAACTGAGCCAAGGACATTGAAGCAAAGCCGTACTCTTGCAAAACGTGGCCTGGTATTTTTAACGGCCCCACAATCAGAAAGGAGCTCTGTTCAAATGTAACAGAGCACTAATTCATTTTAGCAGGATGCAGGGGTAAATAAAGATCAAACAAGGCCGACAATAAAATCAGCACTCTGGTTCAATCATTTATTTTATTGCAATGCGTGCAATGCTTCTAGTTCTCTGCTGTGATGCCACTGTAGCAAAGCTAAAGCTTGTCTTGGTTAGACAAAGGATAGGATCGATTCCTAAAATGGGTATGTGCTCTCCCCTGCGCTTGTCATTACTGCTACACAAACTCAAGGTACAGTGTCCAAGAGTAATAGCTAAAGCTGGGACCTAAACCAAACCCTCAGATCCAAACCCTCCTGAACTTGGGGGATGGACAGAGGAACCCAGTTGTTCACAGTGTCTCTAAGTGTCTCAAACGTGGGTTCTGAACACTGCCAAACTTAGAGGTGTTCAAAACCGGTGTCTGAATTTTTACACTTGTGCCCATCTCTAGTTATTGTTAGCTCTCAGAAAATTGGATCAGAGAGTGAAAACATAGAAGTTACCGAAGGCCAGTTCTACCTTTAGTGCTTTCCCATAATATGTCATGGGTCCGTCCGTGTGAGAGAACCCATCCACCTCTGACATTCCGCCGCTGTACTTGTGCCCATCTATGCAGCACTCAATGAACTTCATGCTGTTTTCAGTAAGGGTTCCAGTTTTGTCTGTGAACACATACTCGACCTAAAAGAAAGGGAGAAACTCACTGTTGTACTTTTTCTTTACTACATTCCCAGCTTTCATTGCTGTCTAAAAGAAAGAAGCTGTGGCAGCACTGAAAATAGGAGAATAACTGGCAACTTAATTAGTCAGACCTGATCCAGGAGAAAACCATTGGCACTTGCTTAACTTGGACTTCAAAGTTTGGAGCAAGGTATATTAATACAAAGCAAAGACAATATTGCACCCTTTCCCAGAACAACTTCTCTGCTTCCAATTCATTACACAATTGCTCTGTTTAGTTTTTACAACTCTCAGAGAACCTGTCTTACGGCCCTTGATTACTCCCCCTCAACCATCTGTTCCCCCAGCTAGTCTCTCTCAGATGGTGCTGTACATAGCACTGAAACCAATAAAGCAACATATAAAAGACCAAAATTTAGATTTTTAAAAAAAAAGTTTTGAGCAAACCTATTGATCAATACAAAAAGTTTCCATTCATTTTTCCAACCAAAAAAAAAAAAGAGAGAGAGATTCCATTTTTCTTTTAAACAAATAAACATTCCTCTGCAGTGCCTGAGCTCAAATGGGGAGGTACCGAGAACATGGAAATAAGAGGGATTTTTATATAAAAGAAAATGGAAATTGATTTCACTGATTTTCACTGTCCCGGCTGAGAAAAGTGCAACAAGGAACCACATAGTATAACACTGCGGAGAGTAAACTGTATTTTGAAAAGCACAGCAGTTACTTAATCAGCACTAGTAGTACAAACCCATTTGTTTGCTTTATGGGAGTTTTATGTTGACAATGCCAATTAAATTAACTAACAGTTGTTCCAAATTGAATGGTTTCAGAGTAGCAGCTGTGGATCCATAAAAAGAACAGGAGGACTTGTGGCACCTTAGAGACTAACCAATTTATTGGAGCATAAGCTTTTGTAAGCTGCAGCTCACTTCATCGGATGCATCAAATTAAACGTTTTCTTTACAGGAACAAAAGTAGGGCGTGCTACGCTGCTGTGGCTGACCAGAGTGAAACGTTAGCTACTTAAGAGTCCCAGCAGTGCAGAGAAAATAGTAGCAGGACAGTTGCATATCAAATGCATGCAGTGAAAGATTACCACTTTCCTCACTAACCTGCAAAGAGAAATCTTACAGAGAATTTTAAATTTTTAATTAATTTAATGAAAGCAAACAAATTATTGACATGCAGTTAGGGTCTGACATTCTGCTGTGTGGAAACAAACCGCACGATACAATTTCTACTGTACATGCAATTTATAAGCTCATCTAGTTTTCAGAAGCAAACAGTAGCACACGAAACCTAAATTACCACCAAAAATAGTTACACAGTTATATCTTGACAGGTAGACGAGTGATTAGCAGACAGACAAAGGTTTTTAATTAGGGAGAATGATTAACTACTGCAGCAGTGACTTTCTAATGATTTTTCAGAGCTGCTGAAGGCTGCAGTGCTGGCACAAATACAGCAATCAGGTCTCTCTCTCTCTCGCTCTAAGGCCAAGATTATAACAGGGTTCAAAAAAGAGCTAGATAAGTTCATGGAGGATAGGTCCCTCAATGGCTATTAGCCAGGATGGGCAGGCATGGTGTCCCTAGCCTCTGTTTGCCAGAAGCTGGGAATGAGCGACAGGGAATGGATCACTTGATGTTTACCTGTTCTGTTCATTCCCTCTGGGTCACCTGGCACTGGCCACTGTCGAAAGACAGGACACTGCGCTAGATGGACCTTTGGTCTGACTCAGTATGGCCGTTTTTATGTTTAGTCCTGCCCTGCAGCCACATGTGACTTCTCTTTGTTTTAATTAATTTATAGAATAATGTTTTTAACTTCTACTTTAGATGTTCTAATTAAAAAGTTAAGGTTAATCTGGGACAGTGACAACAGAGCATGATTAAATCACTTCTAACAGACTTCCTCTAACGGTACCCAAAACCATAAAAATGGCTCTCAACCTTCCCAGACTACTGTACCCCTTTCAGGAGTCTGATTTGTTTCACCTCACTTAAAAACTACTTGCTTACAAAATCAGACATAAAAATATAAAAGTGTCACAGCATACTGTTACTGAAAAATTGCCGACTTTCTCGTTTTTACCATATGATTACAAAATAACTCAACTGGAATATAAATATTGTACTTCCTTTTCAGTGTTTAGCACATAGAACAGCATAAACAAGCCATTGTTTGAAATTTTAGTTTGTACTGACTTCACTGGTGTTTTTGATATAGTCTGTTGTAAAACTAGGCAAATACCTAGATAAGTTGAAGTACTCACTGGAGAACCCCTACAGTACCCCTGGCTGAGAACCACTGCCATAAATCCTCTACTTCGATCAACACTCCAGAGCTTTTATGCCTCTAGATTTTGGATATGGGAGCATTTCCCCAAGCATGCAGAGGTTTCTAGGATGGTGAACAGAACCACCAGAAGGGAGGGAATTATATATTGTATACAAATCTAAATCCACACAAATATTGCACCAGAGCTTCCTATCAATAGGAAACAAAGCAAAACAAACAATGTCATCTGTCTCTCTAAGCACCAATCAATGACGATTGTTTCCTAATCAAAGCACAGATAGAAGATGAAGCTACTCTACCCACAGCCTTTGCGGGCAGGCATGGGGGGTAGGGGCCAGTATGCCTCTATGCTCCAGTGATTCTTGGCTGCTAGTACAGCCCCTGGACATGGAAGGCAGCCAGATGAAACTAAAAGCAGACACAAAACTGCTCTAAGTAGCACCGTGGCCCAAATTAGCTTGAGAGCTGAAGTTCTGGCCCACAAGTTCTACAGGAGAGATTTCACTACAGCTGTTTTAGTCCACGGAAGAGTTGCAGTTTTACCATGAGACGTTGTCCATGCGTCCAATTTTAACTTGGCACAAATAGGGAGCACGTTCTGACCTGACCAAGTTCTTCGTTGAGGTCCGAGGTATTCACCAGCGCTCCTTCCTGGATTTCTTCATCATACATCTCCTTATCCCAAGCAATAAAGAAGGAGCCCAAGAATTTTTGCATTTCTACAGTAACGTACATGGAGACCGGGATAATGAAATTGAACAGAACCATAAACGACAGGAAGTCTGTGAACATTCTTAAGATCTGTAAAGGAAAGGAAAAAAAAGGCAGTGTGTGCCAATCTGATATCCAGTTCAGCCAGACACAGATATAATCGACAACAGCAAATTCAAGATTCTAATTAGATTTTCTTCTTCAGTGGTGAAAAGAGAACTCAATATGAAAAATAAAACTCTAGAGAAAACTAAGGGTAATGGATCAAATTCTGCTCTCAGTTCCATGTTGGCAACCTCACTGACTTGCATGGAGTTGTAAAGGCATAACTGAAGAGAATTTGGCCCACGATGGCATTTTATTTACAACCACAAGGATCATCTAAGAATGTTCCATCCAAACACAGTTCTGTAAATATTACAGGCCTGATTCTGATCTCACTTTAAAAAGTTTAAATCAGGAGAAACTGCTCTGATGTCAGGAGTGCTACACCACCGTACTACTGGTGTAAGCGAAATCACAAGGAGGTCTCCTAAAACTCTGACAGGAAATAAGGTAAGTTGAGACACAAGGCCAACGTTTTCAAGCCTGGCTACTGAAAACCTCAAACACCTACATCCATATTTAGACACCGAATGAAAGTGGCCCCGGTCTAAATTTATACATTCAAGTTTGAAAACTGGCTGGAGTTCAGATATGCGTCAAGCATCTGCTACTGTGTTTAAGTATATCTAGGTGGCCAAAATTCTACTGATCTGTCTTTTGCCAGCAAATAAGAGGCAGCCATTTAGAAACATAAATAGTTGGCACACACGTTCTGTATGAGAAGAACACCAATACGTGAGCAGTTTTAGCATCTGAGTCTTCCTCAGCTGCGTTTTGCCCAACTACTCCCAAGCGTTCTTGCACATAAGTAACAAGAATGGCACATAGCAGCTGAGACAGGAAATAATTACAAGCAAAAGAAAAAAAGAGCTAAGAGATTGACAGTCCTTTCCTTGGTATGTATTCCAAAACAATATGCAGGGAAGACAGGGGTTGGCAGATTAAACAAAACTGTCAGAATAAATAAGGCTGGAGGAGATCCTGAAACACAACCCCATTTACCTTGAACGCATCTCTTTCCTTTTTTGTCTTTTGGTTATACCACGGCTCATCATTAAATGGATTACTCTGCCAGACGTATTTCAGAGTGGTGCACACCGTAGCTTTACTCACTAAGATGCATAAATACACCATCAAGAAGGCGTTGATTGATCTGAAAAATAGGTTTATTTTTAAAATCCATGCAGCTATTTTTAATATTCAGTCAGGCAAGTAATCAGGGTTAGACTATTCTTATTTTTAAAAGGGAAACTCTAGAGTACTGCTTTTGACAGGCCTGATATTTAGGGTCAAAACCAGGATTTTTAATACTTCCCACCCAAAAAAAGTAAAGCATAAGCCTGGAGTAATACTTTTTAAAAGTTCTACTAAACACTGTAGCTTTTTAGGAGACACGCTTAACCCAATATACAGATTTTCTACTCAGTGTATCGGAAACAAAAGGCAGCAAACGATGGGGTTATTTCTGCACAAGTGAACCCATAAGGAAACAAACAGTTTTTATAAACTTTTCTCTTTCTGAAGCACACTTACTTTTCTACAGCTGAACGTTTTTGTGATTTTCCTTGGTAGTTCAAAGCCATTTTTGTTTCCATTCCAGTATAAACTGCAACCCCTACAAAACATTAAAGCATTGCTTGTAATAGTTCCCTTTCTGAGTTGCAAGCCTACCCCTCACTTGTCAGTGAGGGATATTAGCGTTTGCACAGTGCTTTAAGATTCATTATCCACAGACAGAGGTATTACCCAAGTGTTATGCATTTTATTTAAGCAAGGAACCCCCAATGGTATTGAATAATGCTAACACAAGTGCCACAATAAATCTTCTGAATGCTGATGATAGGCGTGAACTCCTGAATAGTTTCCCAGAGTATAATTTATTTCTGTATAAAGTTTGTTAAATTTAGCAAACGCTTTAATCTATCACAATTGCTTGTACAAACTGATGGGGGTGGGGGGGGGAGAAGGGTAGCTTCATATAAGAGTATATGTGCGAGGGTATTAGTGGAATTGGCAAACAAATTTATTGCAGTACGGATAGTTATTTTGAAAAGGCCTGGGTGAGGGGGAGAAGAGAAGGAGAAGTAAGGAGAAAAGCAGATACAGTACAAGATCCACTCAGAATGTGCTATTGACAGTTAGCATCCTGTAAGTCTAACTGCTGTCAAAAGTAAAAGGAAACAAGTACTGGGAAGGGGAGAAAAAGAATCTCTGAAAAATCTAGACCAAATTCAGTACTGGTGTAAGCAGGTGCAAGTCCACTTCACTTCAATGGAGCTACAGCCATTTACACCTTGGCTCAGTTTTAGTTCCCTGAAGGATAGTGGAACCATTAGCAGTAAGCAGCACGGAGTTTATAAAGGATACATTTTTGCCAGACAGACAAACTTCACTGCTTTTTGGATAGAATTACAGGTGTTAGTGGATGGACATAAAGTACTGGGTGTACGGCCAATAATTTTCATAAGGGACTCGCAACTTGAGACACTGTAAAGGGGTCCCTACATGGCAGTGCCGAGATGGGCCTCTTTAAAGGTGTCACAAATAGATCTGAGTGAATAATTGATTTTTTGATTTTTTTTTTTTTTTTTGGTTTGGGAGCTAAACTGAAAAAATCTGCTGTGATTCAAACCCAAACCATTCTTCAGAAATATTTTGTCCATCACAAACTAAAAGCAATTCATTTTGAATCAACCAAAACATTCCTGGTCAATTCAAAAGTATTATGTTTTAATTATTTTGAATTTACAAAAACATTTGGGTCAACTCAAAATAGAACTTTTATGGGGTGGGGGGGGGGGCAGATTTTAATTTCGATTTGGCCCTGTTCTCTCTCACACACACACATACACACACACACACACACACACACACACACACACTTTTTTTGAAATTTGAAAAAGAATTCAAAAGTTTGGGAGCCCTGAAAAGCAGCACTTTTCAACAAAAATTCTATTTGCCAAAAAAAAATAAATAAAAAAAAAGTGCCCAGCTTTAGTTTCAAGATGGGCTCTCAAAAAGCACAAGAAATTTCTGAAGATCCTGGTCAACATATTCAGATTTCAGTTAAACATCTGACACGGCAGCTCATGAAATCTTACTCTCAAAATCAATTCATTAACTTGTGTGTGAGCATGAGATATGTACAGAGCACTGAAAGCAGCACTGTAGACAGGACTTTTCCATCACTAGATGCTCCGATAGACATTTAGATTTGTTTGCTGACTTCATTCAGTTATCCATCAGAACGATCAATAAAAAGCTGTTCACCATAAATCTTCTTTGTATTTTTTAAAGTAGAACCCTTCAGCAGCAGGCTTTCGGGACCCAAAGACCTAAACACGGGAAGAGTTATAGTATCAGATTGCTTACAAACAATTTCATTCCACCTTGTGTATATTTTATACCCACAGTTAAAGCTAAAGCGTGTTTTTTTCTCTTAAATAAGGGATTCGTTTATTCTGACCGTATTTTTGCCTTCACATTTATATTTACATTTGTGGTTTCTTATCTCTTATCACACGAAGTATTACTAGTGTTCAGACTCTCCAATGTCTGCCTCATTTTAGAATTCAAGCCAAGATTCTCAAAAATAAGTACCTGATGCTAGTGTCTAAAACCCATACTTAGAGACCTAAATAAGTGGACTCATTTTCAAGAGTGCTAAAAATCGATGCTGCTGTAAAATGTTTTACTTATTTTTTTTGCTCCCACGTTGCCCAGTGTGTTCTATAATTTCTTAAAAAGAAAAGGAGGACTTGTGGCACTTTAGAGACTAACCAATTTATTTGAGCATAAGCTTTCGTAAGCTTCAGCTTATTTGTTCTTATTTCCCTTCACGACCGCTTGCCGTTTCCACTTTTAATCCTAATCGGGTAGCAGAATTTTTAAAGGCGAGAAAAGTTTGTCAGGTTTCAAGCGTCCCTCAAAAGTTCTGTATCGCAGTTAGTATTTGAGACCACCATTTCTCTCAACTTAAGAATCTGAGGGGCACCTCTGCTTGAACAGCGAGAAAAATCACAGGCAGGGTTAGAGGTGGCTATTTGGTTTTCAAAGCCCTCCTGTCACTTTCTGTGCTGTACAGGAGGTCAGATTAGATCAGCACAAAGGTCCTTTATGGCCATAGAATCTATTATTATCTATTATCTTGTAATACTGTCCAAAACTCTTGGGTTAACGGACATGCTTGCTTCCATTTCCATCTGAAATCTATCTTTCACTGCTTCTTGGATTAAAGTTTGATCTTCTTCTCTACTTTAAAATTTGGCCCATTAATTTTGCAGCATTGTTGGTGAATTGGTGCTTTCTCCTGTGACATATGTACAAAGATGTTAGGATGAAACATGCTTTTACAATACACAGCTGGAATAAACAGACTAAGTTAGTCATCTCTAGACCTTCTAGTGTGTCTTTTTCTTTCTGTCTGTTTGTAGAGTGTAACCTTATTAAGGCAGGGACAATCTGTGTTCAGGCTTTATACAGCTCTGAGCACATGGCTGTACTCACTAAATAAATAGCAATAAGAAAAATAGTTTTGCAAACTTACGTACATATGTTGCTTTGAAAAAAAAAAAAACATTTTGTGCACAGAAACAGCCTATTTGAGAGACCCACAATCAAAAACCTTCCCCTCAGGAAATCTACATTCTCACCCACCCTCTACTGTGTCCCAGTGATGTAGAAAATTTACTGGTCACCCAAAACACGGGCTGCACCTAATTAAAACCCGAGCTCTTCGGCAAAGTGAAGGCTGGGTTTGCTGGAGAGCAGATGTTGTGAGCACATGCCCAGCACATCACTCTTTGCTTCTTCTGGTTCTGTTTTAGCAAGTCAGCTGGAGTGAAACTGATGGGGGATCCTGCCCTCCAAGAGCTCAGAGAGCAGGGAGCCTGTCAGTCTCATTTATCTGCCAGCTCACAAGGATGATTCCAGCAGAGGTGATAGAGGATGCAGAGGGTTGCACATTTGCTCATGTCCTATAAACTCCCACATCGGCAATCCCAACAAACCCAACATCCTGGGGCATTTGTTGGAGGCTGTCACAGCTGAAGGGCAAGGATTTTTAAGAGGGCCTGCTGCCCTCATAAGAACGGCCCTACTGGGTCAGACCAAAGGTCCATCTAGCCCAGTATCCTGTCTTCTGACAGTGGCCAGTGCCAGGTGCCCCAGAGAGAATGAACAGAACAGGTAATCATCAAGTGATCCCTCATTCGGAATGACTGAAATTTTCTCAAGTCACTAGAACACATAAAACCAAACTGCAAAATGAAAGAAAAAAGGTAGGATAAGGAAGCTCATATTTCAGATCCATTAATCTCCACAACTCCTCTTTGATAAGCAGGACGCTAGGATCTATCAATAAAGAAAACAACCACCACCTGCAATTAGTAACAATGAGCTAAGTGAACTAACCGGGCTACAGGCTCCTGGTTACTTCTGTAGATGTTAATTCTTCCAACAAATCTGTGATCAAAATATATAAGAGGACATTTGTTAACTAATGTTTGCTGCATATTTAATTACAAGGAGCCATCACAAACATAAGGAATGTGTCACAACAGACAGGTGGGAAGAAATGAGCAGGTTAGCAGACATCAGAGTCTTATGCTCTTAGAGAGACGGAGCTTTGGAAAGAACACATTACACAGGTCATGATCCAACAAAGTACTTAAGCACATGCCGAGCTTTATGCGTGCAAGGAGCCCCATTGACTAGAATGAGGCTGTTCTCTGCACCTTGCTGAATTCGGGCCAGGGTGCCAGTGGCTTTCCATCCTTAAAATTGTTCAGGAAGGTAACAAAGACATGTTTCTAAGCAGGCTTACACCCAAGTTTGTAAAGGCATATGGGCTAGTGACACTCTGGTGCCCTAGCACCTCCCAGGGCAGCTGCTTTGCCTAGAAGTCAAATTTCCAGGAAGCTTTGCCGGATGGCTCAGTAAATTCTCCAGGAACATCTACAAGTGTTACCATAAAAAGGCTTTCATTCCTTGTGGACAACATGATGACAACCACTCTTTTGAACTCCAAATGTAGCCTATTCAGCTGGAACGAGAATTCAGTGGCTCCCTTAAACTATGTTAGACGGGTACCAACGGAGCTCTAGTTTGCCCGCTCAAAGGACACCAAGTGATGGACCAATGACAAGGACCAGTTGAGTACCAGGAGTAGTGGCTGTTCCCGTACTTACTTGTAGAGGTCAGATTGAGGCTGCTCACATTCAATTGTGGCAGTAAGGGAGTCGATGTCGTCGTCTGTCCGGAGCCCAATAGTATCTCGCACTGCGTAATGAGTCTAGGTGGAGAGAGCAGCAAGAGCTATTACAGAGTCACACAACTCCACTGAAGCACAAGAACAGAGAAGGTCTTTGCTCAATGAGTAGTTATAGCTCATTACTTAAAACACTGACGTATAATGAGGCTCGTCTTAAGCGACCACTCAAGTAACCCATCAGTTGTTTAAGGACGGGGCAGGAGGAGAGGGACGGGTCTTCTAATGAAAGGCAGAACAGGTTGGAATTTAATATGCTTAGGAAATACTTTGGACTGGTCTGGTAAGACAGAGGGTTACTTAATAAGGGAGGTCTCTTGTACCTGCCAATAAATTATGAGAAATACTCCTCCTTCAGGGCTGTCCTAAGGCATGGAGGTGTCCTCCAACACCTGTTTACTTCAAGAGATAGCTGCAACAGCTCAACAGGTGTTCAGCTCCTCTAAGGAAATTGCCCAGTTCTGCTTCTGAAGGTAATTAGAAGATAGCTCTGCTGCCAGGGGAGCAGGAACAGTATTGACAGAACCAAGAGCTATTCTTAGCATCAACTGCTGTGCAAGTTCCTTTCTCACATAACTAATTGGAAAGCCTGGGAAGACTCCAATTTGCTATTTTAAAGTTCTATTTATAAAAATGACTTAGAGTTCTAAACTTCAGTCAGCAAGATATATTGCCTCAATCGGTCTCCATAAACACATTCACTAAAAAGCTTTCTCACTTCTTAGCCTTGCATTCCTCTTCCTGCAACTGATGGTTATAGTTATAGTGCACAAATCATAGGAGGGAATTAACAGCATTTTGAATATCAGCGCTGAATGATTTTATAGTAGAATGTCTGTGTCTTGCGTCAAAAATTTCACACCCACACCCCCACAGGACAAGTAAGCCTCAGTTACGCTGTTCTGCCATTTTCCCCACTCTTCTCCCCTGCCCCCCCAAACTCTGAGTTTTCTTCTTTGTTATATCAGCATCCAGGAGACAACCACTGATGACCAAGCAGAAACAATATAAGATGCTTATTGTAGAACCTTAGTGTCACATGTCAAACGCTCAAAGTCAGGGAACGTGTTCCGGTTCTGAAATTAACTTAGCCATGTTGCACATCCTTTTATATTTTATGGCATACATTTAAACCTGCTTTAATACAGGAAGGCTTACTTTAGGGTTGTGGCACTTGAAAGCTCCACTCCTTTTTGCCAACCTATCCATTGAGGTTGGAGACCCAGCGCTACTTGGCTTGTGAAGTTCGTAAGATGCACAGGAGAAAGGCTCACTACTACAGAGTTGGTGAACTCTATACAAGCAACAATATTTCAACACAGAGATCAGCTTCCATGCATACATTTCTACATTACCTAATGGCTATCAATATAGATATTAGCCATGGACCTGATCCAACACCCTCTTAATGAATGAAGATACATACGCCCACTGATTTCAGTGGGAGTTGGAAGGAATTCTACACTACTAACATTCTTCCACACTTAGTACAAATTACTCCTGTGCATGAGTGAAACCAAGTTTTCATATCCTTAGAGGGGGGGTTCAACTGGGGGCGGGGGGGACAGGGAGAAAGGCAGAGGGAATAAATTAGAGAAAGAATTCATCCTCAGTGAGGCCTACCCAACTGGTACAATTTCAAATCTCAGAGTTCAGCCCTTTTGATTCATGAATATGAAAAAATACACCTTAAAATTTTCTGCCAATGGGAACAGAGTATATTTTAAATGACCAGAAGGCTTTTTCTGCAAAGCAATCCAGAACAATTCACCTATGAGTTGATATCAAGCATGAGGAATCTCAGTCACAAAAAGGGGAGACCTACACATAAGTGCAGAGAGAGTGAAAGCACAGAGTTATAGAGTGAAAGCCCTGATAAAATCTCAATTGCAAAGGTCACTATAGGTGACTGCTATAATAACCAGCTGAACCGCAGTGATCTATTTACTAATTCATTAGATCTTTCTACATGGGTACAGAAGATGAAAGTGGTAACCTTCTTTAGCAGGATAAATGATACAGCATGCAGATATATCTGTCAAGACCAACACAGTTTGGAACAGTGCCATTAGGAATAGTTACTTAAAACACACAGACCCCAAAAAATCAAAAAAATCCATAGAGCACTTCAGCATTGAGTAACTGGATGAGAGAGGTTAGGAAATGGAAGCTAAACACAACCAATTCACAATCAGAATGTGTGATCCCAAAGCGTTCTCAAACTGAACTGGCAGACACACAGGCTGACTTCAATTGCAACTAAAACAAAAAAATCTGAGCACAGAGGAGCCACTGCAGTGCATTAACTCTGCACTCCAGACTACTGCCTGAAGTGTTTTCATTCTTGTTACCTTGAAATTCGACTCGCCATCCAGACTTGCCGTCGTGACATAACAGATCCCATCGTCATTACTCGATGCCAAGAATATCAGATCACAGGGGAAGGTTTCGTCTGCTTTCACTTCTACAATGTCTCCAACCTGGAAAGAATGCGACTGTGTTTTTTTAATGATTCACTTAATCAAGCCCTGAAGGAGATGATTGCGGTTTAATCGGTTTATCCTGTTTTATCCAAGTCTAAAAGAAAGGAAAGATCCTCTCCCATCATGGGAATTTGAAGAGCTTTTTAAGCTTACCACGAAAAAAGTACTGCAATTGTGCAACTGTCCCTGATGATTTGCCATCCACATGCTAGAACTGTTGCTCAAAGCTAATCATCAATACTGCATAATGCTAGCAATATACTACCTGCCTGTCTTACTCTGTCTTACAATGTTTCCATATTTAACAACTTTCACTCACTTCAGTAGGACCTCTGTGGAGTGATGGTTTGCAGGACAACAGAATTTGAAGTTTGAGGGCCCTTGGAAGGGGTTTAACAAAGCTATGAATTTATTTCAATATAGAGCAGAAATATTTAGTAATGTAGTCTGACTACAGATCTTGGCTTTTCTCCTTTAATTATCTGACAGTACACTTGATGATTACCCACCACAGCCCTTGTTCATATATGGAGCTCACACACATACCATTCAACTAGACTTTCAAGTGGAAAGCTTTTTCTTCGGTTACGACTATTCTGTAGCAGCTGATGCATATACTACGTTTCCTCAATACCTAGTTTTGGAAAATACTCGTTACTGGATGGAGAGGACACTGCATCTGCTGTGAGGAGATGGAGCAGAGTGAACTTTTCTTTACACTTGAGATAGTACCCAAATAAGTAGCATTTTTTAAACGTATATTTTCTTGATTTTTCTTCCTTTCATTTGTTGCTGAGGGACCCTGAGCCACGCGCTTGACAATGTTTAACAGAACCCTCTGCTCAAAGACCTCACACCTCCCTCCGCCCCAAGAGGAAAACACAAGTCTGACCTTAAGAGCCCCTCAATGACAACTGGCAAAGGGGTCACTGGGCTGTCACGGTAACTCTTGACAGGCCTGACAAACTCACTACACCTAGCATCCTGTTTTCACAGTATTTCTCCATGAAGAATGTCATATGAGGTCTTCAATGAAAGCCAGGCTCATAGTGGTCATTAACACTGAGGTGAAATGTTTGTACAAATGCCATGGAAGAAGTTATGTATACACAGACTGAAAATACATTCCTAAAAATGTCTGAATCAAGACGGGGTTGATAAACAGGATTCTGCCAAACAAAGGACGTATTATCACCTGTCTCCCTTGGTCCACATGTAAATTAAGCATTGTAAAGCAACAGAATGGAGGCTCCATTTGCACACGAAGTCAGTATACCAAGGAATAAACCCCCCAGGGGTCATTCTGACGTGGGTGACCAACAATGAATTTTGGGGATATAAAGGGAAAGGCAAAAGGAAACCTCTTTATCCTGTACCTAAGGAAGTGCAATTACATTCATGAAAATGAGATCCCAACCTGCCCTGGCTGGAAGCACTGTAAAGGACCTTTGGGTGAGAAAAGATTGCTTTTAGACTGGTGGTTAAATTAAGTTTAATCTCTAGAAAGCATGTATTGATTTTGTTTCATATGTAATCCACTATCCTTGCTCACCATCTCTTAAATCTTAGCCTTTGATAATAAACTTAGGCTTGTTTTCACTATACATATATCTTAGTAGTTAATCCTCCATGGAACCAAACAAGCTGGTGTGTATTCTATTCCTCTGGGGATAGCTTACTTGGTATTACTGTGGCTTTGTCTACACTGGCAATTGAACAACAAAACTTTTGTCTTTCAGAGGTGTTAAAAAAAACCAAAAACACACACCTCCCAAAAGACAAAGGGGGTGGGATGGGGAGTATTTTGTCAGCAGGAGAGCAGACAAACAGCGGCTACACTGCGTGACTTGTAGCGGCATGGCTGTAGCGACAAAGCTGTGTAGTGCAGATATAGCCTGTGAGTGTTCAGTGGAGAAGGGACGGAAAGCTACAGGGAGACATTTCAAAGGGGCCTGGGGACTCGGGTACACCTACTGGTAATCTGCAAGGCAATGCAAGGGCTGCCATAGCCCAGAGGAGAGAGGCTGAAGAGCTGGTGGCATCAGGGAGCTGCCACAAGAAAGACTCCCTCTTGCTGGAGGCTGGGGATAACAAGGTGACTCAGTCCTGGGCACCCCAAGAACTGTACCAACAAGCCACTAGCAAGTATTTGTTCTTCCAAACAATTCTATCCCAATATTAGAGCACCAAGGATAAATCTCCACCACAGATTAAACGAACCATCTCAGCTCTGTAAATTGAACTTGTTAGCTAGGGCCCCTTTCTAAGCACTCAGGGTCATTCTCTCCCAGGCACTCTGGTCCAGCTCTGCCCTCCGACAAACAAAACTCCCTCTGATTTCAACCGGCGTGGCACACCTGTATCCAAGTGCAGGACTTGGCCTGAGAGGTCAGCCCAACTCAGCAGGAACGCAGACTAGGGCAATAGACACCTCCTTATAATTTCACATAAAAATGTATAAAGAAAGTAGCCATCTAGCATTCTACAGTGAGAGGTGATAAATCAGCTAAATCTCTGCTAGCAGACATCTTCCCAGATGTCCTTGGGAAGCTAGGGATAAAGGAAGGACTGCCTGTTCCAGCCACAAATGAAAAATTATCAGAGATAAGTTACTCATCAGCCCCACCAGTGAAATGCATGCATGGCAGCCTTTCAAAGAAGTGATCAGACAAAAGCCAAGCAAGCACCTGGTTATTAACTTGAATGGCTCGTAAGGTTTCCAGTCTGAAAACATAGTGAGGTTTAGGGAAGAGGATGGAAAGGAAAAAAGTAACAACTGCAGAATTAGGCCCTTAGCATAGTCAAGTATTCAGCCATCGCGTCAGATTCTGCTACCACATCAATGGGAGTTTTCCCCAATGTCTCACAGGTGCATCTCTCTCTCTTTCTATTAATGGTTACCTTGATTTTTTCGCTGTGTTTTTTCACTTGCTTTGCATTTTCAACGATGAAGACGCTGCTTTTATTTACTTCCTTGTCAGCTCTGTGTCTCAGCCAGTCCTCATAGCCCTAGACACACCAATATACAGGTAATACAATCAAGCCCAAGTGGTGAAGTAAATAAATAAATAAAATTGTAAGAGAGAGGGAGATAAAAAAGTAAGTTAAATTGTCATCGGAGCACCTTCATGCATGCCAGAACATCGACCAGAATAGCTCTGTTTGAACCAAGTTAACTTTTAAAAACTTCAGCTATACATTTGACAGATTCAGAACAGACTAAAACACCACATACAAAACTAATCTACAGGCACTGCATGCAAGGAACATCTAAATTGCTGTGACATATTTCTATTATTCTCAAGACTGGCAAGAATATGCTGATAATGTGAATAATATGCTTAGTGCCCCGTTATTCTCACTTTTCCAGTCTAACACTGGAAAAGACTTTCTCTCTCTTCAGTCTCACCTAAAGAATACAAAAGCCAGATTCGGATTTTACTCTAGAACTCCCTTCCGCTCCTCAACTGATTCCCTTTACAAAAGTATCAAATAATGCAATTAAAAAAGGGATGTGTAGGGTTAATTTTTTTTTAATATAACTCAATGAAAGAGGTCTACAAATGTTCAGGACCAGATATTGTTTGAGTGGAACTATTCCAGTTTTTCCATTGATGTCAGAGTAGAAAAGAATCTGGATTTACATCATGCTTCTGTAACCTCCAAATCAGGCCCAAAGGACATTTTAAAAGAGGAAGAACTAAAATTGTAGGAGTGCAGTGAACGTAGAGGCAACCATCAACAGCAAGAGCTCACAACATGACTTTAAATAAATAAATACACACCCACACCCACACACACACAGAGAAACAGACTACAAAAGCCATACCGAAAATGAGAAAATGCAATCATAAATCTACAAAAATTGGACAGAGAACTTAGGTTCGGCACAATATCCAAACTTACTTTTTTATTTCTAATTTTAAGTTAAATAGATTTCACCTTGGTTGTGTTTCTCTAATCTTGGCCCTCTACTATTTCAAATATATGTAGAGTCAAGTCTATATGTCATTATATGCCAAATCTCTCTCATTCATTCTGCCATGAACGTACTTAAAAACCCAAAGCAAACACACACACAACTGTAGCAATTTGGTGCTCACCCCCATGCCCTCATGAATCGAAAACATTACCTGTTTGATAGCTGTAACAATAATCACAAAGAAAAGCGGAAGTCCACTGGTTATTGGGCTGGTTGGTGTATCTACTATGACCTACAGAGAAAAATAAATAAACTGGTGTTATAATTTTTTGAGGGAGTCACTATCAAATGCTATCGTTAGATGATTCATTCAACACACTCTGTATTAAGTAACACAAGCCCCAAATATGAGCATGCTTGTGAGGAGTGGGCACTTGGAGTGTATGGGGGAGATTTACATAAGCACCTTAAGAATTGAGGTCTACAAATCCCACTGAAAGTCAATGGAAAGTCTCCTAAGTGACTATGAAGTTTTGATCCAAAGCAGACTGAAGCAGTTGGACGAGTTTCTGTATCAAACTGGGCCTAGAGAACGCTGTCTGAAAGCTTCTCAGTCACGCACCTTTGTGGTGGGCCTAAGCAAGGGGCATTATGGGTTCAAACCAGAAAGTTTCCATGCACCTGCCTGCCCACACACCGTATAATCTGCACCAAACATGGTCAGTCTCGGCCTGAAGATCAAACAGCAGGGCCAGCACTGCATACCTTTTTTAACAACCACACCATGGACCATTCTCTAGTACCATCAATAGAACCCAGACTGTAATTGTCAGAATGAACTAAGATGCATTTTCCTTGCTCCTCCTATTGTGATGGTGTCTAACTGGCCTGTTCACAAAATCCAATCATCTGCAAGGGGAGGCCCGGCTTCGAGGGAGTTCTACATGCATGGACAGGGTAAGCGGGCAGAGTGCCACTCTTTCCCCACAGGGAAGGGCAAGTGCACAGAGGATCCACTGGTTGGCTCCTTTAACAAGAGGGGAGGGAAGGAGCAGGAGGGTCAGGCATGGAGTGGGAATGGCAAAGCGAGGCAGGTCAATATGCCCACAGCGGGGAGCAGAACCCAGCCAGCCCTGTGAAGTGGCCAGCTGCGGGGGAGTGGGGCATAACGGAACCAGATCACTGTTCCGGGTCCACTACACCACTGTCTCCAACCCACAGCTCCTTTCAAAGGATGGGATGTGGATGCAGAAGCAGCAGTCAAGCCTTACAGGAGGGCTGGGTAGGCCACATTAATTTGATTTTTTGTGGGACAAAGCTATACTTGGGGGTCAGAGTTGAATTTTGGAGGGAGTGGCAGGGTGTGATTTATTGAGGGGGAGAGTGAAACGTGCATGGATTTGGGTGTGAAGCACAGGAGTTTCTCATTCAGGCTTAGTGCATGCATAATGGCTGGGTCATCTGTGGGGACTAAATCCAGGACCTCTGGCTCTAAATGCATAAAAGCTGCTAATGCTAGATCCAGAAGACCAGGTCAATTAATTCAGATGCAGTAGAAGAGACTCTAACCTATACCTGGCCCAGCCACCGCATTCGTAGAATCGCTATAGATCTTCTGATTCTATGAGCTTCCTAGAAAGAGACTGCATGAAGGTTCGAAAAGCTGTGTAAGGACAGGAAGAGGAGAGAGCAATTGGTTTGAGATCATCAACAGAGTTTGGCAGAGTTGTACCTCTCTTTTCTGCCCTATGATACCTTATGTGATGCAAAGAGCAACACGAAAGGAAGCTGCAGGAGTTATGTGGAATAAAGAAGAAGTTCACAATCTTGACTTTGCAGAGGACAGTGTTCTGTTGGACACAGAGGACAATGGCCTGAAAAAGTCCTCTATGTCAAACATAAGACCACCAAAGTAGGAGCAGGAATCAGCCGAAAGAAAACCAAGGCCAGGATGATCTCTGAAAGAGGAGCCGTCAGTGACGGTGCATATGTGACGGACAGTGAAGAATACGGTGTGGTTTATGAGTATGTCTATCTTGGAAGCACAATCAGTGCTGACAGCCACCTCCACTATGAGGTAGAAGCAAAAACTGGGAAGGAAAGTGGAGCTTTTTGGAGACTGGCAAATATTTGGAAAAATAAGGGAGATTCACACAAGAACCAAGATAAAACTATACACTGTCATTGTGAGAGCCACATTCTTATATGTTTCTAAATACTAGAAGCCCAAAACAGGCAACTTAACACATTCGACCAGATATCCTTGTGGGGAATACCTGGGGTCTGTTGGTGGAATAAAGTATCTAACGATGCGTTACAAAGGACTGGTCAACAGACTGTAGAGGCAATGATTTGAGAAAGAAGGCTGAAGTGGTTTGGGCATGTTGTGAGGATGTCAAAAAATTATATTCCTAGACAAGCCCTTGATGGAAAAGAGGAAGGCAACAGATGACATATTTAAAAAAAAAAAAAAAAAACGTTGAGAAAGATGTCCCTTTCCTGGAAACAGTGGAGCAAGAAACATGGCACTAGACAGATGGAGGTGGAAACCCTCATGTGTTCACAAGGCACGAGAGGACAGAGCACCACGCCATGTTAGTTTGGGTTACACTTGGATGAGTGGATTTCTCGGACTCTAGAAATGGAGTGCAAAGTAGCGATATCCCCCCAACAGAATGCTGGAGGTCCGAAGCTTCTTTCTTATTGTCAAAACAGCTGCTAGAGAAGATTAAGAGACAGTACTGGACGAGGAAGGGGGAAGCAGGAAAACACAAAATATAGAAAATACAGTTTAAAAAAAAGAAAAAACAGCGACAGAGAGGTGGTTATTCTGGCTCTCCTCAGCCAGTGAAGATGGAGACAGTCCAGCACCCAAGAAACGCGTTTCAGAGAGAAGACAGTGCTGGGCACAGCAGTTATTCGCTCTTAGAGCTGGGAGTCACCTCTACAGTCCCAGAGACAGAGCCAGGCCCTGGAAGGTTATCACTGGCCCTCCAAGATAAAGGCTAAATTTACATTAAACCAGTTTTTCTGATAAAATAAATCCCTGGACAGAAGCATAAGCTCAGAACGTGACCCTGAACTGGCACAAAAGGAACATCACATTTTACCTTCTGAGGCCTGCAAATCAGACTGAATCATGAAAAGAATGATTTAAACATGGCACAAAATCCAGGACTTGTCTTCACTGCAGTGTTAGCTCAAGTAACCTACCCTTGAGTTAATGCCTCTCAAGTTAGCTAGATGGGTGTGGTTTTGGTAAATGTGAAATAACACAAAATTCACCCCTCAGCAGCAGCTGGCCGGGCTTGGCTCTCCACTCCGGGCAGTGCGACTTGGAGCACTGACTTGCAGCACTGCTCAGGCTAGCCCAGGCTCCCTGCTGTCATGACTGGAGTGGGGAGCTGAGCCGAGCCAGCCCCGTGGGACAGGAGCCACAGGAGTTGTCGCTGTGGGGTGAGTGTGGGGTGGGCTCGCTCTGCATCCCCTCCCAGGGCCTCCTTCCTCCCAAGGGGCAGGGACAGAACCCTCCTCCTCCACCCAGGGCTACCCATCAGGTCACAATACCCAGCGTGGGAAGCTGAGCCCAGCCAGCCCCGCAAGACAGGGGCTAGCACTGCAGGGTGAGTGTGGGGTGGGGCTCACTCTGTGGAAGGGGGAATATATAAATAGAGATGGGGAGGGGTCCCTGGGACTAATGGTTTTCAGGGCTAATAGGGACTGGAGGGGGTGAGGTTCAATAGGAGAGAGGGAACAATAAGAGGGTATGGGAGAGTTGGAAAAGGAAGAAGTCAGGGTTGGGAAGAGCCATGATGTCCCACGGGGTTTGTGGCACTGAATGGGGATGGACATGGGAGGGTTATTTGGGGGCTGAAGTACTGGGTAAATTTCAAGGGGCAAGCAACCATAAGTAGCTGTCCAGGGCATTTGGGGGTGGCTAAGGGGGGTGCGGAGTTTGCACCTGCACAGATGTATTTATAATGTGCGTGGTTCAACATCTTGTGGAAAGTCACTGACATAGGTTTGGACTCAGATACCAGAATGTTAGTTTATCCAATACCATTATTTGTGGCTCATGTACCCTGTGGTTAGTGTAGGCCAGAGGTTGTGTAGGCCAGTAGTCAACAGGCAGACCGCGGGCCAAATCCAGACAGCCAAACACTTTTGAACAGACCACAAAATCTTATTATTTTTGCATTATTTTCTCTGGAGCCTGGACCCTGACTATACCTTGACCAAGAAATCGAGACCTTGACAAAAAAAAATTGACTATTCCTGATGTAGATTGTGACAGGTTTTTTTTTTTTTTTTCCCAGAGGATACATTGATTGTAAGACAACAAACCACAGAAAGAGAATTTTGTAGAGAACTCTTTTATGTCAGCTTTTAATTCCTAAAACCTTTCAATACCACAGAATAACACCCAATAAAATCATGTAGTATACACAAACTGGGATTTTTACACTGTGTTTATTTGCACATGGTCATTTGAGGTATTTTATTCATGTAAACGTAATAAAAAGAAATTGATTTTGTCCATGAAAAACAAGAAATTCCCAAAAAATAAAATGAAAAATGATTGAAGAATAAAAAGAGCGTCAGACGGCTCTAAAAGTGAGAGCAGCCGTAACTGCAAAACGTTACGGTGGCACACAGCAATCGGATTAGCAGCACAGAGGAGCTGTTTCCCTGCTGCATTATTAGCTTGAGTGTCAGCAGTACCTGAGCTATAACCCACACCTCCGGGTGGATCAGCTACGTGGAGTATAAAACACCACTTAACTTGTGGGTGTGGATGGGAGTCGGGTATGGGGCAACACTCGGCGTACCTCGAGCTGACACTGCAGGGAAGACAAGCCCGTAGCAAGGAAAGCACATAGCAGGGCAGCTTTGAGACCTTAAACAAACAGTAGGGGGACCCTAGAGAATGGGAACTGTCCATTTCTATTGACCTTATCATGATTCAGCCCAGTTTTTAGGGTATAGGAAGTGTGTGGTCATTGAAACAAGTTTATAACTAGGAGAAATTAAAGGAATCAGAAAAACTAAAACCATAGCAACACTACGATTTGGCATTCAGCATTGGTTACATATTCTATGCAGAGCTGTTTACAGAGTAGCCGGATTGGTTTATATGCACTGCTGCTGGTGGTGTGATGGGGGCATAATCAGACAGCCGAACGGATGCTGCACTGGGGAAGTGAGTTTGGAGTTCAGACCAAACGAGTTCTAGAATGAGAGACAGAAATAACTCTGAGCATATTGTACAGGTCCCTAGCTGTCAGAGACCATAATCATCAGTACAGCTCCCCCAGAGAGCACCTTAAAATGCCAGGGGGCTGAGGGGAAGCATACTTGGGCAGACCGCTGCATTGCGGGCACAGAGGTCCCAAACTGGCATACACTACGTGAGTCATCCTATTTCAGGGATCCCGCCGATTGTGGTGGGCGGTGAGGCAGGAACAGGGATGGAGGCAGATGTACTGGGTAATAGAGGAGAGGGAAAGCACAAGGAAAGTTTACCAGAAATGCCTTGTATTCATATAAACAAAAAGCCTCTGTTTTGCTACATCTATTGGTGTTTCACTGGAGCTCTCATGAACAATAGAATCTGTATTTGTTGTTTTCAGTTCTTTGTAAAAAGCTACGTTATGCATAAAATGTTTCTTATCTGTCCCTAGGAAGCTGTTTTGAGACAGTCAGCACATATTAATCCCTGGAAATGGCTTTAAACTGTGATTTTTGCACTCTTTATGCAAAAACACCACTAACAGAGACAGAAACGGTCCCGTTTGTAAGAAACCAAACTCACACCACATCACCGTACAAGGAAAGCAATGACGACACCGGGCCATCTGAACGTAGCTAAAGTATTTACATTTACCAGTGGTAAATCCTAGACGGCTAGGGACTTTCAGAGATGGCAGTTGTGTGTTTGCATGCACACAGGGCCAGTTAGGCATCTAAGGTATGTCTGCGCAGCAAAAGCTGTGTATGGACTAACCCACTTAGTTAGCTTGAATCCGGCTAGCCCAGGTAACAATCGTAGAGAAGATAACCCAGCGTGGGCTAGTGAGCCCAGTGTGTACCTAGGGGCTGTGACAGGATTGTACTACCTCGGCTTTAGTCAATGGTGTGCTGTCTTCACCACTTTTGTTACCTGCACTAGCTGGATTCAAGTAGCTCAGGTAGGCAAGCCTGAGCATAGCTTTTACTGTGTAGACATACCCTAAATGACCATATTTATGAAACAGGTCATCCCCCTATCGCAGAGAGTTAATTTTCAAGGTCTGCCTGCCCCCAAGCACAACGGTACAGTTGTTTTTAGTAAAACTGAGGCCCTGTGAGGTAAAGCTTTGAGCACATATAAACATATCGTGCCTTCTGCTATTTCCACAGCCACCGACCGTAGAACCTCAGGGTCACAAACACCTTGGGCAGGGAGGTTGTTTGAAACTCAGAAATGTTCGTAACTCTGAACAAAACATTATGGTTGTTCTTTCAAAAAAGTTTACCACTGACCATTGACTTCATACAGCTTTGAAACTTTACTATGCCGAAGATAAGTGCTGCTTTCCCTTTATTTGTTTAGTAATTTACACTGAACACATCACTGTGCTGTATTTGCTTCCTTCTTGTCTCTACTGCTGCCTGTTTGCGTACTTCTGGTTCCAAATGAGGGGTGTGGTTGACTGGTCAGTTCGTAACTCTGAGGCTCTACTGTGCCAAGAGCTTGCCATGATGCATAGGTGAGACTATTTTGGTTATATTTTTGTTCATATAGATCAGGGATGGGCAAACTTTTTGGCCCGAGGGCCACATCTGGGAATAGAAATTGTATGGTAGGCCATGAATGCTCCAAAATTGGGGTTGGGATCCAGGAGAAGGCCAATGGGAGCTGCGCGGGTGGGAGTTGGGGTGGGGGAAGTGTGCAGAGTGGAGCCTGCTGGCTGCCCCTACACATAGGTGCTGGAGGGGGGCCATGTTGCTGCTTCCGGGAGCCATGTAGAATGGCCCCTGACCCTGCTCCCCAGCTGGAGCGTGGCAAGCCCCAGACCCCGCTCCCCAGCGGAGCTCGAGGGTCGGATTAAAACAGCTGGTGGGCCGGATCTGGCCCACACACCGTAGTTTGTCCACCGCTGATACAGCTATTTCATAGGGGAATTTCCATATTATTACCATATTCCATATACATCCCCTGTAGTACAGTCTTCCCTTTTGTGAAACCCACAGGCAAACTTTTGAGACAAACACAGCAAAATAAAGATAGAAACAACTTCAGAATAAGCTTAACCTAAGACACTTGCCTTATAACTAGGATCCAGCAAGCAGCTCAACCTGCATCTGTATTTAGAACAGGACTTCAGCAGCATAGTCTGACTTCATTTTATAGTAACTGAGTCCTGCTAGTATATGAAGGTTTTTGTTCATCTGTTGTTTCTACCCAACTGAATTCCACAGTTCAGGAAGCACCAGACCATTCTCTTAGTCAGTCAAAAGTATTTTCCAGTTCCTAAGCTGCCTGTCTCCTTCATTTCCCCATGTTGTTAAAAAGGTGCTGACTATACTTCTCCAAACTCAGCTTTATTTGCACGAGTTAATTTGCTTCAGAGGAGCAATTGTCTAGATAATGGTTGCAGTAGATGAATCCAGGGAATGCCTTATTAATCAATCAAGCAACCAACTAAAAAGGTATTTTCATGAACGTGTATTTCATGTGTGTTTTCAAGCAAAGAAACATTTCCCCCCCAACATGGACTTGACCCTGAGCCACTCAAGTCAAAGGACTTTTGGACACAAGGCCTCAGTGGGAGCATGATCAACCCCAACACAGGACTGAATTCAACATATAATTCCTCTGCACGCCTCACTCAAGAGTCTGCTGAACCCTTCACTTATAAGGGAGCACTTAGGGCAATTCCATTCATTTAAAGGATCAAGGGTCTACCTTGAGAAATGCCATTTATGGCTGAAATGTTGGTGTCGATCAAGTTAACGTATGTTTAAATGAATGGAATTGCCCTAAGTGCTTATTAAAGATAAGTGAAATCTTCAGAAATTCCAGAAAGAAAAGTGCCTGGCAGCTGTCTGTTAGTGACCTGTATTAACAGTATCAGGTGTGTTTTTGATCTCTAATTCAATATGTGGGTCGTTTTCTTACTTTAAAACACGGTCACAGTATTTGGAATAAAAACAGAAAACAAGAAAAATGCTCTTTAATCCATCTGCATACAATCAATTTCATAGATAGATCCCTTGGTCTATGTCTAAAAAGGGTATGCAACTGAACTGCCAGGAAATATGTCAACATCACCCAGCTAGGCGACTAGGTACACTAACAAATTCAGTTATTTCAGTCTCCCCAAACCCCATTAAGAGGGGCAGAAGATAAGATGTAATACTGTGACTTCAGACTCTCAGGTATGCTGGAGGGACATCCTGACTTCGGCACATTACTCTGGTACATATGCAGGTCAAGTTCACTTCTGACAAACAGGAGTGGTGCCAATGAAATCCAATGGAGACGAATCAGCTAACCCCAGAAGTGAGTTTGTCCCTTTGTGTAAAACAGGCAACATTATGCACAGCCCACAGGAATTATGTTGGGATCACCTATTTCTGCAGCAGTCACTGAAATCGTTATGGCTGAAGTGGAGTATTACGCTTTATAACAATTTACAGGGCATCCAGTTTTTTTAAGCTGTAGCATAGCCAGATGCTTAAAAACCAGATGCTAAACGACCAAGGGGAGATAGCAAACAGGGGGCAGCAAACATAGGAGTTTTGAGACAGAGTTTGTAAGAGGAAGAAAGAATAAAATCACCCTGGTTTGAAAAGGCCCCATTGCGGGTGCCAACAGTGCTCCTGGCTTCTCCACCTGCATCTGTGTCTAGAAAAAGAACCCACCTATACCTAGGTCCTAGTGTGGGTTTGCAAAGACTGTGGCCTGCACTTCCCCAACACAGAAAGCCAGGCTGGGGAGACCACCCAGGGTGAGAGGTGCCTACTCAGGAGGCAGGTAGGAGACCTACAGGAGGAGGGGACTAGGCTGAGGAGCGTCCATTCACACAAGGAATTCATTGAAAATACGCCTATGGAGACCTCCAAGATGGAGGGAGCAATCCAGCTGGAGAGGACTGCAGTAGTACCATCAGGGGAGGACGAAATGGCTCCTTCACAAGGAGGAAGCTGGCTGCTGGCTACTTCTGGCAGCAGGCGGTGCTCCACCCCTGCTCCCAACCCACTGTCCATAGAGATAAAAAAAGTGATGCTGCCCTGGCAACAAGGGATGAGGAATTTCCCCCAAGGCTGGGAGGATCATGGTCACCAATCCTAAGAGGAAGAGGGGGACAGAGGTGTCCATCTGCTGGCCTGACCTGGCACCCCGGGAGGTGTGCTGCCTATCTGAGACATTACGGAAGGATTACTGACCAACATCTGGCCCTCTGACTTCTACCCATGCTGCTCATCCAAGTGGTATGATCCTGAGCAAATCGGAAGTAACTACAGGACGCTGGGAGGGAGAGGGAGGAAGTTGGGGACGCAGGTGGTGTCACCTTCCAGTCACGGGTAGGGGCTCAGACAAAGAAAGACACATCCTGGTGGTTAATGCCTGGCTGTGCAGAGGGTGTCACCAGGAGGATTTTGGCTTCTGTTCCGAAAAGGACTGCTGAGAAGAGTCCACCGATCAAGGAAGGGGAAGAGGAAGAGTATCTTCGGATACAGCCTGGCTAACCTAGTCAACTAGGTTTGATGGGGGCAGGAGAGAAAAGCCCACAGGTAGTCCAGAACATGGAGACCTGGGTGAAGGGTCAAAATACTGGAGAGGGTCTGGAGGTGGGGGGAGGAAAACATGGGCAATCACAGCAGGGGCAAAGGAGAGACGAGAGAGTACATATGGGAAATCTAAAGAACATCTTAAATGTCTGTAGATTAATGTAAGTAGAGGGGGAATAAAGAGAAAGAGCTAGAAATAAGAAAGAATAATCACAATTATGACATAATTGGCATCACAGAGACTTGGTGGGATAATTCCCATGACTGGAATACTGGTACAGAGGGGAACAGCTTCTTCAGGAAGGACAAGCAGGGGGGAAAAAAAGGAGGAATAGCAAAGATGTATACACGAGCACTGAGGTTGAGACAGAAGTGGAAAGCAGACTTGTTGAAAGTCTCTGGGTAAGGATAAAAGGGATAAAAAACAAGGGTGATGTCATGGTAGGGGTCTATTATAGACCCCCTAACCAGGAGGAAGAGGTGGAAAGATCTTTTTTGTAAACAACTAATCAAATCATTGAAAGCACAGTACTTGGTGGCGATGGGGGGATGTCAACTATCCAGACGTCTGTTGGGAAAATAATACAGCAGGGCACAGATTATCCCACAAATTCTTCGAATACAAGGAGACAACTTTTTATTACAGAAGGTGGAGAAAGCGACTAGGGGAGAGGTTGTTCTAGACTTGATTCTGACAAATAGGGAACTTGGGTTGGGAATTTGAAGGTGAAAGTGATCGTGAAACGACAGAGTTCATGATTCTAAGGAATGGTAAGAGAGAAAACAGCACAATAAAGACAATGGACTTCAGCAAACTCAGAGAACTGGTAGGTAAGATCCTGTGGGAAGCAACTCCAAGGGAAAAAAAAGTTCAGGCAAGATGGCTATTTTTTAAAGAGACATTATTAAAAGCACAAGCGCCAACAATCCCAGTGTGTAGGAAAGATAGGAAGAATAGTAAGAAACCACCCTGCACTAACCAGGAGATCTTCAATGACCTGAAATTCAAAAAACAGTCATACAAAAAGTGGAAACTGGGTCAAAGGATGACATGTATTATATATAATAGAACCACCACCACAAGCACGTAGGGATAAAATCAGAAAGGCCACGGCAAAAAATGAGATTAAACTAACTGGGGACATAAAGGGTAACAAGAAAACACTTTACAAATGCATTAAAAACAGTGGAAAAACAAAGGACAGAGTAGGCCAAGAGAAGACTGAGTGGGGGACATGATAACAGTCTTCATGTATGTCAAATGTTGTTATAAAGAGGAAGGTGATAAATTGTCCTCCTTAACCACTGAGGACATGACAAGCAGTAAATCTTTAATTGCAGCAAGGGAAATTTAGGATAGTTATTAGGAAAAACTTCCTAGCTGTCAGGATAGTTAAGCACTGAAACAAAATTACCTATGGAGGTTGTAGAATCTGTCACTGGAGGTTTTCAAGACCAGATTAGATAAATACCTGTCAGAGATAGTCTAGATAATACTTAGGTCCTGCCTTTTGTGTAAGGAACTAGATGACCTACTGAGGTCCCTTCCAGTCTACATTTCTATGATTCTATAGATAATATTAATAAAAGTGAAGTATGGAGGTATCAATCAACTTAACCCCTTAGAGGGCTGCTTTATTGCAGACTACCGTACGTAACAGATCTAAGATTTAATTTACTAGATGACTGGGCTGAAGTTTTGCATATCTGGTTTTAACCAGTCAGTTAAGTATTTTTTAAAAACCACAATGTTCAGTTATAAAAAAGAGGGAAATATACTTCACTGTGTTTCATCCAAATTTTACTTAAAAAAAAAAATCCTCTTTTTTGTAAACATATTTTGGGAACTTCCCTGATTTTTCAGCTAATTTAACAGAAAATGAACACTCACATTTACCTGCATTTACCCTAATCCCAAAATCAATGCCCTCTTTACATAGAAATCAGAGCGGAAAAAAAGACTAATCTTATTACATCACGTGTATGTCTCTAATTTAGTACGTATAAAATCTCTTTACAAAAATCATACCCTTCTACATATGTGCACACACTTAGTAAATGCTCATCTGAATAGTAAAAAAAATCCAAACGATGGACTGTGCACCTCTTCTGGTTTTCTTGAAATCTACACAAACTGTAATATTACCAGGCTGCTTATTATATGGAGAAAAATGTATGGTAAGATGGGAGAAATAATAAAAAGAGTACAAAAAAGAGTTTCAATCCTGCAGCCATTAACATGTTTTACTCACACAGGGTATGTCTACACAGGAGCTGGAGGTGAAATTTCCAGTTTCAAGGAAAGGTACCGACACTAGATCTAACTGAGCTAGGGCACTAAAATAAAAGTGTAACGACAGTCTAGTGGGAGGGGCTAGACTTCCTAAATATGAACTCATCTGAGTATGGTATGTATTTGAGCAGCTAGCCCCTCCCTCTATGGCAGCTACATTTCTATTGTTAGCATGCTAGTTTGATCAGAACTAGCACGAATATGACTCCTTGGGATGGAAATTACACCTTCTAGCTCCAATGCAGACATATTTATGAGTGATCTCCTGGTGCTTATAGCGTTAATAGGGCCCTTAAATTGTAACAATAGTCATCAGCACATGGTCTGAGATGGCCCCAGAAATGTTACCAGTTATGGTATTTTGAATGCGTGTGCAGGAGACAAAACATAGCTACTAAAAAAAGATGCCATAAGCACCAGTAAAGAACCAGTCTTGAGTCTCAGTCCTTTATGAAGTTGTGTTTAAAGCTTTGAACAATTGGTTTAAAAAATAATAGAAATGTTGCAAAAAACTTTTATTATTTAAAAAGTGCCCTTACCTGCACAAGGAAAATGATAAGGAAATAAAAGTTGGCAATTCTTCTAAACTGTTCAAATAGATTCTTCGGAAGAAAATTCCAGACCGTGTACTGCAGGGTGAAAGAACAGAGAGATAAGCTGCGCAAATATTACCAGCTCACAAATGTTCAAATGTCAACAGAACCAAAGATCAACAACCCTCACGAAGCTTCATTTACCTAGGGATTGAGAGTTAAAGAAGGGGAATTTATGTTTAGAAGTTTCCTAAGAAATAAGATTTAGTTAATATATATATTAAAAAAAGTCAAGTAGTTATATTGGATAGATGTATCCCTGGTATAATTTTACGGATGTTATACCCAGGACAGATTTGGCCCAGGGTGTTAGTTCTCTTATTTTTGAGCCTCTTCAGAAACTCACAGTAGCATTAAGCAATTCTAATGGCATTTTTTAACGTGCCTATCAGCATTGTATCTAGGCTCATTAGCATCAAATATTGAGACTAAGGGGGCACTTTGTGAGTAGCTGCTACATGAATGCACAGGGGGAAACAGCCCAAGGAGTCTTCCTCTATTGTTTCTCTCACAAAGAGACCAGACATCACTGAAGTCATACGTTCTATGGCATCAGGGACGAAGGATTCTTAACCCTTCTCCAGCCGTCGATGCATTAAAAAGGACAGGCAGAGCAGCAGAAAAGTGCCCTAAGAGCCCTGGACCCAGTCAAGGGAGAAATCCCCCTAGGCAAGGACTGAGGAAAATAGCTCCAGGTTGCCTCTTTAAACTCAGCAAAGGAAACACCAGGTGTGATGCTGGGGGAAGGGCTGCTGGAAGTAGCATTGCTGTGGAGGGTCTAGGCAGCACTGCCACCCACCGGGGACAGACTGCTGTAACTCCGCCAGGTCCGCAGGTATGTCTAAATTATTCTGGGGCCACTCTGACCCCTGCAGAATTGGGGAGGCCACAAAGATGCGTTGCAACTCCATTGAGTGGATGTCTGGGGCCTTGCAGGCCTGTTTTCCAGTGGAGGGGAAACCTGCGGTGCAGAGCGTGGATATATTCGAAGATGAACACGCATACAGCTGTCCTGAAATAAGACGGTCAAACAGCATGCAGGGCAACGCCGCCTTTCAGGAGTCTCAAACCAACATCCATGCCTGGTTCACAGAGAGCAGCAAAATTCTCCTGCTGCTTGCACAGCGTCCAACCCCACCCCCGGGACCATGGTTTCTACACAAAGACCTCACTAACAAAAACAGCACCACCATCACCATGCGTCTGCCCAAGACTGACTGACTGCTTGTACATTAAGAAAGAACTTGGAACTCTATGTCTAACAGTGCCACCAGCAGGTTAAATCCAATTTACCCCCTGGGCTATGAATTCTGGGCTTCATCTCTTAGAGGTGTAACATACAGAGTCTTGCCCTGTATTCCGTAACAAAGCTACTTGAATTTTTCATCACACTGGGAACGCGGATGAGGAAATTCTGCAGCAGATCTGGATAAACTCCAAAACGGAAGTTTTATCTGAATTAAATATGAACGAGAACACCGTTCCCCCAGAGTGATTTATTTTATATTAAATTCAGCTCGTTTTTGACCTTAAGTTTTGGATTGTGTATGTATTGCAAGTTTTTGCACTGACAATGGCCACAGCATGGTAGAAGTTGGTGGGGGAAGAGAGAGGAGGTTTTCATAGCTGGGTGGGCAGCTACTGGGACTTTTGGACCATGGAAGTAGCTTGGGATGGTAGGATACAGACATTAGCTAGATGTTGCTACTAGAACGTCAGCAGTGAAATAGTTAAAGGAGCATCTGCAGTGTGCCTTATTGCCACACAACCGAAGAGACAGGTGGCCTACATCTAGGGTGACCAGATGTCCCGATTTTATAGGGAAAGGCCTGATATTCAGTGCTTTGTCTTATATAGGCGCCTATTACTCCCTATCCCATCCCGATTTTTCACACTTGCTGTCTGATCACCCTACGTACATCTACAAGGTCAGTGGAAAAATTAAAGCCATGCTCTGGACCACATGCTGTCCTTTATCCATCCACACCCATCCCTTCCTCTAATGTCAAGTGAAGCACATGGTCCCTCTGATGGGCAATAACTTCCCTATAATTGCACTCCTGTCTGTGTGAGGCCAACACACACATCCTCATAAAAGGCTGCAGTGTAATAGGACTGTAGCCCCTGAGACCCACACTGGGACTGAAGACAGACATATGCGCAGACTGACAACCACCAGATTAATTAAAAAGAAAAGGAGGACTTGTGGCACCTTAGAGACTAACAAACTTATTTGAGCATAAGCTTTCGTGAGCTACAGCTCACTTCATCGGATGCATTCAGTGGAAAATACAGTGGGGAGATTTATATACATAGAGAACATGAAACAATGGGTGTTACCATACACACTGTAACCAGAGTGATCTCTTAAGGTGAGCTATTACCAGCAGGAGAGCGGGGGGGTGGAAGAGGGGGGGGACGACCTTTTGTTGTGATAATCACGGTGGGCCATTTCCAGCAGTTGACAAGAACATCTGAGGAACAGTGGGGGGAGGGGGGGGGAGAATGATAAACATGGGGAAATAGTTTTACTTTGTGTAATGACCCATCCACTCCCAGTCTTTATTCAAGCCTAAGTTAACTGTATCCAGTTTGCAAATTAAATTCCAATTCAGCAGTCTCTCGTTGGAGTCTGTTTTTGAAGTTTTTTTGTTGAAGAATTGCCACTTTTAGGTCTGTAATCGAGTGACCAAAGAGACTGAAGTGTTCTCCAACTGGTTTTTGAATGTTATAATTCTTGACGTCTGATTTGTGTCCATTTATTCTTTTACATAGAGACTGTCCAGTTTAGCCAATGTACATGGCAGAGGGGCACTGCTGGCACATGATGGCATATATCCCATTGGTAGATGTGCAGGTGAACGAGACTCTAATGGTGTGGCTGATGTGATTAGGCCCTGTGATGGTGTCCCCTGAATAGATATGTGGACACAGTTGGCAACGGGCTTTGTTGCAAGGATAGGTTCCTGGGTTAGTGGTTCTGTTGTGTGGTGTGTGGTTGCTGGCGAATATTTGCTTCAGGCTGGGGGCTGTGTGTAAGCAAGGACTGGCCTGTCTCCCAAGATCTGTGAGAGTGATGGGTCGTCCTTCAGGATAGGTTGTAGATCCTTGATGATGCGTTGGAGAGGTTTTAGTTGGGGGCTGAAGGTGATGGCTAGTGGCATTCTGTTATTTTCTTTGTTGGGCCTGTCCCGTATGAGGTGACTTCTGGGTACTCTTCTGACTCTGTCAATCTGTTTCTTCACTTCAGCAGGTGGCTACTGCAGTAGTAAGAACGCTTGATAGAGATCTTGTAGGTATTTGTCTCTGTCTGAGGGGTTGAAGCAAATGCGGTTGTACTGTAGAGCTTGGCTGTAGACAATGAAGCGTGTGGTGTGGTCCCCATGTTTATCCCCCCCCCCCCCCGAACTGTTCCTCAGACGTTCTTGTCAACTGCTGGAAATGGCCCACCTTGATTATCACAACAAAAGGTCGTCCCCCCCCCCTTCCACCCCCCCGCTCTCCTGCTGGTAATAGCTCACCTTAAGAGATCACTCTGGTTACAGTGTGTATGGTAACACCCATTGTTTCATGTTCTCTATGTATATAAATCTCCCCACTGTATTTTCCACTGAATGCATCCGGTGAAGTGAGCTGTAGCTCACGACAGCTTATGCTCAAATAAATTTGTTAGTCTCTAAGGTGCCACAAGTCCTCCTTTTCTTTTTGCGAATACAGACTAACACGGCTGCTACTCTGAAACCAGATTAATCATTCGCTGCCCGACCTTGAGTCTAAGGTTATTGCTTAGAAAAACTCAGTGAGCTTAGAATTAAACTGGTTCAACAGAACAAGTCTAGCTCTGACAGATCATAACACACTGGAGCTAAAAGCTTGGGTATGGAATAGACTGCATGAAACTTCCGTGACTTCGCTAAAAAGTCAATATTTGCACCCCCATTACAATTCTTTCCCACAGAAAAGCCTAAGTAGCTGTTTGACTCCTATACCGCACTTCCTCTTTCCACAGGCAAGAGCAGTGCCAGTTGTGCACTTAAGCTGAAAAAACGTCCACCTTCATCTCTGCCCCACCCCACCCCAAAAAATCAATTTTTCCCCCCTTTACTTTTTTTCTGTTCGGCCTTTGTAGCTTGCAGATGGAAACAAACAGTTTATGAAGTCAGCAGCAGAGAACTCTACTTCTCCAATTGTTCTGGAAGACAGAATCACAATCAAAAAAACCTGTCGCGATTTCACTAAGTTAACTGAAGGACGGGTGGGGGGGCAGGGTGTGCAGGAGGGGTGATTTTCTAATATTAGCTGACACACCTGCTTCAAAAGTCAGGTTAGTCCTAGTACCACCATGCTTCACCCAACCACCATTCGAACTCTAGCATGAGAACGAGCCAACGTTCTCATGAACATCTGCAGTTAGAGGTGAATGTGTTCTGCTCATTGGAAGGTGGGGGTCCGTACTTCCAGATTACGTACAATAGTTTTAGCAATACAGATTGAAAGCAGGCATCATGCATCAGAAAACACTGAAGCAGGAGGAGGGTAGGGAAGGTTATCAATGTTGAGGTCTTATACCTTGCAAGTTATCAGAGCTAGGGATGAATGCACCATTCAGGAAGTGCCCTCAGTCCAGCTGTGCTATTTTGCCACTGGGCCCGAACATAAGAACTGCAAGTCCTGAAATTTAGACTAGTGTCATTTTCAATCCCTGGCTCCTTTGACAGACTATGGTTTAGATTTATCCCTGGCTAGTTTGCTGAAGACATGCAGTAGTGTTGGATCCCAAAGCCCTCCCACATGGGAGTAGGCCCATTAAAAGACTAACCAAAAAAAACCAAAACACCACAGCTATTCCTGTGTTTAAGAGCTATAGGATAAGATTCATAATAAATATATCTAGGGGTATTAGTGCCATTTACTCGATTTGTGCTTAGCAAAAAAAACGCTTCAATCCTATGGTATAATGGACCTTTAATGAAAATTAACAGGCTAGAGCCTCGCTTCATTGATCATAGCCACTAAAAGGGCTCCTAAGGGATCTAGCTTTAAGTCCCCTTTGTGCTGCTGACTTAGCAAATGTCAAGATCTGGCCCACTGGGTTTTTGCACTTCACTAAATACAATTACACACCAATATGCAACATAACTCCATGTTCCTTCTTCTAACTTTACACTTTGAAATCTGGCTTTCTTCATGGACTTATAAACTAGAGTATTGTCTGGATTATAATTTTTCCAAAAAAAAAAAAAAAATCAATTATTCGCAAGTTGACACCCCCTCCGCCCCACAACTGGAGGTGGTTAGGGGAAAGAGTACAAAAATCAATGGGATTCACGCCTGTAAATAGCTTTTAGCGCTGCATGGCACACGTCAAAAGGAAACTATGCTCAAATAATGAAATTTTTCTCTCTGCTGTGAAGATAATCCCTTAAAATCTTGAGACTCCATACTCTCGCTTTTCTCTCTTTAAAAAAAAAAAAAAAAAGGAACTGCATACATGTTTGCTATTGGAATACTGCCTTGTTGCCTTGCTTGCAACTGGGTTTCTCACCTTTTTTGGGGGGCTGAGAAAGGGAGAAGATCACTGGATCATTTGTTTTGGAAAAAAACAACATGAACTTTAAAAGCAAGTTTAAGAAACAAAACTGGTCAAATAGATGAACTTTCTATGTCCTTTAAAACAACAAGTCCCTTTTCCCAGAGTCATGCTGACATCATTAATGATGCTTGTGCACAGATAATAAGCAAACAATAAAGACCCACGTCCACATCAGCTTCACTTTAAACACTGGGGGGCAGGAGGGAAAGAAGGGGAGGGGGAAGGAAGAGTCCATGTCTACCAAATATAAGAAGGACAAAAATCAATAGGGAAATAACTTTAAAAGAATCAATGAAGTTTGACACAAGACTAGTGTTTTTAAAATAATTCTAGTATTCACTAAAGAAACAAAAAAACCCCAAATGGATAGTCCCCAGTGGCACAATCTTGCAGACCTAATGAAGAAAAGTCAAATGGAGTTTACCAAGTCAGCCTGCAGGAACTGGTCCCTAGCACAAAGTCAGTTCTGGTTCTAATGTGGACATCAGAAGGACATAAAAGGCAGCAGACATTTGAATTGTTTGGAGCAGGAAAAAAAAAGCCAACTGTAACCTTTAAATTATAAAGTACAGTATGACTAAAGTCTGTAACTATATACTGGGCAACCCCAAAACCACCTTAGTAACAAGCTAAATATACATTCACCCAACTAGCTTAACAATAGCTGATGCCAGTTGTCTGACATTGCATTTCAATTTTTCCAAGTCTTTTGAAATAGCTTGATAGATGTCAAGTAAAATAAGATCAACCAGAAGGAAGATAGGTATCATCACATTGTGTTTGCAATAGACAAATGCTATATTAATAGAATACTGCATGGTTTCCTCTTTATCCAATGGAAAGGCCAAGTGTTAAAATACACACTGTACTAAGTTATTTTTGTCCTACTTGAAAAGAAAGAAAAAAAATATCTAGAAGCACGACAGTTATCTGTCCATTTTTAAAATAACCAAACAAACCCCAAACGAAAACCTTGTAAGTCACCAGTCACATCAGATATGGTCTTGCCTTTATATTTTCACTCTCCAAACAATGGAGATCCAGAAAACATCGAAGCAGGTACTAATCTTTGTGCCTCGATATTATTCAGCACACAGAGTGGGAACTCATGTGTGCATGCACTCAGTGAGCATTAATAAGGAAGTGTATATACAAACCAGTGGTTTGGTGCAAAATGAGCTTCCAAGCTGCCTTCAGATTGCACCAGGTAGATCATAAAGTCGACTCAGAAGGAGGTATCATAATATGCCCACGTGTTACTAACAAATGCAATTCTAACACCATTTGCACATCTCTCCTAAACCCAGGTGGGACATTTTGTGCAAAATTAGAGAGCAGATCATAACATTTCATCCCCAACCTCTCAATAGAGGGGTTCAGAGAGAAGAGTCTCTTGAATACAAGGTACGTGATTTTAGACCACCACCCATAGTCCTATTAGATTAACAGTCTTGGTTATTAAAACTCCTACCGCACCGGCAATGGAACAGCTGAACACTGGGGCAATGTCTTCTTGCGAAGAGCATTTTAACGACTCAAGTATAGATTTCTGAGGTTTTAAACGTCAGGAAGCCACGACTGATGATGAAATACAATAAGGTTGAGGAACAGGAACAGAAATTTGCAAACTTTCCAGCTGATTAAATGACCATAGCGCAAGGATTAAAAGAACCAACTTACCTTGGATGAGACAATTCTGTTATCACAGAATTTCTGCTCGATGTAAGCATCTGTTTCTGAAACTGGGCGGTGGCCAACAAACACGGTGCGTGTACCAACTCGTTTCTCTTCGCCAGCACACTGTCAGAGACAACAAGGTAAAGGCAAGTTAAGTCCCTGGCTCTCAAGTTCACACATTTCCATGCATGTGTCCAGATAACGAGTTCCACATGCTTCTGATTCTGATGGCTCCCACACAGCCCTTCTAAACTTCCATTGTCCTGGGCTCTCTCATTACAGTGTTGAATGGAATGAATGCAGTGTAGAAGTGATTATATGCATGGTCTCCTATCTCACACAAGGTGTAATTATTACTTTTCCAAATACCAGAAGACCACATTTATACCTTTATCAGCCTTTCCTGGTCCACTGCGAATGCCTAAGATATGTATGAGAGACAAAGTGGGTGAGGTAATAATCTTTTATTGGACCAACTTCTGTTAGTGAAAGATACAAACTTTTGAGCTTACAAAGAGCTCTTTCACCAACAGAAGTTGGTCCAATAAAAGATACTATCTCACCCACCTTGTCTCTCTATTCTGGAACCAACATGGCCACAACAACACTGCAAATAAGATAGGTAAAAAAAGCAAAGTTTTCCTCTACATCTGAGCATTTCTATTAGTGGCTGGCATTTCTCAAGTGGAAATACTCCAATCTGCTTGAGTTGCCTTAAACTCCTACGAAGAAGAAACCTTTCCACTTTCTGCTTCAGGAGAGGGGAAATACACTTCGAGGGCTTTGTCAGTCATTGCCTGGGGCTCCTTAATGGGAGCTATTTTGAGCTTCTGACCTCTGAACACATCTTTACACCAACCTTGAAATCTCTTCTGATCTATGGCCAAGTCATTTCTAAACATTTTTGGATTTGCTGTTTCTTTTTTAAATCTTCATATGTTCTGCTAAAACATCAGTGTGTGAATATTTAAGAAAAATTCTTCTTAGAGCTTGTCTACAGAAGCACTTCCGTTTATGGCAAGATTGGGTATAAATCTACTCTGAACACGAGGCACCTGTGTGGACTCTGCTGCCCTGCACTAAAAGTCCCCTAGTGCGCTTTCATCTACTCAGGGTAGAAGCATCTGCGGTGCGCCAAAAAGGCAGGTGTTAGCTGTATTATTAGAGTATCAGGAAAAATTAATTATTTTTCTTCTCGTTTAAGCATTCAGGTGCTCAAGAACATTTCAGCTGGGTGGCGAGCACAGGCAGAGACACACAAAAGGGACTCTCTACCGTTTCAAAAGGAAAGGTTTCATTACAGAGATTTTTAGGATGCAATGCTAATCTTAACTAAAGTCTCAGCAGACAAAAAAATATTGTTTCCAGTCCTTGGAGGTGGAAACCATTGAGGCATGCTGTGGCAGGCACGGTGAATGACGGCATCACAATTCGGACAGTCCACCTGCTGGCCAGGAGGATCATACCCACGTCTATGAGCCGGGATATCAGGACACTGGAGGGCCAGTCCAACTGGTATTAACCATACCACCAAGTCTTGAGATTTTATCACTAGTCTCAGCATATTTGGGGTTTATCTTAAAGTCACAGCTCCCGGTGTCATGTGATTAAAAAATGAAAGTGGAGATAAAAGTACATTTCTAGCCTTCACGTTTTCAAAGGACAGATTGAGAATGTGGAACTCTGGAAGCTGAAAATCCAGAAGGAATTTTTTTTTTTAATTTTTTTGTTTTTTGTTTTGTTAATTTCAGGAGTTTAAAGCCCATTATGATTTTTGAGGCCTGACTCATCCTATTACAATATTGGGTGTTTCCACACTTCCTGTGTCAGGTCTCTCAGGTCCATCTCTTGCATCTCACATGTTTCTCCTCTAGTTGCACTTCTCTCCTTCTGTGCCATTCCAGTTGAAGTATGTTTTCCTTGATGGCTCTCTGTGCTATTCTCCTCTTTAAACACTACATTTCCCACAGACGAACCCGCCTGAATGTGGAAAATCCATTCTGCTCCCAGCCCCGGTTCAGGAAATCACTACTAAATAAGAGAACAGCTCAGGTAGTCATCTGGAAACACTCCCATGTAATCCCAGTTTCATGCAGATAGTTGTAGGATTCACGCAATCCCATAGTTACACTTTAAAGCACTACATCAATGTCACGAGGCTAAAATATGGCAGGCAGATTTCTTTTTTTAAACCAGAGTGAGATGCTACAAATGAATTTTAACCCACTGTCACACCTTAATTAAAGCCACTCGACCGGATAGCCTTCATGGTAAAGAGAACAACAGGACTGCAGGGTATTTATAAACATGTCAGCACTCCAGGTCAAACATGAAAAGAATTTCTCTCATAGTTAAAAAACAGACCTGTTACTCTCTCTTTCACACATATTTCTCCAACCAAAACCAAAAGAAAACTCTGATGAAAAATATTTGGACCTGGAAGCACAAAAAGACCTCAAAATAATAATAATAAAAAAAACAAAACAAAAAAAACCCCCCACACATTTCCAGCAGGATATTAGTACTAATTGTTTGCACTGTAGTGGTTCTCCGAGTCTCCAGTGAGGATCAGGGCCCCACTGTGATAAGAACTATATAAACCCACAGGAAGGCACAATCTTTGCTCTCAAGATTTTACAGTCTCCTTTGCAGATATGCCCCACTTGTCTAGTGGTGAGAAAGGCATAAGGAGACAGCCAAACCAATTACCATTTCATATTCTGAAATATTTGTGCATAAATCAAGATCAAACACTTAAGATTCCCACTGACTTAAATTTGCTGCTGGAACGAAAAGTCAGAGGGTTAGCTACAACTCAGTCACCAATTTCATGTACACATTTGGAAATTAATCCAGAATAAAGTCGGGTGTGAATTTAAAGTGCAATAACTATTCCAGAATAGCTCCCCTTGTGGATGCTCTTATTCCAGAATAGTTTCGCGTAATCCTCTTTGAAAGCATATTAAGCTAAACCAGCAAATGGCACTCTCATTCTACATGGAGAGCTATTCTAGAATCACTATTACAGAACAGTTATTGCAGTCAATTTCCAAGTGTAGTGACAAGTCTTGCATTATCTTTAATTTACTTAGTCTTTTCAGTTCTTGAGAGAATATGCAACTACATGCAAGTCTTTTTAATGCAACGAAGAACGAACTAAAGATAATATATGTAAAAGGCAAGGAACCTGAAAGCTCATTTAGTGAGAAGAGCAACACTACTTGGAATAGCTCTTATAAGTTAAATCCCAACCAGTTTTAAGTTTGAGTTTGAGTCAATTAAATAGCAGGAAAAAGTGGCTTTTACAATTTTGCAATTAATATTTGACAGCTAAATCGATACATTACCACGATACAGATATATACTGGGTATTCGTTTGTATGATATGGAAGACACCAGTAACCTGTAGCCCTCAGAAATTCTCTACTTGAATGTGGAAAGCACTGGATGTGCAGTATACCGTTGGGCTGACACATTTGCACTGGCTTCTGATTGGCAACCACACGCAAGCTTCCTGGATGATTACAAGTGACCATTTTAGAACAAACCACAATAATTTCTTAATTAGGTTCCCGTCCTTTCTAAATTCCATCTCGCATGCAAGATTTTCATTCACGGACTACATGGAGAAACTCACAATTGTGTGACCTTGAGAATTCTGTTCCCAGCAGTAGTAAGCTTGTAGTTTATCTCCTGGGGTCTCCGAGTCTCTCTTTCTTGGTACTTAATGCTATGTACTAGGAAATTTTAAAAGATGTTGAAAACCACTGCTATGCTCAGAAAAGCAACAACATCTTCTTCAAAGCCACTTTTCTAAAATAGAGAGCAGGAAGTATCTGCAAGCTGTAAACCAGGGTAGCTCCAACTGAAACCAAGACAGGATGACTAGTTTTCTACTCCCAACAGCCTTACACGACAAAGGAAGGAGCATCTTTGCTCAGAGACTGATGTGCCTACCAGACTCTAAACCAGGGGTGGGCAAACTACAGCCCGAGGGCCGCATCCAGTCCTTCAGACATTTTAATCGGCCCTTGAGCTCCAGCTAGGGAGTGGGGTCCAGGGCTTGCCTCGTTCTGCACATGCCACGGCTCCGTGCAGCTCCCAGAAGCAGTGACATGTCCCCCGCTCCACCTCCTATGCATAGGGGCAGCCAGGGGGCTCCGCACATTGCCCCCGCAGCTCCCACTGGCCAGCAACTGCGGCCAATGGGAGCTGCAAGGGCAGCACCTGCAGACGGGGCAGCACACAGAGCCACCTGGCCATGCCTCCGAATAGGAGCCGGAGGAAGGACATGCCGCTGCTTCTGGGGGCAGCTTGAGGTAAGCGCCACCTGGAGCCTGTACCCCCTGAGACTCTCCTGCGCCACAACCCCCTGCCCCAGCCCCCTCCCGCCCTCCGAACCCCTCAGTCCCAGTCCAGAGCACCCTCCTGCACCCCCAAACCCTTCCATCCCCAGCTCCACCCCAGAACCCACACCCCCAGCCAAAGCGCTCACCCCCTCCCGCACCCATTCCCCAATTTCATGAGCATTCATGGCCCACCATATAATTTCCATACCCAGATGTGGCCCTCGAGCCAAAAAGTTTGCCCACTCCGTTCTAAACAGTAGGGATTTGCCTGATTCTGCAGAATGCTTTCCTGACGCTGTCAGAGTTTCATTTTGAATGCACCTGTATTCCTCCTCCGTGATCCCTCAAGGACACTCATTTAAGGTTTCCGGCTCTCAGTCATCACCTCTCGTGGGTGGAGACTTGTGTCCCTCTTCCTCCAGCCTGGAATTTTAAAGCTACAGAGCTCACTGCCTTACACTGTGATACCCCCAGCAAGGCAGTCTGTCTAAAGGCCAGCACCGGCACATCTCCCTCTAAGGGCTGTGAGCACAGTACTGCCGGCAGTTAAAAGTTGCCACACGGCTGCTCCTAAGCAAGCACCTTTATTCTTAAGGCAAAAGTGTTCCAGAGAAAACAGACTAAAACCAATAAAAGTTCCACCCCACATGCTAAAAGCTAACCAGACATCACCCATCGGTCTTAAGGGGCCCTGGTAGGCCAAAATCTTTCCAACCCTTCCACAAGGGATGGGGCCCTTGAACAGCAGGTCCTGCCGGTTTGCTGCATCAGAAAGAAGGCCCTGAGTCAGTTTAAACCCAGCTTTTTTACATCAAAAGCCCTTCCGTTGTTGGTTGGTTTCTGGGAAAAACAAACAGTCTGAACCAGTCTATGCAAGTTCCCGCAGAAGGGGATCTCTCTCTAGAGGTGTTTTACCACCTAAGCCTGTGGTTCTCAACCAGGGGTACATGTACCCCTGTACTCCTGGGGGTACGCAGAGGTCTCATCAACTCATCTAGATATTTGCCTAGTTTTACAACAGGCTACATAAAAAAACACTAGCGAAGTCCACACAAACTAAAATGTCATACAGTGATGTTTATACTGCTCGATAGACTATACACTGAAATGTAAGTACAATATTTATATTCCAATTGATTGATTTTATAATTATATGGTAAAAATGAGAAAGTCAGCAATTTTTCAGTAATAAGTGTGTGCAACACTTTTGTATTTTTAGGTTTGATTTTTAAGCACGTACTTTTTAAGTGAGGTAAAACTTGGGGGTACGCAGGACAAATCAGACTCCTGAAAGGGTACAGTCGTCTGGAAAGGCTGAGAACCACTGTCCTAAGTGATTCACTTTAATCACCTCCCACTATTTTAGTTCTTGAAACAGTTGTGATAACCACCCCGCCCCTATGGAGTAGGCCACAATCATAAATAAAAATACCTGGCTCACAGGGATAGACGTGCTTAATACAATATATTCCCCCAAAGATACTGCATTTGCTTGCAATATCTGCCACAGGCCTAGACCACTTTAAAACAGAAAATTAAGGGTATTCACGTGTGTAGCCTGTATAGAAAGGGTCTTCTCAGATTTTGCTGAATTTTCCAGACTCAAGGCTTGGATTTTAAATTAATACAGAAACGTTTCCAACTTTTGCTTGAAGGAATTAACAGCCAGAAAGGCTAATATAGCACTCAGATACCATACAAACTCCTCTCACTCTTTTTAATCCTTAGTTTAGGTTGTTTGCTTTGAAACTCAACCCAACAATGCAATACGCTGAGCAGGCGCCAAATGGCTGGCAAACATGCTCTCTGCTGCTGCACTGGTACATAGCTAACACACTCTGGCTTCATGGCCTAACATTCCATTCAGCTCAAAAGCCCCTGCTGCAGGAAACGCTTCTCAAACCGCACACAAATTCCAGACGCAGAAAAGGCACTTGGAAAACTCACGCTAGATTAGCAGTGTCCAGCATTAGCTAGGATCTGAGGAAAGCTTGCAGCATCAATGGCTATTAGCCAAGATGGTCAGGGACGCAACCCCGTGCTCTGGGTGCCTCCAAGCTCCGTGTCATTTAGTCCAGACGCTGGGACTGGATGACATGTGATGATGGCTCACTCGACAGATTGCCCTGTTCTGTTCATTCCCTTGGAAGCATCTGGTACTGGCCACTGTCGGAAGACAGGATACTAGGCTAGATGGACCATTGGTCTGATCGTGTATGGCCGTTCTTATTTAACGTAAAAGCCAAAGCCATGCACACCGAGCAGCGCGGATGAAGTATGTCTCAGAGACCAGCGATCCCTCTCACGCTCACCCCACTTACTCCCCAATGCCTCCCCACCTCCGAAACCACACATGGGGTCAGGGGAAGGCCAGGATGTCAGAGAGCTGCTCTGGGAGTCTCCTGCTCAGCTCCTCAAGTTGCCCCTCCCCATGCTAGCAGAGGGGGAGATTTTGCCCTACCTATGAAAACTTACTTGTACCTGCATCCACGGGAGTTAGGAAAGGTGGGTTTTCACACGGGCAGATGTGCCCACGCACCTCTGCTGAAATGCAGATTAAATGATCAAGATGAACTAACAATACAGGCTGCCGTTCTGTGAAGAAAAGAGCTGAGTGAAACGTGCTCCAAAAATACCAAGGGCAGCACACACGCCCCAAGCCTGGCTTCCGAGCCTAGAGAGCATTTACAGAATGATCAATGTAGCACCTTCATTTTTGCAGAAGCCAACAATTGCAGCCAGTATCTCTACGGTTACATAGTACATTCCATCCTCAAGCAGGTCACCAGCTATCCACTCTGAGTTTCACGTGCAATGCAGCACTGTCACCTCTAGCAAGAGCTGTGGCTGTCAGACCTCTCTGGACTGCAGAGCATGAGAATGAGAGAGAAGCCAGGAAGTGAAGATTACTGCACTGAAACTAGAGAAGAAAGCAAGGCCACAGACAAGTCTGTTGTACTGACAGGGCAACAGCAAGCACCACAAACCTGAGATCCTGGAGTGAGAGGCAGAGCCATTCACACAATGCCTTCTAAAACTGAAGAAGAATGCTGGAGACTAGGAAGCAAGTCCCAAGTCCCACAATCCCTTTAAAGGCTCCAAGAGGGAGCGGACTGGAGCCAAATATGGTTTGCTAGCATCTCTTTAGTTCAAGAGAGAGGAAATGAAAGCTTCCTGCACTGCCAGAAATGCACTCAGGGAACTCTAACCAGGATGTTGCAAACTTCCCCAATCAGAAAAAGAAACAATGAAAAAAAAGGAAAAATCCCACTAACATTTTTATGAAACATACGAGGTTCACTCCATAAGCATAGCCCTTCCTTGTTTGAAGAAGGAATAACGTACGAAGCACACAATTCTCTAGTTATAACAAAGACCATATCTACCAGCTAGACAGACCTGCCTCTTCTTCACCAGTCTGCATTAGTGTCAGTACTGAGTCTTTCAATTCTGCTTTGATTTTTCCTCCTCAATTTTTTCAACTGCAACAGCTAGTACAAGCATACACCCCCTGACTAACCTGCTGCACCCCAGAGATCTGGGCAGAGAATGCCACAAGGAGGAGAAGCTCTGTCATTATGTGGTCCAACCAGCCTTCTCTTCCCAGCCTGGCTCGTCCTGCTTTGCCCACTTTCTGGTGATCTTCTGCACTAAAAACTCACTTTATCCCACGAAATTCCAAGGCACCTGACAATATAGTATGTCAACACCAATAAAGACACACACAGAGTGTAAAAGAATAAATGGACACAAATCTGACAACAGGAATCATAACGTTCAAAAGCCAGTAGGAGAACACTTCAGTCTCCCTGGTCACTCAATAACAGACCTAAAAGTGGCAATTCTTCAGCAAAAAACCTTCAAAAACAGACTCCAATGTGAAACTGCAGAACTGTAATTAATTTGCAAACTGGACACCATCAGATTAGGCCTGAATAAAGACTGGGAGTGATTGGGTCATTACAAAACCTAAACCTAATTTCCCCAATACTAATTTCCCCCTACTGTTACTTATACCTTCTTGTCAACTGTCTGAAATAGGCCACTCTCATTACCATTCAAAAGTCATTTTTCCTCCCTTGGTATCCTGCTGTCAATTGAATTGTCTTGTTAGACTAACCTCACGCTTGGTAAGGCAATTCACATATTTTCATGTATTTATACCTGCTCCTGTATTTTTCCACTCCATGCATCTGATGAAGTGGGTTCTAGCCCATGAAAGCTTATGCCCAAATAAATTTGTTAGTCTCTAAGGTGCCACAAGGACTCCTCGTTGTTTTTACAAACAGTTGGGCAACCCACTGCAAATTATTCTGATTTTCCAGTTAATATGTAAGCGAATGCACATACAAAATCTTCTATGTAACTAACAAAAGTTATTTGTTCATTTTGCTGTGTAAATGAAAGCTGCTATTTTGACAATGGCACTAAATACTTCATTATTTTACAAACCATATTAACAGGTTACTAACTAATTGGTTGTGAAGGCTTAAGGAGACCTTAACTACAGTGTTCTCAGCAATTTAAAAGCAGAGGCTGCTGTTTTTGTGTGTAATATACACATTAATATGTGTATATTAGCAGAGAGAGAGCAAGAGAGAGGATTTAGGGATTTTTCTACTGTATTTAATCAAGATTTAGATTTTGCTATAAAAACCAAAAAGAAAATACATTGTTTATCTATGAGCCAAGCGTCAGTCTCATTGTCTGGTGGATCTACCTGTTTTTTCCATGTATGAAAGGCTAGTAATCAGCATGGGAGTTACTATAAGAAATGTCATAGCTTCCCGTGGCACAAGGCTCCTCCACAGAGGAGATGAATCACACAATTAGATTTTTCCACTGGCTGCATTATCACTCTCCTCTGTAAGTGGCTGGGTGTTTGCAGGAGAGGTCAGGGAACAGGACCTCCTGAATATTTTTCAGATTTAGCTTGCACAGGTAAGCAGTGGCAGATCAAATGTATTTTGATCTAAAGAGCATGGAAGCCCAGATCGTGGGGGGGGGGGGGAGAGAGATGAGTCTGGGGGTGGTCACTTCATCATTCCCGCAGAAAGCTTAGGGTAGAAGATTATGCTGTCTATTAACGTGATATTGCATGCATTCTCTCCCTGCCTGCTGGAAACACCTGCCCAGCAGGGACTGCATGCAGAGGTCCTGTTAATGCTTGGATGCCAGGAGGATCGGAAGACACTGGCTGTGCAGATGTACTGGCCCTCTGTACAAGGGTTCCAGCAATCTGTGGATGCCCCGAGATGCATGGAACCTCACCACTGACCAAGGGGAAAGGGCGTCTTGGCAAGTGAGGACGATCAAGCACCCTACCTGCTTCACTTGAGGATGACCCCCACTCCAAGGGATCCCTCTTGAGATGTTTCAGGGCCACAACCTGCGCTCACTCCACATTCAATTAGTCTCTACTGTGACTTATGCTGCTACCTGTAAACCTTCCAACAAAGCTGCACTCACAGTTGAGCTGCTGGGGATCAGGACCACCCCAACCCAGAGCTGCAAGGCTCCACATAAAGCCAATGCTCAGTGGGTTTTGAGGGTATTAGAGGTTTTTAAATCAAGTTCTGATAAAGCAAAAGCTCTTTCACAGTGTCATGCAAATGGGGCTGGAGGATTAGGAGTTATTAGGCCAACATACATGTACAACATGGGAGGTCTCAAATTACCCCAGCCTCCTCCTTTGGCTATTACAATGCCATCTGGACAGCTTCTGCCTCTGTACAAGGGGTTGGAAATAGATTGCATTAGGTTATGATACCTATGCTGACTTGCAGTATATTATTCAGCCACTAGATGTTGCCACTTGCTGTAGCACATATGCCAGAGAGGGTATTGCTCCTGGTCAACAAGGGAGACAGAACTGGAACTCAAGCTATGTAAATTTTCAAACAATTGTAGATATAGTTGTAACTGTTTTCTACAAATCTAACACCTCCTATTAAAGAGGAGTTGTGATTCCATAGATCAAGACACAGTTAGAGTAGCTTTGTGGACTCCCCATGTCCCCAAAGCCACCTCCCTTGAGGAGAAAACTTGCAGGAAACTTTGAGCTCAAGCCTACAGACTTTCATTCACGCACAGGGTTTCCTCCAGATAGGGACAAGCTAGTCCTATAATAATGAGGTAACAGAAGGACCAGAAATATGTGAAAATGAGATGGGAGTGAAGACAGAAAAAGGAAGAGAAACTGGGAAAGAAGAGCAGTCACTTAAGTCTCATTCTCACAATGTAGGACATTCCCCTCACCTCAACAGAGCAACAGCCCCTATGGTGCACAAGACCAGGAAATACAGGAATAGGTCAGACAGAAAACAAAAGCTTAGAATCTATTTCAGCTGTGTTCCCAAACAATTATCCTGTCTTCTAAGCTTATTTTAAAAAGCCTATCAATCCACCTGGAGGTCTTATTCTATGCTCACAGACACACTAATCAACTTTCAAACTTGAGGTTCAAACTACATTTAGAGTTCAAAGGGCTCCTTTTAAAAACATCAGCCTAGAAACAAATACCAACTGTATTTTAAGTATTCACTCTCCATTTGATATTTTAAAAGACATGAGTGTGCTGAAGCTGTTCCACTAAGAGTCTTTATGTTAGTCTGCCCTTCAAAATCCACCCTGTGAAAGGCAAAAAGAAAAGGAGGACTTGTGGCACCTGAGAGACAAACAAATGTGTTAGTCTCTAAGGTGCCACAAGTCCTCCTTTTCTTTTTGCGGATACAGACTAACATGGCTGTTACTCTGAAACCTGTGAAAGGCACATTTTCAAAGCCATGCACAGAAGTCAGATGCACAACTCGCATAACTCAACAATGTGATTTTTTTGCCTCACCCCGCTCACTGCTTTGAGTGTGTATTACTTAGCTGTATATATTACAACACCAGAGCACTATTGCTACAATGTATCACAGTTTCCATCATGTACAAATCAAGATAAGCATTGTAAACAGCTCTCTCCCCTTTTCCTAAACTTCTCTTTTAAAATATTTTTGTGGATTATTGCTGTGTTCGAAGTGCCCTCTTTTGCAATAAACTACAGCTCGGGCATAAAGCAACTGGAAGTAATGGACTTACTATACAAAGTAACCAGTTTTGAGTTCCAAACACTCATCTCCTTTGGTAAGCCTATGAGAGGACATCAGCAGAGCAAAATGTCAGGGCTTATGGTTTTCTTCAAATCATTTAAGGGTTGTTGGGTTTCTTTCCCTGCATAAGACAAAGGATCAAGTGTGGTTGCTGATAACACGTATAACAAATGGAAAATTAGCAATTCCTACGTCAGCCAATGGAGGCACTGAACCAGGACTCGGGTTCAATCCCTCATTCACTGGGGGCAGAGTGGGACTGGGTCAGGTGGTGCTCCCTCCCCACCCCCAGGGGGCTTGCCCAGGCCCGTCACAGACACACACACAAAGTTTGGGGACCACTGTATTACTCTAACAGAAACAACAAGTGGCGGCTTTCCTGAGGCTCCAAGCAACAGAAAGAACCACGTGGGGAATATATTTGAAACAACCAAACTAATCAAAACAACTTCTAAATTCACTACAGCTGTCTCTTCACTCCACAAGGTAATCACAAACAGCTGTCCTAAAAAAGGATCTAATGGGGGGGGAGGAGGGGGAAAACAAAAAAAACCCCAGACATTTTAGAAAGTGAAATCTGCTAAAAACTGGAGATACTTACAGAGCACACAACAATACAAAGCTTTTCCCCAACCGAAGGGAGTTGCAACCTACCCTAAATATATCCAAAAGGCATAGGAAATATTAAGTCAAGTTATTCAGCTTAGAATTTCTGAAGTAACAGAACAGTTTTAGGCCTTGTCTACACTCCAGGGGAAATTCCATCTAAGCTACGCAATTTGAGTTACGTGAATAGCGTAACTCAAATAGACGTAGCTTAGATCTACCTACCGCGGGGTCCACACTACGCGACATCAACAGGAGATGCTCTCCCGTCGACTCCCCTAACTTTTCTCGATGAGGTGGAACACAGGAGTTGACAGGAGAGCGATCTGTGGTCGATTTAGCAGGTCTACTGCCGATGCATCGATCCCCTGGTAAGTGCAGACAAGCCCTTAGTCTAATTACCCTTGTATCATTGCATTTACCAACTGATGCAGAGGGGGGCAAAAAATTTTTTAAAAAATCGACAATTAAAGAACACGCATGCACGCACACACACGCACACGCCCCCCTAACCTCCGTGGCAATTTTCAAAAGTCAGCTGATCTATAGCAAACTAAGTATCAGGGGAGTAGCTGTGTTAGTCTGTATCCACAAGAACAACGCGAGTCCAGTGGCACCTTAAATACTTAACAGGTTTATTGATTTATTTATGCCCAAATAAATCTGTTAGTCTTTAAGGTGCCATCGGACTCCTCGTTAGAGCAAACAAGGCTCTCTGTCTGGGTCCGTTTTATTGCCACATTTTATCACCCCATTTTTATCATACTACTTGTAGCAGGTTTTTACGTGACTGTTTGCAGGCAGTTACTGTTCACAGAAGTGGCATTTTAATTAATACCTGACTGCAACACTTCTACAAAACATTTAGTAATTAAGTAACTAAACAGACTATTCTTACCCACATGGACCATAATGTCAGCCATAGTTCCTGGTTTATAGAGAATTCCATAGCTTTTAAAACCAATTTAGCTTCGACACCAAAGAGGCATTTGATACAATGTGAAAATCCAGGGAAGCAAAATACTGGTTTTAAATTATTTAAAAAAAACTAGCAAAATCAAAAGGAAAACAACCTCTGCACAAAAGCTGAGCAAAGATCAGTGTGGTATGACGCGAAGCGCATTCAACTAGACCAAATGCTTTCCAGGAGGAGGGATCATTTAAGTAGGGACAAGCTGGAAAATTGTTCACTTTCACTGGAGGGTATGGGGTGCTTTGATAGCAGATTCTAATTGAAAGGTTGAAGTCCAATGCTTTAGCAGAGCAAAGCTGGAGTTTTAAACAAATATCCTTTCACCTGTATTCAGGCTCATGCTCTTCATATAATTTTAGCCAGAAAAATATAGCCAAGGTTGCAACAGTTGTAACACCAACTGCAAACAGCATTATACAGAATCAACTTCTTTTAACACAGGTGGGGGGGGGGAGGGGGGAGAACCAATCAGAATTAGTTATGCAGTTATCATCATACGCCACCATAATAAACAGATCAATAAAATATAGCAGGGAAAATATATTTCCTTACCCAGAGTGAGGATAACGAGGACTTTTTTACATGGCTTTTATTGTGAAATATATATCTCAATAACATTGTGCTAGCAAAACTTATGAGCCTGTTTGCAGTCTCCTTCAAACCACCTTAAACTGATGTTACTCCACAGATTTTGAGAGAGTCATTCTTGATTCCAACAGGCCTTATCACCCTCAAGGTATAAAAGCCTCAAAAGTCTGACTGTTCCAGGCTTATTTGGAAGGCTATTTCATTTCTGCTAGTGCATGAAACTTAATACAGCTGAACTGTAAACAGCCATTTACAGGCCGCCCATGCAGGGAGAAGGAACTGAAATTGTGGCCAAGAAAACAGCTTGCAATAAGTGCTGAATGGTTCAGACTTCACCTGGAGCAAGTTTCATGTCACCTCCTCCGCCCACTGTCCAGTCCTAACTAACCTCTAGCCTGTGCTTCTGATGTGATCCATTTTCCTTGCTACGGATTCTTGACCCGAACTTTGGGAGCAGCTGACAGGCCAGTGAGCCAGGGCAGGTGATCCCAGGGGCTGGGAAGGGTTCTGGCCAGCGAATCCAAGAAGGCATGAGCGAGGGAAATCTTACTGGCTGCAACAGGTGAGCGAGAGGTCTCAGGGAAGGGAATGTGCCCCAAGATCGTGGGGTGGAGAGGGACATTGGGTTTGATCTTTTTGAGGGGGGCTCAAGAAGAAGGCTGATCTACTGGGGGTAGGTAGGAAAGGATCAGTGATTCTCTTCAGGGCTGGGGGGACTGGCCTGAGAAACAGGGAAAACCAACCAACCAAAAAGCTGTAGTTTTTGCCAACAGGTTTTTAGTGCAGTTAATGAACCCTCAGTGCTTTGAGGATGTTTAGAAACACACACACACACACACACACCCCCCCCCCAAGGGGCTTAAAACACTCAGCCAACTTCATCCCTGGTGCAACTCCATTAGTGCCATTGGCGTAAAATCCAGGAATGAATTTGGCCCATCCATTGTCCTCATGCTCTTCCCTCCCCACCCCACCCCATCCCTTGTTTTCACAGGATGGACCCTTTCCCCAAGTGTTCTCCAAAGTGGGACATTACTGTCACACCACCTCAGCTGCCTGGATGGCTGGGCAAGTCTTTAGTCCTTGGACTGTCTGCATAGCCTCTCCCTCTCCTGTAGAGGCAACAAGGCACACCGGTAAACAAGGCACTGAGCCTGCAAACAGAGGAGATACGTGCAGATTTGCAGACTTGGAATAACATGCAATTGGTTGACTAAAACAACAACCTGGGTACAAGGAAATGGGAACAGAGTGTTGGTGCAATAAGTCAGGCAACATAACAAATATCCAGTGCTTTTCATCAGCAGATTTCAACACACTTTCCAAAGGAGGGCCCCACTGTGCATCTGGAGAAACTGAGGCACAGAAAGGTGAAGCAACTTGCCCAAGGTCATCCAGCAGGCCAATGGCAGAGCCGAGAATAGAATCAGGGCTCCCGAGTCCCAGTCCAATGCTCTATCCACTAGGCCACGCTGCCTCAAATAAATGCTTTAAGGAAGGGCTGTTCTTCCTTTCAGAAAGGAGGACTTTTACACGCGAAAAAAACAGCTTTAATAGCCTGAGATTCCAGGAAAAGTCGACCTGGAAAACAAAACTACTTAAAGGGAGGGGCAGGGATAAAACAAACTACAAAATTGGAACAAAGAACTTGACTGAGTACAACCCTTCTCGTTGCCAAGAAGGATCAGCTGCTCGCCGGGCTCTAGAAGGGGAGATGAACCCACTGAGAGCAGTTTGCGTTCTGATCAACAGCGAGCGTGCAAATGATGAGCCAAGCCTTACGCTTTGGAGACTTCACAGTGACCTGGAGGGAGACCGTGTTTCCTCTTCGTGAGGGTTTGGCTCGGCCATCTGATGGCCCTCCTGATACGTGCAGTGGAAGAGGAAGTGATCCATGCCATGTGCCTGGAAATAGTCTCTCAATCACAAACAAAGCGCTTTCATTCAAGCTGCTGCAAAGACAACTAGACTCGCAAAAGGAAACTACGGCTAATGGCCCTCAGGTCTCCCAGTGGGAGGAAGGGTCACTGGGGCACAGTCTTACTGTAACTCCAAAGGATCCCAAAGTGCTTTAGAACTCCAGGCTCACACAGGGCTTAAAAATGCCACACACCAGCATGCCCTGGAAAGGGGTGGGGAGGGAGAAAGAGACAGGAGGAAGAGGAAGTGGAGTACAGAGATCTTCCTTCCTCCCTCCAGTTCAGAGACAACAGGGGTAGAACAGAGGTGGAAATGATTCTAGCTCTTTCCCCCAACCCCACCCCAGCAGCTAAGCATCTTTGGAGAGGGCAAGAAGAGAGACGTCTCAGCCAGCACATAGATGGGGGCAGCTCAGGGTAAAAGAAAATACTCCTCTCCTCTGCAAGATCGAGGGACAGTGCCCTGGGAGAGATCCCAGCATCCTTCGCACTTACCAGCGGCTGTGGACGGTGGGGAGAATGGGCTCCTTTCCCTGGTAAGGACCTTCACCGGTGAAGCCTCCACCAACGCCACCTTCCTCTTCACTACTTTGGCCCCAGAACAATAATTTCAGAGATGACCCGTCTTTAAATGTTGCCCCGGTGGAGTCCCACAACCGGGGAGGAGAGTGAAAAGGGTTTTCCCTGACACGATGTACCAAGCGGGATCAGAGCACAAACCTGTGACCTGAGAGGATCTCTGGATTTGTACTTGTCAATGGTGCAGCCAGGGAAGATGAGCACGTGCCCTCCAAAGCCTGCAATACCCAGGAGCAAAGACCTAGGAATAACACAACCTGGGTATTGACACAGCTCAGGACAACGATGGTCAGTCTCCCTCTGTAGAACCATTGTTTACTGTTCGATTTAGAACGCCAGCGTTAGGCAAGTTTAGAACCACCCCATCTCACAGCATGTAATGCATGGGACTGTGCAGAAACTCCAGACTGACATTCAGTCTCTATGCACTCATGATTATATCCAATACTGGGAGCTCAGCACATTGTTAAAAGTTACCAGAAACTCATGTGATTGCACACGCTCTTCTCAAAAACACTTACAAAAAGCAAACCATCAGGGCTCCATGGGTGGTGGAGACAGGAAACTGCCCCTTTAACCTGAGTTTTCTGCCACTAAATGACATTTAGGGCAGGATTCACTTCCGCTCCGTAGGATTAGAGCAAATTGCAGCTTCACGGCATAGTAGGGAGACCAAGGCATGGAGCCGTCACTGAAGAGAGCAGCACAGAACTTCCACCCTGTGCAAATGCTCTCAAAGCCAAAGGGGGTGAAGCCAAAGCTCCCTGCAGATTCCAAAACTACACTTGAGGCAGACACTCCCCAAAGCCCAACTCTAGGTATTTTTAACTCCTTCCACGCAAGACATTTTGAGCTCCTGAACAGCCCAGCAATACAAGAGCAGGAAGCGCTGCGTGTGTACTTCTCTGTTTTAGACAACAGAACAGAGGAGTCTAAAGAGAGCGACAGTGGGAAACTGCTCTTCACCAATAACCCTGCCACACTGCCCACAACTGCAGTGTCAGGACAGCTGTGTGTTGCAAAAGCCCATCGCATCCGTCACCACAAAACTAGCCACAGTCCCCAGAGCAGACACTGGGATGTTCTGCATTAATTCCTGCTGTTACATGGAAAATGTTGCTCATGCTGACACAGATGCCATGGCGTTTTGAATGAACACACTTGGACTCTTTCGCCTGTCCTGCTGGCTGGCTTGCTTGCGAAACCCATCAATTACATCACAGTACAAGTAGCATTTTAAATTTTATTTTTGCCAGCACAAACTTTTTAGTTTGACCGCTGTGTTGACAGTATATGAAGCTCGGTGTCACATGACAACTTGAGAGACAAGAACTGAAGCTGGGTTTTAAAGAGATCCTGAAGGATGTACAGAAGTCATGAAGAAAATCTAATGTGGTCTCTTCCCTTTTCAAAAATCCAACCCCCTTCATGCTCAGCTCACATCTCCCACTGCAGCCATTTGCAGGCTCCCTCGGAAATCCAGTAAGCATTTCCAAGAAAATCCAGTGACTTGATCCAACAAAAATGAATGCAAAGTGGCTTGGGGGGGGAAGGTTCCAAGTTTGCAATTATCTAGTTTGCGTCATCTGGAATGGCAATAATCTGCTAGGTTTTCAGTCCCTTCCCAGTTCTTTGAGAGCCTAGAGTTCTTGAACTAAAAATACAAAATCTAAACATTCTGCATGGGATTCTGGTCAGCTTTTACTCAAATCTCTTCCATCTACAGCCATCCTCTGCTCCTGTCTGATTTCTCCGCATTTGAACCAACAGGAATCTACCTGCATTGCCCAGGACACAGTTTGAAACCAACTTTGTTTCATCACCTGGAGCAGTTTTCTCCATATCCCATCGCCTGGAAAGTAGCCATACTTCAACCAAAAAAAACCCTTCAAAAACACTTCTACCACCCAGAGGCAAGGTTGTGACCTGTCACAGTCAGCTGGTAAAGAGAGACTTGATTTTCAGAGCCTCTGACAACCTGCAGTAGAAGCACTTTCCTCAGTAATCTGTTTCCTGATCGAAGGGCTTGATCCCAAGGCCACTGAGTCAATGAAAACAATGAGGAGTCCAATGGCACCTTAAAGACTAACAGATTTATTTGGGCATAAGCTTTTGTGGGTAAAAAAACCCACTTCTTCAGATGCAGGGAGTGAAAATTACAGATGCAGACATTATACATGAAGAAAAGGGAGTTACCTTACAAGTGGAGAACCAGTGTTGACAGGTCCAATTTAATCAGTGTGGATGTGGTCCACTCCCAATAATTGATGAGGAGGTGTCAATACCAAGAGAGGGAAAATTGCTTTTGTAATGAGCCAGCCACTCCCAGTCCCTATTCAAGCCCAAATTAATGGTGTTAAAATTTGCAAATGAATTTTAGTTCTGCAGTTTCTCTTTGAAGTCTGTTTTTGAAGTTTTTTTTGCTGAAGGATGGCTACTTTTAAATCTGTTATATAATGTCCAAGGAAATTGAATTGTTCTCCTACCGGCTTTTTTGTATGTTACCATTCCTGATGTCCAATTTATGTCCATTTATTCTTTTATGTAGGGACTGTCCAGTTTGGCCAGTGTACATGGCAGAGGGGCACTGCTGGCACATGAGGGCGTACATAACGTTAGTAGATGTGCAGGTGACTGAGTCCCTGATGGTGTGGCTGATGTGGTTGGGTCCTCTGATGGTGTCACTAGAGTAGATATGGGGACAGAGTAGGCAACAAGGTTTGTTACAGGGATTGGTTCCTGGGTTAGTGCTTCTGTGATGTGGTGTGTAGTTGCTGGTGAGTATTTGCTTCAGGTTGGGGGGCCGTCTGTAAGCGAGGACTGGCCTGCCTCCCAAGGTCTGTGAGAGTGAGGGATCGTTCTCCAGGATAGGCTGTAGATCGCTGATGATGGCCAGTGGTGTTGTGTTATTTTCCTTGTTGGGCCTGTCCTGTAATAGGTGACTTCTGGGTACCCGTCTCACTCTGTTAATCTGTTTCCTCACTTCCTCAGGTGGGTATTGTAGTTTTAAGAAGGCTTGATAAAGATCTTGTAGGTGTTTGTCTCTGTCTGAGGGACTAGAGCAAATGCGGTTGTATCTTAGAGCTTGGCTGTAGACAATGGATCATGTGATGTGGTCTGGATGAAAGCTGGTGGCATGGTAGGGAAGTATAGTGGTCAGTAGGTTTCCAATATAGGGTGGTGTTTATGTGACCATCACTTATTTGCACTGTAGTGTCCAGGAAGTCGATCTCCTGTGTGGACTGGTCCAGGCTGAGGCTGATGGCGGGGTGGAAATTGTTGAAATCCAGGTGGAATTCTTCAAGGGCCTCCTTCCCATGGGTCCATATGAAGAAGATGTCATCAATGTAGAGCAAGTAGAGGAGGGGCGCTAGGGGATGAGAGCTGAGGAAGTGTTGTTCTAATTCAGCCATAAAAATGTTTGCATATTGTGGGGCCATGCGGGTACCCATAGCAGTGCCTCTGTCTTGAAGGTATAAGTTGTCCCCAAATCTGAAATGGTTGTGGGTGAGGACAAAGTCACAAAGCTCAGACACCAGGTGTGCCGTGGCCTCATCAGGGATACTGTTCCTGACAGCTTGCAGTCCATCCTCATGTGGAATATTGGTGTAAAGAGTTTCTACATCTATGGTGTACGTAAGTTACGTTTTGTTTTTTTATTACAGCTTCAAATCAGCTGCCTTCTGGGAAAGAGAAGAGATAGCTGGCTTCAAAAGTTCGCTATTTTATTATCTTATTTCATTAGCATTTTCATTCTGTGAAAAGGAGGCCCGAGTCTGACCTCAGGGCTATTCTCCAACAGCGCCAATCCCATGGCTTCAGTGGCCTCACACCCAATTTACACCCATGTAAGTGCAAGCAGAAACAGGTCAAGCCCTGCTATATTTAGTTCCAAGTTTCAGTTTACTGCAAAAACACCACACACAAAAGAGATGCTTTTCACCCTTGGACTGTGAGACTGGGAAAGTCCCCGTGCAAGCGCAAATTGGGATGAACGAACTGAGAAATGAGCATGATTATGCTACTACACTTCAATAGCTGCAGTAACACATGGCTCACTTCATTAACCAAAGCAGGCCAAGGTGATCTAGGGAATCAGCATTTAAGCAATTAATTTCTTGCTTGAAAAAAACAACAAAAAAATACATCCCAGAAAACATGGACTTGTTAGTTAAAGTCATTCTAGTTCACTAACCACAACATTTCTACCCCTTCAGCCCCAAACACGGACTCTTTTTTCATAATTTTCCACAGCCAAAGTCGGCACTTATCGGAGACCATGTATTTTGTGCCTGCCTACCCCAGCCACGAATTTGTCATAGTCCATTTATTTCCCCTGTTAAGCAACCAAAGTTTCTTATCTATTAGCTGCTATGCAAAGCATTTTATTTTTACACAGCTGGTCTCAACCTTCAAGGCAGTTTCAGTACAAAGCCCAGTGAAAAGAGTAGAAGGGGAAACCCAGCCTGTTACTAGATACCAGCCACCCCTCTCTCCATTTCCACCCCCCCACACACACACACACCCCTCCCAGGAACCCCCACTGCTCAGTCAGTCCGAAACTACAGCATTCTAATATAGCTATGTCTATTTACACGTACATATGTGAAAACCAGTTTTCAGAGGTGCTGTGCCCCCAAAACTCTAGCTGCAGGCCACACAAGTTGTCTGTGCTCAGTATCGGCCCTGGGTATCTCAAAAGTTGGGAACCCCAAATTAAGACGTATTTGAAAAGGTCGGCCTAAGTCACCTTGATAGATTGGTCCATCAGCCCTCACAGAGACAGTGACGATCCCAACACATCATTCATGTTGTTCTAGCCAGTCCTTCAGCCACCTGGTGGCCAGGCTGTCAGTGGCAGTTGGCCTAAGTAACTTGCTGAAATTCATGCAATAAGCCTGTGGAAGCCTAGGGAAATTATCCAAGTCTCCCAGCTCTCTTCCACTGGATCATTACTTCTCTACATTGAGGATCCAGAAAGTCCTCTGTACGTACTGCAAGAGCTATTTTATAGGAGTCGGTTTAGAGATGCTTGGTGCAGGTTTATGGCAAAAGCAGTAGCTGTCTGTGGAGGCCAGTATTTGTATTACTGGCCCAAAACGTGGCTATGACTAACTTTGCTCACGCTGGGTTTAACTTCACTTGTGTACGTCACGGAATCTCCTCCGCCACGATACATAGCTTCATGTCTGGGACGCTGGTGCAAGAGAGACTCCCTAAACCTAGTGGCAGATGTTCTCCCATCCCCTCAACGATCCTACTATTCCCAGGACGCAGCGCTTTTCTTCTCAAAAACAGGTCTCCTAGTTCCTTCTGAAGATTTATTTTATCTCTTTTTTTAGATAGTGTGGGGAGGTGTCTAGGTTTCAGGGGACATCTCAATTCTTCACATCTGTCAGGTGGACATGACCTCTTTCAGTTCAGACAGGAAGCCTTCAGCTTCCAGTGACAGAGCAAGCTTCCACCAGTCATCCCATTTCCCCAGCAATAATTTAAGGCAGTGGTTTTCCTACCTCTCCCTTCTGTGAGCCTGAGAGAGAGAGAGAGAGAGAGAGAGAGAGAGAGAGAGAGAGAGTTACTCTCATCCATCATTCGCCTTCCCCAGTTGGTTCTCAACAGGTTTCACTGGGGTTCTCATGTAGTGACCTACCGAAGTATCCTGAATCTATGCCACAAATATATTAGTGATCAGCAATTGTATCAGGGCAATATCACACTGTAAGTAGCTCAGTCAGAAGAGAGGGATTTTGCACTCTACCTCCCGTTGTTTATCCTCAGGAAATCCTTTTGGCTCCGGTTCCTATCAGGCTGGCTAATGCAGCTGTAAGCCATGCCCAGGAGAAGACACATGACCTCATCTGCCTCACCAGAAACTGACAAAGCCACCAAACTGAAGAAAAGCAGCTGCCGAAGAGCAGAGACTGCACCAAAGAGGAAAATAAAGTCACCCACAGGAAGCCTAAAGACTGTGTTAGCCTCAGTCTAAAGGCAATAACCTAGTGGCTGCTTCCAATCTAGGCACATGGCACTATTCCCATGTGTAAATGTGCACCATGTTTAAATGCTTTGGACATGAAAATGACCACCCCTCTGCCACCAACTGGCCTCAGTACTATACAGTCCTAAGAGCTTCTTTCACTGCAGCAAAAGCAAGGGTATTTCTCGTCTTATGTGCTCCCCTGTAAGGAGAGCAAGGGTCAGGAAACCTCTCAGAAAAGAAGTGGCCAAACCATCTACCATGACACTGGTTACCTGATGAGATATACCAGAGGAAATCAATCCATATGGCACAGTCAGCTTCCTCCATACACTCCCACGAGCTTTGCTGAAGCTTATCTTTCTGGCAAGGAAATCTAGGCGTTTCTTGGCCCGCAATTCATAATGCAGAAGTTTCTTGACACCAGACTTCCGTTCTAGTAAGATCTGAAATTACTGGAACATTTCATTGATAAATGGAAAATTCCATTTCCATCAATTCAGTTTTGTTTAGGGAAAGAATCTTTCTGGAAGTACTGAAAATGAGCTAAATTTTCAGATAATTCAAATGGGACAAACCTCTGGACACTGGGTCTAATTTCAACACATTCACCTCAATGAACATTGACACGGTCACTTGGAGGGAGGAGAGGTGAAGGAAAAAAAAAAAAAAAACAACAATGAATGGTCTGCTCAACAAAGCAAACTATGTCTAGAATAGCAATAGTGAATTTTCAACTTGGCTTTACAAAACTTGTTAGAGTTTGCCTGCTACTGAGTGGAAGTTCACAGTGGAATACTAGGCAATTAAAGTAACACTCTGACATCAGTGGAATTGTAATGAAAAGTAAAATTTAGCCCAAGAGGTACAACTCTGAGATGTAACATCACTGCTTGGCCTAACAAGCAAGCAATAACAGCCTTGTCCTAACACTGCAGAGAGCCTTTATATAAGCACGATAATCAAAAATATTTTTGATTATTATTTATAAAATGGTTATTTTCCATATTATTTCTCAGCACTGAATTGTTTTTTCTTAAACCAAAACAGCGGACACAGTATAATCAGTGCCCAGCCAAACTTACTTTTGTTACTTCTGACAACCAAATTTCTAGTTTTGCTGTCCAAAAGTAACAAAGAGAACCCTGGACTTGTTAACCTGTCTACTATTAAGTTCCCTAAAGATATGCTTTGTTGATTTTTATTTCTCGTGCCACAGTACAAGGAAAGAATGTGAACTGCAAGAGCACATGGCCACAATATTACCATCATGTAGTTAGACATCTGAACACAGTCACTGCAATAGTCAGGAAGCAAAGAGAGAGACCAGTAAACACAAACTCCTTTAGAAAGGTTCTCTTCCCGTAGTGGCCTCTGTTTCAGTGGGATGCAAATTAGTTACACAATTTGGGTCCAATTCTACAAGCTTGTGTTTATGCAATAGTCGCCACTGTTACCAACAGGAAGGCTTGTTTAAGTAATACTCACACCAAATCAGCCTGCAGGACCAAACCTTTATGCTGCAATGGTAGTCGGTAGAACAATTTGTACCCTTGTTTCTCACACACACTCCCATTGACAAAAATAGGACTTCTGCCCAAAGATGAGGCAGAGTTATTTACTGAAGCTACTAGCATTCTTAAATATCCACAAGTATAACTGATCCATTTGGATAGTTTAACCTCTGGGCTGCAGTTTAATGTTTTTTATTCAGTAACAGGCAGCTCCTCATACAAGAATAGCTAGCATATTACACTCACAAACGGCAACTATGCATAATTCATTTTGTCCTCTTTAAGAAGTTAAGCCTTTCTAATTTAGTCTTTCATGAACTGCATCGCTGTCATTGATTCACTATTTCCTATTCGGAAAAGTCAAACTAGTTTTAAAAGGTTAGCCACAGTACAACATTAACAGCTCTTAGCAAGTTGCTTACACGCATTTTTTAAAGTGCCAGCCTACAAACATTTCCACTCAAAGTGCAGATCAAACTCGGAGCTGACACCAATACAGTGTTTGTAGAACAGAAACCCTCAAGACCACTCCCAGCTGAAATGCAAAACCACTAACCCTATAAGCAAGAGCTTTAGGTGTGTCCTTTGTTCTTTTCCCCACATTATATCTGTATCTACCCTTTTCACCGTCGAGCACTACAATAAGAAGTGATTTGTGAAACAAAGTTCTGACTACAGGCCCAAATTATGTGTTTGGTTACTCTGTAATCTGAAGCCACTAGGTTTGCAAAGCAGAAACAGGACAGAATCTCTCTAGTGGTGATGCACAAGTTAGAAAGAACACACCTTGACTTTCAGGTCACATAGTTTCCTGAACTAGCAGGTATAAAATACCACCTTTGTTTGCACATAGCAAGCATGACCAGGAGTCACAGGGACACACACTGTAATTTTTGCAGTCATTTTCAAATTAGAACTGCTCTTCAGAGCATTTTAATAATTGTGAAGCTTTTGTAGATTCAAAAAAAGAAGGCAGCATGCACCGTATTTAGATCCTCCTACACACCAACTGATAGTTTTAGGCATATTTATGTGCGAACAGTGGGTTTTGATTTTGTATACCATCTTTTATACCGAAAGTATTTCAAAATGCTTTAAAAACTGAATGAATTGGCTTTGGGAAGTTAGTGGTATCTCCCACAACTCTGGATACAAGATTAAAAATACATCACCAAATTCTGTTCATAATTACTCCTAGGCAGCCCACTGGAATCAAAGAGAATCACACAGGTACAACAGCAGAATTTATCCGACTGTTGCCAAACTACTCATCATCATTTTAAGCTAAGCCAAAATGTTTTTAAAGCTATTAAGTCACTATAATGGTAAGAAAGTATTTAATACAATATAGGAAAGATGTTTTGTAAAATACATTGCTAATGTTATCTTTTCTTTCTGCAGGTCACCTTAAACAAAGCCAGAGCTACAAATCTTTACTAAGCCAGTTTGTCAGAAGCAGATTTAGTCCCAGTGCGGTCTTAACACCTAGGTTTCCCACAGAGTTACATTACAATCTAATCCTTCCTAATGCATCTGGATTTCTTATATTGTACTGGGAATGGATCCAGAAACTACAAGCCGATCTGAATGCATTAACAAGGACTGGATGAGATCTTAGTGTTGTTACTTAATTAGAATGAGATCTTACTGGTGCAAACAAATCCAGGTTTCATCAGCAGTAATATCATAGAATCCAACATCACTCTGTAAGAGAAAACTAAATTATGTAGGATTCCTATGTTTTATCAGATCCAGTGCCCCTTATGCCAGTCATGTTAGTTATGTTGGGGTTTAATACAACCCAGATACAAGCAGAGAAAGCACACTAAAGCACACTTTTAAATTTGAAATAAATAAATGTACAAACTAATCTTCAAAGAATGCAAAAGCCCCAATCCTGCAACTGGATCTGCATGTGCAGGTTATGACAAACAGAAGTGGAGAAGTTAATAAAGCAAGGCCTGGGCGCCCTTGGTATTTGCACATTCAAATACCAACGGCATGCAAAAAGTACAGCAATTTCAAACACCAAAGGCGGCATTACATTGCGTATGCACCTTATTTTATAAAGATCTAGCTGCAAACATCTACACCTGGCCATACATTTATAATACTGCCCCGGTGGTCTCTTCTAAGGCTTTGTCTACACTGACAACTGAACGACAAAACATCTGTCATTCAGAGGTGTTAAAAAACAAACAAACCAACTAACCCCAAGAGACAAACGTTTTGTCCATGAAAAGTGCCGGCGTGAACAGCACTTTGTTGGCAGGAGCGCTCTCCTGCCGACAAAACAAACACCGCTCGTTGGAGGTGGATGGGTTTTTTTGGCTACACTGCACGCCTGTTAGTGGCACAGCCTGGGGGCCGCAAGCAGGACCAGTATTAGACTCACTGGGCCCAGGGAGAAAGCCATAGCCCCGCCACTCGGGGCTGAAGTCCAGGGCCCCGAGCCCTGCCACCTGGGGCTGAAGCCAAAGCCTTTAGCTTTGCGGGCCCCCGTGGCGTGGGGCCCCAGGCAATTGCCCTGCTTGATACCTCCCAACGCCGGGCCTGGCTTTTATATGCAGAAAACCAATTGTTGTGCCGCAAGTCAGCCATGGAGTTTTTATAACATGTTGGGGGTGGGCGAGGAAGGGGCTCAGGAAGAAAAAGGTTGAAAACCCCTGCTGTTGACTGACCCTCAAGAACCCTAAGGGAGGGGAGGAGAAATAAATAGACACCAGCAAACTAGCTCTTCAGTTTTATGGTTTTTCAAGACTCCTCTCAAGTCTTTGTGATAAACATGAAGATGATGCAAAACTGCTACTGTAACTTAGCACCTCTAATGCCCTTCCTAACATAGTCAAAGGGTAGAAACGTTACATCCTCAAGGTCAGTATTCATTCATCATTGGCCAATCGGTGGCTTAAAAACATTCAGCACTGGGAAACTTGACGGAGCACGAGAAACAGGAGCCCCATATTTCTGCAGGCACACCGTATACCTGGCTGCAACGATTCCTCCATCACATGCTTCTCACCGTGTTCTTAAACCAGACATGTCGCAGAGGAGGAAGTGAGTGCCATGGAGACAGGTGTACATGTATGGGTACACACACACACACACACACACACACACACACAATCCCCTAGTGGCAGATGGATTGTCATCAACCTCTTCACTAAAGGAGCAACCTCCTTCCTACTTTGAAATCCTCCACTCACCTGCCTAAAAGGAGCTGCAGGACTGAACAGCCTTGGAGGCCCAATCCCTGCACTAGCCCTGACCCATCCCCATGGCAGAGTCATTTTCCCCCCTGATTCCCTGCGCAGGTCCCCAGCGTGCCACCTCTCCATGCGCTCACCATGCGCCTTTTACCACAACCCCTTTCTGCTCCTTTCCTTTCTTGTCCCTCTCCACGCCTCCCAGCGGAGGGGGGCAGAAGGCCCTGAAGAATTTTATATTTCTTTCACCCGATTAAGCCACTTGCAAAACCTGCCAGGCAAGAAACCGGTCCCTTTTCCCCCCACCCCAGACCTTGGAATGCAAAACGCATACTTTTCAGATGATCCACAATGAAAAATAGGTTTTGATTTAAATAAATAATCAGGCTAAGGAAAAACAGGCTGTTTTGCAATGTTAAAAGAAAAGGTGCCTTCCAGTAGCATAGGGTTTCCCCCCATGCTTCGGAGCATATATTTAAAATCTGGTAGGAAGACAGTCTTTATGCCCAGGATGACAAGTATCAGGGGGTAGCATCTGAAGAAGCGGGGTTTTTACCCACGAAAGCTTATGCTCAAATAAATCTGTTAGTCTTTAAGGTGCCACCGGCCTCCTTGTTGTTTTTATACCAAGGATGTGCCTTTTGCTGTCCTAGAAGAATCCACTGAAATTTAGCCAACATATAATCGTCTCATTTGGAGGAGGCGGGAAAAGCGGTTGGGGGGCGGGGGTATGAATGTAGTTTGCAACTTCTTAGAATTTAGCAGCTGAAATTGCCACATGCCCTGGATCATGTACCCGCACCTCAAAACCCCTGATGCTGATCAGACTGCACATGCACAATCCCCACAGGGCGACGGAGCATGCCCCAGCACACACCTACAGGCGTACAAAAGGACCTTCCCTGTAACACTCCCAGCCAGGGTGGGGCCATGCACATGAATTGAGAGCTGGGGTCCTGTCTCTCCAGTACTCTCAATGACCTCTCTGCTGGCACCCAGGCAGCGTGGAGGAGTAAGCCATCCAACTGAAATACAGAGTGAGCAAGAGCCAGACTGGGGAGATGGAAAGGAGTGGACAGACAACCTGATGAGTCGTGGAGTGGTTGAGCAAGAAGACTGGGGCGAAGATGAGAACCTGACGAGCGGTGATTGGCTAGGCAAGGAGAATGGGACTGTGAGGGGAGCCAGGGATGAGAAAGAGACAGAACAGGGACAGGATGAGTTTGTGGGGACAGGGCAGAAGTGGGTCAAGCCTAGGGGAAAATCAGAAGAAGAGTCTGTGCCCACTAGAACGCACCTCCAAAGCCCAGGATGGAACCCAAGATTCCAGAGTCTCACCATTCCTCTGCTGTCAGCAAATACCCGTGAAATCCACTAGCAAAACACGTTACATCCCATTGTAGTGTTCATCCACACAGAAGAGGACAACCAACTACAGCTATCAGTTACTCCATCAGCTCAAGTGGCAGGGGTCTAGGTGGTGGATCTAAAGGTTACAACCCTGCTGATGTCCTATATGGATGTCAATATGATGTCACATGACAGAATTTCTGTTTTTTCAGCTTGCTTATTTAAAAAAAATAATCCCTAGGGAATTACCCAAAAGACTACATTAAAAGAACATTATTAAGGTTGCAAAGTCAAGCACTCAGAAATTAGGATATGCCAAATTAAGGTTGCCCGTGCAACCTTAATTCAGACTCTTTGTGCGTATGCACTATGATACAATCTTGAATTACGTGATCACATAATATTTTTTCCACAGACTCCTGCCTCATTTAATGCACAGGACAGACCTGCTCTCAAAATGAATTAGGAATGTATAGTAAAAGAAATGGTTTTCTCGAGGATCCCTGCCTCATTTGCTGCAGAAATTGGAAGATGTGTAATAAACGAGGCAGGGAATGCAGGAAGTAGCTGAACCCTACTCTGGAGAATCTGATTCTATCCCTGCCTCTGACCCAGAGTTCCTAGGTGATGCTAGACAAGTACATCACTAAAACCAAACTTTTGACAGGTTGTTGCTGTCACAGCATATTCCTTAGTTTCTGGCTGCCCAACTTGAGACCCTTAAGTGCGGAGAGCTCACAGCTGCCACTCAAGGGGAGCTCTGCTCTGAACGTATAACATGCCACATAAAACTAAGGACTGTGAAAAATCCGGTCCTAGTCATGCCAAGTTAGGCATCTAAAATTAGTAAAAGTGTTCCCTTAATCTCTCTGTGACTTGGCCCCCCCTCTGTAAAATGAGGATAACAGCATCCCCTCACCTCACTAGGGGGTTGTGAAAATAAATCCACTAATGTGGTCATGAGCAGCATAGAAAAGCCCATAGGAAATTATTAATTCTGCCTTCAGAGCAGGGTTAGAACACTGTGCAGTAGACAAGTCCTAGGGCCACACACTGAACAATGAGAAAGCAACATATTGAACAGTTTTTCATTTACGCGAGCACAGTCCATCCTGTGCACTAAATGAGGCTGTCAATAAAATAGCATGCGATCATGTAATTAAAGACAGTCTCAGAAAGCAGATGCACAAGGGGACTGAATTAAAGCAGGCAGCCTTAAATCTGACATTTCCCAACCTTCTGACTTTGCAACTGTAATAATGTTCTTTTAATTTAGTGCTGCGTGTAGTATTTGCGCAGTGAGTACTTTCAACAGGAGGAGGCATGAATAAGGGATGTGACATTCAATATTATAAAAAAATAATTGCATATAAATTAAAAACAAGAAGCTACATTCATGCAAGCTTGCAGATAAAAGTCCTGAAATGCAAAGGGTTAATAGTACTGCCGATTGTGTGGACCAAATTCTGCTCACATTACGTTCTTGATTCCACTGTGTAACCTCCAATTTGGCCCAGTATCTGTTAAAGTTTGTGTTTAAACGGCCCAGGGTATTGTTTCCGAACCTGGGAATGTCAGACAAGTCCTGAGGGGGCAAGACACAGAGAAAAGAGGGGGGGTGGGGGAAAGCTGCTTGATTGCAGCTCTACCCCACCCAACCAAAATATGCTTCAGAGTTATCTGCTTGACTCCAGCCCTGCAGCTGCTCCTAATGCAGCTGGCTGCGTGGGAGCAGTTCTTGTGCACATCCATGGCTGAAGGCTTGGGCCAGTGGGCTGCTGAACTAAGGAGTACCACAAACCTCATCACCTTCCACACTAAGTGCAAAGCGCTTTTCTTTGACCTCGTCTGCGCTAACACGTATAGCAGTGTGTGTGTTACTTTATAGTAGCCCACTCCAGAGCCTGGCAGGTGCACCACAACGCCATCCAGAACCGCCTGGTGGAAGCCATCGCACCGCGCCTGGGGGAGGTCGCCGTGAACTGCGCCATCCCCGGTACTGACAGCCAGTTGCAACCTGACGTGGTAGTCACTGACGAGGCCCAGAAAAAGATCATCCTCGTCGACGTCACGGTCTCCTTTGAGAACAGGACCCCGGCTCTTCCGTGAAGCCCGAGCTCGTAAGCTAGAAAAATACGCCCCCCTGGCCGACACCCTGAGAGCGAAGGGCTACGGGGTGCAGATGGATGCCCTGATCGTCGGAGCCCTGGCGCTTGGGACCCCTGCAACGAGTGTGTGCTGTGGACCTGCGGGATGGGTCGACGCTACGCACAGCTCATGCGGCGCCTCATGGTCTCAGACGCCAATCGATGGTCCAGGGACATCTACATCGAACACATCACCGGCCACCGACAGCACCAGGAGGTGTGAGCCTGTACGACATCGTGCATCAACTATGGGAAAGGGACTGAGAGACTTTTTCCATTGGACCATATGAACTGGAACCATAAACTCACTGAACATTAAATCCCACCAAATGAGGGTAAATCCATCCTCATCATCGTATCCGCTCATTATATTCCACACCTGAACATAGCCATTGTATGAACAACATACTCCCATGTCTCAATGTCTGTACTTTGACCCGTTAAACTTTTACCCCCAAGCAGGGAGACTGCAGATTATGTATTCCTTACGCCACCCGTTCCTAAACCGAACTTCACACCCCTTGATAATCTGTACCTTATTCCCGGATAACCAGAAACTTCTGTGCTTAAACTCTGTACCGTTTTCTTTTTACTTCAACATTATTACAATATCCAAACCAGGACACTCTCCTGCACACACTTCACCTCCTGGGGAAGAGGATAAGAGAACACATACATGACAAACATTAATCATGTTGCTTAACATGCTTCTGAAAAGCACTCAGCTACTACGGTGAGGAGTGAGGTGTGAAAAACAACACAGAACTTTGTCCCTCTTGTGGTGCTAACTCAGCCACAAGAACACGTAATTCTCCCAGCCTCACGGACACAATTGATGCCTTTTCTTCTCTCCACACCCCTCAAACAGCAGTGACTGAAAAAAAAATGAACACGGAGAAAATGCATAAATGGGGGGGGAAGGGACAGTAACCATACCACGCATGGCAAGGTATGGGGCAAGTTGTGGAGGGAAGGATGGGATTGAAACCTGTGGAAGAGGGGGCTTCACACACACAAAAATGCCATTGGGAACCAATGGCTATAGCCAAATACAACATTCCCTACTCCAGCAAGAGAGCCACCAGTCAAAGGGCAGTTTGCTTGCATAAGGACTACATAATTTGGCCCAGTGCAGAGTTATGCAAATCCACACCAGCAGAGGGAATAATTAAATTAAAACCCTGTAGCATTTACTTGCTTTTATGTATGTGCAGTAATTCTAAAGCGAAGTTTAAAAAAAGAAAAAAGGGGGGAGGGGCGGGGGGAGAGATACGGGACTCTCCTCTGCTGAAGGTCTGCCACATGCAAAGTCTGAAGTTGCAATGTTCAGCTGTTGCAAAACTTTTACCTGAACTTTGGTTTGTTTTTTCGTTGAGAATTAGGAGAGCGTGAAGACAAGGCATGAGAATAAGGGGCTTGTCTACACTTACAGTGCTGCAGTGGGCCACTGTAGCACTTAGGGAAGATGCTGCCTGTGCCAATGGGAGAGCTTCTCCCGCTGTGGGAACCCTACTCCACCTCCCTGAGAGGCAGTAGCTACGTCATCGAGGAGAGTGTCTATCCTGGGAGTTCTCAAACCGGGGGTTGGGACCACTCAGGGGGTTGCAAGGTTATTACATGGGGGGGATCACGAGCTGTCAACCTCCATCCTTAACCCCGCTTTGCCTCCAGCATTTATAATGGTGTTGAACATAAAAAAAGTGTTTTTAATTTATAAGGGGGGGCGGGAGGGGGTCGCACGCAGAGGCTTGCTATTTGAAAGGGTTCCAGAGTAGCAGCCGTGTTAGTCTGTATCCGCAAAAAGAAAAGGAGGACTTGTGGCACCTTAGAGACTAACACATTTGAGCTGTAGCTCACGAAAACTTATGCTCAAATGAATTTGTTAGTCTCTAAGGTGGCAAAAGTCTTCCTTTTCTTTATGTGAAAGGAATCACCAGTAAAAAAGTTTGAGAGCCACTGGTCTACACCAGGAGTTGGGTCAGTATAACTGCATCACTCCTGGGTCTAGATTTTCCACACCCCTGAGCAATGGAGTTATACTGATCATATATTTGTAGTGTAGACCAGGGCTTAGTTGAGATGAACCCTTGACTATAAGTTAAGACCTCTGAAAATCAAACGCATAAATGACCACATCACTGCCTATTCAATTGCACGTGTTTACGTTAAGATACTCTGACTTGGAATGCTTACACTTTTAATCTGAAGTGCAGGTTTACTTTGCCTCCCACCTCAAATTAACTAAGGGTGTGGCTACACTTGCGAGTTACAGCGCAATAAAGGAGCCCCGGGCCCACGCAGAGCACTCTGACTCTGTGGCTACAGCGCTGTTGGTACCCCACCTCGACGAGTGGAATAACGTTTGCTGTGCCCTCGCTGGAGCGCTGCGGCACCAGTGTGAACGAGGTGTTGCTTTCCTGCCCTCTGATCAGCCTCCAGAAACGTCCCATAATCCCCTTAAGTCAAGTGGCCACTCTTGTCATTGTTTTTGAATCGCTGCAGGAATGCGGCTATGCCCTTTGAAAGCTCCGTTTCTGACGGAGGCTGCTTATCTGCTCCGAGACAAAGCAATCATTATTGTGGAATGCTGTGTGAGAGAGAGAGAGGTGGGGGGGAGGGGAGGAGAGGGGTGGTCTGCTGCTGTCTGAACTTACAAGACAGCATGCTGACATGCTCTCAGCCCCCCCAAAAAACCCACTCTCTCTCTCCCCCCACATACACACAACACACTCCCTGTCACACTCCACCCCACCTCCCCCCATTTGAAAAGCACGTTGCAGTCACTTGCATGCTGGGATAGCTGCCCATAATGCACCGCTCCCAATGCCGCTGCAAGTGCCGCAAATGTGGCCACGCCAATGGGCTTGAAGCTGTCGGTGTGGACAGACTGCAGCGCTTTCCCTACTGCGCTCTCCGAAGGCTGCTTTAACTCAAAGCGCTCTCTACATCTGCAAATGTAGCCACGCCCTAAAGCTGCATTCCCAAAAAGCAATGAAGTAGTGCTTGCCCTGCCCTGCCTTGCCATCATTACATGCCTACGGTGCTCTGACTGGCCTCCTACCTTCAGCAGCCCTAAAAGTCATCTTGTGGTGCAATAATGCATACCCTGGAGTGCCCGACTGCCTTTATTTTTAAAGGGATTCCTGATTTTCTCTCTCTCCACCTTCGCTTACTCCTTAGCGCAGACAAAGTGAAGCCAGCCTGGCTGTGAATCACACATCAGACGGAGTTCCAGGAAAATTCCCATCTGTTACATGCACATAGAAAGCAGAGGGGAATGAGAGTGGAGGAGGCGAGGAAATTGGAAGAAGAAAGAAATAAACAACAGGGTATCAGAAGGCAATAAAAAGAGACAGCTGAAGGTGAGCAAGACACGCAACATACCAGAGAACCACCAGTGCATCACTCCTGGACATTCATCATTATGGCATCCAGAAAACAAACACATCTGTTAGAACATAATCTATTGCTAGGTGCGGACAATGAGACAGCATATGGGCTTTTAACCTGAAAGACAGCAGAAAACTTAACAGAGCTATGCTTCTGCCTTCGCCCAAAATAGCTCAAGTCGACTGACCTTCAGGGCATGCTTCAAGGCCTATTTACTGAGGCTTTTCAGAAGGGGCTGAGAGGAGCATGTTTGGGGGGGGGGGGGGGGAATTTTGTTGGTAGCTGTTGGGCTTGCTGCTGCTTTAGATTGAGTGGCACAAATATTACTCTAAAAACAACAACAAGAATCTAAACTATAAAAAAGAGGCACATGTGGACATAAAAGCCCGGGCTCAGAGGAAATCTGTGGGCTCTTTGAAGATCTTAGTGCTAAACACGAATTTCTTTCCTACGTTTTTGAAAGAAAATCACAGAGACGGTTCTTCCCACCAACCCAGACCACAGATGATCCAGTGATGTTAAGGGATTTACATTATGGTATCACTGGTGTGAAGATGGTCCTGCACGTAAGCCTCGCAACTACTAACAAAACTCCAAGAAGGCGATTTAACTAAACCGATCCATTTGGTATTACACAATGAAATAGCTTCAGAGCACAACTGCAGCAAAGTGTAACATGCCCAAGAAGTCCAGGGGAGTGAAATTTAAGACCAAATAAACCGGGGTTGTAAATTACTGTCCACTTATTTTGTAATTCGAGCACCATTCGAATGGTAGCCGATTTAAAATGTGTATGCCAACTTCCGTACTTTTAGATCTTTCACATTCTTCAGGAGGGTAAGAAAAACTTCAGGAGCCAGATTCCAGCTTCATTTGCAGGATTTAAATTCAAAACAACACTCAAGCCAAAGGAATTTGCCCACGTTTACACCTGTGACAATTAGATCAGACAGCGACCTAAGTATATGTTCTGTTGGTCACAGGATAGAGAGACACAAGGTGAGTGAGGTAATATCTTTGACTGGAAAACACACTGCTATTGCTATAGGACTTCGGAGGAAACATGGCTGAAAAAGCCTAACCACTGTGCAGCATTAGCTCATTTTAAGTCATCTGATTTGGACAATGGCTCAGTCTTGCTTATTTTACTCATTCAAATGACTTAACTGATTTCAAGACTCTGGTGAACAAGTTTTGCCCATAAAAGGGGAATGGTCCAATGGAGAATGGTCCAAGGAGATTACAAGTGGTGTAAATCTACTTAGAATCATAGAATATCAGGGTTGGAAGTGACTTCAGGAGGTCATATAGTCCAACCCCCTGCTCAAAGCAGGACCAATCCCAAATTTTTGCCCCATATCCCTAAATGGCTCCCTCAAGGATTGAACTCACAACCCTGGGTTCAGCAGGCCAATGCTCAAACCACTGAGCTATCCCTCCCCCTCTGATGCCAATTTGTTTCAAAGGACACTTCCTATTCTTTTTTTAGACCACTAACACTTAAAATTACTATCATTTAGAACAAAAACATATTTCTCTAATTCTTCCATTTGACAGCACTTTGTTATTTTCACTCTTCACTGTATAGACAGCCACCTTCCCACTTTGTTTCTGTGGCTTTCCTCATAGCAACACGAATTTTAAGAAAAATATGATTGCAAGACCACAAAACATTCCTAGGGAGACTTTTAACGGATTAAGGAAAGGAGGACTTGTGGCACCTTAGAGACTAACCAATTTATCTGAGCATAAGCTTTCGTGAGCTACAGCTCACTTCATCGGATGCATGTAGCTCACAAAAGCTTATGTTCAAATAAATTGGTTAGTCTCTAAGGTGCCACAAGTCCTCCTATTCTTTTTGCGGATACAGACTAACACGGCTGCTCCTCTGAAACCTTTTAACAGATTATATTTCAAGCTGGCTGTATCCCTTAAAGTAGATTAACAACTATGTGCATCTGATTCCTCCATGTACTGGGCCCAATTCTGATCTTACTAACAAAGGTGAAGTCATTGACTTCAGCAAAATCACTTTAAATTTACATTTATGAAATGAAGATCAGAATCCTGAAAATTTCTACTTGCATGTAGGCAGAGTTGTGGAACAGCTCCAAAATAAACGATGTATTCTGACTGTACCCTCTCCCACTACTGGTAGTTAATTTCCTCCCATTCTTTTTAAACCTTACATAAGAATACATCTACAGGAAGAAAACTGAGCCAAGTTCAATAATCAATCTCATTGTTGATAAGGGAAGAAACACTTGTTATATATAAGCTGTGAGATGCATGTGAAAATGGGGTTTTAATATTCATTGCCATTTATGAGCCTCTGGCAGAAGCCATCTAGTTGAGAAGTGACAGCGTCTGTCAGAGTAGCTTTATCCTCATGTCAGACAATCTTCCACCCATTTTAATAGTGGTACTGAATTTTTCTGCAGTGCTGCTGCCATGACGTGCAAGTCTCTTCAAAGACCAACATTTCCAGAACCCACAGGATGCGGCACTGGAAGAGGAGTCTCTCTGAAGATCTCTTTGCAGAGATCCCCACGTGTTGCTCCCTCCAGGAATAGGCTATAGGACCTGCCTCCAAATCTAGGAGATCTCCTGGGATCCCTGAGGCACACCCAGGCAGAAGCCCTGCACCTCCACACCAGGTCTGGCAACCCTCCACACTCCTTAATAGGGACTCCATTTGGCTGCAGCCAGAACCTCAGAAGAACAATGCAGCCCAAAGCTTTTATTTTTCAATGTTTCTCCCTCTTATGGCCATGCTGCCTTCCTGAGCCTACACAGACAGTTCCAGTGTCTCTGGTGCTGCTCATTGCTTAGCCAAGCAGAGTAAACTAGCAAGACTCCAGCCAGTTGCACTGCTACTATTCGGAATCCTGGGACTCAAGAGAATCAGTTTCATGCTGCTACCACTCGGCAAAACTGAAAGCAGTAGCAAATATAGGAATTACTCATAGTGTAGGCAAAAAGAAAAGGAGGACTTGTGGCACCTTAGAGACTAACAAATTTATTTGAGCATAAGCTTTCGTGCGCTACAGCTCACTTCATCGGCTGCATAGTGTAGGATAACCCAAAAGGAAAGACGGCTGGGAGACAGAGTGGCAGACCACCACCACCTCCCTACCCCCACCCAGCAAAGCGGCAGCCAGGAAGCTGGTCTCCACTCTCAACCCCTTCTCTGTGGGGAAGACCGGGAGAGAATAGAGAAAACGCCTTCATCCTTTCAGCACCTGGGGGTAGTGGTGGAGCTTTAAAATTTGTCTCACACCTTCTAGCCAGAAGCTGAGTCAGCACATGGAGAAGGTCCCCACAATCAGAGCCCAGGGACATCTTCCTGGCAGAAACTCCAGCCTCCAGACCCTTCCCAACACCTGGTGCCTCACCATGGCACTACCCCTGGTGGGGCCTCTCCTCCCTTTATCTTTCACACCTGCCTCTAACTAGTAGGTTTAGCTTCCAGCTGGTAGGTACCTTGTACGTTTCTGAGCCCCAAGCCAAGCAGGTCAGAGAAAATTCCATTCCAGGTTTTTCAATCATTCTTTTCCCCCCTTGTGCTTTAGAGGAAGCTTCCAGTCATTTCAGGCTGGAGGTTGCAGAGCAGCCTGAGGCATCCTCCAGTGCTGCGGCTAAAACTGCCTAAATCTAAGCACTAAAAACAAGACCATGCTAAGATTGTTTTATAAAAATTTAACTTGTTGCACTCATGAAAAATTCACTCTGTCGGAGAGATTAGAGTCTGTCCTTAAGGATGGTGAATCTCAGTATCCCTGGAAGATGTCGCACGGAGTGTATTTTAAAGGTGGCATAGGGAGGCACACAAGGGGGGGGGGAAGAGGAGGAGGTCGGGGGGTTTTTAATCTTTAATGTTGTCAATAGTCTAGACATTCTGATTTTTTTGTTTGGGTCACAGAAGAGCAAAAGAATGCTCAATAGTGCTTTACAATATTTATTTGGTAAAAATTACAAACATGACAAATGTGTAGAAGTTAGCCACCAGTGACAATGCAGGGGTAGACCCTGTGCTGCAGTAACTGGGTGAAGCGCAGAGTCTGAGCATTATTGCAGTAGATTGTGCCCGTTTATTTAGGAATGCAATTTCCAGCACAGTGCAGAGCTAACCGATTGGGATTACATCGGGGTTTATATTTTTATGCACGTGTATTGAAGAACTTCTGGAGGCCAAATTATACCTCTCAGCTATAGGTCTCTTGGTCAGAAGTGTAAAATTGTTCCAAAGATGTTGCTATTGAATCACTGGACTTAATTATGTTTGAGGGAGAGTTGAGGGCTATATTTGAGACACTGGTTTGACTAAGGTTTTGACCGAAGCGTGGCCTTAACACAGCAGCACTGAAAATAATAATGGCTAGTGTGCACACTTTTGTAGTCTATTTTATATTTGTGCCTGAGATATTGGGTTAACTTCATTGTGCAATAGAAAATACGGTCGGTGGTCACCACTAACATTTCAAAACTGCGGAGACAAAGCTGTTGGCTCTAGTTGCAATGCATTGAAATACATCTCCCAGACCTTGACTTGAATTTAACTCAGTCTTGTGCCAAATCTAGGAATATTTCTCTGCTCGCTCAACGTTTTTGTTGTTTGGCCACATCAAGAAAACTTCTTCTGGAAGAAGTATCCCATCTGCAGCAGCAGAATTCAACTCAAAGCATTCCCTCCCTCCCCCGCACCCCAGGGGAATTTTTATGTAATTGGTTAGCCCTTATGGAACATTCAGGCCAGCTACGAGGATTTCTTTTCTTCTTTTGCGGCGTTTGCTTGAGATTACAGTTCTGAAGTGAAAAGGCTTCTGTTGAGAACTGGTAGACTCTACAGTATCTGTAGGAGCGTTGGGAGTTGTGTTCAGGCTGACTAGCCATTATTAAACATCAAACTGGACAGTCTCTACGTAAAAGAATAAATGGACACAAATCAGATGTTAAGAATTATAACATTCATAAACCAGTCGGAGAACACTTCAATCTCTCTGGTCACGCAATCACAGACATGAGGGTCGCTATCTTAAAGCAAAAAAACTTCAAATCCAGACTCCAGCGAGAAACTGCTGAATTGGAATTCATTTGCAAATTGGATACTATTAATTTGGGCTTGAATAGAGACTGGGAGTGGCTAAGTCATTATGCAAGGTAGCCTATCTCCCCTTGTTTTTTTCCTACAAACCCCCCCCAACACGTTCTGGTTAAACTTGGATTATTGCTGTGCACATTGTAAGATGAGCTATTGCCAGCAGGAGAGTGAGTTTATGTGTGTGGTTTTTGGAGGGGGGGGGGGGGGTGAGAAAACCTGGATTAGTGCTCGAAATGACCCACCTTGATTATCATGCGCATTATAAAGAGAGGTTTCAAAGAGGGATGGGCTATTACCAGCAGGAGAGTGAGTTTTTATGTGTGTGTGGGGGGGGGGGAGGGGAAGGGTGAGAAAACCTGGATTTGTGCTGGAAATGGTCCTACTTGATGATCACTTTAGATAAGCTGTTACCAGCAGGAGAGTGGGGTGGGAGGAAGTTTTGTTTCATGGTCTCTGTGTGTATATAAAATGTCTTCTGCAGTTTCCACGATATGCTATGCATCTGATGAAGTGAGCTGTAGCTCACGAAAGCTCATGCTCAAATAAACTGGTTAGTCTCTAAGGTGCCACAAGTCCTCCTTTTCTTTTTTCTTTTTACGAATACAGACTAACACGGCTGTTACTCTGAAAACTAGCCATTATTAGTTTCAGAGCTGCTGTGTTATGACCATGCTTCAGTCAAAACCTTAGTCAAACCACTGCCTCAAATATAGCCCTCAACTCTCCCTCAAACATAATTAAGTCCAGTGATTCAACAGCAACAACTTTGGAACAATTTTATGCTTCTAACTAAGTAACCTATAGCTGAGAGGTATAATTTGGCCTCCAGAAGTTCTTCAGTTCTCCCTCAATAAGACATGTATAAAAATATAAACCCCGACGTAATCCCAATTGGTTCTGTTAGCTCTGCACTGTGCTAGAAATTACACTCCTAAATAAACTGACTGTCTACTGTAATAATGATAAGACTCTGGGCTCCACACAATGACTGCTGCACAGGAAAAACGAGCAATTACAAAATTCAGCCCAAGTAATGAGATCACAATGAAAAGCTCAAAGCAGGTTCAGTGGTACTGAAGGTCTTTAACATACTATTTGGAGACAAAAAGAAAAGGAGTACTTGTGGCACCTCAGAGACTAACCAATTTATTTGAGCATAAGCTTTCGTGAGCTACAGCTCACTTCATCACGAAAGCTTATGCTCAAATAAATTTATTAGTCTCTAAGGTGCCACAAGTACTCCTTTTCTTTTTGCGAATACAGACTAACACAGCTGCTTCTCTGAAACCTGTCATTATATTTGGAGACAAGACATACTTACCAGACCTATTGGCTGGCACCTTTACAACTGCTTTAAATTAAGATGTATATCCACGCTACTGGGATTATCAGTAGCTAACTGCTTTTACAGATGAGACAGGGTCTGTCAAAGCTTAGTAGTGACAACTGTTCAGATTCAGACCCCAAATCTGGGCACAGATGAGGAACATATACATTTAAGAACACTGGTGCGCTCTGACCATAAGTAGGCTTGGAAGGATTAGATTTTTGTCAGTAAAGGTCAATTTCACCGTACACATACAAACCAACAAAAAAAATTTCATTAATGATAACTGAAATTGCCAGATAGGCACATTAAGAAAAATGCTCCTTGAGAAATTATTAGAGTTTGATTTAAGGATATTTACTTTACATATTTTGACGTGATGTTGACAATTTGAGTTTTAACGGTTATAAGGCTTTAACTTTTTGAATCTCAGCGTCTATTGTCAATACATAAGTGTCTGACACCCACACTTATTTCCCACCACTGTAAAAATATACATTGATAAAAACTGAAAAAAAAGCTAAATTTTTACAGTTGGGTGACATGGATTTTAAAACCAATGTTGATCTTATCCATCAAAATTATTTTAAAAAAAAAATTGAATTTTGCTAACCCTATCCATAATTAAAGACATGAAAAAAAAAAACCCTCAAAAAAAAAAAAGATTGTTTTTGTTGTTTTAAGTCAAATGAAGTCAGCTTATTTTTGTTGTTTACAGGCACTAATGTTTGCAATGCAAACACTGCAGCCTTGCACAACTGAAGAAGAATTAGAAGGTGAAACTCACTGATTTAGTTTCATTGGCAAAGCAGAATGAAGTCCCGAGTGTAAAACACGTTAGGTGCAAAAGAAGTAAATTTGATTAAATTCTTTCAGTCTTAAGAACCAAGATATTAGGAATGCACAAGGGTTTTTTTTTAAAAAAAAAAATAGACATGCTTTTAGTATGACCTCGGAAACGCTTATTTTAAAACCTTTTTTCCTATGAAGTAATGAAGACTTGTTATAAAGTACAAAAATGCACAGTTCAGGTCCTGCTAACAACCTTAACTCTGAACCCGTAATCTCATCCATCCTGAAACTACAAATTAACACCCCTTTAAAACTTGGGTGAATTGGAGCCCTTTAAATAGGGTTCTGTATGTTTAATGTCCCTATCCCACCTGCAGAGGTAGCTTTGCAGAATCTTTCTGAGTATGTGTAGACAGTTTTGACTGAAGGAACCATTCAGCACTGCCCTTTCCGCACGTTGTGTATTAATTTATAGTGGCGTACAGGATATGCAAAATATTACCGTTTTGATCTGGTAGCATTTCACATCCTGTTTACACCAATGTAAATGGCTAGACAAGGTGCAGGACAATGGTGAATCAGGCCCAGAGAGGGCAGCTGGGTAGTAGGTCAGAGAACTTCCAGAGAGCCTCTCTTCTGGAAATTGTCCACATTTTGTGACTGTGTCTAGTAAACAGAACAGCATTTTCTTCAACTGCCTCACTCAGTTTCTCCTCTTAAGCAGAGGTCCACTGACCACTGAAAAATGATCCAAGGAGCCACCATACTGCAAACAAAGAAAACCCGATCTGCATTTGCAACATGAAACAACCTCTCAACCCCGTGTTGAAAATGCATATCTCCCACCCGCTGCACACAGGCTGCTGAGCAAGAAACAGCTGCTGGTACAATGACAGTGAACCCCCCCGCACGAACACGTCATCTGTCATCCTCAATACTCAGTCCAGAAACAGCCCTCTCCCCCATCAACTCCTTTGATATAAACAAGGCAGCACAATCTACATCAGACCTCTCATATATGCAGGGGTTGTAATACCCTACATTGTCACCCCAATACACTTCAAAAAATAAGAGATTATGATACATGCTCACCTTGCTTCTGAAAGTACACGCAAGCCACACAACATAACATTGAGCACGTCATGTTACCCTATCAGATACCAATGTAAACAAGGAAATCATAAATTCCAACAGGAGGTGGGCATACTGAGTCAGAATTCAGATTTGCCAAAGAACCTTTGCCACACATTTCCACGCAGACATGTGAACACCCCATCTCCCCCGCACCTCCGCCAATCCCACTGTAACATTAACTTAGTATTTCTTTGCTTTCAAATGTTTCATTTTGTAACTACACATTTCTAATATTTTTTCCTGTACAAGTCTTTAAACCATACTGCCTCTATAACAAAGTTCATTTGGTATTATTTGTTATTCTAGGACAATCTAATGCTGAAAAACATGAAATAGTGACGCAGAACTTCTAGCCAGATGTAAATGGCTTTTACAGGGTTCCAAAACAAGAAAACAATAGAAATTCTGTCAAAGATAAGCAAATACTCACAATATTCAAGGAAAGATTTCATCTAAATATAGCTTCTAAACGTTTCCGTAACAAGTAAACTGTAAAAAACAAAAAAACACAACACCCTAGACCCTGAACAGATCTTTACATCAGGTATTGTAAACGGTTAGCTACTCAGAAATTTTCTTCCATAAAGATTTAAATAGTGTCCAGTTCAGGTCCTTTTCTCATCCCTGGAAGAATTACAATCCAATTGCCCACAACTTCAGAGTGTAAGTAATAACGGATTTGTACTCAGCAGAAAGGAACAGCTGTTGCAAAAAAAAAAAAAAAAAAAAAAGAACCACCTGGTCTAACAGCTTGCAAAGGCTAATTTGCTCTAGTGTTACTCTGTATTCTAGCAAACTGGCTCCAAACTTACTCACTTTTGAGTTCAGCACTCTGTTTTTACATTTCCTGTAAATGTAACCCCTGTTCCTCTTGTGCGCAAGCACGGGTATGCTCAAGGTTCTGTTGCAAGCTTCTGAAACTTTGCTCCTGACACCAGGCAGTGGTGTGCCTGGAGGAAAAGCTATGCCCCCCTGCAGCATCCTCGTCCACATTCCTAGATCACCACCAGAGACACACACAGTAGAACATCGGCTAAGGGCCACCTCCAAAAGGCAAGTCCCTGTTTTACATGACCATGTAAATTATCTCCAAGGTTCCTGGTATAATTTTCTCTGATCTTTAAATTCCTCCACTACCAGGAAACCGATTTTTGCTGGTTTGAGGGGAGGTTGCTTAAAACAGGTTTCCCATTCCGGACAGCTTCAGCTCCTTTTGCCTGCCCTGTAAAGTGGATGTACAGCATATGCACACATTAGGCAGTTGCCTTGGTTCCTACTGCCATTAGCCCCATGATACCTGCAGGCATAGCCTCAAAGAGATGCAGAAAAGTCCCTTTATTAAGCCTTTGTATTCAGTGTCGGTGACCATTTGCTTCTGACAGAGGGAACAAAAGACAGACATGGCACAGACAATCAAAAGCCAGATTTTGGTCATTATTTCTGCAGGATCAGGAGGAATTATTCACCTGCCAATCCCATCGAGCCTGGTAGGCTACAATCAGCATTTAGGGGGAAGGGAAAGCAACCTGGTTTTTGTTGTTTTTTCCATCCTGCACCGTGCCTTCAGTTTGGTGCATCTGGAGGGGCTATCAGCTCCTGGGCTGAGGACATGCACTGTCCCTTGGCGGGACCGCATTTGGGGGGCTGGAGAAGGAGACATGCGATCAGCCCCTAATCTGGGGCAATGCCCAGTGCCTTCATTTCATTTCACTGCGGGGACTGGCGAAGGGGGGTTGCCTGATCAGCCCGTGAGCTGCGATGTTGCCAGGTGCCTTCCCGCCACTGCAGCGGGCCCGGGGGTTTGGGGGGGGGGGCATGCGCCCCAGAAGCGGTCCCTGCCCCGCTGCGCCTCTGAACAGCGAGCACCAGCCAGAGAACATGGGGAGGAGGGGGGTACTTACAAAGCGATTAATGCTCCAGCGCAACATTGCGAGGCGGAGGCGGCTCAGGGAGTCAGGCAGCCGGATAGTACAAGCCCCGGCAGGAAACCACTGCGGCGGGCGGAGCAGCGCCAGGGCCGGCCACGAGCTTCCCACCTCCCCGCGCCCCTCCACGGTCACCGGCGCCCAGCTCCCAGGCGCATTGCCGCCCCGCGCCGGGGGCTCTCCTTCGCCTGCCGGGGCGCCGCCGCTAGGCTCCCCTCGGGCGCCGCCGCCGGGAGGCGGGCACCATCGCCAGGCTGCGCCGGGCGCCGCGCTTGGGCTCCCTCCCCGCCCACCGGCTCGGCTCCAGGGCGCGGAGACGGCCCCGGGGACTGAGCGGCTTCTCCCTCCCTCCAGCCAGCGGCTGCGGCGGCACTGGACGCCACCCCGGGGCCCCGCTGCCTGAGCTGGGGAGGGGCCCGTGCGCTAGGGCGCAGCGCCCCCAACCTCTCCAAGGCTCAGGGCGCGCAAGCCGCTTCCTGCGCTGAACGCGCCTCCGAGCCCCCACCTCGCTTCGCCCCTGCGCCCAGCCACCCCTCCCCGCTTACTTCCACTTTCTCTTACTAAGTAAGCGCGTCTCCCCCTATAGCTTTTGTCTGGTTGGTTCTCGGGGGGGCGGGACCTTCCCTCGAGCAGCCTGGGATGTGTAGTACTCCCCACCAGCCCGAGAGCAGCGGCTGCGCCGCCCCCAGCTCGCCGCCACGGCTCCAGATAAGCCCTGGGGCGGGGTTGAAATATGGTTTCTAAACGTGCTCGCCAGGAGAGCTCATGCCGTGGGAGAACAAACAGCAGCTGCCGCAGGGCAAGGGCAGCCGCCAGATCGCCTGAGTTTTAGATTTTTTAAAAAATAAATACAAATAAACCAACTTCATCCTTTTTTCCCGTATTGTAACCGTCTATGTTGGCAACCTCACTCCGGTCGGCATGGACACGTGGTTCCTGGACTGCTTTGCAGGTCTAGGGCCACCACCGGCTGGCTTTACTCGCACAAGGGATGACCCTGAAGGGCCTACGCTCCTGGATACAAATTATTCATTTATTGAGCACTGTTGGACTGACGTGCCAAAACCTTGTATCGACTATTGGATATTAAGAGGCACATCAATATCCAAAAAAGTGGAAAGATTACAGGAAATAGCAAAATACTACCAGAAGTAAACTGTTCTGTGTTCTTCATATACTTAAGTACAGTAGAACCTCAGAGTCAGATTTACAAACTGCCTGGTCAATCACACACCTCATTTGGAACCAGAAGTACACAAGTGGGCAGCAGCACGCACACAACAAATACAGCACAGTGCTGTGTTAAATGTAAACTTGTTAAAAAAAGGGAAAGCAGCATTTTTCTTCTTCATAGTAAAGTTTCAACGCTGTATTAATTCAGTGTTCATTTGTAAACTTTTGAAAGAACCACCAGAATGTTTTCTCCAGAGTTTACAACCAGCCTCCATTTAAGGTGACCAGACAGCAAATGTGAAAAATCGGGACGGGGGTGGGGGGTAATAGGAGCCTATATCAGAAAAAGACCCCAAAATCAGGACTGTCCCTATAAAATCGGGACATCTGGTCACCTTACCTCCATTCCTGAGGTGTTTGTAATGCTGAGGCTTTACTGTGCTATCAGTATGGCCTAGTGGTTAGAGCACAGTCAGGGTAGCTTGGTTTCTAACTGCTGGCTCTGGCCTGCTGGGTGAATTTGAGCAGGTCACTTTTCCTCTCTGTGCCTCAATCAAAGGGAGATAACGATAGGGGCCTCCTTTGAGATCTACTGCTGAAAAGTGCTATATAATGATAGTATTGTTATGTGAGTAAAGGATGGCAGGATCAAGCCCTCTAGTTATTTGTCATGCCCTTATTGGTAAAAATATAAACTATAATAATATTATGAACAAATGCAGAGTGTAGGGCCCAGTGGGAAAATGGTATGGGCTCATGTAATTAAAGACTGTATCATAATGGATATACAAGGAAGCCAAAGCAAGGTTGCCCAGGCAAACATAGTTCCAGCATTTCCTAAATTCTGAGTGCTTGAGTTTGCAACTGTAACTTTTTTTAAGATAGTTTTTGGGGTGTAATATCCTGTCTTTTAAAAAACAAACAAACATAATTTCCATCATGTGGAACTATAGCAACTCCCCACCTGGGTGATCAGCGGAGTTGGGATCTTTAGAGCCACAGCACATTCCTCTACTATATGACCTAACAGTCTAACTGGTAGCAGTAGAAGGCTGTTATCTTTCATGTAGGTCAGCCACCACACTGAACCCAGCTGGTTGCTAGATTGCAAAGGAATGTTCAGAGTCAATAATCCTGGGTTCAGTTCCACATTCTGGAAAGGAGTGTGTTTATAACCCCTTCTGTCCTTGTTTCTGTCATTCTGCTCCTATTGCCTGTCCCCTCCCAGCTGCTGTCCCACCTCCTCCAGCTTTTACCCATCTCTCCCATCCCCAGCCTGTGTCTCTGCCATCTACTCCATCCCTGCCTTGACTCCCACCTCATCCTTTCCCTTATTAATCTATCACCTCACTGCTGCCGCCCGATCCCCAGTTCCCACCCATTTCTGTTCTCCATTTCTTATCCTCCCCTTCCACTGCCCCTGCCTATCCCAACTCCTAATCTCCCCACCTCTTCTCCCCGCTTTGTACTTGAGTCAGGGCCCCACCTCCTTTTCCTACTCGTTGCCTTGACAACAAGAATGCCAATATCGGGAGCCCAAGAGAGAGTCTCCCTGCTCTCAGTTCCAGCACTTCGTACCACAATGGCCCTTGAAGTCAGGAGGAGCAATTGCAGGCAAGGTCATGTTGAGCCCCGGGATATCACACACATAGTCTGGTCATTCCAAATGAGCTGGGCGGGGCTGGAGCATGCTCAGTGCAGACAGAAACTTTAGAGATTTTAGCTGCCAAACACGGAGAAGACTCTAGTGAGCAGGTGCAAAATAAGATTTTTCAGAGGCATATAACCTGGCCAAATGTGGATGAATTTTCATGGAGATGGCAAAGGGCACATTCCTGACACCAGGCTGACTGCCCCTGCAAAATGTCATGTCCATGGTTCCAAAGTATGGAGATGCTCAAGCTTCGCATCAAAACAATTGCAAGTTGTTGGTTTTTTTTAAGGGGCAGAACAATCTATTTTTCTCTGAGCTCGTTCTCAGAAATGGCTCAACCATTTTAGCTTGAACTTCCCCCAAAAAATTCAGCCTTAGGCAGACACCCAGTGAGGAAAATTTAAGTCTGAATAGTTTAAGTTTGGCAAAGTTAGAAGCAGCTGAAAACAGGGTCTTCTAACAGAAAGTGTCGGGCAACCTTAACTATAGGTGTTGCTACACATGCTGCCTATAATCACAAGTAAAACCCATAAAAATAGGTATTTTTGACAGTTGTTACAACAAATGCAAAGCAAAAGCCTCAGAAAGCTCCAGGATATTTAGTTTCACTCAAGTTTTGGCTTGTATTCCAAGAAACTCTTTAAGTCTAGAACTTAATATTTTTAAGTGTATAGCATTTTTAAACAATTTTGTTTAAAGGACTTTATCTTTTTTAATTTTGCCATAATGGCAGGGTGATTTGAGAGGGTGGATTAATAATTTTTCATTGTATCTTTTCTCACTGTTGTTTCTAGAACAATATCATTTACTTTTTCATTCTGATTGATTACTTTTCCATTTGATTACTATTCCATTTATGTCAATAAAAGTCTCTAAGGCTGTATTTTGTGTGAGTCATGCATCCCGGGGGTCCTTGCAAGACTCTATGTAGCCTGATTCTGGAACAAGAACCTTATCTTCTGATCCGATCAATTGGCTAACCTATAACCTTATTATATAAACAGTAATATTAATCCCCTACAAATCAGGGAACACCTAAAGGACAAGCAACCTAAAAAAGGCACAGAAAAAAATCCCTCAGGTTTATTGTGAGGGAACAGGCCCGCTGTCAGCAATTCCGGGACCTAGGGCAGAACAATCAGTGGGCCCCCATGCACAAACAAACTGCGCCCGCGCAGACATGGTCTGCCTGACATTTGGGCAGCGGTGCGCCTATGCTGGCTGGTGCCCAGGGAGCTGCCGGCCACGCTGCTGGGCACGCTTTTCCGGCACGGCCACAGCTTCCACATGGCAGCCCAATAGGGTTGCCAACTGTCTAACTGCAAAAACCCAAAGGTGCTGGGTGCAGGATCTGAGAGGGAGCTTGTGTGAGGGAGGGGTGCGGGCCCTGCGAGGGAGTCTGGGTGTGGGAGGGGGTACGGGATGCAGGCTCTGGGAAGGAGTTTGGGTGCAGGCTCTAGGCTGGGGCAGGGGTTTGGGGTGCAGAAGGGGGTCAGGAGGTCAGCGCTTACGTCAGGTGGCTCCCGAAAGTGACCGGCTCACCCTTCTGGCAGCAGCTCCTAGGCAGGAGGTCCAGGGGGTCTCAGCGCGCCGCTGCCCACAGGCAGCGCCCCCGCAGCTGCCATTGGCCGTAGTTCCTGGCCAATGGAAGCTGCAGAGTCGGAGTTGGTGCTCAGGACAGGGGCAGCGCGCAGACACCCCCTCCCCAGGGGCCGCAGGGATGTGCCGGCCGCTTCCGCGAGTGGCACAGAGCGAGCACAGACAGGAAGCTTGCTTAAGCTGGGGGGCCCCAGGCCCTTTTAAATCACCCGGGCCCCCCCTGTCAGCAGGTCTGTGAGGGAAAATTGCAATGGGAGAAAGTTCCATGAGAATGGGCTCACCAGAAATCAGAATGTGGGATTGGGCATATCAGGGACTAGGGTAAGTGTGAAGGTGGTACTGGGATTGTTGTAGGGAAAACCTCATCAATACAGACAATCTGGGAGCTCAGGCTCCATTCCCGTGAGCTATATATGGATTAGACAGCATGAATAATACGGTGTCCTCCCTCATCTCCAAACATTGCTCCTGAACCTCCCATCACTAGAGTAGGTAGGTTTGTATTTTGGTCAGAGATGGTATATAATCATATGCTTCGAGTATTAAATTTACTCAGATCTTTCCTCATATAGAATAATACACAGGCCAGAATCTCGTCTAATAACGCTGCTTTTACATGATTCTGGCCCATGAGCCAAAGCACTTCAGCACGTACACTGACTTCAGTGACACTTAAATATGTGCGTTTAAAGGTAAGTACATGATGAAGTGCTTTGCAGAATCAGGGTTTAACTCTCCCTCTCATCCAGCCTCTGTTGACCCGGGTCACCAGCTTAGATTTATATGTCCCCTGACGCCCATGTACAATCTCACTTTCACTCAAACCATCTGCTTAGGTTTTATTACTTCTAGCAATCAGGCACTTTAAAAAAAAATTTTAAAATCTCATATTGCCACTGCCGTACAATCAGCCCTAAAGCACCATGAGGAATGAATTTTGATGTTTAAAATTAAAGTCTTCAGAACTTCTATATGGTTTTCATATTACTTCAGAAATTTGAAAAATATGCTAAGGGAGCATCCTTCAGTCACAGCTACAATTCACACAAGCATCTATGTCTGCTGCATAAAGTGGTTGTCAGCAAGGTGACAGGTCAGGTTTGCCTGGCCATTTTCACAGTCCCGCAGGCTCTAGAGTGGTCGTTTGTCTTGGTTTATTGTGTCTCTCAGTCTTGTCTTGTCCATTGGAGAGGCAGATTGAGGTATTATTTCCTTCATTCCTTACTGCAAGAGTGAAATGGAAGCAAAGATTGACTGAAGGAGATGCATTCACTTTCCAAAAAGGGGTCTCCTTTCCCGTAAAGCTTTGGAATTTGACAGGACTCATCTTTGTCTCTCTGTCTAACATTAGGCCCAGAAGGAACTAGTATGCGAGACTGGAGATTACAACAGCAGGGAGTTTTTGTGGCTTGCTGGGGAGAGGCTGTTTTGTCATTCTTTGACATAAGGGCTAAGTTGTTCACAAGCCGCTTTCCCCTTCACTTCCGTTTGCCCTGGGTGTCAGTAATCAAAACAGTCAGCTTTGCTACACTTAAACAGGAATTGTCCAGAACTTTTACCCAATAAGATATATCTACAGCAAAAAGGAATAAATCTGAATCTTGCACTATGATAAAATGACATGAAAATAGAGGAAATCTTAAGAATTCCCATGTTACATACAGAGATCTTTACCAGGAGGGACCTCATCTGGGCATTCTCATGCAGCCTAAAACAGCAATGCATGGGCAGGTAAGGTGCCTTACAGATCCAGTGAGTGAGGCAGACCAGGGCAGGATATTAGCAGCATGCTAGGTCAGGTTGCGTGCATCTTGCACTCTGGGGTGCACCTTCTTGCATGTGCTGCATTCTCACTGCAAGCATTGCTAGGCCATGCATACTCTGGATGGCAACATAGATATTTTCTGGATTTTGTCCCACCCTCATTCCTTTTAGATATAGTCTCATCCAGTGAGCTAGGTGTACCATAGTAGAAATCCCTCTGGCTACCACATTCTGCACAGTGCACTGGATCTCCCTATTTTGCGTCCTTTTTTCTGCCTTGTACATCTGCACAGGCATGGCCAGGATTTATGGTTTGGCGTTTCAATAAGAAACTACAACCTGTTAATCTCTGAGTAGATGAACCAAGCGAAAACCTTGCATGAAAAAGCAGCATTTTTAGCCTGGCAGCCTTTAGTCAGATCTATTGCCTTTATATGGGCAGAAATCTCTCTCCTTACTAGAATATCTCTGTTCTGTTATATATTTAAAATAAAGGTGGCACCAATTGGAATCCTTCATACATTTGTAAAGCACTCTGTTTGGGATTACACTGTTACTTATCTTCCAGAATGGAAATACAATAGCAACAACACAAAGATGGACAGCAGATCAAGACAATTATTTTTAAACGCAATTGTTAACGAATGTAGTGAAGATGCTCTCGATCCCAGGTGGGGGCCTCTTCAATTTAGATTTAGACAATTCCCCCCTGAAGTAATCACAAAGCACTAAACTTCAGGGCCACACATTGTTGTAATGTTCTGTTCTCAGCATTTTGTTGGCCGATTGATAAACTCCATGTTCATACCACCATGCAAGTTAGTTGCTGGGGATCTGATCCAAAGACAACTGAAATCAGCTGGAATCTTTCCATTCACTTCAGTGGGCTCTGAATCAGCCCCTGAATGCTTAAGTAGAATAGTACCCATATTTAGGATTGATCTGTTACTCGTAGGCTGGTGAGGTAAGTGAATTTTAACATTTACTTTTCTTCCTTGGTCACAAGCTTATGCTGAAGAAAACAGCAACACGTCAGGATTATCGAGACAAGCACCAACAGAGCACTCATGGCAGCAATGATTAGGTCTCGCTTCATGAATCCAGTATCCCCTTCTGCTTGATCTTCTGAGAAGCCTTCTAAAAAAATAGAGTGTTAAATCGCTACCAGAGTTTTTCTTTAAAAATGCATCATGTCGCAGGTTAAAAATGGGGTTGAATCATTGGAGTGGCAGGGCTGGATTGTGAAAACACAAAAAATGTATGATAGAATCCCCTTTATTGGTACCCTGGTAAGCAGCTCTCTTGCTGAACTGGGATGAAGGCCAATGTACAATGCATTCTACTGTAATAACTAAGCCAACTGCTCCGGAACTCATTGTTCTTGAGCTGCAGAAAGCCATTCAGGACTTTAGGAGTAGCTAATTGCCACATTAGTCACTCTCCTGAATCCTAAGCAGTGAAAGCTGAGCGCCAACCAAAGGAGTGCACCCCCAACATACCACATGAAGAAAGAGGAGAGAGTGCTGAGCAAACTGACTCAGGAGTGTGGAAAATGCTGGAATCAGTTTCCTAAATTCTCTTTCCCCCACTGGTATATAGAATCCGAATCCTCCTAGAGTAAAAAGAAAAGGAGTACTTGTGGCACCTTAGAGACTAACCAATTTATTTGAGCATGAGCTTTCGTGAGAGTAAGAATATCCTTATATATAATAAGAATATAAGTAAGCTTCCTAGAGTAAGAATATCCTTCCCTTCCATTCCAGCCCTTAGAAGGGAACCGTCATCCGTCCCAAAAGTAAGGGATGTGAGGGGGAGAGGGAATGAGCCAGTTCTGGTGAGGTAACACAGCATTCCCTAGTTATGTAGTGTCACAACACTGCAACAGCAGGAGGTCACTGTGACAATTCTTTTGTGGTTCTTCTGGACTCAGATAATGACATGGTTCTGCAGCTGTTAGAGGTCTCACTCCTCCAAACGGCAGCTTGATGACGCTCTCAGTCCATTTAAATGGTAACACTACTGTTGTCTGCAAGCCCTTTAAGTTAACCACCTAAAGAGGTGTGAGTTGGTGTTAGCAGAACTTCATACTGTGTATTGTGTACTTCCATGCACTATTATGGATGCTAAACATGGGAAATAGCATCCAAAAAACCATCTACCTTTGCAGGAATCCACCTTCAGGTCTCAGAAGGCCAAGGAATATCTGCCGAGTTGGCTCAATTTCTCATTGGTTCTGGAGCTTCCCTGAGATTTGAGTGGTGAAAGGGTGATTATGTAATTCTGGGACATGCTGGACCTTGGGAAACTTGCAAATCTAGAGAAGCCAGCAGCAAACCATCGCCCAGAGGAGAGTACAGCACACCCAATAGAATATTGCCTGCAAATTCCTACTTATTACTATTAGTGGAGTAGCTTTTCTGCTGCCTTCCCACCCACACGCCTGCTCCCACTGCTTGGGTTGAGGAGGAACAGACCTGGAAGGGGTACTAGTGACTTGTTCTCACCGGGCAGCTCTGTCCCTGGATTCAGTGAAAAGAGGGCAGGGAAGGTGTACAGGCCACTTTTAAACACCAGCAACTCTCCTGCGGAGCTCTCTCCTCAGTATTTTAGAGCATTACCGGATCGGAAATAGGGTGAAACATTCGTGTTTTGTATGGACGTGTCAATATCTGCTGTAAATGCTGTATTCTTATAATCATTTAAAACATCAGCCTGAGATTACAGGCTGTCAGGTTGAGCGCCATACCTTCAGAAGAAGCTGCTGGTTCCCTTTTATTAGCTGTGGAGCAACCACATATTAAAAAAGAGAACAGCAGAAAAATACCGGTGTAAACAGCCATGCTTACTTGCTCGTCCAAAGCATGCTATTCATACTGTTTCTATTTGCTGGCCCATACGCACTGTATTAGCATCACTGTATGAGTATTATGACATCACGGACATACATACATAACTGCTGACCGCATAATTGAATCAGTCATGTAAAACTGAAGGTATAAGATATCCTGTTATTTTAAACTATGCATTTAATAAATCATTTGTTATTTTTAACATTAGGTTAATCTAGCATCCACTTCTCTTTATCATAAAATATGGTGGTATATTGGTAAAGGTCTCATTTTAATATAATCTGTCTCATAATTGGTGGGCGATATATAATATACTCCATGAACAGTACTTTTAGCTGTAATTTAACAGGCAAAATTATGTTATTTTATGAATGGTTGGAATTGTTTTTGGTATCATGACTAAAGCAAAAAGAAAAGGAGGACTTGTGGCACCTTAGAGACTAACAAATTTATTTGAGCGTAAGCTTTCGTGAGCTACAGCTCACTTCATCGGATGCACACAAGTACTCCTTTTCTTTTGTGAATACAGACTAACATGGCTGCTACTCTGAAACATGACTAAAGCACAAGTTTTAGGTTCTGAAACCAAGCTATCTACTTTAAGATGGCCTTGATCGTCAGTAACAATTTTAAAGAAAATTATCTAAAGGAATCTAAGAAAGAGCCCTCTTTCCTAGCAGTTAGGAATACACACAGAGTAACCACAAACCACTGTCTGAATTGTTTCTTAATGAAAGTAGATGTTAGCCATGGAGTCAAACAAAGGGCCTACTTGACTCAATGTGTTGAAGTGCAGAAAAACAATCTAATGCCATTTGACATATCTTTTAAAATGAGCAGGATGCAATAAGCCTCCATCTATCTTATCCTAACCATACCCAGGGGAATTACCTTCTCCAAAGAAATAAAGAAAACATTATATTTCAATTACATAGACAGTCATTACAATCAAACCTTTATTAACTTTCTTACCTCACTAAAAGCTCACAAGAGTGCTCAGGATAGTAAAATGTCATCAAAGCATATCCCAAGAAAAACTGCCCCTTTTGCAGAAAGACAAAGCTAGATGACCTGAACCTATGGCACGATGTTCAGTCAGAGATTGGAACCATTATTCCTAATTATTAGGAGTTAAATCCAGAAGTACCTTCTCAAGCAGAACTCCCATGGGATTTCAGAGGGAGTTCTTAAGCATGAAACACTCTGCAGGATTTGACCTCAGATTTGCTATCTTTATTGGTTATGTCTATTTTTGCAAGTGAATGTTATTGGTAAAAAGTATTGGATAATTAACCCTGGAAACTAAAGTCCTCAGTTTAGTAACACATATGGCATAGGCAGTAGTAAGATAAGCTTCCACACAGGACCATGCCAGGGATTCAAATTCTGCATTCCGATGTGCGTTTTTAACTCCCGCTAACATCAATGGGAACAGTGGGAAGAGATCCCAGGGCAGAATATCACCCAGCATGCCTCAGTTTTGACCTAGAGCGACCTCAACTAAGGTCAAGACAGAGTTTGTTCTTCACGTGAATTTAGTTATTGACCTTTGCTGAAACTGCTAACCAGCGTGTAACAAGCAAGTGTTGCGGGACTGTGGAATCGGTCAACGCTACGCTCAGCTGATGTGGCAACTCATGGTGTTGGACGCCATCAGATGGTCGAGGGACATCTACATAGAACACCTCACTGGACATCGGCAATACCAGGAGGGATGAGCTGGAGTGCCAATGAGAAGCGCAGTAAGGAAAGTAACTGAAATACTTCTCTGATGGATTGTAATGGAGAACCTACGCTAATTCTCAATTACTGAGGAACAATCTTCACTCACTGATATATTTTGCTTTCCACAACAAACTCTCTGTACTTTTCATGAGTGATGTACTCAAATACTTGGATGCTAGTATCTAAACTGTATTCTTAAATTTATTCACCCAAATTTGGGTTATCGCTGATTATGTACTATATGAACCATATGACTTTTAAAAACAAACTTTGTATTTGTGGCTAATCCAAGCACTATACCCAGATGTACAGACACCCTTTTCGCAACCTAAGTATTATATAATTTTAACATTAGCTCAGGGTAGTTTCTGGGATGTGGACAATTTTAGGTACTGGACTGACCCTATACATTCATTTTATATAGGCCATTCAAGAGTCTTCATCTACCGCAACATTTTTTAAATGTTGATAGCGTTGTGGACTTTGAACTATAATTCTGGGTTTATATAGTAGCCTGTTCTACAAAGTATGTAAGTAACAAAGCATAAAAAAGGGAACATTTTCACCATCAGAACTAGAGACAAATGCTAGCACAGTCATTGGTTTGCAATGTTCTTTGCTTGTTCTGCCATCATGTGGCCAGTAGAAGAATATATATATGATGAGATATTTGCCCTTTGAATGCAGCTATATCTTAGCTCCTGGAGGGAACATATTAGATTGGTATGTTATGGCTTTTAATAGCCAGTGATTTTTGAAGATTTTTTTTCTGCTTTCATTAGAGTTGTGTGAAACTAGGTAACATTTTCTCAGAACTCAAAAAAAGGGAAACTTTTCAGCGTGTGTAGAAATATAACCTTAAAACCACAACAGACTATTTCTTGCCAGATCCTCAGCTGGTACAAATAGTCATAACCCCATCCAAATTAAAATATGTTAATTTACTCCCACTCAGGTTCTGGCCTTCTGTATTTCAGCGCATGAAATGTAAAAGCTATGTTGATTTTTAATGTCCTGATGTTTTTAAATAAATCTCAAATCTCTCATTGTTTGGATTACTAACCTGTAACTAACATGCACTGTAGGAATAGCCAGCTAGCTGCCAGCAGATTGCAAAATTCCACCTCATATTAGGTAAGAGGATGGGGGGGAGGGGAGGAGTAGCTTTTGCAAAGAGCGACTGCAGCTGTCAGACTTCCTAAGTAGCTTCTGTTGTCACTAGACACCTGAGGCTCTCACTCTGGCTCCAGTTGAAATCCCACTGAAATACAGTCCTGTAATAATGGCTTCAAATAACATAAGTGGAAACATTTAAGCAATGTCTGACCTGTGAGATACTGTGTACAATGACTCTCACCATTAGGTCAACACAGGCTTTTTGCAAGGAAGAGGGTGAGGTGGAGAAAACCTAGGTAATTTACAAAAACAAAACAAAACATGTTTCAGAGTAACAGCCGTGTTAGTCTGTATTCGTAAAAAGAAAAAAGAAAAGGAGTACTTGTGGCACCTTAGAGACTAACCAGTTTATTTGAGCATGAGCTTTCGTGAGCTACAGCTCACTTCATCGGATGCATAGCATATCGTGGAAACTGCAGAAGACATTATATACACACAGAGACCATGAAACAAAACTTCCTCCCACCCCACTGTCCTGCTGCTAACAGCTTATCTAAAGTGATCATCAAGTGATCATCAAGGAAGGCCATTGATGGCCACTAGCCGTCACCTTCAGCCCCCAACTAAAACCCCTCCAACGCATTATTAAGGATCTACAACCTATCCTGAAGGATGACCCAACACTCTCACAAATCTTGGGAGAAAGGCCAGTCCTTGCCTACAGACAGCCCCCCAACCTGAAGCGAATACTCACCAACAACTACATACCACACAACAGAACCACTAACCCAGGAACCTATCCTTGCAACAAAGCCCGTTGCCAACTGTGCCCACATATCTATTCAGGGAACACCATCACAGGGCCTAACAACATCAGCCACACTATCAGAGGCTCGTTCACCTGCACATCCACCAATGTGATATATGCCATCATGTGCCAGCAATGCCCCTCTGCCATGTACATTGGTCAAACTGGACAGTCTCTACGTAAAAGAATAAATGGACACAAATCAGATGTTAAGAATTATAACATTCATAAACCAGTCGGAGAACACTTCAATCTCTCTGGTCACGCAATCACAGACATGAGGGTCGCTATCTTAAAGCAAAAAAACTTCAAATCCAGACTCCAGCGAGAAACTGCTGAATTGGAATTCATTTGCAAATTGGATACTATTAATTTGGGCTTGAATAGAGACTGGGAGTGGCTAAGTCATTATGCAAGGTAGCCTATCTCCCCTTGTTTTTTTCCTACAAACCCCCCCCCCCCCCCAAGACGTTCTGGTTAAACTTGGATTATTGCTGTGCACATTGTAAGATGAGCTATTGCCAGCAGGAGAGTGAGTTTGTGTGTGTGGTTTTTGGAGGGGGTGTGTGTGTGTGGGGGGGGGTGTGGTGAGAAAACCTGGATTAGTGCTGGAAATGACCCACCTTGATTATCATGCGCATTATAAAGAGAGGTTTCAAAGAGGGATGGGCTATTACCAGCAGGAGAGTGAGTTTGTATGTGTGTCTGTGTGTGTGTGGGGGGGGGGGGAAGAGTGAGAAAACATTGATTTGTGCTGGAAATGGCCTTCCTTGATGATCACTTGATGATCACTTTAGATAAGCTGTTAGCAGCAGGACAGTGGGGTGGGAGGAAGTTTTGTTTCATGGTCTCTGTGTGTATATAATGTCTTCTGCAGTTTCCACGATATGCTATGCATCCGATGAAGTGAGCTGTAGCTCACGAAAGCTCATGCTCAAATAAACTGGTTAGTCTCTAAGGTGCCACAAGTACTCCTTTTCTTTTTACGAAAACAAAACATGAAAGACAAAACAGAAATTCTGCTTAAAGGTTACAAAAGAGCTGGAGTACCTCTCCGGCCAATCTTGATACAAGAACCAGTGCTTTGACCATCACAATAAGGGCTGCAGAGAACATAATATGTAGACTGCAGGCTGCACTCTGTCCAGGCTTCCCTCCTGACTGCGTCTATCATCTCCCTTGCCCCCTCCTTACTCCATACCAGTTTCCCAGCTCCTCCCTGTAGCAGTGCAGACACACCACTATGGCGCCTCCTGCTGGTCGTGCTGGGAATTAGCTCTTTTGGGCCACCAGGGCACCTTTTTCTAGGGGTGTCTCGCTTGCCATTACTTCTACTCTCTCCCCGTCTCCACCATCTGGACCTGCATCGCTCTCAGACTGCGGCACCCTCTTCGGGACACAGCCTCCAGCTCTGTGCCCCAGCCCACCATCTCCCTCTTTTCAGGGTAAAGGCAGGCCTCAGTCCTTCCACTTGCCTCAGCGGTCAACTGCAGTCTCTCATCTAGCCCCTGGCTTCAGGGGAAAACTGCAGTCTGGATTTAGGCCACTCTCCTCATTAGCAAGCTTGGGTAAAGCGGGGAGGGGGTGACCCAGGCCCACCCACTACTCTGGGTCCCAGCTCAGGGACCCTATAACTGCCAACGACTTACTGCCCCTCCTCCTATGCCTGCTGCCTACTTCCCCTGGGCCACTTCCCCCATAGTCCTAGCACCTTCCCTGCCTTTGCTTCACGGCCTGTCTGGCCATCGTCAGCCAAGAGCTCCTCTATTGCTCCGCTACCCTACCCAGCACTGCAGTATCTCCAGTGCTCCTCAGCAGACATTCCTTCCCCCTTGCCCTCCAGGGAGAGACTACCTTTGCTCTGCTGAGCAGCCCTTTATATATGGGCTGCTCCAGCAAGCCTTCTCTTGATTGGCTCTCCCAATGAGCCCTTTCCTGATTGGCTGGGTTCTGTGCAGTCTCTCCAAGGCTGCCTTAACCCTTCTCCTGCCTGTGTGGGGCAGCTGCCCCACCACACTCCCTTATATGCGGTGAGTAAAACCTTACTCTGCAAGTAGCCCCACTGATTTCAAGAAGGGGGCCTGCTTTTCCTTGTTTCACAGACGGCAGCCTAAACAATCAGGTCAGACCATTTGTGTTTGCAGGTAAAATCCAGTACAAACACTTCCCATTCTTCCTAATCCATAACAGATGTGGTTGACTTTGAAATCCAACCTACAACCCATTAAATGCCAACCACAAAGTATAGGGAACATGTTCCAGATCCCTCCAGCAAATGCTGAGATGTTCTGGCTCTAGGCTCTAACGTTCCATTCAGGTGAATGGACCCTGCTCCAGGAAACTCTTGTCAAACTGCACACGAATTCCAGATGCAGCAAAAGCTCCTTTAGCAGTACCCTGCTTTCAGGGAACACACCCCATGCTGCTACCTCATAGCCTCTCCCCCAGCCATTCCACGTCACAGAAGGGGAAAGCTGGTATTTGTTGACATGGTCATCGTCATCTTACCCACAAAAGCGTGGTACCCCCCCCCATTTCCCCAGCACCCCTTCCTGCGCCCACATGGAGCTGGATGCATGGAGCGGCTGCTCGCTCCCCCCTCGAATGCTAGGGGGCTGTGAGGGGGGAGTGAGAAGTGAAATCAGGACTCCCTGCATTCAGGTCACTTCCCGACCTGGGCTGCATAAGGGGAGGGCAGGAGAACAGCAGCTCCTGATGCTCACCTCACAGCACAACCCAGGTGGGGAAAGTGACCTGGATGCATGGAGCGCATGGTGTTGCTCCTCGCTTCCCCCTCACAGCCCCCTAGAGGAGCACAGAGGAATGTGGGGGTGGGGGGGAGCAGTATCTGTATGTCATCGCTGACCCCCCTCATGTTCCTCCACTGTGAGGGAGGAGCAGGGAGAAATCTGGGCGCCCCCCACATGGCGCTCCCCAGCCAGCCGGGAGCAGTTTCTAATTCTACACCAGCAGTGCACACCTCTGCGCTGCTGCATGACGCCCCCTTGACCATGGCACCTCTGGGCAGTTGCCCGGGAGGCTCACCCCTAAGGCCGGCCCTGGAAGAGCGAACTGTGCCACAGAGCACACCTATCCCTTCCACCCTCTCCCACACTACAGAAGAACTTGCACAAGGAAAGGAGAGGAGATGTGCTCTGTGGGTGAGATCCTCAGCTGGTGTGAATCAGCAAGTTTGGGCACCTGGTTCAGGGCAACAGGGTCAGCAGCAGGGGGAGCTTGGAGAGCCTTGGAACAAGAGGGTTTCTGAGGCCTGGGACAGCGTATTTCATAGGGCCCAGACATAATAGGGTAGGCTGAGACAAGGAAGTGGTTCAGGAATTGGGATGGGGAGAGGGACTATCTGTATAATAATCAGGCTTTCAAGCAATAGCTCCCACAAGCTGAATGTGGAGAGGAGAACTGCTCCTCATCCTTCCCTCGCCCAACACATATGTGATCAACTAATCCACATTGCTCAAATTTCAGATAGGGAGTCCTGAATAATTGCAACAGAGCAAGAATTAACTACAAATGCAAAAAAACGGTGGGCACAATTTGCTAATAGTTAAACATCTAGCCACCTACCCTGTGTGGCCAATCTAATAGCTAGACATTTAGGGGGACGTTTTCAAAGGCATAAAGGCTAGCAGTTAGACACCCAACTCATTGGGAGTTGTTGCTTTTGGCACTGAAGATCAGCCCCTTAATTTCTAGCACTTGCACTCTCTATTAATTACATCCCTAACACTGAAGGCAATTTTTAAAACAAGTCCCATTTCTTGGGGAAGGGCCTCTTGAAAACCATTTGACAGCAGGTCCTTTGCTAATTTGGGATTTGTTTGGATGGAGGTCCACAGATGAGCAATGGAACATTCACAGGTTTTTTCCATGTCATTAAGAAAACTTTGTCTCTTATTCAGTGATTTTATTCTTCTTGCATGCCTTTAAATAACAGCTACAACTGATCAGTCTCATTGTTAACCTCTTATCCCAGTCTAATATTTGAAGTACTCTTGGAAACTGACATTGGACGGTCAGTTTGTACAGCCCATCTGTTCACTGTGGAAAGAGCTTGATTCATTAGGTCCTGTAGTCCTTACTATGATTGGCGAAAGACTGGAGTAAGTTCACTTCCAAAGGAGATCTCCGTATTTTAAAGATTGAAGATATTGATGGGAGGCAATTCTTTGTGTGGGCTTCCATTCACACATAGCTCAGAAAATACTCAGTTGTGTACTTTTTTTTTCCTATTTAAATTTTTCATTAAAAGAGACATAGTGCATCAGAGAGATACACATGGAATATCATTAACATCTGGTAAAAGGTAGATCGTCTGTCACATTGCTGTGAATGGGACAAAAATGGTGCTCCCAGAATCACCGCTTCCTTCTCCATCTTCGTATTTGTATTCGGGATTGCCCATGGACCCTCTGGAAGAACTTCTGGAAGACCCATAAAAGAGATCGTGTTGTTCCATAGAAAAAAGGCTTCCTGACTTTGAGAGGGTAGAAAGAAAACTTTCTGGAGTATGGCTCCTTGCTGCTGAGAAAACAGCGCCAGGGTCAGTGTATGCAAAACTGATAGCAGATTCATTGGAGGCTGGTCGTAATGGTAGCACATCGCCAGGCTGTTTATAAATCGGTGATGTTTGTATGAGAGAGGTTCCTTGGGAGCTCCTCTGTTGGGAGGCAGCTAATTGCATAGCCTGGGAAGGAGACAGGACAATCCTTGTTTCAATGTGATGCAAGTGAGACTTGATGGCAATAGATTTCACTTCTTTCTTCAAAGTCCTACAAAAAAAATAGACCTATTTGATTTCAAGCTGAACCCCCTTCCCCCCCCCCCCACTTCACTGAGCTTGAGAGACCAAGAGAGTATGCCAGACAGGAATCAAACAGGAAGAGTCATCTCATCCTAGCAAAAACAGTTTATCTTTACTAATGAGGGAAGCTGCATAAAGAACTGGGAGAATGTGGGCAGAGCCAGGCAGGAGTGGAGCTATAAACTTTGAGTAAACCGTCAATAATTTAAGCTCTCACGCCTTTCCCCTCCCCATGCATACACCGTCTGGGCTCAGACACAGCTCCTAAAGAGGTCATTCTGGCCCTCCACACTGTCCCCAGACAGAAAGTGGCCAAGAGAGGATGACGGGTCCCAAAATCTCTGGGCACAAGCTGCCTTCTGCATCACTAACCTGATCCAGGCTAGGGGAAACCTTGCCTGACTTGCCAAGGAAGAGGATGCCCACCTAATCTGGGGGCCATTCAGATTACTCGCAGACTCCCCAGTGATGCTATTGACAGCTACGTCAGCATTTTCAAACTTGGGTATCCATTTTCAAATGTGGGGGATCATATTAACACCCACATGGGTCGCTGGCAAGGTTGGAACCTGTAGGTCCACCGCACAGACCTGCCACTTGAGCTAAGGAAGCAATTGATAGCAGTAGTAGGTTGTGCTCTATGTGGACCAGCACTAGTGGGAGAGGAGAGAGACACTTTGCCAGCAGGTTTCACAGCTATTTGCTGACAGTAGAGGAATGGCAGGACTCCAGAATCTCGGGTTCCAATCCAAGCTCTGGAAAGGACAGTGCTCTTGTGACTCTTCTGACCCATCCCCTACAACCCGTCCCCATCCTGTCTCCTTCCCACCGCTGGTTCCTTGTCCCAGTTCTATTCTCCATGCCTACCCAGTCTCAATCTCCGCTTCTCAGGCTTCTCAGCCCGGTCCCTTTTACCAGTCTCCGTCTCCAGGCTCACTGTCCAAGTTCCAGTCTCACCCATTCCCCACATCCAGTCCCAGTCTCCTTGCCAGCCAGTCCCAGTTCCCCATCTGCCTGCCCCAACTCCTTGTTCCCAATCTCCTTGCACTGCTAGTCCCAGTCTCCCTCCCTGCTCCTCATCTGATACGTTTCTCCTGCCCCCCACTAGCTCCCAGTCCTATTCTCCCTCCCCAGGCTCTTTAGCCAATCACAGTCTCTTCCCACTCCCTCTCCAGCTTCTGGCTCCAGGGTCTTCCACCCATGGCTCCTTATTCCTGTCTTCTTGTCCAGCCAGTCCCAGTCTACCTGTCCCCCAGCTCCTCATCTGATATCAGTTGTCCCCCACAGCCAACCGGCAATCAGTCCTCTCCCACTTCCAATCCCAGTCTCCTCGCCCAGCCCAGTCCCAGTCTCTCTCTCTACCTCCAGTCCGACACTCCTTGTCCCAATCTACTCCGTTCCCTCCCTCTCCTCCAGCTTTTGTCTCTGCTGCATTTGAATCAGACAACTTCCCAGCCCTACTCCAGCCCAAAGCAGCCATAAGAAAAGTCTTCGCCCCTGTAACCCTGAGGGAACATGTTCAATTGCTGTGTGGGGATGGCCCAGGACGAGGCTTGAGCATGCTCAGCAAAGATGGAATCTTCAGAGATGTAACTGCTCACATCAAGACTCTCTAACGAGCATGTGCAATCTGCAATTTCTCACAGCCTTATAACTTGCCCATATTTGGGTAGCTTTTCACGAGGACGGCAAAAGGCATGTCTCTGACACAAAGAGCCAAACGTCAGATCTCTGCTTCAAAGCATGGGGGCACTAGAGCTATTCAAAGAAAAGCTCATCTGATTCTTTTTTTTTAGGCTGGGCAAACAACGTATTTTTCACAAGCCTCCTTCTCAGAAAAGGCTGCACTGGTCTCAGAAAAATCTAGCCCAAGGCAGACACCCATCGTGTCACACTTCAGCCTGAATGGGTAAAGTTTAGCAAAGTTATAAACAACTGAAAACAGGGTCTTATAATGGGAAGTGTCATTCAACCTTAATAATAAGCAGTGCTACTAACTTTGTCTGTAATTTAATACACACACACAGATTGGCTCATTGACTCCTTTGAGCGTGGTGAAGCCATAAAACATGTTAAAAGTAAGCTCAGTGATAGGGTGAGGGTCTCCGTGAGACCTGGAAGCACCATGCCGAAAAGCACCAGAAAAAGAACCCCCTAATTAGTTACATCCAGTGCTGTAAACAGATCCATGAGCAGGGTCCGTCCGAACCCTGCCCGAAGGACCCAGGTTCCCAAGACACAAAGCATGCGCCACGCAGTGGAATGGAGGTTACAGAATGTTGTAAAACTTACGTGTTGTCTTTTGTCACCAGTTTGTAATGAAGGAAACTGCAGCCCAGAATGAGGAGGAGGGAGATTATCAAGAAAACACTCATTGCAGCGATTATTAGGTCTTGCTTAAGCTTCTGACTCTCCTGGGATTCTTTTCCTAGAACATTTTTTTCAAGAAAGCATTAGCTAAAACAAGGCAAATGTACCGTTGTCTCCACTGGTGTGGCCCCCGATCTGTGGCCTGCCTGACTGTATGGGAACAAATCCAGTGTCATGGGCTTCAATGGCTGCACCAGTGCTCCTTAAACATGAGGCGCCAAAGGGTCACACTGGCAATGAATGGCTTCCCGGGGGGTCCACACCATAAGGACAGTGCAATGTTCGCAATGAAAGGTCCACCTGTCTGGTTGCATTCAGACCCTCTCCTCTATGCTCTGGCCTCTCTAGTGCAGGTCTCCTGTCTTTCTAACCTCCCCTCCTAGCAGGGGAGACCGAGAGGGTTTCACCTCCCTGCCTCTCACATTTCTCAAAGTGGGATGCTCTTTCCTGTCTTTCTCCCCCGCAGGGCACGGGAAGGCATTTCTCCTTCTCCCTCCATCATCTTACCCTTTAGGGCTGATGCTGGGAGTGTGGAGGAATCCCTAGGGCTCTTTTCCCTTCCAGCTGCTTCCATCCCACTGCTGAATTTCTCCACCACACGCTGCACTGCTCACCACACAGCCTGCCCATCTGATGGTCTGTGGTCTATGTTGATCTGCCGCAGTGACAGGGCGAGCCAGTGAAGCACTAATTAAATCTACAAACACTACAGAGGAACACGCAGAGTGCTGGAGAGGCGCATGCAAAGCCCTGAAGAGCCGCAGGATGATGATTGCCCCAAACACTGGGTGAATGGCAGACATAACTGTCTGTTTAGAGGGCAAACCCAATCAGAGGGGTTGGAAGCTGTAAATTGGTGCCTGCTAGTCTAGCTTTTCATTCAGTCCTTTGTGCTTTGTATGTTGCACCCATTCTCTTTTGTGGATGCTAAACAGTAGCGCTGGATGGAAGATGCATTGTTAGTGGAAATTCAAAACCTGAAATATTTTGATTTGGAAATGTTGCTGTGGTGACTCCTGGGAGTCGTAGTTCTAGTGCCTCAACCTCCTGTTCTCCTCTATAGGCCAGGCTCCCTGAACGGACTACATCTGCCGTAATGCAACCTGGTCTCCCCTTTTGGAGAGAGGAGTCCCTGGCCATGGTGCACCAAGAGAGGGGAAGCCCAGTCCATAGAGGAGAATGGAAGCATGAGGCAGGTGTAAAAATTTTATTAAGATGATGATTAAAAACATTTGAACGGCACAGACTTTAAGCGTAGAAGTGTCTGGTTATCAGGGAATAACGTACAGATTATCAAGGGGTGCAAAGTTTGGTTTAAAATCGGATGGCATAGGGAATACATAATCTGCAATATCCCCAACTGGGGGTAAAAGGATAACGGGTCAAAGTACAGACATTGAGATATGAGGGTATGTTGTTCATATGATGGCTATGTTCAGGGGTGGAGTATACTGAGTGGATATGACTACAACTCCCATAAGACACTGCAACAGCATTTCCAAATTGGAATATTTTATTTTTTTTCTGCCAAAATATTTCAATACTGGGCATTCTTTTGTTGTTTAGCTGACAGACAAATTAGTCGAAAACCCAATTTAATGTCAAAAAACAGTTTTGATGGAAACTTTTCAGCCAGCACTATGGTGCCCTTCAAGGACACACCGGCTCCTTCATTCTCCCCAGATACAAACAGGCCACTAAGCCATTGCTGAAGCTTCATGTCTTATAGGCCTGACAGTCTCTTCTGGTTCAATCTTTTTCTTCTAAAGTAATTTTGAGTTTCTGCAAGACCCAAGGTAAGATGATAATTGAGGATCACCCATAAATTTAGAAAGCTGTGGAGTAATCTATTCTGCAGTCAGCAGCCAGACATCTCCCAGGACAGACAGTGGCAGATATAAAACACGAGTAAGATACCACCAAATGTATGAGACTCCCTGGAGTTCAGGGAGAGGATAGTTGTAGTGTGAAGAAAGGAAATTGTGAACTAGAAGGATGAGTAGGTGGGAGGAAGAATAATAGAAGGTGCAAAGAGAGAATAATTTTAATAAATCCAGAAAAGTTTTCATCTTCTGTGAGGCTTATTCAAGGGACCATTTGAGATTCACTCACCCCTGGACGGAACCGGTCCTAAAACATTTTAAAGACACAGTTTTAAACATCAAGTACCTGGATGTCAAATGGACTGAGGTTCTGAGAATCTTCGAATATTATCATGACTCCAGTGGGATGAAATGTACAACCTTAGTTTAAATGTCACATGTGCCCCAAATTCATAATTCTGTTGCCATTACTTTTGCCCCTTGCTGAGTTTAGCCACCTAATTGCCAGCTTTCAACCTAGCCTAGAACATTTTGCTCTGTCTTTATCATATTGTTACGGACAGTGACATCAAACGATGTCTCATCTTTAAAAAAGGGGTTAGCAGACTCTGCTCTAAAGACGATGCTGTGTCTGCCTGACCTCAGCCTGTGGTTATAAGGTTCACTGAGCACTGTACCTTCCGAAGGAGTTTGTCTTTTGTTGGCTGTTCCGCAACCAGAAATTAAGATGGAGAGCAGGAGAAAGATGATGGAATAAACAGCCATACTTGTTTATCCATGTACTGTACCCATGCTGACTGTGTACTGCCACCGTCTTAATGTCACTGTTAACCTCTTATGACATCCCTAGTATTCTTACAGACATTCTGACAGCATAATCTCCTCATGCAGGCTCAAACCCTGGATGTGCCTGGGAGCAAATAATTGGAGATATTAATAAATTCAACATCTCAAAAGTAAAACAAAAAACACTCCAATACTAGCTTTAGCATAACAAATATATATATATATCTATAGATCTATCTAGATATATATATGTTTATTGATTTTCATTCATTTTTTTCTGTCTACAAAATTCTATAGTTAGTTAGTTTTACATATATGTTAATACAGCAGGGAAATGATCTATTTCTGATTATTGCTAACTCGTATTCCAAGAACACTCAGAGACACCCCCCCGCCCATGAATTGGACCCCCATTGTGCTAGGTGCACAGAGTAAAAGACAGTTCCTGCCCTTTTCAGTGTAACTAGACAACACGGACAAAGGATAGGGGGAAGGAGGTATTTGCTATTATATTATACCTTATTTTTATTTGAGCCAGTTTCTGCACTCCTTACTCATTCTTTACTCTTGGAAAATGCTCACTGCACTCAATGGAAGCCCTATAATTTTAAGAATCATTGGCAGGGGCACTAGGGTATTTTAACATAATTGAAGCCATGAGGGAAGAATTATTTATCAGTAGGTGTGATTGGTCAGAACTGCCCTTTCCACAAGACAGGGGCTCTGGGATGGGTGGGCTGGTAGGGGATGGGAGGTGGGCAGGGAGAGGGCCTCTGGGACAAATTGGGCTGTGTGGGGGAGGGGAGGCAGGGGCTCCCAGATGGTTGGGCTGTTGGGGGGGAAGGGGCTCTGGGCTGGTAGGACTGGTATGGAAGGGGGATGGCAAGAGCTCCAGGATGGTCAGAATGGTGGGTGGGGGAGTTAGGGGCTCCTGGACGGTGGGGTGGGGGGAGGCAGGAGCTCCAGAAGGGTTGGACAAGGGGCAGGATCTCCAGGACAACAGGGCTGTGGGGTGGGAGGGGATCCAATATGAAGATACATGATCATTCATTTGCTTTTATAAACAGTTTGATTTTTGTTACTTCAAACACTGCCTTTGTTTAGTAGCTTATTTTTTTTAAGAAAAACATACAAATGAAACGATTTCTAGTATATTACACTTATTTTTGTTGTATGTGATGTCCCTTTCTTCAACCAAGCGCTTGATTGTGCTATAAAAATCATGAAACTTTTATGAGCCGGATCTCTCAAGTTTTCATTTTTCTGTTTTACTTTTCTGGTACACTTGTGACTGTGATAGTTTCCAAGTAGCACTGTCACCATTTCTGATTGTCACACCCGTCAAGTGGCGGCGTGTGTGTATATATGTGTGAATACATAACTAAATGAGTGAAAGAAGGGAAGTGGGTAGGAAATTTGTCCACTATCCACTTAGAGCAGTGACCTCTGAAAGGCACCCACAATCTCCTGCAGGCATAAGACCCGAGACAGACAATAAAAGATCAACAATGACAGATGAAATCCCAAAGTCAGGACTCGATTGTGACAGTGCAATCTGTTGTGAGTCAAGGCAGCGTCTAGCTGTGCTGTCCCAGGAGCAGACCAGGGCGTGAATTGTGATTTGGAAAGTCACCGTTCAGTCCCTGCGTCTCCCCTTTCACTAGGGGGCAGTAATCTGTGCCAGCCCTTTACTCCTCCTTCCCTGTCAGTTCAGCTATGCTGGCTGGCACATTGCAAAGTGAAGCCCAGGGCTATGCTCATCCTTTGCCCCTGCCCTTCTGCCTAGGACAGGGAGCAGGAGCCCCGTGGAGGATGCTCTCCTGCTTATGCTGTGACCTGCAATGTGGGGAGTACAGGACACTAAAGGGGAGTTCTAGCTCCCTCACTCCCCTTTGCAGGCATGTCGGCAAGTGCCAACCTTACCCTGCATTTAAATAGGTGGTGGGAGGGAGAGACTATTTCTATTGTCACTTTTTTTGTGTCACGGGATAAAATAAGGAAGTGGCATCTTCCAGCAGGGCTTGTTCTAGAGAGCCCTGAACTGCTCCAGAAAAACCCAGAGCCTCCAAATGACCCTCCGCTGTGTCTAGTGTTATCAGCCATCCAAATATGGATGGTTTGTATTTGAGGGGGGCTCTTCTGCACCCTGTACCCTGGGCCTGCCAGATATGAACAGTTCCCCAAATATCTGTGGAGTTAACACGTCACCATAGCAGGATGTTGCCTCATGGACATTTATGCTCGATGAGCACAAGGTGTGAAGCACCAGGATAAAATGAATTGGTCTTGGAAGATCAACATGAATAGGTGGGAGGGATCCTTATATATAGGTATAGCTGGCACTTTATAAAGGTTCAAGTAAGAAACCAAATATACTTCATAGGGCATTTTCCTCCAACTTTGGGGCCTAGACTTCTAGACCCAATCCTCATTCCATTGCTTCTCCCTTGGTCCTAACTTTCCAAGGGACACATACTACTCCGCTGCCATCTCCACTTCGATCAGCCCATATATTAAGATCTATGGGTTGAATCCTAAGGGTCGCTGTGGATTTCCACTCATTCCTTACTCAAGTAAAACACCCATTCACATCAAGTGACAGTCTAAGTAAAAACGTCATGATCTGTCCCTTGAGCAAAGCCTCTGTATCCTATTAACATTGCAGCTGAACCTAAAACTGTAGCTTTGTGCAATGATCAGAGATTATTTCCATGTGATATCGCTGAAAGTATTCAGGTGTTTTAATATTCCCCTTCAAGTGTTAAGCTAGGAAGTAATAATTAGGGAAAAAAAACCCAGCCCTTATAAAACCATTTTAAATTGATTGCATTGTGACTTCCTCTCTTTCCATCACTCTCTTTTTAGTCACTGTTCCATAATGGTGATAGTCCTAAATGGCTTGGATGTAGTCTGTTTTTGAAATGTTTTAGCTGCTTGGCCCCCTCACTTTTGCCGTCCTTCTGGCACCACAAGTATGCAACGCAACGTGACCCGTCTGGATGTAAAGAGGCAAAACACTCTCGTCTCCCCTAGCACAAAGAACTACATGGCTTCCTAGCTGCAAAAATCTTTTAAGACACTAGTTCCCAGAACACCACCCCCCCCCATAAACGTGCCCCCTTAAAAAACCATAACCCAGGAGTGGGAAAGTTTGATAGGGAAGGAGACTGTCCTTAGCAAACATTGCTATCAGCATTAAATGATTATCTATTGGCTTCCTCCTGCTTCCCCTAACCTGTAAACACTGTTCTTTGCCATAGGCATACTGAAGAAGTCATGCCAAACACAGCAGGTTTACAGTAATCAGCTGCCTGCAGAAGACTGTGCTCAAAAGAGCCCTTGGAAGATGAAAACACCCGTGCTGCCGTGGGAGATCATAGTGGCACACAGATTCCGTGCTCTGCAGAAAACATTAACTAATGGAACCATCTGTGGATCCAGGAATTTGTGTTTCATCTTTGGAACTGTGTCACCAAAGGTGATCATTCCACCAGTGATGACTGCTGTGCTCTTCACTCCACTGTACCTGGTACTGAACCTACAACAGATTCCTCATCTCTAGAAGATGCACGTGCAGCTGGAGCCCTGTGTCTTTCAACAAAAAGCAAAAACTAATAGTGACTGTGTGAGAGCTCCAATTCCAGGAAAGTATCAAATCCAGAGGCTAAGAAGGGAGGGAAAGTGCTTCAAGACAGCAGACTCCCTACTTCTGCACAGGACAGAGGCGATCTGCACACAGAGGGCGACACAGCATGTGCATCTCATGAGTACAATCCAGACCTAAATTATAGACTTTCTGTAGAGTCGTTCTGATCAAGTCCCCCTGAACCAAGCACAGACTGTGTCATTGCCATGCAGCCAGCCATCCTCTAAAATCCATCAGTTCCCCAACACTTCCACACACACTTCACCCTCCCCCACTATATCTCTATCGTTTCCTAAATTCCATCAAAGCCGAGCGTAATCTTCAAGAAAACTGAATATAATAGTTTACGGATATGGTATGTGTGTGGTTGTCACTTAGCAACCATGATGCTTTTGAAACAATGGTCAGATCCTCAGCTAAAATAAATCAGCGTTGGCTTCTTGATGGGCCGAATTGCATCAATTTATATCAGCTGAGGATGTAGCCCAAGATTTCTGGGTTTTGACATTTATTTGATTTCCTTTCCACTAATTTTAGACTAGTCGAGTATGAAAAATGCAATCATAGACTATCAGGGTTGGAAGGGACCTCAGGAGGTCATCTAGTCCAACCCCCTGCTCAAAGCAGGACCGATCCCTGACTAAATCATCCCAGCCAGGGCTTTGTCAAGCCTGACCTTAAAAACTTCTAAGGAAGGAGATTCCACCACCTCCCTAGGTAACGCATTCCAGTGTTTCACCACCCTCCTAGTAAAAAAGTTTTTCCTAATATCCAACCTAAATCTCCCCCACTGCAACTTGAGACCATTACTCCTTGTTCTGTCATCAGCTACCACTGAGAACAGTCTAGATCCATCCTCTTTGGAACCCCCTTTCAGGTAGTTGAAAGCAGCTATCAAATCCCCCCTCATTCTTCTCTTCCGTAGACTAAACATCCCCAGTTCCCTCAGCCTCTCCTCATAACTCATGTGTTCCAGTCCCCTAATCATTTTTGTTGCCCTCCGCTGGACTCTTTCCAATTTTTCCACATCCTTCTTGTAGTGTGGGGCCCAAAACTAGACACAAAACTCCAGATGAGGCCTCACCAATGTCGAATAGAGGGGAACGATCACGTCCCTCGATCTGCTGGCAATGCCCCTACTTATACATCGCAAAATGCCATTGGCCTTCTTGGCAACAAGGGCACACTGTTGACTCATATCCAGCTTCTCGTCCACTGTAACCGCTAGGTCCTTTTCTGCAGAACTGCTGCCGAGCCATTCGGTCCCTAGTCTGTAGCGGTGCATGGGATTCTTCCGTCCTAAGTGCAGGACTCTGCATTTGTCCTTGTTGAACTTCATCAGATTTCTTTTGGCCCAATCCTCCAATTTGTCTAGGTCCCTCTGTATCCTATCCTTACCCTCCAGCATATCTACCACTCCTCCCAGTTTAGTGTCATCAGCAAACTTGCTGAGGGTGCAATCCACACCATCCTCCAGATCATTTATGAAGATATTGAACAAAACCAGCCCCAGGACCGACCCTTGGGGCACTCCACTTGATACCAGCTGCCAACTAGACATGGAGCCATTGATCACTACCCGTTGAGCCCGACAATCTAGCCAGCTTTCTGTCCACCTTATAGTCCATTCATCCAGCTCATACTTCTTTAACTTGCTGGCAAGAATACTGTGGGAGACCGTGTCAAAAGCTTTGCTAAAGTCAAGGAACAACACGTCCACTGCTTTCCCTTCATCCACAGAGCCAGTTATCTCGTCATAGAAGGCAATTAGATTAGTCAGGCATGAATTTCCCTTGGTGAATCCATGATGACTGTTCCTGATCACTTTCCTCTCCTCTAAGTGCTTCAGAATTGATTCCTTGAGGACCTGCTCCATGATTTTTCCAGGGACTGAGGTGAGGCTGACTGGCCTGTAGTTCCCAGGATCCTCCTTCTTCCCTTTTTTAAAGATGGGCACTACATTAGCCTTTTTATAATTGTGTAAATCTAATACACTTCTTGCCATTTATGCAGTCGGTTTCCTTTTGGCATTTCATTCAGCTGAAACAACAAAGCTGGCCTGGACAGTTTCACTGGCTTGTTTCACTTTCCTTTTCTCATGCTCTATATGAGCCATGTTGCAAGGAGAATGGTTACATTCCCCCAACATATTTTCATGTATTTTAAAAAAGGATCTGGGGATCATTCCTCTTAAGTTGTGTAAACCCCCTTTTTGTAAACATAAGGGATCAATTCTGCAATCCAAAGACTTCCTGGTCCAATATTTCCAGCCTAACCTAAACTGACAGCATCTCTTTAATTTGGATACAGTAATCCTGTTGCTTAAGATGCCTCAAAAAAAGGCTTTGAGCCTCATCTTGCAGGCATTTTCAGGCACTGTCTACGGTGGGCATTTTACTTGGAGGAGGACTGCAGGACTGAAGCCTTTGTTATATGAAAGTAAAAAACATCAGATCAAATATGTGTTCTATCACCCAGGCCTAGAGAACAAAGTGAACTGAATGACTTTCACCCAGATTGATGTGAACTGTGGAATAAGGGTATTGCACACACAACACAGATAAGCAGCATATTTTGTTCTTTAAATGATAGGATCTGCAAACAAGTAAGTGCAACTTGGAATTAGTAGGAAACTGAAAGATGTAAAGGAGAGCACCAGGGGGAGCTGTTTCCCAGTTTGGAAGGTTTCCTAGAGTTATTGAGACCTGTAGAAAGTCCACACTAAGCCCAAAGCTTGTCGACCTGATTGTGATTTCATGCTACCGTACATCAGGACTAAGTCCATTAAGTTGCTCTGTGTAAAACTGACGTTATGGAAGAGGAGAATCAGAACTTATAAGAGAAGATGACAACACTGACAATCAGCTCCCAGCTAACGGCCTCTAGTGCCCATTCTGATCTCAGTGGTTTCACACTATGATTGATTTCCAGGGGGAAATCATGTTTTGCTACTGCGGCTCCTCTCATCTTACTATTTGTAAACGTTGCTGTCCGTGGGGCAAACTGTACACCAGACACATACAAAGGAGGGCATTAAATTGGCCCCAGCCATTTAGTACAATGGAAAATATTACCTGGAATTCAGTAACTGCAAATGGGTTCATTTAATTTTAAGCATATTCTAATTCTATTCTAGACAGTCAGGATATCTAGACAGTCAGGAAAAATATCTCATTCAGATAACCAAGGATACAGCAGGTGGCGCTCCACCATTAACAATGTTTGAAGAACTTGCTAGAGCCCAAATCAAGCACAAATCTAAAAACAGACAGGTAGAAAATATGTTTCCTTCTCATTATCACAGCTGCCCACCATGGCCAGCAACATATTATTAAAACATATGGCTACAAAGCCATAACATTACAACGTGATTCTGACCATTGGCCAAAAAAAAAAAAAAAAAGGCAGGACTAACTGTTCTAATTAGTAGCAAGTGTAGAATATTGCTAGAACAGGGGCTAGCCACTAGTGACTCCTTTAGAATAGTTAAATGAGACAGGTTACCTTCAATTTAGCAGTTTAGCTTGCTGAAAAGTCACACGTAGATCTACTGCAGTAGCAGACATAGATCAGCTTTGCTGTATCCCATCTGAAGCCCTTAAAAAAGGGAAAAGGATATATTGGAGCTGACAAGAACACATGGCAGATGAGCTTAAGTATGAGGGCAGTTGTCCTCTTAAGTATGAGGGCAGCTGTCCCCAAGTATCACCAAGAACACAGGCTCAGAAAAGAATGTTCCGTAATCAGAGACAGCAGGTTACGCTGGCTTTTTCGATTGGGTTGGAGTCACTTCTCCAGGTGAACCGCATCAAATAGCACCATCTAAATTGTGGGAAATATCTGGGGTTTGTATCGTGGGGAAAGTGGAGTTTACATATGAATTTTGTTCTCCCACCCCCCCACCGCAAAAAAAAAAAAAAAAAAGTGTGTGCAATTCTACACAAATTTATTTTGCCAATTTTGCCACCTTTCTCCAAATTTGCCACTGTGCTGCCAGCACCCTCACAATTTGAGCTATAATTACTGAACAATATTTATAAACAAGAGAAACAAACAGTAAAGAAATAAGTTGGACCCCTACCTCCCTTTGTGTTTAACTAAATTAAATAACTAAGTTAGCATCTGGGGTCTGGTTCAACCCCCATTAAAATCAATAAACTTCTTCAGGCTCCTCTTATGGCCTTCAATGGGCATTAGATCAGGCACCAGCACGTTAGAGGTTTTTCAAGTGCCAGCCACAAGATGAGAGAACTTCTCTGGTGAGAAAGTTACAGCAGTTATATGACTAACTGCACTTGTTCAACTTCTCCAGTCTGAACTTCTGCTTACCTACTTTCCAAGACAATACAAGAAATATAATATATTAATGTAGCTAACAAGGACACCAAAACCAGACACAGGACAAATACTGCACACCTCCCATTCATTTCAGTCAATTAATTAATTCCTTCAAGTAACATATTCTTTGGGGCGACAAACATAATCCACAATTTTTATTAATGCTCTTCCTTGCCAGTCAACTGGTATTTCGAGAAACACAATTTCTGCCCCTGGTGCTGGTGGCTGCTCGTCTTGCTAAACCGGATGTTTCAGACAAGGAAGAAGCTGAAGAACACCCTTGGCTCTGACCACTCGTCCATCCCTGGAAGCCATCCCTGCTGGATGGAGATGGTCCTCTTCTTTTGGCTTCCAGGCTGGCTGCCTCTACTGGCTCAATCTCCTCAACTAACCTTGTTTTGATTTTTGTGTGTGATGAGAGTGCTGATGCCTCTACTGTAATCTCTAGGGTAACTGCAGCTAGTGATGATTAGCACCCTTCTGTAGAGAGGACAAGCAATGGATGGACATGGGAAATGACTTACCTTCTGCTGCCCTCACCCCGAAGAAGTGACTGTTCAGTTCAAGATGAAGGGACATCAATGGTGGGGAAGTTTGGGGGACCTTTGCCCATGCTGAACTGTATCCAGAGATGCTGGACCAATTTTCATAGTGGGGGTGCTGATGATGGAAACCATGTATTTGGTGTTTTTTGTTACTACTTCAATCCAGGGAGTGCGGCAGCATGCCCAGCATCCCTAGTTCCAGCACCATTGACTGTATCTACTCTTTAGATTATGAGAGGATTTCAGTCCCAGGGCTGCCAATCTAACACTTCTTCTGCATTCTAAACAAAGCCATTGCAAAGTGATGTCAAGGAGGGAAACCGATGTCTGTGCTGGGAGCAAGCTGATGGTTTAGCCACTGAAGAGTGTGAATGAAACTTTTCATGCAGCTGGTGTATTTCACTATACTGCACATGGTGTGTGACCATTGTGGGATCTTATTAACATTAATCAGGACTTAACAGGTAAGTACTCCAGCCGGTCCATTGCAATCAAGAGAGAATTCTCAACGACCTACACATCCTTTCTTATTGCTGGGTTTAAAAAAATGATACCGGAGCTAAATATTTTGTATGCGTTAAACATGTTAGCTTTGAGACACTGGCCAAAGTCAGCATTGATACAAGCCCTCAATTCTACTAACGGGAGTGTGGTTAGATCAGGCCTGAATTTGGCCCCATATATTTCAATAGAATAATACAGTACCATTTAAAATGCATTTTTTTAAAATGTGCATTTTTAATTAAGGAACTTTTTTTTTTTTTAAGATAAAGAACTTTTCACAAGAAGATGGGAGAATCTGCCTGATGAAATATTGACTGTCTCAATTCATATTAGGCTCCCAAGCATCACTCTGAATTGACTAATGGCCATTACATCAAATAGATTTCCACCTTAATCTTTAGTTCTTGTCTGAGTGATATTAATACACACTGTTTATCATTAATGAACATTAGAACGTGATTATAATACAAGTAATTAATGCCTATCATAAATGTCTGCAAATACAGTGCAATAATTGAATATATGGTTAATGAATCACTACCACAATTAAATTCCAAATTTCCTTACTGCGAACTATATTTAGAGCTGGCCTACACTGCAAATTTACATCAGCATAACTGTGTTTCTCAGAGTGTGAAAAACTGACACCCTTGAGAGCTGTAGTTATGCCAATCTAACTCTCCCTTCCCCAGTTTAACAGTGCTAGGTCGATGGAAAAATTCTTCCATTGACCTAGTTACCGCCTCTCAGGGAGGTGGATTAACTACGCCCATGGGAGAACCCCCCCATCAGCGTAGGTAGTGTCTACACTGAAGTGCTACTGCAGCTGTGTCACTGTAGCATTTTAAGTGTAGACGTACCCTCAGTTAGAACAGTTTAAGATAGTAAGACACTTTGGGACTGTTGTCTTTATTTGTTGTCATTAGCGATTGTATTGAATCGTTTTAGAATTTGTATGCAGTATTCCATATTTTGTCACACAAGGCAGAGATGCACTTTGTAGAGAGGCCCTGGTTTTATTTATTGCTTGTGTTTTGATAGCAACTGTCTCATAGAGTAAGGACCTGGTCCAAAGGCCACTGAAGTGAATTGGAGTCTTTCCATTGACTTCAATGGGATTTGGATCAAGCCCTAGATGTTTCACAGAAATTAAAATTAACAATATTTAATACAAAAATTTGAACTTTCAATATACTTTAAAAGTAACTAGACATCAACAATGAAACCAGCCTGCCAATTAACAACAATATTTCCAGATCTAACCCATTGTCCCACTTCCCTTCCTTACATACCAAAAAGAAAAGTTGGGCTATCCAAAGCTTCAAGGACCCTTCGTTATCCACTTCCTATCAGCGACCTTGCACAGCAACAGGGCTCCACTGATTGCCAATATGCAAGAAAAGGGAGATGGTCTCTTGGGGAACCAGTCTCTAAAACAAACCCTTGAATTCCATGAGGCAACTTGTTGGCAGCCAGTGCAGATTTTGGAGCACTAGTGTAAGGCACTCACTGTGCAACACATCGGAGGGGGTGACCAAATTGTTCACATTCTTCAAGTAAACCAGGTCATTTTTGACTCACATAGTACGCTAATTTAATATTGAGGTGGCACTGCATGGATAAAGTCTACCTCTAAAAAGAAAGGTTGAACTCTTCTTGCCAGGCACAAATGAAAAACTATGCTCTTGGCCAGAGCTGCTAAGCTGATCATCCATCAGCAACCCAGTATCTAATGAAACAGCTAGACTTCAGACTTGTGATGTAACTGGAATGGCAGATGGTGCTTACAAGTTTCCTGCCAATACCCTGGAGACACAAAATAAAATGTTTCTTGTACTGATAGAAATGAAAACCTTCAACACACACTTATGTATATATATGAAAAATATTTATCACACAAGAATTTTCTCTCTCTGAAACCGGACAGTTAAAAATTTGTAAAACTAGACTAAAATGAATTATTCACATTCCTCCCTTGCATGCTTGATAACATTTAAAAATCTGCCTTCCACATTTGTGTCTGTGGAGTTACATTTTTTCAACTGATTCAAACTATTGGTGCAAATCCTGTAGTCAATGGAAGACTCCTGCCAACTTACATGGCAGTTGGATCCAGCCTTTACGGTTCAGAAAGGTCATTTGTACAGTATGTTTGTGACCTTGGGAAGGTTTTAAAAGTAACAGAAACTTCTAATTTGCTCTGTCTCAGGTCTGGTCTGAAATAGGTCAGATTTGCTGTTGTTCAGGGCATGCTGCAGGGCAAGTTATTTTGCTTGGTCATGAACGACAATTTGGGGAAATAGACTTATTGGGCTGTGAACATGGATTATTTAGAGCTGCTGTTTGGTAGAAAGGATGGCTGATTGAAACTGGCATTTGATTTTGTCATTTAAAGTTATTGGTGGGGTGCTCAGAGCTGGTGTATGGGTGCTTGGTTAGTTTAAAGGGAAAGAAAATAAAAAAACCAAACCTTCTTTAAAAAAAAAGTTCAGACAGCTTCAGGCAACACAGTTGTCGTCCTGTATTAGAGATTTCTCTTTATTTAAATTAGCTGGGTGCAAACAGCTTTGCCAATAGGACCACTCTGCCGCGTTGGACTGTCGTACAGGGTTGTCTCTGTCAGCCCCAGCTTCTGTCTGCCTTTCTAAAATGCACATCTGAAGGGAAACCTGAAACTTATCGTTTTTTGACTAGCAAAGCGGAACTCACTCAGCTTCTCCAGGGGACCTGGACATGTTTATCCTGCCCTCGCCTAAAGATATTATTATCATGTTTATGTGAAAACGAGCAAACTCAGCACTCTGATCTCTGACTGTCGTTCAACACCAAATTATTCTTGCGGTTTTGGTTTTTTTGTTAAAGTTACACACCGAAGGACTGAGATGAACCCACCAACAATATCATTTCACTGGTGCTGACTTTAACTGCAGGCTCAGAAATCAAACATATGCTGCACCCATAGTGAATCGGTCCAACCGGGGGGGGGGGGGGGGGAATAACACAGGATCTTCAAAACAACCTTCCTCTTTAAAAGGAGACCAACACAGGAGTTTTTAAAAAGTGGGCTTGTACCCTTTTCTGACTTTTTCTGATGTATGGTATAAAGAGGACTGAAAGGCTCATGTTCCCCGCCCCCAGCCCCCAAAAAAGATTTTGTTTCTGCTTGTTTTTACTTTAGAAATACAAGCGTTGTCGCCTCTGGTTTTGTAAGAGAACTCCTGGGGATGAATCCGGGGTGGATTGAGTTCTTCCTTAGCCATTCATTGAAGGACAGGGCGATCCTTATCAAAGAGATCTGTTCTCTCAAGCACTGCAGTAGAAAAGGGGTTAACAACAAATGCCACACAGTATTTTAAGTAGTCTGAACAAGTATCACCTCCCTGCTCAGCTTTTATTGACATGATTTCTCTGGCATCATAACCTGGTTTTCCCCTCGCCCTTTGGACCTTCCAGGATAGACAAGACCTGAGTTTCTAGCATAAATCTCCCAGCTAATAACAAAAACTTTTCAGCCCTCGGATTTCTATAAGCAGCAAACGGCCAAAACTCATTTTCCCCCTTTGCAAGTCCCCTTTAAATACAATGAGATCTGCCCATTCTTCCTATGGGTACAAATACTCCCCTCCAATTAACAGGGTGGAGGGGAATAAATGGGACAGAAAGGACCGGAAACCCGCGGAAGAGATGAGCACCCAAACACTTCCATCATGACTCAGAGGTCTATGATTTCCTTCTTCTTCACCATCATTATTATTTATCTGTATTAAGGCAGCACCTGGAGGCCCTTCCAGGGGTCCCGCTGTGTGTCGAGCTGTACAAACACATTCCCCACAAAAATGTACAGTCTAACTAGACAAGCCACACAAAGTGTGGGAGAGAGAAAGTGGGGAAATGAGTCACAGAGAGAGGCACAGAGATATTAAGGGATTGCCCGTGGTCACACAGGAAGTCTGTGGCAGAGTCCTAGATCAGTGCCGAGTTTCAGTCAAAGCTGAGTATTAGATGGTTAATGCTGATTACCTTTAGGAATGCCAGGAAACCGATGTTCACCAAAGCCCATTTTCTTTAGCAGCATTTAGTGATATGTACTGCCAAAATGCTGTATCACCATAGATCCTCTTTACCCCTGGCTACAGAATTTGCCCATGACTGGGAGGAAAGTCTCCACAGGACTCTTTACAGACACCACCGCACCAGTGCCTAGTTATCCACCAAAGGGGTTTGTCACAGGGAGGAACTTTTGAAAAGCAATATTCTCCACTAATGTGATTCTATCTGCAACTTTGGGGGAACCTGTGAATACCCAGGGAGCCAAGCGTTTCATACATAAACAACTAAATAATAAAACCCAGCTATGCCTATTGGCAGGTGCATAGCTCTGTTTAGAGCAGCCCCTGACTGAAATGAAGGCAAGTGGAGAAAGTTAAAATCTTGGGCAGTTGTTTTGAAAATACCTTACCCCCCAGCACCCTTTACCATCTGTCTGCTACCCCTCAAAACAGCCACCTCCCATCTTCCCACAGGGCCCTATTGTCTGGAGTTCCTGTTTCTCAGGGGCGGAGCTGTGGGAGGCAGCCATGGGTGCTATAATAGGCACCTGCAGCCTGCACAATAGGCTGTGGGTGCTTGTGGGAGAGACAGATTGATGTATTGTGCGCGGGGGAGGAGGGCTGTCACTTGAATCCATGTGAACCCAGACTTTAGGGGCAAGGAAGATTGACAGCTTTTGTAGGTTGCAGTTCTCTTTCAAAGCTCCGCTTTAATAGACAGTAAGTTAGGAGGCCCAGACCTTCACTCCCATAATTCTAACAGGGCAATCATGAGCACTGAGAATTTCTTCTTTTTTCCCCCTCTCCCTTTTCCCCCTTGTTATGCATCAGATGATTTCAGTGGAGGAATGTGCAGCATTAATTAGAATTTGTTAGCAGATACCAAGGGGAAAAGTTTCTTCACAACAACTATAGGAGGTGTCACTGCTACAAAGACTTTTTTGTTTTCTCTCTCCATTACATTATCAGTGCAATATGTAAGGTAGTGATTCTTTTCATTTAAATTAAGTGGAAAGCTACTAAATCTTGTTTTATTCTCCAAAAAGAAAAAGGTCCTTAACACTTATCTTTTAACTTCTTTTATTTTGTAAGGTTAGTGTTTACTTTTGCTTTCAGTCCTCCCCATTTACCAGCCTATAGGGACGTGTATCCAGTTTTGTGTTATTTAGTTCGTACAATTATAGGCGAGTGCAACTAATATATAGGGATTGTCGTCAGATTAAAAACAAGGAATGTTAAGGTTTAAAATCAAAACCTTATTTGAAATGACATCTAAATACATAAGTGCAGCTATACTTTACGAAGACTTTTGTCAGTTACTTCAACTTTTTAAAAGCATTTGAAACCTAAAAAATTTTTGCAAGTGTATAAAATCACAGAAGGAGCTTAGAGGAAATATTGCTTCATATTTTTTTGTTTTCAGTCCTAAAATTATTTCAGTTTGCCACTCTCAGCAGCAGCAACATAAAAAACAAGTATTAGCTGCTACATTTTAAGAATGTATTTTCATTTTAAGAAGATATTTGTTTTCTTCTACCATCACATATTTAACTAATTTATCTAGGAATAAAAGGAAACACCCCCACCCACCCACCCACTGCCCTCCACCCAACTAAAATAAGGACTGGTTGTAACAATGAGTAAAGCCTCACATATTATTCTATAAAACAATATCACATTTGTGTTTTTTCCTCGCTAGATTTGAAAATTACCAATTTTTAAATGCATAAAGTTCCATTTCTTAAAAACTTGTAAAACACACTAGCGAGGGGGGTGTATTATTGACTTATTTACTCACTTTAATTGCATGTTGTAGTAACTCTTTTTATGTTTACCCTGAAAATATGCAGACAAGTTTTTTTATTGCATTATAAACGAAAGGCAACAGTCAAATAAGCTTAAAAAATCATTTTGCTATTCATTTTCTAGCATTTGTTCTGATCTCCATAGTATTGGCGTAAATCAGGAATTATTCATGGAAGTCAATAGGCCAGATTCTCAGCCGATGTAAATTGACTTTCTTGAAGCTACACCCATTTACATCAACTGAGGATCTGGCCCAGTTGAGTTAAACTCGTGTGAGTGAGTGAGATCAGAAACAGTTCATATCATTTATACAAAGTGATTTTCTGAATGGAAATTAATGAAGTAGAAAGCTAATTGAAATATATTTCACCCTCTGGAATTATATCAGTATGCAAAGGAAGAAACGAGTCTGTTAAGTGTAACGCTCTCTTACAAGAAAAGTTCAGACTAGGCACCTTAACAAATAGTTATATGCAGTCTTTATAAAAGGCAGAGATAAAAATCATGGTGTTTCTCCCCTTTTTAAAATTTCAGGACTAGATTCAAGATTTCACCATTTTGGCCATGAAAATTGCATAACACCACTAGTCTGCTGGAAGGTACTAATTCACTAATTAATCAGTTGCTGAAACCAATTGAATAGAGGCTCTCAGACAGACAAGCAAAGCCTTACCAGAGCATTCGGCCATCTCAAAGACAGTGCAGTCTTTCTTGTAGGTTTTCAGTTCATAAATAAATACATTTTAAAAGAAAAGACTGATGTCCCACTGTAAGTCAAGCCAGTGCCAGTTTTTATGATACGAGAAACAAAATTGAAAAATAGGAACTGTTTGTGTGTCAAGGGTGAGTTTTTTCTATCTAGAGCCCAGACCATTTATTACTAACGGCCCCAGAACTGGCCTTGTTAGAGCTGCAATAAGTTGGTGCTACTCTGGGACTGCAATGTTACGCAGCTTGTTCTTGCAAAGTTTTCCTTGGCTATATGACTATCTGGTAGCTCAACCCAAGTGCTGGCTCCCCTTTTTTTTGGCCGATTGTGCCTCTCTCAGAATTATGCATCCCTCATGCATGTAAATGAGAGGGGTCCAATTACACATGGGGGGGGCGAGCGGGGGGAATAAAAGGTTTAATGAATCGTAAAAAAGCAAGGATTGCATAGAAAAAAGCACACTCTCCCCTCCCCCCGGCAACGCACTTTAAAAATGTGCATTTCTCATTTTGAGAGTGATGATAAAGTGCAGAGAAGTGACCATGAAAAAAAGTTGAACAAATAAAACCCTTTTATTGAATTTATTATTGTTCGCACTTGAAATCTGTGAAATATACTTCGGAGGGGAAAAAATAGCTAAGCATGTAACTTATGTTCTTGTAAACAGCCTAAAGAGATACATTATGTTACTGTCTTAACTACTTCTTTATACTCCGTTCTCCTGTCTGGAGTTATACCAGTCAAAAGAAGATGAGAGTATGTCCTTTCGAAATTATATATAAATAAATAAGAAGGAATGCTGTGGATTTAAAGACCACAGAGTGAATGGAAGCTAATTATTTGTTATAAAGTCCAGATTGTAGATACATAGGTTAAGCAGTCTAAATTATATGATTACCTTCCATGCCCACTTGGCCCTGAAATTAGCAGTTAATCACACTCTACTCAAAGTGAATTAATGTTTAGATAACGTATTCTCTGATACACTTTTTTGGGAGAACTAGAGAAAAACAAAACAGTGCTTTCAATTTTAAATCTGCTTTATATGAATATGTTTCAATAGGACATTTATAATAAATAGATTTACAAACAGTCTGGGAAGTTTTAGATGTCAATGGAGTTCGTTAATTTCCTTTTCCAGCAGACAGAGAGTAAAGATTCTTTACCTACGGTTGGTAAAATGGGCCACTCAGCTCCCACTGACTGTAGCAGGAGTTATGCATGAATATGTGCTTGCTAGCAGCTGTGAGAAGAGATGTACCTGAATATGATCAGATGACAGTGGCCTCCCTTCTTCCAATACAATAATGGGGGTTGATTTTCAGAGGTACCGAGGAGTCACATTTCAAGTTGCAACCGATGGCATCTACATGTGCTTAGCATCTTTAAAAATCAGCCCCACAATTTCTTCACGCTTTAGGGCTTGTTTACACTTCAGAGTTATTCCAGATTAAAGGAGGCTGTGAATTTAAAGTGGAATAGATATTCCAGGATAACTCCAATAGACAAGCCCTTTCTAACTTGCTCCAGTTCTGAAACACTGGAACATTTCAAGAAGTTTAAGAAGCTGGCACATATGTTTAGCAGTAGTGGCGAATGAGACTCATTGGTAGCATGTGGAATAGAAATAAAGACCTGCTGCTCTGCAGAAATAAATTCTGGGTTACTTCTGTATGGGGGTGAGAATCCTTTGTTTTACTGCTGGTGACCCAGGCTGTGACGCCAGCTGGTGCACCCAGTGTGACTTGTAGCTGAGTTTAGTATTCGAGTATCTGAATGTAGCTGCCAAAATCATGTTTAAAAATCAGCTAAAGGGTCCGAAATGTGCCTTTAGCTTCTGTGAGTGGAGGAGCCCCTAACCGCACAGAGAAGCTTTTGTCAGTAACTGTCATTGCTTCCTGGGCAGTGGATACTTCTGTTGAATCAGCAGACGGCTTTCTGCAAGTGTAGAGAGGTAGACCAAGGCAGCAGGGCTCTCTTAGGAGGGGAAGCCACACTATGTGGGACTCAGAGTTTCCTTCTCCCCACACTTACATAATCCATGGGGCTGGGAGGCTACACCTTTGCGTCCTCCACTTCTTCCCAAGGGGACTTTCCCACTGAGGGTTTGGTTCATCTGTGAAGTCCACTATCCCCCCTCCTCAAAGGCACTTTCATAGGATGGTGCCATTTAGTTCCAAAATCCCAAATCATCAGCAATGTGTGCGTGTGTGAACTTAAAAATGACAAGTAAGTTTTACACCAATAGAGTTGTGCACAGCAGATTCCAGCTGGACATCTCTCGCTGAGAGTAACATCCCGAGGGCAGGCTTTAACAGGAGTTCTGAATACCAAACAGATCTTCCAAGTGTCCACGCGACCCTGGATTGCCACCTTGGGAAACCCCATTTGTAAATCCATTATCTGAAGCGTGGAAATGACTGAGTAACTCAGCAGTTCACTGGGCTGAAGTGAACATTTGCCTTTGTTATTTCGCTCCCTCTGAGTTTGAGTGAACCCAAAATCTTAAAATGCAATTCCCTCAGTATCACCTGGTTCTGTTGTCACAAGCATGCAACACCTTGTATTTCCCAGGACTTTGGGCTAAATCAGCCTCATTGCACTAACGAGGTGGAACCCTTTTGCCAGTTTGTTAATGGCAGCAAGAAGGGCCAGGTTCAGTATGTTCAGGGTCTCTCTTGAAGAACAACAAAACTGGCTTGAGCCCTCACCCAGAATTCTGGGAAAAATAAATAAATCTTCCCCTGATTGCAGCCAGAACTCCCCCTGCCCCAGCCCCTTGCAAGTACTCTGAGTCTACATGCAAAACAAGGGTCTCTTTCCATCACTCCCCACCCACCACAAACCCCACTCACACTCAGGTCGGGTCACTGAACAGTAGGGTAGTCTGGGTGTTCGAGGGTGGGGCTCTCTGCAGATCTGGGCCTGCTGAAGCTGCTTGCCTAACTCCACCTTGAGGTTCCACTACCTGGTCCAGCTTTATAATTCAGCTCACTTGAAGTGCTGGGAAGGAGGGCGGGGACCCTCAGTGAAGTCACTTTACTGCCCTACTGGTTTTCCACCGGGGAGTCCTCTCTGTGCCGTAGGATCCGCAGAAGGGGAAAGCCAAGGGAATCTAGGACTCTGGAGCTGAGTCTTGGGAGTCGGGGAAGGGAGGAATTAAACTCATCTCATCTATTTCATCTTCAGATCGCAACTGGAAGCCTTACTGGAAGACAAGCTTTAGACAAAAGCAAGTTATGGGGCTCAATGCAGGAGTACCTGGATTAAATCCTACAGCCTGTGTTACGTAGGAGGTCAGACAACCTGGTCTAATGGTCCCTATTAGCTCAAAATCCTCAAATCTCAATCTGTTGGGAGATTCATGTTTAGTGAGTCTCCCTCTTAAAGATGCTACAGAACAGGGCACCTTTTCAGCGAGATCGCAAAGCCCTGTGGTAGGTGTAATCCTAGCATTAGTGTCAGATTCCTTTCCTTTGCTGCGCAGATAACATGTACACCCTTTAATCACAGCAGCAGTAGCTAAAGTTGTGACAGGGGAAGTTGCTTGGTGGTTTCACGGATAGGAACTGACATTCTCCCGTCCGAGTAAATTAGGAGAAAATCACTCACGTTTCTCCAGTGTCATGTGGGTGAAACAGATTTCTCTGAAGAAGTTTTACTCTCACCCAGTTTGCATGTCATGGTGTATAAAGGGCCAAACTCTTCTGGGAGAGAATGGGATTTGGGGGCCTTGTATGGGGAAGGGGGTTTAAACCCCTGCATGCCATGGAGCCATTTGTGGGAGGGCTCCCTGGCCCCCAAGACACAGATGATGTAGAGGAGACTGATTTTAAGGGGATTATGGTGTGTGGGAGAAATATATGAAAAATAAATTTAAAGTGCTACAAAAATGAATTTTAGTCCTTCCTTATCCTCCGTAACTCTAGGTCGGCAACAGAATTAGTCAGATTCAAGTTTTGGTCTTGCAAAAATTATATCTAGATGCATGTAGCCATGTAATGTGCAGTATGTACATTTTGTATGTGATTTTATTCTATACTGAGATCATCTGAAAGTTTTGAACTATGAAAATTACTTACTTCCACTTTATACCAAATGAATTGCAGGGGGGAAGGATTATTAGGTGGGATAAATCTATCTGTATAGTAAATCTAGAGGATGGAGGATGGAGCATGGAGCTGGGAGCCAGGAATACCTGGATCCTGACTATCCAGTCTTTGGCATGTACTCCCCTCCCAGTCGTCGTAATACATTTTTAAAATTGGTTTCTCGTGATGCACGGTGTCTGCCAGAGCTTCAACAGAAGAAGGCATTTTATAAATAAAATTATTTCTCTATCTAAAGCTTTGGGAGATTGACTGATGAAAAGTGCTATATAAGAGTTAGGTATTTATTATTATTATTTTCTATATTTGCTTTTATCTGAAGAAACTACTTTGAATTTCATGCCATGTACAAACTAGACCTTTAAAAAAATGTTTTTTTACCCCCAGCCATGGACATAGGAACAAAGTGTTTAGGACGACATTTTCAAAAGCCCATTCTTAGATGCTCCATTTAAGACACCTAGGGCCTGAGTGCGTGGAGGACTCCAAATGATGTCCATGGAGAAATTTCTTCCTGCTTCCTTACCACTGGTTGAAAACATGCTATCCTATGTTGTTTTCTGGGGATGGTGAAGTCCTAGAAAGGACACTGTTCATGTTCTTGTGTTTTCTCACGATCATTTGGTAGAACAATGGACCACCGTATGTTCATACTTCCTCATTTGTTGGGTACATTTTTGGGAGATATGTTCTCTACCTTCAGTGCAGGAGAACAGTACTTTAACAACTGATGTACTTTTGGATCTCATCATAAAACACGCTGTAGAAAATCTCAGTACGTAATGCTCTACTTATTCACGAGTTATCTAATTTTTTCTGATAGAAGAGAGACAAGAAAGAAGAATATCTATTCATAGGACTACCAGCGATCCCTCACATCATTCCCATAGCATACACGCAGCACAAAGAAGTGATTGTTTAATTTTTACTAGAACCCCACTGCCATCTTTTATCTGCAATTTACCTCCCCATGTTTCTTCATTTAGGGTCAGACTGCTCAAAACGATCAACATTCTGCATTGTGGTGTGGAGTCGGATAGCAATGTGGAAGTCCGTTTCATCTGCGACTTCATTCTCTCTGTAGTAAACAAGCCTCCCAAAGTAGGTGGCAACAATTAGTTCTTTTCCAGATCTTTGGCAGAAGTGAACAGGAGCAGGAAGGCAGGAAGGAGAAAAACAAAGATGCAAGTTACACCAGATCCAACGGTGGACTTGACAGCGAGACTGCTTGGTGTGCTCCAGCACGTCTCGCACTATTCACTGCTTTCACTTTTAAAAGCCCACATTTTCAAAAGTGGCCTCTAATTTTGGATGCCCAATTTCAGACACCCAGGGCCTGATTTTCAGAGATGCTGAACACTCGGAACTCCAAATGAAGTCAATGGCAGCTGCTGCCATTACGCACCCAAAATTAGAGGCCTCCTTCCGAAAGTCATGGATTACAGTCCTCTTTCCCAGTGACAGATCAAATTCTGCCCTCAGTTACAGCCATACAACCTCTTGGTCTTCAGTGGGGTTGCACAGGTATAACAGGTCAGCATTTGGTACTGAGAGTGGTTTCAGGCAAAAATGAATGCACAGTGAATGGTATAAGAAGTGACAGTGTGCTAAAAGGACAAGCATACCCACCCATATATATTTATACACAAAAAGCTTAATTGTGAAGCAGTTATTATTCTCTCTACACCTACACTCATGCGCACGCACACACACATACACACGCACACGCACACGCACATCATATCTGATACAAACTCTAAAAAAGCAAGGAATAAAAACTTAAGCCACCTAACCAGACCAACCTTCTTCTCCTCCATGCACAGGCACACACTTTACTGTCACCATAGCTACCATACGCCACACACTACAACTTTAACTCTTCCCCCTTACATCCTTCTGCACACAACCCTTTACTAACTTACTTCCCTCCCCCCCCCCCCCAATGCTAGCAGTTGTGGGTGTTTGGCAGAGTAATTGGTTGTACTGGGAGAGGGTAGATTGGTAAAGGTTCTGTGAAGGGTGGAGAAAGGGGATGATGGAAAGCCAGTATCCCAAATCCCATCTATTTGACCTCCAGCTCCTGGAAAAAGGTCGAGCAGTGATACATTTCTAACTTCTCTCCTGGACAAGGTGATGAGACGAGAACCAGGGGGTTGAGTTTGTGTGACAGTGGTTCACAAAACTTAGGGGTGTGCTCCCATGCTCTGGGCTTGCAGCATGCCACTCTGCCTATCAGGTGGTTCTTGGCATAGAAATATACACATGCCCTTTTGTCTGGGCACTTCAGAGAGCAAGACTTGTGTACATTTCAATACCTTGGCTGTTCCTGAGAAGAGAGCAAAGGGGGACCGCACAGTGTGTACACACTCGCAAACCAAAGGGCAGCTGATATTTCTCATTTTCGGTCTACCAGTTTTGGCACGTGACTTAAAGTTGCCTGTGAATTATGTTCTCACTAAACAATTCTATTTTTCCAACCCAACTTTTGGCTGTCCTCACAGAAGCATTTGCTTTGCCTTTCTAAAGAATGCATATTCAAATACACTTTAAAGATTTGGTTTTTTTAATGGGGAAACTTTAGGTAATTAAGGAAATCATGCACCATGCCATGTGGGGGCCTCCTGACAAATACGACTTTGGTGGCCATGACCCTGGCCAGAGGAGGAAGGCTCTGATGTCACCTCATACCCAAGTCCCAGTTTCACGGATAGTATCTCTGAATGGAATTGTCTAAAGGAGATTGTTCCTTGTGAACAGTTCACATGGTGGAGTTTGAAGGGCTTGTTTCACTTGAAGCCCAGCAGGACAGAGCTGTTTGGAATGAAGCATTCAGTGTGTTCTGTTTGGCTGAAAGCTGTCACCGTGAACAAGTACTTAGCAAACAGCATGAACAAGGATTTGAACTAGAAAACTAGCAGGGCCTTGACAACATTGTAATAGTGGGCTTGTCTGTTTAAAGCTCATACAATGGTGCCTAGGAGCACGCGAGGAATATGGGAGAAACAGAAATAGATTTTTGTCATTTTAAAAAGCAATAAAATTATTCTGCTTTTGCCTGGTGTCACTACGTACTGCCCTAGCCCTCTGGGGCAGCGGGAGGGGCAAAGTCTGGCTCAGAGGGATGTAGACATCCAGGGTATTATTGGACCCAGCGAGTGGATCGATTGATTAACTGAAGAGCACAGCCTAATCTTTATCTAGGGGCCTGTTTTTTCATATTTTTATTCCTCTTATTATGACCATATTGTTAAAGCTTTCTAACTTTAGGCTCTCAAATCCATATTTAAGCAGCTAAATAAAAGTGGCCTGAATTTCCTCCCTTGAATTCAAAGGTCACTGCAGTCACTCAACACCTCTGAAAATCAGGCCACTTTCATCTAGATGCCCAGACATGGGCTTAGGGGCCTAACTGGAAACATCCATGTTGGCCTTGGAGAGCTGAAATTAAATTGGTGGTGGGTTTGAAGCATCACAATAAGTATTAATCAAAATGAAAAATCAAAATTTCTAATGATTGTAAGAGCCTTCCTCCTGGGCAGTCAAGTTGGAGGGGATGGGAGAAGGAGGGCAAGCTTCAAGGATGGTGAGAAAAAGGAGATTGGAGTCCTTCAGAAGCGTTAGCTCCAGTCTGAACTTGCACAATGAACAAAATATAAATCACTGGAGAAAAACTGGTGATGTTTACAGCTTAGGATAAACTACATCCAAAAGCTTTTGCATTAAAAGATGGCTATGTAGCTGGCTGGATAGTCTAGTCAGTGGGAAGTCCGCATGTGATTGAAAAAGTGTTTGCCTTTAATTTTATATATATACACACACACACAATATACATACACACACAATATACATCCACATGCATTTTAATTTTCAGGACTTCCATATAATTTGATGGATAACTCCTACCTGACACACCATTCCTTTGTCACTCAAACATCCTGCAAAGCATCCCCAGATGCCAGATTCACACTACTAAAACCAAAAATAATTAGGCAAATTTGTCCATAGTGAATAATAGAGGAGAGTTTAGGAAGCTGATGTTTTAAAACGTAAAACAAAATTTCACAAGTGTTAACTTTATTATTTCTTGTTACCTACACATGTATTTATAACGTGCTTATGACCATGATCAGCAAATATGTTTCTGAACATCACTGTCTGCCTACACTGGGTGCAAAGGGACATTTAAAAACATGTTAACATGCTGACTACCAAGGGTACGTCTATGCTGCAGTAGTGCAGGTCCGCCCCTGCAGTTCTGCCACTGTAGTGCAGTAGTCTAGGTGCTTCTTACATCGATGGAACGGGTTTTCTGTTGGTGTAGTTAATCAGCCTCTTTGAGAGGCAGTAGCTAGGTCAAAAGAAGAATTCTTCTGTCAACCTAGTCACATCTGCACTGGGGGTTAGGTTGACCTAACTACAGCACAAGCCCTGAGCCACATAACTAGGTCAATCTAATTTTTAACTGTAGACCAGGCCGAAATGTGCAAAACCCACCTTATTTTCCTAATTTGGTCTTCTTCTCATCCAGGGAGGATTAACAGACCTTTCCATAGGGGTTTTCTGTCAAGCTCGCCCCCCCACACAAAATACTCACACTGCCCCCTCTAGTATGCTAAAGAAAGGAAGCATCTTCTTGATTTCAGATTATCAAGTCCTTCAACATGTTGCTGAGCCTTCAGTCATTCCATCCACACCCTCGTCCCACGGTCGAAGAATGCTACTAAGCATTTGTATAAAGTCTGACAGAAAACCCCAAAGTGAAGAACCTCCCCCTACTATGTAGGTTTAGGCCTTCACTGTCAGAGAGAAAAGAGCAACACCTCCCAGCTTGCTCATGGAGCATGTAGTTTGAACCCTCTATATCCAACCTCCTTAGCACCAGGAACTCTTCACAACTGCAAGGACAGGACTGTTCTCAGTACTCCTGATGATTTTGTTATTGTGTGTAAAGCCAGTAGAGTCACTGCTAAATGGCAAGTTGTGGGATGAATCATGTAGTAGTCAATCCATGAGTACGACCCCAAAGTGACTATATTTTCTGTTTTTGTCCAGGTTTGAAGATCGTCTTTTATCACCTTTACCTTCCTCACATGGGGATGTACCGTCCCTCTTCCAAGGATGTAACCCAGGCATCAAATGACCCGTTGGGCTCAGAAATGTGTTGTGGGATTGTAACGTGTTTGCTGATGTTCCCAGTTGGCTCCTCTGTCTGATAAACCTTTCCCAAGACTAGCTAATTGTAACAGAAGTTTGTTCTCTTCAGATGGTAATAAAAGAAGTCCCTTCTGCCCTGGTGGTAACTCCTTTTGTCAAGAAAACCAATCATGTCAGACTGTTCTTCCAATGAGATTCCCAGGGACACCCGAGGCAAGTCTCTGATCTTCTCTTCCATGTTGAGAATGTACATGAACTGTCTTTCGAGCGGTCTTGTTTCTTCAACTCAGGTCTCTTATTACATCTGGTGGAACTCTGACTTCCCAGCCATGCAGAAGCTTGAAAGAAGAGGGCTAGGATTTTTATAAGTGCCTAAGTGGCTTAGTTCTTATTCACCTGACCCCAAGTTCCTTATAGATAGGGCCCTACCAAATTCACGGCCATGAAAAATGCATCACAGACTGTGAAATCTGGTCTCCCCCCATGAAATCTGGTCTTTTGTGTGCTTTTACCCTATACTGTACAGATTTCATGGGAGGAGACCAGCGTTTCTCAAATTAGGGGTCCTGACCCTAAAGGGCATTGCAGGGGGGTCACAAGGTTATTTGGGGGGGGTCACAGTCAGGGCTGTCCCTAGCTATTCAGGGGCTCTATTAAGCCTCCATGGGGGGGGAGGGTGATCCCAGGCCTCCACGGTTGGGGGTGGGGTGGGGCTGGCTTGGGGGGTAGGGGAAACCGCCCCACAGCACTCACCGGTAACGCAGCTGGGGCTGGGTTGCTGCACTTCCCGCTGCCGGGGAGCGCAGGCCCGGCCCTGCTGCAGTCCTCAGGAGAGTGGGGGCGGGGCGGGGGCAGGAAGAGGCTGGGGCTGGGGTGGAGCAGGGGCAGGGTCCATGGGGAAGAGGCGGGGCAGGGGATAGAGCAGGGGGTGGAGCCCCAAATTTCCTGGTGCCCTACTCAGCTGCGTACTTTGCGTATGGGTAGGGACGGCCCTGGTCACGGTATTGCCACCCTGACGTCTGTGCTGCCTTCAGAGCTGGGCGGCCGGGAAGCAGCAGCTCTTGGCTGGGCACCCAGCTCTGAAGGCGGCGCCACCACCACCACCGGCAGTGCAGAAGTAAGGGTAGCAGTACCGCACCCCCCCACACACACACACAATAACCTTGCGATTCCCCACACACACACACACACACAGAGCCTCTTTTTGGGTCAGGATCCCTACAATGACAACATCATGAAATTTCCAATTTAAATAGCTGAAATAATGAAATTTACCATTTTTAAAACCCTATGACCGTGAAATTGACCAAAATGGACCGTGAATTTGGAAGGGCCCTAGTTAGAGAGGAACCACGCTAAGTAAAATTCTGGTCATTCATGATATCCTCGGAAATTCCTACCCTGGAAGTGAGCTATATGAAAGCAACTACCTGGTGACCTTTTTGGTTCCCCTCAGAGGTTAGTGATTCTGGACAGCATGTGACAGAACTGCAGAGGAGCAGGATGTAGCTATAGCTTGTATATCTGGATACTAGTTCCTGCCAGCCCCCCCCCCCCGCCCCCCCCAACATATGCACTGCTGTTCTTGTGACTAATCTCTCTGCTGTTGGCAAAAGCACAACTCTTGTACGTCTGCAGTCTTCTAAAACTTACAATAAGACTTAGCATGTATATAGCACCTTTCATCGGCAAAGTTCCCTACAAGCATAGTTCATTCTGGCACTCTGAACAGTCTGGACAATAGGGATCTGCCGGTCAATTTTTTACCAGTCCATGTGCCTGTCCAGGAAAAAGTGCCCCAGCTGGAGTATGATCTCCTTGCAGATCTTGGGGACAGTAAATTGTTTTCCCCATTGTTTCCTGTACAAACCATATTGCTCCAGTATATACTATTACTCTTCCCCTGGACCAGCTGTTTTGAACCCCGGAACTCTTTGTATTTGAAACAGAGTAGCCTTTTCATGTTGGGCAAGATGCTCTTCTTGCCAGGTCCCACTGTTCTAAGGAATTGGCCAGATCCCTGTCCAATCCAATCCTGTGCCTGATGGATCTAACCTTCTGAACATTGTGTTTGTGCGCGCACACACACACACACACTTTTATATCAACAAGCAGGATGCCACAATTAGCCTTTCCTGTGCTTAGCGGCCCTAGAGCAGACACATTGGGCAGGATTTCCATGGTGCAAAATGGCCGTAAACCAGCCTGTTCCTGGACAGTCTCTTCCCTCTTCTTGTACAGGGGGAAGTCTCCACTGCTTTCTATTCCAGCCACCCCCCAGTTTAAGCAGAGGACGGGATTATGTTGGGGTGTCCTGAGGCAAAGAGTGAGTGGGAGGGGGTGGGATAGAGCAGGAGCTCCAGTGCATCTGATCCTCCACTAATATGAGGTCCATTGTGGGCTTTATGCCAGCAGCGGAAGTTAAGAGTGTGCTCACTGCTGCTGATCAGGGACCCACAACCACTCCCTGCTTGGACATAGCCCACAGGGTGGAATTGGGGCCATCAACTCATGACTTGCTATGCTCACTGCCTGCAAAACAGCAATAGTGACAGACGGATAACACAACCGCCTTCATGTCCATTCCTGTGCAGGAATGTGCAGCAGAGCAGGGCGTCACTGCTTTTAGTTGTTATCTCATTACACACACACACTCTTATAACTGGAGGAGGGTACTTCCTGTGGCAACACTACCGCTGGCTAACTGCTACCAGACAGCCTTCCCTTAAAGACAAGGTTTTTCTTCTTGCAAAGTGAGGAAACAGGATGTGAGCTGATTTTATAGCATACCAAAATATCCCCAATAAAACTTTAATTGATCAAACTAATCAAAGCTTTTTAAAAAAAAAAAAAAAAAGAAAATCTCAGATACAGTTGCTTTGACATGTTGGGTCAAATTCATTCTTGATGAAGTAAACTCATTCACTTTGGTGAGCTTGCACCGGGGTGAATTTGATCTATTGTCTTTGTCAATAAAATTCTAGGGTAAAAAGGACCCTATATAGAGCCAGGCCTAGAAGTAATTGCTAGTTAATCAGCCAATTAACTGACCCAACAAGTAAAGGGAAGTAGGGGGAAAAAAGGAAATCAGTCAAGGTACGGCAGAGAGTAATTCTTTAGGGGTTAATGTTAGAAACCCTTTGAAAGGGATTATGTCCTACCTTGACTGATTTCCTTTTTCTTTCCTTTCTCTCCTCTTTCCAATTTGTAATTGCTGGGTCCCCTAATTGGCTGATGAACTGCTTATTACAGGCAGACCTGGAGGTATGTAGGGTCCGTTTAAGCATGGAACCTTACTTAACTTACTGAAGCTATGCTGAACATGGCAGTGTTTATATAGCTCGTTTGTTTCACGCGTTTGAATTTGATCTGTTGGAATTCAAGCTGCATTTATGTTTTAGAGGATTCTGGTTTAGCGTAGCTGCTACGTTAATTATTTCACAAGAGGGAAAAGCGTAAGGACTTTTTTAATTCAAGAAATTGTTATGTAAACATTAGCAACTGTGATTTTTGCATAACCTGAAATTATAGTCTTAATTCTAAAAACAATTCTGTTAAGAGTTAGCACTATAAATGAATATTTGGCGAACTAGAGTTTACAACCCCTAGGTACTATTGTAATAAAAATAAACAGCAACAATAGTATTAATGATACCTGGAAGGATACTAGGACAAATCGTTAACCAACCAATTTGTAAGCACCTAGAGGATAATAGGGTTATAAGGAGTAGCCAGCATGGATTTGTAAAGAACAAACCATGCCAAACCAACCTAATTTCCTTCTTCACCAGGGTTACTGGCCTAGTGGATTGGGGGGGGGGGGGGCGGAAGCAGTAGATCTGATATATCTTGATTTTAGTAAGGCTTTGGACACAGTCCCACATGGCATTCTCATAGGCATACTAGGGAAGTGTGGTCTAGAAGACATTACTATCAGGTGGGTGTGCAACTGGTTCAAAGATCATACTCAAAGAGTAGCTCTCAATTGTTCGCTGTCAAACTGGGAGGGCATATATAGTGGGGTCTTGCAGGGATCAGTCCTGGGTCCAGCATTATTCAATATTTTAATTAATGACTTGGATAATAGAGTGTGCATATAAAATTTGCAGATGACATCAAGCTGGAAGGGTGACCTACTTGTGTCTTCCAAAATGTATCATTCAAAATGTCTTTGACAAAATGGAGAGTTGGTCTGAAATCAACAAGATGAATTTCAATGACAAGTGCAAAGTACAACACTTAGGAAGGAAAAATCAAATGCACCACTACAAAACTGGGAACAGTTGGCTAGGCAGTCATCCTGCAGAAAATGATCTGGGAGTTCTAGTGGATCACAGACTGAAGAGGATTCAACAATGTGTTGCAGTTGCAGAAAGGGCTAATATCATTATGGGTGTATTAACAGGAGTGTCATATGTAAGATGTGGGAGGTAATTGTCCCACTCTATTCGGCCTTGGTGAGGTCTCAATGGGAGCAGTGTGTCCAGTTCTGGGCTCCACAGTTTAGGAAAGAGGTGGGCAAATGGGAGAGAGTCTGGAAGAAAGCAACAAACATGATAAAAGGTTAAGAAAACCTGACCTGTGAGGAAAAGTTAAAAAACCTGGGAATGTTTAGTCGTGAGGAAAGAAGACTGAGGGGTGATCTGATAATCTTTCAATATGGTAAGGGCTGTTGTAAAGAGGATGGTGATCAATTGTGTTCCACGTCTTCTGAAGGTAGGACAAGAAGTAATGGGCTTGCTATGCAGGCAAGGGAGACTTAGGTTAGATTTTAGGAAAAACTTTCTAACTCTAAGCCCTGGTCTACACAGGGGGTGGGGGCTGGGGGGGGGGAAATCGATCTAAGTTACACAACTTAGTGAATAACATAGCTGAAGTCCACGTACTTAGATCGACTTACCGTGGTGTCTTCACCGAGGTGAGTCGACTGCTGCCGCTCCCCCGTCAACTCCGCCTGCGCCTCTCGCAGCGGTGGAGTACAGGAGTCGACGGGAGAGTGCTCGGGGTCAGTTTATCGCGTCTAGACTAGACGCAATAAATCGAGCCCCGCTGGCTCGATCGCTGCAGTGTAGACATACCCTAAGGGTGGTTATGCTCCAGAATAGTCTTCCAAGGGAGGTTGTGGAATGCCCATCATTGGAGATTTTTAAAACTAGGTTGGACAAACACCAGTCACGGATGGTCTAGGTTTACCTGGTCCTGTCTCAGAGCAGGGATCTGGACTTGATGACTTCTCAATATTCCTTCCAGCCTGACATTCTGTGATTCAATAACAACCACTATTTCTCCGTGATACCATTATTGGGGCATATTCACCCAGGGTCTATGTTGCCTTCCATCAGTACTGATCCTGGCAGAGGGGGTTTTGTGGAGGTGGAAAGTGCTAGAACTTCCCTTCCTCTTAGGCCTGAGGGACCTAGCACTGAGCAAACACTGGCTGCAGAGGGGGTTTAGCTAAGGACGTCAGGGATGTACCGATTTAGCCCATGCCCTCAGCAGCCACGGGGTTCTTACGCAGCTCCAGACGGAAGTTAAAAGCTGTTCTTAGAAACCTCAAGGAGAGTAGTCAATGGGGCTGCTGCCTGCCCTACTTCAGGCAAATCCCCCATGGGACATAGCAGGCCATGCCAGCAGAGGGAGGCACATTCTTCCTTATTGCAACCCTGTCCTTTTTTTGTTTTCTGGTCTTTTAACCGTGACACAGCAAGAGACAATGCTGCTACTCTAAACATAAGAGGAATAATTACATCCTAGCTAGATCATGCACTAAATCTGTGAAGCCATGAAGGTACATACGTATGTGAGTGAGAGAGAGAACCAGTTTCATATCTCTACCCTCCTACAGTTTTTGGTAGGTCTGATTTTCCTCCTCTTCCATTGCTTCCTGGCTGACTGCTCATGCAGCATGGCAATAGAGATAGGCATCCACACTCCTGAGTGACAATCTCGGATATGAGAGCCACAGAACTGGGATCGTCTTAGGTGGCCTCCTCCAAACAAGCACCCTACTCCAAAACTCCATCCCTGTCCTTTTGCTTCGAAAGAAAGTTTGCTATTTTAGTGCCTCTAAATGTGTTTGTGATGATTTATTTCCCCCCTGCTTTTAGCACAGAGGGGATGACTCACTGAGGCTAGCCAGTCCATCCCCAATTGCTTGTAAATCAAGAACTGATCAGGAAGTGATATATTCATCTCTAACTCCTGCATAAAAGTTATTCAAGTATTTTGACAAAATAAGTGCTGTTTACTTTATACATTTTCTGCTAATTGTAAAGATTTCTGCAAACCTAAAGGATCTCATGGAATTTACGGGATTGTGGTTTAGCTATTGAAAGTATAAAGGCATGCTAAATTAAGTTGATTTGCCTGTGAAAGGAACGCGTCCATTATTCATGTCAGGGCCCTGTCACATCAAATTGAGAGAATGAAGAAAACCCTTTTTTATCAAAGTTTAGAAGCAAGGAAAAAAACCAACCATTGAGGGAATGAATTTCAATTGGGAGAAAGTCACTCTGAAAGCAGGGTTGAAAAAAAAAATAAAAGTGGGGACTTGTCTAATGTGGAAAATCAGCAACGGGTAGATTGATTTAACTTTGGCTGGAACTTCTTATACAGAAAGCCAGAATGAAACTTCTTAGAGCAGTGAGTAGCACACATAATCTTGGTGTCTCTCATGTGTAAACTTGTCAAAAGTAGTTAAGCTGATTCAGGTTTAAATCTTTTCAGATCTCTTTTTTCCTGAACATTTAAAAAATAAATTAAAAATAAAACAATATATTTTCCCATGATTCATATTTTGAGACATGAATTGGTGTAGGTAGTTTGCTAGGCATGTATTTCACAACAAATTCTAAGCACAAAATTCCAAAGAAAGAAAATGTTAAAAAGCAAGATTTTTTTTAGTTGTGGCTGATGTGTAAAACTTGATATGCAAATTTTAGTGCTCTCCAATGACAAATAATGGGCTAACAAGGGATTGATAGGACAAAACACACACACAGGATTGTTCCCTGTACATTTTAAGATAGTCCATTATTTAATGCTCCATTTAGCCAGCAAAAAATCTTGCCTGTTTTTCATAAAGGAGCAGTTGTGTATTCATAAGATATATGTATGTGTGTGCACACATACAACACACACACCACACTATTGTTCACACGTAAAACTAAATTGCAAGATCTACATGACTGGTTTGATATACATAGAGTGTAATATGAAGTTTGTAGTTGTGGGATTTGGTTTCTGCTGCCTGACTGTTTATGATTTCTAATGGAACACATTTATTTTTAAAAGCTCACAGAACCTTCTCACAAGTACTGTTTTCACCAGAATTACGTGTGAAGTAGTATTTCACAAGCTCTGGCTCAGAACATACATTTGTTTTATACTGAAAACCTAAAAGCTGTTCTTAAAAAGGAGCCCTGTTATGTCTCTGCAACTATTGTACGGTACAAATGGTAACTCATCAGCTTGTCTGCCAGGCCTGCATATAACTCAGTATTTTGTTTTTCTCCATGGTCACATGTTCTTGTTTTTCCCAACTCACAGCCTTTATGTTAATGTATTTTCTGCTTAAACGCTCTTATTTTAAGGATGCTTTTACCACATGAGCCAAGCCAACACTCTCGCGTGCTCCCTAACTTCAAAGTCCGAAGCTGGGGAGGAGAATCCAAGTCCCAAATGCTGGATGCTGGTGATCCTGTAGGACCCGCGGCTAAAGTTAAGTTCTTGTGTGTAATTGAAAATTGCAGCCAGCATAAATAGGAGTTAGTTTGTGGCATTCTGACCACAAAGGGCATTATTTCTTGGAGTGGCTGCATCATGGTAAATAGAAGGGCGGGGGGACTAGAGAAACATTGTACTGTGGAGGTAGCACCAAGACAAGGATTAATGGCCAGGGGAATTGTATTTTGTGTGCTTTCAGCAACATTACAATCTCCCCAAAGTGAGTGTTACTAGTAAAGGGGCCAGTAGAGAGGGGTCAGTGTGTCAAGGGAAATGGAAAATCAGGCTCTGTCAAAAGCAGGAGATTTTTATTCTGTAAAGAATCAGCAAATTGCTGGTTTTTTGGTTTGTTTGTTTAATTTTTAGTACTTAAAATTTGGATTAATTAAAAGAACTCTGTTTCCTTTTAGAGGGGATGAATACAGGAAATGATGCAGGCATGACACATGACTGCCATTCTCTGGCGACTTATGTTGTGGCCACATACACCAATACATACATTGCTTTACAACATGCAAACCGTGTTGTGTTGGTGACATATTAGGTACACACAGAATCAGATTAACTCTGTGGTATTGGGCCTCAGGCAGGCCCCCAAGGGAGCAGAACCACAGGGGGTGGATGGTTGTAAAATGGCAGGCACAGGGACCCCCCCCTCCCCCGCCCTCCTGCCCACACACACAGAGGAGCACCACAGGATTGGGATCTCCACCAGCTGTGCATTGCCCAGTTGGGAAAGGTGGTTTAGGATCAGCAATTATGCGCAGGGAGAGGCTGGGTTCTCGACATAGTATTTACCGTGGTATTATCGCAGTAAACAGTATTACTGCAGCACCTGGGAGCCATAGCACCCCATTGTGCTAGACCCTGGACAAAGAAAACAAGGGTTCATGCCCCAACCTGCTTACAACCCTCAGAGAGGGACAGGGGAGCTCCCTTGCATCACACCAGTGGGCTGGGATGACTTCTGCCGTGCCTTACACAAAGCCTGTTGTTGACTTAGACTTTGTCCCAGGGCCCTGGGTGAGGGTGAAAGTTAGTTTCACCATTAATAAGCTAGGATTGGCAATGTCAGTTCTTTGTTTGCACCCCACGATGCTATCTCTTGATTGGCCCGCAGACCCTAACACACCGACCAGCGTCTTGTCAAAGCATGCACGGCCCCGTACCTTTCCCCGACAAGCACAACTCAGAGCTGAGGCTACCCCACTCCATCACTCAAACCTTTGTGTTCTGATATTATAGGATTGATATTCTCTATACCGAGGTGGCCAACCTGAGCCTGAGAAGGAGCCAGAATGTACCAATGTACATTGCCAAAGAGCCACAGTAATACGTCAGCAGCCCCCCATCAGCTCCCACCCCGTCCCCCTGCGCTCCCAGGGCTCCCACCCACTGGCAACCCCGCCAATCAGCACCTCCCCCGCCCTCCCCACATCTCCTGATCAGCTGGAGGCTCTGGGGAGGAGGGGGAGGAATGAGGGCACAGCAGGCTGAGGGGAGGGGGCGGGAAGGGGTGGAGGGGGGGCAGGGCCTGGGGCAGAGCCAGGGGTTGAGCAGTGAGCACCCCCTGGCACATTGGAAAGTTGGCTCCTGTAGCTCCAGCCCCGGAGTCGGTGCCTCTGCAAGGAGCCGCATCTTAACTTCTGAAGAGCTGCATGTGGCTAGGGAGCCACAGGTTGGCCACCCCCGGTCTACAAGCTCACAGAATGTGTCAGACCTTTGCAATACCCAAAGACACAACAAGGCGCGTTAAGAACAGAATGATCTGATCTCTGAATTTTCTTGCAGGCTGGATGGCTAAGGGGATCAGCACTGGGATGCACAGCCTTCCTCCTCTAGATCATCAGTTCAAACCCAGCCCATGTTGGGAGTGATCAGAAGGCATTACAGCTGCGGGCTGTTTTCTGAACCTATGTGTAAAAGCGTTGGTAGCATCAGGCCCATTCCTGGTGGATGTCATGTGACAGTTTACCACCAGTGATATGCATCGGCAGTCTCAGCAGAGAGACCAAGGACTATCACCTTACCTCCATCAGTGGCCTCCCTAGGTTAGGGCTGAAACAGAGCATTGGCCAAAAAGGTAGACTCAATACCACTTGCTTTATTTGTTCTATGGATAAATGGGGACCCAACCTCCAGGACCGTCCCTTCTAGTACCTTTGACCAATTAGCTCCTTACAGTTTTAAAATAACCCAGACATTGAGACTGCTGAAATCACTTTTGAGCCCTTCTAGGTATCGGAATGATGGTCTTGTGGCTAAGACACTGGACTGGTACTCAGGAGATTTGGCTTCAGTTCTGGGTTTTGCCACTTGCTTCCTGTGTGACTATGGGTGAATCACTTAATCCTTCCGTTTCTCAGTTCCCCTCCCATAACATAGGGATAATAATGCTGACTTTCTCCCTCACTTTGCCTTCTCTATTTAGATTGTAAACTCATCAGGGCAGGGCCAATCTCTTGGCATGCATATGATCAATGGCTAGAAAAATAGGCCCCATTCTTGACTGAGATCTCCAGGTACTACACTGTGATACAAATTATTATTAAACATATCAAACAAAGAGATACTGTCCTTGTTCCAAAAACATTGTGAATTTAAGCAATACTGGGGGCTGTTGAGAGATACTCTATTCTCTCCTGGGCAGACCATTTATATCCTCCACCTTATCACAATTCTAACTCCAGCTCTGGAAACTCCAAAATAATGGGGTAGAGACATTAACATACAACAGAGGACTGTGTCCCTATTACATCGTCTGTTGATTTTGTTGTTGTTGAATTATTCATAATATAACAACTTTAGAATTTATTTTTAATGGTAACTATTGAAACCAGAGTCTAAAATTTTGTGGAGTTATAGTTAAGCAAGCATATTAATACACGTTGTTTGCAGTGCTGTAGCAGCCCTGTTGGTCCCAGGATATTAGAGAGACAAGGTAATATCTTTAATTGGACCAACTTCATTGGTGAAGGAGACAAGCCTTTGAGCTTACACAGTTTTCTTCTTCAAGTCTGGGAAAAGTTCAGAGTGTCACAGCTAAATACAAGGAGGAACAGGTTGTTAAGCAGAAGGAGTTAACACAGGTTGCAAAAGACCATTCAAGGTGAAGTGGGCAGCTAACACCTCTGCAGTCGCAGGACAAAGGTGAGTTAGTGGGTTATAGATTTTTGCATGAGCCATAAATCCAGTCTCTTTATTGAGTCCATCCATAATTTTTAGTGTCTAGCAAAATTATGAATTTAAACTCCCAGCCTTGTCTCTGTCACCAACAGAAGTTGGCCCAATAAAAGATATTACCTCACCCACCTTGTCTCTCTAATATTAGTACATGTCAGAGAATTGTAGGAAAATGTAACTGAATTTAAATAAAATGCACCCTGTAACACTTATTTGCATTTGAGATAAACCTATTGTTAATTGATCAAAAACAGAACATATAAATGCGAAGAGCTTTGCTACCAAACAAATGAATCATCTTTTAGAAAGGGAAAACTCACATGACAGTATCCATTTCTGAATGAGTCACAGGCGGTAACAATTTACAGCTCTAGAAAAAGTCTATTCTTTGAGTCAACGGTCTCCATCTCTAAGCATCAAAGCTGATCAGAAACTGGGGTGAAAAAAATGGCAAAACTTCAGAAAATTGCCATTTTTTGTTTAAGTTCTCCAACCACTCAGTTCCACTAAGGATACATAATATCCTCTCTCTTTTCTCTTTTAGTCCTCACCCTTGGGCTCTGCTATTTGTACGTAGTAAAACTTTTCTGTATTTCACTTTGATTTTTTTTTTACTGTTGTAAGAGGTAATTCTATTCTACGTGTATAATTACACGTTACTTCTCATTTACTGCACGCTGCAGTATTTTTTAAAATGGTATCAAAATTAAGTTACAAATAGAAACTTAACTTGAGACATTCTCCATCATTATTCATCTCAACATACACACTCCGAAACTTTGCACATTTATAACTCAGTGTCGCCTCTGCACCATACCACTTGAAGACATGAGAGTTCATTTAAATGCTCATCTGCTTTTTTCTCCTCAGAAGTTGGGCTGTTTTTACGCCTGATGGTTAGAATGAATTAAATATTTTGAACTCATCCATCAGATGTGGAAATGGTCCCTGAATTGATGAGAGTGTTTAACAGTTAATTGAACATTTCTATTGTGAACTTTCATTGTTCTAAAGTGCAGGGGACAAAGAAAAGAGGATCAGGGAAACATTCTCTCACACCACAAGTATTTCTATCCTCTAGAGAGCTGCCAGAATTTAAATAACTGAGGGCATCTTGCTGTGTTAGTTTTTGGATATTGAAAGTACTCCCATGATCTGAAAAGTATTTTCATGGGACATACAAGCTCACTCTGAAAAAGAAAATCGATAAAGCATTTTCAGGGACCGTATTGTGTTCATGCTCATCTTACATATATATTGGCTTTCCTAGACTTCTAATCCAGTTAAGCTCACTTCTGTATCCAGTGGTTACGTGTGTATATACCCACAACAGCCGTCTCTCCCTCCGTCCTGCATACAGTGCTTTACTTAGTTTGTCCTGTTATTGAATAGCATGCTGAGTGCCTATATAGCCACAGCATGCAAACTGTTAGCTGCCAAAGCTGGTATTTTCAAAGGGGCCTAAGGGAGTTAAGCACTCAGCTGCCACTGAATTGCAGTGTGATTTGTGCACCTAATTCCCTTAGACACCGTTGAAAATTCCAGCCTAGCAGCCTAAAGCAAGGAAAGGATGAAAGGAACCAGACTGGAGTGTTTCACCTGGAGGTTCCTGTAAGAGTCTTCATGATCTTTCCCTGACTTTTACTCCCTCATCTTGTAGGCCTTGTACCCCTTCTGGGCACATCAGACTCCTTGGATCAAGCAAAGGCAATCTGTTTTCAATCTGAGATTGTCTTAAATTGTAGCTTTACCACTTTCATTCCCATGGTCCTGCTCCCTCCACTGGCACTCCAACTTCTTTTTCTTCTTTTCTCTGTCCAAGATACACCAGACATCATACAGTCCCTTAAGAAATTGACCTGCTCCCTTGAACCTTTTCCTTCTCCTATGCTAAATCTTGTCTCCTTTCTCTTGTACCTCATATTGCCACCGCAGTTAGGGTTCCCACCTTTCTAATTGCTGGCAATCAGACCTCTGAGGCCCCGCCTCTTACCCCAAGTCCCTTCCCCTGTCACTCACTCCTCTCCCACCACCTCTGTTGCTTGGTGGATTGTCTCCACCTCCCTCCCCCCACAGCTGGGCTTCCTCTGCTCTGGGGCTGGGATGGGAGCTGTTGCAGCCTTACAAGGAACTTGCCCGCAGGTAGAAGGTGGCCCTGGCTCCAGGGGCTGGCATGGGTTAATGACCCACCCCGCGATAACTGGACTTTGGGTGTCCGGTCAGTGCATCTGACCGGACACTGCCAGAGCCCCTTTTTGACCTGACTTTCCAGTCTAAAACTGGCCACCTGGCAACCTTAGTTTTATGGCACTGTTTCTAAAATGTCAAAACCTTTCAACAATTTCAAACCTTTTTTCTCAACATTTTTTTCAAGTGGGGAAATTCGCTGCACCTGAATCTCTTTCTCTAACAGTTTTAGTCGGGACAAATGGGCATTTTTTGATGAAAAACCAATTAATTGAAACATTCCCAACCAGCTCTCATCAGAACTGTACTTACTAGGTTCTTCAACAGGATTATAGCTAGCAGCTCAATATTCATACATGTGGACCAAACATTGCTGTCTACATTGGCCTGTATAGCCCCCTTCCAAAGACTATTGTGCCATTAGATGCAGAGATTTAGCAGGCTTCAGAGTAGCAGCCGTGTTATTCTGTATTCGCAAAAAGAAAAGGAGTACTTGTGGCACCTTAGAGACTAACCAATTTATTTGAGCATAGCTTTCGTGAGCTACAGCTCACTTCATTGGATGCATACTGTGGAAAGTGTAGAAGATCTTTTTATATACACACAAAGCATGAAAAAATACCTCCTCCCACCCCATTCTCCTGCTGGTAATAGCTTATCTAAAGTGATCACTCTCCTTACAATGTGTATGATAATCAAGTTGGGCCATTTCCTGGTGAACGGCGTACACCCACAAATCTGCAGGTACACCAAAAGGTTTGTTTCCCTAAGGGAATTAACAATATTTACCACAGCACACATGCATAAATTTGCTTACACTTAAAACACCTCACGCTCATGGTAGCACAGGAGCATTTCCAATCCATTACAGGGGGAGCAGTACTGCTGCCTTAGGGAGTGTTGGATGAAGGACTTTAACCAATGTGTTTTCATATGCTTAATTACTTACATAACTAAGTTTGCAACTGTCATTTCTTTCTCTACCACTTTTTGCCAGGTCTGTATAGCAAATCTGGATTTCCCCTCTCTTTCCACCAACTGCATTTCCCAAGAGACTTGAAATATCCACGGCTCTGTAGCTTTACTTTGTCATTTTTGCACCACCAACGTTATTGGCACAGTTCTGGGGTTAGGATTTGCTAGTTTACTTCTGCTCTCTCTGCCGGATGTACAGCAGAAAAGCAAATGCTCCAACTGGTTCACATTTTACATGAAGTATCACGGGTTCTCTTTTCCTTCATTACAACTCCATTTGTTTGTTTGCCACAGTTAGCAGTTTACAGTCAACACTGAATGATGAATTAAACTCGTAGTGCCACGGACTGCCCTGTGTCTTGTTGCTTCATGTCAGGTCTCAATACAAATAAATCTGTGGGAGGCCATTTTGGGGTCAGTCAAACTGATCTGGATAAAATGGCACTAACCTTCACCCCCAGACTGAAACATGTGCATGCAGGTGCCAAACTATGAATATATTATTTACACAGTATATTAAACCAGTATCTTTGCTGTAGCTCGACAGAGTTTGTAAATTAAAGGGATGGTTTACAGATTAGGAGTGGGATTTTCAAGATGCTCTGTGGTAGCTTAATTCTGCCCCCACTAAGTCAGCAGAGCTAGGGCAATACTCAGTGCTTTTGAAAATCTCACCCATAATAATACCCTTCATTTCACCCATTCTCGTCTGTCTTGTCTGGTTAGATTGTAAACTCTTGAGGGCAGGGACTGCTTCTTACTATTTGATGGTGCAGCACCTGGCACAAGGGGGCCCTCATCTCAGCTGGGGCCTCTAGATGCTACCAAAATAGAAAGACTAAATATCATAAATCGCAAGCATGTCGGCAAAATTATGGATCCCACATTCACAAAATAGCCCAGAGCTGGCAAGTTTGTAATTTATCCCCAGGACACTTGTGGATGCCCTGCTTTCTTGGCAATCTCTCAGGACTCTATTTTGATCTGTATCATAGTCAGACCTTGAAGAGTAAAGGCACTGTAGATAAAGTGAGCAAACAAGGCACTCTCAGTATGGGGGCCTAGCTATGAAATGAGCTGCCAGAGCAGATAAGTCTGATCACATCTTTTCCACCATAACTGGAAGATTCTTCATATAAGGACCCCAACAGAGCTCCCTAGAAGCTGGCAAAGAAATGGACACGCCATGAAGGTAACCCTGGCCCTCACCCCTGTGGATCGCTCTGTTCCCAAAAGCTGCAAACTGGCTTCCTCCCTTTGAACCACCTCTCCTTCACTCTCTTCCCCTGCTTAACTCCTGTTTAGAGCAGATCCTCTATTGAAGCATTCTCTGCAGCTGCTATGGGGCAGACCACTGCAAGCCTCTTGGCCCAGCACTGCTCCTTCACTCCCATCTGTGTGGGAGTCTGCAAGCCCTATTTTATGCTCAATGGGTGTTGGGCACCCAAGTGCTTTTGAAAATCCCACTCGGTGCCTAAATACCTTTAAAAATTGGGCTTTTCATGCCTATCACTAAATTAGAAACAAATCCTTTGACACTGCCTCTCTGACATGGCTGATTTGTACCTGAACCCATTTATTATGGAGTTGAATTCAAAATTTCATCTAGCATATTGAATTCAAGCAAAGCAAAGAGCTGGAACCTTCCCCTTTGATCTGCCTGAGCAGTAACTAGTACACCCGGATAATGGTCAGTTTCCAGGATTGTCAAGCCCAAGCATTCAAAAAATCATCAGATGGACTTACAATTCATGATTTTTTAATACATATTTTGAGTTCTTTTTCATTGCTTTCTGAGCCTTCCTGGTGCATTTGAGCCACATATTCAAGCTTTTCTATGCAACCACAAGTTCTAGAAACTTGAATGTTAAAAAATAAATAAATACTGAGATTTTCTGGTAATCCCCTGACTCCAGGAGCTGAGGCTTTAAGAAAAACACCAAATATCATGAACCTCATGCTAAAATCGTGAGTGTTAGCAATACTGAGAAGCTTGTCTGCAAGGTGGGGTAATGTGCTCTATGGGGATTTTATTTTTAAAACTCACAGATGGGTTGTATATTCATTGGTCTATATAGGCCCTGCTGGTGCACATTAAAGGTCCCCTAGTGATCATTATCATAGTGTTGTTTCAAACAGCACTATGCTAAAGCACACCAGCCGGGTGTACAAGGATCAGTTAACATGCAGCACATTAGTGAGCATTAGAAATCACATCCCTGCAGAGTGCAATACCCCACTGCATAGACAAGCCCTGAGTTTATAGTCAGTTTTTGATATAGTTAGAGTTCTGAGATAGCAATCAGATCAGAGACTTGAGTGCAATTCAGCTAATTAATTTTAGGCCTTAGCCTCATATTTATTACAGAATTTAACATTAAAATTTTAGGATAAAATTTTCCAAGACAGGCATCTAGCACTTGTCATGCACATGTTGCACAACCACCCATTTGCAAATGTGAAGATTGCCTTTATAAGTGGAAAGGGGGCATTTATGGATGCAAATTAGCCCACAATCTTCCATTCTGCATGTACCCATACTGGATTGCATACACACTTGCAATTTTATAGGTTTTTGGAAGCCCAGTGTCAATCTGGCCCTTAGTATTTAGACTATCAATACTGTTAATATCTCAAGGAAGCGGAAGAGAGTTCAACAAAGTCCAGTTGAGCCAAAATGTACCTGTGTTGTTGGTCTAAAGAAACTCAGCCTGGCCTCTCCACTGCAGCTGTGGAATGCTGAATTCAGTACCCTCCCCCACCTATGCAAAAAAACCTACTTTCAGAGCCCATCCAGTCTGATCGCTATCCTCTTTATATCAGTTAGGCTCAAGGGGATGACACTGATTGACTCCATTTCACATGTTCAGAGAGGCCGGTGATGACAGAACACGGGTGTGGATTCTCCCCCGGTAACCAGAAAGATGTGAGTTCAGTGCTTCTGATTATTAAGGGCCAGGTTTTTAGAAAGTCTCATTGTGCGCCTGGCTTTCCTGTGCCATTATTGCAACGGTGTATTTTCAAACGATGAGCACCCCACAGCATAGCTGCTTGGGCTTCGCTGAACGTTTGAGCATGCACAGACTTTAGTAGCATATGCAAATAAGCATGCAATTTGGCTGCACAGGAGAAATGGTTTCCGGTGGGCCATGGGGATAGTAATGGGAGGAAACTGAACAAAAGAAAATTTATATCCAGTATTAGGAAACGTCTAACACTGAGGTCTATCAGATTGTGAATCAGCCTGTTAAGTGAAGTGGTGGTAGCACCGTAGCGTCAGGAAAAGTACACTAAATCCTTGAGAGAGTGTACTGCACTTCTAGGAAGCTCGCCTGTGCCGGCTGGTGAAGGAACAACAGATTCAGTAATGGTTTCCCAACCCACTGGCTGGGTTGCAGGGGAATGTCTGAGAGAGGCAGGGGCGAATAGAAGGTGAACACGTGCTCTTTTTAGGCAGAGTGCGGCCTACCTCCAGTTGTCTACTGTAGGGGAGCCAGGGACTGTTGTTGGCGGGCTCTGGCTGAATTCAAGTTCACTGGATTTTACTGATAATATGGGCTCCCCTCATTTATTTGGATGCCCGATGCAATATTGTTTTCCGGCCGTAAGGTCTATGGTCTAAATTCTTCCCTCTCATTTACATGTGCCACTCCTTTTGAAGTAAGTCAAAGGGAGTTGATATGAATGGTGTTAAGCATATGCTTCTAAACTCTGGTGGGTCGTTAGATTACAGACCTTAATACACTAATCCGTTTACCATTTTTCTTTTTTCCGCCCCAATTAATTATCACATTATCATCCCAGTCACTCTCTCCAGAACTAAAAATCAATCCTCTCCACCATCTGAAAGCTTGGAATGCCTCTCTAACTATTTGTGTGATAGTGGGTGCTAATCACGTAAGAATAATACAAATCAAGATGGCAATCCAGAAAGATGGGATTTTAATGTCCAATGCCTTTCTTCCTGCCAGGGCTCGAAATGCTCAGACATGATTGGAACAAATGCTTTTAGCATCAGTAAACGTTTCCAAGAACTGGTCCTGGAGCAGCGATCAGAAAGAAAAGAACGAGATCCCTGGTAAATTTATACACTTGTGTCCCAACAAAAAATTTTTTTCTTCCCCTTGCTGCGAGTTAAAGCGAGACAATTTCAGGCAGTTGTTGTGTGGTGACAGTGGAAATCAAGGGACTTACACATTTATCTAGTTAGGAAACATTTCATACCCCTGTAGCATGCTGAGACAGTCCCACGCATTGTAAATGGTTCTTGTAGTTTGGCGCCTCCTAAATGGTTTAATAGACTGTTATAGATACTGATTATTTCAGACACTTTTGAGATTCATATCTTCTAACAAGATAGGAGGCTCTGATGGGGAAAAAAAGAAAGAAAAAGAAGGTGGAGCTACACAATGGAGCATAGTAATCACTATTCTATAGGGGCTATTGAAAGATTTGAAGATATAATGAGTGCAAGTAGCTTTGCAGATTGTCCAATCAGAGCATCAAAAGGTATTCTGTATCTTTATGCACACACAAATATTTACAGATCTTTTAAAGATCAAGTCTGGCATTATCGGTTTACGGGCTGTATATTGTCAATATACACGGTGACCTCAGAAAAGCCTGTGTTCTGCTGAAGAAATGCTATGGTATGTTCGGGTCTGCTGGATCTCCATAGAGTGGGCCTGGAATGCATTGCTGAACAATACCCAGAGCTGCACAGAGCCAAGAATGAAGGGCAGCAGAGTTTGATAACCACATTAAAGCACCACCAACATCTGTTCTAGCCAAAGACAACACTATCTCCAGGAATTAACCTTCTGAACCACTTAATCATTAACCTCAGCAGAGAGAAAGTTAGACAACAAGACCCTATTTGTCAGGAGCCCCTCAGAGAGATGCGGCGAGCAATATTTTACTGAGAACAGCGTGAGAAGGACTTGCCCAGCTTTATACATTTTAAACACAGAATATATTTGTGTGGGAAACAAGGAAACAATGGGTGTAAATAAACAGCTGATCATACCTTGAAGCGCCCATTCATTTATCCTATTTAAAATGGGTTGACTGTCCTGCACTGCCAGAAGTAACAACACGCCCTCTAAACAATTTCAGACACTTAATTCCTATTAAAGAAATAGCCCCTCCCCATCCCATCCCATAGATGGAAGATTTAGAAAAGCACAGTTATGGTACAAATTCTAACTTAAGCACATATTTCCCTATTCAATTAAGTCTGTTACTGAAATAGAGATTTGGTCTGAGAGATTCATGATCAAGAAATCCGTTATTATTTATTGGCATTACCATAGCACATAGGAGCCTCAGTGGTGGACCAGGACCCCCACTATATTAGCAAAGCATTTTTACTTAACGATTGTTTGCTAATACAGTATCTCGAGACCACCCTTTGCATCATGCTGATTTGCCTATACGCTGAGCAAGTGCCGTCCCATGTGATTAACGTTGTTAGTGTTTGTCTGTTTGTTTAAAGGGGGATTTCCCACCTGTCCCCAAAACCATGTTTGTAGCAAAACTTTGTGCCACAGTGCCTGGGCCTGGTGCCCCATGGCTCTGCCCCCACGTAGTCGTTGACAAAGGAGGGGTAAAGCACTGCTGCATTGGAACGATCATGTTGTACACCCGCTCTGCATCAGTGTCAATGACCACAGAAGGTGCAGGACAATGGAGAGTCAGACTCCACCTGCACTGTTGGATATTGCCAACGCTGGTGGTAAATAAAATAAGTATCATGAGGGTTAATGGTCTAAGGCGAGGCTGCCATTTTGCAGTCAGCCCTTAGGAAGGGGCAGCGCAGAGCTGGATTGCTCCAGGAGCAGACTAGGGTCTAGTCCCCTATGTGCTGAGACCAGCATTGCAGGTAGCAGGTGGGTATCCAGGACAAGTGGTAGTCTAGCCCCTACTGTTTGTACAGCAATAGGAGCATGTCGTGTGCCATATAAATACGAAATATTATTACGTAAACCCACCTCATCCAATGGAACCACAATGGCGCCACTGTGTGTTTGCGTGGAGAGATGGGCTTTCACACACATAGAGGAGGGAGGAAGGTTTGGGCCTGTTTCAATGATGGGACTGGCTAACATTTACAGAGGGAATGAATAGAACAGGTAATCATCAAGTGATCCATCCCCGGTTACCCATTCCCAGCTTCTGGCAAACAGAGGCTAGGGACACCATCCCTGCCCATCCTGGCTAATAGCCACTGATGGACTTATCCTCCATGAAATTATCTAGCTCTTTTTTTAATCCTGTTATAATCTTGGCCTTCACAACATCCTCTGGCAAGGAGTTCCACAGGTTGACTGTGCATTGTGTGAACAAGAGTCAGAAAAGAGTTGTAAAACTTCCATTCTCCTTTGGCTATCAGTCCATTTGGGGATACTTCTGACATAACTGGCTGTCTTTCTTCCTCTTTGCCTGCCTTATTTTTTATATATATTCAAAATCAATAAAAAATGAGCTTGGAAAATAGGTCTTCACCCACAGTGACACCAAATCCTGCAAGGTGCTTCCCAGGCAATTAGATTTTCTAACAGGTTGCTTCATTCACTGTAGTAAATACTCCTGCAAATTGATTTCTTAGGGTTTATTGCTTTCAATCCCCTTGGCCGATTGTTGCAGTTCGGAGGTTGAGCGGTAGAACTGCTTTTAAACCACTTTCTGCTGAGGCTGCTATATGGTAGCAGCAGCAGACCAGGCACTGATCCTTTCACTTGGGTAGCTGAACTCATTAAATGTAGGTAATTAATTGGAGCTTTGCAGGGCTCCTTTTGTAAAATTGGCAACAAGCAAGTCACAGAGGCTGCATTGACTGGCCCCCCTTCACCTGAACGCCCTGCCCAAACACCTGCTGCTCATAATTAAGATCTATTGCCCACATTTACATAGCCTGATTTGTATCTCCCAATGCAGAGACACAAAGGAAAGCATTTATTGAAGTAAAATGATGGTTGAAATTATGCTCAGGGTATGGCTTGCTTGGGCAGCTGCTTGTGCTAAAGGACTCTGACATGAGTGTTTCTATTTTAAAAAGTATATGTTTTGATTTAATTTAAAGAAAAAGCATGTGGTGATTTCACCCGGTGAAAGATAATAGCCTTTTCATTAGATAACGAGAGTCAAAGAAGCTGCAAACTTAACAGCTAACTGCGAGCTTCATTAATGCAGAGGGCTGTGCACAAGTAGCTGCAGAGAGCTTAACAGTCAACTTGGGAAGCATGTCTTTTCCCCTCATTTTGAATTGGCTGCTCAAATTTATGCATTTGCTTGAGAGGGGGAGAGAGCCCTGTAAACAATTATACAGACTTTGGGCATGTGTGCGCACACACACCAGGACAAGATGAAAACCATCTATGGTAAATTTTAACCTGGATTCACCTGTGAATAAGGACTCCACCGCCCCAGGACTAGGCTCCAGGATTCACCAGTTCTAGTGCAGCTGATAAAAGACAATCACTGCCTTATTTTAATTGCTCCCATCAAAAACGAGATTGCCAGTGCCAAATTTCTCTGAGGAAAAACCAGGAGGGAGACTGGTAAGGTGGGTGACTCCCCTTCTTTCCAGCCCTGAGTTCTGGGACAGTGCGCTCCTTGGGTTGCTACCTCTGAGGTACAAAAAAACCAGGACCTCCAGGATGATCCTGAGACCACTAAACTGGACAGTTGGCTGTGTACTGAACAGATTACGGATTTCCTGGGACGGCTACCTCAACAAAGGTAGAAGAAGGTGAGCTCTGTGTGGCTCAAAAGCTTGTCTCTCTCACAATAGAAGTTGGTCCAGTCAAGATATGACCTCACCCATCTTGTCTCTCTTATATCCTGGGACGGACACGGCTACAACCACCTCAAAAAAGGGACATTCCTGGGAAAACCTGAATAGGTGACAACCCTGTGCTATTCCCCTGCCTCTCCACAAAGAGCACACCCCCCCCCCCCCATATTTATTTATTTATTTATTTGAGGGGAGGGCAAGTCTCTAAGAACTCATTTGAAAAAGGCCTGGAGGACACACAAAACTTCTTAGGGCTGGTATTATCGGAGCAGCAGCCTCTACTGTAACTTTATGTACCGGCAGAGGTTGGTGCACTTTATGAGCAACACCAGTACCACTCTGTTGGCAAATTCACCAGCCTGCCTTACACAAAAAGAGGACAGCCTAGAAGATAACAGATGCCATTCAAAGAAGATCTCATGGTGTCACGCCATGCCTATGCTCTTAAAAAGACAGAGGGCCAAATCATATCAGATACCTCAGTGCTAATGCAGAGATGAAGTCAAAGTTCATAAGGATTTTCGCTACTGTAACTGAGATCAGAATCTGGGCCAGAAACCTTACCCTTCCCTGCCCTGAACTTCCTTTAGGTCTCTCCAAGAGCATGCACTGAGAAGAGCCTTACCCCTGTCTGACTCCCCTTTGCCATCTCTATGAAGGGCTTAGAACCCGTTTCAACCATTTACTCTTTAATTCCATGTTTTATTTACTTTATAACAAGGCACTGATGGTGGAAGAAGCTCTGGCTCCATTTTCCATACCCTGTACCTCTAAATGCAAGAATCGCCTGCTCAGAAAAAGCGGTAGAGTGGGGGTAGGAATCAAGAGCAAGGACATTTGCTAACAGAATGTTGGGAATCATTAAGAAAGGTATAGCTAATAAAACAGCAAATATCATATTGCCTCTATATAAATCCATGTTATGCCCACATCTTGAATACTGCATGCAGATGTGGTTGCTCCATCTCAAAAAAGATATATTAGAATTGGAAAAGGTTCAGAAAAAGGGCAACACAAATGATTAGGGGTATGGAACGGCTTCCATATGAGGAGAGATTAATAAGACTGGCACTTTTCAGCTTGGAAAAGAGACTAAAGAGGGATATGATAGAGGTCTATAAAATCATGACTGGTGTGGAGAAAGAAAACAAGGAAGTGTTATTTACTCCTTCTCATAACACAAGAACTAGGGGTCACCACATGAAATTAATAGGTAGCAGGTTTAAAACAAACAAAAGGAAGTATTTTTTCATACAACGTGCAGTCAGTCTGTCAAACTCTTTGCCAGAGGATGTTGTGAAGGACAAGACTATAACAGGGTTCAAAAAAGAGCTAGATAAGTTCATGGAGGTTAGGTCTATCAATGACTATTAGCCAGGATGGGCAGGAATGGTGTCCCTAGCCTCTATTTGCCAGAAGCTGGGAATGGGCAACCGGGGACAGACCACTTGATGATTACCTGTTCTGTTCATTCCCTCTGAGGCACCTGGCATTGGCCACTGTCGGAAGACAGGATACTGGCCTATATGGATGTTTGGTCTGACCCACTATTGCCATTCTTATGACTGTGCACCCCAATTCCTCTCACCCAGACTTTATGGGGTTTTTTTTCTTTATAATTTTCCTTAATCAAAAGTCATCTAGACTGAAAGCACATTGTTCGGGTTCTTGTACCTTCTTCTAAAGCATCTGGTGCTGGTCACTGTCAGGGATAGGACACTGGATTAGATGGACCTTGGGTTTGATCCATTCTGGCAATTCCTATGTTCTTTGATGGTGGGAAATGTTAAAAGAAGGGAGTTCAGCCCACTATGCCAGTCTAAAATTGTGCCTTATCTCTGAATTTCCTTGGTTGTGGGGATTGAAGCTCCAGACACCAAAATTCCTAAGTCACAACACTGCTGCTGAAAAAAAGTCTAGGGATTTTTTGGTAGTTGAGTCTTCAGTAAAAAAAACAAAGGTTCTGTGAAGGGATAAGTTACTAAACTGTATTAAAATATACACGCAGGCATATGCCAGAACTAGAAATAAAAAGAGCACATTATTATTTATCTGCGACATAACTTCAAAATAAACCCTTTGGAATACCTGTTCAGCAGGCTGTGGCAAATAAGAAAGACAAAGAGAAACACAACACTGGGAGTCATTAATCTAATTAATTAACCCCATGACATTGTCATATGAAGAATTTATCTGGCAACCAGCAGAAGCAGATCCCCAATCATTTCACCATGACTTCTTCTGCAGATTAGCAATCACACAGGCCCCCTGCAGTTGACTGTTAACACTGCAAATGATCAGAAATTAATTAGCCAAATGCTGTGCACCCATCTGAACGTTTTTGTTTTTAATAACGGTTATGCAGCCATGTTTTCTGACATGTGGGGAGAAAAATGTTAGGGTTGAAACAAATAGGTTGCACCGCTGCTTTCTGATGAAAAAAGAAAAAAAAACAAACTTTCAGCAAGCTGCATAATAGCCTTCGGGACAATAACCAAACACTGGTAAACAGAAATTAAACAGCATACCCTGAAAATGAAGACATGTCCAAATCAACTCAGAGAGGCCTATTATTTTTGGAGAATAAAAATAATTTGATTGGCATACTTTTCAGGAAAAGAACAGGAGGACTTGTGGCACCTTAGAGACTAACAAATTTATTTGAGCATAAGCTTTCGTGAGCTACAGCTCACTTCATCGGATGCTGTAGCTCACGAAAGCTTATGCTCTAATAAATTTGTTAGTCTCTAAGGTGCCACAAGTCCTCCTTTTCTTTTTGCGAATGCAGACTAATGCGGCTGCTACTCTGATACTTTTCAGAGGAATTAAGTTTGTTGTTTAGCTCAGTTGGGATGGGATTAAGTTGCTCTGTAATCTGCATGCGAGATATTTATTAATTCAGATCCAAACCAGCACGTCAAATTGAAAAGCACGATTTTAAGGTAGCTGAAAGATGCATCATGAAGCTTTTCCTGATTGTTATTTTCAGCATCCTGACAGAGTTGCAAACAGTGTAACTCCAATACGCAGAGAGGCAACTTGACACAACACTCAGTGCTTGTGGGGAAGCATGCAAGGCCTTGTCTAAAATAAATTCTTAATAGCCATATGATTCTAACAAAAGCAGAAGGATTCTCTCTTATTCATGAAAGCAACTGTCCTTGTAAAGGGAATTCCCATTTCTTGGGAAAACGAGGATTGTCCATGTTTTAATTGTTTCATATCAGAACAAAACATTGCCATCATGGAATTTCCAGCAAAACAATCCATTCCAGTGCCCGCCCACCAGCTGGGGGAGCCAGTCAGCCAGCAGGCAAGCGGGGCAGTCAGGGAGCCAGCTTGGGTTTCCATCAAAAGTGTTTTTTTATCCCAAAAAGCGTCAGAAAATGTTCAACCAGCTCTACACTTAAGTATGTGTTTAACTTTGAGCATGGGCTTAAGTCCCATTGAAGTCACAAATCAGTTAACTCTTTCTGTAGCTAGAACCAAAAATACAGACACAATCATCCACTAATTGCATGCCTGCAGTGCTGAGAAGAGACCCTTACAAACCTATGGCTCCAGAAACACAGGCCAACAAGTTAAATGAACAGCTACAGCTCAGCCAGAAGAGGCAACTGCTCAAAAGAAGGTTTGACTTATACCATTAAATAGATAGGAAGGTAGAAGCCAATGAGTCACCTTGTCATCCCCATCATTAGATGAAGGTTTCTAACCATCAGAGGAGTGAAGTTTTGGAATAGCCTTCCAAGGGAAGCAGTGGGGGCAAAAGACCTATCTGGCTTTAAGATTAAACTCGATAAGTTTATGGAATCATAGAATCATAAAATATCAGGGTTGGAAGGGACCTCAGGAGGTCATCTAGTCCAACCCCCTGCTCAAAGCAGGACCGATCCCCAATTAAATCATCCCAGCCAGGGCTTTGTCAAGCCTGACCTTAAAAACTTCTAAGGAAGGAGATTCTACCACCTCCCTAGGTAACGCATTCCAGTTAGAGAGAGATGGTATGATGGAGGAGATGGTATGATGGGATAACATGATTTTGGTAATTAACTGATCTTCAAATATTCATATTTGAGCTTTTAGGGTGCACGTCTGAACGCAAAGGGCATGAGAAGGAATGAGGGAGCTGCCTTCAGGAACCTTGCAGCCTGGAGCTGGCTTGCTAAATGAGCTAGAGACACCCGGCATGGGGTGGGACACTCCACCAGCTGGTTCCCTATGAGAGAGCTGAAGCACTTGTTTGAGAGGGCTGACTCTAGGAAGGGTACAGTGGAACCAGTGCTGAGCAGGACAGCTGCCAGCTGAACCGCAGGGCAGGTCACCCCCTAAAACCTTATAGGGCTCTCTGAAGAAACCCTTTTGCTCACCCAGACTCCAAGGTGACAGCCATGACTCGGGACAGGTGTTTGGGCTGCTGCAGTTTTACTTTGGAGTTGTCTGAATAAACCCAGAACCCAATGAGGGTGGTGATCGGACGAGCAAGCGTGTGGAGTCTCTGTAATAAGGCCTGGAAGAGGCAAAATAAATGGCAGAGCAGTGCAGAGGCATGCTGGCCATGAGAGGGCACTCAGGGGCAGCCAACTCATTTAGAGTGCACTTGGGTCACATTTCCAAGTTTCTGTCTTCAACCAGGAGGGTTAGAAACTTACAAGGTTCTCACATATGGTACCTACATAATTGTAGGTCCTGGGGCTGTAAGAAAAGCAGCAAACATCGTGTTGGGATGCAATAAAATGGAGAGAGAGGTGGCAATTGCTAAACTCCGCCCTAACATGCAGAACTGGCTGCAAGAGATTGGAAGTGGCCACATTTTCTAAAGGCCTTTAGATCCACCTGCAATATTTGTTGTGTGTCAGTCAGACAAGCAAATGGATAAGCCTGCACATACTGCAAAAGGAATTTTAGAAGCCCTTGGAATAGTTGACCTGCAGTGTTTTGGGCACATGGTACTGAATAGGGGCTTTACTTTAAAGAGAGCTTGGTTTTTCACTGGCATGAAATTCGCAGTTGTGCAAATAGTAATCACTGTTCCCCTGTCAGAGTTGGGTTCTCAAAATCTCTCTGAGAGAGAGAGAGAGAGAGATCATACTCTAGAGCAGGGATCGGCAACCTTTGGCACGCAGCCCACCAGGGTAAGCCCCCTGGCGGGCCGAGCCGGTTTGTTTATCTGTTGCATCCGCAGGTTCGGCCAATCGCGGCTCCCAGTGGCCACGGTTCGCTGCTCCAGGCCAATGGGGGCTGCAGGAAGCGGCGGCCAGCACATCCCTCGGCCCGCGCCACTTCCCACAGCCCCCATTGGCCCGGGAGGGCAAACCGTGGCCAGTGGGAGCCGCGATTGGCCGAACCTGCAGATGCAGCAGGTAAACAAACCGGCCTGGCCTGCCAGGGGGCTTACCCTGGTGGGCCGCGTGCCAAAGGTTGCCGATCCCTGCTCTAGAAAAACATTACAAGATGTGCTTCAGTTGATGTTACCAAAATTTAAAAGGAAATAATGTTCTCAGCAGATTCCACCATGAAAAATCAACTTTTGAACAAGTTGTCTGTAAACCAAAATGACAATAGCTTGTTTATTTCTAGATCAGAAACTCCTTTCATGCGTTCTCCTCCGACCACAGATCCATTATAAAACACATGTCCTGCTTTGCTGAAAAAACAAAACATGGAAAAAACATGATAAGGAGCAGCTTTAAGTACAATTTTCAGAACAACATGGTTTTTGTTTTCTTGCGCTTTCCTGAGTGACTTGTCATGTCAGATAGTGTCAGTCACATCCAATTATGTGACTTTACGACTCCGAGACATAAGGCTCCATGACTGATGCACCTCGATGTAATGCATTACAGGATGACTCACCCTCTGGGAAACTTAAAACAATGCACTTTTCAAAAAGGTTAACCCCTGGATGCTGGGAGTCAAATTTTGTTGGAATACATCCCATTACTAGTGATATGAGAGATGCTGACCATTGGCTCTAAGGTATAAGGAAAAATCATGATTTTTCAGAAAATAGATTGTTGTATACAAAGTTTTTATTATTTTAACAGACTTTAACTGGCAATATTTGCATTGGATATTAATATACGTGAAGGTGGCTCAATATCCTTAATAAGAAACAGTAATTTTTCTTAAATTTCAGAACTTCTTTCTCAACAGCCAAATGTGATAAATGGAACCGAGCATTTCCTTGCCTCACTTATCCCTTTCTCTAATTCACAGTCACATGTAACAGGTTTTATCTACTTATTTCTAAGAAGAAAAAAATTAGATGTTTTGCCTAATGATACTCTTATATACCAGCCACTAATCAGCTGTTATAATCAAAAAGATAGCAGACAGTTCTCAAATTGAATAATTTACAAGTCATTATGGCTTCACAGTGGCATGTTTTGTGGCTATGTATACAACGTTTAAGTAAAATATTAATTACCCCATGAAAACTCTCTTTTTAAAAATATTAAATTGTCATTTGTAGCTTCTTTCCCCTTTTATTGCAAAAGGGCTGAGAACAGTGGGATACTCCAAACTACCTTTTTTCAGAGTTAACATATTCCCTGAGACTTTGGAAGTAATTTGATATTCATTTTATACAGACAAAGGAATACAGCGAATGATACATGTATTAGTATTATTCAACACCAATTTGCGCTATTTTTTTTTTACAAAATCTATATCTAACTAGAATTCTTAGCTAATCTAACAAAGGTGAAATAATTGTTCTGTATTAAAGTAATGTCGGTATTTTACTTTTAGGGATAACACATTTCAATATTAGCTATTATGTCTCACAATAGTACTGGATACTTGCACCACCGCTTGGTGATTGGGCCTGGAAATCATATTCTTTCCTCTACACAGTCTCTATTTTTAGCTATTTTAACCCATTTTTAGAAAAGACTAAAATCAATAAATAAAATGGAACAGATTATAACCACAGCCTGTTAAGAATTTCCATATCTAGCTAATGAAATTCTCAACCGCGTGTGGTCAAAACAGGTAAGTGAAGAGCATGGCAGCAGCTAAAAGAAGTTGCATTCTACCTGAGATTCATTAGGGACATTTGTTGACTATGCACCTGCCATTTGGGTCCTTGCTTCCATAGCTTGATTGAGGAGATACCACTCATATACAAGAGCCAGATTCTCAGCTGGTGCCAGTTGGCGTAGCTTTCATGGAGTTGCACCAACCGATACCAGCTGAGGATCTGGCTCTACATGTAGCAGCAAATCATACTTACAGTCAAGACCCTTAGGCAAAGTCACTAGAAACCTCTTCAAGGACCACCTCTGGTGTATGCACTATTGGCTACAATCTTCAGTTTGATCCTTACTGCCGGGAGCTGGCTAGAGAATCTAAAGCAAAAGGCTGGCAACAACCTTTCTCTCTCTCAATGAGCTGCACAAAAGGCTTCAGAACAATTGTTCCCAGTGGGAAGGGGAAAACTGGAACAAGAGACGCCTATGAACCTTGCACTATTGATTATCTGCACTCAGCTAGGACAGTAGTAAGCACTGACAGAACTATGGCCCATCAGTGCTTGTCAGGGTTGCTATGTGCACTGGGGTAGAAGGGCCTGGGAGCACAGGAAGAGCTACCAGAGATGAAGGAAATATTTCTAGATCTGGCTCTTGATAAGAAATTGCTTGAAATTATTTAGAATCAATCTAGGATTTTCCAAGTGTGAGATTTATGGGGCTCTGCTGAAAGCCCTGCGTTCAAAGGACAGGGTTAGGAGACAGCTGTCAGAAGGAGAGGAGCCCACCCTTTGATTTCATCTGACTTCACAGTGTGAGAGGTTTCTGGGGTTTAATTCAGCCTCATCCCAACGATGTTTGTGAAACTCACTGGAGCTTTGTGAGCTTGAAGAAGGAACATAGACTAATTCCACTTGAAAATAAATACACAGCTACAGTTTTGCCTGTGCTCTAAACCTTTTTCTGGGAATTAAAATGTACAGCAAGAAGATTTAGATTCTGTATTCAGAAAAACGATCATGCCGTTGCAGCTTGAATGTAAACAGAGTGGAAAGTCTACATGATAAATTCCCACCTGTGCCAAACACTGTTATCTTCTTCCCGTTTCTTATACCCTCTTCCACTCACCTGGAACCAAACACTTCCCCTTTGCTTTATCTTATCTAGAAAACAAGGAAATACCACTAGGTACATGTAAATATGACCTTTGTGAACTAGGAAAAAACCGTCTAATGTCATGCTTTGTGGCTCCATTAAACCAATTAAAGATGCATCTTGGATTCTGACAGTGTAGTAAAAGAAAATATGCTTTGTAATGTGATTTTTTTTTAACTTAAAGTAAATGATGACAAATATTTACACCTGTGCTGACCAAACCTTTATGAGATGTGCTTAACTAAATACCACACCGGCCTTTAAGCCTGGCTTTTTTTGATTTGTGAAACATTTTCACCATGTTTAAATGAATTGATTTAATGTGAGAATCTTACTGGTTTAGGCATAAGTGGGTTTAAATGAATAAATAGTCAATAGTCTGTAACAAGATGGCTAAGGAGTTTTCTTTACTTAATTTAGGGCCTGATGTAAGACCTAACTGCGCAGAAAAGAGCAAATACTGCATGTTGGTATTCATGGTGTTTCCTTATGGTGTGTGATTCCCCGTGGAACTGTCTAGGGGCCATTAGCTTTTCCTCTAATATTTCCTTAACTAAACACTACTTCAGGATTAAGCTTTGGTTTAACCAGTAGCTGATAAAATAGTCCATAATTAATTTGATCTGGGTGCTAACTAGCCTCCCGGACCAGAGAGCTTCCTGTGGATTGTAGGCTTCTGAGTTAATGAATAACAGCCCATATGTTACCCCATGGTGCTGTGTGGAGGGGAGACAATCCAACACAATATAGCCTGGAGGGGAGGAAGCAGGATGCTTACCCCCTCTGAAAAACAGCCGATTAAATAGATCCACAGTCCCTGGGCCATGAAGAAAACACAAGCAAGGAATCTCACTAAGCATCAAGCTCGTTCCATAAGCAGGAATCCAGTTAAAACCAGCAGAGAGAGTACTGTTCAAGGCTTGCTATGCACAATTCTCAGCAGGGCTAAGCACCCAGCTGAAGTCAGAGGAAGCACCTCTGAAGCCTAGCACCACGGATCCTTGTCTGTGAAGACAGAGCACATTTTCCTAGCAAGCTGGAGGTGGAGAAGGCATTTTTAGTCACTAGTGCTATCTGGTCATCTAAATTATGTGCCAAATAGGACTCAGACTTCTGAAACACTTTGGCAAATGTTCGGGGCCGGGGGGCGGGGGTGTAAGGGAAGAACACTGCCTCAGGTAGTTCTTTAGTTTTTCCTCCTTGGTCTTGCCCTGGTTGAGTAGGAGCCAATTGTTCTTTATTTGGGTGCTGATCTCCCATAGATGTTGCCACATCCTTGGATTTAGTGCTGAGTCAATAATTGAGGAGTTTGGTTTGGTTTTATTCAGTGGCCAAATCCAGGGGTGGGGGGGAGAAATGGTTTCTTTAGAACCAAAACTGAATATTTTTGCTTCCCTCCCACCCCAGAAACAGAAAAAGAAAAAAGGAAAAAAAAAAGAAAAAAAAAGATTTAGGTTGATTCAAAACAACATTTTGTTTTGGAAATGTCAATCTAGAAGAAAATCTCGAAAAGGCTCATCTTAAAAATGTCAAAACGAACCAATTCCACATTAAAGGAATAAAAATGGTTATTTTCCCAGCTAAATTTGCAAATAGCTTTCGTGCCCCCCAAATGCATTTTTTGGTAAATTTACTATTTGCTGAATACATTTCTCCCAGCTCTTCTTGCGATGCCTTTAGTTACATTCATTGAAAATGAGATCTGCAGCTGGCGGCCAGCACCCTATTTCTGGCAGCACAGTCCACAGCATCTCCTCGCCACCCAGAGTTCTCCCCATCTTTCCCTGGCTCTTCTGCTCATTCCCGGGGTGACCCTGGGAGAGTCATTTTCTCTGTCTCTCAATTTCCTCATCTGTAAAATTAGGATAATATTTATCTACCCAACAGGATGATCAGGGGACTAAACTCATCAGGGCCTAAGTCTTATTTATACTAAGAACAGGTCTACACTTATAATGTTGCATCAGCACAGTTGCGCCGTTGTAGAGCGTAAGTGAAGATGCTCCTACACCAATGGGGAAAGCTCTCCCATTGGGGTAGTTCATCCACCTCCCCGAGAGGTGGTAGCTTTGTCGAGTGCTGTCTACACCGAGGGGGCGGGGGTTAGGTCAGTATAACTATGTCACTCAGGGGTGTGGATTTTTCACACCCTTGAGCGATGTAGTTATCCTGATATAGGTCTGTAGTGTAGAGTGGACCTCAGTCATGGTCTACACAAGAAAGTTGCAGCAATTTAGCTCAAAGTGCGATTTTTTAAAAACCAGTTGAATTAAATTAGTGCACCCCTTCTCCCGTGTGAATACTAAGGATATGTCTACACTACTAAGCTATGGCTCAGGAGTGCTGTAGTGTAGATTGACAGAAGGGGATTTGGAGTAATTTTCTTTCTAACTTCAGTCTCAAAGTCTCTCTCTTGCATTCACGTCTTGTCTGCACAGAAAAAATTTATTGTTTTAACTATACCATGATTGTTAAAGCAGCACCATTACCCCCACCACGAGCATCCCTGCAGCTGACCTAGCTGCACCTACAGTGTGGATTATGTCAACCAACTACATCTCACAGGGCGTGAAGTTTTTCACAGTCCTTAGCAATGTGGTTAGGTTGATCTAATTTTTAGGTGTAGGCCAAGCCTAACAGTGATTTAGTAAAAGTTACTTCATTGATTTAGTTTAAGTCAATTAGGTGTCACTTTTCAGCTAACCCAACCTAACTCAATTCTGCACCATAATAAAAGCATCCACACAGGGGTTTGCACCATTTTAACTAAATTGGTTTAAAACCTCATTTAAGTTAAACTGGTGCAACTTTCTCACAAGGCCTAAGGCCCAAGTGTGAATTCCTTTATCATTAATTATCACAAACCATCACCAAGTACTCCAGAGCTTCAAATGGAAAGCACTAAAGAAGTGCAAATTATTATTACATTAACTCATTTCCACTGGACAGCTGAATATTTAAGCCTTGTCTACCCACAGTTATTGCATCAATATCAACTCTTTTGACATCAGTGGTATTATTTTGGTTAGGGAAGTGATTTTTCTGTTGAAATAACTGAAATCAATACAACCTCTAATGTGGCTTAGAGGAAGTAGAGGGATGCCCTGGAGAGTTTTCACTGGCAGGGTTTCCTAGCCATTTTGCTGGGGAAGGTGTGTTTTGTGAAAGGGGTAATCAAATCCTCACACTGAAAACACCTCAGCCAGCAAGCCCATTCCCTTTTTCTTTAACCTGTCTCATTCAGGAAGTCACTGGCAGCACAGTTAAGTTAGCAGCATGCAATGTAAGTGAGCTAGCCACTGGTGTATCTGAAAAAATGTTTCTCTTTTTCCACTTCATTGCTGAGGTCAGGAAGCCACCTCCTCCCTCTGGGCCTGTCTCACTGCAGAGGGGAACTGGTAGCAACTTCTCACTGGTGTCCTTGGTTACCTGATCTAGGATGAAAAGAAGTTGTGAACTTTTGAGGAATGCTCTGCTGAGACAAGTTTGAAGGCTTGCCCTCAGGTGTGAAGATGAGATTTTTCTAGAGATACCCTGCCAAAAAGGCAGGCACTTTTCCATGAGGTGACATTAAAGTGCAATGACCTTTCATGAGGTTCTCTGTCAGTACTGCGGAAAAAGTGAAGTGAAGGGTTCAGTGACCGGATTATGCAGGCAGCAGGAACAGCACACATACTGCTTCAAGCTTCCTCAAACATTTTGCCCTTGTGCCTTAACTCCCTGCTGGGAAAAACCCCTTCTTGGTGTGCAAAGACAGTGCAGGTTCCATGACCAATCTTCTGAGGATTGAAACTGAGGGTGGATTTTTATGGCATGCTGTTTCATCTACTAGAAAATGAACTCAGACCAACACATTCCACACAGGCCACCAAGTCAGTGTCAATGCTTTTGGGTCACTGCCAATCTGTGCCAGATTAAAATGGAAGATTCCAGGTCCCAGATCTTGTTAATAATCCCACACCCACACTCTCATCTCTCTGTGTGTATCAGCATTGTAGTCATCTAGGTCCCAGGATATGAGAGAGACAAGGTAGACCAACTTCTGTTGGTGAGAGAGACAACCTTTCAGATTTACACAGAGCTCGAAAACTTCTCTCTCTCTCTCATTAAGAGAAGTTGGTCCAATAAAATATATTACCTCGCCCACCTTGTCTCTCTAATCTGCCAATCAGCATTTCTGAAGCATCCATCACCATGACTTCTAAGCACTAGCAGTCCTTGTGTCTAGTTGCGTCATAGCTCGGTTAGTTTGTGTCACACTCTTAATATTATTTACACACATTCCTGTTGTGGATGTTGTAAAGGGATTTGCATAGCACAGCAGCCAGCCACTGTGGATTCCTCAGTCCAGCTTCACAGGTCTGACCAGGATGGATGAGTGATAAAGTAGGAAAGTTCAGCGTACCAACAACAAAACCCAAACCCTGATTGTGAATGATTGTTTCGTGTCCACTCCACCTACAGCAGAGTTAGACATTTTCTCTGAAGAATAAGTAGTAAGTAAATCACAATAAGGTTCTAGGAAGCCAAGTGCTTAGGTAAATAAATCAAGTAGCCTTATCTGCTAACAGAAGAACGAGACCCAGTTTAGAGAGATCACTAACTTTAAAGACAGGTAGCAAGGATAAGAGGAGTCAAAAGGATCTCCTCTCTCTCTTTGCATTAACATACCATCAGGGAATGAGAGGCAAACTTTTTACATAAAGCACACATACAGGGAAGATATTGAAAATTCAGATTCTGACCCACTTGTCCACATTCTGCTGTGTTACATGCCTACAACACCACTGTCTTCAGGGAGTCAGTTAGCACCACAGGTATACAAAGGGCTTGACAAACATTCTGCAAGGCAGTATGACATATTGCCCGGTAAAGTGGAGTTCAGTGATATAAAAGAGAATACGAGCTCTGTTTTGTTATAAGATTCCCCTCCCCCCATTATCTAAGTTAATTTTTTCCATTAAAGAGATAGCTATGATTAAGAAGTACTGTTTCTCTCCACCAAAACCAGGAATCTACAAGGGCCTTTTGCAAAGCTACAAGCTGGTAAGGGTTACTAGTCTGAGAAAAGTATATAAATATTTCTAGGACATCAGTGGAGGAAAATGAAACCTATGACTTTTATGGATGACAATTATAGATATTATAACAATCTTGAAATGGCCAAATGCTTATCAGGTTTATATAATTTTAATAGAATGCTTTAGGGGAGCATGAAACATATTTACCTGCTCTGCAGAACATGTAATTTAAAGAACATTTACTCTGAATGAAAAATGCAGGTATTACTGCCCCAGTTCCTCCCCATGCCACACATGCACAAAAGGAAATGCAGGGAGAAAATGACTTTAATATTGATATTTTTCTCGTAATATAGCCTTGTTACAGAGCCAGGATACAGAGCACAGCAGCAAGTTACTGTTGTTGGAAGGCCAAGGGAGACTGGTGTTTAACTTCGTGTTATGCTTTGCAAACTGGGGAAATGGAAACATCAATTAAAAACTAAAAGGAATGAAACTGCAGAGCAGGAAATTCTATGACTGGTTAGCGAACCAAGGGCTAGATTGTGCCTCCAGGAAAAGCCCTGAGCAAAGGGTGCTGCAGGAATTGCACTACCCTAGGATTAGCCCCAGGCAGGTACAATTCCCTTCCCTGCTTCCTAGATATGATCATTGTCATTATTTATTGTTTCTATGGTGGGAGCAACTAGGAGCCCTCATCATGGACTAAGAGCCCATCCTGCTAGATAGTATTTGCTCTGGTATGTGAGGGGAAGTGGGGAGGGAAGGGCAGTAATTTATTGGGGCTGTGCCAGCAGCAAATTAGGACAGCCCTGTACTGGCCAGTGAATAGGGGAAGTGGAGTCAAGGCTCTGCCCAGTTCCCACCCACCTTCTGTGGGAGGAGTAGGCAGGTATGAGGCCTTCATAGTTCTTTATAAGTAGTACCTCCACCGCCATGGACATTCGTTCCTTAAATCAATCCAACATATCATCTGCTTCTTTCCCTTCACCTCCAAAGAGCTTTGGGAACCAGCACAGGAAATTACAAATGAAAGAGTTTGCTACAAACCAATTTCTACTCACTACGACTTATAATTTTATTGTCTTGGTGCCAGGAATGCAAAGTTGCCTGGTTCCACAAGGCCTGGATCCTGCAATTACTTCCTGCTGTGCACAGGCCTGCCATGGTAGGTGGTCCTACTGTCAGCGCTCTGGGGCAGGGACCATATCTTTCTTACTAGGTGTCTGTGCAGCCCCTAACACAAAGGAGCCCCCAGCTCAACTGCTACTGTAATATAAGTAATAAATAATAAGAATAAGCCTCCAATTCAGTTACATTCTGTGTTAACAAAGCCTCCACCAGCTTGAATTCCTCAGGGAGTTTGAGCTCATCAAATTCCAGGACAGATTTTTCCACATGCAGGTTTTTTTCCCTGCAGAGGGGACAGAAAACCCAACCCATCTGAGCCCTGGTCTGCACTACAAGTTTAGGTCGAATTTAGCAGTGTTAGGTCAATTTAACCCTGCACCCATCCACAAGACCAAGCCTGTTTTGTTGACTTAAGGGGCTCTTAAAATCGATTTCTGTACTCCTCCCCAGTGAGTGGTTTAGCGCTAAAATCGACCTCGCTGGGTCAAATTTGGGGTAGTGTGGATGCAATTAGACAGTATTGGCCTCCGAGAGCTATCCCAGAGTGCTCCATTGTGACTGCTTTGGACAGTGCTTTCAACTCAGATGCACTGGCCAGGTAGACAGGAAAAGCCCCGGGAACTTTTGAATTTCATTTCCTGTTTGGCCAGCATGGCGAGCTGATCAGCACAGGTGACCATGCAGAGCTCATCAGTACAGGTGACCATGCAGTCCCAGAATTGCAAAAGAGCTCCAGCATGGACGGAACGGGAGGTACTAGAGCTGATCACTGCATGGGGAGAAGAATTCGTGCAGGCAGAACTACGATCAAAAAGAAGAAATCCTAATATATTTGCCAAAATCTCCAAGGGCATGATGGACAGAGGCTACAACAGGGACGCACGGCAGTTCCACGTGGAAATTAAGGAGCTCAGGCAAGCCTATCAAAAAACAAATGAGGCAAACATTCGCTCTGGGTCAGAGCCCCATACCTGCCACTTCTATGATGAGCTGCATGCAATTCTAGGCGGGGCCCCTACCACTACCCCACCACTGTCCATGGACACCTGCAAGGGGAGAGTCTCACGCAACAGGGATGAGGATTTTGTGGAGGAGGAAGATGAGGAGGATAGCGCACAGCAGGCAAGCGGTGAATCCCTTCTCCCCAGCAGCCAGGAACTCTTCATCACCCTGGAGTCAACACCCTCCCAACCCTCCCAAGGCAGGCTCCCAGACCATGAAGCCAGAGAAGGCACCTCTGGTGAGTGTACCTTCATAAATATAATACAGGGTTTAAAAGCAAGTGTGTTTAATGAGTAATTTGCCCTGAAGACTTGGGATGCATTCGCGGCCAGTACAGCTACTGGAAAAATCTGTTAACGTGTCTGGGGATGGAGAGGAAATCCTCCAGGGACATCTCCATGAAGCTCTCCTGGAGGTACTCTAAAAGCCATTGCAGAAGGTTTCTGGGGAGGGCAGCCTTATTCCATCCTCCATGCCAAGACACTTTACCACGCCAAAGAGACATTCAGAGGTGCCTGTTCATGCTGGGCTGTTCGCGTTTGGCTGACAGAGAACTTCCCTGATACTAGCCCTGTGGTGGGGGTGGTGGGTGGTGAAGCAATCATCCCAGAGAATTGGGTGTGTGTGTGGGGGGGGGGGGTTGGGTTGTGCTGCACATTCACCCTAAAACCTCAGCCCCTCCTTTTAAATGGCCAACTCAACAGGCTTTGCTTGGTATGGGAAAGGAGGGTGCTGCTGTTTGAAACCATTCCCACATGTTATGAAGGTTGAAGAAGCCAAAACCCTTTGCCTTACCATGGCTGCCTGCAAGCCGAATTCTGTTGCACAGCCGAACGTGTGTGATCTCTCAGACCAAACTGGCAGACACTCACTATAAGAGGCATAATGCGACCCTGTACCAAAAGCACATGTGCTATGTAATGTGAATCGCTTGATTCAGTGTGAAATAGTCTTCCCTTTGTTCTCTAAAAATGTATCTTGTTAAACAGTATTCTCCCATTTTTCCTCCCACAGCTGCAAATGTTTCTATGTTCCCCCATCATCTCTGTCCCAGAGGCTAGCGCAGATTAGAAGGCGAAAAAAACGCACTTGCGATGACATGATCTCAGAGCACATGCAGTCCTCCCACACTGAAAGAGCTCAGCAGAATGCGTGGAGGCAAACAATGGCAGAGTCCAGGAAAGCGTTAAATGAATGCGAAGAGAGGAGGGAGGAGCACGATGAGAGGAGGCAGGATGCAATGCTGAGGCTAATGGGGGAGCAAACTGACATGCTCAGGCGTCTGGTGGAGCTGCAGAAAAGGCAGCAGGAGCACAGACTGCTGCTGCAGCCCTTGTATAACCACCTGCCCTCCTCCCCAAGTTCCATATCCTCCTCACCGAGAAGCCCAAGAACACGAGCGGGGAGGCTATGGGTACCCAGCCACTCTACCCCAGAGGATTGCCCAAGCAACAGAAGGCTGGCATTCAATAAGTTTTGAACTGTAGTGTGGCCTTGTCCTTCCCTCCTCCCCTCATCCACCACCCCAGCCAGTGCTTCCCTACTCGCCCACCCCTCTTGGGCTACCTTGAGAGTTTTCCCCCTATTTGAGTGATGAATTAATAAAGAATGCATGATTTTGAAACAATAATGCCTTTATTGCCTCTGAAAGCGGTGATCGAAGGGGGGAGGTCGGTGGCTTACAGGGAAGTAGAGCCAACCAAGGGGGTGGGTTTTCATCAAGGAGAAACAAACAGAACTGTCACACTGTAGCCTGGCCAGTCATGAAACTGGTTTTCAAAGCTTCACTGATGTGCAGGGTGCCCAGCTGTGCTCTTCTAATCGCCCTGGTGTCTGGCTGTGTGTAATTGGCTGCCAGGCGATTTGCCTTAACCTGCCACCCCACCGTAAATGTCTCCCCCTTACTCTCACAGATATTGTGGAGCACACAGCAAGCAGCAATAACAATTGGAATATTGGTTTTGCTGAGGTCTAACCTAATCAGTAAACTGCACCAGCGCACTTTTAAACGTCCAAATGCACATTCTACCACCATTCTGCACTTGCTCAGCCTATAGTTGAACTGCTCCTTACTACTGTTCAGGGTGCCTGTGTATGGCTTCATGAGCAATGGCATTAAGGGGTAGGCTGGGTCCCCAAGGATAACTATAGGCATTCCTACATCCCCAAAGGTAATTTTCTGGACTGGGAAGTAAGTTCCTTCCTGCAGCTGTTCAAACAGACCAGAGTTCCTGAAGATGCGAGCGTCATGCACCTTTCCTGGCCATCCCACGTTGATGTCAGTGAAATGTCCCTTGTGATCTACCAGTGCTTGCAGCACCATTGAAAAGTACCCCTTGTCGTTAACATACTACTGGCTGCCAAGGTGCTCCGGTCCCAAGATAGGGATATGCATTCCGACTATTGCCCCACTACAATTAGGGAACCCCATTGCAGCAAAGCCATCCACCAGGACCTGCACATTCCCCAGAGTCACTACCCTTGATATCAGCAGCTCAGTGATTGCGTTGGCTACTTGGATCACAGCAGCCCTCACAGTAGATTTACCCACTCCAAATTGATTCCCGACAGTGTTGCAAGCTTCCAGAGGGCTATAGCCACTCGCTTCTCAACTGTGAGGGCTGCTCTCATCTTGGTATTCTTGCCTTCAGGGCACAGGAAAGCAAGTCACAAAGTTCCATGAAAGTGCTCTTATGCATGTGAAAGTTTCGCAGCTACTGGGAATCATCCCAGACCTGCAACACTATGCGGTCCCACCAGTCTGTGCTTGTTTCCCAGGCCCAGAATTGGTGTTCAATGGCAGGAACCTGCCCCATTACCACTATGATGTCCAAATTGCCAGGGCCCGTGCTTTGAGAGAAGCCTGTGTCCATGTCCTCATCACTCTCGTCACTGCGCCGCTGTCGCCTCCTCGCCTGCTTTTGCAGATTCTGCACATACTGCAGGATAATGCGCAAGGTGTTTACAATGCTCACAACAGCAGCGGTGAGCTGAGCGGGCTCCATGCTTGCCGTGGTATGGGGTCTGCAGGAGAGCAGAGTTGCAGCGGAAGCGGTGGATGACGACGGATGCCATGAGAATAGATATTTATACAGAACGACGAGAGGACCTGCGAGGTGGATTCATGGCACCAGGAGAGCAGGATAGCAGAGTTGCAGCGGAAGCGGTGGATGACGCCAACATGGAGAAATTTGCTATTGAGACTGAGTTCATTTACAAGAGCAGGAGAGCAGAGTTGCAGCGGATGACGATGGTTAGCAGTCCTACTGCACCGTCTGCTGACAGCAGCACCCAGGACACAACAGCAGCGATGATGGTGAGCTGAGCTGAGCGGGCTCCATGCTTGCCGTGGTATGGCGTCTGCACAGAAAAAAGGCGCGAAATGATTGTCTGCCCTCACTTTCATGGAGGGAGGGGTTGACTGACGACACGTACCCAAAACCACCAGCAACAATGTTTTTGCCCCATCAGGCATTGGGAGCTTAACCCAGAGTTCCAATGGGCAACGGAGACTGCGAGAACTGTGGGATAGCTACCCACAGTGCACCACTCCGTAAGTCCATGCTAGCCATGGTAGTGAGGACGCATTCCGCTGACTTAATGTGCTTAGTGGGGACATACACAATCGACTGTATAAAATCGATTTCTAAAAATCAACCTCTATAAAATCGACCTAATTTTGTAGTGTAGACATACCCTGAATGTGCTGAGTTTCCACACTGTTAGCTCTTCACAGCAATGATAATACTTTGGGACTCAAGTCTGCCAGGGGCTGAACTCTGGCTCTGATCCACCAAAGCACTTGAGTACATGCTTAACTTTAAGTACATGAGCGGTCCCACTGAAGTCAACGGTGCTTTGCTAGGTCAGGGCCCAAGAGCTCAGCACCCTGCAGGATCGAGCCCTCTGTTTGTGGTTGCACAGCACCTGGCATAAAGCTCCTGTAAATGGATATGTGCTTTCCTCTACACTAATAATTTCTGCTATACAAACTCACTGCAGTATCCAAGACAGAATAGTAGTTAAAGATGGAATCGAACCTGAACTCTGAGCTCCAAACCTTCCTGAACCTGGGGGGAGGGAGAGATTGGGCAGAGAAACCCAGTTCTTCAAAGTGTCTCTAATGGGCTGAACCCAGAGGTTGCTTCTGAACACTGCCAAACTCACAGGTGTTCAAAATCTGCATCTGACTTTTTACACTTTGGCCCAGCTCTAGCCATCATTAGCTCTTGAAAACTGGAGCAGACAATGAAACAATAAACGTCACTGATGCCCCATTCTACCTTTTCAGGGCCTGTCAATGTGAGAGAACCCATCCACCTCTGAAATGCTGCCTTTGTCCTCGTGTCCATCTGTGCAGCCCTCAGTGGACTTCATGGTGTTTACTGGAAGGGTTCCAGTTTTGCCCGGGCACACATCCTCAGCTTGAAAGAAAAAGAGGAAGTCACTGCTGTACTTATGCTTTACTACAAGGCCAGTTTTCACTGTTGCATGAAAGAAAGAAGCTAAGGCAGCACTGAATAAAGGAAAGTAGCTGATATTTTATAAGTCAGACCTGTAACCTGGCCACAATGCTTCTGCCCACGCTGGCCCACCCAAGAATGCCTCTTTGCTTGAGGGGAGCAGTTGGCATAGATCAAGCTCTGCTCATTGTATGCTACTCCCCAGCTGCCACACGAGAAAGCACTCTACTACCTTTTGCACCATTAGAGTGGCCCTCAGGAGACAGAGCCACAATCAAGGATTTGGCCCCAAGATTTAAGCCACCTCCTACCAATTGCTCTTGGAATTCCTCCCCAACATTTCCTCATCCAGCTATGAGAAGAGGTTAAAAAGTCTGCTCTCAGTCTGGAACTGAAGATGGCATTTCCCCAGAAATCTCTGCTCATACACAGCATCTGGTTTGCAGGGAGGTTCTGCATTTTACCCTGGGCTGGTTCACTGAGGTGGAAGGAGGTCAAATGATTTGCTTGAGGTCATACAGCAAGTGAATGGCTCAACAATGAGCCTCTTACAGAGGAAGATTCTCATTATAATTAGTGCCAGTGGACATGGACAATACTATTTTTCTTGGGCAAATCCTCCAAGACCCAACTGCCATCTCCCCAGCTAGCAAAGGAGAACTAAAATATCTATTTGCCACACAGACACCTTCATCTTCTGGGCCCGGGAGTGATCAATAGAAAGATGTGCCCACTACTTAACAAGAAGTAATCTAATTTTATAAGAAAGAGAAAGGAGGAAAAGGGAAGCAGACAAAACCTTTAGGTAACCATTCTATTATGCACATGACACTGAGTAACAGTGTAATCCTAGTGTTGCAACCCTTGTCCTTCCTATTGTCTGTTACTCTCTCTCATTGCATAATGCCTGAAATTAGGCTCTGGTCTGCAAACAGATCCCTGCACCCTTTGGCTTCAATGAAGATCTGCATAGGCACATGATATACCAGCTTGCAGGATCGGCTGTAAACTCTAGTGTTTGTTCTTCAATTTTTTGCAAAGCATTTGACACATGCTAATAAATAAAAATAGCCCAGGTGGCTTTGGAAGAGAAGGAGAATCCATTGAAGCCAACAAGAGAAGGGAAAGTTTCACCACTCTGCAAGATGGGCTTTTCTATGTGGTTTCATGATACTCCTGGGCACCCAGACACATAGGAATTTCAATACTAATCTTTCTGAATGTGCAATAATCCTCCAGAAACATGCATTGCCTTCTTGGGGTTTTCAGAAGTCAGCTTGATATAATTAGATTTCCCTAAATAAGAAAACAATAATATTATTGTTTGAGAAGCTCCTCTTCTGATGAGATTACGTTAAATCAAAGTCATATTCACAGCATTATTTTGGCCTACTGCATCCGATTGCCACACTGGCTTAATTTCCTCCTCTACCTCCCTGGCCCATCATTTGGGACATTTTCCTGACGTTTTATTAGAGGGTGAAGGATGTGCACTAAAACAGAGCTTTTCCAGTCTGTACTGCCAACAACATTTAAAACGTTTCAAGTTCATACATGTATACGAGAGGCAACAAAGGGAGATGATAATTTTGCCAAATCTTAAAATGATTTAATTTAAAAGGCCTTTCCTATCAGCTATAGAATTACACAGAAATGTTTCAGTTTATACAGAAATCAGTGAAGACTGAGGCTTGGTCTACAGTTAAAACGTATACTCTCATGTGGAAAAACCACACCCCAGCTGACATTCCTATGCCAACAAAAACACCAGTATAGTCACAGCTATATCATCTCAAGTACATTTCTGTTGGCATAGCTAACATTGTGCAGGTAGGTGGCATTCCTACACTGGCAGAAAAACTCCTTCTTTTAGTGTAGGCTGTGTCTACGCGGGGCTTATGCCGGCTTACCTATGCTAGCATAGGCTCTGTATTGTAGCCATAGGACAAATTTTCATAGTTTCATCCTTGCATAATAGTATTAGACCTAAAAAATATACTTCCCTTTCTGTCTGGAACAGTTTGAGGACAACTATCATTTTTACATAGATACACATGCATAATGAGAATGATACTGAGCTCCTTTGGAAAACACTGAGACCTGCTGATGGAAAGTGCTATATAAGAGATAAGTAATATGATTATATACACATGTCTTCACATACACTTATTAGCTATTTAACTAAAAAAAACCTATAAAATATATTTGACAAGTTTTGCTTAGATATATTAAATCTACTTGACTCAATATCATGAGTGGAGACCTCCCCTTCTTATTGAGAAAAACAATGAGGAATCCAGTGGCACCTTAAAGACTAACAGATTTATTTGGGCATAAGCTTTCGTGGGTAAAAACCCCACTTCTTCAGATGCACGGAAAGCATTGTAAGATAACTCCCTGCTCTTCATGTATTTGTGCCTGTATCTGTAATTTTCACTCCATGCACCCGAAGAAGTGGGTTTTTACCCGCAAAAGCTTATGCCCAAATAAATCTGTTAGCCTTTAAGGTGCCACCAGACTCCTTGTTGTTTTTGTGGATACAGACTAACACAGCTACCCCCTGATACTTGATACCTTCTTATTCAGCACTCTGTCTATAAAATAATACCTCTTTAAATTCTTCTTACATAAGGGACCACTGCTGCTTTTGTTGAAACTCATGGCCAAACTCCCATTGATCTAGACCAGTGGTTTTAAACCTGTGATCTGTGGAGCTCTGGGGTTCTGTAGACTATGTCTAAAATTTCCAAAACGGTCTGCCTCTTCATTCAAAATTTTTTTAGGGGTCCACAAATAAAAAGAGGTTGAAAACCACTGACTTAGACAATAGCACAATCAGGCACTGTGACTCCTAGATATTCCTGCTTCCCAGCATCTGGGAACAGCCTTGGCCGGATCTGCAGCCCCTCTTGCTTCTATAGTGGATACTGACTCACCAGTCCTTGTCTGCACCTTGGTGTGTTCCAGGAACATATTCATTTTCTTTCACCTGTTGATCTCGGTTTGGATTTGAGGAGGAGGAGGATGGCATAATGCGCAGCAGCACTTTATGATCACTACTTGTGATCACTCTCTGAGTCAGCTAAAAGCATGGTGTACTGTGCCTCTGGAGTCCATATGATTCTCGAGCTCATACATTTCAATGAGTCTAAAGACTGCAGACAGTCTTAAAGTGGATGCTGTTACTACACTAATGCCTCCTTTGCTTACAAATCCAGTTTGAATTTGTTCATTCTAGGGAAGAAGATACCTAATAAGGGTAACATTTGACTTCATTTTGCATCATGACCATTCATGCTATGGCTGGGATGATTTAATTGGGGATCAGTCCTGCTTTGAGCAGGGGGTTGGACTAGATGACCTCCTGAGGTCCCTTCCAACCCTGATATTCTATGATTCTATGCCATGAGTGATCAATTCAAATGGATGAGGATCACTCAAAACTCACAAGAATATTTCAGTGTGAGAATGTGAGGAAAAACAGCTGTCTTTCCTGTACTTCATGACAGAATCCAATAGGATCTGATCTGGCTCCCCTTAGCAAAACTTTCACTGGAGTTAATGGGAAAGGAATGCAAGATAGGGTATTTAATTCTTTTGTGTCATTCCTCTGAAGCCAACAATATGTGTAGTTCCAGTAAAGTTAGAAACTTCCATTTTGGCTGATGTCATTCTAAGTTGTTTTCTTTTTGCAGCTTAGTCATGACTTTCTAACCACACGTTTTAAGTGCTCCACCTCACATTTCCACAGATGCGGTTATTAATAAGGAAGTTGTTAGCGGTGACCAGTTTTAACCGGAGTCCAGAGAATGGTACGAGACTGTCAGCAAATCACAAGAGCTTATGTTACTGCATTCTGTGAAGCCTCTGAATTTCCAGGGAAAAGCTACAAATTCCTTTTTAGGTGATGTTAACGATTATGAAGTTTTGAGAGCCGAATTCTAAGTGGGGCTTTTACCCACAAAAGCTTATGCTCAAATAAATCTGTTTGTCTTTGAGGTGCCACCGGACTCCTTAATATTTTATGAAGCCATTGGATGGTCTTTCTAGCCTATTCCAGGCAATACAGGTTTCTCATCACAATAGTAGACCTAAAGACAGTTAGAGGCAGAGATTCCTGCATCCCACCACAAAGAAATTCCATTATTAGTTTGAAAATGCCCTTGAGAAAATAACTTCTCTACCTTGGGAGTCTATTTTTCAGAGGGGCACGCACAGTTGGTTATTGTCCTTATATTCTCCCGACATCATTAATGCAAATCCCACATGGTCCAGATCCTACAAATACTACTATGCACACGCTTCTAATTGTGAGATGGCCCACTGACTACAAGGGGATTACTCATGGTGGTAAGCCCTGTACTCATTCGCAAGTGTTGGAGGCACCTGTCTCTTGAATGACAAAACCAAAAAAGTGTCTCACGGAGCAGAGGAATACCTACTGAGAGCCTCTCTGTTCATATGATTTATGTCAGCAGTTGGATAAAGAGAAGCAACTAACATTAACTTTTGCTTTGCCAAAGAAACTAAACAGCCTACCTTGCCAAGAGCCCAGTCTGGCAATCAGACCTACATGGGTGGAACCTTCTGTCCAAGTAGAGATGCATAGTCCTTACGGGAACTTCACATGGGCAACATGGTCGGACCACGTGGATATGATTCTACTGTTCTTACCCAGAAAAAAACAAACAAACCTCCCCACTATTAAAACGATTCAACACTTTTCTCGTTACAGTTCAGTTTCTTGTCTGCTGACATCAAGTCATTGATTTAGGGCATGTCTGCACGGTATTGACACACCTGCGCTGCTATACGGTTGCTCGTGTAGCCACTCTATGCCGACGGGAAAGAATTCTCCTGTCGGCATGAAAAAAACATCTCCACGAGCGGCTGTAGCTGTGTTGGTGGAAGAAGCTCTCCCGCCGACATTGCACTGTCTACACTGGTGCTTCTTCCGGTGTAACTTATGTCGCTCAGAGGGGTGGGTTTTTTACAAAAGCGGTAGTGTAGACATAGCCTTAGATTTTCCCCTTTTCTTTTGTAGCTGTGAAGAAAATCTCTGTCTAAGGAATAAATAGAAACTTGCATTGTAACAGTCAAGACCCCTTTCGTTAGTTTAAAATGGAGAGTGCTTGCAAAAGCACCAATGCTGAACAGGTGTAACTTACGGCAAATTTGGCCCAAAGAAAGAGCGTGCCTGTGGCTTTAAATAACTTTAACGTTGCTCTATTTTTAAAATGTATTTATCGTCATTTCTACAGTTTGGGGCAGAAAACTAGATTTTTAAAAAAAAATGTTTAAAAATGCAGTTTTGTTGGTGTTGCATTTTATTTTCGATGCCTCACTGAAAGCAGCTGGAGGAAACACAGGCAGTTAATATAGGCCAAGCAAAGTTGATGTAGGTTCTAGTTTTAGATTTTAAACGCCGTCAAGCCTTGGGTCCCTCGGAAGAGCCAGAAAGAGTTGTGATTTTGTAAATGACCCGTGGTTTCGATGTATTTTAAAGGGGGAATATTTCTCTCCAGCTTTGTAGGAAAATCAATATCTTGTTTTCAGATGTGTAAATGTAGTCGTCTCTCTAAAGTGCCCTGGTCAGTTTACCACACGTTCAGCAGCTGCTTCTTTCCAGGCTATCCCACGATTCCCAGGCTATGAGGATTGACAAGGCAATGATAAACTAATGTGCCCCCTTAGCTCTGTGCACTGCCCATTGTTCCAGCAGCTGAGACCCTCTGCTTCTATTTGCTTTCTCCCACATACATTATTCAACAGCACAGGAAAAGGCCAAGAACCTCTTTCATTCAGGAATTCTGTATTAAAATAATCAATTTCAAACTGAAGCGGGGAAGGGAGGCTTGCTACAGGCCAGGCCTATTAATAAGCCACCAGTCTTTGGCATTTGCATTGGAATCATGCTACCATGCAGTAATATATTATTATTTTTCTTTTCCTTTTAGAAAAAAAGGGGCAAAACAATACAATTTGTTGGGTTTTTTTTTTTTCTTTCTTGGCTAAAATGTTGATGTTTGGATGTATTGGATGTTAATGCTTATGATGGAACTGGTGACACACACTACCATCAGAAAGCATCACTTTTCTGATGCTAGAGTGTGTCACCAATTCCATCATAAACCCTTATTTATGAGGGCCTATCTGATAAGAATTCCCTGGGCTAAAACTTGGTTTAGAAGGTCTGGGCTAGAAGGGAAATGTGCAATTTTAAAATCAATCAATGGTTTTGATATTAAAATTTAATTCAAAACTTCTCTTCCCCTCCCCTCCCCCATTAGCAAGGAGGGAGGAAAAGCCAAATCAGTGATTTTTGAAAGCCATTTTTTAATTATTATTTGCTTTTCATGCTAGAATGTATAATACGTCAAACAAGATATTTAGCAGTGTTAAAGACATACACCACATGAGATTCAAGTAAGGTATCTTACCCCTGCCAGAAGAGGAACAGGAGAATAAAGATATAAAAACTACTATTCCCTTGGGGCATTGGAGTACTTTGGTTTTATTTTTTTACCACTTTTAGGGAGGGGGGAAACCTGGTTTTAAAAAAAAAAACTGTAAACAAATTGTCACCCTGAAGGCCAGATACACGTGCAACTCCATGAAGGGTCTCCCCACAGGATCAGGCCCTGAACTTTAGAGTCTGCTTTTCGCAGTATTGGCCTATTTAGCTCTCTGGGCCCAGTCCTGCACTCATGAGTAAAAACCACCTACCGCACTTAACTGTTGAACTTTCAACCTTAACTTTTCATTTCCTGATTTGCTTCTCAGCTTTAGCTCTCCATTTTATACCCAGTTTTATAGGGTGCAATTTTTGTTTCATTTTCTGCCAAGGGCCCCACTCTTGATTGAGGCTTCTACGTTCTACTGTAATATAAATAAATATAATGACAATAAAAGAGAGCTCAATCCAGTGGCCACTGAAGTCTGACTATTGCCTTCAGTGGGCATTGAAGAGGGACCATAGTCTCTTTCCTATCTTTGTTTTCTCTCTTTTCTGGGGTTTTATCTGCTTAACATATTTTTATAAAGTATCTGTTCATATTTCAGCTTTGCATCCCTGCTGAATGATGCCCAGCATTGTACCAAAGCTAGTTGGTGCAAAGGTGGGAGCTGACCCCAGTTCTCTGTGATAAAAAGATACCAATTAATATAAAAAGATAATGTGTATGATACTGTAATTCGACTCATCTGAATGTACAGAATGGAGATTTGGCCAGCCACAAGAAAAGAAATCAGTGTGCTTTTCACCGCAGAAATGAAGATATTGAGGTGGTTAAATGGTAGGACACTCCATGACAGGAAATGAAATGAGATTGTTGTGAGGAGCCCAATCCCTGGTGCCCCAACTGAGGACAACTGAGGAAGGCTAGGCTAGGCTAGTATGGACATAACCAGAGGAGACCTGAGCATTGTAATGGTAGGATGGCCTGTGCAACGATCATTGAAGAAATCCAAGGGGGAGGCCAAAGACTCAGTACATGGACCGGTGCACTTTAGAGAGACCAATTTGCATGATAGCCAGGCGTACAATCATGAGGTTTGGAAGAACTTTATAAAAGTTGCCAACTCCTAATAGGGAAGTGGCGAAGGAGGAGGAGGAGAAAGACGATGATGACTTTGCACTCCTGCTGCCTCCTCCACTCCAGGATCTCCAGGCATTTCACAAATACTCATTAAAACTCAGAACATCCCTGGGAGGGAAGGCCTATTCCAAGTTTACAGATGCAGAAGCTGAGACATGAGGCATTTAGTGACCTGCCTAACGTTGTTTGATCTTTTGTGTTGGAAATTTGGGGTTCAGGCCTCAGCTGTGGCTGAGCTCTGCTTGGTGCCACTGAAGTATTGGGGGGACAAATGTGGCTCCCCAATTCAGAGGCTAGTTCAGCTTCCAGTCAGTGCAACTTGGAGCAGGCTCAGCGCAAGGAACCCCAATCTCCGTGGATTGCTGTATAGCAGCAGTGCTCCATTGCGACAAGGGACTTGGAAGGGAGTGGTATAGAGCTGGCTAAACTGGCCTTTGCACAGAAACTGAAATGTACTTACTACGCATGCTCCTTTCATGTGTTCAAATTAGGTACCTGATTAGTGCGAGCAAATGCAGTTTGAATTAAGAAGTCTGGTTTTTTATGCACATACACATACAAACTGGCTGTGAAAAATGTCCAAGCAAAACTTGTGTGTACAGTTTGTGTATGCACAATTTAAGAAGCTGCTTTTGAAAGTTTGAACCTTCAGGTTAATGCAAAGAAGTAATCAAACTCTGCCCCCCCCCCGCAAACCAAACAACCCCCCCACAGTCTAAGGCCCCCCCCAACAACAACACAACTTCACTTTGATGAGAGTTATAAGAGGATTTTTAATCACTGCATTTTAAATGTTACCACTGACATTGCTAGTTAAGTAAGCTACACCTAGTTACACACATCACAGTTCTTACAGGAAAATCCAACAGATCAGTTTGGTTTTGAAAAAAAGACACATTATAAAGGCTAAATATAGATCATGATTTCCATTTAGTGTCTCATTGCTTTAGCTGAGCTCAAAATTACTCAGCGAGTGAATAAAAAGTGAACTTTAGTATAAGACTCTGAATGTCCAGCTTCATTAACATCATTTCTGCCAGGGCAGAAGGAGCACCCTCACAACTATGCCATCCCTTGTTTTTTACTCCCAGGATTTACGATATTTAAGAGTTTGGTAAGAGGTGTGAATCACTTACTGACCAAACACTAAAGCCTTTCATTGTATCAAGCATTCCCATGGCCTGAACAGCCCACAAACTCACTGTTCCCCATGGAAAGCAAACCGCTCCCTTTTTGCTGCGAATGCTCTCCACACGGTGCTTATGCTGTGTGGGTGTGGGGAGGATGTGAAATCACTACAATTATGCAGCGCAGTGGTTATCTGGCTTAGGTACCTTGTTCAGGGCAATATGGAGGCATAACACTTCCCCTTCATCCTCGGGACAAGCTACTCACTTTACTGGTCTGAACTCAGTCTATGGGGGTTGCTATTCCCTCTCCCATGCAGTTGGGCAGGAGGTGGGGGGAGCCAGGGCTGCACCCCACAATGCAATCAGCCAGTGCAACTGAGGCAGTGCAGAGAGGGAAATAAAGCTGCCCCAGGTATACAGCTACCACATCTTGCTTCCCCGCAGAACAAAGGGGAAGTGGGGCTAAGTCACACTGCATACCTTGGTCTAACAACACGGTGCCCATTACTTGGAGTTGGTGGTAATGCGTCTCTCTACCTTATGAGCTGGAATTCAAGTTTGCGGTGAAGTTTGCAAAGCTCTTGGAGAGGTGGGCTGCGAGGAGGTCAATGCTTTGGCAAGGCACGCCGTCAGTTTTGATATGTTCTCCAGTGGCAAAATCTGTTCCAGTGTTGCCCCGCTGCCTGGCTCCTGGCCATGTCAGACACCTCGCAACAGCAACCTTCTGTCACAAGAGCCACACTCTGGTTTTCTTGCCGCTCCAACAGGACATTGAAGAATTCCCATGGAGTTTCTCCAATTAAAAGACAACCGCTTTGACCCTCCTATTGATTTCCCTGGGAACCCCCCCCCACACATCTGAGGGCAGTTGTAGGTCCTTATTGTTTCTGTGAGGAATCCTGGGCATTCTGTTATCTAGCCCCTTTTAGTATTATTGGTTTCAGCTGAGACCGAGGCCCCTTTGGGCTAGGGGCCGGACTACCCCTGGAGAAGAGATAGCGCCTGCCCCGAAGAGCTTACAGACTAAACAGACAAGATCGTTTGAGAGCAGGAAGGGAAGAGAGGCTCAGAGAAGCCCACGGTCCCATAGTATTCCTGGCTCTGCCATTGGTCTGCTGAGTTCCAGTCATCTGCCCTGCCTGTCCACTGCGCCTGACTGATTCAAAGATGCTCAAAGACACATTTTCCTCTCACTTCAGAGTTAGCAGTTGAGCCTGGCTAGTGATGCAGTTTAACGCACTTTCTTTCTCTTTTGCTTCGTCTACACTATGAACTAAGGGGTGATTCTCCTGCTTGTAGACACAGACTCATGGTTGTTCTCCTTGAGCTAGTGTGAGTCAGGGGCAGCAGAACGGGGGCGCCAGTAGGCCATGGCCCCCTCCCAATTTTAATTGGCTGTAAGGGCGAGTGACAGGGGGAGAGGGCGGAGATAAGCGAGCAGGAGGCGGGGTCTCAGGGGAAGGGGTGGGGTCACAGGGAGGCGAGCTCGCGTGAGTATGCATATACAAGCAGGGGAATCACACCTCTAGCTCATAGTGTCGACGTAGCCTTAAAGATTGTACATAACTTAGCCCTATTGCTCCAAATGGGTTTGTGCCTTCCAAGCCTGGCCTTTCTTTTCAAGAATAACATTCCTGCTTATCATGGATTTTCCCCCTGCTGACTCATCTTTTAGCCTTAGGGAGACAGGAAATACTTATCCTAAAACTGTCCCGAGCCCTAGCTTTGCCCACGTTCCTTTATAGTTACAAACCTCCGTGTCTAAACTGAGCTCCCAAACAGCATTAAGTCTCTCAGATGGACGTGGATTAACTAACCAGAGTCAGCCCCAAAATATTTCTAGTCTGAGTTAACTACAGACCACTTACAAAGCAAATATTTTGAAGATTTGGAAACCTATGAATTGTGATGCCAAAAGACATTGGGCCATTGAGTCTTGTTTCCAGCCTCTAACATCTACCTGATGCTTCCGAGGAAGGGATCCTCCCTAGAAACACCCAAATTGCAATTTGATTAACGATAGAGAGAGGGGGGAAGGGAAATTTTCTTCCTGATTCTACCTACTGATTAGCTCGTGACTTAAAAGAATGATAAACCTTGTGACTTTTTAAAATCTGTTGCATATTGTTGAACAGATTTTTCTCTCTCACTTTGATGTCAATCCACAATAACCCCAGGGAAGTCACTTAGACTCGATGCCGGTATAAATAAGAGCAGGATCTAGCCCTGTAAAGGCAAAATATACAATTCATACTCATGGAAATATTTACCTTGTTTTAGAATCTTGCTTTGCTGTGTGCGTCAATGATTGCTCATTGCTATACCTTTGAAGTTATTCCTCTTTATTTTTCAGCATGTGAACTTTCTTCTGCAATTTATAATCAGAGTTCGAAGGAGCTGGCATATAATAATATACCAGCAACTTCCTTCTGCTGCTTTGCTCACCGATGGAGCAGAGGGAACTTGACAATTGTTCAGAGCAAGTTACACTTTGGGGACAGTACAAGTTGGTAGAGGGAGCACCGGAGATGAGGAAAGTAACCAAAGCCTCAGGATGGGAGAAGAACGAGAAGCAACCAGAACGGAGGCAAAAAAGCATGTGGTCAAAGAGAGAAAGATCAAAGTCCTCCATATGGGCCCCATCTGACAAGGAGTTGAACTCCTCCCGGGACATGCAAAGTGCTCTCAACTACCGTTGATACTCAGCGGTGCTCAGCAAGTGAGGGCAGAACATTCCTGAGCTGTGCTGACTGCAGAGATCATCGGCGGCCGTGCACAGATACCTTGGCGCCGTGAGGTGCTGTATAAACTATACGCGCTGCGCTTGTTTAAAAACAGCCATATGAGAGAGACAAGGCGGGTGAGGTGATGTCTTTTATTGGACCAACTTCTGTTGGTGAGAGAGACACGCTTTCCAGCTACACAGAGCGTTTCATTTCTATAAAAGGTCAAAACAAAATAGTTTCAGAATCGGGACAATTGGGGACAAAACAAACGTTTTGAAATCTTGGCCTTTCCCACGGGACGGATGTTCCATGTTTCAACTGGCACCACTCTTCACATTAATGTCGTTCATTGTATTTTTGTTAGGAGCAGCATTATAAATAGAAACTCACATGATCTATCACGTCAATGAGGTAGCCCCACAAACAGTTACATCCTACAGGCCCAACCCCAAAAGGTACCAACTCCTGTTCAAGCTATCCAGTGGGAGTGGACGGTGCCCAGCGCTTCATAGGACACATCCTTGCCAGCAGTAGAGTGAGCTATTGTAACATCACATCCTTGCTGCTAGGACTGCTCTGGTGACAAGCTGACCACCCTCTGCTCCGACTGCCTCTCACTGGGAATTGAGAGCCCTGGGCAGGATCTGGCCCCTAGGGTAGACAGCTCTGTTTCACAGTGTGAGTTGTTTAAAATGGGATAGTGAGCACTAGTGATGGAATAGTGCTAATGCTATGGGATGCCCTCATCATGCATCTAGAGAACTGTGGTCTCTCCAAGTTGAAGGTAACAGGGCATTTTCCTCTGCCATTAAGATCCCACACACATCCTAGATGAGCACATTCATGAGCTCCTATTATCATCAGCGGGAGGGGGAAGGGGAGAGTCCACGTCTGTACGTGTTTTCTGTGCTAATCTGAGAGCTGGACCAAATCCCAGTACTTGGGTCACTTGTACACAGAGTTCTCATTGTGAATAAGGGGTAAAATGGCAGCCTCTCAGTTGCACTTTGAAACTATGCATTTTTTAAAACTTGTGTATGCATAAGCCTCTTATTTAATGAATGACTCCCTTTGTATTTACATGTTCCACCATCCACGGAACAAATAGGGTTTAGTCGTTTGAGAGTGAAAACTTCTCGTCCTCAAGGGAGAGGAGAAAAAAAGAAAAAGTAACAGCTATTTTATGGAGGTGGTAAAAATGGATTAGTCTCTCGGTTTCCCGGATCGTACCCATCCTGCCGTGGATGCAGATGTACTGGCTTTGAAAAACAAACAAACAAACCAACCAACCCTTAGCTTTCCAAAACAACCTTATAGAGACAGCCGGGAAATATTGCCATGTAAAATGTAACCAAAAATGAACTGAAATCATGTTAATTCAGAGCAGAAAGTTGACAGGAAAAGTTGCCCGGGTTATTTTAGACAGCTCTATGTCACTATCTAAATTAAAACGGTTTTATCAGACATGGCTGCCTCAGAATCTATTCCTTATGTTGTTTTTTCCTTCCCCATTTAAATCCATTTGGCATTGTTTGTATTTATTTATTATTTCATGGATTTCACACGTGACAGGAGTCATTTAAAAAGGGATCCAGAGCCAAAGACAGGAATACACCTAAAGCGGCAGTTTTACGTTGTCATGATTTCCAAATGGAAATAGTTATAAATTAGTTCTGGGGCTCTCTGACTCATTTATAAGAGTGGCTCAAGAAACTCTTCAATATTAATTAGTAGCCTGTGAATTCAGTCTATGCAATTATGAGATGACAGTTCTTTGAGTATGAAAGAGCTAACTTATCATATTTTTGAATTCACCATCTAGAAGCTTGAATATTTTTGTATTTCCATATTTCTCAAGTAGCACTTAATTTAATCTCAGCCCCATTTCTTTCAATAAACCATTGTTGCATCTCTTAAGCAGCACAGCTTCCTCCTCTAACTCATCTCCCCGTGAAATTGGTTTAATGAAGCAGAAAGGTATGAAGCATTAACAACACTGGAATTCATGTGGTAGCACTTCATTTTTCAGAGGCACTCACATTTCCTACCTAATTTATAAAATCAGCACACAAATGATTTTTATCACAGCCATTACATCAGTATAAATTACTGCCTTTTCTATAACACGGCAGTTAGTCAAACTGTTGAAATGATATCTATTAGTCATGGAGGGGAGGGGGAAAAACCTGTAGGAAAGATTTAGTGTAAAATGAGGACTGATAGCAGCCTTATTGAAACACTAATATTAATTTACCATAATGAACCCAGATGGAGTATATTTTTGCAAATGAACATTAAACACCACACAAAGTAAAGCAAATGGGTCAATTTGTTATGGACCGAAGGCAAGTCAGCAAACAAAACTATGCAGTATGACAGGCAGCCAATGATGCAATCAGTCAATAGTTCCCCATGTCCAGCAAGGCCCAGCCATCGTCCCACACTCTTCCCAGGTTTCTATATTTGTCTCATTGTCCTGTCTCCGTCATTTGGTTTGTGTGCACTGCCGCTCCTTCAAGTCATATTTATCCTCCTGTGTCTTTCTTGTGGACTCTTACCAGCTGGCATCCTCACTGTTCTTATTTCCGTCCAGGCTAACGAGAGTCGGCTGACTGCCACCCATGTTGCTAGACAGCAACAAATCCCATGCCACTAACTGGGGGGGGAAGAGCTTTGATTGATGTCCTCTGCTTTCTAAATGGTCAACACAGGGCCTAAGCTGTTCTCTGAGGACCTGAATCTTGGCGCATTACGTGGGGCATGTAGAAAAATACCTGCTAACACCACACACGGACACGTCTCATTTTGAAAATACCTGCCTCTTCAGTGCTCCCCCAGAGAGGTCCATCCTTGACAACCTGATCCTCTGCCTCTCCTACAAGTTTCTCCAGGCTCTTTCCTTGCCACCACTTCATGCATGAGTCCCTCCTCAAACTATTCTGTAAATTCACCACCATCGCCTTTCTCAGATCCCTCCCTCAAGGCCTGCCTTTACCATGATGCCTACTGACCGCCTACCATGACAGCCACCTGATAATGGCCAGAGAGAGGGCCAGCTAGGTAAACTGAATTCTCTCAGAACCATCAGAAGGAGGGATAGCTCAATGGTTTGAGCATTGGCCTGCTAAAACCCAGGGCTGTGAGTTCAATCCTTGAGGGGGCCATTTAGGGATCTGGGGCAGAAATTGGGGATTGGTCCTGCTTCAAGCAGGGGGTTGGACTAGATGACCTCCTGAGGTCCCTTCCAACCCTAACCTTCTATGATTCTAATGCATGCATAGCTGCTCTGTGGTCTGACTGCTCTTACACCCACTTGTTGCATCAAATCTTATTGTAAACTCCAACCGTATTGTAAGCTCCAAGGGGCAGCAACCACACCTTCTGCTGCATGTTTGCATAGCACCTAGGACAATGGGGCTGTGGTCTGCCTGGGCCCCTTGGGGGTGCTGTGGTTATTAAAGATATTAAATAATTAACAACCACAACAAAACTCATGAACCGTAAAACATGCAGGCTGTGTGCAGTTCAGCCAAATTACCCCTGCTGTGTCTGAACCTTAATGTTCCATGTTCTGACTTTTGTGATCTTAACTGGCTAGCTTTTTTCACTGCCATAACATAGGGGCTTTTTGCACGGATCTCTCTATTCTCAAATATATGTAGCACGGGCATAGAAGTGGCTACTGATGGCACCTGGTGGCTAAAGCAGAGAAATGCCTGGAAATATGAACAAGAAAGATGAAGCCGGGAATAAAAGAGCATGGAAGATAAAACCAGGAGTTAGCAAAATAGCTTCTTGCCGTCGTGAACACTGGAAATAAAAGAAATGTCGCTACTGGGAGAATAGTGAAAAGTCTTACAAAACTGTTTGTATGATGCGTTGGATAAGATTATGCCATTATGCCTGCTCCTTCCCCCAACAGGCATGCAAAAGAGGGGAGAGGACACATGACGTCTATTTCCTTTATATTCTCCCTCCTTCTCTGTGGCAGTATATGTTGGGATCCTGGTATTAGCAGCCCTACTCTCTGCAAGGGAGAAGATGTGCCATTGGGTCAAGGGGCTGTCGCTCCTGTCCCACTAGGCACGGATCTGCAGGGATACTTGTCCATTGGTGATAGCAGTTGCTGCACCTTCACCAAAGATGTTACAGCTCCTGTTACTAACCTGCCACAATTGAGTCCATTGTCTCTGCCCAGGGAGACCAACTCCTGTCCAGTTTGCAGAAGGGGTCCACGGCCCCCTGTCAATGACTGTTTCTGGGATAGCACAGTGAATGGAAGATGCATTTGATTCGAGGAAGCTTTTCTTAAATTTCGTCCTAGATATTCCCCTCAAGAACCTCAGGAGTGAGCAGCGGGAGACACAGACCAATCCTGCAGATTTGCTGTTAGGTTGCAGCAGATCCCAGAGCTCAGCTTGGCTTTTACTTCCTCTTGCAGGCCTACAGGCAGCGGGATGGCAGACACAGGCTCCTACAGACTCCTTCAAGCACAAGTCCAGCTCCAGGCAACCATCAATATGGCATTGCAAAATGCTGACTTGAGCAGCATTAATGGGATTACTCTCTTACCTGAGCTGGAGGTAGAGTTTGGACCTGGGCCTGTCAGCACCACAGCACAGATCTCTACCCGCTTGAGCACAAAGAGTGACCATCAGCTGGTAGCAGTAACAGGTTGCTATCCTTTAGTGGACCAGCCAATAGAGGACCACGACACAGTTACACTAACTTGTTCGCTAGCTTTGCCTATGCCCCCACCCGCCAAGCCTGGGAGACCCAAACATGTCCGTGTTCAAGGATGCCAGAAGGCATGGAGGGTGCTACTGCTTAGTACTTGAAGGACTCTTGAACATTCTTTCCTCTCTGACAAATCTGGGCACAGTTTGGGGGGATTTCCACAATTTTCTAGTGGCATTTTTTTTAAAAAAGAATCAGATATGGCCCTGGGTGCAATCAGTGCTCGGGGACACAGATACCGTCCGGCCGGAATCAGATTCCCAGTCCCAATCCTACTTACATGGAAGAGTAAAAATTGCACAGGCATAAGCTTCCACAAACCCTGTTGCTCCTTAAAGAGGATTCAAAGGCCCTTCAGTCGCGGCAAACTATGGGGAAGTCAGGGTGGTTTCACAAGTGCAGATAAGCTAATCGGACTCTCATAATCTGATGTATAAGGGTGACGTGATTAAGTGATGGCAGAGGGCTCTGGGCATAATCAGGCCAGGTCTACACTACAGACCTATATCGGTAGAGCTACCTTGTTCAGGGGTGTGGATTTTTCCCACACCCCCAAGCAACATTGTTATACCAACCTCACCCCGCCCGTGTAGACAGAGGTATGTCAACAGGAGCGCTTCTCCCACTGAAATAGCTGCTGCCTTTTGGGGAGGTGGATTAACTACGCCGCCGGGAGAAGTTCTCCCATCATCATAGTAGCATCTTCAGTAAAGCGCTACAGCCATTCAGTTGCACCACTGTAACGCTGTAGGTGAAGACACGCCTCTGATGACACACAGTATTTGTTATTGAGAAGAGGTATTACCGGAGGCATATTCTGAGTAGAGAGATGGAATCGAGAGAGAGAGAGAAACAATTAGTAGCGGAGAAGAAACACAGTACAGGGTATCTTAAATTTTCCTTTCCAGGCTAAATACTTGGTTTTGTAGTCTGACCACATACCTCTTTCCAGGCAAGGTCTGATTCTGACACCCTTGTTCAGGCCAAGGACCACTTTGTACCAGGAGTTCTGTTAACGTTCCAGATGAGGCAGGCATTGCCAGAGTTGGTAACATTCGACCAGAGTAATTGGCTCCAGTGCAAAATCCATGATTTCCAACCTCTCTCAGACATAGGGGAACTCTTCCTAGACGAGATGCTAATACCTCTGCATGGAGACTTTACCTCCTCTGGGTGTTACATCACCCTCACACAACTTACTTCTCCGTCCCTTTGGTGCAATCTTTGGTTACCAAGGTCCTAAATGTGAATAAGGGAGGGATGGGCCCTGACCACAGAGCTCTTGTATGCACGGTGCCAAATCAGACTGGGCTTCCAGGACACATTCTCTGTCCCCCCACCCCTCCACACACTCCCTTTTCAACTTTTTCTTTTTTATAAGTGTGCGTGTGGGGTTGGGGGGGGGAGTAATTCAGTCACACACAGACCAATCCTGCTGCTATTGAAGTCTTTGGAAAAACTCCTGTTGACTTTAATGGGGGCAGTATCAGACCCTAAATATGTGTTACTGATATAATGTTATAAGGCAATAAAAATGGACAAAAGCTAATCAATATCAAATGTAATTCAATTATTTCTCATTAACTTTGGTCCTCCGTTAACATCAATAGGCGGAACAAAGAGTCTTTATGTTGGTGCCACAACTTAACAATGACTAAATATGGGGCCCAATTCTGCAGCATGTTCAGGCCCTTTTGTGCTAGTGAAGTAGCCAGTTTAGCTGGCGACTGAGGGATTCCTCTCCCTTGGCTGGCAGAGTCCTGGGAGTAGGCCTTAAGCCATCCCACTCTGGGCTGCTGACATAGGGGACCTGGCTGGGAATGTACCCAGGCACTCCTGTGATCCCTGGATGCCATAAGGGCCCCTTCCGACTGTTGGCAGCCATCTTAAGTCTGTTCTACTCTAGGCTGGAGACTGATCTGGTGCCAGGACATGCTGAGCACTCCTTGGCCACACCCAGCCATCTGTCCCATGAACCTTTGTTTGAAAGTGTGAAATTATATCATCTTTATTATGTATTTGAAACCCCAACAGCAATCAGGGCTGCATTGTGCTGGACACTCTTCAAACAAATAATAAGGGACATCCTCTGCCCCAAGGAGCGTACATAGGCATGAGAGAGAAAATTCGGGAGGATGCAGAGTCAACAGATGAGTGCTAGAGCCAGGAACAGAACCCAGTACAATTCCCCATTCATGAGAGCACCAGCTCATAGAAAACTGAAGAGACACATTTCAAGTTCTGGGGGGAAAAAACTAACCACCGACCGTGGAAAAGCTTGCAATATGAAATCCCTGAAGAGTAAGGAAAAAAAGCGAAATGTATGTCTGCCAACTAGCCTTAAAGGTTGTCAGCAGATTAAGGTGAGTGTTTTCAAATGGAATCAAGTGTCTTGTAGCATGTCAAACAAATGGTTGTACATCTCTTGTATAAACAGTAAGGCAGAAAAGCTAAGTCTAACTTTCCTAGGGTCTATTCAGAGTCTCTCACGTACCGTATCTGCAGCTGTTGAAAACGGAGCCAAATTAACAGGCAGATGAAGATCTCGACAAGTAGAACTCACATAGTGTAAAAGCAGAAATAACAAGCGCGTAGAGTAAACCAGGAGCATTTGCCTTCCAGCTCTTCCCTGGACCTATTTTAAAAGGCTGTGCTATACGTGGCATTTCCCACGGCAAAAGACACTAACGTTTGTGGGATGTTTTAACAGCTTGTCGTTATCCAAGAAATGTTGCCAGCTCATCACATACCCCGAAACCAGCAGAAACATAGGGTTCAGTTACAAAAGGCAATGAGGCATCAGTTCTGTAACTGTCTCAGTTTTCTGCTAAACATGTCACAAGCTTTGTCCATTGTCAGATCCTGCACTAAAGCATCCAGAAAAATGTCTACCAATTATATAGAAACATAGGAGAACCCCCTGCCCCGCCCACACAACCCCAATCCCACGCACATTCCACACTCTGGAGAGAAATGTCTAATGCAGCCTTTCTCCTTGTCAATTTTTAATTCTGACAATGTTATTTTAGGGTTACTGGTGAAATTTTGTATGAAAGAGGGTATTGATTCACTCATCACAAAGAATTACATGAACTCTGCATACAGATTTAAGAAAAATAAACCATGTTGCAAGTTAAGTTCTGGACCTTTCAGACTTGAGGAGATCCCTTGTATACCTAAATCCAGGAGAGAATGCATTGGAAACTCCCTTTTACAGAATTAGGAGCACCATTATGAAAACACACCCTGTAATGCAAAGAAGCTGGGACTGGATGATGGATCACTCGATAAATTGCCCTGTTCTGTTCGCTCCTGCTGAAGCGTCTGGCATTGGCCACTATTGGAAGACAGGATACTGGGCTAGATGGACCATAGGTTCGACCAGCTATGGCTGTTGTTATGACTTTGCAGAACACAGTTTGTAATAAGATTAATGAGTGGGTATGTTCAGCAGCTATGGACATAAACTTTGAAAAAGCCTTTTCATCTTCTTTGAAAAACTCTGCTATAAGAACGAGACTCACCGACACTGATACCCTCTTCTACCCAATAAACCCTACAAAAAAGGGAGATTAATAGAATCTAAAAAAAATCCCGACTCCAAGAAGAGTTTTTACCCCAAAAGGGGAGAAGTGCCCGAGACTCCATGAAATCCACTAGGGACTTTGATATTTTTCATGAAAAGACACCAGATACAATAGCGATGGGCAGCAGGATAAAACACTGAGATAAATAGGTAGACAGACAGCTGAAGCTTGAGTTAAAAAAAAAAGGTGTTTTATTGCCTTTTGGGAATAGTCAAACTAAAGGTTCATTGCCTTTACCTTTTTGTGTAAATCACTTCCTTTTCCCGGGGTGTTAAACTTTAAAATGCATGGTAGCGTTCTCAGCAATATTCAGCCGGTGGTAGGATTAAAGGTGAAGTCAGTCACAGAGGGGCAGCCTACTGCTGCTTCACCAGTGCTGTGGCTCTAATCTCTCTCCGAGAGACTAAAGATCATAACTGATTTACTTCTCTTCCCTGGGGAACAATTTTCAGTAGCCTGAAGCAATCAGGAGACAGACTGAATTGGCTTTGATACCCATCTGCCCTGGGGGGAAAGAGACCATGAAAAGTTGCTAGGTTGTTGCTTCATCATATTTGTAATTAAATAAAACTATGACAAATCTGACAGGCAGATTTTCCAATGATACCAGTTGGATGTGTTTTAAAACTCTTCCCATTTACTGTAATTGACATACAATGGTGATTCCCAAACAGGGAGGAAGGATATTTTTCAAAATAAAATCAATGATCTGTTCTCTGTAAGAGGAATTTATCAGTAACCCATTAATCAAACACCTTTAATTTCCCCACTAATCAAAGGAGGTGAAGATTATCTTTTAAAAGATGTTGTTTTGCAGCATTGGGTAAACAGGGTTTGGTCTGATTATCTTTTCCCTTAATTGTGGATCCTTCTAGCCTAAGATTTCAGGAACTCTTAGCACCCAATATCAACTTTTTTTGCTGAAATGGTTTTAATATAAATGAAAAAACATTTAAATGTAAAATTTAAAAGTATGCAGATTATCGCGGAAGGAGAGTGTGGGACATTGAATTGATTTTAAAATACATTATTAATAAGAAGATATTATAAATCCATGCAGGTTAGTTAGTAAGTTTTATGTTATACCCAAAGGAGGTGGCAAATTTTGCTTTGATCTCAATTTATTGCAGTCCCAGTGAACTTAATAGAGTTGCATAAGGTATCAATCAGGACAGAATCTTCACCTAAAAGTCAGTACAATTTTCCTTTTAAACTTTGTGTTTTCTAAAGGCCTCAGGGCTCTTGGTTGCTCTTAGTACAGTGATTTCAAAGGTGTCCTTCCCTTCTTCGCAAAATATCCTGACATAAAGCACTGTTATATGGTTTTATATAAAAGACTAGACAGCTCATTTCTGGTCCCGTGCTATACTGTGTTAGGACCAACAGAAAACTTTTTGTGGTACATATGCTTAGACAATAACTCGTCTCTTTGTTATCGCCTTTCACATACCAATGTGGGAAGTTTAACATTGAAATTCCAGGCATGGTGGTTGTTTTTTTTCCTTTTCGAAATAACCTATGTTTTTGTTGTCCGGTTATGTCACCAGAGGATGACATCTGACATCCTCAGAGAAAGAGGCTCAATTGAAGGAAAAAACTTCTACTGCTCCTACTAAGCACCTAACATTTTCAAAGCAAGGTTCAAACATTCCAGAGGTGTAGAGCAGGGTTGTTTATCCCCATTTTACAGACGGAAAAACTGAGACACTGAGATTAACAGCTACATTTTCAAACACAGCCATTGATTTTGATGCCTAACTTGAGACATCTTGGGCTTCATTTTCAGAGGTGCTGAGCACTGCTCACAGCTCCTATTATTTCAACCAGATTTGCGGGTGCTCAGCACCTCTGAAAATATGAGCACCTGAAATCAATGTCCTAATATGAGCATCTGAAATCAGTGATTACTTTGGCAATGCAGGTCTCCTTGCGCCTATAAATAGCTTAATCCTTTGTCACACCCACCATCAGCAGCAAGAAACTGAGTTATGTTTGTCATTGGCATAAGAGATGGCAGAAATACTTCCAGTTCATTGGCCCAGATTCCCTGGTGCACTCAGTCACAGCATGGGGCACAAAGGAGATCATTATGGCTTTCTGATTCTGAAATCCAAGCTTCAGTTTAGAGCAGCCCCGGGGCATCTGAGCATCTACATAAAGCACATTTACACACACTGCTGATTGTTGGAGATGCTGCCAGACACCAGCTAGTCTGTGCTGCATAGTTTTTTAAGTGGTCACAAGTTACAAAAATATTAGTGCAAGATACACAAAAGTCTTTCCCTAGTTCTGCAAACAAAGATCTGCCTCTCTCCACAAATCAGTTGCCTGGAATTAGTAGATTTCCTGATTTTGAAGTCCAAGCTTCAGTTTACAGCAGCCTGGAGCATCCAAATATCTACGTGCAGCAGATTTGCAAATGCTGGTAATTGCTGGAGATGCTGACATGCGTGATTAAGAACAGTCTAACTGCCTAACAGGGACTCTCTTAAAAATGCACTTCAGGCTAATATTTCTGATATAGAAAGTCATGTCGTAAAAGAACATCTACTGTGTTATTTTATACTGAGACGTGAGCGGTCGTAATAAATTCCAAAGCTTTTTAAATCAGGCTTCCTAACTAATGTTTCTTATATTAAAATAGCAATTTTTAATTCCTGATTTTTCCTATTTCTCATCTGCACCTGCTTTTATTGAGATAGCCACAGGCTGTAATAGGACGGCCATGGTGTGTCAAGCCTCTCTGTACAAAGGAAGGTCTGTCTAAGCCGGCTACTCATCCACATGACATGATAGCTCCCCTTTCCTCCTTAGCCTTACTTTCCCAGAGCGGTGACAGAAACCACATTGCAGGACTGTCAAGATCCAGAAAACTGATTGCTAAATGCTAATTACCTTGATTATGTTTCCCATCCTAAATGGAGACACAGGCTCCAAGTTCCCAGCTCCTCTCTAGCTCGTTAAATCAACACATGGAGCTTAAAACATACCTGCTATTCTTAGAGCCCATCCTTGAGGTCCTGACTCAAAATTATGGGATTTTTGCCTGAGTGCAGAATTGTGCCCTTGATCAGTTCTTAAAACTCACAAAGAAGTTTTCCACTGGCTTGAAAACAGCAGTCTGAAGCCTTTCCTGCTCTATTTGATGAAGAGTATTTTAACATAGGTGATCTTGTTTCTTCAGCAGAAATGGCAATAATCACTTTGACTGAAAAATGTCAAACCAGACTTTACTAAGTACTAATGTATCATATTGTAGGGAACAATTCTGCTCTGGCAAGGCAATGGGTTTGGGGCCAGTTAAGGGCTCTCAGCAGTACAAGATCCAGCACCATATGATCCAAAAGATCTTTGTCTTCTCTAGCGTCCAAGGACCAAGCTCTGCTCTCATTTCTTCTGGATTTACACCATCATAATAACTCCATTATGGAGCATAATAACTCCATAAGTCTATGGAGGCAGCATTGCCTCGTGGGTAGTGCACTAGGCTTCCTGAGGTCTACTCCCAGCTCTGCCACTGGCCTGCTGGGTGACCTTGGCCTAGTCACAGCGCCTCCTTGCCTCAGTTTCCCCATCTGTAAAAATAGGGATAATGACACCTACCACCTTTGTGAAGCGCTTTGAGAGCTACTGGTGACAATGCTAAGTAAGAATCAGGCATGCTTATTTGGTAGCTGATACTCTGTTAACCCTTGATTTGCACTTAGGTTAAATCAAGAATAATCAAATGTATTTTTGTTTGTAGACAAAATTAGTTCTAATATTGGTTTCTGCCATGCACCACTGGGAGGACAAATTCTGCCTTCCCTGTAGGGTGACTGGATGTCCCAATTTTACAGGGACAGTCCTGATATTTGGGGCTTTGTTTTATATAGGTGCCCATTACCCCCAACCCTCGTCCCGATTTTTCACACTTGCTGTCTGGTCACCCTGACTCCCTCACTCTGTGTAACCCTTTTGATTTTAAAGGGACAGCCGTTTTAACTCTTTTTTTCCCCTGAACTCTCCTTTTTAAAATTAAATATCTTTGCTTCTAATGCAACAAAGGGCTTTCTAGTTCGCTGGCAATGAATAAGCCATACTACAGAGGTGGGCTTTTTGTGTGGGGAAGGGAGTAATTTTTATCTAGTTCTGTTACTTAGCTGATTTTTGAAGAAGGAAAATTATTATTATTTTTACAGAGAAGAATAAAAAATTATCACCACAAAATGCTCTAATTTCCTTTTCCTTTAAACTCATTTTTCTAAAGAAGATAAAGAACAATTTTTAAAAGCCCTATTACATTGCAGAACATGTAATTCTATCGCTTCCCTTCTGTTGTTACCTATTACTCACCAGGTGAAAGCAAAATGATTTCACAGCCCCCAGTCTATCATTAACCCACTTAGGAAAGGAGCCCAGAGGGTAAAAACACCAGTTGCCAGTCTACACTGGACCTCTCCCACTGCAAGCACTGGTGCTGTATCAACAAGGGTAGAATCTTAGAAATTCTTCAGTGCAGACAGGGCCTAGCAGAGCTGGCAACACTCTGTCTGCAAGGCAAGATCTTTGCTACAAGCTTACTTTCCATAGGTTTGCAGAGAAGGACATTTTGGTGTTGCTGGGAGGACTAATTTATTATGAGCGATAGGCCCCAACAAAAACTGGAAAGGGGTGTGGGTGTTGAAATCTGGACGTAGATCTGGATCCCAAAATCTGGATTTTGTCAATAGCCCCGCCTTTTAAACGGCTCTGAACACCCCCACACTTTGGGATGTAAGGAATCTGGATCTGGATCTTGCAGTCTAAGGGCTGAGCCCCCTGAGGCAAAGGCTGTATCTACTTAGGGCTATTTCAGCATTAACTAGCAACAGCTCTCCTGCAGTGCTACAACAGCAAGAGTCAGGCGGCAGAGATGATGCGAAGGGGGCTGGGGGGGCGCTACATAAGATGAATATTTACTAAAGTAAAAATTTTTTTCCCTCACGAGATAAGATGTCAAGAAACACTGTAAATGCCAGAGGTTTGTTAGTGAGAAATCATTAGTTTTATAGTAGTGCTTTGGCATCAGAGCATGTAATACTGCTTATTTTCTTAGTGGGATAGAAACACAAGAGTCTGTGTATAAACATCTGTGTATTTCTATATTTTCTGTCTATGCTATGTACCTATAATTTATTAATACCAAAAACTAATGATCCACCTCGGAAAGATAAAACAGGGAGATAAGAAAGTTGTCATGTTCTTTTTACCTGCTGCCAAAAGGTAGGGACCACCTGTCGGCTTGAATTTCCCTTGCAAATTTCCTGGAGCTGCAATACTGAGACTGCACTGTTGGTGCCGGCTTTCTCTCTGATTAGCCATCATTTGGGACCACTGTTCAACTGATGGAGCAAATGACTGCAATGAGCCGGCATTTTCCACCTCCCTAGAAGACAGCTCCTTAGAATAATCTCCCAATGCAACAGAAATGCAGTTTATTTCTCCCCCTCCCCGCCACTGAAGAACAGAAGAATTTGTAACACTGGGTTTTATTTCACATCACGTCCAGGGAGGAGGACATAGTATTGCTGGAGGATCTGGGGAAAAGATTAGAAATGGGCCAAGTTAGGTGGCCTGGATCAAGAATCTGTTTTTTCAGTGTGTGTTAGAAATGTCCTACTATTATTGGGACAGGGTTTTGTTGCTGGGTTTTTTGGTGCCACACTCTAAAGCCCGGCCCAACGGAAGAATAGCAGACATGAAGGACCGATGGTCAGATCAAATATGGCACAGCCTTTGTTCCTGCATTTTCTAGAGATAGCAACATTTTCAGTGGTGGATAAAGCGATACCCACATATCCAGTCAGTAAGGCCCTGGGTGAAGTTGGGTCAAGGAGTGCTTTATAGAGATGAGGTTACTACGGTGATTACGGGGTGCTATATGGATGTGAGGGTAATTACAAACCAACAGCAGCTGCCCTCTCTTTTCCCTCTCTCTCTGAAACCCTGGGAAGCTACCGGTTCAGAATGCCATTGCCTGTAATGGGCTGGGACCCAGGCACCACCTGGCCACCACTCTGGAAGAGCTCTTGGGTATGCCAGGCAACCAGGCCTGCTGTTGTTCCTCACTTGATATCATGCCCTCCTCTTGATTGATTTTCCTGATATAACCCTACCCCTTCTGCTCCTGACTTGTACACGTTCTTCAGTGTGCATCCCCTCTGAATCTGGCCCCAAGCCCTGCTAAAAGACACTGCGAAAGCCTGCCAAAGAGCTGGGAGTATTTTAACATTCTTCTCCTTTACCTGTTTTGTTTGCACAGGTGAGTCGCCCAGTCCTTGGAAAATGAGAAGAGAGAGCTTTCCGGGGGTGGGGGGGCTTTGCCAACTGTTTTGTTTAAGAGGAAGCAATTAAGCCTGAGCTTGAACTCACTGGAGTTGAGTCACTGAGGAAGTCACAATAGGTCTAATGAAACTAAACAAATATCAGGGTGAACTTTCAGTTCCTATTCAGGAGAAAGCTCTCAGAAACCGGCTGTCACAGGAGAGGAATTCTCACCATCTGGGTTACTCAGACAAATACACTGCCAGTGGGTATTAGGAATGCATCCCAATCTTCCATAAAGAAAAACAGATACAACTGAAATGCAGAGGGCCGAATTCTGCACTTGATTATGTCAACGGTCAGGGAAACTCATTTGATGCGCAGGACCTGCCCGAATTATTGCTTTCATTATTATTTCTTATTTGTATTGCTGTCGGGCTCAGGATCCCCAGGCACGGAGCAGGACCCAATTGTACAGACACAAAACCCCGAAGAACTTACAGGCTAAATGATTTCACTCACTTTTGTTATTTAAATGACAACGAAGTATGAGGATTCACCTTTAACAGCTACTCCTCACCATTTTCCCCCTTCCCTCTTCTATTTGGGCTTAAGGGCATTTAGATCAAATTTCACAGCAAGACCATCCTTCCACTGTATGGAAATGCTCCTAACATGTTGTTTATGCAGCTTCCTGCCCCTACATTTTTCTTTTAAATCCTTCTCCTACGTGGGGCCTAATCCCCGCTTTCATGGAAGTTAGCGGCAAACCTGGCCAACTGCAACGCTCAATGTCTTAGCTCGCTATGAGTGCTACAACCCAGTTAACAAGGGATTATAGGAGGAGTCAGGAAAGGTGGTTTCTCTTCCCAGCCTGCCATTGGACCTTGGGAAAGTCATGGTACCTCCCTGCCTCAGTTTCCCCCATTTTCACAAATGTGGATAATGATACTTCCTTCTTTGTAAAGACATATGGAGGAAAAGTGCTAGATATGAGCTAAATATCATTCAAGGAAGGAATAAAACCTGCTGACTTCAGTGAGAGCAGGATAAGGCCAGAGAGGTCAGAAGTTTATTAAACGTGTTCCATCACTAGATTATTGACCGAACATTACGCCCCTCGCTTGCTCTTCTCCATTCATTACAAATGGCTAACTCTCTTTACAATATGGACTAAGCACAAGTGAACATGTCTGGAATATGCAAAGGGTTATTTCTGTCGGACGTATACATGCTTTTTATAATCCCTCTCTTATTCAGCTTTTTTATTTTAATTTAGAAAACAATATGTTATTATTTAAGTCACAACATGCCACACAAAATAGCTACAGAACATGGTTGGGGGGAAAGGGCGACTCATATTTGTCTTGAAATTGCTCATACTAATTTTTGTCTGGTCTCATCAGTCACCTTTTCTTCCCAGTGTTTAACGACCACAGCAAGTCTGTTCAACCCACAAGTCTCTGCTTTGTCAGACCCAAGCTCAGTGTTTGCAAATACGCATTTGATTGACAAGCGAAAGAGCTACATCCTTCTCTAAAAAAATGTCCTTGTGCACTAAAAAACAAGCATGGTTTAGAAGTTTCTGATTTATGAGTTAAGTAGGATCAGCATCCATTTAAATCAAATCCCCATGGAAACTTGTATTTCAAACCATAAGCCTGAAAAAGAAAAGGCCAATGTCAGGTTACCAATGGGAAGACAATCTGAACATACACAGTCTACTGAAAATTTAACCCAGGAGGGAGGGGAAAGAATACATCGAAAGCTAAAACGGGCACAGGTTCTCTGACAATTTTATGAGAGAATCTATATCTTTTTATAAAAACAACGGGGAGTCCGGTGGCACCTTAAAGACTAACAGATTTTCACTCCGTGCATCTGAAGACGTGGGGTTTTACCCACGAAAGCTTATGCCCAAATAAATCTGTTACTCTTTAAGGTGCTACCTGACTCCTCGTTGTTTTTGTTGATACAGACTAACATGGCTACCCCTCATATATCTTTTTATAATTACCATATAATGAAAGTTAGCCAGGAAGAATGGATCTGCACGCACCAAAATGAACTATGGTATGTATATATTCTAAAGAAGTGAAAGATACTAGAAATTGTTAACTTTACAGTCTAAAAGCAGCGCTCTGGCTTTTGCTATTCAGGCAAATTCTTTAATTACTCCAGATATCTGATCTTAACATCCTTCAGGCTGGGCTCTTCCCTAACCCATATTGTGAATTGTACATATGTGGTCATAACAATTATCAGTATTTGACAGGTATTTAAGGAAATTGCCGACTGTTATTTAAAATGAGCTGTCACAAACAATTCAGGGCAAGACATGATGATTTGCTGAATTGTTACAATGCCAAACCAACGTGATTACATTATTTTGAGCAGCGAGCTATTTATTTTGGATTTAAAAACCACCCAATACAATTCTTGGACTCATGCTCATCTTATTTTTATAGGTTTCAGAGTAGCAGCCGTGTTAGTCTGTATCCGCAAAAAGAAAAGGAGGACTGACTTGTGGCACCTTAGAGCCAATTTATTTGAGCATAAGCTTTCGTGAGTGACAGCCACTGAATGCATCCGATGAAGTGAGCTGTAGCTCACGAAAGCTTATGCTCAAATAAATTGGTTAGTCTCTAAGGTGCCACAAGTCCTCCTTTTCTTTTTGCTTATTTTTATAGTACTATCACTTTCTTAGAGAAATAGGCTACACGACACCTTCACAATTCTGCTTCCCTGACTGGCACTCTTTATGCTGCACAGTGTAACAACACTTAAAAATAACGTTACTGCTATATTGAAGCGAGACATAAGAGATGGTGAACTCAAATATCAATGGCTTCTCCAAGGTCAGTGGCTGTTCTACACAATGTATTTCTTTACGCCCAAAGCATTGCGTATATAAAATGTGGAAAAACTACATTTCAAAAATGTTCCTGATATTCCACTCCCATTAACACTGGTGTAAATCTGGAGTGATTCCACTGAATTATCAGCATGAGCGCGCAAAATCTTACCCCATGTAATTTTTCCCCCCTGCAGATTTCAAACTTGTACTATGCTTGTCTCCATTCTAACAGTTCAAGTACTGTAATTTTCTAATCTTTCTCATTACTACCCAAACCAAGAAGAGTTAAAAACCACTGACGTACCGGCCAAAGATATCTGTTGCAATTGGGATGAGACTGCAGCCATTCAAATCCGATATCTATGAACGAAAGGTGAGATCATAATTGCCTTGCTCCCTTACTATAAACTGGTAATTACTGGTGCCTGTAATGGTCATCCGATATTCTTCGGTAATGTTAGAACATTAGTAAATGTCCTCTACTATTCCAGCCAACTATGTTCAAACAGGAAAAGTTAGGCAGCCATTTTTTTTTTAAATCTGACACCAAGCAGCCTAATTTACTATTAGTGTTGTATTATTTCTCTCTACAAATGAACTCCTACAGGATCCTTATCTGTTTAGCTTTTATCTTATTTCCAAAGTCTTCCAACAAGTTAGATTGCAATTACAAACTGGGCTCAGGATATTCAAATGACAAGCCTTTGATCTCTGAAGATGCATACGATGACCGTTGTAGATTTTTTTGTAGCATTAGAATGGTTAGTAAGAACAGTGACAGATCAGTTTTCAAGAGTTTGGTAGTAAAATTCAGAAGGAAGGGTGAGAAAAAAAAAAAGATATTCAAGGATTATGTTTTAGACAGAAAGAATATTTTAAGAGTAACTCCTCGTGCTGAAAGGTGTAGAATCATAGAAATGTAGGGCAGGAAGGGACCTTGAGAAGTCATCAAATCCAGCCCCCTATGCAGAGGCAGGACCAAGTAAACTTAGACCATCCCTGACAGGTGTTTGTCCAACCTGTTCTTAAAAACCTCCAATGATGGGGATTCCACAAGCTCCATTGGAAGCCTACTCTGGAGCTTAACTACTCTAAGAGTTAGAAAGTTTTTCTTAATATCTACCCTAAATCTCCCTTGCTTTGGAATAAGCCCATCACTTCTTGTCCTGCCTTCAGTGGACATGGAAAATTGATCACTGTCCTCTTTATAACAAGAACAGGAGTACTTGTGGCACCTTAGAGACTAACAAAGTACTCCTTTTCTTTTTGTGAATACAGACTAACACGGCTGCTACTCTGAAACCTCTTTTTAACAGACCTTAACATATTTGAAGACTGTTCTCAGGTCCCTTCTCAGACTTCTTTTCTCAAGACTAAACTTGCCCAGTTTTTTAATCTATCCTCAAAGGTCAGGTTTCTAAACCTTTTATCATTTTTGTTGCTCTCCTCTGGACTCTCTCCCATTTGTCCACCTCTATCCTAGAGTGGGGCACCTAGAATTAGACACAACGCTCCAGCTGAGGCCTCACCATTGCCAAGTAGAAAAGGACAGTTACCTCCTGTGTCTTACATACAACGCTCCTGTTAATACACCCCAGAATCATATTGGCCTTTTTCACAGCTGGATCGCATTGACGACTCATATTCAGTTTGTGACCCACTACAACTCCCAGATCATTTTCAGCAGTACTGCTGCCTAGCCAGTTGTTCCCAGCTATGCATATGCTTTTTCCTTCCTAAATGAAGTACTTTGCACTTGACTTTCCTGAATTTCAGCTTGTTGAATTCAGACTAATTCTTCAGTTTGTCAAGATTGGAGGTCAAGATTAGGATTTAAAACAAAGTGCTCAACCCCTCCTATCTTGGTATCATCTGAAATTTTATAAGCATACTTTGCACTCCATTATCCAAGTCATTAATGAAAATATTGACTAGTACCAGACCCAGGACTGACCCCTGCAGGATCCCATTCGATATGCCCTCCCACTGAGTGGTTTTGAGTGCTGTCTTTCAACCAGTTGTGCACTCACAACATAGTAATTTCATCTAGACTGCATTTCCCTAGTTTGCTTATGACAATGTTATGTGGGACTGTATCCAAAGCCTTCCTGAAATCAAGATATATCAGGTCTTTACACTTCTCCCCTATCAACTAGACAGAAATTAGGTTGGTCTGGCATGACTTTTTCTTGACTCATTCATACTGACTATTCCTTATAATTGGATTATGCTCTAGGTGCTTACAAATGGATTGTTTAATAATTTGTTCCAGTATCTTCCCAGTATTGCTGATAGGTCTTTAATTCCCAGGGTCCTCACTGTTCCCCTTTTTAAAGTCAGTTACACTGTTTGCTGAAGAAAGAAAGAAGCAATTTTAATAAAAGAGCAAATATGAGTTACCCTCCAATGTACTTTCTGATCTCTGGCCCCTGGTTCTTATGCAGCCACGTTAAAGCAAGAGTCTATCCTTTGCCAGGTTGCTCCTAGGGAATTGAGAAGCCCCTTCAGCCCAGGTCAGGATAGCCTGTGGACATACATTAGCGCTCCTCAGGTACAGACAGTGCAAGTTCTTGGGGCTTGGATTTATTGTTTTGCCACAGCCCTGGTGTTCAAACGTTGTTTCTCTTGTTTGGTGCCCACAGGGTCTGTTTTGAGCAGGTGGCTTTATGGACACAGCATCATTCACAGACTAGAAGGCCAACAACCTGCATTTTGACACACAACCCTCATCACCATTGCTTGCCAGTGACATCCTTCCAGTCAGACATGGGAGATCATGGTCATGCAGGGAGAGGGGAGCTCTCTAGACCCACAGCCATGGAGGGCTTTGAACGTTAGGCTAGAGCCCTTAGACTGAGCTCTGTATTAAATGAGGAGTCAGGCCAGAGTGTGGAGGTTTGAGCATTGGCCTGTTAAACCTTGGGTTGTGAGTTCAAGCCTTCAGGGGGCCATTTAGGGATCTGGGGCAAAAATTGGGGATTGGTCCTGCTTTGAGCATGCGGTTGGACTAGATGACCTCTGGAGGTCCCTTCCAACCCTGAGATTCTAATCAGGCTGATGTGCTCGTGGCACTGAGCGTTGCTAAGCAAGGTGGTTGCTGTGTTTTGTACCAAGGTTTTTGAGGATGTGTGGTGACATTCCCAGATACACTGAATGGCCAGGATGTTAGTAATGCATAGTTTACTCTAGCCCGGCCTGCGTCCAATAGAATGAGGCACAATCCTCCAAGTGGGTGTATTTTTCTGTCCTGGCTCACTAGCACTGAGGAGTCCCAAAGGAGCTGAAGGCTGCAAGTGGCTTATTCTGAAGGCAAATACCCTTGCTGATGGGGGGATGTTATGGAAGAAAATTCTTTGAAGCACTTCTCTCCTCCTCCCAGTATCAGCTCTGTCTTGCCAGGTGCCATTTCAGCTTGGCCCTGAGACAGTCAGGAGACAGCATGGTTTATGTTTGACGTAAAGAAGATGTAGAGCTGGTGTTGTTGCCGGCACTTTAGCCCATGTTGCTTCTCCAGCTCTTTCCTCAGCTTCATATGGGTGTTCGATAGCGAGGAGGAGAGGACTGAGCCTTGTGACTGCAGCTATAGCTGCAGGTGCTGTAGCGTTTCGAAGTGTAGACAAGCTCTTAGAAAGTGCAAAGACAAGCGTAGCAACGAGCTCGAAAAGGGAAGAATGGATTCGTGAGTCTACCTGGGCAGCAGTGGAAAAGAGAAGCGTGAAGTAAAACCTCATGAATGCTAAGCAAGGCACGGAGATAAGCAAGTAGCAAGAAGAATATAGAGCACTAGGCAGAGGTAAAAAGGAGCGCTAGGAGAGATTTAAAGGGTGCATATTGACAGAAAATGCTGAAACTCTGAAGATGCTAGCCAAAGAGGTGATTTTACAACTTTGTATAAGACAATCAAGCAGCTATCAGGAAACTCTAACAATACTGGCCGCCCCAGCACAGATGGAAAGGGAAAAATTCTTAGTGCTGCAGATGAGCAAAGGAAAAAGATGGGAAGAACATTTTCAGGCTGTTTTACATAGACCAAGGCCAAGCAAATTACTAGAAATATGTGATAAAGACCTACCTCTAAGCTTGATATTCATTTAGGAGATATTACAATGGAGGTAGTAAGAAAAGCCGTCAATAAACCCAAAAATGGAAAAGGAGTTTGGAGAGGATAACATTACTGGAGACATGTTTGAAGCAAGTGATGAAACAACCCCCTAGACTTTCCTTATGTTTTTGAATAGAATATGGAATGAAGAAAAGAACCCAACCTGATGGAAAAGAGGCCTTACAGTAAAATTGCCTAAGAAAGGTGACTTTACCAATGACAATAATTGGAGATGAATCACATTACTCTCAGTACCTGGGAAAATCACGTTCAACACCATTCAGGAACATACCAGGAAACTAACAGATCTCCAACTTAGAGAGGACCAAGTAGGTTTTAGACTACTGAGATCATGTGTAGACCATACTGTTGTTCTCAGATATTTTATGAAACAAGCAAAGAGTGCCCAGTGCCCTTTATGGATTTCCAGAAGGCTTTAGACAGCATACATAGAGACAGTCTCTGGGAAATTATGGCATACTGTGGAATATCAGCAATAATAATTCGAATAATCAAAGACCTATATGGTAATACTGAATGTACAGTCAGAGATGGTGACAACATCAGTCAATGGTTTGCAGTGACAGCTGGAGTAGGGCCATATTGTGTCCCCACTATTGTTTGCACTGGTCATTGACTTTGTCATGAGGACAGTAACCACGGAGGGCAACCGAGGAATTTTATGGACAAAATGATAAAGTACAATTGGATGACCTTGTTTTTGCTGATTTCACTGTCCTGCCCAGCTCAATACATCACTTACGGAAGAAAAGACCCAGCTTTTGGTGGACACAGCAAAACAAGCTGGTTCGTTTATCGACAAGGGGAAGATACTATATTGCTATCAAGGCTCCAAAGCAACCATCAGATAAATGGAGAAACACTAGAAGATCTGTTTCAGAGTAACAGCCGTGTTAGTCTGTATTCGCAAAAAGAAAAGGAGTACTTGTGGCACCTTAGAAACTAACCAATTTATTTGAGCATAAGCTTTCATGAGCTACAGCTCACTTCATCAGATGCATACTGTGGAAAGTGTAGAAGATCTTTTTATACACACAAAGCATGAAAAAATACCTCCCCCCACCCCACTCTCTATTACCTGGAGAGCAAGATGTGCAATAATGGCGACACCATGCTAGACATCAAGGGATGAATATCAAAAGCAGCAAACAACTTTCATAAACTTGAAAAGATTTGGAAAAATAGCATGATCAGCACTGATATGGGAATACGAATTTTTAACACCGGCATTTTGTCTGTCCTCCACTATGGAGCAGAGTCATGGAAATCCATAACAGCCATTGATAAGAAAATCAGCTCATTCCAAAATAAATGCCTGTGGAAGATTTTCAGAGTCCATTGGAAAGAGTTTATCACAACATCAGACATTCTAAGTAGTGCACACCAACTTAATGCATCACACATGGTAATTTTGGCCCACTTGATTAATAGACTTTTCAAGTCCAAAAGGAGCCATTTTGTTCATCTAGTCTGTGTGACTCCATAACATAAGACACAGAACCTCACCCAGTAACTCCTGCAGCAAGCCCATAACTTCTGGTTGAGCTACAGCATCGCTTTTAGAAACAAAAGATATCCAGGCTCGATTTAATAACTGCAAGTGACATAGAATCCACCACCTCCTTAGGTAAATTATTCCAGTGGTCAATTACCCTCATTGTTCAACACTTGTGTCCCGAATTTGTCCAGTCTCAGGATTTATGTGATCTGATTCAACTGTGACGCCAGCGAGACACTGAGCTGAACGAAAGATGGCCACGTTGGACCGTTTTGTTTTGGTCGTGCGATGAGCAAGGGTCATTTGCTTTAGCATTCCATCTGCTTTAATAAATGTTACAGGCACCATTAAAACCCCAACTGAACCCAAGCCTAGCTTTTAGTCACTAATCCACAGCAAGAGGGGTTGCAGAACCTATGTTACTCATACATCTACAAATTGCATTTTTGAATTTCTCAGTTGGTATGGTGAAACGCAGGAGGGCAAGAAGAGGAAAGAAATGCAGAAAAAGATAGGCACGCACTATTAACCCTGGGAAGATCCCAAGTAAAGGATTCTAGCCCGAGGCTGTACACTGGCAGCATGCAATGTTCACCAGAACAATAATCTATATTAGTACAAATTATAAAACTGGGGGGAAATTACTAGGTTAATCTGTTGTAAACTGATTTTGACCCTGAAGGTGATCTCAGGTACACAGCATAAGGGCACTTTAAACTGTTTTATGCAAAGCTTAAAAAAGACCCAGCAACAAACAAAGCGTTTTTTGTGTTTGCTAAACAAAGCATGAAAGAATAGTGACAAAAGTAGGAGGAGCCGAGTTTGTACAGACAAAGCCGGGGGGAGGAGCCCTTATGCAATGGAAATGCAGTTCAGTGGTCCTGAATTGATATGCTCATCCTTTAAACCCCTAGGGCTGGGAGATCACAGGGCCTGAAAGTCCATCAAAGAGCACTTCTCTGCATTGATCCAATCCAGAGCGGAAGGTTAGTGGGGGTTTGCGCTTCTCTAGGAGACTCTGCCTCAGAAGATAAGCAGCTTTTCTTCCTTGGAAATTAGGGAATCCCAAACTCAAGAAAGTGTTATTTCAGGAGTATCACACCAGTCTAACCTACATGGGCCTGTGAATTTAACAATTTTTTTTTTAAGATGGGGGGGGAAGTTGGGGGAACTGTGGAACATTAAACACTAAAAAGATGCTGATCATTGTTAATGCTTCAGTTGCTATTCCAAGACTTTTCAATTGCTAGTAATAAATGACTCGAGAGCATGCTAAACACGTCGCTGTGTACATTTGGATGCTCACACACTGTGACCGGTAACATCTTGTCTCGAAAAATCCCACTTATTTTTTAGATTACAGTGTACCCCGGCAAAGCTCAGTTAGACATAAGCAGACTAAGCCATTGCTTAAGGGGACCCCCTATTATCACTACGTGTTGGGTGGGGAAGTCCCCAAAATATTCCTGCGTAGGGCCCCCAATGGGCTAGCATCCACACTGGACCCCAAGAGACAATTCCATGTCAGCTCAGATTCTACTTTTTAAAAGCATTAATCTCTGTAAAAGTGAGAAATAACAAACCTGGGGAATCTGTGGTACTGACCGCTAAGATCTCGAGTGACTCTCAAACTAGGAGTAGGGCCAACTTTATTTCCAGTTGGCCAGCTCTACAGCCAGGGCCCCTGATTCTGCTCCACCTGGCTTTATACGAGTGTAATTCAACTTCCTGCAGTGCAGTTACACTGGTATAAAGCAGAAACAAGTGGGAGCAGAAGGAAGCAAAGTAACGTTATAGCTGGAAGTCGGGGGCTGCAAATTATTAAGCAGTGAGTCATGTGGCACTGGGAAAATGTTACCAGGGCTCTACAGGAAAATATGGCACCTTCCCCACAGAGTGCACAATCGACATCAATGAAGATTAAGAGGAAACTTTTAATTGCATGCATAGCATAGTTCCTGTTAACTGAAACCGACAGAACAAATCACAGTCCCATTTCCACACACTGAGGAGCCCTTAACAGGTAATAAAACGAGATACATTATCCTCATAAAGAAAAGGAGTACTTGTGGCACCTTAGAGACTAACAAATTTATTTAGTCTCTAAGGTGCCACAAGTCCTCCTTTTCTTTTTGCGAATACAGACTAACACGGCTGCTACTCTGAAACCTGTCATTATCCTCATAGTAAATAATACTTCAGAGATTACAAAGATTGCCCAGAAGAAGATTGAAATTAAGCTGGAGCAGTGTCATGATTGTGGTTATAAACAACCAGAGACACAGCAGCCACTGATTTGCCTGCAAATAGCTCCTCCTGTGAGCTTTAAACAACAAAACACACAAGGGGTGGGATTTAACCAGAGGACACAGCCTCTGTGTAACTCTGCAGCTGCTGAAGTTAAGGGGAAACTCCCACCAGGCCAAAGTTGTAAAAATCCTCCCTTTAAATTTAAAGACTTTGCTCTACCCTTGTTCCAGCAGCCCAGTGGGAGGGGGAGTTAAATGATAAGCACTGGATGTATTTTTCTATATAAAAATGAATTGGTATTAAAATAATTCTTTAACTTTTCAAAGACAAAAAGAAAAGGAGGACTCGTGGCACCTTAGAGACTAACAAATGTATTTGAGCATAAGCTTTCGTGAGCTACCGCTCACTTCATCGGATGCATTCAGTGGAAAATACAGTGGGGAGATTTATATACATAGAGAACATGAAACAATGTATATAAATCTCCCCACTGTATTTTCCACTGAATGCATCCGATGAAGTGAGCGGTAGCTCACGAAAGCTTATGCTCAAATAAATTTGTTAGTCTCTGAGGTGCCACGAGTCCTCCTTTTCTTTTTGCGAATACAGATTAACACAGCTGCTCCTCTGAAACTTTCCAAAGACAGTTATGGCCCAGTTTCCTTATGCCTCCTGTCTGGAGCCATTTGACTTATTTACTTGCCTTATTTAAAACAGTAGCGTTCTCCCTACTCCACCCACCCGCACCCTGAAGGGGTTATTTTCAGTCTGTTTACCGTAGGAGGCTCTTTCAGGCTCATTTGCATCTTGCACAGCTCTACGAAGCACACTATCATTATGAATTATTTGCATTACAGCAGCACCTAGAGGCCTCTTGTCAGAATCCACGCGCCAGCTGCCGTGCAAAGAGAGTGCAAGGCAGGCTCTGCCCCAAAGGGCTTGCATTCTGACCAAGGGCTTGTCTGCACAGGGAAATTTACCGGCAGAACGACACCAGAACAAAAGTGTCCACCCAGACAGTTATAATGATATAGCTCTACCCGTGTAATTATGCTGGTCCATTTCCTCCTGTCGACAAGCTCTAAGACAGGGGTTCTCAAACTGGGGGTCGGGACCCCTCAGGGGGTCACGAGGTTATTATCTGGGGGGTCGCGAGCTGCCAGCCTCCACCCCAAACCCCACTTCGCCTCCAGCATTTATAATGGTGTTAAATAGATTTAAAAGTGTTTTTAATTTATAAGGGGAGGGTCACACTCAGAGGCTTGCTATGTGAGAGGGGTCACCAGTACAAAAGTTTGAGACCCGCTGCTATAAGATAAGACTGTGCAACAGCTTCAGAAGGAAAGTGTATTGACACACAGATCACTGAAACACTTCTCCAGCGGAGGAGATTTCATTAAAACCCTTTTGCTGCACAACTTCTAGGATAAAGAAAAGGAGTACTTGTGGCACCTTAGAGACTAACCAATTTATTTGAGCATGAGCTTTCGTGAGCTACAACTCACTTCATCCGATGAAGTGAGCTGTAGCTCACGAAAGTTCATGCTCAAATAAATTGGTTAGTCTCTAAGGTGCCACAAGTACTCCTTTTCTTTTTGCGAATACAGACTAACACGGCTGTTACTCTGAAACTTCTAGGATAGTTTTTACCTAATTAATTAAGTAGGGGTGAGGAGGAGAGTTCTTTTGTTTGATTCTCCATGCTATGGGTTAGTAGGAAGTTAAAACACTAAGATCGTCTTCCTGGGTGTCCACTTTCCATCTCACTCATCACCCCTCCCTGCTTTAAATTCAAGCTTTTGAGTTTTATGACCCTTCGCCGTTTAGCCCCTCCCTTATTATCCACTTTTGTACCTTACTGCATCTCCCCGTCCCCAGGCTAACCTCCACTGCTTATTTTTTCTGCTTCTTCCATGAGCATCTTTAGCACCTTCCTCCATGCCACTCCTTATGCATGGGACACCAACCCTGAACTAATCTGTAAAGCCATCTCCCTGTCTATCTTCCTCATGCCCACTTCTCCCACAGTGGTGCCCCACGAGGGAAACGGCCCACTGGGAGGGGATAGGAAGATGGCCAGTAGGGATTGCGGCTGTTTACCTTCTTTAGAGCTTGTTTTTTAATGTGACCAACTCAAAACCATCTGGTCATGCACATAATTGGCCCATGTTATATGTATGTTCTTACTATGAACTCCGTCATGCCCCCTCCCCCTTTTCTTCTGAATATATATAGCGCCAGGAGCAGGCAAAGGTTATTGGGCAAGTTGACTGGTCAAGATAACTTGAAGAGAAAAAAAAATTGGAGTTTCTGAGGGATTTGATGCTCCCAGTTGGAATGAAGTTGATTTGATGACAAAAATGGAACACCCAAGCACATGCGGCCAAAAGGACGAGTGGGGTGGGTGAGGAACAGAACAACCTTCCAGTTCGGTTAGGCAAATACCTTCAGTGGGTGGTTTTATTTTGGGCAGGGGGGGATATTTTGTTTTGAGGGTGCGGTGTCGCAGCATGAATGTAGTTAAGGTTCCCTTGGCATGTCAGTTATACAGCAGAATTTCACTCATGCACACTGCGGGATGGGGACCCAGGGAATTTTGCAAATTACAGCAAAAGCAAAGAAATCTGCTAACACTCAAGAAGGGCAATGCAGCCAAGTGTCCTTTGATGTTCATTTTTACTGTCATTTCTCTGCCCCCTCCCCCCCAGTGTTTATAGCAATGCTTCCCAGAATGCTAATGAAACATCCAGCATCATAGTTTGTAAAAACAGTGATGAACTGGGGTGAAAAACCAAGTTTCTAGAGAGAATGATCATGTTTGCAGATTAACTATCTTAGGGAAGTTGGGTCAGGTCCTGCCAGATGCTGAGTGCTCTCAATTCCCATTAACTACCATGGCAGTTTAGGGGCAGAGCCAGGCCCAACACGTTATCACATTACTAAGACTTCAGTGGGCTTTGGACCAGGCTCTTATCAGCCAGACATTGAAAATATGGGGAATGTCAACTTCACTAGCCTATCTCAGCTGTCCTCAGCTACCACACTGGAGAGCACATAAAGGCAGGGGTGCTGGAACAAGGTTTATAACGGGGGTGCTGAGAGCCATTGAATCAAACCATAAACCCAGTATAGAATGGAAACCACTACAAGCCAGGGGCCATGGCAGCACCTCCAACACCCCTAGTTCCAGCACCTATACATAAGGGAAGGGGTGCAGAATGGGCATACCCTAGTGCAGTGGTCTCAACCTATTTGCCATTATGGGCCGCATTCAGTACTAACTGTATGGCCCTGAGGATATCACATGGGCCGCAGCTCTGTGCTGACTGGGCCACAGGTTGAGAACCACTGCCCTAGCGATTGTTAAGGAACGGAAACTATCATAATGGGCCCTGGCAGAGAGCTGCTTTCTTACAGTATCTTCCTACACTAAGGGTATGTCCACACAGCAACTAGACACGTGTAGTGGGCTCATGCCAGCCGACTAGGACCGTTTCATTGCTGTGTAGGCTTCCGGGCTCAGGTTGGAGCCTGGGCCCGAGGAGGTGGGAAGGTCCCAGAGCTCGGGCTCCAACCCAAGTCCAGAAGTCTACACAGCAATGAAACAGCCCTGCAGCCCAAGCCCAAGTCAGCTGGCCTGCGCCATCCATGAGTGTCTAGCTGCTGTGTAGACGGACCTTAAGAGCTGACACAAGCCATCAGGCCACATGCACACCTGGTGTCAACAGCTTTATTTAGCGTCATCCATTTACTGCATTACATTAACATCGCCACGCTACCGCCCTCATCGTCACACTATATTGCGCACAGGGATAATTCATTAAAATCAACATGCTCCGGCTTGAAATGCTGTGCTCTGAAACCTAGGAACAGGAAGAAATGCTAAGGGCGCTGGACAGTACAACATTCACGGCTAGCAACCATTTACTTTCAGTGATCTACAAAGGGGGGGGGGAAATAGCAGGTCCTTTTGTGCCTGTGGGCGGGGGCAGTGTCTGAAGGTTGTAAACGCCTTAGAAATATCAAATATGACACGTGTGGTCTTCCTATGTTTTGCTGCGGAAATTGTTAAAAGTTTCAGATGGGGGTTGGGAGCTCTCTCAAGCCATAGCTGAAGGCGTGGGGAGGTGGAAAATTTAACAGACTTCTCTTTTCCCCACAGGTAGTTGTAGGGGTAGAGAGTTAAATGGAGGTTAATAAAAGCAAATAGAAAGTTTTAAATACATTGAATAAAATCTCTTCCCCCCATCTCTCAAGTTTCACTTTCTTGGGACTGTGATGTTACACTCCTGACAGCTGTCTAGTGGCTCAGAGTCTTCCATGGTGGACATTCTAGTGAAAGAAAGAAAACAGGGTGGGGAAACCACATGCTTTCAGGCCCTCTGTATACATTAGAAAAGCAGATATAGGTACAAACAAACATGTCCTCCACTCTCTTTGCAAGTAGGGTGACCAGATGTCCCGATTTTATAGGGACAGTGCTGATTTGGGGGTCTTTTTCTTATATAAGCCCCTATTACCCCCGAACCCGTGTCCCGATTTTTCACATTTGCTATCTGGTCACCCTATTTGCAAGACACCTTTAGATATTACCCTACAACAGAGCAACTATACTAGCTAATATTGAAGTAAATCAAACCAGCAATGCCCACGTTGTATTAAATGATGCTATAGGTTTTGTTAGCATTTAACCCATCCCAGCAATTTGCATGTTTAACATTCGCTAAGCATGCGATCTGCATTGTATATATTCATGCAACATGTTGGGAGACATACTCTCATATTATACTGTGCTTGCTAAATTAGCCAGTGAGCAGACAATAATAGCCATCAAATGGGAATCTCCTAGGTTTGATTTGATGCATCTTTAGTGTTTTGATCATTTGGGCGAAGGAAAGATGCACACAAATTTGGTAGCTGTTAAAGTGGGATTTAATAAGTCTCCTGTAAAACACAGCATGTATGCAAACAGCCCAGAGGATTAGCCTACACTTGCTTAGTTTAGAATTTGGTGCAGCCAGCCTGAATAATCAAGCGTAGGAACAAAAGTTGTGAATCCCCTCAGTGCACTGCTTCATTAGGATCTCCTGACAAAAAAAAAAAAAAGAAAGAAAGAAAGAAAAAAAGAAAAGAAAAATGGGACACATCTGATCAGCCAGATTTTATGGCATCTGATTAGACCACCATTTTCTCAGCAGGTCCCCTTTCTTTAAACTGTTGACTATGGATGGCCTGCTGAATAGGATGAACTTTGGACCGCTAAATTGCAGCATTATGGTTATTTAGTGTAATTTATGAAAAAGAGAGAAGTTGTGATCACCTACTTCATGTTGCTAATGATATCTCCATTTATCAGAATAGGTCTGAGTTTGGATCACCTGTTATTTTCCCCCCACAGTCATGGAACACTGTCCAATTAGAGACCAAAGAAAATTGTTTGCCCTTGGGACTGTGCAAATGATAAATTAAGATTTAACAGCCCTTACATAACATTTATTACTGTGAACAGTTTGCTGCCTTGCATCACATTCCATATCTTCCCAGTGTGTTTTTATTTAAAAGGCTTTTCATTCAGTGGTTTCTTCCTTGCAATTTACTGAAAGTGGTTAAATAACTTGAATTTGGCTTTGATTATTCTTTCGGACTACAAATGCTTCACCTAAACGCCTCCTCATTAAAAAACTAAAACCAAAGCAAAAAGAACAAGGTGGGTTGTAATATGGTGATTTAAATGAGGGTCCTTTTTTCCTTGATCTATAGGGAAATCACCAGGGGATGATAGATTTCCAGCTATAGAAACGATTTCTTTTTTTTTTTGCCCCCTAATAATAAAACTACTAAGCATTGTTTATATTAGCAAAAATCCAGAGACTGATGGTTGCTGCAAACTGGAGCAATAGTAGTTAATAACGAACTACTAGCAAACTCCAGTTTTTGTAGCAGATGTTGTTTATGTCCTAGTATAGCAAAAATCTAAGGCCTCACCAGTCCTATGGCTAGAACTGCATTTTTGCAACTAGTTAGGAATGGTCATCTTGGCCAGTAAGGGCTTGTGTATAGGGGGAAGTTATTTCGGAACAAGGTAGAATGTGGATTGAAAATGTTATTGCTATTCTGGAATAACTCTCTCTGTGGACAATCCTATTGTGGAATAAGAGTGACCACGTGGGGATTTATTCTGATCAATTTCCTCTGCAGAGAAGCCCTTATGGAGCTTGGCTGGTAATCACACAGCAAATTTTCTGCCATCACAGCTGTGGTTTTGCATCGACCCCAGCACTGTTTTAGGAGTGTGTTCAGAACAACTATCCCTTCCCACAGCCCCTCATCAGCAGCTGCCCACGCTCTCAGCTCTATTGGTGTTTTATCACTGCTCTACCCCTTTCTGGGGAGGATTATGGGATTTCTTATACAGATGCCATTGTACCCAGCTCACAGATCGGGTTTCATGGAGACCTTTCCATCACTGCAGGCTGCTGCATCCTTTGGCTTCTGGAAACAGGCCAGGACAGATAGCTGAGAATAATACTCTGGCTGCTTTCACCCTGTCACCCAAAAATGTAGAAGAGGAAAATGCAGGACTGTCCTTTAAAGGCTTGTAGAGGAGGCAGACTGTTACTTTCTGCTAGGATTTTCACTGACTGATACCTTTTGAACTGCAAATTTCCCCACACCAAACTTAGCCAAGGTTGGCATCAGTATAAGGATTATTTGTTTATATGCAATATTTGTAGGGTTTGGATTTTTTAAAGCATTGTTTCCAGTCATTTTTAAAGTTAATGGATGAGAAAAATAAAAGTCTTAAAATCTGGGGAGGGGAGATTCCACCTGCTCCCTCCCTCTCCTCCCCCCACAATTAAATCATAAATGTCTTATGGGACTTTTCACTCAAAACTTTCCAAGCAAATTCATCTGCTGGCTGAGATCACATGTGGAAAGTTTCCGCCACCAAAGGAGAACTTTTGAAGGAATTATAAGCATTTGAAAATCGGAGATTATAATGCAAGTTCCTCAACTGCAGGGGGCAGAGACTGCTTGTATTTGTACTATGCCTAGCACAGGGGTGGCCAACCTGAGCCTGAGAAAGAGCCAGAATTTACCAAAGTACATTGCCAAAGAGCCACAGTAATACATCAGCTCCCCTCCTGCTCCCAGCACCTCCCACCCACCAGCAGCCCCGCAGATCAGCACCTTCTGCTCCCTCCCTGCAGTTCCCGATCAGCTGTTTCGTGGTGTGCAGGAAGCTCGCAGGGGGATGCAGGAGGTTATGGCAGGCTCAGGGGAGGGGGCGGGAAGAGGGGGAGTGGGGGCAGGGCCTGGGGCAGAGCCAGGGGTTGAGCAGTGAGCACCCCCCGGCACTTTGGAAAGTTGGCACCTGTAGCTCCAGCCCCGGAGTCGGTGCCTCTACAAGAAGCCGCATGTTAACTTCTGAAGAGCCGCATGTGGCTCCGGAGCTACAGGGTGGCCACCCGCGGTCTAGCAAGATGGTGTCCTGGCCCATGACTGATCCTTATAGGCACTGCAGCGTCCTCATGTGCCCTTCTCCTTGAGCTGTACGTCTAGACATGATTCTCAAGCCACTTCTTTGGGGACATGTTGAGGAGCTACTTAGGGTATAGCATTACAAGGACTGACACTGGAGATGGGTAAGGGATTATAGCCGTTCATCCAAGATCAACATGGTAAATAATCGCGCCTCTTGTATGAAGCGGCCATCTGTTGTGCAGGTCAATGACAGAGCCTTTCAAGGTCTGTGTGCCGCTTTCTAAATGGTTTGCCAACCAAGATGCTCATGCTTCCCCCATGCAGAATACTCAGCAATGACACAGAGAAAGGAGGGAGGCAGAAGACAGCTATTAGTTGAGCTGTCAATTTACGTAAGTTGTCCACAGGTGTCACCAAGTGTAAAGAGGCATGTAGCAGCCATTTGACATTGCAGTCTCAATTCTTACCATAGAAATGGCACTTGCAAAATTATGCCAGTCTCCTGACAGACCTCCTCATCTTTCGGCACCTCTGATTTCTAACTAAATGGGCTCGTGGCAGGTGAACAGACATAATTCAAGGCAAACTCACAGGCAGTCTGAACACGTAGGTTGCCAGAAGATCTTCACAACAACTCTGAACATGGCAAGGGAAAAAGCCCCAGCTAAGATTTTATAAGCCACTGTCTTTACATGTTGGCCGCTAAACCTAAGCGACTGTCCAGGTAAGTGTGTGTCTGCAGAATGGGAACAATGTCCTGAGAGCCTTTTGCTCTGAGGCAATCCATGTTTATGGATTTTGAAAGATCAGGTTTTGTTAGAGGACCCATCTCCATCTATGAACTGCCCAGACAGCTGTTCTTCTCTGAGATGATGCAGATCGCAAAGCCCAAGACAAAGGGCCTGAGAGCCAGAGATCATCCATTCTCAGTCAAGGGGATCCTTCCAGGGATCAGACTAAGCCAGAGTCTGATCACCGCTTGGGTAAAGCTTTTCTACCATAACCAGAAAGCCATTTGCAACAGCCACTAACCTCCCCATCCTCTGAAACAAACCTGGCTAGTGTCAGGAAGCTCTGCATGGAATAAGAGAGCCAGAGACTCCATGACGTTCACCAGGGGCCCATCAATTAATCTGGGATGTACTCAACTCCGATATTACAACGATGGGAGCCAGTAAAAAACCCTACAGACAGGCACTCAAAAAAGCAGCTACGTGTGAAGCGAGGAAAGGCAACCAGCCCAATGCAAAAAAGAGAGGAGATGGAGAGGGAAAAGTTTGGCGAAGATGAAATCCCCTAACTTTGCATCAAAAGCCAGGGTATATGTAAAGTCCATACCTGAGGGGATTGGGGCTTGATTTTTAAAGGTGACCTGGAAAAGGGGGGAGAGGGAAGAGGAAATTGAATTGTGACCTTTTCGCTTCACTTCTTAGAGAGCATGAAATGGTTTGGTTCTGTTTATGGATTGAACTTTGAAACCTTCTCTTTTGCCAACGATTCCACAGAGGACTAGAGAACTTGAGTAGGAGTTCTCTCAGTCCTCATGTGAAGAGGTAGATATACAAATCTTCACCAATGAGAGGTTTTTCTCCCACATGTTTGGTGGGAAGGTAAATTAAGTAGGTGTTTAAAAAAAGGGGAGGGGGAAATATATAAGTACTCTAACTAACAGTCCGTTCCTGTTTCAACTGCTCAGGTTTCAGTCACTTGGGATGTCATAATTCCAGCACAAACAGGGAAGCCATGAATTAATATTTCTAAGGTTAAAAAGCAAGCAGGAAAAAAATCCCACTTGTTAAAAAGGAAAAAAAAAAAAAAAACCCAAAAAACCAAATGACTTTTCTAGCTTTCTGTATATGTCACAAGAAGGAAAGATATCACGGGGCACAGACGCATCTTTCCCCACTTTGCAGGTCACCTTTACAATATCATCCAAAACTCTGCACAGAGTAAATTGCATGACACATTGTCCCTAGCAGAATCTGAGGCCAGGGCCTGAGGAAATGTGTGCATTTCAGACCTGATACTTAGATCTTTAAGCCACATCCTGTGGCATCAAATAATTGTATACTCATTCTTCTCTGAAAGCAGATAGGAGTCAAATAGTTACTCTGATCAACTTTTTCGCCACTAAGATAATTCAACAACATTTTAAAAAAAAAAATTAAAAGCTGGTGAAGGAGAGAGAGTTTCTGCTCCATTGCACTGATGCAATTGATTTTGACCAATATTTATAAACACATCAACATTTGGGCATCAAGGACTTGACCAATGTGTAAAAGGTGAGGCTCCTACTTCGTTGTTGGATGCTATGCAAACAATAATTTGGCTGTGTTTTCATCACTTACATTCATTAACAATTAAGAAATGTTAAGCTATTTGTGGAACCTGTTCATTCATGCTATCCCTTGCCGGCAGGAGTTTGGGGTGTGAATGAGCCCTGGGCATCGTGGTCAGATACATTTAGGGGTAACTGAATAACCACATATTTTTGACTAGTCAGCGTGTGGGTTCACGGCCTCCTTTTCTGAGACAGATTGCTTGATGTGCTGAAGTGTGAAGGATAAATAGGCATGAAGATTACATTTGAATGATCTAGATGGGGGGGGACCTGTTTAGAGATATTCTACAGAGAAAATGCAAAAAGTATGATACTACTTAGTAATGACTAGATGACACCCGGGTTACTCCTTTGCACAAAACTAGCCGCAGTCTGGGATGCCAATCTGAGGTTCAAAGCAATAAGCTTAGTTCCTTAAAAAAACCACGAAGCAGAATACAAAGCTCAAATGTGCAGTGTGCAGACTCCCAGTAGGTCAGGCAATATTTACAAGTTACCCAGCACACAGGATATTACAAATGATGTAGTGGGAATTACTCTAATACACAATAGCTTTTGTGGATATGCACAGATTACAAAGAGTTGAAGTGTCAGCTGGGAAATCTCTTAAACTAAACTGAAAGACTTTTCATTAGGTATCAGTAAAGACTGACCACAAAGAGCAGATTGTGACGGAAAATAAGGGTTCAATCAAAAAAAAAATCAAAAGGATTATTATTAGTAGTAAATATTTACATTACAGTATGACCCAAAGGACCCAACTGGGAACTACTTCCATTCACAACATTTACTCACATGAGAAAGGTTACATGAGAAAGCCCTATATAACTACTTGAACTAAGAACACAAGCAGCAATTTGGTCAGCAAGTTCTCATGGCGATTTGTTTCAAAGTTATGAAATGTAGGAAAAATTAAAAGGTTTCAGTGACTTTGGAAAGAACACCTTATCGTCCCCCCAATTCCATATTATGTGTTAGGACTTGTAAAGACTTCTTTTTTAAACAAAAACCATTGTTATTGTATAGAATGTGGTTTTTAAAAAACATTTCGAAGACCAAGATATCCTAGACCACAATGTCTTTTCCTGGAGTTTTTCCTTCTTTGGAAAAAAAGCACAGCGTTGGGTTCTGACAAACATTACACCTTTATTCCGTGCATCAAATCTCTTTCTGAAAGTCTGAACTGACAGCATGTCTGGTCACATGATTCCAGTCGGCACATTTGGCCAACGGTGATGCTTTAGGACAAAATTATGAAAAAAATGACAAATTAACAATGGCAACTAATCAATAAATGACACACTATGGAACCCATGAACCTGATAATGCAACCTTGTATTTTCCCGATTTCATCCAAATAAATTATTAGAGCTAAATATTTGCAGATCACAGTACCACTTATTTCCAGCTATATATATATATATATATATATATATATATATATATTTCCCCTACAGATGGAATCATATAGATAACTCTGAAATAATCAGTAACTTTTTGTTTTAAGAATTTAGTTCCTCCCACCTAACACAGCCTCTTTAATAAGTAGACAATGACATGAGGCTGTTTCAAATAGAGTTTGATGCAATGCAATGTTCTGTAGATAAAGTTACCATATACGATACCATCAGAACTGCCATAGATAATGGCACAGGTCTTTTTGTTTTGTTTTCACTAAGTAAACACCAAAACATTACCCCCCAAAAATCATATTTAAGAGAAGACTTGCGACATTTCAACACTTAACCAGTCTGCCTTCAAATAAATTCTCCGTCATTTCAGACAGTTGCTGCATTGAAGCGTTAGGGTAACAATACGGTCAGATACAAAGTGATTTACTTTCATTCTTATTCCTATTTTCAGTAGCTGATCTATCATTTTCAAGCTGAAAACTCACAGGTGGGGCTTGCGCAAAAGTGAATTTGATTTTAAAAATCTGAAGAAAATCTGTTCTGTCATTTTGGAACTCATAGAGGCAGAAAAAACTCTGGAAGTCACCAGTTAAGAAATTGTTCTACAGCTTCCCCCCTTCACAGCCCCGTACCCATATTCTGATCACTCAGAGGCCATCCGGGATGGAAAGACGTCAGAATTGGCATGTACATAGTCCATACCGAATAATACAGACTTGGCTAATGGGCTAATTTGCAAAGTGACGAGCCCACCCCACCCGCCCCCCGCCCGAACCCCGCAGTAGGTGCTCAGCAGCTTGTAGGACTGGGCCCTACACTAGAAAAGAGTTAAACACAGTTTGCAGGGAATGCAAATAGCCTCCTGAAAGCATGCAGATGTGCACAGAGAAGAGACAATAATAGATTATTTTTAAAACTATTAAATACACTTTTAAAGCTTCACTTACTCAGTCACTCCCACTGCTCCAGGGAAACGGGAAGTAGCCGTTCCACCAAAGAATACATTTTTGAGTGTCATAGCTATTATGAACTGGACAGCAAGACTTGGGAGGGATCTGGAAAAAAAAGATTGTTGAAAGGTTACTTTAAAATTAGTCTCATGCTACCTGTCTTTCTGGACCTGGCTATTTGGAGGCTATAAAATGTCATTTATATCACGTATGGCGCATTATGGAAAGGCAGAACCCTCCTTATGTGACTCTTTTCCATCCTTGTTAACCTGAACTTGGTTCAGGAGGTCCTCTGAGATGCATTAATTACATTGAAAACTCTTCTTGCAAACCTTACTTGGTCAAATCAAGTTCTCTCCATGTCCCCAGTGCCACTCTAGTTTTAGGGGGTTTGACTGTATGTTACAGTTCGCTCTCAGGGGATCTCACCCGCCTTATCACACCACTCCCTGTCACCATTCAGAATGGTGGTGCAGATATGACAAAAAACACACTGCCACCATTGTAAAGAAGAGCCTGTATGGAAAGATGATGGTCTTTAAGCCTTGAGAGACCAGACCTTAATAGTACTTTCTTAGCTGGCAAGCTTTTGATGATGTTTGGAACCAAGAGTTTTCTTGCTGCAGAAATGTCCATAGTGTGCCATGAATTCCATCAGCGTTCATTAGTGGCTTGATGCTCATTCGTTAAAGTGCTTTGCATAGAAATTAAAAAAATAAATAAAGTTCTTTGGTAGATTTACTTGGCAAAGTGGAGAGCATCATTTTTTCTTGAATGACAGCCAGCATCCTGCAGGCATTTACTGGCTTTGTGACTAGAGCATCACCTTCCTTACACAAGTGTGTGGACAGGGTTCCAGTATCACAAATAGAGGAGGATGATAAATACAGTTTGTTCAGACATGTAAGCAGGTGACTGAAAATCTCAGTGTCAATGGTTTTCATAGAGTCCAAGGCCAGACGGGACCATTGTGATCATCACATCTGACCTCCTGTACAACACAGGCCATAGAACATCCCCAAATTCACTCTGAGGGAATACCCTTTAGAAAAAAAACATCCAATCTTGATTTAAAAATTGCCAGTGATGGAGAATCCACCGCAAGCCTTAATAAATTGTTCCAGTGATTAACTATCCCCACTCTTATAAATGTATACCTTATTTCTAGTCTGAATCTGTCTAGCTTTGACTTCCAGCCATTGGATCATATTACACCTTTCTCCGCTAGATTGAAAAGCCCATTAGCAAATATTTGTTCTCTCTATAGATACAGATAGACTGTAATCAAATCATCCCTTAACCTTCTATCCGAAGTGAAATAGATTGAGCTCCTTGAGTGTATCCATATAAGGCAGGTTTTCTAATCCTTTAATAATTCTCAATGCTCTTCTCTGACCCCTCTCCAATGTATCAACAGGCTTCTTGTACTGTGGGCACCAGAATTCCAGCAGTGCCAAATACATAGGGTAAAAGAACCTCTCTTCTCCTATTCGAGATTCCCCTGTTTATGCATCCCAGGATTGCATTAGCTCTTTTGGCCACAGCATCTCGTCGGGAGCTCATATCCACCACAACCCCCAAATCTTTTTCAAAGTCACTGCTTCCCCAGATAGAGTCCCCCAGCCTGTAAGTACGGCCTCCATTCTTTCTTCCTAGACCTATACATTTCCATTTAGCCATAATAAATGTATATTGTTTGCTTACACTCAGTTCACTATGCGATCCAGATTGTTCCATCTCAGTGACCTGTCCTCTTCGTTATTTATCACTCCCCCATTTTTGGGTCATCTGCAAACTTTATCAGTGATGATTTTGTTTTCTTCAATGTCATTGATAAAAATGTTAAATAACCTAGGGCCAAGAACTGATCCCTGCAAGACCCCTCTGGAAACACACCCACTCGATGATGATTCCCCATTTACAGTTACATTTTGAGACCTATCACTTAGCCAGTTTTCAAACCATTTAAAATGTGCCAGGTTAATTTTATGTCATTTTAGTTTGTTAATCAAAATGTCATGCAGTAGCAAATCAAATGCCCTACTTAAGTCTATTATATCAACACTACCTTTATCAACCAAACTAGTAATCTTATTTTTAAAAAAAGTTACTTTGACAGGATCTATTTTCCATCAATCCATATTGACTGGCATTCATTACATTACCCTCTAATTCTTTATTAAGTTTATTTATTTATTCTTTATTACCCCCTTCTGCTGATAAGCTATTCATTAGGAGTTGTACGTACTGAGGCCTGGTCCAGGATTCAACACAGGGTTAGTAAGCCAAGAAGCAGGCTCATCATTTATATTTGTAAACTTTAAAGGCCAGATTTTTAAAAGATATTTAGGCACCAAAAGATGCAGATAGGCAGCTGATGGGATTTTCAAAAGCATCCAGGTGCCTAAAAAAAAAACAAACCCAAACACATCTGGTCCTTGGAGGCCAGGACTGACTTCATTATGTGTGTGTGCAGTGCCTAGCACAATGGGACCTACTTGGGGGTCTCTAGGTATCACTGCAACACCTAGCTCTTAGGGCTGTGCACGAAACATTTTCCCTGTCCTTTAAAATGTTTCAAGATGAATTTTATTTTCCTGTCCTGCATTGGGATGAACCAGAGACTTTTCAAACACGTTTTGCAGAAAACAAGAAAAATATAACCAGCTGCTGTAGAATAGACAATGGCCTGGTGGTTAGAGTACTCACAGAAGACCCAGGTTCAAGTTCCTGCTCTGCCTAAAACTTAGACTGTTGCAAAGAACTGATTCTCAATCCCCAAGACACTCAGAAATCAGGGCATGGCTCCTCTTGGACCTGGGTCTCCTACACCCCATGTGAGTGTCCTAAAAACAGACTATGGAGTCCAGCTTTTCTAGGGTCTCTCATCAAGCCCTGTCAGAGAGAGGCAGTTTTTCCCTGTAAAAAGACTCTTTTCACTGGAGATACAAATATAAACAGAAATGATCTGGGTTTCTTGAGAGGAAGATCAGCCCCTCAAACCTTGTCCAAAATTTACAGTCCCTCACAACCAGCTTCTAAATTCCCAGAGACCCTCAGAAAGCAGGTCAGGATTTACAAAACAAACAAACCCACAATAGAAACAGTAGCTTTAAACTATAGGCCTCCTTCTTTCACTTTCCTTCCCTGGATAGGCAACAAACCAGCGGGAATGAAATGTGCTGAGAGAAGAGGAGGCGTGGAAACAAGAGGCTCACGCAGAAGGAAGAGGGAAGGTGACACAGCCACTCCAACAGCAGCATCCACGTCACTGTGGAGCTTCATCACAGCCTGCTGCCTAGTTAGGCTCTCAGAGGGGTCGTGGGAGCATGGGGGGGCAAAGCTTGTATGGAGAGAGGCAAGGAGAAAATTGGGGTGGGAAGGACTCACCCTCCGAGACTTCAGGGAGGGGATACAGAAAGCTGTAAAGGAGCGAGAGAGCCAAGGGAGGAACTTTCCATTGCAGGGAGTGAACCGTTCAAGCTAGGAAGTGCATCAGTACAGAGACCAACCAAGGAAAGGCTGGGAGTGAAGGTGGCCTAACGCCAGCATCACACAGCCTCTCTGCCCTACTTACTCCCCTCTCTCACAGACGCATGCATTGCTCAGTACCCACTTCACCTTTCTCCCCCTAGGAGCAGCGGCCATTTCAGTCATTAGCTAGAGCCACTAGGGAGCAAAGTTTCACATCAGCATTAATGGCAGGGCCAGGGGCCAGCCCACCATGTCACGGGAACCCTGTCCACATTTGACAATTGTATAATGGGTGCCTACTGTCTCTAGCGCTCAGAATTTTAATCATGAGTCTAGTGATCTGGGATAATTTTTTTTCCCATTAAAGCAGCACCTGCTAGAGTCAAGTGATTAAAAAAAAAAAAAATCGGAGATTTGTAAAGTACATTTGGCCTGGCTGGCCGGTTCTTGCTCGCATGCTCAGGGTCTAACTGATCATCATAGGTGGGATCAGAAGGGAATTTTCCCCCCCGTGTCACATTGGTGGTAAACGTGGGAGGCGGTTTCACCTTCCTCTGCAGCATGGGGGCATGGGTCACTTGCCAGGATTATCTACGTATACCCCACTTAATCATTTCCCTGCCATTGTGGGGGGCCTCAGGCCCTCTGGGGCATCTCAGTCCCTCCTGCCCTCTGCCTGGGGCACATACCAATCTAGCCTCCTGGACACTGTAATACTTCAGTCTAATTTCAGTTGTTGGGTTTGGTATGGGGGTGACCTGTGATATACAGGGCATCAGATTAGGTGACCTGGTGGTCCCTTTTCACCTTAAACTAGGACATTTCTCGCCTTCAGGGCTGTAAAGAAAAGCCTGGGGGGCGGGGAACAAAGTGACTGCGCCGTAAACGCTTCAGAAGCCAGAAGGACTTGCTAGAAAGAACACAAACATATTCACTGGAAAAGTCACAGGATTGTAGAACTCTTGAGGTTGGCAACAATTGCAAAACGAAATAAACCAGAGACTGGGAGATACTTCGAGCATGTGCCCCTCCCCCTAGCTCTGCAAACCTTTATGTGCATGCTTCACTTCACTACCGGAAGTCAGACCCATGGCACATGCCCCATAAGGCAGTAGGAAGTGGCTCAGGCAATACAGAATGTCCTTTGCAGATTATCCTGACACAACAGGCCAAAACAGACACAGATTTAAATAAAACCATTCACGTGCACAAAGCTGGCTTGTACCTCATTCCTTAGACTGCAAGGGCATTGGGGCAGGACTGTCCTTTCACTACATGTGCATCCCACAATGGCAATCCCCATCGCTGCCTGAGGGCTCCAGGCCCCGCTACAGTACAAACATCAAACCCATAAGAGAGTTTTCAGAGTAACAGCCGTGTTAGTCTGTATTCGCAAAAAGAAAAGGAGTACTTGTGGCACCTTAGAGACTAACCAATTTATTTGAGCATGAGCTTTCGTGAGCTACAGCTCACTTCATCGGATGCTTCATCACAGCTTCATCCGATGAAGTGAGCTGTAGCTCACAAAAGCTTATGCTCAAATAAATTGGTTAGTCTCTAAGGTGCCACAAGTACTCCTTTTCTTTATAAGAGAGTTTATATCAATAGGAACTGAGTACTCAGGTGCCTGGCCAGCAGGTGAGCACTTATGCCTGGTGCTAGACGTCGGTGCCCAGCATATACCATTGTCACCTCAAAAGTAAGCGCTTTATTTGGACCTCTTGGGCGACTTTCACTTCTTCCCCATCAGGCACCAGATTTGCCCTGTGAAACAGCTACTGTTGCTAAGAGAACCAATGACCTTCACTTCACTGAGTTAGTGCCATGACTACACCTGATTCACTTGAAATTCTTATTCCAGTCCTACAACTGGATGTATTGCACAGAGCCAACTGCAGGATCAAGACCCCAGTGTGCATTAGCTGGGGACAGAAACTGACTTTTTATTTCTGTGAAATCTTCCCTAAGTGTTTTAATCTTTCCCAAGTGCCCATGTTCAGACAGAGCAAATTTTCTGAACTACTTAGCCTAAAACATCTACAAGATGTAAGGTCACCACACACACACACACACACACACACACACACACACACACAAAAACAACTGAAAAGAATCACAGAGCCTGTGCTCTTAGGGCATTTTTCTCAACATCTTTACTGTTCTGTAGAAAATCTAAACTTTGTCTAGGCTTAAAAATATTTCTAGTCATCTTTGCTGAGAATCTGCCCTCCAAGTATCTGCTCTCCTACCATATCCAGCCTTGCAGAAAACTGTCTCCAGCCAAACATTCACAGCAATCAGAGGTGTGAACTATATGCCTCACCCTATTCATTACAATGAAATGTGTCCCTATCACTGCCCATCACCTTAATGAAGAGTCAATTTCAAAATCTAATTGGGAGCTAAAAGTGCTAATGTTATTATCTGCCTAAGCAAGGAGCACATGGACTGGGGGCAAAGTACTTGTTAAAACAATGGGCGAGATCCTCAGCTATTGTGAATTGAAGTCAATGATGTAGGATGGTTTATACCTGGTGAAGATCTGACTCAGGGCTTCTGTGCTTCCCTCCCAGATTTAGGCTGTCTGTTACTTGATCCTTGAATGTTTACTTTGTGAGTCACAGGAATAAGGTCCTGTCTATCCCTATTAGGTCCTTGGCTATTTCATATTCATTGTGCACAATGTATTTGCCAGTCCTTGGCATTGGCTAGTGTAAAGTAGCTTTCAGCCTTTCCAGTCCACTGTATCCCCTTTCAGGAGTCTGATTTGCCCTGCATACCCCCAAGATTCACCTCATTTAAAAACTGCTTGCTTACAAAATGAGATGTAAAAATCCAAAAGTGTCACAGATCACCAGTACTGAAACATTGCTGACTTTCTCATTTTTGCCATATAATTAGAAAATAAATCACAACTCCCCAGGTTGAGAAACACTGCTACAGTATACAGAGCAGTATAAACAAGTCATTGTATGAAATTTTAGTTTGTACTGACTTCACTAGTGCTTTTCATGTAGCCTGTTGTAAAACTAGGCAAACATCTAGATGAGTTGACATACCCTCTGGAAGACCTCTGCGTACCCCGATTGGGAACCAGTGGTAAAAAGAGTCTCCAGGGATGGAGTTTCCACCTCTTCGCTTGCTAGGTTTTGATTCTGCAACCAGATCTGTGTGGATGGGCCTTTGAGCTCAAAAGTTTTCCTGATAGTTAAGTGACTTTCTCCTTTGTACCCTGCTTTGAGCAAGGGGTTGGGCTAGATGACTTCCTGAGGTCCCTTCCAACCCTGATATTCTATGATTCTAAATAATTCCACTTCCTCCTCGGTGTTTACACCTTTCATATAGGTTTGCTTACAATTGTTACTAATCATTGTTAGGCCCTGATTTGGCAGTTGAATCCATTAAAAGAGATGTTTTTACTCACACAATGCCTGATTGAAGTCATGTTCTAACGGGGTTAGAAGCACTTAGGCCCACATCCTCAAAGGTATTTAGACTCTTAACTTCCATAGAAGCCGCAATATCTTTGTGGATCTGCACCATTGCACAGATGAAGCCAAACCTATGGCCGCTGGGGGACCTTTAGTGGAGATGTTTGCAACTTAGCTTTTTTAGAGACAGCAACACCACCAAGATGAAAGGTAGGCAAAGGCAGTATCCACAAGTTAATCATACCTGAGCGTTTTTTCCATGATATCAGGTCTCTGGAGATCTGGGTTCTACTCCTGGCCCTGCTGGGTGACCTTGGGCAAATTGCTGCCCCATGACTCAGTTTCCCCATCTGTGAGGTGGGGATATTATACTGCCCTCCATTTTCAAAGTGCTTTGAGAGCTGTGGATGAAGAGCATGATGTCAAAGCCACGTGCAGTGTTGTTATAGCTGTGTTGATGCCAGGATATCCAAGAGACAACGTGGGTGAGGTAATATCTTTTATGAGACCCACTTCTGTTGGTGAAAGAGACAAGATTTTTAGCTACTCGGAGCTCTTCTTCAAGCCTGGGACATTCGGAGTCCCTTTCCAAGACCTGATGGAGAGCTCCCTGTGTAGAGCTAGCTTGTCTCTCTCACCAACAGACGCTGATCCAATAAAAGATATTCCCTCACCCACCTAGCGTCTCTCCTATAAAAGTTGGCATTGTTAATAGCAACAGCCGCCTGGGGATAGCAGGAGAAAAGCCTCTCTCCCAGGAATGGGGAGGAGGGTTGGTCCTAGGAGTTAAATGGATATTGCTTCCTAATCCTCAGGGTGGGAGAAATCACATGTGCTACTTCCTACCCCACCCCTGGGTGGAGGAGAGAAAAGGAGCGCCCAGCCAGGCTGGGAAGGCGGGTATGTCTATTTCTCAGGTGCAAGGGGGCGCCTCCCTTCTAGTGGTTCTAATTGTTCATTTCAAGTCAGACAACAATAATCCAGAGACAAGGTTGTTTGGGGACCTAGTAACAGGTTAATAGCACTTTTCATCCCCCGGTCCTAGGTTCAAATACATCCCAGGTTGGTAGTGACTAAAACGTGCTGCCCTCTGACGGCTCGTTTGACATGAGCATAGTGGTCTCAGCCCACCGCTTGGGCTCAGTCTACACACCCAGGCTCGGCTGCAGTTCAACTGTTTCAGTTAGGGGTGTGGCTTTGTTACCAAAAGAGTGACACTGGTACAGTAGTTACACAAGGAAAGCTCAGTGGTTTGAGCATTGGCCTGCTAAACCCAGGGTTGTGAGTTCAATCCCTGAGGGGACCATTTAGGGATCTGGGGCAAAAATTGGGGATTGGTCCTGCTTTGAGCAGGGGGTTGGACTAGATGATCTCCTGAGGTCCCTTCCAACCCTGATAGTCTATGAGCTTATTCCACTTGCCATACAGGAACAGCTATACGCCATTTACATTTACACCAGTATAACTGCCTCCACACTAGGGGAGGTGCACTGCTTGAAATATACCAGTGTAGTTAGAGTGGTACAACTCTGTGTGTAGACAAGGCCTTAATAGATAGCTATCCACCTCTCAGACTCCTGGCCATTGCATTAGGTAGGTCAAGGCTTGAGTGGCCCAGGCAGGAGGCCAATATTAGCCGCTGCACTTGTCATCTGGGAAAGCAGAGGATTTGTTTCCAAAGCTACCAACCCGGCACCATCCAGGTCATTAAATTAACTTGAAAAGAGCCATGTGGTCCCGTGACTAGGGCAATAGAGCTGGAAACCTAAGTTCTGTTGCAGGATCTGCCATTGGCCTGCTTGGTGATCTTGGGCAAGTGATCTGGGTGGGGAGACTCCACTGAAAAGTGCTGAGTAAATGCTAGCAATTATTACCCAGTAACACAACACAGAAAAGCTGCATACAGACTAGTGATCCATCTTTAAACCATTGTGAATAATTCTACACTCCTCAGTTAGGTTTCCTAATTGCATTGATAATTCCTGAACCAGAAAGCACATGAAAGGCCTTAAAATATATTTATGCAAATCCTACTGAAGTCCCAGGAAAGATGCTTGCATTTCTGAGGGCAGGATTGGGCCTCAGCTGTTTACCTCATCTTACAAAAGCTGAGCTCATTACATACTGGTAAATTTAAATTTGATTTATTACTCAGCATCACAGAGAGTTATGGCATATAATTAATATTTGTAAAATTAATTGCAGTTATTCATTTATCTGTCATGGCCTAATAATGCATTTGTATTACTCATTATGGATAGGTATGTCTGCATTAGAGGATTTAAAACTCACTTTTCATGGAAGTGTCATTGCTCAAAGCAAATCAAAAGAATAGAAAAAAATAAGCAGTAGAACCTAATTGTAAAGGTTTTTGTAAGCAGAATGGGTTTTACTTAGCTAATGGCATCCTTCCTCAATACCTTCCATAACACTTAAGAATATGGCGTATGTCAGTGATTGGTGTTTAATCCAGGTGGTAGTTCATTTTGTAATGTACTAAGGGCCCCGATCCTGAAATTGGATGTCTCTCCTAAGTACTTACATGACCTCCATTATCAGGGAATCTGCACACGTCCTAATCTTTCATGTATTCACCCTTACAAACCCCCTGTGTGCCAGGGCAATACTATTGCCCCCATTTTACAGATGGGGAACTGAGGCACAGAGAAGCTACGGGCCAGATTTTAAAGATGCTCAAGTGCCTAAAGATTCAGATAAGATATGCCTCTAGAGTGGAGTTTTCAAAAGCTTCTAGCAGCCTAACTCCCATGGGAAGTAGATGACCAACTACCTCAGAGGATCTGGGCCTAGGCCCTTCTGAAAATCTCACTAGACACCTATCTGCATTGCTATGTGCCTAAATACCTTTAAATATCTGGCCCTAAGTGACTTGCCTATGGCCACACAGGAAGTCTGTAGCAATGCAGCGAACTGAGGTCTCCCATCCTTCTTTTGCACGGGCAGAGCCTTGCACCTGTGCAAAGCCCTCCTGAAGTTAATGGGATTCTTTGCTGGTTTACCTGCATGGGTTCAAATGCAATACTGGGTTCTATGCTCAAAGTAGCCCCTGTGGCCCATAGGAGCTCTGTGGGTTTACGGAAGCATGGCTTAAGCAGAGAGGAACAGTGGAGGGATGAACACTGCTTTATGAGACATCATGCCCCAGTGAACTTGCAGGGAAATTCCCATGAGAATTCAACCAAGTTCTGCTCCTTGCCCTGCGCCTTGGAAGGGATGGGTAGGGTGCAGGAGTGAAACCTATAATAGCATTGCATTGCTACTGCTGGGGAAGGGAGGCCTGCAGAATAGTGCAGAGAGGTTGGCCATCCATGCTGATGGCAAGAGGTCCAGGGGATTTCCCATAATAACTATAAAACTCCCCTTCCATCTGAGTGATGCATCTTGGAGTGGGGGGAAGGAAAAAGCGAGGCCTAGTTGCTCAAGAACTGGGGAGTGGGGTTCTGTTCCTAGCTTTGCCACAGACTTTCTGCTCGACCTTGATCAAGTCATTTATATCACAATTTTAAAACTTGTGTGTGAATTTAGGCACCTAAATCCATAATCAGTCAGCTAAATCAGTGACCTGAGCTTCTGAGGTGCAGAGAACACTCAACACCCATTGAAGGGGAGAGAAGTTATGTGTGGCTGCCTGATGCATGGATGTAGGTGACTAAGGCCTGGCCTACACACGGTTGCACTGGTTCATCTAAAGGTGTGATATTAAGTTGCTTTCGCTAAAACTAGTGCAAGTTGTGTGCATAAAAAGCCCTATCTTTAAACCTCTAAGCTGGACCATTTTAGCCTTAGGCTCTCTGAGGCTCAGTTGTCCTGTGTGTAAAAGAAGCACCATGATACTTATCTGCACAACATCCCTGCAAGGTACTGTAATCTGTCTATCTAATCTGACCACCCATCACCGTAGCCTTGGGCGCATGGGACCCTAGTAACGAGCAAGTGTTGAAAGAATGCAGAATTGGTCAACGCTACAATCGATCAGCTGATGCTGCAACTCATGGTGTCGGATGCCATCAGATGCTCTAGGGACATCTGCATAGAACACCTCACCGGACATCAGCAATACCAGGAGGGATGAGCTGGAGTGCTAATGAGAAGTACAGTAAGGAAAATAACTAAAATACTTCCTTGATGGAGTTTCAGAGTAACAGCCGTGTTAGTCTGTATTTGCAAAAAGAAAAGGAGTACTTGTGGCACTTTAGAGACTAACCAATTTATTTGAGCATAAGCTCCTTGATGGAATGTATTTTCTAAATGGACAACCTACCCTAATTCTCAATTACTGATGGACAATCTTCACTCATTGATATAATTTTGCTTTCCACGACCAACTCTGTACAACTTCTCATGAGTGATGTACCTGAATACTTGGATGATAATATCTAAGCTGTAGTCTTAAATTTATTCATCTAAATTTGGGTTATTGCTGATTATGTACTATATGTAACAAATTACTTTTAAAAACAAAACTTTGTATTTGTGGATAATACAAGCACTATACCCAGATGTACAGAAAAAGGAACAGGAGTACTTGTGGCACCTTAGAGACTAACAAATTTATTTGAGCATAAGCTCAAAACAGACACTCTTTTTCCAACCTGTGTATTATATAATTTTAACATTAGCTTTAATAAAAATTTTTAACCTAAGCACCTGACGTTCCGTTCATTAACAACTGCAAAGTGCTTTGAGATCATCTTCAGATGGAATGCATTACAGAAGTCCAAAGTATGAAGATCTGAATGCTGATGCTATCTTACACGCTTCTTTGGATGTACATAATGACTAGTCTCCTCAGACAGAACTCTAATGTCTGCGTTAGCTCAGTGACACTTAGCACAATCTTGGGCTGTGATTAGTGCCCAATCTACCCTTTTAAACTTTGAAAACTAGTTCGTGGGTGGAAAAATTCCAAACATAGGTCACGTCTACACTAGTGGATTTACAACGGCACAGCTGTACTGATGCACCTGCGCCACTGTAAGATCACTTGTGTAGCCACTCTAGGTCTCCCACCCACAAAGCGCTGTGCAGACGAGGAGCGACATAAATTTTGCCTACATAAGTGTAGACGTGGCCTCATAATTATGGGCCAGCTTCATTCTGTGCCTCTGGAGCTGAGCTGGTCTGAAGACTGTGGGGGATCTAAAAAGAAATGTTAGCAAAGGACTGCGTTTACTTTTTTTTTTTTTTTTTAATATGCTAAAACTTCCCATTAACTTAAGCCCTTTCACAACCCCCCAAGACAGACGGACTGCGCTAATTGAGTGGTCTGCACTGGTACAAAAACCCCTGCACAGACGAGGCCTTCGTTAGGGGGATAGTCAACTCCTATTGGGGGAGCACATGCAGATGATCCGTACAGGTGAGATAAATTCAGCACTGTCAATAGTAAAACTCTCCTTGTGTTCAACGTTAGGCCAGTGCTGAGTGCTTTTGAAAACTGCCCTCTGTGCATTACAGAGTCATTGTCTATAATCTTTCCACTACCTAGTTTGGTTCCAGAGGCAAGGTCGGACAGTGTGATCCAGAGATCAAAGGGAGCTGGTTCATGGCAGCAGGCTGTACTAGTAATTCGCTGGTGGCCCTGGGTGCAGTATTTAAAAGTCTATGAAAACAAATGTTGCTGGCCCTTCTTCTGCTGAGAAAGCCTTGCCCACGAGTAGGAGCAACGGTCAAGTTTAGGTTGAGATTCGCTAACAAGTGCTGGCTTAGCCCAAATTAATCTGAACCGGCTTCCTGGTACAGATGCAGGATTATATCTTGACATCAATTGAACCAGTTGAGTGGCACTCTAAGCTCCACGTAGGCTAGAACAGAACCCGTTAAAATTGAGTCCTCTTATAAGGGCTGTTGTCAGTTTTAGCAGAAACCAACCAACCCCCGACCAAACTTCAATTCACTGCCCAGTTTGTATTTCACCAGAATTACATTCTTTTTCTTTATGCATTTGGTGCCAGTGCAGGGGACAGACTGGAAGCCCCAGGGCTTGTCTGCTCTCAGTTTTTGCACCACATTTAACCACTTTGGTACCAAACCAAATTAGATCTACATAAGCACCTTTACTGTGCCCACTGTAGAGGCTTGTGGTGGTGTCACTAAGTCAGTTTTATCTTTTTAGTTAAGTTGCAGAAAATATTGCCAGTAGACCAGTCTTGTATAGAGCCGGCGCAAAGATACAGGTAAGGCTGCTCCTTCAGCCAGGTGGGATGGACCCCTCCCCCAACCTCCCATCACACTGGGCTTGCTCCTTCTGCTAATAAAGTCAGTGACAAAAGTCCCAGGCTTGAGATGGAGGATCAGGCCTAGTGTTCTAGAAACAACTAATCAGTTTGGTTCTGGCACACGATTCAGTCATTCTGCAGCAGAAACAGTGGAATTTCCACAAATCTACCTGGACCAAAAATCACAATTTCTCCCACAAAAGTGCTTTTGCTATTGAAATTGTCCCTTTTGTTTCCGCCCCCGCCAGATCAGCTTGCAATAATATCTGTTTGCCTGTGCAGAGCAGGCCTTGGTGGTTTTGCACCAGATCCTGATGCTGTTTTCAACAATTCCCCCGTGGGAAAAGAAGATATCAGTGCTTGGGAAATGACTGCGTGGTGAAAGAACATTTTGCTAGATTCTGACCTCAGTCATACCTCTGTAAAAAGCTGAAGGCAACTGAGATCAGAACCTTGGCTATTACGGCCAGAAGTCCCAACTCCAGCCTAAAAGTGCTGGCTGTCCTGGCCTCTGGATAGGTCAGAAGACCAGACAGTTTCCAGTTCTTGCCTCTCTCTCTAATTTAAAGCTCTGCTTCTTGACTTGAAAGCCACATCTGACATCCAGAAGGATATAACTTCAACTGGATTGCATGGATTCAAGAGAAGGGTAGAATCTGGACCACAGCATTCAATTAATCAGCCCCATTTCTGCTTCCCTCCCTGCCAATTTCTATAAGGGGCGTCATTTTAGAAAAATTCAGGGGGGTGGGGGAGACAGAGAAGTTGTGTCAAGTATAGAACATTATATGGAATTGTATCCTGCAAAGTCAGGATGGGGTCAGGGAGAAAACCAAGATCGGGTGGAGCAACTGCCTCTTTTGCCCCATAGCAAATGACACCCCTGGTTTCTGTCAGCCCAGTAGCTGACCTCTCCCAGTCAATCTTTCCCAATCACATCACCACTCAGGCTACCAACTCGAAACACAACAAGCTAAGATAACGAGATAAGCACCCAACCCAGCATTCCTTCCACACCCAGAACTCCCAGCAACTGGGTGGGGAAGGCCCAAGAGAGCCTTAACACTTCAAACTGCCTGTGTTGTGATACCGGGACATCACTGAAAAGCCTTTTGGGCTACCTGGCAGCTAAATCTCTCTGCATGGTCTTGTGCTGATTTTTGCTCGCCGGCTTGGTGACTGGCCTGGAGTGGTGCACAAAAGGCTGTATGACCTCCGCTGACTTCAGGCACCAGCCAAAAGAGACACAGAAAACAAACCCAGTGCCCTGCATTTAAAAAGGCCAGGTCTCTCATGCGCTGAGCCTGCAGTGTGCATTTTAAACATTTAAGAGTTAGGCTGGATGCAAGCACAAAGGCACCTGTTATGATGATGTTGTGTGCGACTGCCTCTGCGAGAGAGACAGCTTGCAAACTGTTCGCGTTCCGTAAGGCACAGCATAAATCTATCGAATGTAACCAGTGCACTTCGGTAAGAATATGCTATACGTAGGTTCGAATAGAATGAAAGGGCTGAATAAATCCCATGGCCAATTACATGGTCACTGAGTCGTGAAAAGACAGCGCTCCTGGAATTTTGCAGCTGCTAGTGGATTCAAACAGATGCAGCACAGAAGCAACAAACCCAGCTACACGTTGTTCCCATTACGGAATTGCAGTAGAAATTAGATAAATTTCCAACAGGCAGGCAAAAAATAGCATATGGGGTGGTGCTGGTGAAATACAGGCAGTGATTTTGTTGCATTGTCTCGCCTTTTCTTTGGTCTGTTGAAGAGCATCACTTCAGTTTTCCATTTTACCGTCGTCAAGGGTAGACAGAGGAAACCGTTCCTTTTGTTTTAATGAAATTCATGTTGTTAAAGGACATGGGATGAGTTGAAGCCCAACATTTAAATTCAGTGATTTGTTTTGGTTTTTTTAATTGAAATGCCAAGCACTGTCCTGAGTAGAAGCACTTTTGGGGGTTGAAAAGAAATCAATAAAAAGTTCGTTTCTGTTACAAACCAGCCTGTCCCCTGCAGAGTTGTAAACTCAAATGCTGAGACCTTATCAACAATAGAGATGACGGCAGTTTGCCCCCCGCTCCCCCCCGCCAGGACCCACAGATCCCCACAGGCATTCCACGACATGGATAGAAAATCTCCCACAGTGCACACATCAGAGAGCTCTGGGATACAGACCCAGAGAACACTGTGGTGGGCTGTAGCTCGCGAAAGCTTCTGCTCAGATAAATTGGTTAGTCTCTAAGGTGCCACAAGTCCTCCTTTTCTTTTTGCGGATACAGACTAACACGGCTGCTACTCTGAAACCTGTGGTTTAATCGTTCAAGCAGCGCACTTCCTGTGGCTGTAAGGCAAAAATACAGGTGGCCGCAGAACACGAGTTACTACAGAGATTATGACACACTGCTCTGAAGAGAACTCAGTGGACAGAGCACTTCAGTGGGACTCAGGAGACCTGGTTTCTATTCCCAGCTCAGCCACTGGCTGCTGAGTGACATGAAGCAAGACATGGTGCCGCTTTGTGTCTCAGTTTCCCCATCTGTGAAATGAGGATCATGCCACTGTGTAAAATGCTTTGAGCTCGATAGATGGAAAGCACTATACAAGATTATTATTACTACAGTTAATCTAAGCCAGTAGGGTAGCACCTATGTTCCTCTGAAAAAAATACAGAAGCACGAAATCACTTTTGCTTTAATCAGAGCAAAATAATTATTTTACAAACGATTGAGAGCTCTAGTGTAGACAAGGCCTGAGGTGGGGCAGGAGAATCAACAAGAAAAACTTATTGGAAACAGAAGTGAAACTGACCAGTCTATGACAGGTTTCAGAGTAGCAGCTGTGTTAGTCTGTATCCGCAAAAAGAAAAGGAGGACTTGTGCACCTTAGAGACTAAAAAATGTATTTGAGCATAAGCTTTCATGCTGAAAGCTTATGCTCAAATACATTTTTTAGTCTCTAAGGTGCACAAGTCCTCCTTTTCTTTTTGACCAGTCTATATTCAATGTCCAAGCTGAACTCACAGCCATTAGATGTGGAAAATAGCCATCAGGGGCCAGTACATCCCTCTGCTGATAAAGGATTATGCCCTACATATTCTAGTGCTGTGTCCAGTCCTACTTTAAATAGCGGAAGTGTTGAGATATTTTATTTGGGATAGCCTAAGGCCTAAACCATGGCCCCCAGCCTGCCTGCACAGCCCCTTCTCCCCATCCCGCTTCCCCTTCTCCCCGAGACCCCGCGCTGCCTCTTCCCACCCCCCACCAAGACCCTGCCCCCCATTTGCTTCTCTCTGCCCCCTCCCCTCCAATCGCTTGCCCTTACAGCCGATAAAAAGCTGGGTCCCTGCCCCATGCATCATCCAAAAGGTTTTGTCTCTCATTTAGCACATCCCTCCGTTATTTTGAGGACTTTCATTTCCCTCATTAGTCATCGCTTTGGGTATGAAGCACAGAGCCTGCATAGCTCTGCACTATTGTCATGAATGTTGCAAGCACAGGACACGTGATCCTCCGGTATTTGCAGAGCTGTAAGAAGAGCCTTGGGGAATATGAGGATTTCCAGGTGGTCAGATTTTGGTGGGACATAGTGAGGACCAATCTAAGATTGGTGGTGGTGTTCCTGGAGCAGCTGCTAATGGCGTAGCGCTGCTTCTGGCCCTGAGACATGAGCGTTGTGATGCAGGCTTGGGATGATGAACTTTTGGATGTGCAATGCCACATTCCTGAATTTGGGTTGAGCTTGGTCCAGCCCAAGGGCACCAGAAAGAGAGCTGCACTGACAGTAAGGAAGCAAGTGGCAATCACACCATGGAAGCTTGCAATGCCAGATTGCTACTGGTCAGCGGGAAATCATTTTGGAGTTGGAAAATCACACGTGGTTATTATATCCTGGGGCCCCAGTCCTGATTATAGTCTATCATTCAGTATTGAGGTAACCCTCAAAAATATTTTCATCACTGTGATATTTGTTGTCCTCTCTCATGAGCAGGGACCTTAGAAATCTACCAGCAGAAATGGGAAAGCCCACGAATCCCAAGCATGTAGGCCCAGATCCGCACAGGTCATTAGACGCCTAATTCCCAGTTGCCTGACTATCTGTGAGGCTCAGGACATTAGGGTCCACAGGTAGATTTCTAGATCATCTACATTTTAATTTTTTAAAAAGTAGCTTTCTAGCCCATTCCGCTGTGTAACTAGCCTTGATAATGCAAACATGACCAACTGGTTTGGGATTCTGCATTCACAATGAATACCATTAGAGAAGTGTTATCTTTCCTTCCCTAGTTACCTCAATGGGCTGTTAACATTGAAGACTACTTATGGTCCCTTAAGTGCCAACATTGTCAGGCATTTCACAGTTGATCTTGCTAACAAATATCCAGCTAATGCACTTATCCCCTGCAAGGAGAGGTTAACCTGCCCAAATTGACATTCCATAGAAAGAAGCTGTTATTTTCAATACAATAATTGTTGAATAGTCTATGAAAATATTCTATTAAGCAGTTTTTGCCACCCGCCTTTAACAGTTAACAAAAATGAATGCCAGCAATGCCATAAACACAGTGAGAACCCCAAAGTACAATCACTTGCAAAAAAAACAGCACACCTGTCGTCCCCCCCCTGTGTTTTTTAATATTAACATTTGATAGACATGCCTGCTTTGTTAAATATATGTAATCAGAGATCTCACTCGATGTAATAAGGTCACTGTTCTGTGCATCATGGGTAGAGTTAAAATGCTTATTCTGTAATTTGGTAATGCACTGCTAAATACGAAGATCTGATGACTATATTACAGTGTAATGCTTCTCTAAACAAAAGCTCACTGTTTTAATTATTATTGTTCGTCTCTGATATTTACATGGCCAGGATATGCAAATCTGTTAAAACATCCCTAAATTAATAGTTATAAATAAATACCCGTGGACAGAGTGAGGACCCTTAGGTGTCGTTTGTAGGATGATAGAGATAATGTTAAGATTTTGTGTGTTTTCTATTAAACTTAGCCACAGGAAGGGTCATATAAAGAAATGACTGCTGGGCCTACACAAAAAAATATATATTAAATATGATATATTTAATTCTGTGAACTGGATTGTACATACAGAGTTACAAACACCGAAGTTATGAACTGACCACGCAACCACACTCCTCATTTACCTCCGGAAGCATGCAATCAGGCAGCAGCCAAGCCAAAAATGACAAGAAAAGCAAATACAGTACAGTATTGTATATTTAAAGGGAACTATAAAGGGAAAAATATAAAGGGAAAGTTTATAAAAAGATTTGACAAGGTAAGGACATTTTCTGTGCTTGTTTCATTTAAATTAAGATGGGTAAAAGCAGCATTTTTCTTCTGCGTCGCAAAGTTTCAAAGCTGAATTAAATCAATGCTCAGTTGTAAACTTTTGAAAGAACTATAACTTTTTGTTCAGAGTTACGAACATTTCAGAGTGACGAAAAACCTCTGTGCCCGAGGAGTTCGTAACTCTGAGGTTCTACTGTCCGTGTATGCTACACTAATGGTTCTTGTGCCTGTTGCATTATGGCGTATACATACATGTGCACTTATAATTGTGTGGATGTTCACACACTCCTTTCTACCTTCAGAATGCAGCCATCTACCTAGGTAATCAGGTTACTGTATTTTTGTATGGGCCCCATTGTCTGTTGCTGTCACATGCAATATTTTTTCGAAACATTTGACGGCAAGCTCTTTAGAGCGGGGACTGCAGAGAAATCCTGGCCCTATTGAAGTCAATGGGTGTTTTCAATGAGTTCAGTGAGGCCAGGATTTCCCCATCTGTCTTGTTATATAGACCCAAGATTTTAAGGCAAGAAGAAACCATTATGATAATCTAGACCGATGCCCTGCCTATAACATAGCACGGTCCATAGAATTCCATCCATTGGTTTCTACAAAGGATGGAGTTATGCTTCCCTACTCCATAAGTGAACACTGTTGAGCCCAATACTTGTTATCTGTACTATGAGGCAGTCACCTACCCCGCTTCAGGACAATGTAATAAATACTAATGCAGCCAACCAGACAAAGATATCAACAAGAGAAACCCTTGCAGAAATTCAGCAGCTTTTGGCTAGTGCCTTTCCCTGCCCTCCCATAGCAAGACTGAGGAGAAATACCACCAGATCTCTCTTGTCCCTGCTCATTAGCCACAAAAGGGTTTTTTCTGTTGTGCCGGCACTTTGCTGGAGTCTGGTTGGGCTGCATTGAAACAGGGAACGTATGACAAACAAAAATTGCATCGTTCCCTTTCCAGCTTTATATCATCCTTGGCAGTGAAACATGTCCATTACGAGGTGATAAACTTATTTCACTCCATTATCTTTGGCTCTTCCCCTTTCATCACCATCAGCATCATCTCCCTCTTGGCTTTTTTGGTCTAACCACCCTGACCAAACTTGTTAAATGGACTCAGAAAAGAAGTTGGGGTTCTATTTGTCACTGTGCTGTTTGCTCTACTAATGCTCCTTGTGCCTGCGACAAGGGGCGAGAATGAGGTTTGTGATTCGATCAGAAAAGCACAGAATTAAATCAGGACTTCCTTCTCCCTTTCTAGGCGTCTATTCTGCACTCACCACGGCAGCATCTGAGCGCCTTATTACAAGGAATGGCTGGAGTCTCAGTTGGTGTAGAGCCAGAGTCGACATTTTCGCTCCCTTACATGCTTTGGGCCACCTCCCTCTTTGCCACCCTTCACAACGGGCAGAAAATCTTTTGTGATGGAATTAGACAGGCACAAGTGGTGATATACCATTCAGTTTAAAGAAAAGGAGGACTTGTGGCACCTTAGAGACTAACAAATTTATTTGAGCATAAGCTTTCGTGAGCTACAGCTCACTTCATCAGATGCATTCAGTGGAAAATACAGTTTAAGTATATCTGTATTACATCAAAGCTAGACCTAATGCTTCACAAGCACGTAAGGAAACAAGTCCCTTCCCTGAAGAGCTTGTAGGAAAAAGCAGGCAAGTATGGGAAGAGTGAGGTGCAAGATCAAATGAAAAGTAACAGTGGTTATTTTTGTCAGATGCTTTGGAGGCTATGTCACAAGGTAAGGAGGTGGGTAGATATGGCACATACCCTCAACAGGCCACAATGGGAGCACAGCATGCCTGCTGCAAATGGTTTTAACAGAAGGGTTTCCTGACAAAGTCTTTGTTGGGTATGTCTCTACTGCACAGTTATCATAGGCTCTTACTTGGGTGTTGCCCCTAACCCAGTTTCCATCCATATACACAAACCTCCCCCCTCCCCAAGTTTGGTGGTGCTTTCAGTTTGGGCTAGCTGGCCCAATAGCATACGGGCTGAGTGCTCCTAATCCACCCCCTTTGCACTGTTTTGGTGGGGAGGAACCCTAGGACACAGCAGTTTCAGAGCAGATAAGGGCAGAGATGGAGGAGAATGTAGGTCAAGGAGATCAAACACATTTTTTCTTACTGTGGAGCAGAAAGCTGAAGAGGAGAAGCTCCCCCCGCCCACACCACCACCCCCCTTGACAGGCAAATAATGGGCTGTTTCATTGCTTTTCAGGGCCATCTGTTCCAGCCCGGGGTGTTCTGACAGTCAGCGAGAGGTCGCAGGGGAAAAGAAAGACGACCCTGGACAACCTGCTGCAGGAGATGCAGAAGAACTTTGCCAGCAGGTCAGACCAGCCTTTGCAAGTTCAAAGGGAGATTCTGGAGCAGGACTGGTAGAAGCAGGCCATGCTGGGAATGGAGAAAAAGATGGCAGTGGACTATATCAAGCACGACTGGGTGATGAAGGAGCAGGATCACCAGTAGCAAAGGGAACTGTTCAAGTTGCTGCTTGGCATGACGACCAGCAGGCAGCTGAATACACCAGCCCAGACCAAAGACCCTGTCCCAGTCCCACCTGCTCCAATGACCTCCCCTTTACACTACCACGTCGTGCAGCCACTGGGAAATTCTAGGCAGGGAATGAGCCAGTCAATGCCGTCCCTGGAGGGAAGTGCACATGGGTAGATAAGTACACCCAATACATTCCACCCCAGTGCATCCTAGGGGAAGGAGAACAGGTACACTGATGATGGGCAAGTCCATTCCAGGGGACATTGTTCTCCTGGGTTTTATTTTCTGGTTTGCTTTCTTTGCTCATTGGTTTGGTTTGTGGCAGCCGGATTGCCTGTGTTGTTGACTTTTAATCAATTGCTTTGCTGTTCAATACCTCGGCGCGTGAGTGTTTGGGAAACAGTAAAAAGACGGGAACTTCAAAGCAGAGATTTGAATAAAGTCTCAGATTTACAATGCAGAAAACATTCAATTGGTACAGCATAATAGTGTTGTGCTCACACTATCCCTTATCCCAAAGACGGGGGCACACAGGGTATCCCTTACTTCCCTCGTTCTCTTGACCCAGCCCCAGTTAGGGTGCACTTTCTGTTTGTCTGTACCAGACCTGTAAACCAGCACAGGGCAAAGTTCTCCCCCTGCTCCTCACTTCCCTTGTGCAGTCACAGCACACCCCAACAACAATGGCATTACACACTGGGGTCCAAATGGATTTGTCGGCGGTGCCATCCTGCCTGCAGTCAGCCAAAGGCACATTGCACCACCATCCCGCTCAGGGTGTAATCAAACCTTTTCTGCTAGGTGCTCTCATATCAGGGCAGGGCTTCCTGAGCCAGGGCAGTAGAGGATACGCGGGGTCTCCCACAGTAACAGTGGGTACACACAACCCTTGATGTCCATATGATTGGGTGGGAATAAAATCCCAGCTTGTACCAGTTTGAAAATGCCAGTCCTCCAAAATGCCAGTCCCACCCTGTGTCCAACAGTGGAGTTCATGAACCTCCCTCTATTGTTGGCCAAGGCCCATATAATGCTTGAGTAGCATTCTTTCCAGTTTACAAAGCCACATGCACCTTGGAGGGGGCAGACAATGGACACGTGTGTCCTCCATGACACAGCACAGTTCAGGAAGTCAGTTTGCTCAAAGTCCACTGCCGTTTCAGGGCTTTTGCTCTCACTGAGGGGGAACTGCTGCAATAATTGCCTTGCAAACCTCCATCACCACTGCACTCACAGCTGACTTGCCATCTCCAAACTGAATAGTCACTGACCTGTACCAATCTGGAATAGTCAGCTTCCAGATGGCAATAGCAACCCACTTCTGGACTAGCACGGACTCCCTCATCTGCAGATACTGGCACTGAAAGGCTGGGGAGCGTTCCTCAGAAGTTCTGGAACTACTACCGGCCATCGCAAGCTCTGCAGGACAATGCAGTCACCGCACTCTGCTTGTGGTTCTGGTCCAGAACTGCCGGTCAGCACAGGAAGATTCCACAGCTAGTACAGCCTGCCTGCATCAGCTGTCTCCACTGCTCCATGTTTGCATGCAGCCTGCATGATCTCCTCACCAAGGCACATCACTGTCTTTTCAGAGGGACAAGCCAGTGCTGAAATCCCCCCCCCTCCACCACCATGTCTCCTGACCTGCATCTGCCTCCTGCTGCCAAAATGAGAGCAGAATTAGTGCCAACCATTGGAACAGGTTAGGGTCCTGAGCTTGATCCGTGCCACAGAGGGGCCCCAGAAAGACCATTAAGTTCTCCCACAATATACTTCAGAAGGAAGCCTAGAGCACTGCAGTGCAGTGAAGCACTAAGAACCATGGCATATGTCTTAGTGTTCCACATAAGGGACCGCAGCACCAGTCTGGGCTCAGCAACTCCAATATGGCTTTGCAGTGCGGCCCCTCTGTGATGACTGATATGTGTGTTGCTTTCCTGCTCACACCCGGGTTAGGCTTACCCAAGTGTCAATTGCTCTGCAGTGACGGCTTCCCCTTTGCGCAGAGAGGGTTTAGAATCCCAGTAAGAATCCAGCCTTTGAACCCCCGAAAATCAGAGTTTGTTGGGAGAGAACTGTGCTACAATGACACAAATGGGGGAGAAGGAGAAACCACACAGAACCCTAGTCTTGAGAACAGCTTAAAAAAAATCCCTTTGTGTAAAACACAATAGAGTCAACTGTTTTTAAAGATGGTTTCATAGCACGGAGTGCAGCGAGGGGACCCTATTGTTCCTTCAGCCACTCATGCAGCTCATGGTGCAAGTTTGTCAGACTACACATAAATATATACATATGCACACGTAAAGTAAGATAGGTACACACACATTTTTATTGATTTCTTTACTGCAGCTTAATACAATGTTGTAAGGAAGTGAGAATTAATTCATGCTTAGACAATGCTCTCCCAGCCTTGTACAGCTCAGAAAAGAGACTCAGAAAACAACTGCTTTATATACTGATGTTCACAAAACAACAATTCCTCTTTGCCCCAATATGGAAAGTATAAAACATCATTTCTTCTTCACATTTGTATCAAGGACTTTCAAGTGTCACTTTGCAATGTACAGAGTGCCCATGAAATGAAATGTGCTCAGTGAGTCTAAATAAAAGAACTGTAGGCAGAAGTATTTCTTCTTAATTTTGGTTTAATAATATGGGACTTTTCTGTCAAGAGAACTTGTTATAGTACAATGAAAATGAAACCAACACCAAAGGGCTAAACCTGACTTCTTTACTCAGGTAAAGTTCCCATTGACTTCTGAGAGACGTTTTTTCTTGTGTAGGGCATTCAAGAACAATCGCTAAACATGACTAACAAACAGCCACAGCTATGCTCTGACTCTTCCCTTTGTGTCAAATATATTTATATCATTTGTGAAACCAGTACAACATGCCGTGAATGGGGATGTATGAAATTAACAATCTCAGCCTGGTGCGAACGCACACAGCAGAAAGTACTGCACAAAAACGTTTACACAGAGTTCTTTCCTATGGGCGGTATAGAAAGACACATGATATTCTGCTAGAGAGGCAAATACAAAAGTTTGCCAAGGCCAGAAGCCTCAGTCACAAGCTGCAGTAAAAATGTAAATGACAAACTCACAAGTTACAGTACTGTTGAATTTCCCCTTATTCTCTGGACTCCAGGTCACCTGGCCCATCTTCTTTGGGCTGGTGTATGCATGGGATTTGGGTGTATGCATGTAACCACAGCAATTTAGTTACACTAGTGCTAACCTCAAATGTAGACGTACGTAAACCAGGTTAAAGCACACTTAAACTGGTTTAGCTTCATCTAGTAACCTTCCAAATTCAACTAACCTGGTGTAAACCCAGTTTAAAATCAATTCAGCAGCAATGGTGCATGATTTCTTATCTAGACAAGCCTCCTGAGATTGGCTGCCCTCTCTCAAATAAAGGTAAATGAATTCAATTTAATCTGGTTTGGTATTTATATAGCCTCTGTCAGAGCAGTATCAGAGTGCCCTCCAGGTATTTATAGATTTATTCGCAAAGTATCCTAGTGAAGTAGGGAAGGATTTACAGGCATAGAGAGATTAATGCTTGTCCAAGGTCACAGATCTATGGAAGAGGAGGGAACAGAACCCTGATCTCCTGAGGAGAAATTGACTGGGATAGTGACTCCAGAATAGCTCCCCATGTGGACTCTGTTTTGGAACAAAAGTCACTTTATTCCAGAATAATTACTGCACTCAGCAGTAACAATAAAAAGTCACCCTGGGAGCTATTCCAGAATACTTACTGTGGCCTAGCCTTTTCCAAAATAGCTAGTCTGGTCAATTTCCCCATGTAGACAAGGCCTTAACCAAAAGGCCACCCTTCCTCCCTGCAGAAGACTTGTCAAAAACAAAAAAAAATGCATCCGAATTTCAAAAATCTCTACTGCAAAGATTTTAAAGTTTTTCTTTTTTCCTTCCAGCATCCCAGACACAAAGGGACTGACTCTGAACCATTGTATGCCATTGATTCCAGTGGAAACAGGATTAGGCCCTAAGTAGGCACACGGGGACAGTCAAAGTGATCACATCATTCAGACAGGCACTTGTAGAGAATAATTGGTACTAAAGTGCACACAAGTTGGACAGAGCCTCAAAGCAGTCATATTATTTTGTTTCTGCAGTTTTATTCGCTCCTGTTAAAGAATCTGTTTTTTTCTTCATTTAACATAGACAGATTGAACATTTTAATGGAGGTGTTTTGTAGCCAATATATAGGCTTAGTGATCTTAAAGAAGTACATTTTCTTCCTCTCATTTCTGATATGGAAATACCCTGATCTAACGAATACTTTAGATTTATGTCTGTTAATCAAATGCCTTTTCACACTGAACTTAACATTCATCTCTCCCTACATAAAGGAGCGTTAGAAACAGAGAAAGTGAGTGAAAAAAGAAATCTAAAAATCCTACAGACATTCTTCACCAGTGCCTTTATGATTGATCCCTCTGCTAATTTTCCATTATTTTTTACCTCCTCCCCACACCTAATTTTTAAATTGAAAAAGGAGTTTCCCTTACTGTTTTTGTTACATCAAATGCACTTTACAGCCCTTTGGGGGAGGAAATAGTCTTCAAAACGTAACCCGAGATGCTGCAGGTATTTTGGAATCTGCAGACAGAGTAGCACCCAGTGTAATTTTCCCTCTTCCTTTCAACAGGTTGTTAATGCAGCAGGTTAAATATTGTTACCACATTTAAATGCTAACACTATTAACCAAGACACTGCTGATATTCTATCCATTTAGCCAGGGATGCTGGAGTCACCTGTGCTGGATTTGAAAGAAATGGTACAGGGGAATAAGGCTGCAGGTTTTCACTATGAAAACACCTGATTATATAATGACAGGTTTCAGAGTAGCAGCCGTGTTAGTCTGTATTCGCAAAAAGAAAAGGAGTACTTGTGGCACCTTAGAGACTAACCAATTTATTTGAGCATAAACTTTCATGAGCTACAGCCCACTTCATCGGATGCATTCAGTGGAAAATGCACTGAATGCATCCGATGAAGTGAGCTGTAGCCCACGAGAGCTTATGCTCAAATAAATTTGTTAGTCTCTAAGGTGCCACAAATACTCCTTTTCTTTTTGATTATCTAATGAGTATATAGAGATTAAGCATTTCAGGGACCATAAACGCTCAGTGGGAGGGGAAGATACTCAGTACCTGGCAGGATTAGGTCCATTGGTGAGTTCTGTGCAGCATTTATAACTGTTTACAGTTTAATTTGTTAATCCGATTTCTCCTATTTCCAAAGCACCAGCCCTCACTGACAATGTGCTGAACCCTGTGACACCAGCGTGAATCCGGAGTAGTCAAGGGGTTCCTAGAGGCACATGCTGGCCTGTCTGAGATCAGAATCTGTGCCTCTGTTCAGAGTAAGTTTGAAGTTTAAAAGCAAATCCCAGCACAAGCAAAATGTCTTAATTGTGTGCAAGGAAAGCATTTGCCCCTCCACCTTTGCCTAAGAACCAATTTTACGGAGTTATTTTGTTTGTTTGGGGGGCTGGGGTGTGAGAGGGAGCGTGAGAAATGGCAGCCCCCAGGAAAGATGAAAAGCTGCCGGTCAAGTTTTCCCTTTCAGTTTGATACTGTCCCCTCAGGTCTGGGACATGCCAGTGTGATGGGGGCAGTTTCAGAGCACACACACACACACACCCCCGGGAGCAAGGTCGGGGGTAATTTTTCCGCCTTCCTCCCTTGCATAAACCTGGCTCCATATCCCTCTTCTACAAGAAAAAGGGAAGATTCCCCTCCACCCCCAAAACTAGGGCGCTGGGGACCTCGGTGTGAGTTGAACAATATTTTGGAAGGAAAAGAAATATTGTGTCTGGCTTATTCTGAAAGCAGTAGACGAGCAGGAAGAAAAGGACACCCAGGGGACACAAACAGGTAGGCCAGTCAGTGTTCACTCCGGAGAGCGCTCTCCATTGAACTCAAAATGTGGAGTTCTGCTTAAAAATTAACAGCACTGCCCGGCCTGGAGCAGAGAGGGAACTAGCCGGTTCTCTACGCCAGCAAAGCCAAAAATTGCTGTCTAGGAAAGCCTCCGATAGAGGGGGATCCACGGCTCGTGAAGATCCACTTATAACGGGGCAGAATTACCGGGGTGAGATAGTTCCGAGCTCGGGCACGCAGCTGTAATCCCATGGCTCGCAGCGGAGTTTCACCTGTTTACACTAGGTCTGAATTGGGTCTAAGGTCCTCACGGGTGTGATTACACGCGTTCTGGTTTCGAAGGGAGCCGTTCTTGCGGGAGGACTCCGCACCCTTTCATCGCAAAAGAGCTTGTGCGGTTCTGCCCGCGGGCGATAGAAAACCATCCTGGGAGAGTGATTTCGCACGGCTTGTTCGCTCCCAGCAGAGATGAGAGCTGCAGCTCAGCCCGCCTGGCCTTGTCTGTCCCCTGATCACCGACCCAGGAGCTCCAGGGCCTGGGTTACAAAGGCGAGGACAGGGCTGCTCTCTCCTTGCAAGAATGCTTCCACCCCAATGGTGGGGTGACACACTGCGGGTTCCTTTCCCCGGGGCCCCCCCTTTCAAAGCCAGCAGCGATGGGTAGAGAGGGAGAGCGCTCCGAAAAGGAGAGGGTACAGGAGGGAAGGGGGGTGTCTGCGTTTAGAAGCAGAGGCGTCAGGTTTTCCAAGCTGAAAAGCTCCCCCCGCCCCCTTTCTGACTCATGCATTTTGTGCAAAACATTTTAATAGCAAGTGTGGGTGCAAAGTGTTTTAGGGGCCGCAGGCCGGGGGCTGCAGGGGAAGAGAGATCGTCCCTCGGCAGACAGCTGAGGGCGGTGGGGCCTGGGGGCAGCTTGGCGCCCACTCTTGTTTTGTCTGGTGTACTTTCCCTTGCCTGCGCTTCTCCAGAAACGAACACAAAACATACAGGAGGCTCAGGTGGTGCGAGGGGGAGCTGGGCCCCAAGGAGAGGGGTAATAAAATAATAAATAAATCCCCTTTTCGTAAAAGAGTTATTACCATCAGGCGGCGTTGTTTCTTTAATCGAGCGCGGAGAGGGTGTTGCCCCAGGAGGGGGAAAAAAAAACCCAACCTCCCTCAGCACCAGCCCCGCGAAGGAAGGCGCAAGGGGCCGCTGAGTTTAGGCGACATCTCAGTATAAAGCAGGTGTTTCCTATTTAAAAATAAACGCGTGCGCTCCCGACCAGGGAGCCCCCCAAACGCGGGTGGAACCCCGCGACCTTGACCAGAGCGCTGCAGCCCCTTCTGCCCCGAGCAGAGCCAGGGCCCCGCGCTCCTCTTGCGAAAGGAGGGTTTAAAAGACTTCGGTCGTTGACCAGGCAAACTCTGGCGGCAGGGAAAAGTCTGAAATTAATTACCAAGTCTCCTCGTGAGACTCGTGCTTCTTGAGTTGGGTGGGAAATTACCTCTAGTGGGTAAAATGCAGCTTGGAAGGGCAAACGCTCTTCACAGCTTTTTGTTTGAGGGGCGAGGAAAAATATTTTAACCTTACTCCTGTGCCATACAGCGAAGCCCAGAGAAAGTGGAGTTTAGCGCTCTGTGATCGTCACAAAAGGAGACCCCCCTTTCTCCAAAATCCTTCTTTCCCTTAGGCAAGCCAGCTAGAGGCAGGCGATGAGTCAAAATTAAGAGGCTGATAAAGACTCGGCTCGAACCAGCCTCGTGTAAACGCCAGGATTTGTGTTTTTCCAACAGCTTTGGCTAATAAAACTCTCTCACGCAGAAGAGCGAAGTAGGCACAGCAAGGTTGGCGTAAAACAGACTCAAGCCACGTGAGAGATTTTGTTTTCCCACTGCCCTGAGACATACAGAGTAACAGGTGCCAAACGCGAAAGGAGCAGAAAATGAGTTTACGCAACATCAGTTAAATTAAAAAACAAAAAACAGAAACACCCACACAACGATTGGATATTAATTTGATAAAGCCCCAGGAGTGAATTTCTGTGCGAACGAAATGGCGTTAATTCGGTTTTCAAAAACACACGGAGTCGGCAGGACAGCTCGATTTACACACAAACCTCGCTCCTATCATTTCAAAACGACTTTAGGGACGAGCTAACTGCTGTATTTTTAGGATAAACGAAGTGGGAACCGGTTAACTGTTCTGCGAACCCTACAGCCAAGACCGTGCTGGAACTTATGGTGCAGACTAAAAACACGAGAACCGCCCGCCCGAAAAGATGACAGGATTTTGAATACAATCGAATAAAGATTTCTCCCAGCTGAAGAGAGCTCAGCCCACCTTTCCTGGGTGCACAGCCCCCCCCCCCAGACAGAATTTAAAGCGGCATCTTTCAGCCGCCACACGCAGCCGGCCAGCTAGGAACGCGAAATGCCTCGTTGGAGAGGCAACAAGTGGCTCCTACTTTTAAAAGTAAGCGAGGCGGTGAGTATATAAATCGCCAGCCGCTCTGCTTCCTAAGCCCTATTCCCCTCCCCGGCACGAGAAACTAAACCCAAGGGACCCGCTGTTCCCCCCCAAAACACAGCGCCTGGTTGAGGAGAGATCGGGACTGCCAGAGGTGAGGGGCAGGGTTTAAAGCATTCGCTTTAAGCGTTCACCGACCCGGGAAGCGGACTTCACCCTTCACACGGCCCTATTGAGCTCTGCGCGTCAAACCCCGGTCTAGACCTCACCGCGCTGTTTTCTAGCCCCGACATTTACATGTGTCCCAAGTAACAGGCTGGAGGGAGGCACTTACTCTGAGAGTTTGAGCAGGGCACCGTGGGGCTGCACCCCCCCCCCCAACGTACAAATCGCCAGGAGCCAAGGGAGGTGCCCGTTATAAAATTTATTGATCTCTCTTATTCGGGGTGGGGGTGGGGGAGAAGGAGCGTTTCACAAGCTAAAGTCTTTTAAGAAACCGGAGAGACAAACTAAAGCGTTTCTGGCGTGGTAGGGTCAAAACGGCGTCACAGTGAAATTCACAAACCGAGTTACAGAAGTTTACAAGCTTGGGGGGGGGGGGGGGGGGAGGGAGAACAAAAACAAAAACACACAACCCAAACACACAACTTACTATAAGTTAAAAAAGACTTTGCGTTAGTGACCCGCCCAGCTTTCCCTCCTCCCCTTCCTCTCTTCTTCGAGGTCGTGGAAGTTACACGATTCGGATTAAACTTGGAGCACGACACTGGGGAGAGGGACACTTATTTTGTTTAAAAAAAGGCGACAAACAAAAATGTAAACATCTGAGCTGGAAGAAAAGCCCGCCACGTTTCCATTCCACCGCTACACTCAAACTGAAATAGACCAGACCTTTAAAACGGCTTTTGCAATTTTTTTTTAAAAGAATAGAAGAGAGAGAGCCAACCTATCAGAAACCAGGAAAGAAGTGGCTGCGGTTTTAAAACTTCCCAGGAGACATTTGTGCTCTGTTAGAGAAAACCAGTCCACACACCCTCCCCCTCCCACACACACACACACCCCCCATTTCTTTTTGTACAAAAACACACGCGACATCGAACCTTCCTTTTAAAAAGTCTTCCCGGGGAGGTGCATTGAGTCCGAGTCTGCTCAAGCGAGCAGCCAGCTGTCCCCGGAGCGGGGTGAGGTTGGGCTGAGGGCAGAGCAGTCTCAGATGTGAGTCAGCGGTACAGTGCCATTGACCCCAGTCCCGGCACTCTGGTAGTGCTGGTGGACACTGTGCAACCGACTGCCCTGCAGGCTGGAAGGGTCTGTGGCATCCCCCCCGGGCGGGAGATACATGCTGATCATATCCCGCAGGTCCCCCAGGCAGGCCCGCTGGGAGTGGGAGGCGAGGGCCGGCGGCGGCGAGCTGGGCTCGGATTTCACCACCGAGCCCATGGAGCCCAGGCTCATGGCCGTGCCGGGCTGCTGGCCGTAGGCGGCGGGCGACATGCTGTAGGTGGAAGCCGCGCTCATGTAGGACTGCGCCGTGGACATCATGGGGCTGTACTGCAGGCCGCTCATGTCGTAGCGGTGCATCTGCGGCAGCTGGGGGCTGTTCATGGCCGGGTGCTGCCCGTAGCTGAGCTGCTCCGGCATCAGCGAGTACGCCCCGTTGCTCCAGCCGTTCATGTGGGCGTAGGTGTCCAGGCGCTGGCCCACCCCGACGGGGCTGCTGACGGCGCCGGCCCCGCCGGGGGCCAGCAGGTTGCCGGGCAGCGAGTACTTGTCCTTCTTCAGCAGGGTCTTGGTCTTCCGGCGGGGCCGGTATTTGTAATCCGGATACTCCTTCATGTGCACGGCCCGCAGCCGCTTGGCCTCGTCGATGAAGGGCCGCTTCTCGGCGTCGCTCAGCAGCTTCCAGTCGGCCCCGAGGCGCTTGCTGATCTCCGAGTTGTGCATCTTGGGGTTCTCCTGGGCCATCTTCCGCCGCTGGCCCCGCGACCACACCATGAAGGCGTTCATGGGCCGCTTCACCCGGTCCTGGTCCGCCCCGGCTCCGCCGCTCGCTCCCCCGCCGCCGCCGCCCTTGCCCGCAGCCCCCGCCGGGCCCCCCGGGGCGGGCTGGGGGCTCTTGAGCTCGCCCTCCAGCATGCTGTACATGGCCGGGGCCGGCAGCAGGTGCGCCAGCGTGGCGGGCAGGTGAGGCCGGGGAACCGGGCGGCTGCGAGGTGCGGCTCCCCCCCTCCTCCTCCTCCTCCCGGGCTCGCGGGCTGCTGCAAGCGGCCAAACTCGGGGCTCGCCTGGCGCTTCCCCCCCCTCCGGCCGCCTCCTCGGTGCGCTCCCAGTGCCGGGGGGAGATGATTGACGGCCTATAAATGAGCAGCCGGCAGCCAATCAGCGCGCGGCTCCCGACAGGCCCTGACGGATGCTAATTGACCAGCTGGTTTAAAAAAAAAAAAAAAAAGTTGGCAATTTAGGGGGCTCCCGTTCGCGCCGCCCCCCCCCCGCGCCTGGCGCTCCTCCCCCCCCCCGAAACCAGGGGGTGCGGCCCCTCCTCCCACGTTACCCTCTGCGGATCTTGGGGAGGGGGCAACTTTTGGTCGGGTTTGTTTTAGATTCACCCCCCCAGCCAGGGGCATCCCGCTGCAAACCGCCCCCGGCTCGCTGCTGGTTGCGGGGCCCGGGGCCGCACAAGGGGGTGTCCTGCTGGGGGGGGAGGGCGGGGTTTGAACCTCAGCTGCCCGCGGCGGGGGCTGTTCGGGGCTCCTGGGCTCCGTGCGTGTGCGGGGCACAAAGGGGGTCGCGAAGGCGGGGAAGCGGAGCTGCTTTTCCACCCCACTTCGCCTGCCCAGCCCAGTGCCTGGGGAGCGAGCAGCCCCGGAATGACCCGGGCTGGGAGTGGGGGGTGCCGCAGCGGAGCTAAGCTCACCCCCCCCCCGCGCCGTTGATGGGGGATCCAGGGCAGGGGCGACCCCAGCTCTCCCTAGGGAAGGGGACCCCACTCCCCTGCTCTCCCCCGGGCATCTTGAAGGGTGGCGGCGGATCCTGGCTCTCCGATCAAAGGGAGGGGGTGCTGCAATTCCCCTTACGTTACAAATGCACCCCCCCCCCCCGCCGCAAGGCTCTTTGTTGTTCGGGTTACACAAGGACACATCAGCCCCACTCTGAAGCCCAGTGATGGCCCACAGCATGGCTTGCCAAGCTGGGGGTGGGGGGGGAGAGGGGGCTGGTTGTCTGGGCTCTGACCGGACTCCTGGTAGCTCGGAAGTGGGGTGCATGACGGGGGTGGGGGGCTAACCTGGCATGCACTTCCCAGCCCCCCACCTCCTTTCCTGTCTTTGCCACTTTACTTTTTCCAGTTGGCTGCCCCCCCCCCGGGGGGGAGGGGCGCTTGCCAAAATCCGTTTTCATGGCAACAGCAAAGTCCCCTTGGAGTGAAAGAAAACTTTGTGGGGGAGGCTCGCGGGGGCTGTCAATCAAAGGGCTTTCCTCCACCGCCCCCTTTCTCTCTTTCTCTCCCCCCCCCTCCCCCTAGCACCCACACCTGCGAGGACAGTCCGGGTCAGGAGCTTCTTAAAGGCATAGCGCTCCTGCAGCCGCCTCAGCCCTCCCTCCGGCCCCCTACCTCACAAGGGGGCGGGGGGGGGGATTAGAGCCGTGCTTCTCTGCTGTGTGACCGCATCCTCCCCGCCCCCCTCCGTCCCCTGCATCCCCCAGTTTGCTTTGCTCAAACCCAGAACAAGAAACAAAACCCAAGGGCTACACGGGGAAGGCGGAGGGCTGAGCTGTGCACGCAGTGTGAACAAGAGCTTTCAACGGGTTGAGACCCTCAAGAGTTTGTTCTCAGCTGCGCCCAGGGGGGAGCGGGGGGGATCACTGCGGACTGACATCGGTGTGTGAACAGACTGCGGCGTGGGCGCCGGGAACCACTCTACCGGGGGAGGAGTGGCTAAAAAACGACTGGCACTTAAAGATCGTCTGAGCCGAGCGCCGTTACCCCGAGGAGATGCACCGCGCACCCGGTTTCTTGTTGTAAAAGAGAGACAATAAAGATAATGATGCTAATTCACAAGGAAGAGGGGACCTCCCCGGGGCAGTGTCCTGGTTCGCACTGAAGCCCTGGGATATACGCATATGAAATACATAAATTACCAAAGCACCGCAGTCCTCAAGCTCGCTTCGCGCCGCGAAAGAAACCAGAGCCAGTTCACTTTCGCAGGAACCCCGCGCAGTGAGCAGCCAGCCCCGGAGCGCCAGAAAACCCGCCACCTGACTCCCTGAGCACAGCCGACAAACGCAGTCTGCCAGCCCCGCCACCGCTCGCCGCTTCTACCGGTGGGGGAACAAAACGATGTAACTTTAAAACCCAATAAAGAAAACTTCCATTTTGATATTGGTGAATGGTGCCGAGGTTTGATTTGCAGACTCAGTGGGATCTAAACTATTTGTGTATTTGGTAATCCAGTAAGTGTTATTCTGTTCTGGCAAATGATCATCTGTTGGAGGGTGGAAAATCGACGTGGAAACAAACACTGCTTATGCTTTTCCACTGCGTGCATCCCATGAAGTGAGCTGTAGCTCACGAAAGCTCATGCTCAAATAAATTGGTTAGTCTCTAAGGTGCCACAAGTCCTCCTGTTCTTTTTACTTATGCTATGGAGGAATTAACCTTTGGTTGGTTGTTTTGAAAAATATGACTCCCGAAATGTAACCTCCTTAAAGGACATGATCATATCTACATATTTTAGCTCTATAAAGATATTATTTCAAGCACATTTTCCCCACGTTTGGCAACAGATTTGACAGCTGTAATCCCCTTGATTTTAATCAATAGTGCCAAATATTTTGATTAGTCAACTACAGATCTAAAATATGACCGGCTCTGATGTGAGAACGATTCTCGGGTGTTTACACTTCTTTGCTTTGAATAATCGTTTAAACAAATTAAAATGAACTCTGGTTAGTTAGCTATTTCGTCCTGCCAATAACTGTGTGTTTTAATGATCTTGACTATATGTATGCAACGAAAAATCAGTAAGTAGGTGAAATTATAGGAACATTGTATGAAAGCTCTTTTGTTTGAATGGCGAAAAGTGAGCCCGATGAAAACTGGCAACAATTTTAAATTTCAGATTTAGCTTCATCCTGTATTTTACTTTGCCCTATGCCAGGGTGAGACCAAACTGAAATCAATGGTATTTAAACAATTGTATCCAAAGATAGACAACAACCGGTGCCACGCTTACTCTGCAGATTATTTCAAAGCAAGGCAATATTTTCCAGGAGACATCACCTGTCTCTTCTGTCCTAACAATAAAAAGGCAGATTTAGAAAGTAAATTTCATTCTGAACTAACCCCTTCTTCTTTTCATGTGACTGAAATTATTTCCCCCTGCCAAACTGTTATCACAGGTGACTCCTAATTCTTAATGCCAGAAGATCGGATGACTATTTGAAAAGAAACTTCGCAATGCCCCATGGCAAGGAATAGCTGGGGTGGCCAATCTCGGAATTAGCGATGAATACGCTGTAAAATTAGCGGAGTAATCCCATTCCCTTCCCGTCTCTGAGCTGCAGATTATAAAACGAGGGAAGAAGAGAGACAGAAGGCAGCGGTTAGGAATCAGATGGGCTCTGCCAGTCCTTTTGACACCAATGCACTTTATGGTGACCTGAGAGCGGCGCCCGGCACAGCGGTGGGACAAAGCGCCAGGTCCAGCCGGCCCCAGTACCACCCCGAACTGGGCCCTGCCCACTCTCCAGCCAGGAGGCCTCCCCGGTGTCGCCCCTTCTGGGCCTCAACCGGCAACACAGTCTCGGCCCTTCCCCCAACCCCACCCACGTCAGTTCAGTGAAGGGGGCAGGACCCCCGCATAGTCACCACTCATGTTTGCAGGTAGAAGCGGGTCCGAATAACGGCCCCGATCCTGAAAGCAGTCCCCACTGGCTCCAGCGGGACTCCACGCGCTCAAGCACGTGCTTACATCCTAGCAGGATCGGGACCAGCGCTTGGTCAATGGCGAGAGTGAATATGCGGGGGTGGGTGGGTGGTGTGCTGCTGGGGATAATCCAGGGCTACAGAGAGGAAAGGTGTTAAACTTGGACTGTTCCGAGAACCACAGGACCGGATCCACGCTGCTTTTTAAATCGCTCTTCAGAGCGCTTTAAAAGGCCCAAACCCTGCCCTCCCCTCTGTCCCCCCGCAAGGAAAGGAAAAGGGGGCGTTCAGCCAAAAGCTACGGCAAAACCCAAACGTTAGTCTGCCTGCAGCGATATGCGCAGAACAAGCCGTTAGCCACTCTGGACCCGATTCAGTCCCCATCTCCCGAGCTTCCTGCAACCGATCTGCCTTCTCGATTTCTCTCCTCCTTGAGCTCTGCTCGGGGATCGAACCCCTTGACTGCCCCAGCCGCGGGGTTTGAGGACGAAGCGAAGACCCCGCAGGAATTCGTCCACCACGAAGTTTCTGCAAAGTTGACCACGCGGTTTACAACTACGCAGCACCCAGTGGGTCCAGTCAGTGGCGAAGAGGGAGGGAGCTGAAAACATTGTTAATACAGTCTCTTTGAGCCGAAGCTTTATGCTCAAATAAATCTGTTAGTTTTTAAGGTGCCACCTGACTCCTTGTTGTTTTTGTGGATACAGACTAACATGGCTATCCCTGATCTTTGAGCCGGGAATGCTGCAGATCAAGAAGCCCTGTGACCAGACAAGGTTTATAGCAGAGAACCCTTTAATTCGTCAGCATATAGACTGACCACTGGGTAACGCTGAGAATCCCCCTAGCAAGGTGCAGGGTGGGCTCAGAACAAGCAAAGCGTTTTGGCCGGTGTAAACACACTTATCAAAAGCGGAGCAGCGCGCGGCCCTGGTGGGGGCGAAATCACTCCTACATCAACGCCAAACTTTTAACGAGGTCCAAACACCCACATGTGGGGATGCACGTGTTAACATGACTTTGTGCGTTTCACACCAATCACAGGCATCACCCGCAGTGTGGTTATAGCGTGTTAGTCCCGCATATTAGAGAGAGAAGGTGGGTGAGGTCATATTTTTTTTACTGGAGTAACTTCTGCTGGTGAAAGAGACAAGCATTGGAGATTACACGCCCCTGAAAAAGAGCTCTCTGGAAGCCCCCAAACGTGTCTCTCTCACCACCAGAATCGGGTCCAGTCAAAGCTATGCCCTCACCCACCAGTCATTAATGCGACCTGTAAATTACAACTCCATGACAGGTTTGAAGAAACTTATCTTTTTTATTAAAGAAACAACATCACAATCGTATCCGTTTTTTTAAGCAAGATTCCCCCACTGAAATGGGGGCGTCTTCCTCAAAGCCTCTTGGCCCCCAGAGTGATCAATTTCGGCTGAGATTTTATTTCCATCCAAATCGGAAAGTAGTGAAGTTAGAGGTGATCTGCGGTCACACGTTCCGCTGGGCAACATGAAAAGTGTCAAAAATGCCGAGTACAAATGAATCTAATGATTGTTTTGTGATATTTTGAGATCAAATGTATTTGTGACTTTCAAAGGCAAAATATTCATGCTTTTGTCAATTAAAATCTCAACGTGGTTTTATGTGGGTTATACACATGTCATGAATCTCTCTCTCACACACACACACTCTGTATCTGTCTGTAGATATAAAATATAGATGGTGGATATCTTGGTTCATCCTCTAATATATGAAATAAAAAGATTTACAGGTGTCCACGTGCTGCGTTAGACCCACTTTTGATGATCTTTAATAGGGACGCGGTCTTTTTTGGCACATCAAGGTGTATGGAACTGACTAGCTCCGACAAAGCACTATAAACTTCCTTATTCTGTGATCTTGCCAAGAGCTCTGTTAGCATCGGGATGTAGCTAATCTATTAGCAATTATTATTGCCATGGGCTTGCTCTTATATGCAGGAAACTGAATAAGCAGGTTATTAACATAATTTGGAAACTAACTTTTTCTTTTAAATTTCTGCATGGAAACAAATGCGCCCGGCACCCTTCGGATACAGATATATTGCTTTTCAATGACCCCTTTATAGCATATTGAGAGAGACACTGGGAAATGTTTTTAAATCACTCTCTCTTCCCCCCCCTCCCCCCAGCTGAACTTTTATTTGGCCTCTGACAACAATGCCTGGCTGCAAACAGACCTCTCAGAGCCTTTGCTGAATAGCCCCTTTTCTATACCAGCGTGTTTCCACTGTCACAAAAAAACAACCAGGAGCCACATTTCTTAATTGGGTGTTCCTGAACCTTGCTCATTCAGGTGTTCGCTAGGAATTTGTTTATTAGCCTTTGACAAACTGCTCCTCGCGGTAATCGCTTCACGGGGCTGGCTTCAGAAGGAGGGAGGGATGGGGTAGGGCTGGGGGTTGCTAATAAGGGTTCTCCCCCCCAACCCCCAGTTACTAATTAACAGAGCTGTAATGGGACCACCAGCATTGGACTGGCTTAGCGCTGCGAGCCCTAGGGAAAGGACGAGACTCGTAGGGGTCTGAACAAGGAAAGTAGCTCTGGAAAACGGACACTCCAGTAAGCCAGAAAAGCAAAAGTGCTTATTAAGTCAGCCCCTGCTCTGGTTAAAGAGACATGAGAAAATCTATCCTGAGTCTTGGATGAAATTTGCTGGGAGGGATACAATGGGGTGAACGCACTGCAGCCTCCCAACGATTGTAACAAGTTCTCCCGTTCTTTCTGGGGCTACAGGCTAACAGGGCTGCGACTCTGAAACCATTTTAAGGCTGGGCATCTTACATAACAGTTTACAGGCTATTTTTCGTTCCCCTGTGTCGGGCATGTTACAGCAGCGAGCCTCTTCGCCCACCATGGCTTTCAAAAAAAAAAAAATCAAATATCAGATGCTGGCGAATGCATTTATTATTTGCACCTCCTGTGATCTTTCCCCCAGACAAAGCGATCGCCTGTTTCACAGGGTGGGCTGAACCCCGCTGGTCTGACTCAGGCAAAAGGTCTCTCTCACTGGAGTAGGACAGGAAAGAATAACGCAGGCAAACGTTCCCGCTTCGGGGACACAGCGCCTCACCGAGCTGATCATCGGTTACATGTCAGTTTCTGAAAAGGATCTATCCCGCAGGCCCCCTGGCTGCAGCGTGTGCTCTGCCTCGCACGTGCTTCTGCAAGGTAGGGTGCAAGATGTTTAGCTGGCCACAGAAACATTGCTTCCGTAACCGGTCAGGTTTTTCAGGAGTCAAAGCTTGAAATCTATATTCGAAAGGCACTGGAAACACATAGCAGCTAAAACGAAAAGCAGGAGTCATACTGAATAATTATTTTTGGTACATACAGCTCTCATTTGAGTTGACTCACTCAACCTACCCATGACTACGCTAAAGAGTAGCAAAGGCAGGTAGATACGTGAGTGTGAAAAAAGGACACGTGAAAACAAAATCTTCTTGCTTGACAGATCTCTATATTTATTTATCTGTTTGACCCACATATGTTCTCAATGTATAGATGTGTATGGATCTCTCAGCAAGAGAACTTTTCACTTACATTTGAAGCTACTCTGAAACCTATTTGAAGTACTGAGTCTGTAAATGGGAACACTGATACCTCCAAATCAAGCTCTACAAGATAAAGTAGAGGCCCGCTGGTAATTAGAAAACACACACACATTTCTTTCTGAAGGGAGACAAATAATAACTTCAATAATTACTAAAGGAAAGTCCCCATTAAACACCTGCCTTAGGACACAAATAATATTTACTGCTACCTGTCTAAGTCAATGAAAATGTAGGTCCTTGTAACCAGATCATTCTGTATTGGTCTGTTTCATCCTAATATAGCCCTGAAATGTTTAGCACAACTTTTGGCTCAGTTTGTTTTAATTTGTGACAAGTTATTAATATAATGTAAGGTAACTTGTCATCCTAGAAAACTGCTTTTTAAAAGACTTTCCACTGAGTAATGTTTACTTACTATGATTGTTGCAATATAGATTAATGATGGTTTTGCCTACTGACTATGATAACGGAGACAAGGCTGCTTTCATTTTTTTTTAAACAATTCAAATGATTCTGTATTACCCATTTAAATTTAAAAGACCCTATTGCAGAATGTTTTCTTTACAGAACAACCAGCTTTATTTGTTAGTAATAACGGTTCTCTCCTTTTTTATAAATTATATTATTAGAGAAATCAGACACTAATTGTAGTGATCTAACTTGCTAATTAGTTGCAAGTAAACTATTCATTAGTGGTAAATTAAAATCAAAACACACGTTAGTCCTACACTCTGAGATATCACTCTGCAGTCACATATTGTTGTATACTAGAGCCTATATCATAGGCATGGCAAATTGAGATCCTGAAAGGTTTCTCTACAGGATAAATAATTAAAATATATTCAACTTTAATTGACATTATAGAGGACATAAATGAGCTTTTCCTTTTAGAAAGAAATAGCAGTTTCTAAATAAAGCTTTGCAGGCTGCAGAATGGAGGTTTCAACCAAATGAATAGTCATTACTACCTTTTCAATGATGTAGGCCTTTTGATCAGAAAAGAAATTAGCTCGAAAGAACAGACAATAGAAGCCTGCCCTGCAATAGGAAGAAAATTAGATGGCTAAGGCTCTTAACAACACCTATTTCTATAAACCATGGAGCTTCTTGCTTTTCAATTACAGCTGTTCATTTCATATAAGGAAAGTGGAAAAACACAGGGCTAATGTAAACTCTGTGGGACCATAAAGCATAGAGCAGGCAGACAGCCTTCCCACTTCCTTTTGTTTTTTATTACAATCAATTAACTAATATTCTATATTTTTAAATGACTGTGGTTTCCAAGCATAGTTTTTGCAGGGCCAATCCAGCTATCAGGATGGATCACATACAGTAAAAGAGCTAACAATGAGTGAGAATCTTAAACTTGTGTGGCTGGATGTTTCCATTACACATCAAAGAATATCATATTGAAAGTGTATCACATTCTTGTGTGTATTTCTCAGACAAATCAAAACAAGGGTGAAAAAAAACAGGAAAGGGCAGTACTAAGTAACATGTAGTGATATTTTTGTTAAACCAGACATTATTAAGAATTTAAATGAATGTCCTCTCATTGTGCACAAGGCTGAGAGATTACTTTTAAAATAGTTTCCCTGCTTCTTTTAAGTTACTTTTAAATATTTACAACTTTTGGTTATTTTAACAACCATGCTTTTAATTTCCTTCTGAAATGTTAGAATTAATCAATTGCTTTTCCATTTTTAGGCAGAATTCTGTTTCAGATGGATGTCTTTAGAATCAGTTTTCTTTCCGCAAATTATTTCTCCTTTAGACAAAGCAAATAAATGTTCTGCTATGCCTCTAAAACAAAATTGCAAAAAATATTAAAGTTACAAGGATAAGTATAATGGATATGGAGGGTTATTTGTTGTTTTCCATGTAACTTACATGGTTAAGAGGATCTTGCTGTGGTGATTTGAACACATGATAACCACCAAACTTTATGTATACATAAGTATGAATTGTGTTCTCCCATTGGCTTCACTGGGCTTTGGATTTGGATCTTACACATCAGGAAGTATAACCATATGGCAGAGAATATCATCTTTCTTTCTTTATCAGTCTGCAGAGCATTGTTTGCCCTTTTACATATTTAGAAATAATGCCAAAGAGCTAATCACCTAGACAAGCAAATATATTTGTATTGAGATTATATGAATTGTTTTTGCTCTGATAAGGTGTTTTATTATATTTTTTCCTCCTCAGATCAAAAATTCTACTAACATTATCTTCCTATTCACAGAATAAAAAATACACATTTGTCTTTACTGTAGAAAGTTCTTTAAGATAGAATGAAAATAATGTTCCCCCATGTAGGGCAACATGACCTGCAGAAGTGCAGGATCACAAATAATTCCACAGTTAGGGATGATGACCTCAAAACTCACAAATGGTGGAACAGATTCAAGCCACTGGCATGAGCATGTAAAGTCAACTTTAGTGAGTGAAAATATTTCTAAGAACATGCTCCTCTCCTTTGGGTATTCCGCTTTAGCAAATGGTTTGTAGGTTTTAGATAATTCAAGCCTACTCTGTTTTTTACTTGGGCAAGCTCCTGTTTTGTTAGATGTTACTTAAAACTCACAGCTCTGTGACAATTTCAAAATGAGTATATCAGAGAAAAAGTTAGCAGTAGGACCCCGTAGGAATGACATCCCAGCAGGCAGACAGATGGTTGATAAGAGCAATATTCTGATTTCCCATCAGCACAGTGAATTTTCAGGTGTAATATTCTCCTCCCATGTATGGGACCCATGGGATGTCAGTAGGACTTCTGCGCAGATTGGAACAGCTGAATACTTGGGCCAAAATGTGCTGTATTGAGAAGATCAAGAGGAATTGGAAAACGGAATATTGGATTCATGATCCACTGTACCATTCTGACAGCAAAGTTTTGTCCTAAAATACTGTTCTCGAGCTAATTACATTGACAGATGAGGGCAGCCTATTGGCCACAACTAATAGTAAAGCCTAGTTAAAGTCATTCACAGATAGTGAATATCCAGGGGTATGAAATAATAAACCAGGGAATTCATTATAGGACAAGTTCTAATACATACTGTTTTCTAAAACAACAGCAAAAGTGCATTTGTGAACTACATGGGTGTGATAGGTTACAGCACTTTTCTTGTACTGATTGTTCTTGCTGGAGAACAAATCTTGGTCAAATTTCATACCAGAAGGTAAAAAGTGAAAAAATTCGAAGCAGCTGTAAATATCCCTTTAGAATAGAAATGCTTTTTCAATCTTAATTCCCTGCTCTGCCTGGAAGGAGGCATCTGTATTGATGCCATGCCCACTTTTTGTCCAACTTTAGAAGAGTTGTGAGATATTTACTATGAACAGGAAGCCTCTGGAAAAACCAGAGTTGATTAAAGATAGGCCAAAACCATATTCCTGGACCCAAACATCCTTGAACTGTGTGGGAGGTTCAGAATTGGAATCCAGATCTGAATTCAGTGCTTGGCCTCTGTTTCTACAGTGGGCTAAGCTAAGCGCCTGATATTGCAAGATGCCTCCTGAGACCTGCTGAACATCCTCAGTTCCCAGATGGAGGCACCTTGCAGGATAGACCCCTAAAGCTCAATGATTCTAATCATTCCTTGCAGCATTTTCCAACGGTAAGTTGTTGAAAAGACTTAAAAGCAGAACACGAACCATGCATATCCTTATGCCGACCCTCTGGCGCAAAGCTAATCCCCACTCAGCAACCAGCATGGAAAGCATGGCTGGTGAAAAAGGGGCATGGCTGGGCATCTCTATGCCCTGGTGATTCCCAGCTGCTGGAAGAGCCTCTTAGGGTTGTGAACAGTTGGATAGAAGCTAGAGCAGCCCAAAGGCTGCTATTATCTGTGCTGATAGCCATACCTATCCTCATCTGTCCCCAGATTTGGTCCCCTTGGGTGTCAAGTGGATTTGCAAATCAGGATCTGGATTTGAAAATCAGGGGCTATATTTTTGAGTGGGTTTATTATAGAAAGGGAAACTGGTGACGGAAGACTGTTCGTACTGCAACAGCGTCCCGCTGGTTGCATGCTGGACATGTGTAGTGCCCCCCAAATCACAGAATCATAGGTGTGTCATGTGCTGAGGGAGGTAACGTATTAGTCACTGCCTAGATCCACTCCCGCTGTATTTGTGGCCTGAGAGAGTGGGACCAATGTGGTGTGATGCTTAGCAAAGGGGGAGTGGGTTGGCGGGAGAAGCTGGGGCAAGGTCGAAGATGAAGTTTACTTCAGTTTTTTTCATTCTTAGGACTGGCCTGTGTGCACCTTCCAAGCTACTAATCTACACCAAGGTATCACTGAGTTACTCTTAGAAACAAACAAACATACATTAGTGGGTACTCCTGAGAAGTAGGGAAGTATTAGCCCCGTTTTACAGATGTGCAGCTGAGGTGTGGACAGATTAAGTGATTTGCCCAAATTTACACAGCAAGTCTGTGGATGGGACAATATTATTATTTATTATTTGTGTTAGCGTAGCACCTAGGAGACCCAGTCATGGATCAAGACCCCATTGTGTTTGGTGCTGTACAGAGAACAAAATATGCTCTCTGCTGCAGCCAGATCTCCTGAGTCCCAGGCCAGAGCGCTATCCACCGCTAGACCATCCTTTGTACCTATAATTGTTATAAGAAGAGAAGAACTCAAACCAAGCCCAAACTGTGGGGAAGTTAAGATCCAGATACACTATTCACAGCTTCCCTGGACCTGAAGAAGAACTCCGTGTAGACTGAAAGTTTTCATCTTCCACCAGCAGCAGTTGGTCCAATGAAAAGATATTACCTCCCCCACCTTGTCTCTCTCAGTGGAAGTTTTGTCATTTCCTTCAATAGGAGCAGAATCAGCATTGGATTTGGGACCTGCTTGGACAGTATTAAGTAGCTGGGGAATATCCTATTGCAGTATTTCATGCAGGAAAAGAAGAAAACAAGGAGCTGCAAATGTAGAAGGCAGAATCCTTACTCTACAAAAAATCTAATTTAAGGCTACGTACACACTGCAGCTTAGGTCAGGGTGGGGGGGTTAAGTTATGTCGATCAGGGGTGTGAATAAGCCACCCCCCGAGTAACATAAGTTACACCAACGTAAGTGCCGGTGTGGACAGTGCTATGTCGGCGGGGGAGCTTCTCCCATCAACATAGCTACAGCCACTTCCGGGGGCTGGAGTAATTAAGTGGACTGGAGAGCTCTCTCCTGTCGGCTCAGAGCGTTGCACCAACAACGCACAGCCACTGTAAGCGCTGTGGTGTAGCCATAGCCTGAGACGCAACCAGAAGAGATTGTTACAGCTCGCACAGCTAGAATGTCTATTAAAACATGCAGATCCCACACCGTTGTCAACCAATGCAACGGGGAGCAATGTTCACAACATGTCCTCCTTCCAGAAATGTGCTCAGGATCATACTGTCCCGATGCTGCTTGGTTAACAACAAATTACTGCTGTATGTCATGTTGTTGTAAGTAACTATGTTGGTCCCGGGCTATTAGAGAGACGAGAAGAGCTCTGTGTAGTTCTAAAGCTTGTCTCTCCCACCCACAGACGTTGGTCCAATAAAAAATATTACCTCACCCATCCCACGTCTGTAACAAATTCCTGTGCAATTCCAGAAGAGGGCACTCGGAGTTATTGACAGCGTTAAGATGCATCGAAGCATGGCCACAATATGTATAATTACAGGGTATGATCATTGTCATTTAAGTGGAATGTTACTTTTTTTTTTTCCATTTCAAAATTCATCACTAGGAATAGGAAGAAAATATTTAAAATCACACAGTGTCATTATTCCTTTTAGGTTTCAGAGTAACAGCCGTGTTAGTCTGTATTCGCAAAAAGAAAAGGAGGACTTGTGGCACCTTAGAGACTAAACCTTTTGGTTTTCTTAACCCTAAGCTGTCGGAGGAAGTGACACTTGCAGAGCAAGTTGTACTGTCTGTTGTACATAATGAAAATGCACCATCCGAATTAAAACATTACGCAACAACTCTGGCTAATCACCTTCCCATTGGAAACTGTGGCATCACAACTGTGGATCAATCAAGTAAGATTCCAACCTTGCCTCTGATACAAAATCTTAGGGTTTGCTTCAATGTGCTGGGAAAACCCTACTCCGCAGTAGTTTCTACAGGCTGACATGGGATTAATGGGAGTTTCTAAAACTACAGTTGCAGGAGGGGGCCATATCCTGTTACTGATCTGCGATCTTTAACAGTTTATTTTTACAGGTTTATTCTTTGTTGTTTACAGCAAATGGAATCCCCACTGTTAACTGATACGCATTAAAACATCTTTCCACAGGGGACATGAAATGGGCTAAAAAGCCTTTCATTTCTAGGTCACTGGTTCAAATCCAGGCCAGGTGGATTATGGATGAATATCGCTACCATCTGACAGCTGTGTGGTGGCCAACGTGAAGTGAATTGGATGTTCTCCCTCCAGTTTGCATGAACAGGCTTTTGCATCGTAACTCTCCACCAACTGGCAGTCAAAGCTGAGACGTCAAAGACTGAACAGATCCCAGAGACTGAACTGCATTCTTCTACATGAAGGCAGCCCGGTCAAATCAAAATATAGGCATGTTGGCAGGACAGGGAGGGTAAATTCGGACTGCTACAGTTTATACTGTTCCATTTTCTGAATAAATAGAGGCCTTCAATTTGAAACGCTGTCAGTCAAGCACCACCCAATCTCCACACCGCGCATGCATAAAGGATGCTAAAAGCCATGGTTCCACTATCCAGACATAGATCTGAAAAATTGTTCTTCCGTTTGAAAAGCAGTGATCCCTTTTCATGGTCATTTATCAACTGCTGACACTGCTGCCCATTATACGGTCTCTACCTAGACATCCTGTCTCTCTGGATGAATAGGTGCTGTCACTGTCCCCCAATTTGACCAGTAAAAATGGACAACAACATACGCAACTGCTTCAGAGGCAACCTACAGCAACACCTGACCTAGGAATTTCTGTTCAGGATGGCACTGAAAGGGTTAACAACTAAGAAATGCAAGTCTCTCTGTATGCCAGCCATGTGCCTGTGAAAACAGGAGGATGTCTCCTTCCCCCCAACCAAGTATTGCCTTCTGCGTGTCAGGCCAAATGTCACATATTTGCACAGTAAAATCTTTTACTAACATCATAATTCTAGCTTACACATTTCAGGGGGACTGAATTGTTATTAGACAATTATAGAGCCTTGTAACACACCAGTCAGATACAGACTCTGATGACACAGACTGCTAGCTTGACCAATGGCGTTTAACTCTTTGTGCACCATGCCCATCACCCCAGAACGTATGATCTACAGATTCATAAAACTGCACAAGTTGGAGGTGTTTTACATATGCACTGTAAAGCTTAGAGCAACAAAGAGAGCAAAGGGAGAAACGCTGTCCTGGTTTGGTTGTGTGAAAATAAAATGAAAAGTCCTATTCCTCGCACCTGAGACTGAATCTGCACTCTTTGTGCTTTCAGCACTCCCCTTTAAGTTAAAGGGAAGGTTGAGTGTGGACAGCATGCAGAGCTTGGACTTGTAAATAACAGAATGAGCATGTACTAATTATAAGATATAAATTCAAATGGTCACAGAATCATAGAACTGGAAGGGACCTCCAGAGGTCATCTAGTCCAGTCCCCTGCACGTGTGGCAGGACTAAGTATTATCTAGACCATTCCTGACAGGTATTTGTCTAACCTGCTCTTAAAAATCTCCAATGATGGAGATTCCACAACCTCCCTGGGCAATTTATTCCAATGCTTAAGTACCCTGATAGTTAGGAAGTTTTTCCTAATGTCCAACCTAAACCTCCCTTGCTGCAATTTAAGCCCATTGCTTCTTGTCCTATCCTCAGAGGTTAAGAAAAACAATTTTTCTTTCTCCTCCTTGTAACAACCTTTTACATACTTGAAAACTATTATGTCTTCTCTCAGTCTTCTCTTTTCCAGACTAAACAAACCCAATTTTTTCAATCTTCCCTCATAGGTCATGTTTTCTAGACTTTTAATCATTTTTGTCGCTCTTCTCTGGACTCTCTCCAATTTGTCCACATCCTTCCTGAAATGTAGTGCGCAGAAGTGGACATAATACTCCAGCTGAGGCCTACTCAGAGCGGAGTAGAGTAGAAAAATTACTTCTCGTGGCTTGCTTACAACACGCCTACTAATACATCCCCTTATGATAACTTTTTTTGCAACAGTGTTACACTGTTTACTCATATTTAGCTTGTGGTCCACTATGACCCCTAGATCCCTTTCCACAATACTCCTTTCTAGGCAGTCATTTCCCATTTTGTATGTGTGCAACTGATTGTTCCTTCCTACATGGAGTACTTCGCATTTGCAAAAAGAAAAGGAGTACTTGTGGCACCTTAGAGACTAACCAATTTATTTGAGCAAAGCTTTCGTGAGCTACAGCTTACTTCAAAGTGAGCTGTAGCTCACGAAAGCTTTGCTCAAATAAATTGGTTGTCTCTAAGGTGCCACAAGTACTCCTTTTCTTTTTGCGAATACAGACTAACATGGCTGCTACTCTGAAACCTGTCATTACTTCGCATTTGTCCTTATTGAATTTCATCCTATTTACTTCAAACCATTTCTCCAGTTTATCCATATCATTTTCAATTTTAATTCTATCCTCCAAAGCACTTGCAACCCCTCCCACTTGGTATTGTCCATAAACTTTATAAGTGTACTCTGTATGCCTTTATCTAAATCATTGATGAAGATATTGAGCAGAACCAGAACCAGAACTGATCCCTGCGGGACCCCACTCGTTATGCCCTTCCAGCATGACTGTGAACCACTGGGAACTACTCTCTCAGAATGGTTTTCCAACCAGTTTTGCACTCACCTTAAAGTAGTTCCATCTAGGTTGCATTTCTCAAGTTTGTTTATGAGAAGGTCATGCAGGATAGTATCAAAAGCTTTTCTAAAATCAAGATATACTTCCCCACATCCACAAGGCTTATTACCCTGTCAAAGAAAGCTATCAGGTTGGTTTGACATGATTTGTTTTTGACAAGTCCATGCTGACTGTTACTTATCACCTTATTATCTTCTAGATGTTTGCAAATTGATTGCTTAATAATTTGCTCCATTATCTTTCCAGATATAGAAGTTAAGCTGACTGGTCTGTAATTCTCTGGGTTGTCCTTACTTCCCTTTTTATACATGGGCACTATATTTGCCCTTCTCTCCCATCTTCCATGACTTCTCAAAGATAATCACTAACGGCTCAGATATCTCCTCAGTCAGCTCCTTGAGTATTCTAGATGCATTTCATCAGGCCCTGGTGACTTGAAGACTTTTAATTTGTCCAAGTAATTTTTAACTTGTTCTTTCCCTATTTTAGCCTCTTCTGACCCTACCTCATTTTCACTGGCATTCACTACGTTAGACATCCAATCACCACAAACTTTCTTGGTGAAAACCGAAACAAAGAAGTCATTACGTACCTCTCCCATTTCCACATTTTCTGTTATTTCCCCCCGCCCCCCTTCATTGAGTAAGGGGCCTACTCTGTCCTTGGTCTTCCTCTTGCTTCTAATGTATTTGTAGAAAGTTTTCTTGTTACCGTTTATGTCTCTAGCTAGCTTGATCCCTTTTTGTGCCTTGGCTTTTCTAATTTTGTCCCTACATACTTGTGTTATTTGTTTATATTTATCCTGTGTAATTTGACCTAGTTTCCACTTTTTGTAGGACTCTTTTTTTATTTTTAGATCACTGAAGATCTCCTGGTTAAGCCAGTGTGGTCTCTTGCCAGACTTCCTATCTTTCCTATGCAGTGGGATAGTTTGCTCTTGTGCCCTTAATAATGTCTCTTTGAAAAACTGCCAACAGTCTTCTATTGTTTTTCCCCTTAGACTTGCTTCCCATGGGATCTTACCTACCAACTCCCTGAGTGTGCTAAAGTCTGCCTTCTTGAAATCCATTGTCTTTATTTTGCTGTTCGCCCTCCCACCATTCCCTTAGAATCATGCACTCTACCATTTCATGTTTCAGACTGGTAGCCATGTTAGTCTGTATCAGCAAAAACAATGAGGAGTCCTTGTGGCACCTTAGAGACTAACAATTTTATTTGGGCATAAGCTTAACTTGGAATCTCTCCTGTCTTCCGTGACTTCTCAAAGATAATTGCTAATGGCTCAGATATCTCCTCAGTCAGCTCCATGAGTATTCTAGGATGCTTTAGCCCATGAAAGCTTATGCCCAACTAAATTTGTTAGTCTCTAAGGTGCCACAAGAACTCCTCGTTGTTTTTATCATTTCATGATCACTTTCAACTAAGCTGCCTTCCACTTTCAAATTCTCAACCAGTTCCTCCCTATTTGTCATTTCCCTTCATTATTAGATTTGCAGACTTGCAATTCCTCAATTGTGGAACAGTTCAGTTTGAATGAAAAAGATTTCCATAACTATTTTCTGGAAGGAGTGGAGTAGAAATTCCAGAACTAACCCTATTTTTAATTATGTTCTGATAGGCTTCCAAGGATTTAATGTGATGTTAATTATAATAGAAATATCATAAGAGAACTGATGTAGTCCATGGGCCAAATTCTCTGCTGGTGTAAATTAGTGGACCTCCCTTGCCATTATGCCATTGACTTCACTGGGGATGTGCCAATTCCCACCACCATAGAATATGGCCTGGTCCTTCCCCTCCCTACCCCCCTGCATTCCTTGTTGTGTTTTTTGAAGCCAGAAAGGTATTTACCACAATCAAACTTTATACAATGGACCCGATTCACTGCTGAACATGTAGGATCATGGGATTAAAAGAAAGGCTGGTTAGCTATTCTGGACATCTTTGGATGCATATGCCCAAGAAAAGAATAATAGTTCCTAAGAGAAAATAAGTTTGAGGTAGATTTGTTAACACATTGTAAAACAAATTTTGTTTTCAGTTCCACAGGTGTAACTCCAAACCCACTGAGTTCAGTACTCTTACTCCAAAATTATACTGGTACAACTGAGCAAAATTTGGCCCAAAGACTTCCATAGATGCACGTGCTCAATAAATAATAGGAAAAGGAGAACAAATTGAAATGGCGGAACAATGCAAGGATTAAATGTAATAGATTAGTGTTTTGATATTGCAAATGCTAGACTAACAGTATCACCGCATGGGATTTGTGGGTATTCAAGCCCTGTGTGCATATGCAACAGCACAGGTAATTTGCATTTGTGAAATTACCATGATTATGTGGGCATATCAGGGATTAGCAGGTGTAAATGGCCAATGAGGCATTTAGCTGGCTGTTTGTGCATGCAATCATGGTAAACAGACACACAAATTAAGCTCACATCTGCACGCTCATTATGCAGCCCTGCAATTGTCAAGTTTTGTAAATCAGATCTACAGTGTCCAGAGGTAACATGCCTGAAGTCATATTAGATCTTCACCTGAAAGGCACTGTATAAAAAGTACACAAAAATACAGAATGACATGTCTTAACTACCAGAATCAACCTATAGTTCATTAACACTGTATGTAATACCCCAAAGGAGTGGAAAGTAGTATAGTTATCCAAAGATTAGCAGAAATAGTTGAAAAGTTAAAAGATGCTTTAGTCTGCCAAGATATATCTTGTCACATGGATAATTTAATTATCTTTTCAATTTGTTCTTTAAAGTAAGACATTTTATTTCAGCACTTTTGTAACTTCACCACATATAGTCAATTGCAGCAGATCTGTTACATTTGGAATAACATTATCAAGGACTGAACTGGGCTGGTTTGTGGCCTCTTGATGAACAAGTAGTTTCCTGAGAGTCAGGTTAAAAATTAGGAAACAGGAACTTTTCTGAAGGTGGCAGGAAACGTGGTGACAATTGTTTATGTGGTGCAGCATCAGAGACAGGTAGACGCGTATGACACTTTAGGAAGTAGTTGAGTGTTATATTAGATACAAACAAGTTTTATTTATTTTAACTATGTTGCATCCATGGAGTGGTAATAAAGAAAACATACTGGGGCCTAATAATAGTATTACACTCCGGCAACTCCCATGAAAGGCAGCGGAAGTTGCATAGCCAAATCATCACACAACACCTTGACAGGTTTGTCTACCTCTGTCAGGGGAATGGGTTGTAGGAGTTCAGGCCTAGTGGTTGGAGAACAAATGCCAGAGGTCTAGGTCAAAGCAGGGTCATAACCGGGAATCAGAGAGGAATGTCAGAACTGAAGACAGAGTGTGAACGCCAGAGCCAAGGATCGAGACAGAGTTGAAGCCAGGAATCAGAGCCGAGGGTCAGAAACAGATTACCTGGAGTCAGGGAAGGCTGGAGCAGTGCTGGTTCCAAGGCTGGGAGCAGGGCGGGATCTAGGCTGGAGCAAGGTTGGGACAGCCAGAAACAAGGCTCGGGGGTAGCGGGGGGCAAGGCAGGGTAGGGTCTAGGCTGCAGCAGTGGAAGAGCAAAGCAGAAGCAGGGCTTGGAGCAAGGTGAGCAGAAGGAGGCAGAGAAAACACAGGTGTGTGCAATGAGCAGCCAGTGAAGTAACACTGCTGTTGCTGGCCCTAAGAAACAGCCTGCAAGCTCCCTCAGCCAGTCTGGCAGGGTGCTCCTCCTGGTAACCTGTCTCCAGCTGCCACAAATGCAATTACCGCCAGGTGTCCTGCCACCTCCAACTTACTTACAGGTTCCTAATGATTGAGTAACCTCACAGTGTGGCTAGAACAGCCCTTCACTGATTCCTCTGCCTTTTGGATGAAGACGCTAAGGCTGCACCCTGCCATGCCTCTGCATGAAAAGTCTGAAATCAGTGGGATTGAAGTTTAGAGAAGTTATTGAATGAGAAATGTATCCCAGCCATGGGTATTTGCTAACAGACTCTTGATGATTAGCCTACGCCCCACTCAACCCGTCTTCTCATCATTTATTTGAATGTGGATTTTTTTTTTTTAAGAAAATGGCTCACATGAATATATCCCCACTGCCCTCTCTCTCCTGTTTGTAGCATTCCTTGTTTTAGCACATCTATTTTCTCAGTATGTATCACTCTCTAATTGTTGTATCAAAATACTGAGGGCCAGATTCTGATCTCAGTTACACCAGTGTAAATCACTGGAGACCTCTCTCACTTCAGTTGAGTTATTCTAGCTTTATCATGATAACACTGAACCCAGATCAGAAATCAGAATTTGGGTATCTGTGGACCTTATCCAATGGCCATTAAAATCAGTGGAAAGATTCCTACTGATGTCATAGAATCATGAAATACAGGACTGGAAGGGCCTTTAGGGGGTCATCTAGTCCAGTCTCCTGCACAGAGGCAGGACTAAGTATTATCTAGACCATCCTGACAGGTGTTTGTCTAACCTGCTCTTAAAAATCCCCAGTGACAGAGATTCCACAACCTCCCTAGGCAATTTGTTCCAATGCTTAACTACCCTTGCATTTAGAAAGTTTTTCCTAATATCTAACCTACGTTTCCCCTGCTACAATTTAAGCCCATTATTTCTTGTCCTGTCCTCAGTGGTTAAGGAGAACAATTTATCACTCTCTTCTTTAGAAAATCTCTTATGTACTTGAAGATTGTTATATCCCCCCTCAGTTTTCTCTTCTCCGGACTAAGCAAACCCAATTTTTTCAATCTTTCATTGTAGGTCATGTTTTCTAGACCTGTCATCATTTTTGTTGCTCTTCTCTGGACTTTCTCCAGTTTGTCCATATCTTTCCCAAAGAGTGGTGCCCAGAACTGGACACAGTACTCCAGCTGAGGCCCTTTATTGAGTAGAGTGGAAGAATTACTTCTGTCTTGCTTACAACACTCCTGCTAAAACATCCCAGAATGATGCAACAATATTACGTTGTTGACTCATATTTAGTTTGTGACACAGATCCTTTTCTGCAATAAGCCTTCCTAGAAAGCCATTTCCCATTTTGTATTTGTGCAATTGGTTATTCCTTCCTAAAGGTAGTACTTTGCATAGTATGTATTGAATTTCTTCCTATTTAATTCAGACCATTTCTCCAGGTTATCAAGATCACTTTGAATTCTAATCCTGTCCTCCAAAGCTCTTGCAACCCCTCCCAGCTTGGTATCACCCACAGCCTTCATAAGTGTACTCTCGTATGCCATTATCCAAAGAATTTAGGAAGATATTGAAGAGAACTGGACCCAGGACAGATCCCTGAGGGACCCCATTTGATATGCCCTTCCAGTGTGACTGTGAACCATAATAATGACTCTTCCAGTATGATTTTTCCAGCCAGTCATGCACCCACCCTATAGTAGGTTCATCTAGGCTATATTGCTCTAGTTTGTCTATGAGAAAGTCACATGAGAAAGTATCAAAGGCCTTACTAAAATTGAGATATATCATATCTGCTGCTCCCCATGCATTCACAAGGCTTGTTACTTTGTGAATGGGTTTTGAATCAGATGATATGGATGAAGTCCTAGACCCAGTGACATCAATGCAAAACTCCCAGGTAAGGGATTTTCTGATTTTTACCACTTACCATGAACTACCATAAAGAATTCAGATATCGATAGAGTTGACTCTGAGGTGAACACATAACCTTAGTATGTCTACCCAGCATGTGCCTGCTGACTTTGGCTCGCAGGGCTTGGGCTGCAGGACTGTTTCATTACTCTGTAGACTTCTCGGCTCAGGACAGAGCCCGAGCTCTAGGACACTGTGAGGTAGGAGGCTCCCAGAGCTCAGGCTCAAGCCTGAGTCTTGAAGCCTACACTGCAATGGAAGAGCCCCCCAGCCCCAGTCCGTGAGCCTGAGTTGGCTTGCATGGGCCAACAGCCACGGGTGTTTAGTTGCTGTGTAGACATACCCTAGGTCTAGGGCTTGCTCCTGTGTCCCTCACACTTCCAAAACTCCTGTAGAGGTCACCAAAACATTGGTGTACAATGAATGCAGGATCAGGCCCTATGTGCATAGAGTGCAGGTTTTTAAGTTATAGAAGGAGTCAGTTAATAAACTTCTTCCAAGAAAAAAAACATACAACCCCCCCACCCCAAACAAATTAAAAAAACCCTTCTCCAGAGCCATCAAGCTGTAAATTATGTTCAGCAGTGAAATTTGTAAGACGTTACACTTTATTTGCATCAAGAATGACAACAATCACATTACAGTCAGTATATTTAGCTCACTAGCTATCCATATGAGAAGAGTAACAAAATTTCTTTATTCCACCACAAATTGACATGTCCTGACAAGACAGTTTGTTTGCTTTTATTGTTCAACCCCCCAAACCACTTACTGTCTCCCTCTCCACTTGTCTTAAATGTTTGATTAAGCACTGTGAGAATTGTCAGTATTGATAAACTCCTTTCCAGTACATTAAGCACTCTAATCCTTTACATTCCTACTATATCTTCATTGCCAAGTTAGTCGGCTTCCTTAACACTTCATTTTAGTTCCTGTATTTGCATTAGAAATAGCCCATAAATAAAAATCAACATGCTACCAGGAGAAATTCTTTCAGTACTTCTCCCAAAAAGGCTAATGTTAACTGCATGCAAAGGAGGATTGAGTGGCTGTGTTCATGCATGTACTCATCTGATGCTGAAATAAATATTTAGTAATCTAATTAAATAGGCTAATTAAAATGTTTGTACATTTTTTCCTGTTCTCTAAAAGTCTCCTTGATTTTGCTAAATGGTGCTGCTGACTTTTATTCTCTATAGGCCTGATCCCCAGACCCACTGAAACCAATGGGAGCCTTTCCATTGACTTTCATGGGCTTTGGATCAGGCCTTCTGTTCACCCAGTGGAGATAGGCTCAAACCCTGAGGTTAAAATCTTGGCCCAGTTTGAGAGGTGTTTAGATTCCAGGTTCTGGCTTTACTCTTTACTACATACTGTCCATTGTTCTGCTCCAATATAGATATCTACGCATCTCAACTATGGAATATGTGTACATCTATGTTAGAGGTCAACAAGGGAACTGAATTTAGTTTAGAATAAAATGTTGCAAAACTGAACAATTTTTAACATCACCTGCTTGTCTCCAATCTGAATTTCACTTGACTGAATTTTTGGGGTATATGGATAATTTCAAATACTACTTGAGGAGAATTCCACACTAAAACATTAAAATTCTGAGCCAAAATTTTTAAAAAAATGTATCCGGTGCCTCCTAACCTGGCCCCATGGGCAGGGTGCTGTGAGGAATGCACCAGCTGCTCTCTGTTCTGGTGCCACAGCAGCCCCTGATGGGCGAAAGGCATAACTGCTGCCCCTCTTCGGCAGAATGTATTTTCTGCGGGGAAAAAAAATCTGTAGCGGACAGGAATTCTGCACATGTGCAGTGGCACAGAATTCCCTGAGGAGTAAAATACATCAGAAATGTGTGGGCTAGAGCCTGATCTCAGTTATTTCAGTTAGATCTGGAGGAATTCTGGTGACTTTAATGGAGATGTCCCAGGTTTACCACCCATGTAACTGAGATCAGAATCCAGGTATATGCAGTTAATGGACATGTTAATGCAACGTGTACAGCTGCATGAGTGGAGCGAAGCTTTTTCTTTGACTTGGTGAAAGCTCATTCAAATCCCAAACTACCAAATTTCACCTGAAGCAGAATTCATCTGAAATTCCCAGCTTTAATCGATTGGCCAGGGCCTCAGCTGGAGCAAAGCAGTGTAACTCAATTGTCATCAACAGAGCCATGCCAATTTAACCAGCGGCTCTATTGCTGTATGACATAGACTTATAACAGTAGGGCTCAATTCTGTCTTTCTAAATTTCCATTGACTTAAATAGGAATTTTGGATGCACAGGGAATGCAGGATCAGATCGTTATTGGATATGTCAACATAGTGTACTATCTATAAAAATGGTACATGTTCTCATGAGCTAAAACACCTGCTCATACCTCCTACCATATCATACAACTTTTAAAAAATGAAGTCACGGAAAGGAAGGAGGGTCCAGGGGTTAGGGCACTAGCCTTTGGTTTAGGTGATGGAGGGTCAATTCCCTCCTCTGCCACAGACTTCCTGTATGATCTTGGGCAAGTAGCTTAGCCTTTTTGTGTCCCAGGTCTCCATCTGTACAATGGGGATAATAGCACTTCCCTCCCTTACTTAGCTGTTGAGAAGATAAATATGTGATAGCTTGTGAAACACTTAGAGATCTACTGATGACAATTATTGTATAAGAGCTAAGTATAATGACATTTAGCCTGTTTCAAAAACTGACCAAGTTCTGTACATGATTTGCATATTTCCCTCTTCACGAGGTGATCCATGAAAACCACTTCCAACTTAAGAGGTACATCATAGCAGTTAGCAGAGGAAAAACAAAACAATAGGAAAAAAAAACCCACTCCAAACCAAAGAACAAGAAAAACACCAACAAACAAGAGGGCAGCCTTGTAATGTTCACCTAGTCACTGTTCCCAGTGAGGGCAATAGAAATTTTACCTGAGTAAAGGCTGCAGGATAAGGCTTCATAGTGCCATTTTGATACAATAATGCAGTGCATGAAATACTTACATTAGGCTCATTTTAATAAAATAGCAGGGCTGCCTTTTGTCTGCACTGCTAATAAGAAAAATATGCTGGAACAAAAGATAATTGCAATAAGGTATGTCCCCATTTTTCTCAATTTTGTTCAGTTTTCTTTGATATGATTATGGAAGACTTGCATGTAAACGCTGTTTCTTCAGGCTGGCTCAATTAATTCTGGAGTCGCACATCTTTCCCGTACATAGATGAGAAGCGACCATTTATGCCTGGGGCGGGCGGGGGAGGGGAGGATTGAAGGACACACACAAAACAGAAAGCGTAGCAAAGAACATTATGCCCACTGCATCCTTCATAAATAACACGAATCACAGAGAATTGCCAGAAATTATTTTAATGGCTCGATCCCTGTGTTGTCACGGTAATTACAGAGGAGTTTGAAACCCCTCCGCAAGGGAAATTAGGCATCGAAATAGTCAAATTTTGTAATGAATTTCAAAATTCTCTACCAGAACTTCAGGGATTAATAGTTTTAGGACTTTTCCCTCCAAAGAAACAAAGAGTCCCCACTCGCCTAGCTGGTGTAAATGACCATAGCTCCATTGATTTGAAGCTACAACTGCTGAGACTCTGGCTTCTCTTTTCTACTTGTGGCACAGAATTTCCTACAGGGTCTGTCTTTGCCGCCAAAAAAAAGGTGTGGTCTTAATTTGGGACCCCCCCGTTTGGCTTTTACCTCAGCTTAGCAGCTTGAGTTCAGCTCCAGGCTCTCCTAGAGGCTTTTAACTCAAGCTGCTAACCTGAGTTCAAAGCCCAGTTGCTGTGTCTTCACTATGCACTAGTGTGGAGGGTGCATACAACATCTCTGGAGACATTGAAGCCCTCTGCTTGCCTGCTGGGCTAAAGGGGGTGTGGCTATACAGGGGAATTGTTCACCCTTTGCTCACTCTGAAAAGTCTGGTTGGAGGGTGGTGTTGAGGAGGGGCTGCTGCCATTATTTAGGCTGTGCTATCCCCTGTGGAGGGGATGAGGAGTGTGGGGAAGGGGGTGGCAGGGGAACAGCAGCCCCTCCGCAGAGGAGCGTCACTGCAGCCCCGAGTTTGCTTCCACGCTTCCCATACACTGTCCCGGATCACTCTCCGGGAATACCCTTACTCACGTGGAGCAGGACTTCCTCTGCAAGCAGCCCCCTTCATTTCAGTGGCAGAGCTCTCGGCGTCGAATGCTGCTCAGTGTACCAGAATTGGGCCCTTTGTCACTAAACAAATGGTAACAGCAGGCAGCGTGGGGGCCCGAGATGAGGTGCTGGGATGAGTTTCAGCTAATCCTCAAGTTTATGTGGGTGAGTTGAATTGTGACCCGGGCTGCTCTCTGATTGCTAGACAATAAAATGTCTGTTCTTATAAACTACTTTTCATAACAGAAATCTTCCATCTCTCCAAAGCAGTGTATTAAAACTGGCTTAGAGCAAAACCCTGGAAGACCGCTAAAGGGATGTAAACAAATACACCAGGGTATTTTATACACCCTGAGACAATGATACATGAGTTTTTGAAGCAAGATAACATCACTCCTTGTATCATCCTAAATGAATAACATCTCTCAGGCACCTGCCTAAACCAGAAGTCTTTCCAAGAGACTAAGCATAACCTCGCTCATTAAATCAGCATTCAGAGGGCTAACTAGCAGATGCTGCTGACATGAACCCAAATGTAATCTCTTTAACCTTGTCATGTGGGGAACAGACAAGTCATGACCGAGTAACTCCAACTAAATTAGATTTTACGTGAAAGTATATCATCTACATTCAATTTGATTAAAATGATTCACTGATTTGTGTTTGTTTTTAAATGTTCCAAAGTAGCAGGAGTGGCAGGTTCCTAGTAATCTGTGTAATCAGATCCATTTATTTCTATATCTCTGGGTCTAGGTTGTTTATCCAGCATATTTTTCCATATTAACTGTGTTTTCCCTGGAGTCTATTTGCTTAAAAGGTACAAACGGGATGTTTTCTTCACAGAAAGAGGAGAAAGGTGACCCAGCTGTATGCTAAAAGATACATTAATGGCACATTAATGATGGGTAGTATCTGTGGAATCTAACTGTGTAATGTAGAATTTCAGGTGCTAGTTGCAAGGCAAGAATCAGTTTATCAATCAATTGTATTGGGTGAAATTCACTCATTTTGTAAAGGGCCAGCGCAAGGGGCTGCATCCTACTCTGGATAGGCTGGTGCAGATGGCTGCAATGGGGGTGGGGGTGAACAGAGGAAAGATCACATGATTTGGATTTACACGGATCCAGTAGCCCCAACACGGTGCGCAGATGGCATAGAGGGACTGTGTTTAGAAGAGGCAGAATAGCAGCAGTGGGCATGGGGCTCTGGAGTTGTCCCCTCCATTGGCCCTGCATTGGCAGGAGGTAGATTAGCCTGACCTAGCCCTTCTGTATTCCCTCCACATAGAACTCCATGCAGGTGGAGTTAATTCCATCCACTGACGCTCTTACATTTTTGTATCTTAACCCAGTGCTGCTAGTATAAGCCAGTGGATACGGTCAATCTTCAGGGCAACTGCACTTGTATTCCCCCTCTGGGCTCCAGCAAGGGCACCCACTCTCAGGCTTCGAACTCCCATGGCACGCCTCTCTCTCTTCTGACCGGGGAAACTCCAGGCTGCACAGTTCTCTGCCTTCCCTGTGTTATTCCCAGCAGAGACAGGCTGCCCAAGCACACTTGCTTTCTCCTCAGCAACTCATAACAGAGTAAGTTGCCCACCGTTATAGATCCCGCACAGATCTTTTTATGCAAGCCTATTTTAGTCGTAAGGTAAAAACATGACAGAGAAAACATTAAAAACAATTAAAGACCCTACACGCATTCTAATAAGCCTACCAGAGCTCACCTCAGCCATAACAGGGGCTGTAGCAGGAGCACTCCAACAACCCAACCACAGGGTTTCCTTGTGGTTTCAAGTTCACCACAACTTCAGCTCAGAACAAGGATTGGGGCTCTTGGTAGACGAGGGGTCCTGTCCATTTGCTGGATCAGGAAGAAGGCTCTGAGCCTGTGTAAAACCAAGCTATTGATCCTAAAATTCTTTCACTCTCTGTTGGTCCCTGGAGAATCCAGTTTGAACTAGTATATGTATATCTTCAGGGATGCCTTCAGTTTGGCTGATAACTGGAGGAATTAGAATCATAGAATATCAAGGTTGGAAGGGACCTCCCGAGGTCATCTAGTCCAACCCCCTGCTCAAATCCCCAACTAAATCATCCCAGCCAGGGCTTTGTCAAGCCTGACCTTAAAAACCTCAAAGGAAGGGGATTCCACCAGCTCCCTAGGTAACGCATTCCAGTGCTTCACCACCCTCCTAGTGAAAAAGTTTTTACTAATATCCAACCTAAACCTCCCTCACTGCAACTTGAGACCATTACTCCTCGTTCTGTCATCTGCTACCACTGAGAACAGTCTAGATCCATCCTCTTTGGAACCCCCTTTCAGGTAGTTGAAAGCAGCTATCAAATCCCCCCTCATTCTTCTCTTCTGCAAACTAAACAATCCCAGTTCCCTCAGCCTCTCCTCATAAGTCATGTGTTCTAGTCCCCTAATCATTTTTGTTTCCCTCCGCCGGACGCTTTCCAATTTTTCCACATCCTTCTTGTAGTGTGGGGCCCAAAACTGGACACAGTACTCCAGATGAGGCCTCACCGATGTAGAATAGAGGGGAATGATCATGTCCCTCGATCTGCTGGCAATGCCCCTACGTATACATCCCAAAATGCCATTGGCCTTCTTGGCAACAAGGGCACACTGTTGACTCATATCCAGCTTCTCGTCCACTGTAACCCGTAGGTCCTTTTCTGCAGAACTGCTTCTGAGCCATTCGGTCCCTCGTCTGTAGTTGTGCAGGGGATTCTTCCGTCCTAAGTGCAGGACTCTAATTACATTAGCATCCCCTCCTCCTAGAGAAGTTACATACAATTCCACAACAACACATCCATAATGGCATTTTTAATACAATGGACCACAAAGGTATTAAAACTAATTCAATAAGGTTTGCCCAGGATATTGTCAGTCTGTTGCAGATACCTTATTGACATTAATACTAACTGCCAGCAGTCAGCAGCTAGCTTGCCGGCCTTGTCTGAGGGTTCGTCTACACGCGTGCAAAGCGCACCAGGTGGGGGTGATTTGTACAATGCTCTAATGTGGTGTGCTCTAAGTGCCCTGTGTCGACCCTGCTGGCGGGCGCTAAAAAGTACTTAGTTCACTTTCCATGCCATGCAGACAAGCCCTAAGACTGGTTAAATTAACTACCATGTTCATTTCTATTAACGAGTAACTTAAAGGTTTATTACTTGCGGCATGTAATGGTCTTCACCGCCAACGGGAACAGGATCAGGCCCATATTTTGCAGGAGAATGTATGAAAAAGAAGCGATTCCCATTTTGCAGACACTACTCCCACCTTTATTTTTCTTGGACCTTTTATGCTTCCACAATGTAAAGGCTTCATTGTGGCGTTAGAAACCACGGCCCATAAAGGGCAGCTGCATGCCAAGGGGCACCACACCACCAACAATTTCTGGAGGCAATTTTTTAAAAGTGTTTGGAAGAGCGCTTAGCTTTGCCCGTGGAAGAGGTGCTGAAGGAAATGAAGCAAATGGACATAAATCAATCAATAATATCGCCTAGGTGGGATTGCAAGAATCCACTTGTCACGTTAAACTGCTAATTGCTTTAGAGATTTAAATTGGGGTTTTCAAATGAGCCTAAGAGAATTAGGTGCTCCCGTTGGACGCTTAATTCCCTTAGGCTGCTATGAAACTCCTACTGTCACTGCAGAGGTTCACTGATTCAGCATTATCACCACAACTGACACTGAACAGCTCGGGAAACTCCCTAACCCTGCTCCTTGATGAGGGCCCTGATTCAGCAAAAGCACTTCAGCACATGTTAAACCTTAAGCATGTGAGTGGGTGAAAAGACTTCAAGGGGATTACTCACATGCTTAAAGTTAAGCATGATCTTAAGTCCTTTGTTGGACTGGGGCCTAGGAAAACTCTGTTCCTTTTCATGGAAGACCATGTCCGATATCTGCTGTGCAGTACTCATTAACCCATCTAACATCTGTTCTTCCAGCTAATTTGCCTGGCACTAAGCTCCTGCGAACTGAATAAAAGCATCAACTAGCAAACCCCTCTCTTCAGTAAATTCTCCACTGAAAACAAAGCAAAGCAATTCCAACTCAGCATTTGCACTGCTACTAGGCCTTTGTTCCTCTTTCTTTCATAGTAGCAGGGGAGTGAAGAACATCACAAATTCATTTCCCTTCCCTGCAGTGGCTTTTCTCATTTTCTTCTTGTTGTCATGAAAGACACACCAGATTTTTCTAATTTTTCATTTTGAATTAAAATTTTCACTGAAAATTCAGCTTTCGTTGGAAAACCCCCTGAACATTTTGGATGAACATTTCAGATTTTTTCCCCCCAACAGCTATTGGACTGGTGGAAATTTTCCAAATTCCAAAGTTTTGACAATTTTTTTCACCCAAAATGTGACTTTTTGATTCTCCATGTCCCTCCAAAAAAACCCAAAACAAAACCAAAAAACCAAAAGCAAACAAACAACCCCAAAACCAATAAGGAAATTTGGATGGAATTTTTGACCAGCTCTTAACATTTTTGCAGGTGCAGAGACAATTTGCTTTCGCTCATCTACCCAGTAACCAAGGCAGTGTCCTTGTTATACAAGGCAGAAAGTCCTAGATTTGTGGTGTGTGGGCAGAAGCGCCTCAAGAATAACTTTGGTGGAGGGGAACAAGATATACTTCCTTCACTGTAGGCCACCTACAGCCACAGACAGCAGTCTTGATCCCATTGTAGCCGGGTAAAGCAGAAGTATTGGGGTCCACATTGGCCATGGTACACACACTCATTTTAGGTGCTGCATGCTGCTTGACTAACTTCTAATCCTCATTTTTCAGACCTTCTGCCACCTGTCCATCCCTTCCACTGAGGTCAACCTTTGAGCTGTTGACCTAAGGTAGCAGGAGGATAATGAATCTCAGAGGAAGCATCCTGGCCCCAGTTCAGCAAAACACTTAAGTATGTGCCTAACCTTAAGCATGTGCTTAAATTCCAGTGAATTAAATGGGACATAGATATGCTTTTACAGTTAATGGCGCCTCTGTTTACATTCCCTTGCTTCTGACAGAGAGGTGTAATCACTCTCTGGGGAGTGGGGATGGAGAGCAGATGGCTGGTGTTCCCAGTGGACTTAAATTACCCTTGTAACCAAACTTCTTTTTGCCTCTAGCTATTGTCCATATATCCATGTGACCAATACCGTCCCACCAGGCCTCAAGCACTGCCAGTCACCAGCCATTTAAAAGAAACAAAAAGAGGATGAGAGTGGGGAGAAAATAACCCATAGCTTAAGGAGAGACAACTTTAGGCCAATGCAACAATTTGACACGTAGCTTGTACTGACCCACGTGCATGTTGTGATTTCTTTCTTATATTTAGAATTGTTTATAATCAGAAGAAATTAAATGTCTTAAACACTCTTAACCAATCACTAGTCTTTGCTACTATAAAGAACAGTTCGTTATTTGTCCATATCTTAAACACTGGTCCTTCGCCATGATTAATAAAGTATCATTGCTATCGGCTTTGGTCATAAAAAACTGACATACAAAAGAAACACTTAAAAAAAAAAAGTAAAACTCTAGCACGAACATTTGTAGCTACACCACTAATTAAAAGGCTTCACTTATTAGTCTTTGAGGGGGAAAAAAGAAACAAACAAGTATAATTTGCTAGATTAATTTTAGGGTCTGTTCTATTTAATCAAACTACACCTTTTGGTGAAAATGACAAATCGGAGGTGTCAGACTGAAGTTGATAAGGAAGATAAAGGTCATATATTTTAATGTCACAGAAGGTCTTATTAAAGGAACCTTAATTACATTAGGTATCCATGAAACATTAATTAAATACTGTCTGAAATAATTAGGTCCACGTTACTGATGGTTTAATTAAACTCAGTTTCTTATTTTATAAGAAAACTTGAGGTCCGGTATCTGTCGGCTGGCAAGATAATTGATGGTATGTCAGAATAGCAAAATAGTAACCTTGACCAGCCACATGGGAAGGACAATATGGTGAGCTGGTTGCTCCTACCCACCACACTTTGTTGAGGGTAGGGGACAAAATATCACAGGATGTAGAATTCCTTTGAGAGGTTGCAAAATTAAGAATGAAAAGAAATGGAAACAGGAGGAGCTAGATCCTCAGCTGATGTAAATTGTCATAATTCATGTGAAGTCAACGGAGCAATGACTATTTACATCAGTGGAGGAGTTGGCCTGTAGCACTGAGTTCTACCCTCCTGAAATTTCTAGCCTGGCCTTGCAAATTTCAGTGGAAACTCCTTACGCTACCCAGTAGTGGGACTTCCACCACATTTGTTCCTGTGATTTACATGGAGATTTCCCGGAGCGGGCTCTCCAGAGCCTCACTCGATCAAACACGGCCAATATATATAGGGTCATAAATAGCAATAAGTGACTTTCAAGTGCTTCAAAGTAGCTGACAAATCGACGACAGATTTCCAGTTAATTCTTTGCAGGAAAAAAAGTAACCAGACCACAGTAAACAGACAAATCAATAATAGTAATAATGCTTTGTACTGTCTATCTGAGAGTCTCAAAGCACTTTGCACATGATTAAGCCTCTGTGAAATAAGGAAAAACATATCAATCCCCATTTTACAGTGCGGGAAACTGAGGCACAGAGCCATTAAGTAACTAGTCACATTCTGTGGCATGCCACATACCACAGAATGCAAGAGTGCCCCTCACATTCCCACTCTGTAGGCTCCTCTCATACAACAGGAAGAGCTGGTTGCATTTAGTGGGAAAAGTAATTCCTCCCTCTTGTATATAAGATCCTGGCAGTTACATGGTTACACACACGTAAGTACAAGGGTGCTGGAACAATTTTTATAGTGGGGGTCCTGAGAGCCATTGAACCAAACTGTAAACCCTGTATATAATGGAAACCACTTCAAGCCAGGGGGTGCCAGAGCACCCCCAGCCCCCCTGGTTTCAGCACCTATGCGTAAGTACTGAATGACTGAGCCCTAAGCAGCTTTTAAAGTGCTTTCCTGATCCCTCAGCACGAAGCAACTGCTATGAGCATGTCAGATAAAACAGGGTGCTACTCAGCACTCTTTATTCAGTCTAAACTCCCATTGAAGCCAATAGGGGAGTCGTTTTGTCCGACTAAGGAGTGCTGAATAGGGGACATAAATATCATTGGGGCTCTGTGTATGGTCCAAGGGCAGTGTTGGCCCTCTGAGGAAAGACAATCATTTTTGGCCAAAGCATGCCTCCTGACATTTCAAAGATGGATGAAAACTTGCTACTGGCTTTGATCCACACATACATCTCCACAGAATGGGAGCAATCCTTAGTGGTTTGAGCCAACTTTCCTAACTCTGCCAAGCAGGCTGTATGACCTAGGACCTTAAGCAAGTCACCCTGTGTGCCTGAGTTTCTCCACCTGTACAATGGAGATAAGAATATTGATCTCCCACAAATGGAGCTGGAGAGGTTAGACTTGTTAACGTTTGTGAATGGAAGTTACTGTAGCAATGCGAAGCAGTCACTTGGCATCACTAGATGGGAAGCGACAGCAGTACGGGGTCCGAAATGAAGATCCAGAAGATGGAGAGAGAATACCTAGGATTCACATTCAGCAAGGAGAACTTTCAGTACTTTAGGTGACACAAAATACAGGACACCTAAAAAGAAGTAAATTCTGATCCTATGCATATGGTAAGGTGTGTCCTGTCATCTACTGAAATCAGTGGATCCCTGAAAAGCCTGCCTCTAAATACAATTATGGTACGCAAGATAAAGTCATAGATCTAGAACGAACTCATGGCCTCCATAAAGTCACTGGCAAAACTCCCATTGATTTCATGGTAAAAACAAGGAGGGAAATCCTGACCCACTGATCACCATTGTGGCACATAATGAATGCCCAGACCTTAAAACAGGTGCATGAGTGCTTTTAAAGTGCCAAAACATTTGAGTCAATAGTTAGCTAATTAAATGCAAAAAGTCAGTTTTAGAGTAGGTTTAAAAATGAACCTGTCAGTCTGACAGCATTTTCAGGTCTGCTTGCACAGAGGGTAGTATATAGGGTTTTAAAAATGTGACAATTGTAGTGGATACTGTACCTTCCCTTTCATAGAATCATAGAATCATAGAATCATAGAATATCAGGGTTGGAAGGGACCCCAGAAGGTCATCTAGTCCAACCCCCTGCTCGAAGCAGGACCAATTCCCAGTTAAATCATCCCAGCCAGGGCTCATGTCCCTCTCACATTTTTATCCAATATTCCCCTTAGTCTTTCTCAATCTTGAGTTTGCCTTCATGTAGCAGGAAGACTGGAAGATAAAGTTATAAAAAACAGGTTTTTTAAAAATGAAAGATGCTTTATATAAAGCCAATCAAATGGCAAACAGCTGAAGTTAAGATTTAATTCTTTTTCACAAATTCTCCACAACATGGATTATTACCCTCTGATTTAGTTTGCTTCTATTTCTAACTCAACCACATTCTCTGCAGTACCTGTCAATACTTTATATGAAAACCATTTTCTCACCCCAGATGTAAATATTTTTTGCCGCAGTGTTGTACAGTAAGTCAGTTTGCTTTGACAACAACTGTGATCGGACTAGGCATATTAATAAAGAGTATATGAATTAATTAATATCTGCTTTGAAACTCTAAAGTGCTAATGATTAATTATTATATAAAGCAGAATTTCATTACTAAAAATTTGCTTTAGAAACTGATGATGTGACTGTTCATTATCAGAGTATAGGCTATACGGTTAATATAACATTTTTATTCTTAACTAAAGTTTTCATTTCCAAAGAGAACAACATTTTTTAAATTTTTTTTTTAACAAAAGTAGTATTGCATCGTGAGACCTTTTGCAACAGACAGTGAAATTACAATGTTTCATTTGTTCTGGCAGAGTTAGAATTTCATAAATGCTTCTGTATAAGGTTTACATTCCATTTATACTGCAGAGGTTGCATACTGCTGGCTGCACAAACAAAATATTGTATAGTGTCTTTTTTTTTTTTGCTTATGCATGTATATATAATTTAATTGCAAAATATTTAATGGTGATTGTTGGTCTGCAGACACTGTACAGACAAAGCAGACACAAACACTGAAAAGAGTCCAGGATTTGGGACAAAGAGACAGGCAGAGGAATTAGTGGGAAACTGACAACTCAGTGTCAAACAGGACATTGTGCAATACCTAGTTATTCTCTCCACAGAGATATTCCACAGTTAGGCTTAATGATGTTGCTTTGCTATAATGCCAGCTTTAATTCAGTATATTTTTTCTGGACTCTGAAAGATGGGATCTCTTCTGATTTTAATTATTATTACTTCTCAGATCAACATCCAGAAGCAATTATGTCCTGATTCTTTGTTTTGGATACTTCTTGTCTTTATGAAACTATCCGAAGCCTCTTTCTTCTAATGTGGTCGAACTTGCACTCACAATAAAAATCGCAACATGTGTAACGTGCTAAAGATCATTCATGGATTCTCCCCTATTTCTTGACCCACAATGATGGGCCTGATCCTGCACCCCTCACTTAGAGAAAACTCCCAGTGGCTTCAATGGAAGATTTGCCTACGTGAGCCCTGCATGATCAGGCCTCTAGCACTACACCACGATCTTCATCTCATTCAAACAAATCATTTTGGAAAATGATCTAACAAATTAATTCCATCCAAAGTCACATTAACTGTCAACAAATGGGGGGGTGGGGTGGGTGGAGTGGGCGTAAGGGGAGGGGGAAGAGCTGCTTCTGTTTTACCTGCCATGACACCTGTTAACCTAAGCACCTGCAGAAACTGGACACTGCAGATGACCTTTCCTGCTTTATCTGGACTGTCTGAAAACAGAGGATAGAATATCAGCTGCCACTTTAAGATAAATTTTTGTTTAGCAAAAGCAATGAAAAATGTTAGTTTTCCCATGTGTGCAATAACTGAGAATCATCAGACTCTGGAATCTAACCTCGAGTATAATAGAAAGGGGATAGTGCAGACATTAAATCTCATATGCTGGATGTAAAAGCCACTAAGTGATCAAATATGAACAGTAAGTCCAGACAAAGGTTTCTTACTTGAAAATGCATAAACCGTGACCACATTTGAAACAATTTGCCCCTAGTTTAAAAACAAACGATTGCTCTTAGACCAAGTGCAATGATGATCCAATCCTAATGTCTGTACATGAACACATACATTCCGTAGTGGTCCCAGCACACACAGTTACACAGGAAACAGCAAGTGCGTAAAACAAGCTAACAGAAACAGCTCTACAATTAATAAACAAGTCTGACAAGGCAGCTCCTGGATCTTTACTTATTTTTACATCACAAGCACTTACCTGATGTCTCGTGCAATTTGCTATAAAGATATTTCCTAAAAGATTTTGGCAAATGAATTATGTAGCTGAAATGTAATAATGAAGGTAGAAATTTGTCCCGTTATCAGTCACATACATTCAAGCAGAAACCCAGTGCAGCACGGTAGATAGAACTATAAGCTCTGGGATCTTCTCATTCAACCAAGATTGCTTCATACAAAAGTTGACAATACACTACTGAAAGCCATTGTTGATATTCAACATTTTTTAAATAGCTGAACAGAATAGACAATAAGGCATGAAGGAAAACTTGGCTAGGAGGCTGGCCTGGAGTCTGGGTTCAGAAAAGAAAACCTGTGTGAAAAAAATGGACAAACATACATGCAATTCACACTTTTTAATTGGTCGGCGCGTTAATTTAAATTACAAAAATCCTTATAGATCAGACATTTCCCCAAGTTTAAAGTGGCTATAAAAGACAAAATACAAAGTTGATGATGTATTAAAACCAAGGTATAGTTTTAAATGTTGGCATTGAAAAAGACATACACTTCCACGGTTCTTATGTATAATTTGCTAATGTAAATTAAGGAATTTTGCAAAATCCTTGAAGGGCTTTCCATTAATTTTTTTTTTTTGATCCATCTGCTTGTTCTGCAGAGATCACCGCATCTCGTTTATCGCATCAGAAAAGGGTAACATGTGGAAACATCCTAATGTTATGAACACCACTGTCACACACCTGTATTTACATCTTTTTCCTGTCTCCACATGAATAAGGGAGAAGAACATTACAGCCATCATAGTCTGTGAAAAGTAATACAAAACTATACCCACTTTGGACATTCCTGAGAAATGCTTATTTAATCAATTACAGCTGTGGTGTTCATCTAATCTTGTAAAGACAAAAGAGACAGATTTATTTCTGGTGTAACTCCACTGGAGACTTTTGATACTGATATATCTGGAGTAGTCTGTGCAGGTCATATTGACAAACACTAGATGTAGCAGACAGTAAAGGACATGTATGAGTTTAGCAATTTTATCCACAGAATCTAGGCATCTCCTTTCTACTGGGGAACTGTCCAGAACTATGATTCATAGATTCATAGATACTAAGGTCAGAAGGGACCATTATGATCATCTAGTCCGACCTCCTGCACAACGCAGGCCACAGAATCTCACCCACCCACTCCTATGAAAAACCTTACCTATGTCTGAGCTATTGAAGTCCTCAAATCGTGGTTTAATGACTTCAAGGAGCAGAGAATCCTCCAGCAAGTGACCTGTGCCCCATGCTACAGAGGAAGGCGAAAACCCCACAGGGCCTCTTCCAATCTGCCCTGGAGGAAAATTCCTTCCCGACCCCAAATATGGCGATCAGCTAAACCTTGAGCATACGGACAAGATTCACCAGCCAGATACTACAGAAAATTTTTTCCTGGGTATGAACACCTCTTACTCAGCTTTATATCACCCCAGTTATTTCCAATACTTCATTCTCCACGTTTCTATTCAGATCCCTATATGAACAGTTAATGACACATTTTGGTGCTGTAATTTAGCAGTACCTCTGCTTATCTGTTGTTATATCCACTATTTCTGGTCTTGGGTTTTGGACTTTAAACATAAATGCTCAATCACTTGGCCTTTATATGGTATCCCTCCCTCATCCAGTCCCCTCAGTGTATATGTTATTACATTTAGGACTCCCTCTAGATTTAGATAGATAGGATTTATTTGGATCTATGGGCCAAATTCTGAGATTAAATGCAAGTTAGGCTCGCTCAGAGCTACTGATCCCCACTTTAGCGATGCTTGACGGAGTCTAAACCTGTGTAAGTTACACACCAAGGGCGAGAAAAAGCTACATGTTAAAGCAATGGATAATTTCACTAGTGCAGACCAGTCAAATCCCATGAGTTCTCCAGCCAACAGACAGTAGTCAAGAATCCTAAATTTTAAAATGTTTGAGGCCTTCTTTATGTATCACAAAGAAGCTCAGAAGGGCTCAAACATAATACTTTTTGCTGTATGGTTCACCTTTAAAACTAAGACCCTGATATTCTTCAAAGACACACCCACAAGTGCTTAAACTTTGACTACAGTTAATCTAGCCCCAGGGTTCTCAAACCTCATTGCACTGCGACCCCCTTCTGACAACAAAAGTTACTACACGATTCCAGGAGGGGGGACTGAAGCCTGAGCCCACCTGAGCACACCGCCTCAGGTGGGGAGGAGAGGGGGGAAAAAAGCCAAAGCCTGAGCCCCATAGACCTGTGCAGGTGGGCCAAAGTCGAAGCCCAAGGGCTTAGGTGGGGAGCCTGTAACCTGAGCCCTGCTACCCAAGGCTGAAGCCCTCGGGCTTCGGCTTTGGCCCCAGGTGGCGTGGCTCGGGCTTCAGCCCCACTTTGGGGTCCCGACACACAGTTTGAGAACCACTGATCTAGCCCATTGACTTCAATAGGACTATTCATGAGCTTATAGTTAAGCGTATGCATGAGTCTTTGCAGGATAGGGGCCTAAATAGCTAGGACTGGTGCCTAAACAGTTAGCATTGTGACAGCCTTGCAGAATTTTTTAACTTTTCTCTAAGTTCACAAAAGATTAAAACAGCGACATTTTCACTTTGAGTTATTTTGGGTTTTTTAAAAAAATATTTTTAATTTGTAAACTCTTTTTACTCCCATTTATTGGCTTTTGGCTCTTAAAATAATTCCTTTCTACAACAAGTCACACTTAAATGCTTATACAAACGTCTTCACTTTGGGACAGAAAATCCTTTAACTGGCTGTTGCAAGTTCGTTCACCATATATATTTCAGACATTGTACATGCTCTTTTCAATTCCTGTATATGATGCTTTGCAACCTCCTGGAATTAAATACTGCTTCAGTGTAAGCTTCAAAATAGCCGGCTTCTTTTCTAAAGCCTTCAAAAGTCTTTCCAGTTCTTAAACAGAAGGTCAACCCATTTTTAAAGCACAATGGACTAGGAAAATATGACTCAGAACCTGTTAATTTCATATTAGTATATTAACAGTCAAATCCCATTGCAGGCAGGAAATGTATGAATAACAGAATATTATTATTTACTCTCTGTACCATGGGAGCACCCAGAGGTCCCAGTCCACTGTGGTAGATACTGTACAAACCCAGCAAAGAGATGGTTGCTGCCCCAAAGACCTTGCAATGTTATACGTAACTCAAAGATGGTCGTAACTGAAGCCTAGTCTCCACTTAAAAATTAGATCGACCGAGCTATGTTGCTCAGGGCTATGGAAAATTGTGCCCTGAGTGCCGTAGTTAAGGTGACCTAACCCACAGTGTGGACGCAGCTAGGTCAAGGGAAGAATTCTTCTGTTGACCTAGCTACTGCCTCTCAGAGAGGTGGATTGACTACACTGATGGAAAAACTCCTTCCACCGCTGTAGTAAGCATCTTCACTGCAGCCACACTGCTGTTGCACCTATACTATAATCATAGCCTCAGCTACAGAAAACACTGCTGGGATAGGCCTGGTTGATATTGTAAATCTCAAGTGCAGAGAGACTAAACTTCATGACTAAATACACCATGAGTCATGTAATAACTTCACTAAGGACCCAGCTTTGATACCCTCCCTCTCATAGTGAGCAATACCAGCTCAAGGGGTAGTTTATGAACTTGGGCTATGCCCCCCTTACATGGGCTACCTGGGCCACGGATGGAATCCGGCGGAAATAAGCGGGGCTGTGCACTGCTTCCTCCTGGCAACAGGTGGGTGGGAAGTGGGCAGAAAGATCCTCAGGGCCATATCCCTGCCCACTGGCTGGCCAGTGTAACTGAGGCATCCCAGGGAGGAAGCACAGGGGTTAGTAATTTGCTGATGGTATAGGTCAGCAGATTAGCATCCCAGAGAATCAGGAGAAAGCGGAGGAGGAACCTTGGAGGAACCCAGAGTGGTGCCTTGGAACCAGGCTGCCTCTTTGAGCTACTCTTGTTTGGTCTCTTGATTAGAGCTGTCCCTAATGCCACCATCTAGCCCCCAACCATTATTATTTCAGCTAGGAGGCATGTTGCCATAACAGGTTTTTTTGCTCTCCAAACACATGCAGAAGACCTTTGATAACAGTGACATTTTCTTGAAAGCAAGTGGGATTATCCAAAACACGTCACATAATGTATTGCATAGACTTTTTAATAGCATCATGTAAAGACAATACAACATGCTCTCTCCTTTGCTTCCGGACATTGTCTAGAGAAGGCCTGAATGAGTTTGGTTGTTAACTTTCTGATTGATTTTTGATTACAGATACCAGGTCTTGCCTACATGATTTTCCTAGAAGACTACAGCTCACTGGAGAGCTAATAGGATTATACCATTACAAGAGACAAGGGATTGAAACCTGAGCAATTGCAAAAGGAGGGAATTTCTCTGCCAGACTGTTTAATATCTGGTTTGGGTCTGTTTTAGCTAACACCAATTTAACTGAAACGCCTGATAAACATTTGGAAGAAACACAGTCTTTGTTAAAGTTTAAGAAAACCGTGTCCCTTCAGGTGAGGGATCTCCCGCTCCAATTCTCTAGTACTCCAATGAATCCTCTATCAAAAAGAGGAGAAACAAGACCTGATAATTCCAAGGGAAATTCCCTCTCCTCCTACCATTAAAAATAAACCAAAACAAAGAACTAACCATTCAAGCCTTTTTTATACCTCATTAAGCAATAAAAAGGGATACAACTCTGTTTCTCTTCTCTTCCTTTCCCTTTCCCTCCCATTTTATGACCTAACCCTGAAGTCCTTAAGTCAGGCAAAATTCCATGGGAGCTTTGTCTGATTAAGGACCGCAGAGATGAACTCTTCTGTTTATAATATATTAAGCCTTGATTCTGCAAACAGATTTGCTCAGGCAGACCCTGACATCCAGGGTCTCGAGGACCACATGGTGCAGTAAGAATCCATAGCAGAAGATTCTTCTGAAGGGTTGGGGGACTTACTCTGCTAAAATGTATAGATCTGTGGGTCAGACATTTCACAGTTTGTTCACTCGTTACACAGAAAAAGCTCCCATTGGATTCAAAGGGAATTTGCCGGAGTAAAAACTGTAGGATATGGCCCTTGGTGAATAATGGGAAAACCCAATAAGGAATTACAATCCAGCATAAACAGACACATCTAGCAATATATATATTTTATAAAATCTTGGGCCAAATTCATCCCAGAGTAAATTCACTGAAGTTAGTAAAGTTATGCCCAGCTTGAAATTTGGCCCTTATGCATCTGACATCTCTAAGCTCTGCTAGCTAAAAAAGTGTTGTCAGTTCTAAGATCAATATGAACTTCACATACTAAAAGTTGACCTGAATTAACAGGAGGAGAATATAGCAGAGTTTTTGACAGTGGATTTATTGCAAGTGCACAGCTCAGGCTGGGGTGTAAAGGTGGCCCCTGATTCTATGTTGGTTGTGTACCAGGCATGTTTAGCTAAATTATACCATCTGCTAACAGCTGCAAAGGCTGATATGTCAGCCAAGAATCTTCAAGGTATAGGGAAGTCATAGCCATGACACCTACACCAGTAGTAGGAAGGCCAGAGAGGCTATTGTGCTGGTTCCATGACTCCAAAGGATTCACACATTCCAGTGCCGGAAGGAACCACTGTGACCATCTGGCATTGGACTTTACCAATATATGAATCCTTCAGCATCTGACCAGATCCATCAGTCGACCAGGATGAGGCCAGTCTAGCCTAGTGGTCAAAGCAGGCATCAGGCCTAGTAGACAGAGCAGGTGTCAGGAAACAAGGACTAGGGTCAGAGCTGGAGTCGGTAATCAGAAGCAGAAGCCAAGGGTCAAACCGGAGGGCAGGACCTAGATACCAGAGCCGAGGGTCAAGCGGGAGTCAGCAGTCAGAAGCCAAAGCCACAGGTCAGGCTGGAGGTCAGGAACTGGAGTGGGCAGGGTAGCAAGCAAGGAGGGGTTCAAGGCAGGAGCAGGACAGGGGCAAGGCTGAATTCAAGGCAGAAGTAGCAGGAACAAGGTGGACATGAGCACTGAGCAGCCAGTGAGCTGCTGCTGGCTTAAGTTAAGAGCCAGCCTGCTGGTGTGCTCCAGCCAGTCAGGTGGTGCGGCCAATCTGGCAGCCGGCTGCAGCGAAGCGTACTGATGAGGCTGCCTGCAGACGAGCTCTGCTGCCGGCCCTGATTCCTGACAAGATCGTTTGGCCTCCTGCATCACACAGGTCATAGAGCTTCCCCACAAGAATTCCTAGAGCAGATCTTCCAGAAAAACATCCCACCCTGATTTAAAAATTGCCACTGACTGAGAATCCACCAGGACCTTGGGTAATTTGTTCCAATGGTTAATTATCCTCATTGTTAAAAATTTATGGCTTATTCCCAAATTAACTGAAGCAGTAGCAGGGCGCAAAGCGGGGGCAGGTAAGAAGGCCCTGCTACGGTCACTTACCGGGGGGAAAAAAGGGACTTCAGTTTGACACGTGGTTCCTTTAAAAAAGTGACAGATTAGATTTTGCTTCTAGCACAGCCTGGGAGAACTTCAGTTGCTGAATAAATGTTTTTGGCTTTTCCAACTGGAAAACACGTGGGGTAACATTTACTAAGGTCCCTGTGCAGGAGAGTAGAGTTCATTGGAAAATTGTCATCAGAACAGTTTTGTGTTGGAAAATACCATTTCAATGAAACAGATTTTTTTTGAGAAATCATATACATTCAGACAAAATTTCATTAAAATCTGTAAAAAAGTTTTAGAAGATGCCAAAACAGGATGTCTGGCAAGAAAAAAATTGATTTTTCATTTTATTTTTTTTAGATAAATAAATCGTTTTTTAAAGGCTCAAATCAAAATGAAACGTATTGAAATTAAATGTTTCAATTGACTCCAACATATTTTTTTTTCCTGGAATTTTGTTTCATGGAAAATTCTGAAATGTTGGCTTTTCCATACTGGTTTGGGATGATCTTTTTTTTTTAAATCATTAAATATTTTGCAGGATGGAAAATCAGTTTTCCAACCAGCTCTAATGAGGAGCCCAAGTTTCTTTGAAAGTCAATGATTTTACATTACACGTAGGTGATTTTTAAAATTTTACCTCTAGTCTAATGTCTGAATTTATGGTATGGCCATCAGTATTCGCCTGGCTAGGGAAAAACAGAATGCTAGTTAAGGGAGTTTAAACAAAGAGAAACAACAACCCTCACTCCCTGGAAACCAGCCATCACAGGAGCAATACTCTTATCTCTCGGTTCCATGATGCCTCTCTAGGATATTACACTCTACAAGTTCATTCAGGCCTTGACTCAGCCCATAGAAGTTAATGGAAAGGCTCCCCCTGATTTTAATGGATTATGGGTAAATCCCTAAGTCTTTGGCCTCTCTGCTGAGATGGCCAAATAATATCCATTTAAGGTGCAAGTAGTTTTAGGCTGTAGATATCTATCCACTGGGGACTGGACTGAAAAAGACCAAGCTCAAACCCCATTGAACAGCCATCAGAAAGACAATAGTTTTTGGTCGTTACTGATCAGGGTTTCATTCCAGGCTTTACGTTCCTGGTGTAACAGGGCAAGTTCCCTCTCCTGTCTTCTCCTTTGTCTACACAGACTGTTCGGAGAGGTTTTGTTCTTAAACACCACTGTGTGATTCATTCACATGGCTCTTCCCACTGAGACATACGCCACATCCTTGACAACATCTGTTGCTCCTCTGCCAAGGAGATGGAAGAGGTCTTTCTCCCCAGAGATCCTCCTTGGTGCTGACTCTGCTAACCCGCCACTTCCTTCCGGTGCTGCCGTCTACCCTCTGCATTAATGGGTTAATTAGCTCTTTAATCTTCCCTAGCCCATTCTAATCTGCTAATTAGGCACAGTCAAGGGGTGGGGAATTAATTGACATTTACATGATCTGAGTGCTGGCGTAGCTGTTGGTTCTGAGCCCTCTGTCACACCATGTCACTCGATAGTGAGTTCCCAAAGTGCCTGGTTGGTGGGAATTTTTGTTTATATATATATATATATATGAATTGGAAATTACCACTAGAACTAGAAAGCAACTTTCAAATACAAGTTGGAATAAGTGTTTAACACATTCAGAAAAACAAACCCAATTCCTGTCTATTCTATCCATAGCCTTTTGATGAAACTGACCCAACCTGCAGCCGTATCCAATTCTTTACCTTTCTCAACAGATACACAACCAATAACTTGGGCTGACATTAGATGGGCAATGGCTGGGGGCGTAATGGGAAGGTATGACTCAGTGTGCAACATTTGCTAAGTGCTGTAGCAGACTTTAACAGCTGGTTCCATAGACCTGGGTGAGGAAGAAAACACGGTCATGGCCCTTCGGTGCTCCGTATTACCAGTGCTTCTCAAGCTGAAATTCGGCAGTGACACCAGGGTGTTTTCAAAGAAGAGTGCTGTAGACGGACAGTTCCCCAGAGACACAGCAACAGAAGAGGAAATATCTGCAACGTTCCTTTCGGGAGTTAGTGAGATCCAGTAAATAGGGCAGCAGACTGAGATATGGTTTATTTCCCACCACAGCATCTAGCGAGCTGTAGGGCTGATAGGGGCAGAGAGCCCTTTCACCTTCACCTATCCAGTTGCTCCTGGGTTCTCCCCATTCCAGTTCCCATGTGCACGAAGACATTCAGGCTTAGATCTGGACAGCTACATGTGCAGCAGGCTTCCAGCACCATTGGGGGCTGTCCTGGTTCTCACTGGCATACAAACTGGGGTGAAGATTATAGAGAAGGCCAAATATAGAAGTGCAATGTGAAATTAAAGAAGTAGCAAGGCTTTTTATAAACATAGAAATTGAGGAAATACCTACCTGTCCGATGAATCATGACCAATGTCATTGTCATGCTATTGTGGGGCAACATGCCAAGCTATGGATGGAGAAGGCGCCATAGTTGCCATGTAGTGGCTTTCATCAGCTCTTCATAACTGTAAATATTGTTAAACATATGCTTGCCAATCTTTGTACTAATCTATGTTACTATCATTATGTTAAACGTGTTATATCACTTGGGTACAAATCATAAACCTAGCTCCAAAGCCCTTCTCACTCCAAAACTATATGGGATGTGGTCAGAATCGGAACCCAGATCCTAATAGAAATTTGGCAGCTCTGCCTTGGGCTGAACCAAAACCACGGCTCTGACCACCCTACACCTTAGGAATGGGAGTAGAATTTAAATTGGAAGGGGTTCTGCATCCAAGTTTTGCTGGTCGGGGCCCTCCCTAGTCATTACACAGATATTAACATTTTATATACACTGTCTGTTCTTAAAACGAACAAAAAGTTCTGTTCTCAAACCCCCAGGGTTTTGCCTGGTGGAATTCTACAATTGTCAGAAATAATTAGTAAATTAGGTCTATAAGAAAATTGCAGTTTTTATACTTCTGAAGGGAAGTATTATTTTACTATGTAGCTCAGTGTTCATCTCTGAAAATCACTTGCTAGGTTGCTCTTGGCAAATTCACAAACTATAGTTGTCGGGACTATCATAAAGTTGTATGTAACATCAATTTAACGATAACATTACACTAGTTTTCTCTCTCCTAGTCTTGTATGGAGCCTGTGAATTGTGGGAAAGAGATATTCAATACCAATGTATTCATGAACAATGAAGAAAATGACAGATCTGCGTTTTGAGGACATAAAATATACCTTGTCCACATTTCATTTGAATTCTTTTAAATGACTGCCAATCCTGCTTGCAGATAAGTATGGAACATTACATGTATTCAGTAGCTGTTTAAGTTATTTGAAAGTTTTAGGTTACTACTTTAATTGCAAAGCTTTAATTTTCTGGTCTTACCAAAGCCATGATATGAATTCCACTCTCATTGTTATAATTTTCTCTGATATAAGCCTGCTATAATTTAGCACTCAACTGCACTGAATCTCATTATGAAGCCTCATCTTATAGCACATGGAGTATATCTTGGGATAACACATAAAATGCTTAGCTTGCAAGGATAGGGAACTTGTCATCTGTTTAATTAGATCATGACAGTAGAGTTTTGGATGAGAAAGAAAAGTTTGCCAAAACGGTCAGATAATGCAAAATATCCAGTTTTTAAAAAATGAGTGACACTCCATATATTTCAGAGATATAGAAATGTCTGACATTCATAGAAGTTAATTAAATCTAGAGAAAAAAATTACAGACTAGTCTTTTGTAAAAAGCTGGTGTTATGGATGTCCTTGATCCTAAGTAATAGGTGGGATATTCCTACGTGTTGGATAGTCCCTTTGAAAGGTACCCATGGACATTTTCTCTTTAAGGACTGTCAGAATGATGTTGCACTCTACTGCTCAGATTTTTCCTTTGAATATTTGTTCTAGGGCAATTTTCCTCTGCCAGTCCTGACATGACACCAGTTTGGACCTTGAATGCTTGGTCTGCTTGCAAGAAATCTATGGGCTTTTTAAATGTTATTTGCAGAAGTTTATAGTTAGACATGAGCCAGAGAGCAGGTGTTTGAATCTGGTTAGATCCTGGGGACAAAGAAATGTGTGTTCATTGAAATAATAGCATCATGTTTTGTTTTTTTTTCCTGGTAACCACTTTCTCAACTTGTATACAAAGCATGCTGAGTTGTTTGTTTTACTGAATTCCTTCATTCCACAAGGAAAATGTGCCTCAAATAATTTAATGGGCAAGTAAAGAATATTTAGTTCCTTGAGGGTGTAGAAAAAACAGTCACAATAAGAAACAATACACTAAAAACTCAAATGAGGCTCTTGTAGAAGTAATAAAAGAGAGGCAGTTTTGTAAGTATGCTAATAATTCAGCATGCAACAGGCAGTTTCCTTGAAAACAGAGGGAAATAAATTTTAGCCCTGTTGTACCCGGCCTAACACTCACGCACAGGGAATAAAGGGGTATAAGGCCCCACCAACTCCCCTGTAACTAACTGTATCGAACAACTGTATCAACTGGTTACTGTATCATAGTTTGCCCCAGTGTACCTAAATCAGTTTAAAAATCACACCTTTAGTTAAACTGGGACAATCTGGCTAGAAGCTGAAGCTAGACAAATTCATTCTGGAAATAAGGCATACATTTTTAACAGTGAGGTTAATTAATCATTGCAACATTTTACGAAAGATGGTGGTGAATTCTCCAGCACTGGCAATTTTAAAATCAAGATTTTCTAAACAATATACTTTAGTTCAAAGAGGGATTGTTTGAGGGAAGTTCTCTGGCCTGTGTTATGCAGGGGGTCAGAGTAGATGATCATAGTGGTCCCTTATGGCCTTAGAATCTCTGAATGTTGTTTATAAACCAGACCTAAGAGTTGAAGTTTGCAGGGCTGTTGTATTTGTGTTCATCCCGGGATATTAGAGAGACAAGGTAGGTGAGTAGTATCAGAGGGGTAGCCATGTTAGTCTGTATCCACAAAAAGCAACGAGGAGTCCGGTGGCACCTTAGAGACTAACAGATTTATTAGGACATAAGCTTTCGTGGGTAAAAAACCCACTTCATCAGACTAAAAGCTTACGCCCAAATAAATCTGTTAGGCCTTGTCTACACTACGAAATTTGGTCGAATTTATAGAAGTCGGTTTTGTAGAAAGCATTTTTATACAGTCGATTGTGTGTGTCACCATGTAGACGGCAGAGTGTGTCCACAGTACCAAGGCAACCGTCGACTTCCAGAGCGTTGCACTGTGGGTGGCTATCCCACAGTTCCCGCAGTCTCTGCCGCCCATTTGAATTCTGGGTAGAAATCCCAGTGCCTGATGGGGCTAAAACATTGTCGCGGGTGGTTCTGCGTACGTATCGTCAGGCCCCCGTTCCCTCCCTCCCTCCGTGAAAGCAAGGGCAGACAATTGTTTTATGCCTTTTTTCTTGAGTTACCTGTGCAGACGCCATACCACGGCAAGCATGGAGCCTGCTCAGCTAACTGTCACCATATGTCTCCTGGCTGCTGGCAGACGCGGTACTGCATTGCTACACAGCAGCAAGTTTATTGCCTTTTGGCAGCAGACAGAGCAGTATGACTGGTAGCCGTCGTCGACGTAGTCCAGGGTGCTCTTTTAACTGACCTCAATGAGGTCGGGGCGCCTGGGCAAACATGGGAGCGACTCAGCCAGATCATTTCCCTTTTAAGTTTCGTCTCATGGCGATTCAGTCCTACCGGCAGTGCACTGTCTTTTAATCAGCAGCCAGCAGAAGATGATGGCCAGCAGTCATACTGCACCATCTTCTGCCGAGCACCCAGGAGATGACGATGGCTAGCAGTCATACTGCACAGTCTGCTGCCAGCAAGATGTATAAAGATAGATGAAGTGGATCAAAACAAGAAATAGACCAGATTTGTTTTGTACTCATTTTCTCCTCCCTCCCTCCATGAAATCAATGGCCTGCTAAACCCAGTCTTGAGTTCTATCCTTGAGGTTTTGAGTTCTATCCTTGAGGGGGCCATTCTGTTTCTCGCAAAGCCACCCCCTTTGTTGATTTTAATTCCCTGTAAGCCAACCCTGTAAGCTATGTTGTCAGTCGTCCCTCCCTCTGCCGGAGCAAAGGCAAACAATCGGTTCGTGCCCTTTTCCCTGGATTGCCCGAGCAGGAGCAGACGCCATAGCACAGCAAGCATGGAGCCCGTTCAGCTCACCACAGCAGTTATGACCATTGTAAACACCTCGCACATTATCGTGCGGTGTATGCAGAACCAGCACCTGAAAAACCAGGCGAGGAGGCGACGGCAGCGCGGTGATGAGTACATGAACACACTTTTCTCTAAAACCGCATTCCCCCGCAATTTGGAGATCATGGTGTTAATGGGGCAGGCTCATGCCATGGAACGCCGATTCTGGGCCTGGGAAACAAGCACAGAGTGGTCGTACCGCATAGTGTTGCAGGTCTGAGATGACTCCGAAACTTTTGCATGTGTAAGGGCACTTTCATGGAACTTTTTGCTTTCCCCTGCCCTGAAGCGCAAGGATACCAAGATGAGAGCAGCCCTCACAGTTCACAAGCGAGTGGCAATAGCCCTGTGGAAGCTTGCAACTCCAGACAGCTACCGGTCAGTCGCTAATCAATTTGGAGTGGGCAAATCTACTGTGGGGGTTGTTGTGATGCAAGTAGCCAACGCAATCACTGAGCTGCTGCTATCAAAGGTACTGACTCTGGGAAATGTGCAGGTCATACTAGATGGCTTTGCTGCAATGGGATTCCCTAATTGTGGTGGGGCTATAGATGGAACGCATATCCCTATCTTGGGACCGGACCACCAGGGCAACCAGTACATAAACTGCAAGGGGTACTTTTCAATGGTGCTGTAAGCACTGGTGGATCACAAGGGACGTTTCACCAACATCAACATGGGATGGCTGGGAAAGGTTCATGAAGCTCGCGTCTTCAGGAACTCTGGTCTGTTTAAATGGCTGCAGGAAGGGATTTACTTCCCAGACCAGAAAATAACTGTTGGGGATGTTGAAATGCCTATAGTTATCCTTGGGGATCCAGCCTACCCTTAATGCCATGGCTCATAAAGCTGTACACAGGCACCCTGGACAGTAGTCAGGAGCTGTTCAATTATAGGCTGAGCAAGTGCAGAATGGTGGTAGAATGTGCATTTGGACGTTTAAAGGGTCGCTGGCGCAGTTTACTGACTCGCTCAGACCTCAGCGAAACCAATATTCCCATTGCTATTGCTGCTTGTTGTGTGCTCCACAATCTCTGTGAGAGTAAGGGGGAGACGTTTATGGTGGGGTGGGAGGTTGATGCAAATTGCCTGGCCGCTGAATACACACAGCCAGACACCAGGGCAGTTAGAATAGCACAGCAGGAAGCGGTGCGCATCAGAGAAGCTTTGAAAACTGGTTTCATGACTGGCCAGGGTACTGTGTGACACTTCTGTTTGTTTCTCCTTGATGAAAACCCACCCCCTTCGTTGACTCTAATTCCCTGTAAGCCACCTGCCTTCCCGCCTTCGATCACAGCTTGCTTGCAAAGGAAATAAAGTCACTATCATTTAAAAAACATGTATTCTTTATTAATTGATTATAAAAATAGGGAGATAACTCAGAAGGTAGCCTGGGTGGGGTGTGGGAGGAGGGTAGGAGGGAAGGAAAAGACCACTTTAAAACTAGTTGAAAGCCAGCCTTCTGTTGCTTGGGCTGTCCACTGGGGTGGAGTGGTTGGATGCCCAGAGCCTCCCACCCGCGTTCTTGGGCGTCTGGGTGAGGAGGCTATGGAACTTGGGGAAGAGGGAGGGCAGTTAAGCAGGGGCTGCAGCGGCAGTCTGTGATCCTGCTGCCCTTTCTGAACCTCCACCAGATGCTGGAGCATGTCTATTTGATCCCGCAGTATCCCCAGCGTTTCCTCATGCCTCTTCTGATCTTCCTGCCACCACCTCTCCTCATGCTCATCGGCCACCATCCTGTACTCGTCTATTGTGCCCCTCCACACAGCTCTGTCAGTGCCGGAAGACTGCATGAGCTCAGAGAACATGTCACCGCGCGTGCGTTTTTTTTGCCGCCTTATCTGAGCTAGACTCTGGGACAGAGGAGGGAGGCTTGAAACATTTGCAGCTGCTGGAGGAAAAAAGGGAGTGAAGTATTTAAAAAGATACATTTTACAGAACAATGGCTATACTCTTTCACGGTGAACAACACTATTCACATTTCATAGCACATGTGATTTTGGTACAAGGTCGCATTTTGCATCTTATATTGAGTGCCTGTGGCTTTGGTGTTAGAGATCACACACGCAGGGCCGGGCAACAGAATTCGGCTTGCAGGCAGCCACGGTAAGCCATAGTCTTTCAGCTTCTGCAACCTTCATAACAGCAGCCCCCTCCTTTCCCATACCAAGCAAAGCCCGTTGAGTTGGCCATTTACTGCTGCAGTTTTCCCGTTAACGTGCAGCAGCAGAAACCAAACTAACCCCCTCCCCGCATCCAATTCTCTGGGATGATCGCTTTTCCCCTCCCCCCACCACCTGACTGGTATCAGGGAAGATCCCTGCTAGCCAAACGCGAACAGCTCAGTGCCAATGGCCCCCCCTCCCACCGCGTGGCTAACTGCGGGGAGGATTTCTTTTCAGCCACAGGCAAACAGCCCTGTAGGAACGGCCACCTCTGAATGTCCCCTTTATCAAATTCCCCTATTTCAACCAGGTTACCATGAACGATATCACTCTCCAGAGGATAACACAGAGAGATAAAGAATGGATGTTGCTTGAATGCCAGCAAACAGCGGGACCATACGCTGCCAGGCTTTGTCATGCAATGACACCAGATTACTTGCTACTAGCATGGCATGGTAAAGTGTCCTACCATGGAGGACGGAATAAGGCTGCTCTCCCCAGAAACCTTCTGCAAAGGCTTTTAGAGTACCTCCAGGAGAGCTTCATGGAGATGTCCCTGGAGGATTTCCGCTCCATCCCCAGACACGTTAACAGACTTTTCCAGTAGCAGTACTGGCCACGAATGCATCCCAAGTCCTCAGGGCTATTTAATCATTAAAAAATGCTTGCTTTTATAACATGTATTATATTTAAAAAGGTACACTCACCAGAGGTCCCTTCTCTGGCTTCGTTGGGTTGGGAGGGTATTTCAGTCAGGGTGATAAAAAGTTCCTGGCTGTCGGGGAGAACAGTGTGCTGTGTGCTCTCCCCAAGGTCGTCCTCCTCCTCCTCATCTTCCCCATCTGCAAAATCCTCAGCCATGGCAGAGAGTATCCTATCCTCAGAGTCCACGGAGAGGGGTGGGGTAGTGGTGGTGCCCCCCCACCCCCCAATTGCATGCAGCTCAGCGTAGAAGCGGCACGTCTGGGGCTCTGTCCCGGAGCATCCATTTGATTCTTTGGTTTTCTGGTACGCTTGTCTGAGCTCCTTAAGTTTCATGCGGCACTGTGTTGAGTCCCTGATGTAGCCTATGTCCCTCATGGCCTCTGAGATTTTTTGAAATGTTCTGGCATTTCATTTTTTGGAACGTAGTTCTGATAGCACGGATACCTCTCCCCATACAGCGATCAGATCCAGTACCTCCCGTTCGGTCCATGCTGGAGCTCTTTTTTGATTCTGGGACTGCATGGTCATCTGTGCTGATGAGTTCGCCTGGCCAAACAGGAAATGAGATTCAAAAGTTCCTGGGGCTTTTCCTGTACACCTGGCCAGTGCATCTGAGTTCAGAGTGCTGTCCAGAGCAGTCACAATGGTGCACTGTGGGATAGCTCCCGGAGGCCAAAACTTTCGAATTGCGTCCACACTAACCCTAATTCGAAACGGCGATGTCGATTTCAGCGCTAATCCCCTCGTTGGGGAGGAGTACAGAAATCGGTTTTAAGAACCCTTTATGTCGAAAAAATGGCTTCGTTGTGTGGACGGGTGCAGGGTTAATTCGGATTTAACGCTGCTAAATATGACATAAACTCGTAGTGTAGACCAGGCCTTAGTCTTTAGGGTGCCACCGGACTCCTTGTTGTTAAGATAGGTGAGGTAATATAGTTTAATGGAACACTTCTCCTGGTGAAAGAGACAAGCTTTTGAACAAGCTTGTCTCTTTCACCAACAGAAGTTGGTCCAATAAAAGATATTAGCTCACCCACTTACGTTTTGATATAAGTTTTGCGTTATCTTTTGCAGCAGGTAAATTTGGGAAGTATGTCACGTCTCTTGCATATTTCTATGACCAACGATAAAGTTTATGTTATTATCATCTTTATTGGAATAAATGCAAAACTCCTTATACACTATTCATAAATCAAGACTAAAATATAGCTCAGGACAGAAGTTATGGGCCAAATGCAGAAATTACAGAGTGAGGTTCTATGGCTTGTATTAGATGATGATGATGATGACTATAGCAGATGATCATAACGATCCCTCTGGCTTTAAAATCTATGAATCTAAACCGTTTGCATGGAACCTGTAGAATATAGTGTCATTGTCAACTGAAAACAACTGGAGCTGGACTGTGAACCCATAGACCACTTCGGCCCCAAATTCAATTAGAGCATTTGTGTGTGCAATAGCTCACCAATGTGAGTGAAGACATGAAAGAAAGCATAGAGTCAAATATAGTAAAAATCTTACATGAATCAAACTGTACCACAGAATCTCTATGTATAGAAATTCCATGCTTGAATAATAACAGTATAGCAGTAGGAATACATTACCAACCACCTGACCAGGATGGTGAAGGGGACTGTGAAATGCTCAGGGAGATTAGAGAGGCTATACAAATGGAAAACTCAATTATAATGGGGGATTTCAACTATCCCCATGTTGACTGGGTACATGCCACCTCAGTACCAGATGCAGAGATAAAATTTCTAGACACCACTAATGACTGTTTCTTGGAGTAGCTAGCCCTGGAACCAGCAAGGAGAGAGGAAATTCTTGATTTAATCCTAAGTGGTTCACAATATCTGATCCAAGAGGTGAATATAGATGAACTGCTCAGTAATAGTGACCAAAACATAATTAAAATTTACATTCTTGTAGGGGGGAAAATACCAGAGAAACCCACCACAGCACCATTTAACTTCAAAAAAGGGGAAATACACAAAAATGAGGAAGCTAGTTAAATGGAAATTGAAAGAAAGTTGCAAGACTGAAATGCCTGCAATCTGCATGAAAACTTTTAAAAAACACCATACTAGAGGCTAAAATGAAATGTACCCCCCTCCCCCCGCAATAAATAAATAAATAAAAACAGTAAGAGAACCAAAAAATGGCACCAGGGTTAAACAACAGAGTAAAATGAGTAAAGACCAAAAGACATCCTTTAAAAACTGGAAGTCAAAGCCTACTGAAGAAAATAGTAAGGAGCATAAACTCTGGCAAATTAATAGGCAGCAGGTTTAAAACAAACAAAAGGAAGTATTTCTTCACACAATGCACAGTCAACCTGTGGAACTCCTTGCCAGAGGATGCTGTGAAGGCCAAGACTATAACAGGGTTCAGAAAAGAACTAGATAAATTCATGGAGGATAGGTCCATCAATGGCTATTAGCCAGGATGGGCAGGGACGGTGTCCCTAGCCTCTGCTTGCCAGAAGCTGGGAATGGGCAACAGGGGATGGATCACTTGATGATTACCTGTTCTGTTCATTTATTCCTATCCCTTGTTTCCTATCTTTTAACCATCCCTCTTATCCAATGACAGCTTACTTTGCTTAAGAGCCTTTAGTAAGGGACCTTGTGAAAGGCTTTCTGAAAGTCCAAATATTCTATGTACACTGGATCACACTTGTCCACATGTTTGTTGACACCCTCAAAGAATTCTAATGGATTGGTGAGGCATGATTTTCATTTACAAAAGCTGTGCTGACTCTTCCCCAACATACTGCGTTTATCTGTGTGTCTGATAATTCTGTTCTTTACTCTAGACTCAACCAATTTGTCTGGTACTGAAGTTAAACTTACTGGTCTGTGAGGTTCTCGGACACAATGGTAATGGGTGCCGGGTAACTACCTACAATAGATAGATGAGTGTTGTGTAAAGAGCAAAAGAAACAGCAACAACCATAGCTTGCAAGATGCTGAGCCACTGAAGTCAAAAATAGCTGTTGATGGTCAGCAATTTTCAAGGATTCAACACAGTAGTTAAACTGGTACTTAAGTCCCATTTCCATACTTAAGCATGTGCCTAAAGTTAAGCATATTGAAGTCACTTGGTCGAGAGGGATGGACTGCTGAATCTAAGTCAGGTTTAGGCCATGTATTACCAACACAAAGAGCTAATAAATGTAATTACTGTATAAATATTAGGCTTGATTCTGATCTCAGTGGTGTAAGTTAGGAGTAACTCCAGTGAAATCAATAGATCTACACAGGTATAATGGAGAAAGGAATCAAGACCTATATCTCACTTGAGTTCCTCCTAACTTACACCACTGAGATCAGAATCAGGCCCACTATTTATATAGTAATTACATTTATTCTCAGCCCATTTAACTGAGGTTCCTGTAATGGTTTAAAAATTTTCACTTTTTTTTTTTTTTTACAATGAGCTTGCATCAGGAGTAAGTTGCACAAACTTCGCTTTGTATTTTTTTTATTTCTGGTCTGCTGTTCTTTGTTGATTAATAGTGCAAGAGTTAAAAAAATCTCCTGGAAAAGGCATTGGCCTATGTTTCATATAGGCCTATGTTTCATATTGGCCTATGTTTCATATATATATTTATATGTCAAAAATATACATAAAATAAAGGCATTTCTGTGGGTTGAAAACCATGATTATAACAGCATTGCAAATACGTTTCAACTGATAATAGGCAGCAAATGCTGACAATGCGTGGCTAAATACTTCCTGCTCACAGACAGACACACATATTTTCCCAGTACAATTGTGGCATATGAGATGCGGGGGTAGGATTGGGGAAAAGCATGCAATCAACAGTAGATTTTGTTTTTTTAAATAAATTTTAGGAAAGTATCTATAAAAAGGCCAGGTTACCAATGTTGGATATTGCAATATATTTGATTTTTTCTTTTTTTCCTTTTTTTTTTTTTAAGTATGAAATTGTCAGATAATCTTGTCCTGTTAAAGTACTACATTTTAAAATTCACCGTGGAGCTGTCAGGCACCCACGGCCTCTTAGAGCTAGAGCTGGTACCGAGCTTGTGCTCCTTGTCAAAATTTAATGAGAGGACCAGTTCTAAAATAATTGAATTTTCATATCAGAGCGAACCAGGATTACTCAGACAATAAAAATGCTGAGTCCTGTACTGTTACCAGCAAATACCTTTTGCTTTGCTCATGAAATCAGTATGCAAATGTTCAGGGTTTGTATTTAAGGCACCTTATGCATTTAGAGTTGTAGTACTCGCAATAATTTCAAATGGTGCCCTTGATAAGTAGCTAGGGTTTTTTCTTTTTTTTTTTTTGTAATTTGTTTGGCGAATCGGGATAAGCGTTTGGTTTATATTTTATATAAATGTTAATGCAATTGCAGTTAAATTATGTTTCTTAACTTTCAGCTTTTCAAAAGTAGAATTTGAAGGAGGCCACTCCATCAGATTGTCTCGCTTTCATGAAATACTTAAATGTGCACAACCCCAACTGCGTTACAACTCGAAAAAGTAGAACGGTTCAGAAAGTTAGTGCCTGCTATGGGAGACGAATCTGTGTGGAGTGGTGAGGCATGCAGAATACAATGCTGTATGTGTTCCTGGACTTGCTGGCTGAGAAGTCAGAGACAAAGGCTTCCCACCGGACTCACAACAAGATTTAAAAATAAAACACAAATTAAAAATCAGGAATGTTTAAATTAACGCTCTTAATATAAATAGATAGTGCCGAGATAACACGATGTTTGGCGCTTGAGAAACGCCTACTGGAACATGTTAAATGGGTTTTGGAAAAGCAGTTAGACTGAACACTAATGAGGTGTTTTTTTATGTTTTTCCAATCTGTATTAAGTAATGTTGGGGATGAAATTAAAGGACTGGGGGTATCAAAGGTGAAAAGCCATTTCACCACAGTCTATGTGGCTGTGCTATACATAAGAATTTTGCATGGTCTTTTGCAAGGTTCTGCTGCATTTTAGTCATGTGGTAAATGTGCACTTGATTAACTCTATAATTCACAAGGGAGAGCCACTTAGCAAATCCTGGTGTGTAAACTATCTCTTTAACCCATTATCCTTTTATACCTTCTAGAATGTATGGCAGCACTCTTTTCTCTGAGCCAGAAGGTCATGGCTTCACGTTCCTCATTAAGGCACTGGCTTGTGCCCCGTGCTGATACTGCGGTATTATATTAGAATGTACTGTACTGTGCTGTGAGGGAAACTATCCTTTCAATATATAGCTATATATTTACCTATATCTAGTGACTTAAGGTGAACATTAAATTTACTAACTGACAGCACTGGAGAACTCAGACCTCCATTTATTCACATAGGAGGTAGTCTCACAAACCTGTTTTGGAAGAACCTCCTCTGTTAGTGAGAGGATAATTTAGACTTCATGCCCAATCTGTCCTTCTCCCTCGGTTGAAGCCATTAACAAGCATCCCTGTTGGTACTAACTGTAGTGGTAGATTTCATGATGTAGGGTCAAACTCAGAAAATGTACTTCTTTCACTCAGGGTCTGATCCAAACACCATTGAGGTAAATGGGAGTGTTTCTATTTATTTGAATGGATATTGGACAAAGGTCATAGATTGTAAAAATGTTTGGTCACTATCAACACTTAGGCCAGATGGGAACTATCAACATAAAGGTGAGCATTTTTGCTTCCTGTTACTAATCCACTGATCACCATCTAGTTCGACAGATACTACCCTTTAGTGTTCTCGTTGTTGTACCAATAAATTAAAAACCAGCAGGATCTTATTAAAGGGGAAAAGGCAAAATACCACATTTATTGTGAATACAGAAAGAATCATAGTAAGCAGTTAGTTATAGCGATAACATTCCATTCAATCTCATATTTATTCACACATTCATTCATACACACACACACAGGTTCTGCAAGGTTGTTATCGTAGTTACCAGCCTTAGAGTTGCTCATGCCAAGCCACTGGCCAGGTGGCCTGGACATGAGGAGGGAGCAGGGCCTCGTCAGACGCTCATCTGATGCTCCTGGAAGTTGGTTTGCAGCATCAGACCCCTCAAAGTTCTCACTTTCTAGAGTCCATTTTTATAGGAATTTCTTCCTATGCCAGTCTATGGGAATTGCTTCATCATGCTGTTGCTGAATCAATCAGCAGATAGCACATTCCTGACGGCTCCGTGCTGCTAGATGTTATCTTGTTCTTTGGTTCTCCCATTCTTGAGGCCGTTGTGTGGATTCCAGTCTGCCCTCCGGGGGTCCTCTGGTTATTTCCACTTGACACCTTTTCAGCCAATGGACACTGGATTCTTAGGCTGGCACCTCCCTGATCATTCAGTTATTATCCACACCAAGTATCCATCCACATACATCCTCTATCTCTATTTTAATCACAATTGTTAATACAACAAAAGGGCGGGGAGTCTCCGGGTGCTGTTTTTGTTGTTACAGAGTATTGCTTTGAGTCTCTCTCTGTGCGAATTGCTTTGAGAACAGACTCTGTCTTAGAATGTACTAACGCAATTAGCAGCTTGCAAGTTTCACACATAGAGGGAGAGAAACAGTACCAAAAACCAAGAGACCTCTTAATTAGTAATACCCTGGAATTTAAACTCTGGGGAATCAAACTCATTTGTGATTTTAATACAGAACTTCTTTAATATGATCCAACATCGTGTGGCTGTCCAGAAGTTAAATATACCATGACATTTTACAAAAAAAGGATATTGGATTACCATCATGGAATCATGGCCAAAGTTTTCTCTCAGTATAACGTATCAGAGGGGTAGCCGTGTTAGTCTGGATCTGTAAAAGCGGCAAAGAATCCTGTGGCACCTTATAGACTAACAGACGTATTGGAGCATAAGCTTTCATGGGTGACGTTCTTTAAGTCTGCAAACTCACCTCCTCCATATTATGTTTAAAATGGGGATTAGATGTTTTTATTTAAATGCATCACTAAAAACTGGGTAGGAAAGAAGTTGTACAGCATGAATCTTACCTTGATACATCACACAATGAAAGCTCTGCAATGAGAGTATGACGGGGCTCCACCTGTCTTAAGTTCTTGCTGGAAGGACAGTTGATGAATTGTGGCTTTCCTTGCAGGGATCCCATTGGTTCTGGTATGTGTTTGTTTTCTGGTCTATGTCCAAAGCCTTTTCAAAACACATACCTCTGATAAAATGTATTTGAAAGAATGTATAAAATATTTATGCAGAGAGGTCTCAAATACAGAGGTTGCTGAAGATGGTGCTAATGTCTCTTTGCTTTAGAGATAAGGTCTTACTTTCAATTACTTTGGGCAAGCAGCTTCAAAGTTACAGATAATTATAAAAGTTGATCGCCTGAAAAATCAAGGTTTTGCATATTTTCACAAAGGAAATTGTGTAGGTGTATTGACTGCTTGGCTTGCCAACATGCCCTAAAAACCCTCCTTGCCTATAACCATATGGGTGGTTTGTACCATAAGGATAGATAGCTTATTCCATGCTCAGGTATTTATGAATAGTTCATTTTATTTTTGATGTACAGCATGACACAACAATCATTTAACTTTTTTAAAATTAGCGGCTTAGTATCAGGCAGTGCAGTCTGGTGCTTAGAAAAGAGGAGTAGGAAGGAGTAGAAGCAAAAGTGGAAAAAGAAACACATGACGGAAAACCGAAGCTTGGTTAGTTGTGTTTGGGGACAGCTAACGAAGAAAGGAAAATGAACCGGTGTAAAAATCACTACAGCTCCACGGACATTTTATTTCAGGTTAATCAAAATGTTTACTTTGACCCCAAATTAATTGTTTTCAACTTTTTAAATCACCAGAAATTAAAAAAAAAACTGTTTTCAGGTCGAACCAAAACACATTCTTTGGGGGTGATGTTTCAGAATTATCAGCAAACCGGACAAATCAGTTATTTGTACAACTCCAGTTATTACGAACAAAGTGCTTACCTCTGTTCTAACCACATGCACTCTCTGGGCTCATTACTCTTGCCTGCATCACAACATGCTACTATTTGACCATATTTCTTTATACCGGGCCTATCGTTACAGTAATTCTCCTCATTGAGGAAGGAATTTCCCTACTATATATATTTTAGCAAAATAGTTACAATTTTCCATTTTGTTTCTCCTAAAATCTCCCTTGGTCTCATGTATGTTAATACATTTTAAAGGTGTGTCCCTTTTCCCCTTCTCATATACCTATGGCTAGGTTTCATCTATGGACAGGTGCTGTAGGAGAGAGCTGCATGATGACTGAGGATAGCATGTGCATCTCAGAGAGCAGTCTTGAAAACAGAACAATGGGTAGTGGACAGGACACCTGGAATCAGAAGACAATAGCTGGGTGCCGAGCACTGCCCTAACAAGAGGCTTTGGAGGCAATATACGTTCACCACATTACATTAAAATCATGTCCCAATTTTAAAAGTCTGTGCAAAAGGGGGATTGTATAAAATGCGTGCAAACGCCTTGTACTTGCAAGCCTGCATTTCTCTCCACAAGTGGGCATTGGCACCCAAAAATCAGGTAACTTCCTATTCAAACAGGTAGCTGCATGTACATGTATCGAAACTGGGTGCTTCAGAGTGATATACAATCACTTGGTCAGTCACAAACACAGAGGCCTTGGGGATCCAGGACGGAAATGCTGGTTCCTTCAGCTTCAAAACCAAAAGGTATCTTTAACTTGAGCTAAAGGAGGAGAGGTCTCATAGCATCTCTGTAGGTCTGCCAATAGAGAAATAAATGATCACACGCTAAGCTTGTATATTACAGTTTCCCCATCAGCATATGCAAATGATCATTTATTTGTGCAAATGTAGGGTTTTGTGGGTGCAGTGATCATGGGCATGCATTTTGCATAGCCTTTTTGTGGTTTGGGTTTTTGAAAGTGTGGCCATATTGCGATCAAATGCCTTTGTATAGACTAAGAAAAGAGATCAACTTATTTCAAAAAAGTTAGTTTCTTTTGTGATTGTTCATAGAAACTGTTTGTTTCAGCCACGATCTATGGCTCAATAGTACTGATTTTGATTACTAATGATTTGTCATTTTGCCTCCCATCACCATTTTGCATTTATGTTGGATTACTAAATTCACCTTCCTTTAAAAGCAATTCTGTAATAATATATCATTTATATGTAAACTTACGACCTTTCCTTGTTTGCAATAAAAGGATGCTCATTTATATGTATCAGCTGAAATATGCTTTTTTGTCCCATTACTAAAAAAGGTAAAGAGTCACTAATATCGTCTTTTAGCCCTAAAAGACTTTAATACCCCCTTTCCTTATCTTAGATCAACTTTATTATAAAACTATAATTGTATAAAAAATGTAATGATCATAATGTCAGCCACATTTAACCTTCTTTGATCTCCCATGGTTCTTTGCACTAAGGGCTCAAGGAAAGGCCTGAGCTGACTGCTTGATAACTGAATGAGTGATTATCCTCCTTGTTAATGGACAATGATATAGCAAACTCTTCCATATGTACGGAATATTAATGAGGAGCTGCACAAGCTGAGATAAGACTATAAGATGCTGCAAGCAATCACTTATAAGAACACTATGAAAAATATTCATCATCAGGGCCATTGCTAGACTCAGGGTCCGTGTGTGAGAGAGGTGAGAAGGGGGGCAGCCCTCTAGCCAGCTAATTGACAGTATAATTTAGACACAGGAATGTTTTCCCCTCGCGTTCCTAAGATTGAGTTTTATTGGCTCTGTGCATACAGCAGCAACATTTGGGCCCACAGTTTTAGCAGCCTAAATCACAAGGAGTTTGCCCGCACCTGCTAACACCTTCACTGCCACATATTTGCAACCAAGACAGAATCCAATCCATTTGGTAAAGCACGGTTATTGAACATAGCTGGGTTCCATCAGCTTGGGAGGCTGCTAGTGTTGTTAGAGCACCTGAGATGCTCCTATTATGAACAGTGGCTGGAGGCAAGGCATTCTCAGCAGGGAGTTTTTGCCTGTGGGACTCGCTTTCCTCCTTCCCTGTTAGACTGGCATGGATTCTGCTCTCCTACCCATGCAAGCCTGGTAACAAATCCGTGTAGTGAGAGTGAGATTACAATTCCTTGATACCTCACATGCAGAGACGTGAAGACGCAGCTAGATCTCTGGTTCTTTAGCTTCAAAAACCCAGGCCTCTACCTCTTCTTTCACAGATCAGCTCCTTTATCCGAAGTTCCCTTATCCCCTCTTTTGACCAGCCAAAGTCCCTCCTGTAAGGGGAGTGCTTAGCAACTCAGGAACCCTCGTAAACTGAACACATGCCCATAGCAACAGATTTATACAGCTATCCTTCAGCTACAGCATGATTTAGAAATACCAGCCACAATCCCAGCTCTGCAAAACCACCTCTCCACTCCTACGACCTGCAGATATGAACTGCGGATCGACTTCTCAGCAAACCGTAACTTCACATGCCTCCTGTATTAATCAGGAAGCTGCTAATTTACAGTGGAGGTGCCCCCGAACCTGATGAATTTGCAAAGCACCAGTTAATGGTACAATGGTATTTTCCCACCCCCGGCCAGCCCATGCACCAACACCTAATCATTGACACCAGACATTAAGATCTTCAGCCGTCACACTTGTCACGGGAGAGGTGACACAATTTACCACGACAAAAATTAGTGGAGACAGCTTGTGAATTGTCAGTAGACATCAGGCATATTGATTTTTTTCTTTACTTGTTGCTATTTACTCATTTAGGCAGTTTGAATAGATTAACAAATCGTTGCCAGGTAAATATCAGAAACCAAACAATAATCATTACAACAGGGAGCTTTGGATCGAAGAGACATTATATAGGATGGAATATAATCATCAGCTCTCTCTATTTGTCAGGGTGTTACCATACCATTGAGTGAGCATCCTTTATGACATGTCCTTTCTAGGGATTGTATTCCATTGAGTGAAATCTCTGATTACTCACAGTTAACAGACCAGTCATGTCTATAAAATGTTAATATTCCAAAAAATTGTACAGGTGTGTTCTTTTTCTTGCAGATGAATGTACTTTGTCTGAGTATGGAATAAGTGGTAACCAAAAATATCTAAGTAACCAAGTATCTAAGGTATTCGTCCTCTGTCTATTTTCTGGGTACATAATGTGTGGTGTGTTAATTTTTCCATAAAACACCCCCTCTTCCCTTTCCTCCCCACTTTTTTTTTTTTTTTTTTTTGGAACCATTCCTCTGCAGCTGGACTATTTTGCCTTTTCCAAGGGAGGCTATCAGAAGCCCAGCAGCTACTAGCAAATGAGAAATTAATTCTTCATTTCCTTTTTCTAGGACGCTCTCAAAGGATCATTTGGTAATAAATACCCAATTTGTGATATTTGATTAAGAATTTCATCCCAATATGCTCTAATGACTGGACTGTCCCCTATATTTGCATAAAATCTCCTCTTTCACCACAGTGTCTCCAGCATGCATCCCTCTTTAGGTCCTATATACATTTCTAATCAATTGGTGTACGGTACCATTGAAAGACTATCTTGAAGAAATGTTCTCAAGACACACTGCTGCTTAACATCACAAAAGGAGGAGTCCATTTGGGAGAGCTGTGCCTGTGTTGCCCTGGATTATTAATGAACAAGTTGCACCTGCAATGAGCTTCTTCCCCACCCAACCGCTGCTTTGGGGAATCCCATGATGGTGATCTAAGGCAATATGTGTAAAAGGCAGAACAGCACAGAGCTAGCATTGCTGCACAATGCAGGTATTGAAACCCAGTTTTGACTCCCTAAGCCTCCTTGCGGTGACAAATTACTCCATAGGCCAACGTGGCCCATCTCCAGGGGCTCCAGGTCAATTTGGGGCGCCCAGAAAAATCTCCCCCCTGCCACGGCGCAGGGGCTGGAGGAGCTCTCCCTTCTTGCCATGGGCACAGAGCTTCTCCGGTCTCAGGGCCACAGCAGAGCTGGGGAAGTGGGGTTGGAAAGGAGCTAGTGGGGGGAGGGGCCACGGGGGAAGGGGTGGAATGGGACGGGGCCATGGATGGGGCCATGGGGAAGGGGGAGAACAGAGTGGGGCTGTGGGCGGGGTTGCAGTGGAAGGGGCGGAACAGGGGTGGGACCACAAGTGGAAGGAATGGGGCGGGGCCTCAGTTCTGGCACTGGGCCCCCCCGCCCCACTTGCTCAAGCCCAGGGCCCCAGAAGACCTTAATCCGTATCTGCTCATTGGAGCTGTTAAAATCTTCAAAACTGATGAACTACAGTGAAGTGAGATCTACCAGTCTGTATTTGAACTCTGTCATGGGCACTTGATTCGCTGCTATAATGCAATTTATTACCAAAGCTGCTTCAGCCGCAGAACCACTGCGCCTACCAGGAGCTCAGCAACCCTATGGTATTGCACGACTGGGTGGGTCAACCAGGACCAATGGTGACCTATGTTACAGGTAATTTGACTGAGAACAAGGGGGTTGGTTGGAAGTTTTCCATGGAATCTGCTTTGCAGTCTCTAATTCCCAAGGGAAATTTTTCATTGAAAAAATCCCCAGCACCTGTCAACTGTTTTTCAGACAAAATCCTAACTATTTTGGTGGGAAACCATTTGTTTAATTTTTGATGAAATTTTCCAGGCCCCTCCTCCCATTTCCCAACCAGCTTCAGTACGAAGGCAGCCCGGCAGTGGGTGGCTTATCAGTTTCTCTTGTAACAGTGACCGATGCCTCTGGCACACACAAAAGCAATGACTGAGAGAATACAGAAGCTGGGACTGGGCGAAAGGAGATGGACCATTCAAAATTACCCTGTTCTGTTCATTCCCTCTGAAGCACCTGGCACTGGCCACTGTTGGAAGACAGGATACTGGCTAGATGGACCACTGGTCTGACCCAGCATGGCCATTCTTATGTTCTTAGGTAGCAGTGTGAAAGCAAATTAGACTCCAGATGGGTGCAGCAGTCCACCCCTGGAGATCACAATGCAGGATCAGAGCCCCAGGTAGACTATAGAGAGACAAAGGCTCCTGGCCCTGGACCTCCAAGCCACCAGAGAGCATTGTTCCACATTAATGAAGTCAATGCAGCTTGCATGGGCACAGCAGTCCACCTGTGTGGCTCACAATGCATTGGGTGTAGGTTTTTAATAAGCTTGCCCGTTTACTTTTCATTGGCGCATTGTCCATGAAAAGTAAAATCTCTCTCTTATAAATCTCTCTCTTCCAGCACTGTCAGCAGGAACAAGCTCGAAGCTATTGTTGGGATTGTATATCTATCTCGATTGCATAGAGCTGTATAAACCTTGATTACACAATGATCTGCATTTTGGATGCAGGAGGGATGGAGATGGGTGCAGATCCCTCAGCATACTCCCTGTGAGCTGTGCAGTTGGAGTGGATCTTGCTGGAGCACTCTCTTAAGCAGCTTTGCACACGTTCCAAATCACAGCAGTGCAGTCATAGCCACTTCTAGTAGTTTTATGCTATCCTGCACCAGTTTTGTGTGTCTAATACAGAAAGCATGGCTTTTATTGCACAGCCAAACAATATTTAGCTTTCCTTAAACAAGTGAAATCCACTTTATTCTTCCCCCTATATCTATAGAAATGTAATTTTTGTAAGTTCTAGAAAATTTAGTAGATTTGAAAACTATTTCTGTAAAAATCCTTTATCTGCCTCCCTTCAGAAGTGCAGAAAATCCTAATATGATTTATCAAATGTCCTTGCACCTGAAAGGCATTGTGGCTACTGAAATAATGAACTACTTGAAAGTCACATTTAATTTACTTCCAGAGAAACAAGCTAGCATTGCTCAAGGTTGCTGGGGAAACAGGAAAGCTTCTTTAGATCAGTTTGCGGCAGAGAGGACTTGCTGATATTTTGCAATTTTCACATGCTCATCATAACTTTAACAATCTCTTATTTTCAGGAGCCTATTCCTGGCTTTGTATTAAATATTCATCTTCACCTCCGCAATATGGCCTTGTTTTCAGCTGAGCATTCAGATTAATAAATCTGGATTTAAAAAAAATAAGCTTCTTTATCAGATCATGTACATTTTTAATTTCTTTCGTGGGGCCCATTTCATCAAAGAATGCATCCAATTTCAGCCCTTGAGAAGTCCACACTAGGCAATAATAGCTCATTTCTTGGGTGTCCTCGGTACCAAAGCTAGGCATGATTTTTGGTTGAATGAGATCTTTTTTAATATCTCTTATTAGTCACTTTTAGATTTTCCTGACTTGGAGGAAAGTTTCCGTATTTTTCTAAGCTGTAAAATTCAGTCTCCTGCTGCACTTGCTGCTGGTACTAAACAGAAAAACAATCACATCTGAAAGCAACATGAAAGTTTATCTGATTTTGTTAACACCTGTATTGGAGGTGAATTGAAATCCATGTTTCTATATAAATTATATACAAATATAATTTAACATATACCTATTCAGTGCCATCAGCACTGCATTCCAAAGTTACTTTGGGGTCACAATGCTGAAAGGGATGTGTGAAAGCTTATACTCTCACTCCCCATGCTCCTCACAGAGGAATTCATCAGCTTCTAGTGTTGATAATCCGGCATAGTTCATTTGGATTTTAAAATATGTCCTGCTTTGTACGGCTGGGTTAAGTACGGTACATGGAGCTCAGATTTTACACTGATTCAAAGGTGCAGCTAAGATTCACTTGTGATTTTCTTAATTCTCAGACTTTGGCTGTAACTATTAGCCAAAACAGCCTTCTCTCATAGGACCCGGCTTTACACAAGGGAGCAATTTGCTGAAATCCCATCAGTAATATGAACTGCAGGAGTGGGAGTCTGAAGTTATCTATTTCATACTATTATTACTGTATATCACCCACTCATTTGACTGCCAAAATCCTGTTAATCAAGAATTTAGCTTTTTTAAAACCCCCACAGACTTAAAGTATATGAAAGCATCGGTAGTGTCCAGCTCCAGACTGCTACCAATTACTCTTATAGGAATGGAGAGGGATTTACGCAGTTCAAGGTAGAACATTCACTATATATAGTACCTGTACTGTAGTCTCAAGATGTACCCCAGAGACAACCACAGGACCTTAATAGAGTTACCCTGTCAGAATTCAGGTGACACAATCAAAGAGCTCAGTACTTATCGTGCTAAGCAATGCATTGTGGGTCACCTATCAGATAAGAAGATGGCATGGCTGTCCTCCTAGTTCTCCCTATTTTGGCCTCAGATATCATCCCAGGGCCCTGAGTCTCATTGCCCTCTGTTTTCAAAGGGCTGTGTTCACCTCACTGCCCAACCTATCACGATGTCTCTCCCTTACATTCTTCACACACTCACATATTTTAACGTCTTTCTGTGACTTTCCATCAAGCCTCCAGCAAAACTGTTTTCACGTCATTTCATTTGGGATCACCTGCATTTTTCACATTATGGCTGTAGTTGGGCTTTTGGGTTATTTAACTTCAGCGGGGCATTGCTGCTTATTTCGCTTCTCCCAGAGTGCTACCTTCAAGTGAGGTGAACTGGAGAAGGAGGAGAAAGAGGGGAACTGGGAAAGGTAAGGAACCAAAGGTGGAGCCATGGAAAAGAGAAAAGCATGCAAGGACAAGGGACCATCTTTGTTATGAGTTTGTACAGCACCTAGTGCTCTGAGGTCCTGGTCCTTGACTGAGGCACCTAGGTGCTACCATAATACAGATAGTAAATAATAACGAAGGGGAAAAGATGGACATGAGTATACAAAGACAAGGTAACAGACATACCTTGGATAGGAGAAAGGGTTTGTGATGAAATGCATGAATAAGAAGGGGCAGCTGAGCCACCCACAGGAGCCCTGCATGTGGCCTCTCCATCGGAAGGGAAGAGGCTTCTGTCTCAGCAGGAAATCTGGTATTGCTGGAGGGTGTGCCTGACTCCTCCACTACTGCTGAAGAAAGATCAAGTTGCAGACAGGCTGCCTCTCCTCCAAAAGCTCTGGTCCTCAGGGGTCCTGGAGCATATCACATCACTCTTGTAAGTTGAAATGTTTCTGCCCGCCAGCCTAGAGGCAAGAGTGACCCCATGTGACTGAGGGTGATCAGCCACATAGCATGAACGACTAGCCTCCTTGAGATTCCATGAACAACCCATGATGTGACTGAATCTCATTTGCCCACACTGTATGACAAAGCCTGAATACCAATGGCAGCTGAAGGGAACCAAAATCAGCTCAGGAATGATTCACTCACCATAGGTTTCAGAGTAGCAGCCGTGTTAGTCTGTATTCGCAAAAAGAAAAGGAGTACTTGTGGCACCTTAGAGACTAACCAATTTATTTGAGCATGAGCTTTCGTGAGCTACAGCTCACTTCATCGGATGCATCCACTGAATGCATCCGATGAAGTGAGCTGTAGCTCACGAAAGCTTATGCTCAAATAAATTGGTTAGTCTCTACGGTGCCACAAGTCCTCCTTTTCTTTTCACTCATCATAGAAGAAGCTAAATTTGTATTATAATTCAGCCAGCTCTGCTCTTTGCATTGTAGCATCCCGATTGTTAAAATCCCAGGAAGAGGGCAAGGGGGGTTGTCAGGCATAAAATCCCTGTATTCTGATGCCTCTTTATTTGGGCCTCGTCTTCACTGCTAAAAAGGGCGTCATTCTTACCTCAGGGTAACTAATGCATCTGAGCTATCCTGAAGCAAAAACACAGTGGAGGCAAAGCACTTCAGTTCTATCATGAGGTAAACCAGATGAGGTCAATCCAGGTGGAAGTATAGTACTGACCTGGCCTTCTGTACCTCACAGTAAGCTAAAATGCCTGGTCTCAACTGTGTTTTTATCTCAGCATAGCTCATGGTCAGTAGTTACCCAGCCATAAAAATACAACTTCATTAGCAGGGAAGACAAGGTCTTGGAGAGGAGTGGCCGCCCACCCCTGTGAGACCATTGCTGTCCACATCTGCTTCTCACCTGTCTAATGGCAGCCTGAACAATTTTCTTTCACACTGGGAAAGAGTGTGGCAGAATATCTGAGGAGGAGACAGACTCTTGGGGGATGAACGTTAGACTGACTAGTGCAGGCGGTGCATGAGAGATTATTGCTACTGGACATTTTCCCTCCGAACAGCAACTGTAGGGCTGTTATGCAAGTATCTAATTGATGCTTACTTGCTGAGAAATACAAAGGAACACACTTGTGTGACACAAAAGCCTGCTACTGCTGTGCTGATCCATCCATTTTAAGCAACAGGTGCCAGCAGCTATACCTGAGACGGATTAGGAAGGGGTGCTACACAATGACACCACAAAACACTGACAACACATCACAAGCAGTCTAATCATGATAGGTGCTGAGCTCCCTCTCAGAACAGTTCCCTAGCTCACATTTTGTTCTCACTCATGCATCTTTCTCTCTCCTGTTTCTGTTATTTTCCTTTATTTGTCAGTGCTGCTGGAAGGGAACAGTGATTAAACGAGATGAAAATATTTTAAGTAACCTGGTCACGGTCCTAAAATATCTGCGTATAATCAAAGTGGTTCATCTGCCAGAAGCGAGTAATACAGAAACTGTAGTGCTTTAGGTATGCATCAGCAAACAGTTTCCTAGAGAAAGCTGTCTTTTCTCAGGACTAAAATAATGTCTCAAATATATCCTTGCAATCTAGGCTTTGTTTTGGGCAAAGCCTGCAAACGCCTGCTGATGGCTCTTTCTCCCTCAATGATCTGGAAGAAGGAGTAAAATATGGCAAATGATACAAAACCGAGGAGTTGCAAACACCCATTGGAACAGCAGCGTACACATGAGTTTTCAGTCCAATCAGTGGCAGATTAGCCACTGGGCCGATGGGGCCTGTGCCCAGGGGATACTGGCAGACCCGGGGTTCCAAAGCATCTCACTGAACTCACTGCAAGTCTCTACTATGAACACGAGACCACAGTGTGCACCCCAGGGGGAGACTGCAAGTGGTTTTCCATTGAACAGGGTGCAAGACAAGGATGCATTCTGTCCCTAAGCCTTCTCAAAGTGTATGCAGAATTTATTATGAGACAAGACCTGGGAGCTTGTGATAAAGTGGAAGGAGCTGGGATTTCCCATAGTGGACACGTTTTAACTGATCAGATGTGCTGATGATAGGACATTCTTTTCTGCAACCATCAATGCAATGGATGTTGGAGTCTGCATGAACAGTTAGTGAAGAATATGGACTATTCCTGAATGTGGAAAAAACAAAATACACATACAGTGACTTGGTCAATAACCACAGCATGCAAGTGGACCTCACGGTTACAAGTTAAGCTGTAGAGGCAGTAGATTGAATTTGATTATTTGGGATCATATGTACCTATGCAAGGAGGCTGTTCTAAAGAAATCAGCCGACTAGGGATGGCTCACTCGGCCATGGCCTCCCCTACGAAAGCAGAAAAACTGGCATCTTGAAATGTACGAAGCTTCAATGGGTGAAAAGCATCCCCCCCCCCCCATACCAACTTGTGGATGTGAATCCTGGGAAATTAATGCTGCTGACAAGAAAAAAATTGAACCTTATGAGATGTGGTGCTGATGAAGACACTTATATATCTCCCGGATGGAAAGGAAGACGAATGCTTATGTTAGAAATATTATTGGAGAAATGCAGACTCTGATCTTGGAAATCACCGGTTGCAAACTTGTGTACTTCGATCACACCAAGCAGAGATATGGAAATACCCTCAAGAAAGTTATGGGGAGGGTGTCATCATAGTAGGAGGACGAGCAGAGGAGAGATGGATCGATGGTGTGTGGCAGATCATTGGGAGGTTAGCTGCTGAGTGGCAAAGTCTGTGATGGATCAAGAAGACTTCCAAAAATTCTGCTGTGATGTCACCAGTATTCAGACTTGAATAAATGGACTTTTTTTCTTACTTAATGGGATGAAATAAAGAAAGGGAAAATTTTAACTGGGTATTGGGGAAACTGCCGGACAGTGAGAACTACTAACCTAAGAAGCAATGACTGTGACTGGAGTCCCATATCTTGGCATAAAGCTACACTTGTCAGAGTACCAGCAAATGAAAAATAGGGAATAATCCTGCCCTGGCAGGGGCAGGAATTGGTTATTTCTGTCTCTGGATTCTATTATTAAATAAGTATTTCATGGGTGCATCTGAGAAGGCTTGTGATGGTTTGTGCGGGGCTGTAGAGCCAGAAGGGAACAGACTGCTAAATAGCAAACCTTACACCCACTGCCACCTTGACAGACCATGACAACGCAGCTACGCAAACAAGGACAATCAAGAAGCTGGGTTGGCTTGTGCAAAGGAAAGAAGAAAAATAAAGGAGGGAAAGAAGAAAATAATCAAGAAAAAATGAAATTTACAAAGAAAATGACATTTAAACGGCATGAAAAAGGGAAATAGTAGTAGGGGAAGAATTGCAGTTTCCACGGAGCTAGGCACAGATAAGAGATAATGGACAATGGAAAAAAAAAAAGCCACAGAAAGTACTTGACAAAGTGTGTTTAATTTAAAATATTGCTAAATCTGTCAATATACGGTGGTGTGTACATTCAGATGAGTGTGTCCATTGCGCACTTGAACAGAAACATACAATGAAACACTAATAGAGTTAGATGCTCAGCATCTAAGACAGCACAAGCAGGAGTTGCTAGGGAAGGGTCTCTCTCTCCCCCACTCCCCATTAATTGAGTTTAGGGCTTGTGAAAAGGTGCCAGATTGACAGCCCTGAGACTGAAGTCCTCTATTCACAGAGCAGCTACAGCATAGCTTCCTCATGCTGCCTCTCAACCCTGACCTGGAGGGATCACCTCGAGTGGTGAGATGGCACTTTGGTTTCCATGCCCATTCACTCTTTGGCCTCTCAGGGGAGGCTGCCAATAAAGCTGCTAATTAGGCCCCATTGTAATGGAGGTTTTTGTATCGCGAGCACCTGTCCATTAAGGATTGAACCAGAGACACCAACTCATTTCATGCAGGCCCCGAACAGCCATTGCCTGGTAATAATTTTCGGACACCGCTGACCAGAGGCAGTGCTGCTCAGAGGGGGTGTATGTGGGGGCACTGAAGGGAGACCCTATCAAATTTCACTCAGCACAATCTTACAGAAAATATGAAGCCTGTCCTACTACCATGCTAGGGCACTCCGCTCTTCGTGGTCTTCTAAGCAGCTGACTCCCATTTTGTGGACTCCTAACTTCTCTACCCTTGACTTCTGTATGAGGGTAATCCAGCTACACAGAAAACAGGAGCAGAGGACCTCAAGGGAGAACACAAGCAGCACATTAGGAAAGGAAAGTGACCTCCAATTGCTAGTACCCCACTAAATTCAGAGGATGAACTTCTGCGACCACAGCCAGTGGCCCTGGCTCCCCCTCCAGTGAGAGGGAGTGATGAAGGGATGCCAGAAGCTTATACTGATCTCTGCAAAAGAGGATTTCACTAGTGAACGAGGAAGCCCAAGTGGCCAGCCAGACTCTCCACTGGTTTTAATGGCCTGCAAGGTTAGTTGGGAGTGGGATGCCAAGACTACTTAAAAGGCTCTAGGACATGTAGGTACAGTTTGAAAGAAGGTATCCTCTCTCCTCCTCATTTAAAATTCAGGGCCTTTCCCCCGTTACTGTCTCTGACTGTTGACCTAGAAGTGAAAGTCCCCTAATCCGTGAGCCATCAAGCCCCCTCAAAAGTTCCCCCTTTGATTGACTAAGCACAGGAAAGTGTCAAATAAAAATCCCACCAGAAGTAACTGGAGAGCTAGTTCAAGGTGTCTATGGTGACTGGTGGTATGTAGAAAGTGCACTTGCTTTTACAATAAAAGGATTTCTAAATGTATGTTTTGTTCCTCAGAAGAGTCTGATTCCATCCCTTTATTGTCTTTTACCACTCTCAAGGTGCAATGGAGAGATATAGCAGTTTAGTGTTTCTGACATCTGCAAAGAGGCTGAAAAACATTATCAGGAAAGAGCCAATCTCCTTGAACAGTTGAATAGTACTTACACAGCTGATAAAGGTTTGGGTGAAAGATTAAATGAAAAAGGTGACTATAGCTGCCTGTAGCAAAACATGCTTTTCTGTAGCACTTTTGCCCCGTCTTATATGTTTATTCTGAATGCGTATTTGGAGCTTTATGCAACTTTGTTGCTGAATGGAACATTCTACTTAGCATGAACTTTTTGACCGCCTCATTTTCTGAAAGGATTTCACAGGTTATGCATTAGTCCCATTAACTTTCCACTTTAAAATAATGTGGGCAGCGGCAGGGCTGATAAGGATTTAACAGAGTGAGGCTGAGTTGGCATGATCAGTGTTGGGAATCCCAAATTTTTGCTCAAAGCATGATACAGAAGAGAAGCAGCTTAATCTAAGTGTCACCTAGGGTCATTGCCTCATCTCAGTGTCGCACACTGCACATGAAATTTCTTTAATTTTTTACACAGCTTTCAAAATTATTCATCTCTTTCTTTTTTCTTTACTCTGTTTCCTGTGGTTTTGATACACACTGGTTACATATTCTTCAGAAAGAGATGGCCAAGGTTTCCAAAAGTGACTGGTAGTTTGGCATGCCTCAAAGTTTGGGGTGCCCACCTTGGCACAGTTTAAAGGGCCCTAATTTTCAAAGGTCAGGTGTTCAACACTTTCTCACACTCATTTGTGCCTGGTTTTGATGTATTGGGCTGAGCTGGGAACAGCAGTGGGACTCAGGAAACAGTACACAGTTAACTTCGCATGTTCCACACTGATGATCATAAACCATCACTGCTGCTGTATGCCAGTTGTCCATCCCGTTTTCATTGTCTCTTCTAACCCAGTCCCTACGAACGAGCTCTCAGCGGCATTGGCACTTCTAAAAAGTGTACAAATAACTGAGGGTTGCTTTGGGCGGAGGAAGTCTTTGTTAAGGAGAGGGGGATGCTGAAATATTGCTAAAGCAATCAGTTAAAAAAATACGGAAGGGTGGGATTCTTCACATGAGCTCAGTGTTGACCTCGCTCTGCTCCCACGGAAGTAATGCAAGTTTTACCACTCACTTCATTGGGGGGCAGAGTTGCGTTGGAAAATCCCATGTTAACTGCATTATCAGCCCTACTGTCTGTATCACAAATCCATGCTGACTCTTCGCCCCTGCATATGCCCCTAGGAAGCATTTTGAATAGTAGGGTTCTCCAACCCCCTAAAACATTCATATTGACTTTGAAGATGAGGGAGTGGGTTTTGATTGCCTTCACACTGGTGCAGGTTGGGTAGAATGCCATTGAAGTCAGTTTTCAGAGGAGCAGCTGTTAGTCTGTATCCGCAAAAAGAAAAGGAGTACTTGGGGCACCTTAGAGACTAACCAATTTATTTGAGCATAAGCTTTACTTATACTCAAATAAATTTGTTAGTCTCTAAGGTGCCCCAAGTACTCCTTTTTTATTGAAGTCAGTGAAGCTGTACAGTAGGGGCGAGGGTAGACGCAGGCCCGCAAATCCACTTTTAACTGGCAGTCCCTGAAATCCAGCAGGTTAGACCTTCAAATTAGCATCTGACGGTCAGAGCCAGAAATCCCAGTCTACCAAGAGAAAGACGCAGCTCTCCCACTGCTTCAGTGGCAGAGAGGAGCCTTAAAGCAGGTCTAAATGTCCCTGGAGAATACTCCCAGTGTGACTCTGACTGTCATAGCTTCAGGACTGCCTCTATTCCACCCCCTTCCCCATCTCCAGAGTAGGGAGCATGCAAGGGAGGGGCCAAAAGGGGGTGGGGTCAGGTGCCCCAGTTCTCCCATTGAACTCAACAGCAAAGCTCCCATTGCCTTCAATGGTGCAGAATCACACACAAAGAGGCCAAATTTGCAGTCAGCCAGGATGTAAGCTAAAGCAGCCCTGACAAGGCTAGCCACTGAGTACTGGGGCCTTGGTGTCTTTCTGGGATTAAAACTAGATTAAAAGCAGGTCAGAAAGTTGGAAGAGCGTCCCTCATGCTCTGTCAGTGAGTTTGTAGGTGGATACACTTGAACACAAAAAGGCACCGAAGCCCAGTCCTCCCCTCAGTACCAGTGCACACCCCTAGCAACCACTTAGAAATTGGGCAAGTTTTTCATGCTCAGAATCGCTATGTGCACTAGGTGTTTCATTAAACTGGCATCAACAGGCTCATGTGCTAAATCTTATTACCAGTACTTTTAAAAATCCTGATCCCTTATCAAGTGGAGAGAAAACAAACGCACTGCTTAGGACCATGGCAGGAGATAATGAGGTGTACATCATTGTAAATGGTCCTCCTACAAAGAGCAGAGTAGTCTAGTGACAATTAACAGCTATAGTGAAAATTAAGGGAGGCATGAAAGGATATCAATCCTGTGAATGCTGACATTGATGTTTCTGTGTCAGCTGAAAAAAACCCCAAACCTTGTAATTAATTGTAATATATAGACAAGGTGATGAGGACATACACAGAGACAGAGAAACCCACAGGCAGCCTGGAATGGAAAGCAACATGCGGGACAAATCTGCCCTTAAAGGAGTAATTTTCACCACTAACACTGCTGGGGTGAGGACAAAGAGTCTAGCACAAATGAAGCAAGGTCAAGAAGGTGAGTAAAAATAAGACGGTTACGTCTCTCCTGAAAGCAGAACAGACCCAAAAATAGGTTAGAGTGTTGGAAAAATATTCTGCAAATTTGTGGGATGCATGTCTGTCAGAAAGTAATGAGCTGGCAGTTACCCTTTTATACCAGTACCACAGAAAGATCCATTCCGTATTAGTACAGTATTGTATTTTAAATGCAGTAGCATCTGTATTTCCCCATCAAGATCAGGACCCTCTTATGTGAGGTGCTGTCCAAAGAGTAAGAGATAGCACTTGTTCGGAAGAGCTTATGATCAAAATAGACAAAACAGTCAGAAGGCTGGAGGGCACGTGGAGGTGAAATTATTTGCTTAAAGTCACAAAGCAGGTCACTGGTAGAACTGGGAATAGAACGTAGGTTGCCATAGTCGTAGGGTACTGCCCTATTCACAGAACCTGTCACAGGCTGTCTCTTTATAAAGAAAGCAGGGGGGATTTGGACACCGCCCGTTATTTTGAAGTATCAAGGCGTTTGCTGTAATGGAGACCTGAACACTGACTGGGAAATTAATCTTGTAAAGTTCATGGATTTTCTACATGGATCTAAGTGCAGTGGGGATCTCTTGTCTTCATCAGTGGTGAAATGGTACAGGAAGAACAATTTGTAAACCCAGTCCGTCTATTTGGACCATCACTGCCTGGTATATAAACAAAACTGGTTAAGATTTTCAGAAGTGTCTAGTGACTTCCGGTGTCCAAATAGAGGCACCAGGGAGGGGTCTGGTTTGGAAAAAACTGCTGAGCTTGTCTTCTGAAAATCCCCTTGGTGTCTCCCATTGGACATGCAAAAATTGGGGAACCCTAAATCCCTGCATACTTTTTTTCAGTGAAAAATGACTTAATTTAAAAACAACAACAACAATCAGCTTGAATAAAAAAAATTTGGTTATAAAAAAAAATCAAAGTTAGGTTTTTCCTCTACTCATTTTATTTTCCTTAAAAGGGAGAAAAATATGAGGGAAGGGGAACTAAAGTTGTGCCATTTAGTCAAAACCTGAAAAAATAAAGAAAAATGAAAAAAAAAATCAATTTTTTTCAAAGAAAGCCCTGGTTTTATGACCTGCCCCAGAAATCTGCTTGCTGATAGTAGAAAGAAAGTTTTTTTGAAATAAAGTATTAGTAATTAGTATGACAGAAAGGGCCTCAGCTGAGACCTTCAGGGGACAGTGAAAGATTTATGGAAATGAGGAGGCTCTTAAAAAATATAAATACAACTAATTTTCTAAAAATCTTACTAATGATATCAAATAGGTTTCAAGTACATTTTCCTGTTAAAAATCCATCTGACTTTCCTAAAGATTCTCCCCAGAATTTGGGGGAAAACATTCCATAGAATGTATCCAAAGTTAATGTTGGATGACTCACTTTCCTTCATCACTGTTAGGACCAAATCCCAATGCCACAGAAATCAATGACGTTGGTACCATTGTTCTCAAAGGGATTTGGGCTGAAGTAAAAAATCTCTCTCTTACTTTCAGCACATTACTAAAGTCATGGCGAAAACACAGTCCAGCGTTCTAAGAATTGAAGATGTCCCATGACTTGGGAAAGTTTGTTGCCACATAAAATATTTATAATACCAATTCCTCTATGACCCTGTACTGGAAACTAGAACTTGTAAGACAAAGTTCCTAAATTAGTGTGGGGGGTTTAGATTGTTTTTAGTGTCAGCTGGAACGTTACTAAGGGTCATGGAAACACACATGGGAAGGTCAAAAGAGAGACAGAGAACTCCATTTGTTTCAACTTAGCTAGGTCTGACTGCGTTTTCCATATCTGCTATCCACACTCTGAGGTCATTTCATGGCACTGAGAAGGAACACAGGGAAGCAGATGTTTGCAGGGCCAGCATCTTTATTCTCAATAAAATAAAACTTCAATCTGTCTGATTTGTAATCAAATATGATTTTGTTGCATTCCAGCACAAATATGACACTTTGACAAGTTCGTATGTACAGCCTACAATCATTGAGCTTCAGCTCTTTATGGTTTGGGGTTTTTTTCCGTATTTTTTATTACTCTCCTTGGTTTCTAAACCCTGTGCTGGGATTATCAAGGGAGCTAATCAGAGAGGTACAAAACTAATCAGGATAGCAGCAGAACGTACCGGCTGAGAAGCATAGCAGACAGTCGTTTTTAGAATTTAACAAGCTCATGTGATTAGAAGTTATTGTCACACCACGATCTGTGTCTCCAGGAGATCAATACAGTGTAGCACTCAGGCTGATTTCTTATCTCAATAATGTATATGCTTAATATTTAGTCTGGAAATTAATTTTGTTCTCCTCAATGCTTGTTGGTGTTTAATTTTCATAGGACTGTTTTATTGACCTGAGATACAACAATAAGACTTTAGAAACTTTCAGGTGGCTGTCTTTCATTCTGCTGGTTTACCCATGAATACTGCAGCGAAATGGAAATAAAGAGTCCTCTGAAATATAAACAGCTCCTGTACAATTGTTAAAATTTTTGATACACAGTCATCAGGTGAAGCTGCTTCATAATTACTAGCACTGTATTCAGTGACTACAAAAGGATGGTATAATTTCTTCTCTGAGGCAAAGACATTCCTGGGTGGAAGTAAATGCAGAAAATTCTCCGCTGTAACACTGGGCAAGCATACGAAGAGAATCCTAGCTGAACATTCATTTGAATAGGAAAATTAGTTTCAATAGTTGAAGATATTTATTATTGTTCTCTGCTCACTCATTTTAGTTGGGAATAGCATTTCGGAGAGGACAATAGGTTCTGAATAATTTATAGGCAACCAGTGTTGAATGGCCAATCCATAGAATAGGTCAGAATGGATAGAGCTGTGAAAAACTTGGACTGACTAACAAATACCATTTTCCAGTAGCTTTCTAGAGACTTCATGCTGTACTGCCAGGAGAGTGCAGGGGGCTTCTGATATGGCCTTAACTGAAATCTTTTGGTCTTGGCATGTTTGCTTTTCCTAAGAAAATAACACATAACCAAGAGCAAGGGAGGTAAGGTGATCTTATGCTTACGGCACTAGACTGGCTTCAAGATGACGAGGGTTCAAACCCTGGGTCTGCCACTAGCTCTCTGAATAAGGCACAAATTTTAACACTGAGGGTAATTAACCACCAGAACAATTTACTAAGGGATGTGGTGGATTCTGCATTATTCAAAGTCATTAAATCAAGATCCAACCTCTGAACATCTAACTGATACGCTAGAAATCAAATTCTGGCCTTGATGCAGAAGTGAATGGGCAAAATTCTGTGGTCTATGTTGTGCATTAGGTCAGACTAAGAGATCAGAAAGGTCCCTTCTGGCCTTAACATATATGAGTCTATTAAAAAGGTCCAGCCAGTCACTTCACTTCAGTGCCTCAGTTATCCATCAGTACTTCCCCACCACACTGGTATGGCACAAGGATAAATTCATTAACTGGTAAAGTGCTAGATTCCATGGTCATGGGGCTATCTGAGAAAATGACTGAGCAGAGCTGTGTGACTCTCTGGGGCAAATTTCTGATTGAAAAGCCATCATAATACTTTAAAAAAAAACCCACAAAGGACATTACATGCTTTTGCAAAAGTCCAGCCAAGCTGTGTCCATTCTCGCTGCTAGCAGGGAATTCTGTCAGCATTTTGAGACACTTTGGCCATTTAATCAACAAGAAGGGAATGTCCTTTTATTCTGGTAGAGCAGGTTATTGTACTAAGGCAAAGAGTATGCAGAGTAGGCCTTTGCATCCCGGGAAGCTGGTACTTACAGAGTCATCCAGGGGTCAGCCACAATGCTTCTGCCCCCGCCCTTCCAATCATCATAATTGAACTAGATCACCCTTCCCACTGGGAAAAAAAGATTGAACTGGGGTAGTAGGAGGAAAATGGAAGTTTCCCTTGTAGGACTGGCCTCAGATTGTTTCCTTTAGTGGACAGGTTTCCTTCTGGGCAGAACAGCTAGAGGACTGATCCTCAAAATCCAGGTGGTTTGGTCACCACATCCTTGAGATCCACATTGATATTGGCTAAGTGGCTGGAGGGCAGGAGAGTGAGCATCAGGCCCTCTGTAGAGGATACTGCCATTTCTACTGAGCAGGAGCTGGTTTCTGCATAGTAGGCCCTGGACATGGTTAATACACGGTTCTACCTTGCTGCACAGACAGAAGCAGAATTTTTCAAAGGCGCAAGTGAAAGTTCTGGGGCGTTGGGAGTGTGCGTCGATACAGGGGAAGATTTTTAAAAGCACAAACCGTGGCCAGGTGCCTGATGTTTGTGCCTTTGAAAATCTCCCTCTGTATTGCCACACACTCCCAAGCAAAGTCCTGCAAAGTCCAGTTTGAGAACAGAATTAAAACCTGGTTCACTTCTGTGCACGCCCAGACCAAACTCTGCATTGTAAGAAGGTTCCTCATGTGAACAATTTTACTCTGTTATCAGAACTTTAGAGGGAGACGATTCCCTCTGAGAAGTAACAATGGAAACCAAAGCAGGACTTGGACAGAAAGGGACACTCTGGGTTAGAATGATAAGATTGCACCTTAACGATAGGACATAGAGGAAGGGGAGTTAAATGCTGCTGTTAAATATTTGCTATTCAAGCCCAAAGCCAAAGTGGTTGTCTAGGCTGGAACTATGTAAGAATGCTCTTCTTTTGATTTAATTGCTCAGCTGTTTGACAGAAGCAGCCCTGTATTTTTCTGGAGGGAGTGAAGGTAAATGTTAAAGATTGCCTGGTACTTTGTGAAAAGAGCAGAGCAGAGGATCATCCTAATATCTTCCTCTCCCAGAAAGCACAGTATGTGATATCTCTCTCAGTGAAACAACTGCATCCAAGTTCAGTGAAATCTTTACAGTAGACGAGCTGGGTTCAGGTTTTCTTACAAATCTGAGCCCAGATAATCAACAGCCCTCATGGTTGTTTCAGGAATCCCAGCTCCTGCGAGCACTGATTAGCTAGTGTTTGTAAAGCACATAGTAAAACCTGTATAAATGGTTATTAACATCTTCCAGTTATGGGAAGTAACAGTTTCAGGTGAGTTTCACTGTCAGGCCTTGGGGTTGCTCAAACCAGCATGCAAGGCACAGTGAACCCCCAGGGGGCTGGAAACCCACATGAACAGAAAACCACCACAAAAGATTAATGCAAATGTGAAACCTCACAGCTTCACACAGCTCTCCTTCTAATATCCAACACTGTGTGGGTGCTAATGATGAGCCGGGTACCCACTCCACTGGCCCTGACAAGTACTGTGCTCCCCTTTCCCTCTATCTAAAGGATTTTTTAAAGAGTTTAACTATTGAAAAGTGCTTTGAGGTCCACTGAGCAAGCAGAGAATCAATAACTCAGTCAAACACACCAGCGTCAAGTTTGCATTGCACTCCTTTGGCCATTTTCTCAGCCTAAATATAGGAAGCGGTTTATGCAAACCCGGCTCATACCTGAGCTATTTCTTTTGTTGCCAAACTAGAGAACACTCTGGGCTCCTGATTTAAAATGCATGGCTAAAGTTTAAAAACTTGAGTAAGGGGCAATCTTTTGAATAATCCTCCAGGGATTATTGTAATGAAGGGAGTAATCTTCAGCTGCTTCTTAATTTGTCTCCATTTTAAAATGAAGTGCTCTTTCTTGCATGACAAAAGAGAGAAAAAGAGGTGAAAATGACAAAGGCTTAACATTAACTGTTCTTCCTGTCACCTCATGCATCTGAGAAGTACAACAGGTGGAACACTTAAAACCAAAGAGGCCATTAAAAAAGTAACATTTCAGAAAATCCTATGGGAGAAAACAGTTAATGATGAAAAACATTCTCTGTACATATTGTGCAACAGAGAACTGTAATTGAAAACATACTTGATGTGTCTGATTTTGCAAACCCTGCCCACAGGCCGAATCTACACTAGCCCTTTCTCCTGTTGGTGATTATAGTAGAGATTTTACTATTGTAAAGGTATCAGTGTCTACTAACTTTTTAACCTCTGTGTCTAGTGTGGCTTTTTTTCACTATTATCAGGAAACCCACGGTGAATGAGTGAATTGGGCAAATTAGTGAACAAGCACCCGATAATGCCAAGCGTCAAACAATTAAAAAATATAGAGTAATGGATCACATAATGCACTTTGCGCATTAATTTTACCATTTGTTGTTTAGATTTAATTATTCAGGAGACTTCCTCCTCTGCCAGTATGTATCCTGCAGTATATTACGTGAAGATAATGATGCATGCTTCAGTAAAATGAGATTTCTTGCTCTATAAAATCTTTGCTGAGAAGTGGGGACAGACCTGGTGTGAATGACAAGGTGTGTGGATTAGTGATGTTCTGCTGGAATCTTGTGGGAGTTCCACATGGGAGTTCCTCACAGGTAAAGTGGGTATTTCTACTTGATGTCCAACTTTCCTTTTACCCACTAATACCCCAAAATTAGAGCTGAATCTTCTACAGGCTCAATGAAGATAATGAATGTTAAAAAAAGCTTGGAAAATATGCTAGTTCTCAGAGAGCTTTTCTGCTAAGGTAAGTCCTGAGCAGTGGGACAGTTTTTGAATTTCATGACCAATGTGCCATTTTTGGGGGATATCCATCATTGTCTACAACAATGCAAAATCAGCAGGACGATGCATCAGAGTAACTGGGTTCTGTTTGTTAAGACCACCTACAGCATTTATGACTTGTTTCCCAGCTAGTCCTACAGAAAAATTCTGTTTCATGAAAAATCGTGATGTTTCAGAAATGGTTTTCGGTCTGATGCAGAACAAAACTGAGGTAAAAAAAAAAAGAAAGGCGAAAGAGAGAGCAACATACATGCACACACTCCAACCCAAAAAGCTAATAACCCATTGATTAGGTTGCTCACATGGGCTGCGGGAGACCTAGATTCAAGTCCTGTCTCTGAATTGGTGCTAGCCACTGGGCTGTTGACTATTCTGGGATGAGTCTCTGCCCCAGGAATTCCAGCGCTTGAGAAACCTTCCCAACAAAAGCTCTGTTGAGACAGACACTTTTCCACCAAAGGTTTAGTTTTGATAAATCGGCATTTCCAGTCATTTAATTGAAAAACTTCTGATCACCTCTCACCAGCTGCCATCTTTTATCAGCCATAGCTATTCATGAACTGGCTGACTGGATAAGCAGAAGTACTGCAGAAAAGGACCTGGGGATTACAGTGGATGAGAAGCTGGGTATGAGCCAGTAGTGTGCCCTTATTGCCAAGAAGGCCAGCGGCATATTGGGCTGTATTAGTAGGAGAATTGCCAGCAGATTGAGGGAAGTGATTATTCCTCTCTATTCAGCACTGGTGAGGCCACAGCTGAAGTATTGTGTCCAGTTTTGGTCCCCCCCACTACAGAAGGGATGTGGACAAATTGGAGAGAATCCAGTGGAGGGCAACGGAAATGATTAGGGGGCTGGGGCACATGACTTACAAAGAGTGGCTGAGGGAACTGGGGTTATTTAGTCTGCAGAAGAGAAGAATGGGGGGGGGTTGATACTAGCTTTCAAATACCTGAAGGAGGGTTCCAAAGAGAATGGAGCTAGGTTGTTCTCAGTGGTGGTAGATGACAGAGCAAGAAGCAGTGGTCTCAAGTTGCAGTGGGGGAGGTTTAGGTTGGATATTAGGAAAAACATTTTCACTAGGAGGGTGGTGAAGCACTGGAATGGGTTACTTAGGGAAGTGGTAGATTCTCTATCCTTAGAGGTTTTTAAGGTCCGGCTTGACAAAGCCCTGGCTGGGATGACTTAGTGGGTGTTGGTCCTGCTTTGAGCAGGGGCTTGGACTAGATACCTCCTGAGGTCTCTTCCAACCCTGATCTTCTATGATTCTATGAAGAGCCATCACTTCCTTGAAACACATGAGTAGAGAAATAAGCACAGGGCAGATAATCAGATGTTGATTTTATACCAAATCAGGGAAGAAGCCTGCCTTTAATCAAACTAGCCTCACAAAAAAACAAACAAACAAAAAACTCTGTGGCAGTGACTTTCAGAGCCTGGATCAACTGACTCAGGCTTGCAGGGCTCACGCTGTGAGGCTAAAAATAGGCATGTAGACATTCCCAGTTGGGCTGAAGCTCAAGCTCTGAGACATCCCCTTCCCCCCCCCCCCACTGAGTTTTAAAGCCTGGACTCCATCCTGAGGGGGAAGGGCTACACTGATATTTTTAGCCCCATAGCATGAGCCATGCAAGCTTGAGTCAGTTGATCTGGCCTCCGAGACTTGCTGCCGTGTTTCTTTCCTTTTTTTTTTTTTTTTTTTTTTGGCAGTGTAGACGTACCTACAGAGAACATTTGTGGAAATGGGAAGTGGAGCAGTGCTAGCCATGTGTCTGGCACTACAGCTTTCATACCAGTACATGGCAGTGTAAAAATTTGGAGACCACCTAGGACTTCATGGTCATGGCATTTCAAACATTGTAAATGCCACCCTTCATTATAGAGATGAAACCAAGGCCATTTTACCCCCAAAGCAGAATCCCTTACTGCTTGCACTCACCAAGGCTTATGACACAGAGCTACGTAGTTCTGGTTCCATCCAGCAGAGGGCAACGATACACACATACACTAATTGGGGTGGTACAGTGGGCCAGGGAGGATGAGCAGCTAGGTATACCTCACTGCTGCTTCCAGGAAAGGCAACGTGTCCATGGCTATTGCATTCCTTCCATCTTATGCTCTAGCTGGACCTCCATAACTAGCCACCCGCCCAGGTCAAGACCCCCTGCTGCCAAGCCTCTCATAGGTACCGGTTGGGAGCAATGGCTGGACACTCTCCTAACTCTTCCCCAAACATTAGGTGTGAATCCTGCCCTGCTGCTCTAGTGGGTGGTATAGGAGAACAGGCTCTTTATGCCCTCCCTTCCAACCCCCTAGCATACCCGTGCATCAAAGGGGAACTAGACTGCGCCATGAAGTTTTACAGTGGGCCAAGAGAGGCTAAGAAAGAATTGGTCTGAGAGAGGGCTATTCTCTTCCGTCATGACTGGAGTAGCATAAAGCAATGGCAACAAGGGGCTTTCATTATCACGAGAGCTCTTTCAGCTTTTGATTAGGCTTTGGTGCAAAAACAACATGAAACACATGTTCCGCCCTTTGCGATTTTGCAGTAACTATAGAAATTAGAGATGGAAAAGTGCTGTGATATCATTTTGTCCTTCCTTCAAACGATGAGGGTAGGACTGTTCTCCCCAGTTTATTTTCCAATGTTTTGTGAGATACCTTCTCAACTCCCCTTGGAAAACTACCCCACCAGCCAACAGCTGTCACCCTTAGGAAGTTTTTTCCTTTCCTTAAAATGGGACATTCTGAAGGTGAAAGTATTTGTAAACATATACTTCTTCTTACTGTGTCAGCAAATGTATTTTGAGTTGGATTAAATAAGACTTGCAAGATTCTTGAGCTAAATTCAGAGCCCTGGGCCCCAGCTTCAAACATGTGATATGAATTTAGGTTGGAGCCCCCTGTTGCTCACAGAAATCCTGCCCTTGGCTGCTCAAGAAGAGAAATGATGCAGGATGCTCTCGAGAGCGTGGTCAAGTGAACAGGGCACTGGTTTAGGACTCCGAAAACATGGATTCTATTCTTGGCTCTGCCACTGGCCTGCTGGCTGACCTTGGGCAACACACTGCACCTCTCTGTGCCTCAGTTTCCCTATCTCTCAAATGGGGTTAATGATACTGACCTCCTTCCATAAAGCATTTTGAGATCTACTGGTGAAAAGAGCTACATGAGAGCAAGGATTACTCTTAGACATTGGAAGAGTGGTGGTGGGTTATCTATCATGGAACTTGAGTTTCTAATAGCTGTGCCAGTGAAATATTTCAGGGAGCACATACAGCCTATCGGAGTGTGATGAGTCGTAAAAGGGGCATAGCTTGGCCCCAAGCTTATGAACGAATTTGTCCTGCTATCACAGCAACCCTAAGAAGCACCCTACTGCATGGTACAAAGGCCTCTGATAGCTGACTCATCACTCAGCCACCGGTAGCTCCCTCCCTGTTCTTACACATGCTGCATGGCAGTTTGTTGGTCAAGATAGGATTTAACCCATTCTGTGTATTGATTTACCTTCAGTAAGACGAAAGAGGATAACGAAGGATGAAAATGCTTGTAATTTCCTCACCAAAGTTCCAATGAAGAGCGAGGGAACAAATGAAAATGTACGTTGATGTTCTCCCTCAATGTTTTTTGAAACAAATAACAATGGAAGTGTGACAGTTTGTGTTTCTATATCCTCATTCTTCCCAGCTGGAATAATGTATACTTTTTTTTTTTTTTGGAACATACAAGCATTAAAAAGGATGCAGCCCTGGATTACTTGGCAAGCCTTCAGAAGCAGGTGTTCAACATGCAATTATCTTAAGGACTCCATAAGAATGATTGCTGCACGATACACATTTATCTTTAATCTAATATAGTTTACAGAGTTTTTTTCTGACAAATTACACTACGCTTTATGGAAATGTAACATTTTGTATGAATGGCTGGGCGCAGCCACGTTGCATGCTAATGAGCGAGACAAAGTAGTTCCACTCTTATTTGCAACTGGCTCAGACCTTTCCATTAGCAAATTAAAATCTGTTCAAATTTATTTACTAATATATTAGAAGAAGCTTCAGGCTAACCTCCCTGACCTGTATTATATAGCAAACAACTGTAGCAGTGAAAATAATTAATAGAAAGTATTGTACCTCCTGTTCGTTTCTCGATTACACCCTGAGGTCAGCTGTATGGTGGGTTTACCATCTGCATTCTATGACAAGGCCACATTTACTTAAAAATTATCAATTATATTTCCAAATGACTTTCCTTAATTGAACTCTCTTTACTCAAGTGAGCTCTATTTTTAAAAACTTCTGAAAAGCACTTTTGCTCAAAATCCTTTCCCATTGCAACATCCTAAACTAACTTTCTATATTACTTAGTCATGACAACTGAGCAAACCCACAAAAGTGACAACATTCTATTTACTTTACTGCATATCAAGTGCACACCTCAGTATTAGGGCCAAATTCTCTCAAAGTTACTCCTGGTGTAACTCCATTGAAATCAAGTCAAGGGTAAGTTGAGCCCTTAAAGTTTTCTTTAGCTTCCTTCCAACTTTCAAGAAAGATGGGCCCTGGCCCAGGGAACTTTGAATTTAAGGCCTGGAACCAGCAAATCATTTAAAGATGGGCTTAAACTTCAAGCCCTGAGCAGTCCCATTAAAGTCAAGAGGACTATTCAGGTACTTTAGTGCTTTGCAAGAATTGGGCCTCCAGGCTCCCATCTCTCTGTTGCAGTGTCCCATTCAGGCAGTAAAAAGCTTTAACATAATCATACCATATCTTAGTCATAGTTACAGTGGAGTAAATCTGAAGCAACTCCAGTCAACCAATGCATTTACTCTGGGGCTACATAGGTGACACTGAACAGAAGCTGGAGTTATGCCAGCAGAGACATTTGGCCCATTGCCTTTGTTTGAAGAAATCTCGGCTACTAATGAGGATGAACGCTGCAACAGTGAAGAGTTTGTGTCAGTAGAATAGACAAGAAGACTATACTTTACTGACCTCTACCTTCCACTTTCAATAATGACTACGGTTGGGCTTTTCCAAGTTTGAGAACAGTCGGTTTTGAGGCCTTAATCGGATGAATTTTTGAAAGGAGAAACTGATTACAATGCATAGTACAACTTTAAAAACGACTATAGTGACGCAAAACGTGCTCTCCAGCACATGGCTAGTGAGAGGCTGGGGTTTTAGCTGCACTCACAGCTCATTTAAATAACCAGCTTTACACAATAAACGAGGATTTCTTTCTTTAACTTGCAGATGCGTATGTATGAATCCTTTAGGTTTGTCCACTGGTTCCCCACACTGAGCTCCCCCACACTGGTCAGCTGACATGCTTCAGCTCTCACCTGGAGGGACCATCTTTAGGATAAGATGTGGCTCAGTCTTCATGTCCATTCAACCCCTGGCCTCGTGGAAGGTCAGATGCTAAAGGGCTCAGCTCAAGAAGCTCCAAGTAGGTGATGTGCTGGATTTTTAATGTGGTGGACTCCCATCCACCAACAAGGTGTTTGGGACCAGAATCTTTTCATGTAGGCCACCAGAGAGCTATGGGAGGGTCCTGACTTTTGGGTCATTCCCTGCCACAGCGGGATTGATACAGGTTAATTATTTAAATTTAATATATGTTTTTTATGGACTCATCACTCTAATATCTTGCTGTATGGACACAAATTAAAAGCAATAATTCTTCCCCTTAAGGACCATGGTTACTTCATAGTTATGAAAGGCTCTGTATCCCAAACACTGCCAATCCCCAGGAACATCCAGAAAATGTGCTCGTCCTATGGGACTGGATGTATTTGGCAGGTAGTGAAGTTATTCACACTATTCTCATCACCCTTACACAGAAACCATGACTTAGACTATGTCTACGCTACATCCGGGATTGACACTCTGAGATTGATCCACCAGTCGATTTAGTAGGTCTAGTGAAGACCTGCCAAATTGACAGCAGATTGCTCTCCAGTCAACCCCTGCACTCTACCCCTGACAAGAAGAGTAAGGTTTCAGAGTAACAGCCGTGTTAGTCTGTATTTGCAAAAAGAAAAGGAGGACTTGTGGCACCTTAGAGACTAACCAATTTATTTGAGCATAAGCTTTCGTGAGCTACAGCTCACTTCATCGAAGTCCCTAAGAGTAAGGTAAGTCGACAGGAGAATTTCTCCCATTGACCCCCCGTGGTGTGGACCCCATGGTAACTCTACCTAAGGTATGTTGACTCCAGCTATGTTATTCACCTAGCTGGAGTTGCATAGCGTAGGTCGACTTACTGCGGTAGTGTAGACGTAGCCTAAGAGTGAAAACCTGGCCCCATTGAAGTCCATGCCATTTTGTCCTTGACTTCACTGAGGGCAAGGATTTCACTCTAAGTTTTCATTTACTTTTTCTGTAGTGGGGCTGCATTTTCTCCCATCTATAATGAAAATTTGAACAGGTTTCAGCATTAGCTGAAAGGCCACCAGACAAAATCTGTGGCTGACAATTATTATCAGCTACAGGTTATTCTCAGTAACTTTTCCCAGGTAAAGCATTAAACAACTATATTCTGTACACTGCAAATTGCCCAGCTAAATTGCAACAGGCAAGAAATATTTGATCATATAAACAAAAAGCCAAACAATAAGAAACATGTTGAAATCTGAATCTGCATCCAAATGATATTTTCCACTATTAACAGGAGGAACAATTATTGTGGATGCTTACATGCACACACTGATAGATGAGCTTACCTCCCCAACAATGGAAAACTTTGGATAGAGGAAAAATATTGCCTATTTTAAAGTGGGTCAAAAAACTTGAAAACAATTATGCCAAAAGTTCAAAGTTAATTCCATTTCACAGTGTTTGATATGGACCCATTTTCTCTCTCTCTCTCTCTGTGTAAAATTTGTCATGACATTTTCTAATTGTTATTTTTAATAGCCATTTCATTGAAATTGCTTTGAAAGTATTATCAACATTTTTTGTTTACTGAAAATGGTGTTGTATTACTGAAAACCAGACTGTTCCGTAGGTTGAGGTAATGACAATATTTCAATTAAAAAAAACGATCAAGAAAATGTGGGAAATTTCACAAAAAAGGGAAAATGCAATATCACTGCCACTTTTGCATGAAAAGTTTCCTTTTCAATTATTGTTTTTAACAAAAAATGGTGTAAAAATTATCAATCTGCTCAAATATTGGGTAGAATTAGTCTATTAGACTGGCTTTCAGAGGTGAGTGGATACATTTCAACTGTATATTCAGATAGCGCGGGGGGGGGGGGGGGATTCCCCTGGATGATTTTCGATGCATCACGGGCATCACCGTGTGGTCATTTCATGCTATTGCATCTAAAAAAAGTAATTTGTTAAGATTCATTCAATTGTCAAACAACCTTTCCAGGAAGATTTAGAAAGAAGCTAAAAATAAAACCCAATTTTAAAGGATATATTTTAATACATTATAATTGTCCTCAAGTTACAAATACTAGCAATCTGACTTTAAAATATAAAGCACTTCAACTTTAGAGAAAAATAGACTTCACTAATCTTTAGAAACTTCACTAATCTTCTATTGTAAAATTATTTGGGTTAGGAGGAATCTTTAATGGCTCCTGAAGTCCATCCCCTACAGTATGGCTAATTTAATCTCATTTGTTCTAAAGGATTCCTGACAGAAGGGCATTGATTCCATCTTCTTCAAACTGCATTCACTGCTCTTACGGGAAAATCCTAGATGATTTAAGAGAGTTATAGAGAAATTACTATTAAATTCTGTAGGATTGTAGAAAAAAAGATACTTTCTATAGATTTTTAGAACCACCCTCTACAATTTTATGGCAGGGATAGCATTCTCAATTTAAGTCTACTGGATGGCTCACAAAACCATGGAGAAGTGATAATTTTGTTTTGAATTCCACAGAATATTTCCATGAGAGTGAGGACCTAAAGAGACCACCTCCAGCAGTGGGATATTTGCTTGCCTCTTTCTATGACTTCTCTGGTTCAACTGGAGTTTTACTGTGCATTTTCTGACACTTTTTCCCTTTTTTGTATTCGATCCCTCCTGATGCCACAAATCTGAACGTGAACTTTTGGTGAAGTTTATGCTAAACACAGTGATTGCTACACATGCATTAGTCCATCGAGAGAGAGAGAGAAAATTCAGTAGATGTGTGGGAGTGGAGAAAGTGACATTTGTTCCCAAAAAATCATGCTGATTATATTTTCATACCGTTGGAATCTGGACAAAATGTTATAAGAAAATTAAAAGGAATAAGGACTTGAAAAGGAATTTTCATACATGTGGAAAGTAGTCAGATAAATAAGATTTAAAATGCAAATTCACTTATATGCCACTTCTATCCTTTAATTCTTCTCGCAACATATTCCTAATTACCAAAGATATTTGCATTTCACCTAGGCTTTGCTCCTTCTCAAGCCACCATCTCCCTTACTCATATTCGTGGTTGATAGTTCCACCAATGGCTATTAGCCAAGAAGGTTGGGGAAGCACTCTCATGCTCCAGCTGTCTCTAAACCTTCAACAGACAGAAGCTGGGACTCAATGACAGAGGATGGATCACTAAAGATTACCCTGGTGTGTTCATTCCCTCTGAAGCATCTGGCACTGGTTAACTGTCAGAAGACAGGAGACTGAGCCAGATAGACCATTGGTCTGACCCAATATGGCCATTCTTATGTTCCTCGATACTGCAGTGAAATTTTGGTGTTGAATTTGACATGTCAAAACACTGTTAAATGGGTCGATTTTCATGAGCTGAGTTGGTCCATGAGTCAGGAAATGGAATGGGGCTACTGAGAAGGTCTGTTTCTTTTAAGAGGGTACCTGAAAGTTAGGCAAGTACCAAAGTGGGAAGAAAAGGACCAGGAAGATGTTGGAGGAAGAGAGAGAAAAAGTGGAAAACAGGAAAGTGAATAAGTAGAAATGTGTAGAGAGGTGAATTATACCTTGGCAGGTGCTGTTTATGGATGATATCGTATGGTATCTTAGTGAAGCTATCAGGAGAAGAATTCACTTTCTTCACAGAAACCTCCTGTTTCCACATGGTTAGGCCCTAATCTAACAAAGAACTTAAGCATGTGGATTCTCGTGTTTAAGTGCTTGTCTGGATCAGAGCCTTAGGGCTTGTTTACACTACTCTGCTGGAATAGCTATTCCAGTATAGCTATGTTGGCAGCATAAACTGATAGAAGTTCTTCTGTTGGTATAGCTAAACCACTTCCCTGAAGGACATGAGCTATATTTACAGAAATATGCTTGTCAGGGTAGCTCTGTCGGCTAAGTGTATGTGGGTTTTTTCCATATTCCTAGCTGACGTAGCTACACAGATAAAGCTTTGTAGCATTGACTAAGCCTTAGACAGGGACGGTCTTAGCCTTCCTAATGGAGCAGGAGAGTTTAAAGAGGGACATCACTGCTAAGGCCATCTTACTAAAACACAGTGCATCAGGGTTATCACTTACGTAAGCTTCAGGTACTCAAGTATCCTGGTAATAATGAACAAATACAAATAACAAGGAGCCACGAATGTACTACATAATTATCTCATCTAGGGTCTGATCCAAAGTCCAATGAATTCATTAGGGGATCTTTCCATTGACTTCAGTGGGCTTGGGATCAGACTGCTATTGCATTAATGTCAGTTACCATTTGCTTATTTATGTGGCAACCCGTATCCTTCCAGCATGGTAAAAATGAAGATTTATTTGGTTGCTGTCAATTATTATGACAGAATCTGGACTCATTCAGTTACAGAAATTAAGTTGGTTGGTTGGGTGGGTTCTCTTAAGAGGGAAGGAAAGAAGGCCTGGTTTGGTGTTGCTGATTTCAGCTTTTGCGCTCCTCTTAGTGGACCAGCCCTGGTTTCCCAGATGACAATAAAAGGCCATTAAGCCACCTTTCTTTTCTGGCTTTGACAAATACCACTTCGCACCACTCACATCCATTCAGAGCTTCTGCAAAGATAGTTTTCCTGGCTCCTTGATTTGATCACATCAACCCCCAAATATACACACTTTGCTTCCGTCCATTGGCTCCCCCTGCCAAATACAAACGTCACTTGCAAAGCCCTTCACAGCCTACCCCCACCACCTATCCATCATCTCTTATATGTCACTGAGCTCTCAAACCACCCCTCTCCCACCTCAGCTGTGCTAATGACGGTGTGTTCTTTGGCCAGTTGTGGAAATTTTCCAACAAACACATTTGTGTTTTCTCACAGCCTGCCTGTTAGCGTGGGAAGTGTTCCCAGTAACCATCTGCAAAGTCAACACATCATCCTAGTGCCAATACCTTCTGAAAACTCACCTCTGCCATGACCCCTTGGCTAGGCAGCTAGCTTGCTTTGCAATTGTTTATCACGTTGACCACAGCCATCTCATCTCACTGTTCATTTGTGCTCCCTTCTCTAGCTGGGGTACTTATATGGCACCCACCTCATTGCCGTAGTATTTGGGAGCCTCACAGTCTTTAATATATTTATCCTTGCAACAGCTTGTGGCATTATCCCCATTTTACAGATGAGGAACTGAGGCACAGAGAGGCTAAGTGACTTGCCCATAGTCATACAAAAAGTCTGTAGTGGAGAAGAGATTTGAACCAAGCTCTCCAATGTCCTAAGCTAGCACCCAAACTACTGGACCATACTGCCTCTCTGTCTACCTGTTGTTTCTTGTCTTGTACTTAGATTAGCTGTAAAATAATCTAAATACAAGTAAAGTACAGTATAAGTAATGTCAAAATACCATCATTTTGTTACATATTTGTCTGCTCTTAGCGTAATGAGGCCCTGATCAGGACCACTAGCTGGTATCAAAATACAAATAATAGATATATATTGTTCCATCTTTTCCCCCCAATTTATTATGCCATTTGTACCTCACCAGCAGTACAACATTCTCAGCAGGGAACAAAACAAGATGATGAAAATCATTCAGACTATCCATCCCCTAGGTTTCTGAACCAGACACTAGCCCATTAGCATTCCAGCCTGTGGTTTTTCCTGGTTCGGATGGTGCTGTTGGTTGTGGCCAGTTCCTTCCTCCTACATATTTCTTTTCACTCTCATTGTTTCCCTTTGCATTCCAGCTTCCATTTCATTTCGCCTGAATCCTGTTTATTAGAGTTCTTCACTTCAGCTTCTTCCGAGTTGGTAACTTCTTTCCTTTGGGATGCTTTCGTTGCAGTTTTGACTTTGTTTTCTTGATTTTTCTCAATTTCTTTTGTTTTTCTTGTCTTTTTGCCACTGTTGGTTTCCTTTCCCTTTTTTTCTTCCCTTCTCCAGGTGGCTTCTCTTTCTCTCCCTGTTTTTCGCTCATTTCTTCAGGTGGCTTCTCTTTCTTTCCCTGCTTTTCCTTCACTTCCTTTGCTTTCTTATCCTCCTTTGATACTTTCTTTTTCTTCCTTTTGCGCTTCAAAGCTATAATATGACATTTTATTGGTTAAGGTTTGCAGAGATATTTTAAGAAAGAAAAGGAGAAGAACAAACCCAGACCAACTGTGTCCACTGTAAGGGCTAGGAAGCCTGGGGTGAACTGGGAAATTGTACCTAGTAAAATTTTTTACATGTTCTTAACTATGGTAGCATCACAGATGGTCTCAAAACTGGGTACATTGTATATCACAGGATACTCAACACATGTTACAACTGATATAGGAAAGAGATTGCCTGTCTGGGAAGTTACTGAAGGTTCAGAACCAGAGTTAGGTTCCCAGTAGGTGCAAGGGGTCCATGTTAGCAGATTGCAATACAGTATCATGGCCTTTTCTTTTAAATTGCTTCTCCAATTTTTCCCTCATACACAAATCATTGAACAGCTTATCTGAACCCCTGAAAAGGATGGAAATACAATATTAAAGCATTAAACTCTACCCTTAAAGATCTGTTATCACCTTGTTGGGCCAAATCCGTGCTTTGGATAAACTGCTCTGGTCATCGGCTTACTCAAGGGATGCCTTAGGCCCATTCTGTTCAGAGACATGTTTTTCTTCCTGATTTTATTATTAAACTAGATCTTTCTTTCTTATTAGTGTTCTTCAGAGTCCGCCCCTGCAGTCAGAAGACACTCCACCACAGCAAGAACGGCACTCAAAAGATTGACACCCCCACTAGTGAAAATCCTACTACATGCAGAGTTTCACGCCCCCTCCCCCCCCCACCGAAGTGGAGAAGATCTAAAGACTCCAGCATGCCATGAGAGACTTCACTACTGGTATCAATTTTACATGGAAGGAGTGCAGATACTATGCTGATGGGTGGCTGTGTACAACCCTCGGACGACAGGTAGCTAGATTAGATATGCCTCCTTGTGGCCTCACCATCTGTTGATGTGGTGATAAAAATTACGTCACATAACCACTAAAAATGATGTGAAAGCAAGTGAACGTGTCCTTGTTTTACACCGATCTGGCCTGCTCACCCCGAAGTCAGCAGATGCAGGGTAGGAATGGTCCCAACTCCTGAATCCTAGGGTAAAACATTATGAAACCATTGAGCTGCCCTGAAGTTTACCTCAAGTTGGTTTAGAATGAAAGTGAAAGTCCAAGCAAAACTCTGGGGGTTCCACTCCAGGCCAGTCCTGACTGCCTGTTGAGATTCACAATGACTCAACAAGGGACTTAAGCACATGCTAACTCAATGCATGTGAGTAGTCTCATTGTCTTCAATGGGAATATTCATGTGCTTAAAATTAACCATGTGTTTAAGTGCTTTGATAGATCAAGGCCTAAAAGAACATGATCCCATACTGACAGAGCCCTGGTTATAAATAATGGAAACTCTTCCAGCTTTTAGCTGTGATCCTGAGAACAGTGAGACGCCTATCACTTTATATACTGTGGTGCTGCTGTACTAACTAGGATAAATCATAAAGGAAGGAAGATGCAGCATGAAAAAAATGGCACGGCTTACAGAATATTAGAACTGGCTGGAAGTTTACCAATGGAATGGCTTTCCGTAGGGAAGTACCGATTGGTGAAATCGAAACATTCCGCGGGAATGTGGCGATTTCAATCAAATTCTGATGGAAACCACACAGGCTTACTTGTCTGGTTTCCTGCCAGCTCCCCTACCCAACTCCATGGACTGATGTACTGCCCCAGTGCCCTACCTGACCATGCTATCCAGCACCCAGGCTCCCCAAGCTCTGGGTAGTTTGAGGAGTCTTAGAAACAGGTCAAAATGCAATATTGTTTCTACTTTCTCCAGATGAAACTTCAGAACACCTCTCCCAGGGGAAGTTTCAAAATTTCATTTTCCGTTCTGTTTCAAACCCATTTTTTTTGTGTGTGGAAATGTCAGAATCTCTCACAGAACGGGAATTGCAGCCTCTGGCCAGTGCTCGTCAGTACCAACGGCTCAACAAGCTGTGACTTTAGACGCCAGTAAGGTTTGCAGTGCGTGGGAGCCTGCTGAATAGGTCAGTTTTTCAACGGAAGAGCAGGATTCCACAGCTCAGAACAGCCCATCTGTAAAGCATGGGGTCACTAACTTCGCTGTGGTGAAAAGAGGGAACCTACTGCAGAATTAGGCAAAAAGTCATACCTGAAAAATCAAACTCTTTGAACTTCTCAATTCTTCTTTGCCATGCACTGCCTTCCTCATGCCCGCTCCACTCTTCAGCCCTTCCGGCTAGATTCCCAAATGGAATCTTTTTAGAAAGGAGCCTGAACCCAAAAGCCAACAATTTCTGTTCCTTCGTCCATTTGCTGGCAGGAAAAACAAACGAGCTTCATCTAATGCAAACCAACAAATAGCACAAATGGTGTACTACAAGGGGGACTTTTTAGGACTGGAGATAATAGAAGGGTCCTGAGCTTTCTTAGAGTGATCAACCCAATTCATATGATTTACACTGCAAATTGTAATGGATTAAATGAGGTATTTCTCCTGTGCACATGAGCACGAAGGGCCAGATTTCCAGAAGAGCACAGCTCCCAGTTAAACATCAAAAGTGAGCAGATTTTCAGAAAGCGCGAGCATGTTGGGTGCATGTTGGATGCTGGACCCTTTTGAAAATCGAAGTATGAATGTCACAATGGAGTCTGGAGGATACTGAACTCTGTTGAAAATTCAGCCACAATGGCTGATGCTGAGCACTTGAAAATCTGGTTTTGCATGTCAAGCCCCCTGGTGCCAATAATTACAAGGGGAGGGAGGGATCTGGAATGAGCAGCAAGAATTTCCAGGTTGGTTCCCCATTCTGCAATTATTATTCGTACGTCAGATTTTTACTCCTGCATATAATGCAGGATCAGCCCCCAGCTCTGTAAAAATGTCTGATTTTTTTTTATTAGTGTATGAAATAAGGTACTTGGAATAGTCTCTCTCATGTTGTTGAAGAAGATGGTTGAACTTCCAGTTATTTTATTCTGTTACTTCCAAACGTTTTTACTATTGCTCTACACTTCCAGAAATCTGGTGGTTTTGATAAGCAAGAGCTGTAGTTGTTGGGCGTTTTGTATTCCCATCCCTGAATAATTTTTCCACTCAGTTCTTCCTAAGGATCATAATTTTCTTTTCTGCACGAAGCCAACTTACCACAGGCCACAAGGTCTGATGCAACTACAGAGCCTGTGACTTTTAGACAATTAAATCAAGGGAAAATTCGATCAGTTTCTAATTTTACAACAAATAAATTCAGGTTGGAATGACATATCTGATAGTAGGAAGATGGAGATACCTTGTGTTTAGCACTGCCATTGCTTTAAGTCTGGGAAAGCAGGGAAACCCTCTACAGTAATTCAGGGCCGGATTCTGTTGTTCCTTCCATTAATGTAAATCAGGAGCAAGTGAAACTGCTCCAGGATAAAATTGGTTTATGTAGAAGCATAATCAAGCTCAGTGACTCCCCTTTTTTGCTGCTAAAAGAGGCTCAGTTCCAGACACAAATGGAAGAAATTCACCACTTAATCCTTCAAAATAAAGCTTAAGTTGGATTCCAGTGGTGCACAGACCTTTAGAAAAATATCCTTTCTGATCTACCCTGCTGGCTGTCTGAGGACGACAAGAACTGGGATGGTTCCTGCAGGGAGGGTGGGGAGAGGGACTGCACAATTTATTCATTTTCCTATGGTTTTTTTTTTTTTTAAAGACACATTCTTAAAATCTAGGCAGGCAGCAACATAACTGGGCAAACAAACTTCTGTGGAGCTGCCCTTTGCCGGGTAGGTTTACACTTTGCACCGAAAAATTATGCCACAAAGAAGGTGGTGCTGCAGGGTTACGGTGTTATCCTACCCTACCATTTTATTGTACTCCCTTCTTAAATGCCTGCCACTTTGTGCATTTCAAAAGGCACAACATTTGCCTTTCAAAGTGTCTATAAACCCCTAGGAGTTATCCTGGTTGATGGGTATGCAATTCTGTCCAGAGAGGGCGTGGTCTCTGTCAGAGAAAGGGAAATCACCCTCTACCCTTCCCTAGGTTTATCAGCAGTATTTACACAAAATCCTTCTCCAGCCCATAATTTTGTCCCCCATTCTATCTGTTCAGCATCCCTGGATCCCTGCTTGCCTGGATCCCCCAATCCCTCTATGCTATCATAGGCACAGGAAGTAAGGGTGTAGGGGGTGCTGCAGCACCCCCAGGTTTTATGCGGGGCCATTGGATCCACACTCAGGACTCCACTCCTCAGCTCAGGCCCCGTGCCCCACTCCCCAGCCACTGGCTCTGCACCCAGGGCCCTGCTCCCAGTAATCCACTCCCCGTCCCTGCACCCGGGGCTCGGGTCCCAACCATCGGCCCCTCCCCAGCTGCTGGCCCTGTGCTCCGCACTCTGCTCCCCAATCCCACACCTGGGGCTCGGGTCCAGCTACTGGCCCCACTCCCCAGCCACCGGGGCCCTGGGACCAACTCCCAGGCCTTTGCTACTGGCCCTGTGATCCCAGGGCTCTACTCCTGGGGCCCTGCATCCGACCCCACGTCCAGGGTCCCGGGTGCCAGCCCCTGCCCAGGGCTCCACTTCTGGCCCCACGCCCACCCCAGCTGTGGCCACCGCCTTGGCCCCCTTACCTCTGTCCGAGTACCCCCCTCCTGGAGACGTAGCCCTGCTCCCAGCCTCAGCTCGGGGGTGGAGGGAGGGGAGAGACAGGTGTAAGAGGGCTGGCTTTTAGCACCCCTACTATTAAAATGTTCCAGCACCACCGTATGCTATCACCTTGCCTCCCATTATGCACTGCCTGCCTCACAGTGCGAGTTAATTCCAACGTATGATGTCTGCTGATCATCATAACCACACATGGAATGCCCCTGGCCCCAATCCTGCAATCAGATCCACATCAACGGACCCCTGTGCCCGCATAGAGTCTGCGTGAGGACAGTAGGGCTCCTTACTGGCATAAGGGTCTGCCTGTTTGATCCGATTGCAGGCTCAGTGCCTGTGAGCGTTAATACTGCTTCGAAACATGTACTGTATTTTACCTAAATACTTACAGTATGAAACACCAAAGAACCATTCCACTCAGCAGAGCAAGAATGATGGACACAGAGCCAACAACAACAATCTCAGCTAAGGATGGCCGGTTTGGGATCACTGTTTCACATAAAGAAATAATATAATTATCGTACACAATGAATAAACAAGAGAAGAGTTCTTCAGCAATGCCACGCTGTTTGGTCACATTGCGCTTTTGCCAGCTGAACACAATATTTATACATATGCCTTTATAGAAGGAGTATTCCTGAAAGAGATTTGATGTTTACTTTGCTTTTATAACGCTAGCATATTATGGCTTTCATTGCAGCACGGTATGGGAGTATTGTGCCACATTTCAGGAAAGATGTGGACAAATTGGAGAAAGTCCGAAGGAGAGCAACAAAAAAGATTAAAGGTCTAGAAAACGTGACCCCTGAGGAAAGATTGAAAAAATTGGGTTTGTTTAGTCTGGAGAAGAGAAGATTGAGGTGCGGGGACATGATAACAGTTTTCAAATACATAAAAGGTTGTTACAAGGAGGAGGGAGAAATATTGTTCTCGTTAACCTCTGAAGATAGGACAAGAAGCAATGGGTTTAAACTGCAGCAAGGGAGGTTTAGGTTGGAAATTAGGAAAAACTTCCTAACTGTCAGGGTAGTTAAGCACTGGAATAAATTGCCTAGGGAGGTTGTGGAATTTCCATAATTGGAGATTTTTAAGAGCAGGTTAGACAATCACCTGACAGTGATGGTCTAGATAATACTTAGTCCTGCCATGAGTGCAGGGGCCTGGAGTAGAAGATTTATAAAGGTCACATACAGTTGTAACCCACACATTTCCTGGGTGTGTTGCTCTATCCCATCTAGTGGCACCAAGACCACTTAGATTAATGAGTCTGCTACAGCCTTAGCGAACAGCCATGTGGCTTTTAGCTCATTCAGTAGAGGCTCATGCACCAAGCTTCAGAGGTCCCAGGCTCTACCCCGACGACCAGGGTGTGTTGGTGTTACACAGTCCTACAATTCTATGATTGACAATCCCTAGCATCTAAAAGTCATGAGACTGACTTAAAAAAAAAAGAAATTAAATAACAAAACTAATGTATATACTTTATCTTCTGGTTTTTGATTCTTTGGGATCATGGGTTCATACTTTTCTCTGCAACTATGGGGGCTAGTAGCTTACTTTTAAAAATGAAAGCAGAGATTCACATGACTCCAGGAGCTGGGGCTTTAAGAAAAACACCTGGTTTTATGAGACTTGCAATAAAATTGCAAGAGTTGGCAACACTCTCATTGTATTCCCTTCCTTGGGCTAAGCTGATGGCATTTCTTAGACTTTGCAAGAAAAAAAATAGTCATAAATGGAAGAGGATACAGAGAATGGAGGAAGACCATTCTAATTTCTATGAAGAGTGGAGGAAAATATTCTTCTTTCTCCATTCTTTCTGTTGATGTCTTCCTCTCCACCACGTTTTTGTCAGTGTAATTTAATAACATCCATTTTATTTGAGTTTCCAATTCTTGATAATAGAACACTTTCCCTTGAATAACAGCCAAAGAAACACGTTAACATTTCCTCCATGCACATTTAAAAAATACTTAATGTTCTGCCTTTTAGAAATTTTGAGTCTCTTCCCTGAAACACATGTGCAGTCCAGCCAGACTATGTACAAATGAATCCAATCCGGAGAATATTTGCTCCCTCCCCATTTGGTTTTGGTGCATTGCATAAAATATCACTTTCGGCTGTACAATAAATAGTCATAATAAATAACACAGTAAATGAGGCTGTTTACTATTATTAGTATTTGTATTGTCATAGCATGCAGGATCCCCACTCCCAGACCAGGAGTTCATTGAACAAGGTGCTGTATAAACACAGATCAAAACTTTTTACCATACGATTTTGCAGCATATTATTTTTTGATCCTTTAAGGGAAAAGTATGTAATCACTTGCATTAAATATCTTTGGATGTTACAGCTAATATTGTGTTGTAAATACAATGAGCCATTTGAATGTGACAAAAAAAAACCCTGTACATTAAAATAAAACCCACTTAACACTTCTGATCTACAAGTCAGGCATTCAGGGCCTTGTCTACGCTAGGGAGACTTCCCCTTGTCGCTAGCACCCATTTAACTGTTAACAGGTTTAGAAGACCTAGAGAAGGCAAGGCTCCAGGGTCACAGATCTTTTTACCGCATGTCAATTAAATCTGCTCAGAGCAGCTGTGCTGGTAACGTTGAGGAAATATTAGAAGATGTCCCTAGTGTAGACACGGCTTTGGATACGTAGTCTTTGCTTGACAGTCAAGAGAACAGAGAGATATTGGATTCAATTCTCTATTGCGTTCCAGCCCCTCTGTATTGAGCAGGGGCCACAAAGTGCAAAGAAAGCGGCCAGATCCACCTAGCTGAGAATTTCCTCCAGTGTGGGGGAAACACCACTAGGGTTAAATCCATGTACCTGGCCACTAGGCCAACCAGCCCTGTGGCCCAGAGGATGTGGTGGGGCTGGAGCCAGAGCGATGATGTGCTATGGCAATTCTCAGATGGGGTAAGGTCCTTTGGAAACTGTTACCAACTTGCATAAATTAGAACAGCTCCTAGGAGCTCTTATTCCTCTTTGAGGATGGGGCCAGTGAAGCTAGTTTGACCCGCGGGAGGGATAGCTCAGTGGTTTGAGCATTGGCCTGCTAAACCCAGGGTTGTGAGTTCAATCCTTGAGGGGGCCATTTAGGAATCTGGGGCAAAAATTGGGGATTGGTCCTGCTTTGAGCAGGGGGTTGGACTAGATGACCTCCTGAAGTCCCTTCCAACCCTGAGATTCTATGAACCTCCACTCCCACATTCAGTGGATCTTTGCATGGGAGAGAATATGGGACATTATTTGCACCACACCAGAGATACAGGTAAGCGTGCTTCACACTTGTCCACTATGCGCCAACCAAAATCAACGAGTCAGAAATGTTTTGTCTCTAAAGTCAACCCTTCATCTTGACTCCCCCCACCCCTTGTCTTTCATGAAATAGGTCTTTACAGTCTATCCTGATGGCACCAGCATTATTGTCAGTTATTTTGGATGAACACCAATATTGATTCTTTTTGAGCTATGTCTTAGAATATAGATGACTTGTTAAATGGCTTGGCCCATTTAATGCTCAAAACATTCAAGATCACCTAAATGTTCTCTCTCTGTTTTCCTTTCCCACAAAGAGGCAGATGCTAATGTTAGCACAACTTTACGTGTCACCCTCCCGCATCAGCCGGATGACAGCTGCCTCACTTTTCTTATGGATTGCCAGTCCTAGAAAACCTGCGAACCAGCGCTGCTGAATGCTTACGTGAAGAAAATAACTTAACCATTTTATGATCAATGAAGTCAAAATGTGTTAACCTTTATTCCAGTTGATTGATCTCTTGGACAGAGAGCGCGGCTCTAAATTCCGAATGCCGCTCGTATCGTGCTGGGTGCCATCAACGCTTGCAAAGTCTGCAGTAAAACGCAGTGAGAAAGAGGCACAACATGGCATAGATTAGGTGTGTCCAATCTGCGGCCCAGAGGCCACTGGGGACTCTCAATGTTCTAAACCGTGTCACTCGAGACACCAAACCTCCATCTGATTTTGAACTGAACGTGTTCCCTGAACCGCGCCCTGGGCGTTTTAGGCTAATGAGCTGCCATGCAGTCACTACAGCAAGGGCTAGGGGGCCCCATTTCCAACCGTTTCCCCAGCAGCGGGCCCAGTGTGAGCTGGGAGCACCTTTGACAACTGCTGTCCTTTCCCTGTGGCAGCTGCTCAGCATCATGGGGAGAGAGAAGACAGTAGCAGCTCTGATTGCTCCACTGCCTGCTTCTCTGTCAGGATCTGGGAGCCCCAGGGAGAGAGGGACTGGAGCTCACATGGCTCTGTCTGACCCCTGGGGAGCTCCCAATAAAGGATGGCTCCAGTTCCTTCCCCAACCATCAAGGAGAACAGAGGAGTCAAGGACCAGCAACCTGTCACGGAGCCATGATTCTTTACCCCAGCACAGAGACCATAAGCCATCTTGCACTGACCACTCCTTCTCCTCACCTCTAATATGCCCCCTGCATCAGGAGCTGCAGGTTCGGGGATGTAGGACATGGATATTCTGGTTCTGTGGACACTGGGGAAAGTGAATTTTCGATTTACGTGGAAAAGTAAACAGCTCCAAATATGAGCTGTTGGTATTTTAGAATTTGTACTGAAGCAACCCCATCCTCACCCCAGATCATTACACACAAACTGAAGTAGGCACCAAATTTATCTAGAAGTCTTTGAAAGCTGAATTCAGCTCAAACTACACTGCAATGTACCTGGGTAGTTTGGAAACAAATCAACAGCTGTTTGTTGCAATCCAGGGTCAGTTTCCAGAGCAGGCAGGATGGTCTTCTGAAGCTCAGCATAAGCTCTTACAGGAGCTGCAAAATGGTTTTGAAAACTTTGGCCTCATTGGAAATTAAAACCGTGGATGCTAATGTGATCACCATAGACAATAAAGATTTATTTTTCAGAATTGAACATCATAAGCAAAAGTTATGACCGGTGTGACATCAACGGTGAATTTGGTGCTACAAATTAAACCTTGGCTACCTTACACTAGCCTTTCCCCCCTTAAATTTCCCCTTAATACTACCATCATTGAACTTCACAGGTATTGGATAGTGAGAACATAATTCACATGCCTGCGCTGTCCCCTTCTTGTGGTGGTTAGCCCACATAGAGGTTAATGAGCCTGTTATAGCCTTGGCTAACAGAGCTGGGTGTTTTCACTCAGACAGTTAAGACTCATGCTTTAGATCCAGGGATCCCAGGTTCAATCTCTGCTACTGATGACCCACCCATGGACCAGACATAACAAGTGGTAGCTGCACAACACAATCATTATACACTAGCAGCAGCTGGTGCCTTAGCTACCCTAGAGCTCCCACTGTGAGCACCAGAAGTGGAACTGATGCAGTGAATGTAACAGTGGGAAATGTTAGGAAGATAAATCAAGTGTAGACAAGACCAAAAGCAGTATGAGCTCACCTGAATAAACCTCATTAGAATGCAATGGGAATTTCACAGAAAGAGCTGACAAGGTGAACCAGAAATGCCTTGTGAGTTGGTTCATTGTTCCAATCCTTCAGCTCTTTTATTGCATGAGGGGAAAGAAAAAGAAGTGGGGATACACTGAGTCACAGTTGGTAATGTTTCTAATGCCCAGCGTAACTGCTTAGATTCTACCCTGGGACTCCATTAGGTCATGCCATGTAACAATGAAGCCAGAATTGATTCTCTCACAGCTTCATTCTAGAACAGAGACTGAGCCATTCAGAGGAGGCTGGTTAACTTCAACAGAAAATGTAGGTCTATACAAAAGAGCTTTCAAAAAGACAAAAATGAACAGCCTGGAAGATTGCCCTCGTTAGGGAGATCATGGCAAGCTTGACCCAAGTTTCAAGCAAACATGGGTCAAAACTTAGTAATTTTGGCTGAGTGTTGTTTTAAACCCAAAATTCAAAACTCAGGGCATGCCAAGCAAAACAGAAAATGATTGCTGATTCTCCCTCTGCCCCTGAATGGGGAATCAAATTCAATCCTGGAACGTTGGCTAGTCAGCCGCCTGTCCAGGAAAGAGGCCTCTAACCTGTTACCATTGCCCCAAAAGTTTCTTCCTGATGTTTTACACTCAGATCTTGGAGAATCAGTTTTGTAGAGAGAATTGTTATGACATCTCATTATGCAAGGATCCCAACAGGACTAAATAAAGGAGGAACTATGGCCCCATGTTGGGGTCCACCCAAGCTGCACTCGGCACAGGACCTCATGGGGGGAAGATGACAAAAGAGGCTATATTCCACATTATGTCCCGCTGTTCCTAACGCTGTTTTTGCCCTGCTGCAACATAGGACAAGCTCACAACTGCTCTAAGTTGTGCCCATCGGCAACAACTAGAAGTCACTGGCGAGGTGCTCTTAGGGGAGTTCCTTCACTCTTCACCTGCTTCTGCTGGTGAGGAGAAGTGGAGGTTGCCAGGGTGTGGACAAACATCCTGCCTTTCCTCACGGGTTTCAGGGAAATCTGCAGGGGGAAATAGGTGGTTTATTCTTACTGTTGAGAGAAAAGATACTGCTGGAGCTGCACCAAATTTGGCAGCTATGAAACTGTGGATTACCAAGAAGAAGCCGTAACAAGTATTTGCTTTGGAATAAAAGCTCAACAATTAAACTACTGGGGGAAAATTCTGAGACAAATTATGTTGCGGAGGATCCTGAAAATGTGGAGCTAATGAAAGACTTTAAAGAAACTTGGAGGAAAAAAAAAAGTATCTTTAGAAATGATGTGGTTGAATATTAGCTTGCTTTACCAGGAAAATTAGTCCGGAGGAAAATGTACTATGGGTAGAAATAGATGGTGTGAAAGCCCGAATGGTTTGGTGCTGTCAATGTAATAAAGCCAAGTCCTCTGTGCAATTTCTTTCTCAGACTGTGGCTTGGGGAAGAAGACAGGCAGATTGATTGTCTGGTTTATTTTAAATTCTGAAACTATCTGAGGACCAAACGTCAGGTAAGGTCTTAGCACTGCCATGCCCCCGTGGAATGTTGAATGGGTGGCGGTGGGGCGGGGTGGGGGAGGTTCAACCATAAGTGCCGGAAGCTCACCCTTCTGTTTGAAGTGATGGGTGCTATGAAAACCATCTTCAGAGCAAGGTGGTATAAGGAGCATTCCAAAAGAGGTTCAAAGGGAGCCTACATGAGCCCCATGAAGACCATGTTGAGCTCCCAGGAAGGAGAAAGTTCCCTGACCAGAGGGTAGGTGTGTAATAGCTCTTTGAAAAACTTTAATACCACTGGGGATGAAGAGACAGAGCACGATCGTCCAGGCAGGTGGCAAACTGAGATTGCTGCAAAATATAGACCTTAATGCCGCGGAATGAAAGGCCTTATGTGCAATAAGTAGTTGAGGACCTTCAGTATCAAGGCCAAGACCAGATCCAGGCCACTTTGGGCTGACTGTATTAAGAACCGCTTTCATTTTGATGAGCCAGTCTTACTGGTTGATGTCTTCTTGCTTTGTACCAGGATTTCCTGGACCCGTTGGGAGTAGTCTCTGATCATGGTGCTTAGCCAGCCAACAGATACACCAGAAGATGCAGTGACTTCAGGTCTGGATGGAGTATCTGGCTGCAGTGCTGCGAGGTCAGACTGTATTCAGTGAACAGAGCCTGGTAGTTTGCCACCCGAAGCCACAGTGAAGCTGATCAATATTCCCGGCATCCAAAAAGATCCAACTTCTTAGGCTCTTTGTGCTTAAGCGTGCCTTTTGTTGACTTAGTCCAAGAAAAGTCTGCCAAAACATCCTGGATTTGCATGGATATAGAAGTGCTCAAAGCCCTTTAGTTTAGAAGTGGAAGTTAACAGAGTGGCTGTGGTTTGCCAGTTCCACAATCCGCTCGTTAAGTGGGAGGGCAACTCTGGCCGATATCATGGTGCTCAAAATATGAAAGAGTTTATGAGACTTCTCTTGTATAAATGTAGTCTCAATGTCCACAAACACAGGACAGGAGGTCCTGGAAATCTTTAAAGTCAGCAATCACCAGTGCCAGGACTGAAGTTACCGCCTTGTCTGGTGAAGAAAATGACTCTTTGGGTGGAGACAGATTGCAATTGTTCCTCTGTCATTTCTTGCTCGTAGGGACCCATATCCAGCTCTGGTGTGGGTGAGCTGGCTACCAGGGAACAGGATCTCCTCTTTCTGGAAGCATGGGAGAGGGAATCTGCTTCTGGACACATGAGATGATGATCCACAGTAAGGCCAATACGGCCCAGGTGGCATGCCAGGTGGGTACAGGCCTGGCTGGGACTGGCCCAGTGCTGCTCACGCCCCATCTAGGATGAAGCCCTGAATAAGAGCTCCCCAGTACTCTCCGTGGGGTCATTCTCTGAAGGCAGAGGAGAGGGATCCCTGCTCGATGTCAGTGAAAAGAAGTAGGTCAGCAATGGCAAGGAGGAGTATATCTCCTCTTTGAAATGTGGTGCCATAGTGGGGAGATATGATACAGGTGTCTGTTCTGGTGTCAGTACTCATTTCGATGCAAGGAATGTCTCCAGAGGTGATATGGAATCCCTCAGGAGATATCTTGGGCCCTTGCTGGGCTGAGTACTGAATACCAGTATGAAGGTCAGCACCACTTCTCCCATTCCCTGTGCTGGTCCCATTCTATCAGAGGGCTTAGAGGTTCGGTCTTTGGAGAAGTGGTGTTTTGTGTCCTCTTTCTGGGACTTTCTTTCATGTTTGGAGCAGTGTTTGAACTCCATCCAGGTGATTTGGCATCCCCCTTCTGTGTTGGCGCAGTTGCGGTCTTCACTACAGGTAACGCAGGGGCTGTCGGTGCTAGGGCCGTCCATCCTGAGTACTTTACTGATGTGGAGGTGAAAGGAATTGAAGTTGACAGTGCGGGCTCTGTGGGATCTTCTTTGCCTCCTTTCCACTGCCTGATCCTGAGATATTATGCATGCTTGAGGGAGCTTTGGCCAGTGCTGGCTTATTCAGCCTTGCTCAGGTAGTAACCATCATTCTGCATCCAAAGTGTCCCCCTTTGACTGCTCTAGCAGATGTAGCTTGAGCTGAGGGTCCCTGGAATTTGCATGTCTGGAAGGAAGAGGACTTGCACACAGAGCAATTATTTGGGATGTGACTCTCCCCTAGGCAGGAGAGGCATCTGCTGTGTCCATCCTTGATAGTGTTCAGTTCCTCCCAGGACAGGCAGGGTTTGTACCCTGATGGTTTGGAGTCCACCATGAGGCACTACAGTTGGCAGGAAGCGCCTCACCCCGCAGTACAAGGACAGTTGCAGATAGTCTTCCTGAACACTCAATTTGAAGGGAACGTGAAGGTGAAGATTTCTTCACTGGAGTTGGTTGAAAATGGATTTTGAAGTCCCCACAAAGAGTAGTGGGTCAGACACGTGCTGGGTTCTATCTCACTGCCATGGGCAGTATGGGGGAACTGACGGAGGGTCACAGCTACCTCCATCCTTTATCCTCTCACACAGGAGCGCAAGGAGGTCCAGGGTGTGGCCCAAATGCAAACTGCTATTCAGAAGACTCCAATTTCAGGTGCATGAGCACCTACAATGGGATTTACACTGAAACATACTCCAAGAACTATTAATTTGGCATCTATCATACCCTAAGCAAGGGACTGAGCACTCTTTCTTGACCCACTCCCTCAACAAAAAAGACCAGCTTGTTTCCAGAATTGCCAAGGCAGGCAGAGATGTGTGTGAATTCTGACTATAGCAATGAGGAGTTCTGTTTCTGTTGCCAATAATTTTAGCACGAACGTCACAAATGAAAACTGGATGCACAGTGTGCGCACGCTATCACACGAAGTGTGACATTGTTCAGTATCATCAGTTGTAAGTGAGTCAGATATTACCGCGGTGAGAGCGGCACAAACACTAGACAGACTAATTTTATTTTTTACATTCTTGGAATTGGGCAACAGCAAGAATAAGAGTCAAGATAAGAAGAAAGATGCTTGTTGCAGCTATCAAGGGTCAAATGGTAACTGGCTCCACTTAACAGGCAACGTCCTATGTTACACAAGTTCTGAGATAAGTGATATAGATTATGGGGCTTGCTTCTGCTGCCACTGAAGTCCATTGTAAAACTCCCACTTATTACCATAAACATGGTTTAGGAAATAGATATCCCTGCTGTTCTGCCATTTCGAATATCAACAGATTGTATAGAATCTGGCAATCAAAATGGAAATGAGGAAACAGAGTTCAGTTTAAGAGCTACAGCTGTTGACAACACTGAATAAAACAGACGCTTGCAAGAAGTTCACAAGACCTAGCACAATGGAGCTCTGACCCTGTTTGGGGATGGTAGGCACTACTGCAATACAAATAAATAAAAGCAAAGGCTGGGTGCTGTCAGTTGATGCAGTGGGCTTGGTGAGCTGGCAGACTCTGATTGTTTGATAAACTATATTATTTAGAGAAGATACAATTAGTCATTTTTCTACATATGTTTGATTAGAGGAGCTAAAACAGGAACCCAATTAAGTTTGACTATTTATAGATGCTTTGATCTTTGTATTAGTTATTAACAGATGCTTTTCAGATATTCTGTCAAGGGAAGTCACTGAACACATTGAAAACGAAGCTGAATAGAACACTCAAAAACGTACAATAGCCAGGAACAATCCCAGTGGTGTACTTCAGAGGGTCTTATGAAAAGTTATTCTGGGTGCATTTCACACAGGTTCAGCATCCCCTTTGAGTCAAATGCAAAGATGAACTTGACTGTAACTAGGGTGACCAGATAGCAAGTGTGAAAAATCAAGACAGGGGGCATGGGGTAATTGGAGCTTATATAAGACAACCCCCCAAATATTGGGACTGTCCCTATAAAATGAGGACATCCGGTCACCCTAACTGCAACCAATACATTTTGCCTATCTGTGGGATTGAAACTATGAAAATCACTGTTTTTCCCCCCCTCCCCACGGTTTCCATCTAAAATATAAATTAGGCTTCAGTAAAAAATCTGGGCTGAGTTTTGCTGTAAAGAAACCAAAATATTTCAGGACTAGTTACTAAACGTTTGCTACGCTCAAAACTGAAACTATTCAGCCGGCTTGATGCCACACTTGTGCTCAGCACGTATCCGATCCCTACCCTAGGCTTTAATGGTCATTGGGCTGCAGTTTAAATGGTCAGTGGGCTGCATAAACTCCAGCATCCTGGCTAATAACTACTACTTGCTGTACGACTACTGGTCCAGTGAAGTCCAGCACCACACAACTATTTTGCTGATATTCAAAGGCAAGGGATTGGGAAAGGAAGTTTCCCCATGATAAAAAATGACATTAAATATGATGTTGATGTTACGATAGAAAAACAACTCCAAACAATCATTTTAAAAAAAGAAAAAAAGGTCAAAATCAAAGTTAAAGCTGAATGAGAGCGTAGCTTCCCCCCCGCTCCAGGACAACAGCCAGTAATGCTCCCCATTGGGCCAGGATACTAGGTGGCACAGTTTCACATTCCGGTATGAATTTTCTTGCTGATATGTTTTATCACGGGAAGCAGAGTCAATAAAAACCCTAGCCAGCTTTTGCCCAGACCCTCAGATAATTGAATTTTCTGTGCTTACCGTGGCCTTGTTTGGGCTTCCACCATGTATACTGAATGTGTCCCTTAATGATCTTTTATAATCTATAGTTTTGTATTTTTCCAATGGCTCACGGATGCTTGGTGCCTTTGTGACTTTTCAGGAAACCATATGGTGGTCTGAGATCCTCAGCTTTGTATCCACTGTTGTGTGTGTTTAGTGTTACAGCCCCCAAGGGGTTGGGGGAAAAGGGAATAACATGAAATGAGATTTATTGATTGAATATTGCATGCACTGGGCTAAGAACTTCCACAAAACAGTCCCTCAACCAAGCAGAATGCAACCCGAGAGGAGCGAATGTCTATGGTGTAATGTTCCAAGGACAGGACTTGAACTCTCAAGCTTTGAGGTGGTACTTAGGTTCAAGGTCTACATGAGAAAAATAGCTTGTATCGGAATACAGACCTTATTTGAAATTGTATGTTTTAAGTGGGTTTCATCTTGATACACTTTAAAATAACTTTTCTCTACCAAGATGAAGATTCCAGAAGATAAGCTGTGTGATTTATAGCTCAGTTCCAAAATCAAATTAATACCAAAAAACACCCAATCATTATAAAATCTCAGAAGTCTCAAAAAGTGGCTGTACATTTTATTATAAATCCCAGCTAAAGAATTTTCCCAAAGTCAATCAGATCTATAATTTGAATGGTTAAGTAGCTAAATACTGAAAGCAAATTATTGTCTGTTTGAACCACAACCTCAGAACCAGTGACAAAGCTTCCTCATTGAACTGAATTCTAATGTGGTATCTAACTCTTTCTTTGCATGCCCCTAAGAGATACTATAACAGACCTTAATAGAACATTTTTAAGGAGCTGAAGTTTGGCCACTCTTATTCACCAGGAAGACAAGTCTCTCAGGACTTTTAAACTCAGAAGTTTAACGGATAACTTTGAGACAAAAACCTTACTATTTTGGAACTGAGCAATAAATCACACAGCTTACCTTCTGGAATCTTCATCTTGATAGAGAAAAGTTATTTTAAAGCTCATCTGTCTTTTTATTATTTGTAGTACAGGAGTCCGTAGAGATTCCACCTGGGTCTGGGCTTCATCGTGCCAGGTGCTATACAGACAAGTAAGAGACAGTCTCTGCTCAAAGAGTTTATTATCTAATTAGACAACATGGGCACAGAGTGGGAGAAAGAAAACATTATCCCCATTTTACGGAAAGGGGAATGAGGCATGGAGAGATTAAGGGTTTGATTCCGTGGGATTCGTTACAAGAGATGTCTGGATATCCGTAAATAGTAATTAATATATGACAGTGCCAATAGATGACTCAAGAATATGTATGGTTCTTGGGTTTTGTAAGGCTGAAAACTTCTTGTGTGTGCATGGCAAACGGCTTCCTTTGCTCAGCTCTTTACATCAGCTATTAACAGGAATCTTTCCATTGACTTCAATGGGCTTTAAGTGTCTTGCCCAGGGTCACACAGGAAATCTGTAGCAAAGTTGGGGATTGAACCTAGATCTCACATGCCATTCTGCTTTTGATACATGAAACATCAACTAAAGTACATAACATTTCTACCAACTCCTCCTTCTCAGATCTCCTCCACACCCACCAGCTTGCGATAATTTTCACCTTCCACTCCACTGCACTAATATCTTAATTCATAACAGCCCCCATCATGGTGAGAGCTAGCCTGTTGGCTCTTCTGGTGCAGGACATCGGTTACTTGCTCGGCAAAACTCTTTGCTAGTGCTGAGGCTGCTTGTAGAGCTAGATCATTGTAATAAGAATGAATCTTAAAATATTTGGCACTGTGGTAATTCACGTTTTCACCACTAGATGACACATTCTGATTGTGTTATTATTATTTTTGCAGCTCACAACTGTTGTAAGCTTGGTCCCTAGGAATAGCAAGAGGAAAATGAATTTTATAGGGACAGAAGAGAGACTTGTAAAATAATATGCATAATAATCTTTCCCCTTCTTTAATTTTGGTATGTCTCTCGGAATCACACATCGGCCACCTTCCTTTTTCACTCTTTATTTCTGCATAAGTTCTTTTCTCTTTTCCTTTAAGGTACAAAGTTAAAATTTTTAAAAAGGTACCAATAGCATTTCCCCCATTTGGACTAAGCATAGTCCAAATTAAATAGATGGCTTAGTGGATTAAGCAGCAGGTTAAAAATACTAGACCCAACGATTATTTCTTATTTCTATTAAAGGAGCACCAGAAGAACCCAGCTGAGAATCAGTGTGCCCCACTGCACAAGGGACGGTACAAACACAATGCACAGTCCCTACCTTGGATTACTCCCAGTCTAAGATGGGTCCAGTTCTCACATCACCAGTATTGCCAGCAGAGGAAGTATTCTCACTTAGGGTAAACAGTGTTCATTTTTGGCTGATCAGGACACACCCCAGTTTGGTGTATTAACCCAAAGTTTGTAAAGTTCTTTGGCATCCTGTGGGTAGAAAGGCCCTTTGTAAATATGTGGTTGTATACTTATTATACATTAGGCACCTTTATAATTTCTGTAATTCGAGTGGGGCTTTTTTTGGCATATGGGGATAGTTTCCACCCTTCTTTAAGGCATACATAGTGCAAAGTAGTCTTAAAGTCAGCATAACAGGCTATCAAGGCATTACCCTAAAATGATATTGGTGGGGAAAAAACAAACAAAGCCAGCCATCTGGGTAACAGAGGAAACCAGAAGAAAGGTAAAGAATTTGTAGGCTCAGTGTCAGATTTTCAGTACTCCCAATCAGGGCCAGATGATCAAAAGTGCTCAAGCTTCCATTTAGGCACTAAAATAAATGACCTACCGCCCAGCACAGAGGGTGCTGAATTCTTGTGAAAAATCTGTCCGAAGTGTCACCATGGGAGTTACTGGGTGATGAGTACTTTTTAAAATATGGCCCTGACCTCCTTCTTCATTCAAAAAGCTTTGAAAAGAGATGGAATCCCCCCTCCCCCCCACACACACACAGGCCCAAACAGAACTTTAAGTAATTTTTTCCCTCTAGAAATCACCAGAAAAAGTTAAATACTTTTCTCCTTGCTTGGTGACTTCTTCTATATATCTATTAAAGGATCAAACCAAAAATAAAATCTTTGGGAGATTAGTTCTTTCATCGGTGAGAGAGACACGCTCGTCTCTCTCGCAGACAGAAGTTGGTCCAATAAAGGTATTACTTCATGTACCTTGTCTCTCTGATATGCTGGGACCGACACAGCTACAACTACACTGCATAGTGCTTTCATGATGTTCTAAACGCCAGTTTGGGAGAGAACAGAACAAGACAACTTACCTCCTTTTTCTATTAGCTTGGTAGGTTGAGAATGACTCTGGCTTAGTCTACACCAGCAGTTCTCAACCGGGGGGGTCCACAGCCCCTTAGGGGGCCCTGAGCCCTTTCAGAGGGACTGCGGGACCCCTCAGCTGGAACCCAATAGAAAGAAGAAAAGTTAAAACGATCCCCACTATATTTAGACTATCTCAAGATATCTCAGAGGAATTTATGGAAAGAGAACATTGGGCTGGAGAGCATTTAAAAGGTTGAAAGGCATGAAGGAGAGAAATCTTCCACTGAGGCAGAGACAGTGATCTGACTCTAACCAGTGCAATTTCCTGTCTGCATGGGAAATGGACCCACATGAATTAATAAATGAAAGAAAACAAAAATGATCCATGCATGCATGATCCACCAGCCAAGCATAAAGAAGGCAGTAATGGAAAACTTTAAAAAAGATTTACCCCAGTGGCTATGAATGACACCTAAAGTGAAGGTTTCAGAGTAGCAGCCGTGTTAGTCTGTATCCGCAAAAAGAACAGGAGTACTTGTGGCACCTTAGAGACTAACAAATTTATTAGAGCATAAGCTTTTGTGGGCTACAGCCCACTTCATCGGATGCATAGAATGGAACATATAGTAAGATAGATAGATATAATATATACACACACACACACACACACACACGCCACACAATAAATAATTGGTTGAGGAAAAGATATTCCAAAATAAAATTCCACTTGAAAAGCACAGCTTCCCTCTGCAATCAATTTGTTGTTACTATTTTTCTGTTTTAACGTGATTTGTCCATTTAAGAGCTTTTTTCAATTTATAGTTATTGAGCTTATGAAAAACCATTCAAAATCTTAACCATTCACACAAATGGTGCACACTAAAGGGGATTAGTTTCAGCAAGCCACGTCTGTCTGGAACACCAGACACCACCCAGAACAGGGATGGCACGAGCCATGCCGGAGAGGAAAGATTGACCACAGTTAGGGTACTAGCTAGAGACTTGGGTTCCACCACAGGATTCCTGTGTGACCTGGGAAAAGTCACTTAGTTCCTCACCTGTACAATAAGTATAATGGCACTTTTCTGCCTTAGAAGGGTTTTGTGAGGGTAAATACATTTAAGATTGTGGGGTGAGCAGATACTGTGGTAACAGTGGCCAGTAGATGTTCTGTTATTGACTTCAGTGTGATCAGGATTTCACCCAAGTGTCAATTGCCCCACATCTTCTACTCCTCCCTCAAATACCTGATTCACAGCAGACCACACCAACTGAGAGAGTTTAATAGTTGGAGCTCTTCTCTCACCCAACCCATTGATCTCGACCTGAGACATGCCTACATACAGACCTCACGTGTCTGAAGAAGGACAATCACACATTCCCATACATTGGGTTTGAAACACCTGCATCATTTCATCCCTCCCACAACAGTAACAAACAGTAATGCCAGTTCTGTGCAACGGTGGACAAGCAACTGCAGCCAGTGAGCCCAAATGAAAGATTTGGTTTGATGAAAGATTTCCACAGATGGTGCTGTATGTTTGACGCCCTGGTATATTACCACTGCTGTCACACTGTCTCTCCCTCGTCTGCAATGAGCACGCTGGGCTCGAGCTGGATGAATAATTTTTTTTTTCCAGTTCAGTGGCCGAACTGAAACAGCTAGAAAAAATTGTTTTGGATCAAATGAAACGCCCCCCACTCCCCAAAACTGTTTGTTGTTGTTTTGTTTTCAGGTGGGATTGCCCCCCCACACACACTTTTTTTTTTTTTTTTAGTTTTTAAACAACACTCTAGCTAAAGTTCAAAATGAAAAGTCAAGATGCTTCAAGTTCTTCAAAATATTTTCTTCATTTTTTTTTTGTTTTAGCAGAAAAACTGTTTGCTGAATTTGATCTGAAACTGTTTTTGGGGGGCAAATAAACTGTTTTTCCAAAACAATTTGCCCAGCGCTACACTGGGTCAGATTCTCAGCTGGTGTAAACTAACATAGCTCTATTAACGCAGTGGCCGAGGATCTGGTCCAGCATCTGTAAAGCTCCCATTGATTTCAGTGTAACCAGGGTCTTATCCACTGTTTCATTTTAGTGCCTTAAGTCATTCGTTAGCTGCTTACAGGCAATGAAGCTGCCAAGGGGATTTGTTTAATTTATTATGGAGAGGCAGGATTGGGGGGGGGGGGAAATCTGTAAGAGACAGTATATATTGTACTACAAAAGGAAGTAAAATGAAAGAAGTCAAAATATCATTAGCCCGTCCCTTCTCTCCTCTCAGCTTTATCTAGGTTATAAAGTGCTGTGTTAATGTACATATGTTCACAAACATTAAATACAGACACGACTATTCTCCAGAGTTTTGAAGAAGATGCAGTTGAGCCCAAAGGCTTCTAGGAGGACTAATTCAAATGTTTAACAAGAGTAGAATCTAATTTATGGGGTTATCAGCTAATTAATTTTATTGGGCCAAATCTTGAAGGCCTCCATGTTTACTCAGTCCTTAGTCACTGAATAAGGCCCCAGAGGTGTGACTGACAGCAGAAGTTTAGCCCAAGATTATCCTTGAGATATCTTGTAGACCGACTGCCTCATCAATCATACCAAATGGAAACATTCAAGAATCTTTCCAATGAGACTAGAACCAGGCCTTTGCAACGTGGGCTTGTATAATGCTTGAGGAGAATGCTCCTGCCTCACTCCCACAGCATAAATCCATTCCCTTCAATACAAATAGCACTGGGTCCCCAGTTAGGCTCTCTATTAAATGCATTTAAAAGAGATGTAATGAGAAATCCTTTATGTTAACCATGGTGACGCGCTAAAATGTTGTCAGAGGCTCAAGATTCCCAGCAGCTGTGTGAAAGATGAAGCAAAGACAAGACATATCTGAGGCAACATTAAGCTATTCATCTTCAAAGCAGGAGACACTGTTCCGATGACAAAATTCTGTTCTAATGACTCACCGGGTGACTAATGCTGTTGTGGCAGTAGTGTGTGACAGTCGCTAACTGTGCTGATGTGTTGCCTTCCGAAAGGCTTGGGAACAGATCCACTGTGTGATTTAGCCGATCAGCCAGCAGCCTAACAAGTATAGTTTGTTAAAACATTCTGTGCTTTTGTGAGAACGTTGGCTTCTGATTCAGGGACACACCACATTTTGTTTAACTCTTATCTCAAGGTTAATTGCATATTTGATGCCCCCATCCTGCCAAGTACTGAGCTCCAGCTGACCCTCAACTTCCACAATTTCAGTGGCCTTGAAGATGCCCAGCAACCCATAGGAGTCTGTTCTGACCGACAAGGATTCCTGTTAGCATATGCTGGAGGGTTAGTTCCCCGAGTATCAGGTTTAGAATATCCAGATGCGCAGGACATGGTTTCAAGTTGTAGAAGGATCAGCTCAAGGAAGGGGACACCATTCATTGTGTTTACATTTTTCAGATGAAACTTTTAAAAAAGGAAGTCAGGTCTTTTATCTATGGATGTATGAAGTTCTCATGGTACTTTTTCCCCGGGCACTTTGGCATCCTTGGACTAAAGGTTTTTCCTCGCTGCGCAATGTTCTGCTTTGTATTGATTAATTACTGCCCTCTAGCCCAAAGGTGATTGCATTTCAGTGGCTTTGTATGTAGAGAGTTTGTGAGGTTCTTTGGGATCATGTGGGATGGAATAAATATAATCATACCTGACATGGCCAGCTGGCAGATGTTAGGACCCTCTGTCGAGGAGTTGAACTACTCCACTGTCCCATCCCAACACCGGACCCGGTGGGTTCCATTATCTCTCACCCAGGAGTACAAAAAACCTGAGTGTCATACTTGGATACAAAAGAGCTAGAGGAAGGGACAGGAGAAATCACTAGAAACAGTAGGCTCAGGGAGAGTTCAGGATTAAGTCTCCAGACCAGGTCCTCAGCCCCTCTTAAGTCCCCATTATGCCTAACAGAGGAATATTGAACTGGAGTAGGCCATGCTGGTCCTAGCACATGGGGTGTTACTGGACAAGGGACCAAGTAAGGTAGGGGTGGGGCTGCAATGCACTCCAATGGTCCCGACTTGTAGAGTGGCCCCTTGGAAACTTTTATCCACACTGCAAGGTAGAGCAGCCCAAGACTGTTCTAACTTGTGCTGGGAGCCCATTCAGACTCTGGAAGACCCCATGGTTGAGCGGGAGGGGGAGAAGAGGCTAGGAAGATGGCACAGAGCCATCTAAGTTGCTCTCCTCTTCCAGAAGGCTGATTCATGCTTCCCATTGACTTCAGGTGGCATTAGAGTGGGCCTCTGGTGCACACTGTGCTGCATCTGGGGGATCTGGTCCTGTAAGTACAATCATGGCTCAGGGCTTTGTGGCCTACGTTAAGGATAAAGGCAAAGAACAGACAGCTTGGACTATATCCCATTGGGGGCGCACTGTGTCTGCAGCAGTGCAGGGCTCACACTCATTAATCAAAGATTTTATTGATCTTTCCCAGCACCTTGTCCTAGTGGGAAGGCTGTGTGGTCAATGATCCTGAGAGGTTGCCCATTGGACCTTTAACTGCAGGTAGGGACACTCAAGCCAGACAGCTCAAAGAGCAGAGATAAGACAAAACACTCCACTGGCCCGCCAGGGTGAGGGAGCTGAGCTATACACCAACAACTTCGCCTCATAAAGAGCTCAATTATGGGAACACACCAAGGGAGCCATTCCGGCACACAGCTTGATAGACAGGGATGGCAGAGCCTTGTTGGTGCCCTTAGGGATGTCTGATGGTGCAGGAAAGATTCAGATTGTATGTACACAAATACATATTTCAGTTTTAAGATCTGAAATAGCTAACACTCAACCATTTACACTCTGCAAGCGTGGTAGTTCTCCACACCGAGTTATTTGTTTTCTATATCTGAATTAAATATGCAATTCAAAACTTAATTGAAAGTGTTACCTTTAAAATGATCCAATAAAATCAAATGATATTTTGTATCAAATGCTGTCTTCATATGAAGCAAAAATCAATAGGAAAGAAAAGCCTGAATCTCTAATTGCAGAAAGATCAATAAGCTACTGGAGCACAGCTGTTTCTGAATGATAAAAGCAGGTTTATAGCAGGAATGGAATTATTTATCAAGCAAGCTGCATACAAGATGTGATTGAAGCTGAGACCCCATATATTTAAAACTTTGCAAAGTGATGCTAACATTAATAGTGTCTGATCATAGCAGCTGAAGGTACTTTTGGAAGTGACTGAATTACTTTCTTTTCAAAAGACAACTAATGGAAATTTTCTCATACGGCTTGGTTGGACTAGTTTCTTAACCACTGTTTCTTATCTCATTATAAAGGCAACAGGGTTTAAAGTGATTAAAAAACCCAGGTGAAAATTGATGGCTGGGCATGCGGAGGTGTACGAGCTTGGCACAAAGAACAAATGTAAGCATGAACATGTGTTTTCAACAGTACATCATAATGTTAGAGTCCATGAATAGAACTGCTTACTCATCTATCCAACAATATAGTAACACAAAACCCTAGAGAGTGCCACCCTCAAAACCTCTTTTTAAGAGAGGGCTGACAGCATACAGTATTCTTCACACATCTGGTCCGAAACCCTTGTTGCCATAAACAATTAAGCAGCTCCGAGGGAAGGCTGCATTTCTAGTCATGGGTGCCGTGGTTCATATGTGTATGAAAAAATATCTACATATTTTAGTCAAAAGGAGGAAAATCTCACCTAATTATGAAGTAAGCACTTGGAGAAGGAAGATTTCCTTACCACAGCTGATGAGAAGTTTAAAGAATGAAGACTGATGAGTAAAGTGTTTCACCACCAAGGAAAGTAGGGTGGAATGTAGGGAAGAAAGGCTGCATTTGAGTTACGTCCCGGAAAGATGAACTCTGCAGGAAAAACAAAACAGAATAGTGGACGCACGACATCCATCTTATTTGAGGAATAGGAGTGTCCAGCATTGAACAAGCTTACAACACAAAGGCAACCCAGTCAAGCAGCACTCGCAAAGAGCCTTCACTGACAAAAAGAAAGGGGTGAGAGAAGAGGCAAAGTTTGAAGCATTCGTCAAAGGCTATGGTGTTGCACACGGAATCTAACAGGCTGATAGTTGCTTCTCTTGCTAGAAGCAATGAGACATATTTTCCACATTGCTCATTGTTGAACATGTTCTTGCACAGACTGCATTGTGGTAATAGCTATTATGCAACACAGATCTACAGTAGGACTCAGTTCGGAAGGCTCTGGAGCAACTCCTAGGAGGTGATGAACACCTTCAATTCCTATTTATTTCAATGGTTGCTTCAGATCAGTCTCGTCCGGTCCTTCCTCGATCACAGATTAGGCACCACCCACAAAATTAAAATAAAACCCAGATACAGATTGTGTTGAAAGAGTGTAACTCGTGAAAGGGATTACAATCATAAAAACAATCAATTTAGGAATTAGGGCATTAGCCACAGTGTCCCACTCAAATTGCGGCACCTTTCTAAAATTCCCACTCCCAGTTTCAATTGGATATGGTATTCTTCATTCCCTGTCTCAGCTGCCAGGAAATATTATTGTGCACCACTAAAGTGCTTTCACAGAACCCACAGCCGGCTGTATCAGTGCAGTGATTCTGTGCAAAGTTTGTAAATCACTTCATGATCAAGTCCTCGGCAGATAAAAGGCAATATAGAAAGCTCAACATCACAGGGCCCTGTTCTTTCCTAAGCAGAACACAAGTATCTCCCATTGCAGTTGCATCATATGGGACAGAATTAGACCCATTATTATTATTATTATTGATTTAGGCTAAATTAAAACATTTGGGAAAAAACGTTAATTGGATTTTTTTTTGTGCTAATACAAATCCCTATAGCAAATCCAGAGTCTAACCTGAATTCTGAACCGAAAAGTTATACTCCCGTTTTCTTTTGATTTTTAACACGTACATGTTATATGGAAAGATAAATTATTTAAAATAGGTCAGTCCTCTGTCCAACTAGCTATTTATAAAAATTGTAACTTATATTTTTTACATTGAAAACAAGTCTGTACTCCCATAGATTTCTCAATTATTAAACTTGTCATGTTATTAAAATGTAAGTAACCAATACTTATATATCATAATTAGATACCAAGTGTTTCATAATTAGAGATATTTAATCGCAAATGAAAAGTATAACATTCTCTTGAGACCATCAACTTCAAAATTTGTTTACAACTATTAAATGGAATTTAAAAATTCTGGCTCCAAACCCCAAGAAACCACCTCACTTTTTATTTAAATGAAATTTTTATGGCTTTAAAATCCAATTTAAATATTCATGACAAGTATGCTTCTTATTTGGGGAGAAATGCATACATTAGAAAGCAAACTGATTAAATTCAACGTAGTTTTAATAGAAACAGGTAAACACTTGACTAGTGGCCAGTAAGAATGTGTTTTAATTTACATTAAAACCACCTCTTCTCTTTGAACTCAAGGTCTAGCTCACTTAGTTTTCTGTTCCTTGACATAAATAATTTCAGTATTGTTATTCCAATGACATTCAGCAGACTCTTATCACATATTCCCAGACAGGATTTGTAACTTTTTTTTTAAAAGTTTTTTTTTTTAAAGTTAAATGCAAAATAGCCAGGCAGAAACCATTTTTTTTGCCAGATAGTATTTCATTTTTAAATATTTGCAACTTAAATTTTCAGTAACTGCTAATCCGGTTCTTGCTTCTCATATACCTTTATTTACAGCTATTGGAAAGAGTCTAGTGTAGCTGTGATGGGACATGTCCCCATCCTGTTAAGAAGAAAACTAATGAGCTCCTCTGGGCTCAACAAGTGCTAAATAGGCACACTCACCGAACCTGCTCCACTTGGAAAAAGCAAGCTTAAAAGGGAGACTAGGTCGAAGGAAGGAGCAGCAACCAGGAGGCAAGCTGCTGTGACTCACAGTTAGCTGACTCTGACCACAGGGTTGCTGGGAGGAAGAAAGCATGTGAAATTCCACCACCCACAAGGGCTCACCAGAACAGACACAAGCCAGTCGCTGCAGGTAGGTGTTGAAAATAAATCATACCCCAGGGTTTAGCCATATCTAACTACTATAAACAAGCCAGTTGTCTATAGATTCTCTTCAAGAAAAACTCAGACTGTACATCTTATTAATTGGAAAGTCTCATACCTGTGAATCCTGACTTACTGGAGTCAGTTTCCCAAAGAGGAAAAGGACTTCGGAAGGGGAAGACACTTGAGTGATTTATCCAGCCTCCTCATTGCAAAGTGGGCAGGTTACCAATCCGAGTGAAAGTGGATCCTGAGCTGTAGCCTAAATCCCCAGCTGGGCCAGCTAGCACAGGGTTAAAGCACCACTAAACTTGGGTGAGAGGGTTTTGTGTGTGGACAAGAGCAGGGGATTGGGGCAATACCCAAGTAAGAGCCCAGGGCTAACTTTGCAATGAAGACATACCCTCATAGGCTGTGCTTAACAACTGCTGCTGCAGAAAGAACATTGGAGTGGCCTTTTTGTAACATTTGGAGGGAACAGAATAAGGATGGCCAACTTCTGCTCCATGCTCCCACTACTCAGCGTGGATTTTTCTGAGCACAGTGCCAGACACAATTTGGGCCACTGTTAGGGTTGCCAACTTTCTAATCGCACAAAACCTAAACCCTTCCCCGAGACCCCACCCCTGCCCCGCCTCTTCTCCAAGGACTTGCCCCTTGCTCACTCCATCCCCTCTCTCTCTGTCGCTCGCTCTCCCCACTCTCATTCACTTTCACTGGGCTGGGCAGGGGTTGCAGTGCTGGAGGGGGTGAGGGCTCTGGCTGGCAGGGCAGGCTCTGGGGTGGGCCTGGGGATGAGGGTGCAGGAGGGGGCTCCAGACTAGGGCTAAAGGGTTTGGAGCATAGGAGAGGGCTCAGGGCTGGGGCAGGGGGTTGCAGTACTGGAAGGGGTGTGGGCTCTGGGAAGGAGTTTGGGTGCAGAAGGGGGCGCACGGTGGGGCAGCAGGTTGGGGTGCAGGAGGAAGTGTGGGCTCCAGGAGGGAGTTAGAGTGCAGGAGGGGGTTCTGACCTAGAGCAGACCAGGAGCTGGGGTGCGGGAAGGGGTTCAGGGTGTGGGCTCCGGCCGGGAGGCGCTTACTTCAGGTGGCTCCCAGAAGCAGCCAGCATGTCCGGCTCCTAGGCGGAGGGACAAGGGGGCTCCACGTGCTGCTCATGCCTGCAGGTGCCACCCCCACATCTCCCACAGACCGCGATTCCTGGCCAATGGGAGTTGCGGAGCTGGCACTTGGGGGAAGGGCAGTATGCGGAATCCCTGAGGCCACCCCTGGGCCTAGGAGCTGGACATGCTGGCCACTTCCAGGAGCTGTGCAGAGCCAGGGCCGGCAGGGAGCCTGCCTTATCTCTGCTGTGCCACCATCTGGACTTTTAGCAGCCCCATCAACAGTGCTGACTGAAGCCGCCAGGGTCCCTTTTCGACCGGGCATTCTGGCCTGGCAGCCCTAGCCACAGTTTGAGATTACACATGTGCAACATTTAAACTCAGCATTTACACAGAGTAACATGTGGTACATCAGGGGGACTGTTTTGTGCTGCCTTGTCCTTATAAAGGGTAAGCACCACAAGCACCCAGGAAGTCAAACAGCACCCAAGGCAGTTTCAGTTGGACCATGTTTAAGTTCCACTAAAAGGTCAGAGTTATCAGCATCCTCTCTTTTCACTGTTCCCTGCAAGTAGCCCCTCCTGCTCCACATAGCTTGAGCTCTCACCCTTTTGCCCAGTGTACACTTTTCCAACAAGTAGGTACCATTAGGCTTTTCACAGCCGTTCTTGCAAAAAGAGTAGCTCTTGCCAACATCAGTACCTTAATATGAATCCAGAAGCTTAACTTTCAATGCACATTTAATAAAAATCTTGCCCTTATACTTTAAAATTTCTTTGCACCAGCCAATATCAGTTAAACAAGTGCTAGACAGCACTTGAGAGCTGGAACGATGCAAAGGAAACGTCACTAAATGGTCATGGGGCTTGCTGAAGGTTGCATTGGGAGGGAGGTTCTAAAAAACCCTTCCAATGTTGAGCTAATTCGTGTGAGCTGTGGCTCAGTATCCAAACTTTTGGGAACTCAGCTGAACTCAAACTCCAAACTTTTGGCAGTTCACCCATCACTAGTTTGGATATTCACCATGGGTCAAATGATTAGGGGGCTGGAGCACATGACTTATGAGGAAAGGCTGAGGGAACTGGGATTGTTTAGTCTGCAGAAGAGACGAGGGGGTATTTGGCAGCTGCTTTCAACTACCTGAAAGAGGCTTCCAAAGAGGATGGATCTAGACTGTTCTCAGTAGTAGCAGATGACAGAACAAGGAGTAATGGTCTCAAGTTGCAGTGTGGAAGGTCTAGGTCTAGGTTGGATATTAGGAAAACCTTTTTCACTAGGAGGGTGGTGAAGCACCTGAATGGGTTACCTAGGGAGGTGGTGGAATCTTCTTCCTTAGAGGTTTTTAAGGTCAGGCTTGACAAAGCCCTGGCTGGGATGATTTAGTTGGGGGTTGGTCCTGCTTTGAGCAGGGGGCTGGACTAGATGACCTCCTGAGGTCCCTTCCAACCCTAATATTCTATGAAAGGGAATAAATCATGTATTTGTTCATCAAAAGAGTCATAACGTGATGCGAAAATGCTGCAACTGTTGAATAAGAAATCATGTTCTGACAATGAACATGTAACTGGCAGGAAGATACCACTGTATAGCAGTAATAGATCTTGAGCAATAGTAACATATCTTGAGCAGCTGTATATACCTGAACAGGCTTCCACTCTGTATAAGGGGTGTGTGGGGGTGTGTGTGTGTGTGTGTGTGTGTGTGTGTAGGGGGAAGGATAGAAATAGTGAACTTTAAAGGCAGTGAAATCTAAACCATTTTCCAAATTATGATTTTTGTCCATGATTTTCCCACACTTTGTTAAATACAATCCAAGGCTTCCCTAAACAAAGTCTGTGTGCTGGTCCCTCAAAACTTTTATTCTTTAGGAAACTGAAAAATTCCTGGGTTAACTGAATGTTCCTAGTCCATGCACATCCTAGTTTCTCAGACACTGAAATGATCATTGTAAGTCAAACCAGTTTACAAGAGATCTACTGTCTGGAACTGGATAGATTTATTCTTTAATTTTATCTATAATTAGAAACACCACTACTTTTATCTTTCCATAATAGCTCACATACTTTCCTGCTAATGGAAAAAATAATAAAGCCAATTACTGGCAATTAACAGTCATCTAGTGATAGTTACTAAACTCTCCATTTTATTTAGAAAATGAATGTAAATTTATATAGCTAATTATTTTTAAGGATTTATAATCACCATGGACTCCAGGTGCCTAATTGGCATGTTGTTTCATAAAAGACTAACAAACTCCAGAAGGTTTTAGTATGGGAAGAATGTCCCTGACAGGCATCGTTTCCATTGGACCAAGCACATGTAGCTTTCATATCAATACTGAGCAAAGATGGTAGATGAGGTTGCAAGAGGACAAATAGTTGTCAATGATATGTATAGATTTCACAACTATTCGTTCCAAGCTAACTTCCAAAACTTTACCATGCAAAGCAAAAAAGAGAGAGCCCAAAACAACCTGTTTTGACTTTGGGCAGGACTTCATATGCACCGGTCAGGAGACAGAGTCAGAATGAGGAGCTAGATCAGCACTTTGGAGAAAATCCTGTCGTGTTCTAGGAGAGAATGCAAGGCTGCAAATGCAGAGAGTTGGGGCTGGCAGGAGGTACTGGCACGTGAGGAGTCCACATTCCCCTATTCTCCATGGAGCAGAGCTCCATGTTGGCTCACTGTGCTGAAATACACAAGTGGGTATACTGAGAGCATGTGTGGGTCCTGCGTGTGGGCACTGTTTCTGGGCAGTGACAGTGAGGCGCTATCAGATAGATTAGTCAACTGGAGTCCTGCATAGACACACTGGAGGCCGCTAGTACATCACTCCATCCTCATGCTCCTACATCTGTTTTAGGGATCTGCCTCTTTGGTCTTTTATCCCTAATCTGGCCCTGCTACTGAGTCATTGGATTTAAAACTACCAGATATAGGCGGCTCTTTTCCAGCAATCCAGCTCTGCTCAGGACTAATGGTATCATTAGATTGAAGTACTACATTTGGAAAGAAGAACTAGATCTGAAGTGTGCGGTGTGAAAGAGATGTACAGGTGTCCTATGTGTCAGCGATTCAGCTTCTTTTATTGGACACCAACCCATGTAACTTATAGTTGTTCTTTTTACAATCACAAAAGTATTGGCAAAAGCGATGGTTTTTTTACAACACCTGTTTGATTTGTGGGCTTAGCTACATGTTAACCAAGAACTCTGTCCACATGCAAGTTCACAACACTTTAAATCTTTTGTTTCTGGATATGAAGCAAGTTTCCAATATAAAAAGACCTCGGCAAAATTGTGGAACACATCCATAAATAGGCCATCATAAAAAGCTATTAAGCTAGAATTTTTTAAAATGGTTTTTCAGTTACTGTAAGACAAATTAAACTTCAGGTTTGTTATTAAAATATCAATTTCCCCCCCTTCCATCTGCCTAATGTACTTTGATTAAATACTGAAGCTTGGCTGTGCTTTTATCTAGCACGTTAATACATTGCATTTCACATTTATACTAAAATTTACTTTCAATAAAATTCCTTTAAACACCTACATCTCCCCAACTTTGGAAACTGAGTAGGCACCATAATTGGCTCTCTCAGGACATTGTCAGACATGACTAATTTTCTGTAGGTACAGCTCTGCACACTTCTCTGCAATGGTAATTGTAAAGGAAAACAGGAAGTTGTAGATCCAAACCAGATGGGAACGATAAGCACACAACTTAATCAGTACTACTTGTTTTGTTTCATGCACTGTAAGAAAAAAAAATCTTGTTAATGGGATGGGATGTGTCTTTCAGAAGCAAGATGAAGAGTTATAGTTGTAGATGATGGGCAGACACAGTCAGCAGGTCCATAGACCAGCACATGACAGGAAATAATGAGCCTGTTTCTCACTCACACAGGTGTAAGTCAGGAGTAACTGCCTTGTTTTCAATAGTACTACATCTGTCTAAAGCTTACAGTGAGCGCTAAATCAGGCCTGACGTCTCTTCCAGTTCACACAGCCACTCTCAGGGTGCAATATACAAGCAAGCAGAGACAACATTGGGTCGCCTGTCTTCACTTGCGCACATCACAGAGCGCTAGTGTAACCTATGCCCGCTTGGTGTGGTGCTCTGTCCCCCTCCAGTGTCACCTAGCCCAGCTAGAGATTGAGGAGTCTCCTACAGCTTTAGCTAAGAGCCATGTGGCTTTTAGCTCATGCAATAGAGGCTCATACATTAAGCTTTAGAATTCGCAGACAACTGGGGTCTGTCGGCGTTACACTAGGGCTATGGGACAGAAGACATTTGCTCCAGCTGGTGTTGGTGGAGACAGACAGAGAGAAAAAGTGCACAGATAACTTTGTCATAGCCTCGCTCCAATGCCTGTGATACACCCCACTGAGTGTCTCGTTTGCGGTTGCAGGTCCAGCGCACAGGCCACAGGATGCAGAGCTCTCGAGTTGGGTACCCACAAGAATACAACAAAGCTGCCTCAGGTAGCTTTTTCTTTCTGCACTTCTAGTGCCTTTTGGGAATGCACGTTGGCTGAGCAAGCACACACTCACACCTGTGTTGCAAACTTTCCTTGTCCGTATGCTGTTCTTGGATGCACACCGAGCTGCCATTGATGAATAGTGGACAATATAAAGTAGTGAAGAATTAAAGAAAGATAATTTAAATCAGGATTTTCACATTTTTCTCTCATAGTATGGACTGCATCTTAAGACAGAGATGACCTTGCAGACCACCTTCCCTCCTATTTGAACAACATTCCTCTGGCAGCAATAGCAATTGCTTACAGAGAGAGTAATATTAGGAAAGCATCCAATGTATTTTTAGCTTGCTTTAAAGCTATTTAGCAACTGGAAGCAAGGAGAAGACCCATCATCACACGGCTAATCTGCCTTCCATGGCCCTCCATGAACCTTTGACTGCCCACAGTCCGTACTTTGGAATCACGGACTTAAATAACGATTTGTGTTTACCGAGGCATATCTTAACAGATGTGAAGTCAACAGGTTTACTGCATTAAATATCTGAAATGAAACTTGCCAGTATAGGGTTAAATGTAAGGGACATTCACAATGCATGAATGAGCTAGGCTTAATGAGTCAGTTTAACAACCACTTAATGACCCCATCAATTATTGTGTCAAGTTGGAGTGCCTTCCAAATGTAACATGGTGCACTTGTCATGAAGCCAGAATACCCTACAAGGTTTAGCACCTGGCTGGGACCATGCATGCTGACTTTTGAGTGACATGTTCTTACGCTGGAGCTTTTAATGACTTTGTAGGGTCAGATGCAGAGACCTAGCAGTTGGGAACAGTGTCTGGAAGAGGCACAGAGAGATTCAGCTCGACTTGAGATCTTGAACACAGGTGTGTTTTTTCTGGAAGCGTCTACTACACCTATGGGTGTGTCAGCTCTGCTGTGGGTTTTGCCATTTATATGAATCTTTGCAACAGAAACCCTGTGCCTATTCTGAATTTTAGAAGAGAGGGAAGACTTTCTTACATCTGTGTAAGATGCCCCCAAAACAAGAAAAGAGCACAATCCAGAAACCTAAACCCATGTCTTTTTGGAAGCTGCAACAATGCTTGCTTTATACAAATAAATAATAAATTCCTTCTGGTGCATGGCTGTAAGTCAGTTGTCTCAGTTGTACCTTCAACTTGGAGCAGGGTGGGCGGGGGGGAGGGGGGAGGGAAATCAAGAATATTTATGTGGAAAATGTCTTTTTTGACCTCCATCACCACTCTGCTTCTCAGAGCTTGCAACAGATATAACACAAAGCAGTATTAAAATTTCCCTACCGCCTTTCACAAAATGCAGCTCTGAGCCCTATACGATCAGCTTAAAGTTAACAACTAGCATGGTGGGGGGCAGGGGCGGGAGAGCCTACATATTCATTTCCCCAAAACACACATTTTTTAAAACAGGAACTTTTAAGCTTCCGATCCCAAGGGGTAGAAATATCTAGAGCTTTTGGCTGGCAAGCAGTTTCATAGCTATTGGGTAAAGCCAGTTGTCTGTATGGATACAGAGCTTGATCCAGGGCAGCTGTGGAGCACTGCACACATATGCACAAAGTAAAAAAAACAAAAACCAAGCAGGACTGAGTGCACAAAAGGACCTGAGCCCAATCTGACTACTAACTTCTGATTTCTTGTTGGAAGAAGTGTGGCCTAATTGAAAATGCATAGCTAGGTCCTTTATTACATGCTGAAAATTGCATGTATGCCCATTTCATATCTGGCATTCCCATTCTCCACCCATGCCACAACTGTTTTCCCTGTGCTCTGAAAAGCAAGGGAGTGGGGGAGTAAGGTACCTGAGACTTACTTTCACCCTATGCAGAGAACTATGCCAGGTGCTGAAGCTTACGCACACAGGGCATGATCCCGTGATTACTCGAGACAATGGGAGTCTTTCCATTGACTTCAAGAGGGGCTGGGTCAAACCTACACAGTCTCTCGTCATATATGCAGTAGAGCACAAGATTCTTGCACTCCTTGAGAAACAGAGCGCAAGGATCCTGGAGCATCAAGGCCACAGGAATGAGCGATACTCAGGGATGGGCAGAAGTGCTGCATCCACAAATGGAGACAGCAAAATGCATTAGTCATAGCTCAGGAAAGGTCTGAGCAATTTTGGATTCAATACTCCGCGCCCCCTGATGTTAGCGTTAAGTGTTTTCCAAGTGGGTGTATTGCAAGGAGATACTCTGGCAGCAGAATTTGGGATCTTCTGCAGAAACTGTAAAACCATGTCAAGGCAATGGAGGACAATGAGAAGAAAGTTGTAATAATTAATCCTAGAAGTTAACAGTGCCCGAAGGCTTTGGAACTCCCTTGCCTTGTGATAGGACATCATCTCCATTTGTCTCTGAGTTAGACTAGATTAAAGACTTAAATGTTCTCTGAAGCATTTAAGTTGGACGAAAAAGAACGTCAGTGTGTAATTATGGTGTCTTGATTGTACAGTGCCTTGAGAGGCTCCTCATGAAAGGTGCTATAAATACACCATTGTCTACAGCCAAGCTCTACGATACAACTGCATTTGCTCCAACCCCTCAAACAGAGACAAACACCTACAAGATCTCTATCAAGCATTCTTACAACTACAATACCCACCTGCGGAAGTGAAGAAACAGATTGACAGAGCTAGAAGAGTACCCAGAAGTCACCTACTACAGGACAGGCCCAACAAAGAAAATAACAGAACGCCACTAGCCATCACCTTCAGCCCCAACTAAAACCCCTCCAACGCATCATCAAGGATCTACAACCTATCCTGAAGGATGACCCATCACTCTCACAGATCTTGGGAGACAGGCCAGTCCTTGCCTACAGTCAGCCCCCCAACCTGAAGCAAATACTCGCCAGCAACCACACACCACACAACAGAACCACTAACTCAGGAACCTATCCTTGCAACAAAGCCCATTGCTAACTGTGTCCACATATCTATTCAGGGGACACCGTCATAGGGCCTAACCACATCAGCCACGCTATCAGAGGCTCGTTCACCTGCACATCTACCAATGTGATATATGCCATCATGTGCCAGCAATGCCCCTCTGCCATGTACATTGGTCAAACTGGACAGTCTCTACATAAAAGAATAAATGGACACAAATCAGACGTCAAGAATTATAACATTCAAAAACCAGTCGGAGAACACTTCAATCTCTCTGGTCACTCGATCTCAGACCTAAAAGTGGCAATTCTTCAACAAAAAAAACTTCAAAAACAGACTCCAACGAGAGACTGCTGAATTGGAATTAATTTGCAAACTGGATACAATTAACTTAGGCTTGAATAGAGACTGGGAGTGGATGGGTCATTACACAAAGGAAAACTATCCCCCCCCCCACTGTTCCTCAGACATTCTTGTCAATTGCTGGAAATGGCCCACCTTGATTACCACTACAAAAGGTTTTCTCCCCCTTCCCACCCCCCATGCTCTCCTGCTGGTAATAGCTCATCTTAAGTGATCACTCTTGTTACAGTGTGTATGGTAACACCCACTGTTTCATGTTCTCTGTGTATATAAATCTCCCCACTGTATTTTCCATTGCATGCATCCGATGAAGTGAGCTGTAGCTCACAAAAGCTTATGCTCCAATAAATTGGTTAGTCTCTAAGGTGCCGCAAGTCCTCCTTTTCTTTTTGCGAATACAGACTAACATGGCTGCTACTCTGACACTTTACAATACTGTATTATCATAGCTTGTATGGTCACTATATCCCCAGCACATGGGATTGTGATTTTAGCCAGTCTGAAGCAACGTTTGAATGACAAACCTCCAAAGAAAACCCAGCTCACTGTTTAGGTTAATACTGAACTCGTGCCCAAGCATCTATTGCTTGGCCATACTTTGGTGATGGAGGCAATCTCTTTTATTAGGCCACCTTGTATTTGGTGAAAGGTACAAGCTATCAAGCGACAGAGAATTCTTCTTCAGGTCTGCATAGCTCAAACGCTTGTACTTTTCACCCACAGAAGTTGGTCCAATAAAAGATAGTCCCACACCTACCTTGTTTCTCTTATATCCTGGGACAAACATAGCAACAACACCAGTGTAAGCACATATTTTGCAGGTGACAGAATCATAGAAATGTACGGCTGGAAGGGACCCAGAAAGGTCATCTAAGGCAGGACCAGTCCTGATTGGGGTGCTGGCAGTCAGACCTACCGGTCAGAGCAGGAGTCCGCATCAGGAATCAGTAACCTGAGCCAAGAGGAGTCAAACCGAGGGTCAGAGCTGGAGTCAGGAGTTGAGTCAGAGACCAGGGGCAGGGATCAGGAACAAGGCAGGAAAGCTGGACACAGGAGTCAGGTGAGAAGGCAGGGTCCAATGTAGCAGCCAGCCAGGAATTCATCGAGTTGCACAGACAACTTCCTGTGACTCCTTCTGCCTTCAATTGCACAGCCAGACCAGTCAGTGGGATCTGGTGCTCCTCCAGTCTGGACTCTCATGGACAGTGGTTCTTGTGGGGCTAAGATTCTATTAACCACTCAGCGCACCAGTTACTCAGAAGCCACTGGAGGCAGCTGGGATACAAAGGTTGCCTGGGAACCCGTGGATCGGGGCGGGGGTGAGGGGGGGCGCGAGACCTGTGTTTGTCCAACCTGTTCTTAATAGCCTCCAACGATGGGGATTCCAGATTGGAAGCTTATTTCAGTGCTTAACTATCCTTATAGTTAGAATGTTTTTCTTAATTTCTGACCTAAATCTCCTAGAGATGGGCAGATTAAGCCCATTACTTCTTATATTACCTTCGGTAAACCTGAAGAACAGCTGATCACTGTCCTCTTTAACAGCCTTTAATATAGTTGAAGACTTATCAGGTCCCCCCCTTCGCCTTCTCTTCGCAAGACTAAATATATCATTTTTAACTTTTCCTCATAGGTCATGTTTTCTAAACCTTTTACATTTTTGTTGCTCTCCTCTAGACTCACCCCCAATTTATTCACATCTTTCCTAAAGTGTGACATCCAGAACTGGACAAAATATTCATCACTGCTGAGTTGAATGGCACAGTTACCCCATAGGTCTTACATACAACTTTCCTGTTAATAAACCCCAGAATGATATTAGCCTTTTTCACACCTACATCACATTGGTGATTCATATTCAAATTTGTGATCCTCTATACTCCCCAGGTCATTTTCAGCAGTACTACTGCCTAGCCAGCTACTCCTCATTTTGCAGTTGTGCATTTAATTTTTAATTCCTAATGGTAGTACTTTGCCTTATCTTTATTGAATTTCATCTTGTTGATTTCAGACTAATTCTCCAGTGACACAGAGGCTTTGACCACAGTGGTCAGTACAAGTCAGACACAACCTTTCACAAACTAAGGGATAGGGTTACCGCCAAAAGATAGGTAATTTTACATGCTACCTAAAGAAGCCTAGGGGAATCTTACTATGTGTTTGTACGAAGGGCCCCAGTCTCCATTGTGGTCTCTACCTGCAACTGAAAAACAAACAAACAAACAAAAGTACTTTTTAGAATCATCAGATATCAAATTCTTGTTACTTAAAATCTACAAGATACAAAGTTTGGTAAGGAGACGAGTCTTCCATTTTGTTGCAAATCAATATCTAATTTACCTTAGGAACGCTTTAAAAGCTAAATTCATTGCAAGTTACACTAGATAGGGTATCAGCACCAGCTTTTTCATAGTTTGTAATCCAAAAATCTTGAACGGGTAACAGAAGGAGAATGTATATTTTGTGATATGGAGAGGTTACTGGGCATCCTTTTGAATGTACTCTAGGCAGGCCAGTCATCTGTTATTAAACTGGACAGTCCTCTTCTTGGGTGGTGGTTTGTCCCTTGTCTAGTACTGAGAGTAAAGCAGACATGGTTTTGCCTGGTAATGAATGGGGGACACCATTTTAAAGAGCATGACTCTCTGCTGCCATTTGCAAGGTTATGCTGGTGGTGGCAGAGCATGGCGCGTACTTCAAAATGGCGCCCTCCATGCAGCGTGACCCCCGTATGCACAATATATGTGAGGTCACACTGGTGGGGCTGTGTCAAGCTGGTGTGGGTGAGCCCACACCATTCCCAGATTCCTGGAAAGTCTTGTATTCTGGGAACTCATGAGTGGCCACTCTATCAGTTGTATTTTAATCCAGGCCTAATTTAGCGATTCCATGTGGCATACTATCCCTAGCCTACTGTAAGCAAACAGTTGGTGCAAAGGTTTGCTGGACAAAAAACCGAGTTCTAATAAACTGCAGCTGGTTGGGGTTGGGGGAGGGAGGGAAGACAAAAATAAATATGGGTGGAAGGGAAATATATGGTACCATCATAGCCAGAGTGCAGCAAAATATATTAGTCACGCAAAAAATATTAGTCACACAAAAATATCAGATATTGGAGCAGATGGCACAGAAGAGGTTTTTATATATTGAAACACCAACTGATGTGGCCATTTTCCTAGGAGTGCCAAGACTGATTGGATGATCTGGGGGGGCCTTTCTAGCCTTACATCCTATCACTGAGATACACGATCTGAGTCTCCTCTCCTCTACAGACCTCCAGGAAGTAATGCCTGAAGTACACTGGAGCAAGAGGAGAATCAGGCCCAGAGTTTCCAGGTGATCAAAAATAAACTTTAGTCTCAGTTTTGAAATTTTTCAGGACTGATTCAGAGACTTTTGAACCCCAGAGTCGTTGGTGGTCACTGCCCTGGGCAGTTGCAGGAGAGAATGCACATGAAGGTTTTTCCAAGCATGTGCACTCTCAGAAGCCTTTATGTTTAAAACGAACTCCTGCAGATGCTAGGCTATCCACCCCCAATGCTGAACATAAAACAGGACTACAAACAAGAACACGAATTAATTCACAGCTAGAATGACACGTTGAGCCTAACTGGAGACCCGGGGTGGCCTGTGACCTCTTTGACAGGTGAGGCACAAATTACAAAATTTGTATTTCCACCCCCACTCACAGTGTAAGTTAATAGTTGGTAACAGCTTTACTAACTAATAGTGAAAACACAGCTGGTGGATCTGGGAGCTGGAGCTGCCCAGTGTTGGGGGTGGAGCATGGGGCAGGCCCAAGGTCTGGTGGTAGCTCCTCGCACACACATACTCGGGGTCCACCATGTGGCGAGAAGGCTAGGGAGGTGCAAGATGTAGCCCCCATTCCCACCCCCTGCAAATCCTCTGCAGCCTGGTCTTAACTACTACAATCCTGCCGTGGCCTCACCAATCAATGGTTACCACAGCAACACCCTTATAAAGTGACTTCTGGGCGTGGTAAATTGCCCTGGTAAGAAGGCAGCTTCTTGAGGCACTATTAGCTATGCCAATATTTGCGCCTCACCAGCACTATATCCTTTGAACTTTCTGGCGCTGCATTTCACTACTGGAAAAAGTGCGTTGTGACATTTAAACCACATGTCTTTGGCAGTCTTTGTGCCCTGGGTGGCTGCCCCGCTCTGCTTCCAGCACTGCCCTGGGGTGGTTTCAGTCAGATCCTGCCCCCCAGGGGGGTTTGGGTCTGCCTGGTACTCACTCTACAATGGCGGCTCTTGCAACGCCTGTGCTGTGGGGCTGACTGGGCTTGGCTCTCCGGTCAGGGTGTTGCAACCTTCGGGGTTGCAGCGCTGCTCCAGTTTGGCCCCACCCCCCTGACTGGACTAAATCGGTGTGAGTGAAGTTGTGACCAGACTCATGGGGCGGCAGCGTCACTCACTCAAATTTGGCCTTCCCGGGCTCCTGTCCTTGTGACGGCTGGGCCAAACCTGAGTCATGCTGGGACCTCAGAGGTTACAGTGCCTAGAACAGGGAGGTGAGCCCAGCCAGACCTGTGGGACAGGAGCTGCCATGAGACCCTTTGAAACATTCTGGTGACCCAATTTTGGGTCCTGACCCACGGGTTGAGATACCCTGCTTCTTTGGGACTAGTTGTCTGAAAGAGATGGAAGAAATCTCTACAATGGAGGAACTATTGCTCTGGTATGCACCTCAAACAGTTGCCAAGGGGAAAAACTTGACCAGTGTTGTGATCCAGAACTCTGCTGTAGCATAGATTTGATTGCAGGATTGCAACCTCGTTAACCAGCCAGAAAAAAAAGAAATCACCTGGATTCCCCAGAAAACAAAACCATCAAACAAACCAAACAAAGAGATGGCTTATTTTTTCCTCCACAAGCGAAAATAAAGGGATTCTGATACCCAACACACATTTCCATTTTTTGCTGTCAACACACAAAGAGCTAACGGTATGGCTGATGCAGTACTGTTAGAGAAATGTTTCCTGGTTTTTAAACTTTGCCATATCGTGATAACCACTGAAATAAGGTAAGTTAGAACTGCAGTGTGTGAATGGCTCCACTAAATAAAGAACCTGTAAGATCTTAGCCAATTGTCTATTAGATTATATACTAAACAATTATACATTTTTGAGAGATATATCTATGAAACAGCAGTTACTGAAGAAGAGCAGAAAAGTGACTTGGTATATTCTGTAAACATGCTTCCCTAAATGAGAGGGAAAATATGTTCAAGGGATTAAAGTGTCCTTTGAAAAAGTTTTGATTTTGCATTTTTTTTTTCATGTTTTGGGATACGAATGACACTGAATTCCTTTGCCCAACGTCAGGGAGAGTAAATTGTTGCCTATCCTGATCTACTAGTGCTTGGTCAACCAGATAAGAGAGATTCTCCAGTAATTCAGAGAGGACTATGCAGAAACAATGGAAGCGGAAGCTTTCATTAAAACATCAATGGCTTTACTGTAGCAAGGTGAAACAGTGCAGCTGTGTGGGGTCAGGGAATGGAAATGGGGGATGGGATTCACTTCTCCAACTCCAGGCAGACCCTCTGCAGGAATTATGCCAACCATGGTTGCTCTCCACCCCTCCATGGAGTCTTTGAGCGAGTGCATCTGCACAGTGACGGAGCTTCTGTCGTCCTGTCAACCCCAAGTGATCGAATATATGAGTCAGACCCCTACAAAATAAATCACAAGATTCTCAAGATTTTTAATCCATTTTTTCCCCCCCTGCTGCCCCGTTCCAAAACAATAAATGTTGGATCTTGGCCACCACAGAGGCTAGAAACTTTATTTAAAAATGAAGATGAAAGCAGGAATTCTTGCATAACTATATGGATTCTAGGAGCTGGGGCTTTAAGAAAACCACCAGTAATATTGCAAGCCTCAAAATAACGTCACAAGAGTTGCTAGCATTGGCACCGGAATGCTCTATTTATTGCTTTGCTTCTTGATCTATTCGGGGCCAGTGAAGAATCCACTTCTGGAGCACGTAGATAAGGGCATTCTGTGCACGGATGCCCATTTCACCCTGGCCTCCTACAAAGCCTTGTGTAGGGCTTATAAAGGGCCTTGCTCCAATTAATTTTGCACAAGGAAAAAAAGAAAAAAATCGCACGCTCCAGAGAGCGTACTGCTAGTGAGTAATTAGCAGAGCAGTGCAGAGGACGGACATTCCAGTTCATGAAGGATTTTGAAATTTGGTTTTGTTCTGAATCAGAATGAAAACCAAAAGTTTTGAAATTTTCTGCAAAGGAAAAAACCTCTAAACAAAACTATAAAATACATGGTTCAAAATGAAATAAAAACATGTCATTCCAAAAAAATGTCAAAATGGAACATTTAGACACTGCCAGTATATTTTTCCCCTTGGTTTTTGTCTGAAAAAAGTTTCTGGTGAAGCGAACGCAGTCTCACCATTTTGATTTTCACAGAACTGCAGATTCTGACAGACTATGGTTCCCCTGGTTTCAGAGTAGCAGCCGTGTTAGTCTGTATCCGCAAAAAGAACAGGAGTACTTGTGGCACCTTAGAGACTAACAAAGTTATTAGAGCATAACTTCTTCAGCCAGCTCTAATTACTCTTGTTGCAGGTGAAAGCCAGGTGAACTTTCAATTTTCAAACTTTCAAAGTTTCAAAAAACTTTGCTGCTTTCAATTACCTGAAAGGGGGTTCCAAAGAGGATGGCTCTAGACTGTTGTCAGTGGTAGCAGATGACAGAACAAGGAGTAATGGTCTCAAGTTGCAGTGGGGGAGATTTAGGTTGGATATTAGGAAAAACTTTTTCACTAGGAGGGTGGTGAAACACTGGAATGCGTTACCTAGGGAGGTGGTGGAATCTTCTTCCTTAGAAGTTTTTAAGGTCAGGCTTGACAAAGCCCTGGCTGGGATGATTTAATTGGGGATCGGTCCTGCTTTGAGCAGGGGGTTGGACTAGATGACCTCCTGAGGTCCCTTCCAACTCTGATATTCTATGATTCGGCAGCATGAGATCCTCTGGTCCAGTCAAGATATGCTTGATGCAGAACCAGATTAGGGGGGAAAATGTGGCTATATACTACCCCAAACATGGAATTGTTGGCAGCGCTTTCCATAGGATGTTTGACTGGCCAGTGATTTTCAGACACACCCCCAATGACAAGATAACAATAAAGGGGTGATTTAGAATTAACAGAGGTGGCTGTATGCCAGTGAGCCTCCAAACCAGGGAAATACTCATCTGTGCTGCTCAGACAGCTTTATGGCTCCTCTTTGTAGCCAGAGTGGCCCCAAAGGAGTGTGTTGAGGGCCAGGATTTGACCCTTAATCTTATTTACAAATGCAAAGTTAAGTTTACAATACAGTTACAGCATCTCTTTCAAACAACAAATACATTGATTTCTATCAGTGAGTAATAACACCGCAGCACGAACAATGAACATTCCTCATCACTGCTGGTTAAGAAACTTGGAATGCCTCACATTAAAATATATTTTATTTTTCTACACAGTTATTACAAAACTAGGGTAACAGTTTATTTTACTTATTATTCAAAATCTTAATTTGGTTAATTTAGTCAGAAGTTTTAAACTAAAATTATATCATGCTGCAGTCAGCCAATTGCAAATGTGTAAGAATATATATTTGAGGGGTACTTGTATGGCTTTTTGCATGTTTTTCAAGGAGTGTTAAATGCATACTAAAAAAGAATTTAACTACGTAAATTTGACAAGCAGCAGTTTTTAAATGGATTGCAAATTGTTTAGTATGTTTGTTACCACTCATCATCAGTTATTTCTGAAGTAAGGATCCAGCCCTGCAACCTTTACTGAGGAGTCTTAATACACTTATATCAATGGGAGAACTTGCATGAGAAAAGATTTTCAGGATTGAGCACTTACATATGTTTCCTCATGCTGATATAAAACTATAACTCACATTGGCCACAAGATGACACTTTAGGACTACTGATAAGAGACTATCACCTAGGCAAAGGAAAAGGATTTTGACAATGGAATGAACTGGGCCAATTATTAAGTACACAGCAAGAGGGAAATTGGTCTCAGTCTTTTCTGAAGGGGATTGATTGCCTGGCTAACAGGCAGGCAGCCAAGTGGTTTATTGACCCATGAGAAGAGCAGTGGGTCTCAGCAAGTTTTTATTGCCACGTCTAGCTTCCTGTCATCAAAGACATAAAACAATTGTTTTTCATCTCCCTAAACACAAAACAAAAGGGAAGTTTTTGCACAAATTAAAATGGTTTGCATTTTGAAAAAGAAACCCAATATATAGACATCACTTAGCCCGTGAAAGAGTGATTAAGTACGTGCTGGTGTGCAGGGCTGGAAATAACTGTACACTGAATGAGCAAAAATCAATGGCACTTGTTTAGGTAACTGTCCTCTAACATGACGTTATAGCTGAAGGCAACCAGTTCAAAGACTATATTTTTGCACTGTGCTTAATGCATAGCTAAGTGAAATTCTCTGCACAATCCATATTAGGTTCTATTAACAGCCCTTCCTAACAAGGACCCTTTATTTCTGATAGTCTCATTTCGTGCTGGGTACTTCATTTACTAAATGCTCCACAAAGCTGAGGGTTCTTGGTAATATTAGACCCAACTCTAAAAAAAAACCAAAAAACAAAAAACAAAAAAAACAAGCACGCACGCCTCTACCCCCAAAAAAGTGGTGTGTAAGTACTGAGCAGGAATATATACATTTTCTTTCACAAGGGAAATACGGAAACTTGGATTGCTTTTGTTCTGTGTTGGTACAGTGCCTCGCACAATGTGGTCTGGTCCCACAGATGCTACTGCAGTGCAAATTAATTAATTAAGTAAAGGAAATTCCCTTCTGATCTCCATCCTCCATGGTGGTTGTTCTTTAAATCCCTTCTCAAACTTCACTTCCAGGAGGCGGATATTTAGCATTTTACACATTTAAATATAATTAAAACAAAAAGTAGAATCATAAAAATATTCTTGCCTCAAAGATGAGTCCAGTAGCCTCCTACTGCCCTTATGCGGTGTTGCCTAATGGACAGAGAAGTGGACTGGGACTCAAGAGTCCAAGGTTCTATTTCCAGCTCTGCCACTGGCCTGCTGCGTGACCTTGAGCAAGTCGCTTCCCCTCTCTGTGCCCCAGTTTCCCCATCTGTAAAATGGAGATAATGACCTCCTTAATAAAATGCTTTAAGATGTATTGATGAAACACTACTATGCAAGACCTAGGTATTCTTCTTCCCATCTTTCCCCTTGTGCACACACATCTCGTTCTATTTGTTCTTAGATTCCCTGCCCCAAGATATTGCCACCTAAACTATCTGCATTGGTGCAGTAACTTTTTATACACCTTTATGGCATAAAATAAGTATTAATAATGACAATTATCACAATGATGCTGATAATAATGCCAGCTTGATTTAAATGCTGCTTTTTGGATTGTGGACGTTTATACTGGTGGTGGCCATGGTGGAGGACTGTACCCCTAAGATCTTCAAGGAGGGGGATCCCTTCCATTCAAGAGTCCGTTCCCATTTTCTCTCCCAAATAGGGACAACTGATCTAACTTGGAGACATCATCCACTTCTTCTCAGGACACCATGAAATCCCCTCTCCACTAGAGGAAGATCAGTGCAGAGGGCTTCACTGAGTGGGGGTGGGGCCAGGGATGGGGTAGGGAAACTTCACTTCCCTTTGATGAGAAAAGGTTATATTACAGCCTGGGGTTGTATTGCCCTTGTTATAAAGCCACCTGTCTCACACAAGAGGGGCATGGGGAGGGGACTGCAGAGGTGCTGGGGCCAGAGCTGCTGAGAAGGCAAAGTTTAGATTGGGTTTGAAAAGAACTAGAGAATTTCATGGAGGATAGGTCCATCAATTGCTATTAGCCAAGATGGTCAGGGATGCAACCCCATGCTCTGGGTGGCCCCAGACTCTGACTGCCAGAAGCTGGGAGTGGAAAATTGGGGAAGGATCACTCAATGATTGCCCTTTTCTGTTCATTCCCTCTGAAGCACTTGGCATTGGCCACTGTCGGAGATAGGATCCTGGGCTAGACGGACCACTGGTCTGACTCAGTATGGCTGTTATTATGATAGCCTGGGCTTGTCAGAGTTTGGTGATAGATTCCATGGGCCTATTCTGTGAGAGAGGGGGAGAAAATCCCCACCCTCACACAACTCCGTCAGAGGATCCTGGCAGATGTCCTTCCGTTTCCCCCCGTGGGTTTTTCTTCAGCAGGGGGAAACCTGTCCATGGAAACACTCATAGCATTTTCAATGTTGCCAACTCTCATAATTTTTGTCATGAGTCTCATGAGACTGAGTGGCTTTCTCAATGCCCCAGCTCCTGCCATCAAGTGATTCCTTAAGAATCTCAGCATTCATTTAACAAAACTCTAAATTTCTAGCCTTCTTGCTGTGGAGAAAAGCTGGACAACCTGACCTGAGGGCACCCATCAGACTCAGAAACCAGAAGGCAAAAAGAACCCCAAAGTTATAGCTTAAAAAATCCCATTTTTTGGAGGCATGATTCATGATTTTTGACTCATGAACTTTTTTCATGCTTGGGTCTGGCAATACTGTTGATTGCCGATGAGTTAGAGAGAAGCTCTTAGATTCTACGATACTGTTCACTTCCTATAAGTGGCCATTGCTCATAGTGCATTCCCATCCTCTCTCTTTCCCTGCTGATTGTCTTTTTCCGCTCAGCAAACACTGGTTTTCTTTCCCTTTCCAAGTTTCCTGTGGGGAATAAGCTATCATGGCCGTGTTTTGTTTACCTGTAAAATGTATCTGTTTTATTAATGAGCTCTGGGAAGAGGGTTTGTTACTTAAGCTCCCTCTTGAGCAGCAGAGAAAAAAAACAAAAACAACCAAAAGGTTTTCTCCTGCAAGCACTCCCTATGTGCAAATCCTGTGGCCTGGAGATTGCTGCTGCCAAGAGGAGAGAGAATTTCCCTCACGCTGAGTAAGCTTTGGGAGCGTCAAGAATATGCTCACAGTCTTAATGAAAAAAAAAATACTATACCCACTGTATCTGGTAAGAATGGTACTATAGATACAAGTTGCTGAGGTAACTTTGATTGTGTATGTTGCCTTCAACATTTGGCTTCAGGCACTATACCACAATGTTAGAAGCATTTTTTCTCCCCCTCAAACAAGAGTTTACTGCTATTCTTTCTTGTGAGCCCGTCAATATCTTAATAATAAATTACCAAATGTGCACAATATGATAATGTATGCAGTAGAAGTCTCTCAAGGATCGATTTTTTGGGGGGAAAAAACACGTGGATAATTCTATCCTAATGATCACAATATGAAGATCTGAAGATTTCCCAAATCAGATACGCCCATAGAAACAAAGGGTGAAAGTCTGGCTCCATTCCAGTCAATGGCAAAACTCTATGTCAATGGGACAAGGATTTCACCCTCAGTATTCTCAATGCAAGGACAGAATTTGTCTTACTATGCACTTTAATGCAGAGGCACATCTGCCACTAGGAGTCAGTGACTATCTCAAGAGCAGTAACGTTCTTGACACACAAACATGTGGAACTCAAAGCTGTGGAGGTCTCTCCTTTGTTGGGGGTGGGGGGGAGAGAAAGAGGAGGACTTCTAATCTGACCCTCTCAACCAAATACCCCCAGTCACAAATCAGATGCAAATACATTTGAACTTGTAAGAAATGGGTTTTGGAAAGTAAATTTTTGATTCACAGAGCTGAGGACCATCACAAATAATGATCACTCAAACCAAAATTCAAACTTTTATATGGCCTGCTTTCTGTGCAGCGGATTTGACTTTTTCAGCTACAGCTTTTCCTTTGCAGATCATAACCGAAGAAGACACCAAAGACCAAGTTTTCAAGCTGTTGTGCATCTTTAGCGTAAACGGGCATTACAAAGAATAAATCTGAAAGGGGAATGATGATGTTAATAGTCTGGAAAACCTTGTAGATGAACACTTTATACATTTCATATTTTGTAATAGAGGAGGGTTAATTATTAAGAGCCTAGTCACTTGATTTATAATTTATGTTGAAGTGATGGCAGGTTCATTTTTGCATGAGAATCTGCTTCAAAAGTAACAAAAAAACCCAAAAACAAAACAAAAACAACAAAAGTTAAATTTATCCAGCAATTTCATCCTAAGGACCCAGAAGTGCTTTCCTCATCAGACACAGTAGAATCCCTTCACTGACCAGTGGAGCCATCTGAGGAATATAACATGATAATTGTGTTGAACTGTTGTATATTAACAAATAATTTAGGCCAGGAAGTGAAGAAGCACATTGTATCCAACTGAAGATGGAGGAAATTTAGGTAAAGTGAATCTATTTAATCTGGACGTTAACAAGCACTCTGTGCCTGACACCACGTCACTTTAAAAAAAACAAATGCCAGGACATTTTTATGGAACACTTGACAAGTGACCAAGACTTTGGCTGACAAGTGATCAAGACCTCATCCAGAAGGTAGCATGTTCCTACCATATGCATCTCCTCCAGCATGCTAGGGCTTCCATTAATTAGTCTCAACAACTGAGTCAAAACACTCTCTCTCCCCCCACCCTCCCTCCCTCCGCCTGGTCCTGATAAGTTTAAGCAAACCGAGAAGCTTACAGCTCAAGGTGTCAGCTTCAGAGGCAGCTGAGGTAGTCCGTTTGGATCACACAGAGATCGATCCTGAGGGTGAAACAAGGCACTGCAGTGAAGTTCCTATTGCTTTGTTCTGTGAGAATGATATAAATCTTCTCACCTCCCACCTATGGAGGAGATGGTATGATGGGATAACATGATTTTGGTAATTAATTGATCTTTAAATATTCATGGTAAATAGGCCTAATGGCCTGTGATGGGATGTTAGATGGGGTGGGATCTGAGTTACCCAGGAAGGAATTTTCTGTAGTATCTGGCTGGTGAACCTGGCCCATATGCTCAGGGTTTAGCTGATTGCCATATTTGGGGTCGGGAAGGAATTTTCCTCCAGGGCAGATTGGAAGAGGCCCTGGAGGTTTTTCGCCTTCCTCTGTAGCATGGGGCATGGGTCACTTGCTGGAGGATTCTCTGCTCCTTGAAGTCTTTAAACCACGATTTGAGGACTTCAATAGCTCAGACATAGGTGAGGTTTTTCGCAGGAGTGGGTGGGTGAGATTCCGTGGCCTGCGTTGTGCAGGAGGTCAGACTAGATGATCATAATGGTCCCTTCTGACCTTAATAGCTTGACAACAGTTTCAGCAGAAATATCTAAGCCTTCCAAACATGTCAGAGATTTGTGACTTTGTGGGCACAATGTAAGTCCATCTGGATGGTTATAAGGCCACCTCCAGTTCACCCACCTGCAAAATCGATACTTGAACCATTGGGCTAGGGCAGTCAAAGGTGGCTGGACATATCACTACCTTGTGTGCCATACGCTATGAAACAGATCTGCCTCAACCATGTCAGCCCAATGACCTACTAGCTCAGGGGAACTTTGATTTGACTCCTGAGTGCAAATCAGATAATCTGATGTCCAAGTAAAAGTACATTATTTACATCTGCAAATATAGGTTCAAAAATGTGCCCAGCAAACTAGTTGTGCTTACAATTTGTAGATGGGAAAGAAAGCCAGATTTTTAAAATCTGGCCTTACATCTAAAGAAAACTCTGTATACAAATGAGCCAGTCAGAAATAACATTTACTATATCATATAATACTGTTTTGTGTCAAAGTAGTGGCCTTATACACAAAAGCAAATTATTTCAAAGACACAGTGGGAGAAAGTAATTACATAGCACTGTGCCAAATACTTGGAAGCATTCCTCCAGGCAAAGAAACTACAGACTGCAAATTACCAAATGAAACTCTTGGATTAAAATATAGTAGGTCAAGAGAGATCAGTGTGTTCGCACAGTACCAGAGGTGTTGGATGTACAATATTCTCCCAGGTATTATAAAATATGACAGGTGCATCTGGAGGATTCCTTTAAATGAAAGCCAAGTTGGAAACTAGAAAAAACAACTATGGAAGGCAAGGCTGTAAAAACTGGAAGCTTTTATTCACTTTTGTAAAAATCTTTTGTTCATGAACTACAGGCTTACAGTAAAAAGGTAAAAATGCATATAAAATAAACTAGATTCTAGAGTGTTTCCATAAATTTGATATATAAAATAACTACCACTGCTGGTAGAGGATAACGGCTCCAATCCTGCAAGCCATACATTTTAAGGCCATTATGCTCAGATAGGCCATAGTATTTCATTCATTAATTCAGCACCAAGCCCATAACTTCTGGTTGAGGTAGGGGGCATCTTTCAAACAGCCATCAAAGACTGGTTTAAAGACTTCAAGTGAAGGTGAATCCACCACATTCCTTGGCAAATTGTTCCAATGGCTAATTACCCTCATTGCTTTAAAATAAGAAAATAATTCAAATAAATCCATGGATCAAATTAATCCCTGGTGTAACTACTTTAAAATCATGGGGTCATCCCTCTTGTGCAAGGTGGTGAATTTGGCCCCCAGCAAGTTAAGGAACATTTTCTTTGAAAGTTTGAGAAGAATCTATTCAGACCTTTTTGATTTATAGAATGAGCAAATATAAGAACATAGGTATTGCCCTACAATCCTGCGTGACTCTCACCCTATTTACATCATCCATCCAGCCCCTGGGATCATGTCTTCTTCTATGTCTTGTTCAGACTTCAGTACACGGTTGGTGCTTCATGCAAGAACAAAAGGCAAGCCTCAGACTCCAGGAATAAGCCTCAGACTTCTGATGCTAGTCAACAAGGTTCAAAGCACATACTAAAAATTGTACATATGAGAAGTGCTGTTTCATAGGGAATACAATATGTGGGGTTTTCTTCTGGGGGGAGGGAGATTACATAAGATCATTAATATTCATTGGAACTTGTTGCCAGGTGATGTTTAACTGGGTTCAAAAAAGAATTAGATAAGTTCATGGAGGATAGGTCCATCAATGGTTATTAAGCAAGATGGCCAAGGATGCAACCCCATGCTCTGGGTGTCCCTCTACACCTCTGACTGCCAGGAGCTGGACTAGATAAATCGCCCTGTTCTATTCATTCCCTCTGAAACACCTGGCACTGGCCACTGTTAGAAGTCAGGACCCTGGGCTAGATGGACCATTGGTCTGACCCACTAGGGCCGTTCTTATATTGTAATACACGGCCTTAACACACACATTTTGAGAGATAACATAACTATTCCAGATTAGTTCATCTTCAGAAGATAATATTCTTTTGAAAACTTGGAGGCAATTATAACTGTTTACCAGAGTGGAGTGAAGGGAACAAAACAAAGGAAATAAAATGAGTGATGATGCAAGTTAAGCAACAAGAGCTAAAAATCACTGTCTTCTTCCTGATCACCCCTTCCCCCCAAATCTACCTCCTGTATTCAGACCTCTGACTTCAATGACATCAGCCTCATCCTGACCCACTCCTCTATTGCCACCATTTTATGCACTTCACGAGAACCTCCCCATTCACAACAGTCGCTTCACTCCTCCTGCTAGAGCAGCCATTCTACCACTCAAGACCAGTATAATCCATAGGTGCCGACTTCTAATGGAGCTGGTGGGTGCTTGACTCCCCCATCTGTCCCCGGCCCCGCCCTGACCCCACCCCTGCCCTTCCTGCCCCCATTCCAATCCTTTCCGCAAATCCCTGCCCTGGCCCCGCCCCTTCTCCTGAGCGCACCACCTTCCCGCTCCTCCCCCCTCCCTCCCAGAGATTGCTACAGCTGTTTTGCGGCAGCAAGCACTGGGAGGTAGGGAGGAGTGCGGACGCGGCATGCTCAGGGGAGGAGGCGGAGTAGGAGATGAGGTGGGGGGGCAGGGCGGGGAGCTTGGCTGCTGGTGGGTGCAGAGCACCCACAGAGTCGGCGCCTATGATATAATCCACAGACTCTTCACCTCCCAGCTTTCAGAGAATCCTGGATCCTCCTTTCTGACACTGCCCCTGCTGCTGGTCTCTTAGGACAGCTGATCTCTCAAATGCTCCTCACTCCAAGTATTCCAAAGGGTCGGGGCAGAGCATCTTTCCTCTTCCAGTCTTTTCCTCCTGCCTTTTCTCTCCCCCTCCTCTCTCCTTCCATGTTGCTCCTTTTGTCAGCCTGGCTCCTCCCCATTCACCTTCCTCCAGTTTTGACTCCTGGCTGTCCCTCTCTCTCTCTCACCATAACCATAACCACCCTCATTCTGCAGACATCACCTGACATCCTGTCCACCCCTTAGTCTCTTGTCTCCTCACCCTCACTCCTTGCTTGACCTGCAACCCCAGATCAACCCTCCCACTCACCAAAACAACCAGCCACTTGTTCAACCCTGACTTCACTACATGCGGTTCCCACTCGGATTTCTCCATGCCCAAGTTTCCCCTCTCTGACCACTGATCTGGATCATTCAAAAAAAAAAAATCACTCGCTTGCTTTTCCTCCCGACCTTCCAGTATCTTCCACTCCAGCAAACTCCATGGTTTTTAGCCCCCACCTCTCTGTGCTGCTTTCAATCTGCTCTGTTGACTGTTATTTGACTTCCTAAAATATAACACTGCTGAAGCCTTTCTTACAACATGGGGAGGGGTGCGAGGGAGAGGCACAGCCACTTCCCGTTATATGCAGAACACCTTTGATAAAATCAGCCCAGAAACAACAGCAATATGAGCACTTCTCAATTCAGGACTAACTCCAATCAATGCTAATAGGAGTTATGAAGGCTTCCAGAGAGGCATATCTCCCTGCATTCTCTTTCAAACCAATTGAAGACTTTGAATGACAGAAATAAGCTGAGTAACCAGGTGATGAAATTCATGCCGCCCAAAGTAATTTCCTCCTATGCGTCACAGCAAAGCAAGCTTCACTTTTAATCTTGGCCAAAAACAAAGGTATTTTTACATCCGCAAGCATCAGGAATAATTATGCTTATACTTGCCACTGCATCATTAGATTACCTGCAAGATCTTTTTGATATTACAATGCAAGGGGGGGGAAAAAAGTTGAGCTACATTTTATTATGCCTTTATTTATTAAAAGTCTGTCATGCACATCTACCCTACCAGATTGCGGACTTGAAAAGGTAAGAACAAAGACTGTTTATTTCAGGTACAGCAGTCTGCAGACCAAGTCTATTGCTACACTTAATAAATGAGTTACATCCTTAGCAAGGACAAGGAAAACACAGAAACTCAAGAAAGAAAGTGAGATTTATTTTATCATTTGAAAGTTTGTTGAACCAAGTTTGCAAAATGATTTAGTTGACTGTATTTATTCGGTTATCTCTGAAGGACTATCAGTTATTGTAAACTGCGTAAAACTATTTGATTTTTCATTTTCTTGATGGACTGCTATCTGAAGAATACTACAGAGACCATTTTTTTGTTATTAATTCATTGAAAATAGAAATAAGCCCCAAACAAACTAGCTGCTACTGGGTTTCTCAGCCTATAAAGTACCCATAAAAATGTGGTTGAAGTTGGATTCAGAAAGATACCCCAATACTTAACGGAAAATTGCGTTGCATCCGAGAGTGCTAAAGGAATTGGCAGCTGTGATTGCAGAGCCATTGGCCATTATCTTTGAAAACTCGTGGTGAACGGGGGAAGTCCCGGATGACTGGGAAAAGGCTAATGTAGTGCCAATCTTTAAAAAAGGGAAGGAGGAGGATCCTGGGAACAACAGGCCAGTCAGCCTCACCTCAGTCCCTGGAAAAATCATGGAGCAGGTCCTCAAGGAATCTATCCTGAAGCACTTACACGAGAGGAAAGTGATCAGGAACAGTCAGCATGGATTCACCAAGGGAAGGTCATGCCTGACTAATCTAATTGCCTTCTATGATGAGATTACTGGTTCTGTGGATGAAGGGAAAGCAGTGGACGTATTGTTTCTTGACTTTAGCAAAGCTTTTGACACGGTCTCCCACAGTATTCTTGTCAGCAAGTTAAAGAAGTACGGGCTGGATGAATGCACTATAAGGTGGGTAGAAAGTTGGCTAGATTGTCGGGCTCAACGGGTAGTGATCAATGGCTCCATGTCTAGTTGGCAGCCGGTATCAAGTGGAGTGCCCCAAGGGTCGGTCCTGGGGCCGGTTTTGTTCAATGTCTTCATAAATGATCTGGAGGATGGTGTGGATTGCACCCTCAGCAAATTTGCGGATGATACTAAACTAGGAGGAGTGGTAGATACGGTGGCAGGTAGGGATAGGATACAGAGGGACCTAGACAAATTGGAGGATTGGGCCAAAAGAAATCTGATGAGGTTCAACAAGGACAAGTGCAGGGTCCTGCACTTAGGACGGAAGAATCCAATGCACCGCTACAGACTAGGGACCGAATGGCTAGGCAGCAGTTTTGCGGAAAAGGACCTAGGGGTGACAGTGGACGAGAAGCTGGATATGAGTCAACAGTGTGCCCTTGTTGCCAAGAAGGCCAATGGCATTTTGCGATGTATAAGTAGGGGCATAGTGAGCAGATCGAGGGACATGATCGTTCCCCTCTATTCGACATTGGTGAGGCCTCATCTGGAGTACTGTGTCCAGTTTTGGGCCCCACACTACAAGAAGGATGTGGATAAATTGGAGAGAGTCCAGCGAAGGGCAACGAAAATGATTAGGGGTTTGGAACACATGACTTATGAGGAGAGGCTGAGGGAACTGGGATTGTTTAGTCTGCAGAAGAGAAGAATGAGGGGGGATTTGATAGCTGCTTTCAACTACCTGAGAGGTGGTTCCAGAGAGGATGGTTCTAGACTATTGTCAGTGGTATGTATTCACTGGTCCCTTTCAGTGGGCAAAGGATAGGGATGTGTGTTTTGTACAGGGCCCCCTCAAAGTTCGGAAGATGAGAAGATGACAGGACAAGGAGTAATGGTCTCAAGTTGCAGTGGGGGAGGTTTAGGTTGGATATTAGGAAAAACTTTTTCACTAGGAGGGTGGTGAAACACTGGAATGCGTTACCTAGGGAGGTGGTAGAATCTCCTTCCTTAGAAGTTTTTAAGGTCAGGCTTGACAAAGCCCTGGCTGGGATGATTTAATTGGGGATTGGTCCTGCTTTGAGCAGGGGGTTGGACTAGATGACCTCCTGAGGTCCCTTCCAACCCTGATATTCTATGATTCTATGAAAATAAATGGTCTGGATTTTGTTATTTATATTGTGGTAGCACTTGGACTTAAAAAAAATGTATTCACAAAACTGCAACCATTATGTGTGTCTCTGGGCCCAAGTACTAATCTTGCATAAACCCACACTAATACCACTTTAATCAAACTAAAAAAGTTTCACCCCAACTAAAATAATAAATATAACATTCATCCTGTCTACTCCCATCATCTCTGAAAGAAAGAGAGCTAGAAAAGCTATGCGCTTTGCACCCGCACTGGAAATGAACAGACCCGGGGTATGTAGTACCAGTGCAGACAGTGAGTTCCTCAGGCAAAGGTCTTCCACTGAAACTACTCTGCTCCTCAGCATTCCCATCTGTTGGCTTTCAAATGGAATGTTTCACTTGATTTAAATTTTTGTGGTACAAGATAGGAAAACATTCTGGGTAGCTAGGATCCCGACTATATTAGAGATTTAGGGGTTGATGCCCCAACTGCACTGCATCCTGTGTATGCATTTGCATCTGCCCAAAATGAATGTGATACACTTCCAAAACAACTTGGTAGCATTTTTTACATTTACTTTGCATAGGTGTACTAATGATGAATCCAATGCAGTAGAGAACCAGCCTTCAACAACCAAACTCAGCACCCCAAATTACATCGGGCAATGAATAATAAATTAGGATTTGTCTACCTGAACAATTAGACTGCAGAAAGCTAGGGTGAGAAGTTGGAGTAGTCTGCTAGATTTTGAAAAAAAGGTTGGTGAAAGGAGCTTGCACCAACCATCCAGTGCCAGACCACGTGATTTTGGAAACCCATACTGGTGCAGAAATGGGTGGCCATCACCATTTGGAAGCTGGCAACCCCTGACTGCTAGCAGTCAGTTGCAAACCAGTTTGGTGTTGGGAATCCAGCTGTCAGGGGACTGGTTGTATAGGTATGCATGGCTATCGCTACTGTAATCTACCAACAGATGGTTGACATCACTGATGTCTCCTGAAGTTATAGCAGGATTTCAGAGGATGGGGTTTCCGAACTTTGAGGGGGCCCTGTACAAAACACACATCCCTATCCTTTGCCCACTGAAAGGGACCAGTGAATACATAGACCAAAAAAAGGTTATTATTCTTTGGCTTTCCAAGGCAGAGTGGACCACAGGCGTCAGTTCATGAACAGCTGTGTCAGACACACAGGATAGGTCTATGACACCAGAATGCCATAGGAGGTCAGGACTGTACCAGAAGGGGAAAGAAGGGACTTTATTCCCCAGAAATCTCTGTGCCAGCATTTATTTTGGGCAACCCTCATACTTGCTCCTACCATAGCTAATGAAGCTGTACCCTGACGTCACTGACTCAAGCAAAAGAGAATTCAACTATAGACTGGGTAGCTGCAGAATAATGGTGGAATGTGCCTTGAGGTGTCTGAAAGCCCACCAGCAATGCTTCCAGAAGTGGCTGGATGCTAATGTGGGCAGCACTGTTTGGATTACAGAGGTGTGCTATGCTTTGCATAATGTCTGTGAATGCAAACAGGAATATTTCCACAGCGAGTGATCACAGGACAGAACTGCTTTCTGAAGCCTGTACAGGACAGCCTGACCCAACCCCTACACACTGCTCCAGGTTCCCAGTGGGCCAGGGAAATTCAGGATGCTGTGTGCTCCTACCTCATGGACAAGCATGGAACTAGAAGGTGATTTGCAATTGTGTCCAAGTAAACTTTCGATACTACTGTACTGCTGCAAAAACTCAACATAGCATTGCAACATGCTTGTGTTGTATGCCATTAACTACTGACTGAAAGCACACAATTTTACCAAGAACCCTCAAGGTTAACACCCTCTCCAACTAGTTTCCCTTCTTTCCCTCTTGACTGGCCAGAGAGTGGCTACCGGCTCCTTTACTGCAGCCCCATTCTACTGCCAACTTCCTGGCTTTCTCTTAGTCCTGCCTGTTCTTTCCAAGCTGGGTTCTACCATTATTCAGCAGTTACTTTGGCCACTTAATTGATGGGAGCATCTGATTACATCTCACTTCATCATAGTCTCCCTGTGGACTGTAATACTTGGGTCTAATTTTGGTTGTTGGGTTTAGTGTGCAGGGGCTGGACGGTATCTGTGTTATACAGACAGTCAGACTAAATGATCAGCTCAGACTTAAGATCCCTTCTGGTCTTAAATGCTAGGACGACGACACCGTTCACGCCTGCCAAGATGCGCAAGGGTGGGTGGGTCCCAAGTGATTGGCAGGAGGAGGCTATAGCAAGAAGGGGACCCAGGGCATGCTGCAGGGTGGGGTGTTCTCTTGGAGGTTTGAATCCATCAGGCTCACACCACCAAGTGAGCCTAATGGGGCTGGGTTGTGGTCAGATCTTCACAAACCAAACTGCAGGGCTCAGTTTGTAACCATCACATGCTGAACACTGCACAGTTCACACGAGCTTTATCTCGTTAGACTTCAGCACCATCGCCTTGAAAGATTAAAAGAAAGGAATGAAAAATTTGGAGATAAATAGCTACACTTTCCCTGAGAGGCCTTGCATTCCCTAATCTGCCCACAATACTATGAAGAAGTTGGCATGGACAATAGCAGAGTTAGAATCTGGCCATATTGCCTAGAGATAAGAGGAGCGTACACAAACACACACACCCCTGACAGTGGTCTCAGATGTTTATTTTAGGAAGAGTCCATTCAACTTTACATATCGCCACCATGGAAATCTCAGCTAGATTGAGCCTTCCCATACTTTTTGTCAGAAAGACCAGCACCAAATTGCCCTGGTAGATGGAACCAGGTAAGTCAGACAAACTCATTCACAGCTAATAATAAATACTATTATACAGAATATAAACAATTGTCTCAGTCCAGTTCTTAGTAGACAAAATATCCACATCCCAGAAGTCACTACCACATTTTCCTTGAACTGGCAGCATCAGAAGAGAAAGGCATATATTACATCTATATTATAATATATTACATCTATATTATAATATATTACATATATTGCAACTATTACATTAGTTGCAAACTAATTCCCAATATAATATTACATTAGTTGCAAACTAATTCCCAATGTAATATAAGCCATCATGTGCCAGCAATGCCCCTCTGCTATGTACATCAGCCAAACGGGACAATCCCTGCGTAAAAGGATAAATGGACACAAATCAGATATTAGGAATGGCAATATACAAAAACCTGTAGGAGAACACTTCAACCTCCCTGGACACACACTAGCAGATTTAAAGGTGGCCATCCCGCAGAAAAAAAACCAAAAAACTTCAGGACCAGACTTCAAAGAGAAACTGCTGAGCTTCAGTTCATTTGCAAATTTGACCCCCATCAGCTCAGATTAAACAAAGACTGCGCGTGGCTCGCCAACGACAAAAGGTGTTTCTCCTCCCTTGGGGTTCACACCTCTACTGCTAGAAGAGGGCCTCATCCTCCCTGATTGAACTAACCTCGTTATCCCTAGCCTGAATCTTGCCTGCATATTTATACTTGCCTCTGGAAATCTCCCCTCCACGCATCCGACGAAGTGGGTATTCACTCACGGAAGCTCATGCTCCAATGCGTCCGTTAGTCTATAAGGTGCCACAGGACTCTTTGTCGCTAATTCCTAAAAGGTGTCCCTCTACACGCCTCAGATCTGTACAGATGAAGAACAATGCTGAGATAAAAGTGGGGCCTGTGCACTTGAGAAAAGTGCACAGGCTGTTTTCATGAGCACTAAATTCATCTCCTGCCCTGGCCTTCCAGGCACAAAGATCAAGTAACGTGACCTCTAATGGCTTACATAAAAGTCCCCAGACATTCTCATCTAAAATTCTAAGCAAAAGGTATTGCCTTCATTTACTCACAGAGTTTCTCTGCTCAGATTCATTTTATTTTCAGTTCCTGCTGGTCTACTCACCCGAAAGTCATTCGGGGCATAAGGGTCTTTGTATTGGACCCATGTCATAGAAAAATCCCACAAAATAGGGATTCTATTCTATATAGGTTCTTATACCACACGCATCTCCATTGTACAAGTACTTTACAGTGCAACAAGCAATAGGACTATACACCTGTCATGTGGTATTTGTTCTCTCATCCTTTTCCCAGCAGGAGAAGCATGTGCAGTGGAGTGTCTAGTTGTGGTGGTTGTATAGGGTTTGGTGTATTTTTTAATGATGTTATATACACATATAAAGACAGACACAGACACATAAGAGAGGTGACACATTGGCAACCTACCCCAGAAGTATGGTGCCCATGGCAGACCCAGTAGTCTGGAACCATGGACTGAAGGCTGTACGTCCACTTTTTGATATGGTGTCACTTCATTCACACCATACAAGCACATCTCTACTAGCAAGTGATGGGAGATGTAGCATAATCCAATTCCTCGCCATACACTTGTGGGAGGCTAATGCTGCTTTCAGGACTTGACTCCCCAGTCTTTGCATTCCAGGCGTATTCCTGACCCAATGCAGAGACATAGGAGGTAAATGACAAGGTCCTTTCCACCATCACCGCCCCCAACAGTGCCAGGCAAAATCTAACCACAGTATTTCATTTTTAAACTCAGTGCAACCCAAGGTGAAATACTCATAACATGGTCCTTGAGCCAACAGTGCATCGGCTCAGGATGGATATCCAAGAATAGTAAAATATCACTATCTGGAAAACCCTAAACTTACACTTGTTTGTCTGTCTAAATAACAGTATATCTAAGTCAGTTGAACCACTTCCATTTGGAATAAAATATGACAATAATAACTTGTTTAAAAAGTCAACCTGGATAACACATTGCAAGTATTGATGTTTTGATGCTGGCATGAAAAAAGAGCCTTCAAAAAACAAACAATTGCAAATATAAGCTTAGATACCTTTCACTCCAACACCCTCGTGACCTGCCTCGACACCAAGTGGCAGGTCCTCCTTCCACCTGCAGAGAGCGAGAAGCCCCGGTGGGCGAGTCTGTATTCCACCCCGGTCCCTCGGTCTGTTGGGGATATTAGTTGGCATCTCCTTCATGGAGCTGTGACCACGGGCGTGTACTTGGCACAGTTCATCTCCATCCCTGACACTCGTCCCTTCTGCAACATGAGGGAGACACTGCTGCATGTCTACCTTGAGTGTGCCAGGTTGCAGCCCCTTTTCCGGCTCCTCCAGAGCTGTCTCCTCAGGTTCTGGCTTCCCTTTTCCCCGCTTCTCCTGATTTATGCACACCCCATCCGTGGCCCCACAAAGTCACAAGACCTCCTCATCAACCTCCTCCTGGCACTGGCCACAGTGGCTATCCACCCTACCAGGAGGAGGATGCTGGACGGGGAGATGCTCTGCAACTGTGGGCTTCTTTCGCTCCTCCCTCAGATCATGTCTCCGGGCAGAGTTCCTCTGGGCCATGTCCACTGGCTCCCTGGATGCCTTTGAGGAGCAGCAGGCACTGTCTGGGGTTCTCTGCTCAGTGACCCCTTCTGGATCCCTGATTTTGGGCCTCTGACCTCACTCCAGTCCCTGTTCTTCACAGGCTTTAGCTGTGGGTGGCTGCGAGCATCCCCCCAGGTGTAAGCTTAGATTTGATCATGCCTATTGACAGCATGTACACAGGAATTACTATGGGGGTGGTGCCCTGCTAGAGTAACAGACACCTGACCAGAGTAGTACATGCTAAAACAGAAGGATTCTGACTAGTCCTTACGTCCTTTTCCAATTCTTCCTGGAGCTCCCCTTGGGGCAAGGTAGCTCAACACCTACTCAGGGCTGTCCCTTGCAGGCACAAACTAGCTCTAAAGAAACAAAATGAGATACACAGTAATGAGGTCTGGCTCTTAGCCTCAAGACAGAGGCAGTTTCTCTGGGAAACCAACACGAAGCAGCAATTACCTCAGGAAGAGGCCCTTGACTTTGGAGGGGTTTGCTTTGTACAGTCCGCAGTTAGCCAATCAAGTCGCAAGACCAAAGGCACGCTCCGTAGTCAAGGGAAACCGGCTGTACCCTTTGCAGATCTCAGCCCAGCCGCAGCCAGCCCAGTGTTTTTGCAAAAAGCCACACAAATAACTCCTTCCTCCAGGTTATAGTGCAGCTTTTAGCCTCAGCTCCAAATTGGGATTTGGGCACAATTGCACCACTGCAGGGAATCTACAGGGGCAAAATCCCCCCCACCCCCAATTTCTTTGCGTGCAGGGGAAGCGTGCAGCCTGCTGCATTGACTTTCCTTGCCCCACTCTGCAAGCTAGTGCTGAGGTGGCAGGGAAGCCATGGACCCACAGCTTCCTGCTCGCTTTGGGAGCACTAAAGAAACAGCCCTTTTCCCTCAGGTACAAGGACTGTGATTGTGCACTTTATATAAGGGCCAGGGACAATGTGGGGTAGGTTGTGAGGTTCTTTGCACTCTCTCCCCCCTTATTCAAATGCACCTGCACCAGGACAATGCTCAGGGATGATCTGGCCCTAAATGACTATATATTCCTCCAAGGCCCAACTTGAGTAAATGTGCTTCTGTTTATCATGCAGGCTGCTATAAATAGTGATTGTTGAACAGAGAGAGGAGAAAGGAAAAGTGTTTTCTTAAGCAGTAATTGGAATGGCAGGAGGGAGAGACAGCAAAGGACTGCACACCCACACACCAGGGGATTGGGGGTGACTCTATTGTACATGGATTTTCATCTAGAAAGCAGTGTAAGTAACAGTGAACAGAGTACAGCCCTGACAGATCTGTGGGGATAAGCCCTTGAGAAGCCTCAGACAGAGGAATACCCCAACCACCTGCCTGGATGCTGAAGGGGTAAAGACTGATCTGTCTGCCTTTGCTAAGAGCTCTCCCCCTCTCAGAGACTTTAACCCAAATATGGAAATCACACAAACTGGAGTGATGAACGGTGTGTCTATACTGCATACTAAGTCCAGGCTCTGACTCAGATTTGAGGCCAAGCCCTCTTCCATCCGCATCCAAATCAGTCTGACCTGGGTTGGCAACCACTCAGACCTGGGTCCTAGAACCCTCTCATAGGGGTGGGCATAGGTGCCAGAACTAAGGGTGCTGCTGCACCCCCTGGCTTGAAGTAGTAACAACAACCCAAATACATGGTTTCTCCCGTCAGCACCCACCCAGGGCCGGCTCTAGGTTTTTTGCCACCCCAAGCAAAAAATTTGCTGCCCGAAGCTCCAAAAGCGCAACTGCCCAAGGGAAAAAAAAAAAAAGGGTGGCCAGAATGCTGCCCCTGGAATTGTGCCACCCCGAGCACGTCCTTGCTTTGCTGGTGCCTAGAGCCGGTCCTGGCACCCCCACTATGAAAATGGTTCCAGCACCACCGAGGGTGGGTCAAAGCCCAAGTGCTGTTGTGATTCGGGTCCAAGCCCTGTCATTTTGCAACATGGACGCAGCTCAAGCCACAGGCCTGAATCAGAAGATCTGCGGAGTGAAGTATGGCCTCATTAGCACAGCTGTGAGAGCTGGGTCCAGCAACTGTAAACCCAGGTTTACAGTGCAGCGTGGACGCTCAAGTGCAGGCTGGGAAACACTGAGCCCACAAGCCTGGGTCCCACTGACTTGGGTTTAAAAAGCAGCGTAGACATCCCCTGAATGAATCTGTCAGAAAGTTACATTCCAAGAGCCTCAAAAGCAAAAAGGACAAATTTAACAACAAGGTAGAGGATATTGCACTGGGTGTCTTCTACAGCCACATTACACAGATAGACCCTGGTGGATGTGTCAGAGTAATGAGGAAAAAAAAATCCAAGAGTGGTCCTGTGTCCCAGACTGGCCACAGAGGAGAACCTGGACCAGGTATGATAGGAGACTCCACTGTGTAGTCTTGCCTCTCTAACCTCTCAGTACATTCAGTTTTAGATGCTCTAAGGGAGAGTGAGTGATTTCTGGACAGGTTTTCTGTGCGGGCAACATGTTAACACTATAAAGGGGGTTGAGTCTAGCGGGCTCGTATAGATGGGAGCCCACTTCAATAGCAATGGTGGAAATGCTCTCAGGCCAGCTAAAGCATGGACTCTGACAAAGCTAAAAAAGCAGGTTGCACTCTTGCCCTGTGAAGTGAGTCACCAGCTGAGTGCGAATCATTCCTGCCAGCCAGCAACAGCACGTGCAAGGACCTTTCATGTGGCGCAAAGGAAAATAAGCCTGTTTGTTCATGTTCTTTCTAAGAAACAACACTGGTTGCATGGAGCTCCGGCAAAGATAAGACCAGGTTACACAGGTCATCCATCGTGTAGGTGCACTCAGGCTGCAGAGAGAAGTAAATCAGCAGAGCAGGTTGTGAAAAAACACCAGCAAATCGCCTGGAAATGTCTTTTAGCAGAGTGCAGCCAGACATAAGGAAAGAATTGGGGTGAATGTTTCTTATGGGGGTTAGGATCTGGGTGCATATTTCTTGTAAGGGTGTCTTTCAGACGGCTTCAAAAAGCCTTCCACAATATGTGGATGGGTGTTGCTTTTGGTTAGCACAGAAAAAAAAAGTCAGTTTAATTAAAAAATAAAATCACTGTTCATGATCAAAACAATCCTTCCGATTGATTTTCCCAGAGTCTCAAACCTAGTCTGATTTTGTAATTAAAAAAGACAAAAGCCTGTTTAAAATAGGAAATAAATCATAGTAATTCAAAGCCAAATGGCTTCTAATTTTGCACCTACAGTTTAGCACCAGCAATCTGTTATGTAAATGATTAAGTAATTAACCTGGAAGCTAGACATCAAAATTCTATTCCATTGATGATCATGCAAAATTGGAGGCAGGATGAGGCGTCTACTTGGCCCTCAATGTTTACTGTACTTTGAGCATATCAGTGCATTGCACTTGATGTATAGTACATCAATATCACCTCATATGAAACTGGGTCAATTTTTGTATGCCCTATATGTGTGCAATACAAGTAATCAGATAGATGGTTTACCACCGGATGAAGTAATTAAAATTAGTACTCTGTTCTGAAAGGTGCAGGGTTGACAGCTCAGGACACCGATTTCTTCTATCCTCATACAGAGTGGAAGTGCCAGCTTCCTACATTTCTGCATCAATGTCCATCAACCGTAACCTGAAGCAACCATCGTCAATAGAGAGGGGGTAATTCTGTCTCCACGTCCATTCAGTTCGTGAGGTCTTTGTTGGGATTGTTATTATGAATGCCAATTGTCCTGGTTTCAGAGTAACAGCCGTGTTAGTCTGTATTCACAAAAAGAAAAGGAGTACTTGTGGCACCTTAGAGACTAACCAATTTATTTGAGCATGAGCTTTCGTGAGCTACAGCTCACTTCATCGGATGCAATTGTCCTGGTGTTTTTGTTTTTGTTTTTACTGTACATACCTGTCCACTGGGAACCAGACTGAGATTGCTACCTAATAGCCAACCATCAACTGGTAACAAATATCAATTATTGTCTACAACTTCACATACCTTAAACTATCTGTTCTTCCTTAGGGACACATGGGCAGGTGAGCAAGTTATACTTGTTAATAATGAGGGTGTTGTTGAAGCCCTTAATCCGAGTCCAAGTGGAGCAATCCCTAGCAGCATTTGTCTTCTGACTCAGTCTTTGCTTTGCTAGATGGAAATCAAGTTTTGGACTGAACAGATCTCATTACCATAGAATCATAGGACTGGGAGGGACCTCGAGAGATCACCTAGTCCTGTCCCCTGCATTCATGGCAGGACTAAGTGTTAATTTAGACCATCCCCGACAGGTGTTTTTCTAACCTGTTCTTAAAAACCTCCAATGATGGAGATTCCACAACCTCTATAGGCTCTGTACTCCAGTTACGGCCTAATCAGCAGGGTGTAGAGCAGAAGAATTACTTCTCCTGTTTTGGTTACAATACTCCTAATACCTCCCAGCACAATGTTTGTTGTTTTTGCAACAGTGTTACACTGTTGACTATATTTAGCTTGTGATTAACTGTGACCTCCAGATCCCTTTTCTGCCCCCTTTATGTAACTCCCTTTATAGAGAGAGCACTGTCTATAAAAGACTAGGTTCTCCTGAATCTTCAAAGGGTTCCATGCAGCCCACTAACACAAACATTTCACGGGATCTGACCCAAGCACAGGAAATATAGCATTTTAGTTGTAGAACAAATGACCAGATAACAAGATGTATTCATTTCTATAAGTCTTCTCTGATAATTTGTAACACCAGCATCATGCTAACCTTCAATTTTGTTGAAGCAAATAACCACCATTGGAATTAGCCTGATGATGTCAAGAAGAAGATAAAGAATCTCTACAAAAAGGACAGCTTAAAAAGGCTGCAGGCCTTACAGCAGGATATAAAAATAGTTTGGTCTAGCTGGACCAAGAGAAATAGCATGAACAAGAACACGGCTGTGTAAAAAATATAATCTTGGGTTTTAGCTAAGAATATTTGAGGAATGAAAAAGGTGCAAACTTTTTGGGGGTAAGAGTCATGTGTGTACTGCAGCCAAAAATAAGATTTTAGAATCAGCTTTAACAACAAAAGCCTAAACTGTTCCAGTGGGAGAAAAAAAAAAAAGACTTGTTTTTTCATGCAGACATAATTCAGGGTTTACATTATAGAAGCTAGAGAGGAGAAACTAAAGGAGTACATTATAAAACTGACATCCCATAACAAAAGAACCTTTTAGTAATTTAAGGAGTGCAAGCTTAAAAGCCGGAGGTAGCTTTTTAGAACTTGACTTAAAATGTAAATCTGGAATATGCAGTTAACGATTACACCTGAATACTAATAAGGCATTTCAGTCAAGCTTGCATTAAAAAAAAAAAAAAAAGTTTACTAAATGGATACACTGATCACAGAACTTGACATAGCATTCGATTTTAATGACCTTTGATGCCACAGGCAGCTTTGGTTGTTTATGCTGGAAATCTAAAAGAAACATGGTTTTACATTTACAGGCTGCTTATCTCTTAGTAAATGACAACTTATCAAAAAGCAAATAGACAAACAGAGAAAACTACCTTTGATTATCATTAATGGTCATCTGGCATAAAATGATAAAAGCAGAAAATGTAGGGTTTTTGTTGTTGTAACTTGCACTCTTCTAAGGAAGAAAAAAAAAGGGTGCAATCTCAAAAAAGGCGGGATCCCCTCTTATTGATATTGATATTTATGTAGCATAGAGACTCCAGATCAGTCACCAGGGCTGCATTGTCTATACATTGTACATTGAGTAAAACACAGTCCCTGCACTGAAGAGCTCATCATTTATACCAAGACACAGCAAGATACCAAGATTATACCAAGACACAGCAGGCAGAGGGCAAACAAGCATGGGTGTGGAACAAAACAACAGGAGAAAAGGATAGGTTTGCAAAAATGAGTAGTCACAGGTTAATATTAGCCCAATCATTGCATCACATAGATTAAATTCCCTGTAAGATATGGGCTCATGGTCAAAGATTTTAACCTTACGACCAAATGTTCTAAGACTTTGTTGGTTTAAGACTGAATGGCCTAGAAAAAATAATTTGAATATAACCAGATCATGGTTATAGGCTGTCCACCAGTTCTTGAGAGACTCCCTTTGAGCCCTAAAGAATCTTGGGTTAATGACCCACCTGCATGGGGAAAAGAGACAATTCTGTAGTCAAAGGTTGTCTGATCACATACTTGCTACTAGGGAATTCCCACAAAACACAAAGATTTCAGGAACACTGTAATTGGGAGCTGTATTTCTATGGATTCGAACACAAACCATTTACCAGTATGGCTGCTACAGTTTATAGGATACAAAGTACTTTTGTGGATTTTTAGGGAGTCAGTATTGTCTAGGGGATATCTATCTAATGTTTATATATAGCTCTCAAATCTATGGGTCAAAATCAACTGCAGAGAATTTGGTTTTATGTATTCTGTTGACAATAGACCACTCAAAAAACAACATATGATATCACTACAGTTCCTCACTAGAAGAGTAAAAGTTACTGGGATTTGGACTACTTTTCCCCAAAGCCTAAGTAAGGCTTTCTTTCCTATTAAGACACTTTTCCATATTTTCTTTTTCATTAAAGACATTCTGCACAACACAGTTAAAGTAACAACCACAGCTGGGGTGTGGTTCTAAGTGTACCACTTTTCAACATCATACTCAGGTCATTTGCTCAATCTATCGTGTTTAAGAAAAGAACATTTCTGAAAAGTAGATCTTCATCCCAGTAGAACCTAATTGCTCCTTCATGGGATGGGGAGTTTATCAAAGTCTACGAATTCCTTTAAAAAAAAAAAACAAAAAAAAAAAACACCTCCAGTAGATCCAGTCCCTACTTTAAAAGTGTTCTTCACTTATAAACTAATGGCCGAATAGATTATCAAGAAAGTACCACACACTAGTGACCTGGTGCAGAAATACTTACCCATAAAAATAGTCCACTGACGTCAAAGGGGGTCTTTGTGGGAGTGAGTGCTATTCACACTAGTAGGGATTACAAACTTGAAGGGTTAAATTATGTCATTCTGCAAGCAAAAACATCTCCACCGAAGTCAATGAACTTGTGCTCACTTACACCAAAATTGAATTGGGTTCTAGGTGCATGTGCTACATATCTGCATTAGATATTTCTATAACACCCAACACTGTAGTATCCAACTGTTAAATCATATCTATGAATCCTTTAAAATGTATTGTTCATATATGTAGTAACATTGTGGAAATAGGTTCTTACTACTGATGGTAAAATAAATAAAGTGTGCAAAAAAGCAGGAAGTTTTTAGTTTCGACCTCCCCACCCCCAAAACCAACACCCAATAACTTGTTTTGGCTGGGAAAGTCGCCATGTGATGACCAAATAAAAAGCTGTTTTTTCTGCAAAAATGAAGTGTCTTTATCAAAAATATTAAATTATTGCCTATAGTTTTACGATTTGACTCACAGGCCCACTGTTGCAGTTTCTCTCATGAAGAGCTGTATTTTCTGATGAGAATCCACCCTCCATTAAATGAAGAAATACTTGTAAGAGATCACAGTTCACCCTGGAGTTCTACACACTCCTGACTAGAATTAATTCTCTCCCCAACAAAAAACATGCAAAGAAGTTGAATCATTAAAAACATTTTATAACAAAGCGGAAAGTGGTTTACTCATCAACGCAAAAAGCTGCTGGAAATACTAAACTTATATTCTGATTAAATAGAACTTAAATTTAGCTAATCTGATTTTTTTTTAAAATTGGCAACTAATGTTTGCTGACGAGCTAACCTTACCTGGGAAGATATCGCTTGGGGCGTACTTCAAAGCTGAATTATAAAAAGCCCAGGTAAAGGAAGATTTATAAAAAGACATTTTGAAGTTCCTAAGTTAACTGGAGTAGTGGGAATTATATTGCTATAATAAACACAACAAGTATAAGTTTCAGAGTGGTCTCCCTGACTTCAGTTTTCTGGTCTTTCAATTGTCAACAGCACACCTCCAAACTCCAGTCCTCTCTCCTTCCTCGCACACCCTGATGGTCTGAAGCAGGGGGTTGTGTTAGGTTCCTGACAGGGCCTTGATTGACTACAGCTAATGTGTAGCAACCCTCCCTAGTCTACAGAGAGCCATGCCTTAATTAGCCTAGGGCTTACATATCTCCCCTCTCCCACTGCTCCTTGGCCCTGCTTAATCACAAACCTCACCGCAGAGTGGGCGGGTTCCAGCCCAAGTGGAAGTGGAGCCTGGTTCTAACCCACACCCCCAGCTAAGTAAGCATCCTGCATCTTAGAGCAGTGTTTTTCAAAGTTTGGGTTGTGACCCAATCCTGGGTTGTGGCATGTAAGGCACTGGGTTGCCTTGCTCGGCACCCAGGCACCCTAGCGGCTCTGGTCAGCATTGCTGACCAGGACGTTAAAACTCCCATCGGCGGTGCTGGCCCACCAAGGCAGGCTAGTCCCTACCTGTTCTGACACTGTGCTATGCCCCGGAAGCGGCCAGCAGCAGGGCCGGCTCCTAGGCAGGGTGGGTGGGCCACAGGGCTCTGCACGCTGCCCCTGCCCCAAGCACCGGCTCTGCAGTCCCATTGGCTGGTTCCCAGCCAACGGGAGCTGGGAGGGGCAGTGCCTGTGGGCGAGAGCCACACGGAGCTGCTTGTGCGCCTCTGCCTAGGAGCCGGACCTGCAGCTGGCTGCTTCCGGGGCGCAGCGTGGTCCACAGTGCCAGGACAGGTGGGAAGCCTGCTTCTGCACCCTGGCTGCATCGCTGACGAGGAGCTGCCAGAGGTAAGTCCGGGCCCCAACCCCCTGCCCTCAGCCGCCTGCCACACCACTGTCTTAAAGCACCTCCTATCCTGGGTCATAGGTGTGGACAATAGGGGAGGTTGGGATAAAACCTGGGCAAGACCTGGGTTAACTCTACTGCATAGACATACCCTTGCTAAGTGGCATTCTAGCCCAAAGTTCTCCTGAAGAGGCACCTCACATCTCTACATGAAACTATTGCTCTTCTTGGGGAATCTGACCCCACTGTGGATTTGAACTACTTGGCTAACCTGTACCTGACGTTAGAGAGCCACTATGGCAAAGGATGCTGACAACCCATGAACACACAATCATCCTCACAATGACTCTCCTCAAGTTTAGAACTATATTTAGGCTTAGAACAAGTTCACAAATAAAACATTTGTTAAGCTAGTGGATCTCAAATTAGAACCATTTCCATGGCAACCTCTTCAGTATTCTTTCAGAAAAAACATATTTTGTACATTTTCAAGAAGGAACAAACAATCTGCTATTTGGCATCCAGTGCATTACTTTTGTTTGGTTTTCTTTGCAAAGAACACAAAAAGACATTACTCATTCTCTCCACATATTTTAGAAGCAATCAATGAAGTCATACCAGACCGTGATACACGACCAACAGCAAGGAAACAATACAGTAGGGATTATTAAAGACCAGATTAGTATGTGTGCAGTATGTAGAGGTTTTTAATGGGAATATATGCTCACGTGCAGGTTCAGTTTGGTTACACATGATCGCTGTAGGACCTAAGGACAGCAGAGAGCATATGTATTTATACAATTTTCCCCGCTTCATAGAGCCCTTATTCGTCAATATTTTGATTACTTTTTCTTCCCAAAAAGACATTTTGGCCAGTGCTGTAGAATTTTTGCATTCAAAGAGGCACAAACATAACGCCAACATCGTATGGAACGTTCCTGGCACGAGTCTCAGCCTCAAAGCGTACCCCTTCGGTGTGTGCACGCACAAGTCAGGCATTTGCTCACACATGGCTAGAAAACTACTGTACTGTGTTGCACACACAACGAGCTACATGCACAGTTGGTTAAAATCCACAGGATTCCATTGATTTCTGCCACTCTGAAGAGATGCACATCCCTCAGCACTGGGCCATTTCTGTGGCAGGCAGGCAGGGGTAAGGCCAGAGCCCTGCATGTCCCCAACTCTATTCAGGAAAGGGAGTGCTGGTAGCAGCTGTAGCATAGAATAGTGGCTCCAGCCGATCTGCACAGGGAAAGAGACAAGATTGCCCTTTGTGGCATCTTTCCCATCGCAAACCCTCCTGATCTCACACTGAACCATGCACCTCCTGGTTTTAAATTCCCAAGTGCTCTCTTACCTGTTTCTTTCATTGGGCTATTAAGTGCTCTCATTCCCACTTGGGAAATTCAGCATAGCTCACCTTTTAAAGTGCTTTAACTGCCTAGGCAATATCCGTTATGTCCCGAAGGTGAGTGGTTCTAGAAATGGCCAAACACCGTAAACACAGCGTAACAAGTTGTATTACAAAGAGTGTGAAAAGAGCCTTTTAAGGCCTTGTCTACACTTACCAGGGGTTTGATGCACGGCGACCGATGCATCGGCGGTCGATTTAGTGGGAAGACCCGCTAAATCGACTGCAGATCGCTCTCCCTTTGACTCCTGTACTCTACCTGAGCAAGAGGCACAAGGGGAGTCGATGGGAGAGCGTTTTCAGTCGACATCGCGTAGTGTGGACCCCACTCTAAGTAGATCTAAGTATATCGACTTCAGCTATGTTATTCACGTAGCTGAAGTTGCGTAACTTAGCTCGATCTCCCCCTGTGGTGTAGAGTATTACTCGTGTTACAGTGCCAGAAAGAACAAGCAGGCGAGTCCTTACAAACACATTCAGAGTAAGTGATTATAATTTCACCTACCGTTCATTGATTAAGAACAATCCTGTTCCTGTTGGAATCAAATAACTCGACTTCTATTGAATCATTTGGCACAGAAACATGTCGGACGTGTCCCAAGTGCAGTCAGTGAGTTTGGGGGATAAACATGTTACCTACAATTACTCTCCACTCATTTTTGTAAACTGTCCAGATTTCCAATTGACTGAGTCCCTTTAAACATTGTCACAAGGAAGGTATGTTCCTTCAAGACCTTTAGGTATTTGTCAGTTTTTCATTAATGGTTGTTTTTTCAGGACATTGATATGAAAAGGGTATAAGTTACAATGCATACAGCTATAGACATTTCGTTTCCAATTCTATTTATAAATGCAACATTGCCACCAAGACCGAAACAGGAAAAATAATTACAATATTCATTTCACATTGACAGAAGCGGAAAAGGTCTCGCTAATACAAAAACAGCCACATTTTAGAGTCACTGGAAACTATAGTAGGCCCGCAAAACTTTAAATGTCATTTGTTAGAGATTTCTCACATTCAGAAACCATTATGTCAGTGTTAAGAAAGTGTCCCATCCTATTCCATCCTTTATCAAAAGGGACTCTTTCAATGTGGGAATGTAGTCAGTTTCAAAAAGCAAGTTAAGAGTAATTTCAGGTACTTCATCTGCCTCCAAGTACTCTACCAGTTTTTGTGGTTTTTATGCTCACATGTTCCTATTATTAAAAAATGTTTGTCTTCTACGTCGTGTCAAAGACCCACTGATAAACTAATAACAAAAATATACATATTTTCTCTTTACAGCTGATCTTAAAAATAGTTAATGATCTTAGGTATTACTGAGGAGATCAGGAAATAAAAACATTTTTCAGGCAGAACCATGTTGAAGTCAATGCTCGTCCTTTAACATCATCATCATTTGATGACCTGCACAGCCGCAGAATTAAAGAAATGTCTCAACAAGTATGATCCCACCTTTCACACCTGACTTCAAAGAGCCTAGTTGGGTGAGTCAAAGTTGCTAACTAAGAGCTGCAGAATCAAGCCCTCTATTTCTCCTTGCCCCGGTGGCATACGTTTTTAAAATAAAGAGGGCAGTCGTAGGAATGTGCATTTTTGCAACTGTATGTTTAAGGTGTCAATGCTTGAATCTTTACAGTGGATAACGAGGATAGTGGAGGAGCGTTTAAAATTGTCTGCAGTTATTTACTTTCATTTCATATGATTTGTCGGGTGAATAATGAGTGAATTTAAATGAAAATATTGCCAAGCCTTGCTGAACAACTCACGTGAGTAAAAAGTCCTACGGACTTCAATGTGACTACCTACCAACACGGCTCAAGTGAGCAGGAGTTGTAAAAAGCCATATCACACCATCAGTTTCCAGCAGAAACCTCCATTGACTTTCATGGAGAGTCTCATTTTAAATTGATGGCCCCAAAGGTTTATTAGTCTTATGATTAGTATCTGTTAAAATAATAAAAGTTAGTGCATATCTTCTCTTTCCCATTCCCCCTTTGGCTCTTAACATTTAGTATTCAGTAAAATAAAAAAAATAAAAAATTAAAAAAAGAGAGAAATAAGAAATAATATAATTCCATTTCAACCTATTGGAGGTTGTATTATATCCTCTCCAGAGATAGATTAAGAAATGTAAAGGACTTTTTATTCTTCTCAAATTTTTTTTTTGTAATTGGCAGCTTTGTCTTGATTGAAGGGAGAGTTTAAATTGCCTGTTCTACTACTATTTTTTATACCTTCGTTTCAGAAGCTTTATCATGTAGGAGAAAAATCCTCCCCTTAGTATTAGGGCAACTCATAACAGACGAATGTTCTTTCTACATTTAGAATTTCCGAAAAAATGCGTAAGGCATTCAAATAGTCTTCTAGAATACTGTATAGGGCTGATGCAGAGGTGCTAAGCTGACCCAGCTTCCACTGAGTTCAGTGGGAGTTTGGGTGCTTTGTACCTCCCAGGATCAAAGATTGGGAAGAAGCATTTAGATGAGAACTTTTTAGATACAAGATGATGGGCCAAATCAGATCATGAGGCTAACCCACAAGAGTTAAGTGAGCAGGATTCAGGCAAAGGTATGCACTTGGGCCATTATATAAAATGTTATTGGACTGGTATTGCTCTCTGAACAAACTGTACAGGCCAAAACCTGAAGGGTACATAGGCCGTGGATCAGTTTTTGAAAACATTTGTTTTCGGTTGCGTGTGCCATACAGTTATTAGAGGCTAGTAGAATCCTTTGTCTCTCTCTAAAAAGGATGTGAGGAACATTTGTTGTATAGTTGAAATGGAATGAAGGTCTTAAAAAGAAAGACATTTTGAACAGTGCTACTTTCTATTTATTAGTATTAATCTAACACAGTGGTTCCCAAACTGTGGGTCAGGACCCCAAACTGTGGGTCATGACCCCGTTTTAATGAGGTCACTGGGGCTGCCTTACACTTGCTGGGGCCAAAGCCCGAGCCCCACTGCCCGGGGCCAAAGCCGAAGCCCAAGGGCTTCAGCTGTGGGCAGCGGGGCTCAGGTTACAAGCCCCCTGCCTGGAGCTAACGCCTTTGGGTTTCGGCTTTGCCCTTCCCCTCCACCTGGGGCAGTGGGGCTCGGCCTTTGCCTGCCCCCCCTGGACAGCATGGCTTGGCCGAGCTCAGTCCCCGCTCCTGGGGTCATGTAGTAATTTTTGTTGTCAGAAGGGGGTCGTGGTGCAATGAAGTTTGAGAAACCCTGATCTAACACAAAAAATAAGAAACCAAGAGCTGGCAGAGTCAATGGCACAAATTCTTTGGGATATATTTGATCGCTCTAAACTATGAGTGGTTTGAATTCCAATTTCTTATTTTCCCTTACATGTGTAAAAGGAAAGTTACACATAAGACAAACTAGACCTTACTAATGACATTTCCTGTCACTACCTCACCCATACCATGAGGCAGGAAACTTTTAAAGTAGTTAAAAGAACAGAGCTAACATTAACTTTCAATCACACATTAACAAAACCCTGGCAGCAATCTTTTAGTTCACATTCAAATATGGTTCAACAAGCAAAGCTAATGTTAAATGACTTTTCGAGTACCACTTGTAATAGTGAACAATTATAGACAAAAGCAAATTGCAATTAGCTGGAAATCTTGCTCACAAAGAACAGACAATATGATTACAACAAGAGCAATAGGCAGACAGGTTAGGACTCAGGGAGTACTTTGTCTGTATAGCATTGTACAACAAACCCCATCCCCTCCTTGTAATCTCAGTGAAAAATATGCAGCATACAGAGAGCCAGAAAATTCGGTCAGAAACCAGCACTACAATGTTAAAAACGGCAACTTTATTTTCTGTTAAAACAAAACCCGAACTCCGTAAACTTTTATTAGCAGTTGTTTCAACTAGAGCTGATCAAAAATATTAATTTGTCCAGTTTTTTCAGTGAAAATTCAAAGACTGAACAATTTCATCCTCAAAACATTTTGAGTTGGAAATGCTGCCCCAATGCTTCATGGGAGCTATAATGTAGGTATCTCATGCTTCTCTATACACCAGGCTCCTTTGCTGAATTATATCTTTCTCGATGCACCGCGTTCAACGCTCTTGGGAGAGGGGAGGTTCTACATCATGAGTATCTGTCCATTGTGAGTCATGGAAGATGTAGTCCAGTTGGGAAGCCCTGTCCATAGAGGACAATGGGCATGTGAAACACTGAACTACAACTCCCATGAAGCATTGGGGCAGCATTTCCAAATCAAAATATTTAGGGTTTTTTGGAGGAAACACTTCGGTTTAGGGTATTTGTTTTTTTGACAAAAAAAAAAAAAAAGTTGAAGTTGCCTGTAGAAAGCAGACCCTCTTCCTAAAAACTGTTTCGTCAAAAATTCTATTCGGTCAGAAATTCCCCCCCCCCCCCCCAACAAAAGATTTTTCAACCAGCCCTAGTTTCTACTCACTCCATTCTACAGTATATTCCATTTATACGCAGTTTTGACACATTCAAGACCCTCAGTCTGAAATTATTTACTTAATGCTTAGAATAAGCCAGATAATAAGAATGCCTTTCCCAATTTCCAAAGCAGTATTCCATTTGAAAAGTCCCAGAAGGTTATAATATTAGGCCCCAATCGTACAGGGAGGACCCCTTCCCCCAGAGCCCCACTGACTTTAGTGGGGCTCCACACAAGGACATAACTCTTCTCATGTACATCCATTTGAAGAATTGGGGCCTTCGGGCTTGTCTTCACTGCAGTGTTAGTTTGAGAGATAAACTGATTTTTGCTCCAACCTGACTCTCAGACACACCCACAAATCTTTACCTCATGTTAAATGGCACTTTAAACTCAAGTTAGCTGGTCTGTCAAGGGGACTGGGCTGAAAGTGTTATGCAGCTATAGGCAAAACCTGAGTTAACACAACTCATTACATGCTAATCTAATCCCTTTGCGTTGCTCAGGTGTTTTGCACTGTCACTTGAGCTAGGCTGCCTTAAGCTGAGTATCTCCAGCTAACTATCACAGTGAAGACAAGCCTTTAGTCACCTAAACACCCAGCTTGGGCTCTGAACCTCATGCCTGCTATTGCTTTGCAGAGGTGTTTTTTTAAAAAATAATTATTAGGAATTGAGGATGACAAAAAGAAGAGATGCACCACTTTTATTGAGGCAAACAGGAAAAGATAACCACCAATGCAAGTTATCACAAAAATGATTTTAAGGAGCTATTCAAAAAAAGGTAGGAAAAGACTGCACCTTACCTGTAAGTAAATGTTGAAAGCAAGGTGAATTTCACAGTGAAATTAAGAAATTAATATAGCTATGAATGGCAACTGATATTGACACAATATTCTTAAGTACACTAGTGAACCCTATTAGTACATTTTCACAAAGCTGGAGAAAGGTTCTAATAATCATGGGATACATACATAGGACATGAGCCTTCTTCGTTGATTTGGAAATATACCACATTTTATCTAATGGGATCTCAGAGTGTAGATGGTGCTGTCTCAGGGTTGCAGTTTATCAGCCATGAGGCTATTTTCTAGGGCATATGAATGACATTTTCTGTACAAACAGACATGCGAGGCAATTCTGCACAATAAGAGCCAGAAGTCTTGTGGTTGTTTAACCATAGCTGTGAGCATCCAGGGTATGGTTCTGGCTCAGCTTAATATGCTGTGGCTGAAGTTCATATGAAAAACTAAGCTAAGCTAGCTCTTCACATCTTTATTTCATTGTTTATCAGTTTATACTAGAATTGATGGATTTCCCCCCCCCCTCTTGAAGTGGAAAATATCAACTCCCTTTGTTTGCTGAGAAGTGTGATTTGTTCATACTTAAATAGACTTTTGAAGTATTTTTTAAGGTTATGTTTTTTGAGCAAAAAATAGGCTGGAATTTTCTTTTGACATTTCTAATGGATCATTAATCCTTCACTGCTGACCCTTACTAAAACTTCCATGTGGTGCTGGAAAGCAGAAGTGTCACTTTGATATGCTAACATTCCACTGGAAAGCAAATGGCACTTGTATTTCATAGGTGATATACCTAATACATGGAGATCTCACTGACCTGTGTTTTACTCAGGGTAATAGGTACTTTAGACAACACCTTCATAAATCAGCTCCAAATTCACTTAGGTTAATTTTTATGGGAAGACATACTCCTTTAGCATATCAAGGAGTAACTTGTCATTCACTGAAACATTCATAGAACAATAGAAATGTAGGGCTGGAAGGAACCTCGAGAGGTCATCTAGTTCAGCCCCCTGCACTAAGGCAGCACCAAGTATACCTAGACCATCCCTGACGAGTGTTCTTAAAAACCTCTGATGATGGGGATCCAAAACCTTCCTTGGAAGCCTATTCTAGTACTTAACTATCCTTATAGTTAGAAAGATTTTCCTAACATCTCACATACCTCATTAGTTCAGCTAATCAAGGATTTGCAAACAATATTCTGGCATCTCAATATAGTGTAATACTTCCAGTAGATCAATTTCTTCTATTAAGTTCACTTTTCTCTCCTTAGAACTAATATAAATAATTAAACTGTATAATAATGTTTGGCACTAGGAATAGAGGCAGGGCCTTATTAAACTTTTCATTAACATCTCAGATCAGGATTTTATTTATCTAGGTAAAAAAAAAATTTATTGGAAACAAGTTCTCCTTTTCAAAAGATTTCTTAGCCAAACTAGTTTATATATCATTACCCAAAGAAATACAGAGGATACTTACGCTGCCTATTATGCTATTGTATATCACTAGAAACTCATTACTGCTTATGAAACCATCAATGTTATGAAACGCCACAAATACTGAATATTACAGTAAAAATAGTAAATATAACACTACCACCAGGCTGGTTATGAATAACAACTACAAGTATTTTATGGTTAAGATGACCAAAATTCAAACATGTTGCTCTCTTTAATTCCTTATCTAGTGTGCTCCAAATCTCAGCTGCTGAAGATTCAAAAGACCGTCCACAGAAGATACAAAGAGGAAGTTATCAGACTAACAGACTAGGAGCATAGTTCTAAAAATAATGGGCCAAATCCCACTTTTCTTACTCACACAAATAATCCAACTGAACGAGAGTGCAGGCATAAAGGATGCAATGAGGCTTTCCAAACACTGCCCTATAAGAACCAAGAACTCAAACAAGCCACAATGCAGCATGTTCAGAGAACCAAGCAGACTACTGTAATGCATAAAGAAAGCCATCTAATTGACAGATGTATAAAATGCCCACTCTTTTCAAAATAATTCTGGAGACCCCAGTGGGTGAGTGATATCACCCTAGTTTAGGAAAGGAAATAAGATCATTTGAAATAGCACCTCTTGGATGAATTCTGTACAGTCCATGTACATTTAAAGAAATAATAGACCTGCCCAAGGCAGAGTCTTGTAAGATTTCTTTAGTACCACCATGTTGTTGAGAAATAAATTTGGCAGCTTTACAAACATTTGTACGTTCACATAGACAATTCTGGAAACAGTTCAAAGAGCCCCAGCTAACCCCACTCTTTTTAAATCTACTCAAACATAATACTCCGCTAGATCAATAGAACTGGCTACTCAGATTTATTTATCAAAAACACTAATAATATCATTAGTTGCTTTAATTCAATTACAGTAGAAATAGTGTCCAGATGAGCCCACCTCCTCCATGATTAATAACCCCCCCCCCACATCACAGTCCCTCCAGTCTAACTTTCAAGTCACCCCACATCTCAGTTCTGACCTTCTGCATCTGCTTACCCCAGCCTAGTTCCAATCTCCTCATCTTCCCCTAGCACTGCATAGGCAAGTTGGGTACATGCCTAGGGCCAACCAGTTCGGGGAGGAGGGTAACCTGAGCTTCGGCTGGTCTGGTTCAGGTACTGACGCAGGAGCGAGTGGAGTTACAACCTGATGCCTGGGGTCACAACCCTACTTGTTCAATTTTAGTTCTGCTATCATGATGGAGGGCTAGTGGGGCCAAATCCAAGTGGGCAGCGGGGTGGCCAGCATTGCTCCTTCTCACTATGGGGCCAAGTCCTGCACCAGTACCTAAACTAGACCAGCCACCATAATCCAGGTTCTGGATGGGGAATTGCAATGAGTGTCCATATGGGGAAGCCAGCCAGAAGACGGGTGACAGGGTTTGCCTCATGCTCAATAATGCCCTCTCCCCCAACTAGGCCCATCTTTAACCTCCCCCACTTTTTCCTCACAGCTCTGTATTAGCCCCTCAGAAGCAGACACCCCCTGCTCCTTGCTTCCCCCACCTAGGGTCCCACAGTGAGGACTCACCCTTAGAGTCTTCTGGAGGAGACCAGGAAGGGACATCTCTCCTCACCTTCCATCATTGGGGAGGGGCATAATTAGCCCTCCCCCTTCATCTTCAGGGGATCACTCCCCTACTTCTCACCTGAAGGGAGGTACTATCTTCAGTGGAAAGGCTACTTCCCTCTCCCCCATGATGTGAAGGATAGGCCGAGCTGGAGATAATAATACTGATTTACTGATCCCAGGGAAAACATCTTAAGATTCTCTGACAAGTTTTCATGCTTATGACTAGAGATGGGAACAGGCTGACTGAGAAAAAGCTCACACCCTTTCAGAATAAGTGTCAGCTGAGGTGTGCTGGGTTGGCAATGGAAGAGTTAACAGTGAAGGGGCTGAACAAGTGTTGCCTTTTCTGGGTTGCTTGGCTTTAATTAAGCAATTCCCAGGTTTGCCTCTGTGGGCACCTTCCTCCATCATGTGGATTGTGATCCTCCCAGAGAGAGAGAGAGAGAGAGAGAGGAGAAGAAGAAGAAGAAGAAGAAGAGGAGGAGAAGAAGAAGAAGAGAAGAGAAGAGAAGAAAAGAAACTAAAGTAAGTGAAGCCCTGTAGACAGAAGGGAGGGTTTGTTCTTTTGCCCCTTGGAGAGGAGCTCTGCTGAGAGGAGAGACAGAGCTGAAAAGGCAAGAAAAGTACCAGTCAGGGATAGAGAAGTCCACAAGGACAAATCTCTGCAAAGAAACTGGGTGTGCAGGCCATAAGTAGAGCAAATGCAGCAAACAGTCCCAGCTCCCCTAACAACAGAAAAAAGAGCATTCCCAGGGATAGTGAGAGAACAGCAAGCTGCCCTAGAGACACAGAAAGCAGTAGAGAAGGGAAACATAACCAAAGTGCTGCGAGGGGAAGAAGGAAAATGGAGTCAGTGCTATCAGCAACCCTTTAGCTGTACTGATCTGTTAGCCTGGCCAAACCAGAGATGTGCTCTTGAGTGGCTGTGGCTGTGTCTGTGTCTGATACTGGGACGTGTAGCAGGTGGGTGGAAGAAAGGAAGGGAAAGGGGTTGGGCTGGGGGGTGTCTGTGACAGACAGAGCTATATTTGGAGCTAGGGTCAAAGCTGGGTGGAGGAAGAGTGGGGATTGGAGCTGGTTCAGAATGGAAAAATGGGGGTGAGGACAGAAGGGAAATCACAGCTGGGTCTTGGGGTGGGAGCTAGGAGAAGGGGTGTTCAGAGTAGCTGAAGGTGGCCCTAGGTGGGGTCAGAGCTGTGAGGTTGAGATGAAATTGGCTGGGCTGAGGAAAGAGGTTGGGTGTCTCCGAGCTGAACCAGAGGGAGGGTTAAAAGTTGCGCCAGAACAGGAAGCTGAATGGTGCTAAGTTGGTGGGGTCAGAACTGTTTGGATGTGCAGTGGGAGTCTGGGGGAGGGTGAGATGAGAGGTTTAGAACTGAATGGGGAGGGGGAAGCGGTTTTTGAGATGGGGACTGTCGGAGCCAGGGATGCTATATAGTAGCTGTTGCAGTGCACGGTGTGTGTGTGTGGATTTAGGGGAGGGCTGTTATTTTGTTACATTAGTGGGGGTGGAGGGTGAAGAAACTCTGCCAGCCAAGTTTTTTAAAAAGGAGCATTTTAATTATTTCCTCATCAAAAATTGCTCGGTATCTATATTTCAATTACATAAAAATGTTATCTGAAAAGTGAATGTGCCCAAGACTAAAATCAATGAAGTGTAACAGAGAAATTTAAGTCCTGCTTAAGTGGAAATCTGAACACGCCCCTACCTGGTGAGTCTTTACCAACACCTTCATAACTATTAATTATTCCCCGGTTTTGGACAGGCTGATAGAATTGATATTGGGTTACATATTTTAAATCTGAGTTATTCCTATCTTTGGACAATGTTATAACACAAGCTGATTTCCCCTCAAAGGATACCTCAGTAACTTGAACTGAGAAATATCAAAATAGGATAAACAATATAGGTGACTGTGTGGGAGGGAGGGTAGGGATGGGTGAGGAAGAGGGGGTTCAATTTCATTGTAGCTGGTTGATTTCTTAGAGTGTAAGATGAAAAGCTCGTTGAGAACATCTGTTTCAGAAATAGGCAGTAGAACATGGTCACTATTAACCTTGGGTTATTTGTTGTTCCCTCTGTATTTTATTTTAGTCTACAGGTTTTTAAGTGGGGTCCAACATCAAAATGAGATAAACTAGCTTTCTGTAACACTTCAGCAGGTCCTTTTAAAGAAAATATTTTGTTAGAAATATATTTTCACCTAATAATCTTTCCATATTCTACTATCAGTAGATGCTTTTATAATAGGCAAATGTAGTACTGCAGTAAAGAGCTTCATAACTTGCACCATTTGTCCTTGATTCCTAAGTAGAGTTCAGAAAACAGTGCAACAATCAGATGTTAAATGAACATGCTTTGGTCGTATTCATACTCCCTTTGTATTTGCTTTCTTTGAATATTAGTTGTATTGAGTTTTACTACCAGAAATGGTCATTGAAAGTGAACTTCAGACCTGGATGGGCAAGGATTTGCAAAAACAGAATTTGTTTACAAACACCAGTGTTCACTGGAGACGTTCCTCTGAACTTATCTAATTGGATCAAAGACAATGTGCATTATGTGGGCAATCACAATGAAGCAAAACACTTCTAAATTTCAAATAGTCACTGTTAACCCAGGGAGTTTTCAAAATACAGAATACATGCAAATAATTAACACAGAAAATGGCTCTGCTTATGAATATGTGGAAAGCAGGAAAAGCTAAATTTGTCAAATAAATTATTCATTCTGAATGATTCAGTCAACTGTATCCCTGATGTTAATTTAACCCAGAGCTGCTTTTATTCTGATCTAGGAAAAAGTATGCTATACATATGTCCTCTACAAACACATTAGGGTTTAGAAATGTCACCACTTTGGAGTCATTTCAAGTTTGCTGTCAGTCATTTCTCTTACCAATGGTACAAACGCTATCTCTATACAATATTTCTAAAATGATATCTGTATTTAAAAATGGGTGATTTGAGCAAAAATCTGTCAACCATTTATTCTATTTCAATATTTCCAAGATTGTAATTTTTCGAGAAACCTATATATAAACAAATGATAAAGAATTGTATGCCTATTGACTCTCCAAAATCTACCATCCGGATTTTGTTCAAAGAATTCTACTGCATCATCAACTCAGTGATTAATTGGGGTTGTTGATAATGCAATGGGCTGTGGGTAAATACCTAATGCAATCTTTATTCATTTTCCAAACCTTTTGATATTGTGTGCCATTTAAACCCTATGCTGAAATTGCGGACTTCTAGTCTTGTAAATTCCACTCTGGGTTGGGCTGCCCTTTTATTTGTCTAAAGAAAACAATTTATTTTGCTGCATTTGAAGTTAAGAACTAGGTGAGTTCTAACGTAGCCCCCCCCCCCCGTCTTCATAAACAATTCGCACATAATTTGTAAATATTTTTGTATCCATGTGTATCCAGATACAAATTAATCACTGAGGTCTTTCATTGTAGTAAATCACATTTCATCGATCTATATATAACTTGATTTTGTAAATTTAGAGAGCTGTCGGCCACATGCCAATCAATTATAATATCTAAGTGCAGAATTCACTGTTTTGCAAATACAGTAGATAGATTCCAGCACGCTAATGTCGGCATTACACAAGCTTCTAGTTGCCTTGATATCTTAGCACTAAACTATGATGAAGCAGAAAAGGGTTTCTTTTTTGTTTTTTGTCTTAAAAATTCCTTTGTCTCCTTGGGTTTCAGAATGTTCCTGAAAAGATCATTTTCCTAGTTTGTTGCTTTGACCATATCAGACCCCTCTTTGCCTCCCTCCATTGTCTTCACCTTCTCTATCTCTATCAAAGATATCTATCTCTATTAAACTACTTGTCCACATTTCCAAGGCCCTTCATGACCCATCCTTGCCCGATCACCTCTCATTCACTATTCAGAGGTCATCTCCGGCCTCTGATTGGCCCATGTTTCCAGCCTCCATTGCCCACTTGTCAAATTTACAAACATGCACCTTTGTGCTTTCTCCCGTGCTGCCCCTCACACTTCGGAGAACCTCCCCATAAACATTCACTACCTCATCGCCCTCCTTTAAATCCCTCATCCACAGTGATGCTATAAAACTTGGCAACAGGCCACTGACTATCATGCTGACTACCAGTGTCTCATTGCTTCCTTGTACTCCCCTGTCTGTCTGCCTGTATCTGTCTGTCGTCTCTTGCCTTAGATTGGAAGCTCTCTGTTCTGTGTTTCTCCTCTGGCACTGTGCAAAGACAAGCCTTGCAGGTGTTTCCCCCAAGCTATGGACTCTACACCACACACCCTGTCTCACTTGACCGCAGTCTGGGAGGCAGCCAGCTTTTATTATGTAAAAGAAAACCACTCCGGTGTAAAATCCACTGAAGTAGAGGAAGTAGGAGTGGGGAAAATTACATTGGGTGGCATTGTATTTTAGGCTGTCTTTCTTTGAAAGCTGCCTCCCAGTGTTGCACTGGTTGAAGACAATGAATTAGTGTTTTCACATTGAATCCAAATATTTGTGGGATGATACCCAGTTTGTATAGCTAATCTCCAGTGATTCACCACATCAGGCCCTTCTGTCACCAAGCTCTTCCACAATTAGAATCATAGAATAGAATCACAGGACTGGAAGGGACCTTGAGAGGTCATCTAGTCCAGTCCCCTTGCACTCATGGCAGGGCTAAGTATGATCTATTCTAGAATGTGTGATTAGCAGCTCTGACATGAGGGGTTTTTAAGCATGAGTTCTGTGTGCACGAGCCCCCCTAGAGTTTGCATTTGTTTATTTTAAGATTTCTGTAAGAAAAAGCTAACAGCTAGAAGTGACACAGATCTTTAGATGGTTGCCCAGTCATAATATTTAGCACTTCTATACTATGTTAGCTCTTCAAAATCACTGTACAAACAGTAAACAATTCAGCTTTTGAATGACTAGGAGTTGACAAAACAGAGCTAATCCCTGTTGTGTAGTCTGCCCCTCTGAACAAAAAGACTTCACTGAAAATCAGCATCTTAAAAGAACCATTAAGTATCTTTCAAAAGAACAGTCCAACCACGGCTGCTGTAGTGACACCCTTGTTACATCAGGTCTGGTGTTTAAGGCTTGGGTAGAATCAAGGAAAGCTTCCTGTTTTGTTATCATATGTAAATCAAGCAGACCTTGCTTATTTTTTCCCCTTTAAAGTGCTCAGAGTTGAGGGAAGGAAAGTAAATGAGATTCTGCTTATACCAGGTGTAGAAAAAGCAGAAGGGACCAAAATCTATTCTTGTGCAAAAATCTCTTCTCCCTGAAGTCAATAAGACTACACAGGTGTAACTGTCAGCAGGAATTGTCCTGTGTTCTCATTCCCTTCTCGAATCACACACATTCCATGCTTACCCACCATTTCCCACTTGGGAAAGAAGTTAGTTTGAGTTGGGGCAGAAAAGTGAGGACTAACTTCAGGTTTATTTAGCTTAAAGTTTTTGGAGTGAATCTCAAAAGAAATCAAATGTGAGGTATTTTTTATCATGGATTGAGCTGCTAGAGAACCAGCAAATGGACAGAACCTGCCTTTAGACTATTCAGCCAGACTTTCTATCATAGCCTGCTAAGAAGTGGATTTAAAATCCTTGAGGGCATAGGCGCTGACTTCTGCTCCCATCGGTGGGTGCTCGATCCCCTTCCGCCCCCGTTCCTGCCCCGACTCCACCCTTTCCATGAGGCCCCATCCCTGCCCCTATTCCGACTCCTTCCCCAAATCCCCACCCTGGCCCCACCTCTTCCCCAAGCAGGCCACATTCCCGCTTCTCCCCACCCCCCTCCCGGAGCAGCTAAACAGCTGTTTAGTGGTGGCCGGGCGGGAAGCGCTGGGAGGCTAGGCAGAGGAGCGGGGACCCAGCGCGCTCAGGGTAGGAGGTGGAGGAGGAGGAGGAGGAGGAGGTGGGCGCGGGGGAGGGGGAGGGGAGTTGGCTGCCGGTGGGTGCAGAGCACTCACTAATTTTTCCCCATGGATGCTCGCAGCCCCAGAGCACCCATGGAGTTGGCGCCTATGCTTGAGGCGGGGGGGGGGGCGGGGGAAGAAACCTACAACATTGTATGTTGAGCTTCCTCCAGTGCTTTTGCAACCCCTTAAAACTACAAAGATGCCTTGGCCTATGGAACTAGGCTGAGCATAAAGAACTGAGTTGCCCTGTGCATCCCAGTTCAGAAAAAATACATCAAAGGAAAACACTGGATGTCTTTGATTTTTAGTACAGTTCAATACAGTATTGAACACAGCACATCATAAATCTGAAGCCCCTCGATGGAAGGTTCTGTAAATGTTAAAGGACTGGTATTCAGAATGGGATGTTTTGCTTTTCCTACAAATGTGTGGGAATTCGATCCTTAAAGGCGGGGGGCAATAGTTTTGGCTGGAGCTGAATAGACTGTGTGCAGTTTCTGTGCAAGCTTCCCACCCACCGCTCTGGTACTGCCTCTTCTCCCCCATCACCCCCTTGCCCTGCCCCCCACAGGCACTCACCAGTTGTCCAGAAACGGGACCCAGCACACATAGAAGATGATGGTGATGGGCGCTAGGACCCAGGACACAGCGTCCTGGTCTGGAGCTGCCTGCCAGCCTCAGCAGAGGAGAGGGACAGAGGGAACTTCTTCCCTCCCCGACAGCTAAGCAGAACTCTGGAGAAATTGGGGGTGGGCGGGGGAGCGGGGGGCAATGCCTGCTCAAACTACACCCATGGCTGGCAAGGGTTCCTGTGGTAACCAGATTTTTAGTGTCTGGTCACCAGTGTTAACTGGATACCTGGCACTATGTTCCTGCAGCACAGGGAGATGCAGATGGGAGGGAGCGGAAGCAGCTGGCTGCTGGCCCAGCTGAGCTCCTTCCAAGCCACAGGGGGCTGCTTTGCCTTTCCTGCTGGCAGGAACGCTCCAGCAGGGCTGCGTGAGCAAACTCGTTCCCCCCTTTCTCCTCGCCCCCTGCCTGACCAGTAGGGCCTAAAAAATAGGAGGGCCTAAGGCTATAGCCTTATTAGCCTGATGGTTAATCCAGCCCTGGGTCCATGACTAGGGTTTCTAGGTGCTATGGTAATAGAAATGAGAAAATAAGTATGAGGGGTTTTGTTTTGTTTTAACGGGTGACATTTCTGGGGAACAGCTTATCATAAGAGGATCTTTTCTTTCAGTCTGATCACAGTCAGGATTATGGTCCGCCTCATGTCCTCTGGAGTGCCACAACTCGATCCCTGCTGCTGAGTATGCTAAATTGTTGTCCTTCTAGCTACAGTTGTCTTAGAGTATCACAAAGGCTCAGTCAGTCACTGAGGTAGCCAGATTTCAACCCTATTATGGGTTTTGTAAATTAGGGCAAGGACTTTTGAATTCTGTTCTAGGATGAATGTGGAGTAACGTGTTCATGCTGGCCTTTTTATTTATGTGGGGAGCGGGAGTGCAGCTGCCTGATGTTGTGTTTCCCCCACAGAAGCAGCAAGTTGCAATAGTTGAATCTAGAGTGAAACTGTGATTAGGCTCTTGGCCAAAATGACATAGTACTGTTTCCTAGCCAAGGAGATAGGGAAGAAGGCATTTGTTATCACGGTGACGTAATGTGTCACATAATGGAGCAGTGAGGAGTCCACCATGACACCAAGGGTTTACACCACTTTGACTTTCTTTGGTCGGATGTCTTTTATTTTTGGCAAGGTTAGAGTATTGGCAAGGTTTCCATAGCGTTTCTTGCTATATTGTGTCCATCTTTTCTAGATAGATTTCGAGCTCATTAGTATCCATCCATCTGCTATTCCCTTCTTACCTTTGGGATATCTTGGTGGAGAAGATTATGTTGATGTGAGTGTTATTTCCACACTGGTGGCACGTGAGTCCATGGCTTTCTATCTCTTTGAGCTGCCTTACATTGACTTTAAAGAGGTGAGTGTAGAATAGTGAGCCTTGAGAGCATGGTGGAGCACAAACTGTAATTTCTTTTCCATAAAATGTTATGATATTTCAATTTGGTTTTGTCCCAAATCAGGATGAAAAGTTGAAATATTAAAATCTTTCTGAGAACGAAATATTCTGAAAATCTTTAATTTGGAAGTGATGAAATGTTTTATTTTGACATTTTTGATCAAAGTGAAACACTTTGATATTCCTAAACTGAAATATTTTTTTGAACTGACCTGAAAAACTAAATTTCAAGTCAGTTCAAGATTAAACTGCATTTTCTGGTGGAAATGTATTGTTTCATGGAGGTTGTAGTTTTTCGTCTGGTCTTCCCATTCTCTCCTATGGGCTGGCATCCCTGGCCAGACTACATCTCCCATGATACACCATGGTGCTCAATCAGAGGGAAGATTATATTATATCATGGGAAATGATAGTTTGGCTTGAGAGGGAAGACCTATAGGGGAAGAGATGATCTCAGGTACCTCAAATTATAACTCTCATGAGTTAGTGCACCAAAATAAGGAAATGCAGCTTAATGTCAAACTGACTCAGACAAAAAAATTCAGGTCAGCTCAGCAAACTGAAATATTTCATTCAGGTTGCACCAACCCAAAATAATATACTTTGCTTAGGTTTTCCCCAATGGGAAAACCAAAAGGGTCTTGAAAATCTTGATTTTTGTGCAAACTGTTTTTTCCAATAAAAATTCATTTGAAAGGGAAATTTCTGCCCATCTATAATTGTGAGACTTCATGTAATAATGGTCCGTATGACATAGAGCTGCCCTTTACAGATTTTACTAGAAAGTTCTCTGGGCTTAGATTAGCCACTGTTGTTTATATTCTCTAATTCTCCGGTCTCCTTCCTTGTATCTTCAACTCATTTTGACTGAAAAGACTTTTGCAAAAGATTCATTCTCCAAGCATGGTTAGGTTTAGCCTCAGCTTGAATTGTTTTCTACCGCTGCTTCCCAGCTCATCTTAAATTGATATAAATCACTAACAGTGTCAGTCTTTTCACTTGCAACTGTCCTTCTTGAGCTCACTGACTTTAACTTAAACGATGTACTTGGCTGGTCTTAAGTTCCAAGAACAACCTATTGGAAAAAAGTTCTCTGCCTATTAACACATTTTATTGGGCCTTTGCAATATGTAAGCACACAAGACAACTGGGGAAGGGAAAGAGGAAAGGACCTTCAAGTGTGCCCAAAGTTCTTAGCAGAGCTGTCCAAAGGACGACCATTTTTTTTTCATGGCAACTTTCGAGGCTTCAGAATTTGTTTTTGTTACATGCTGGGACAAAACCGAGACCTTTCAAATACTTTCATGAGATGCAATTGTCAAAATATCCATTTTTCAGATCAAAACCTGAGCTTTTTCAATGTCTGTATCTGTGTCTCTAGCTTGGTGATCAGGGCACTGGCTATGGGGAAGACACAGCCTCCAGTCCCTGCTCTCTCTGAGTTAGAACAGAGCTTTGAATCCCATACCACTCTGTATCAGGTAGAGCAGGGAGTTTCATATGGGTCTGCCACCTCCAAAACCAATGCCCTAACCAATTGGGCTTCCGAGTGTGCATACCTCTCTCTCAAAAAAAAAATAGCTCCCTAATGAAAACTTAATTGAAACAGATGCTCCTCTGCAAAACTATATGGCTTTTACACAATAACATATTTTGAAGAAATTTCATCAAAACTTTTCTAACCAGCTCTGATTCTTAGTGGTTACGTGATAACTCGTCACTCTTTTTAATGTTACAACTAAGAGAAATATGAATACTCTGAATTCTTGCACTGCGCAATGCTTTAAGAGCCACAAAACTTAAAGGATGCTTTGATACTTTTGGAAGTGCTGCAACATCTTGGGATTCTATCCTGTGGTCAGGAAGACGAGTTGCTAACTTGACAGGGTGATGGTTCAGAATCTGACATCAGGAGTGATGTCAGTGGAGTTACAGCAGTGTAAATACAGTTAAGTGAGATCACATTAGGCTCAATAGTTTTTGTGGGTGGTTTTTTAAATATGGTTCTCTTCCTTTCAGTTGAACATCTGGGACCTTGCCCTATGCTATTATGAAATTAGTAATCAACGTTGCATAAAAATAAGTCTTGCTATTCATAACATCAGATGTAATAAGTTCTCCACGCTGTGTCTCTGTAAATCCTCAAGTGTCCTTATTTCTTCCTAGACAGCCTATCACTGGGACAAACGTCACTGCTCGCATATAAGTGGTGGTCTTTACATAGCAAGTGGGCTACTGCTGAATGACCAAATGTGTGCTGGCCTCCAGGAGCTGAGAATGGTGTCTCTGCAACATGACCTTGGTGCCGCCTACCATAAGAAACAAGCTTCACCAAAATAGCAGAATAGATGACCCTGCCATTAGGCTGGACCTTGGTGTGAAACTTCTAGTCAAATGATAGAATGAAAGTCTTACTCAATTGTAATAAAATTTCCCCATTTGGATACCTGTGTGTGTTGTGCTGGCTGGGATATTAGTTGAGTGGAAAGGTAGGTGGAGGCCAGGAGAGGTATCCAAACTTTTGGCTAATCTGGATGATTGGGTAGTTCATTTCTGTAATCCTTCAAGTCACTTGACTTTCTTGTACTTCAGCTAATGCAGCTTTTAAATCTAGAGGGCAGGGCAATGTTGAAAGAGCTAGTATAAAAATGTACAGAAAAGCAATTGAGAGCCGCACAGATTTAGCTAAAATCTGACTCTTACATGGATCTCTATATCATATTTTTTCCACAAGTACAGTTGAGACAGGAAAGGTATTTCCCTTATGTCTGAGGTAAAGGTTAGCATGACACTAACAACTGATATGTGTATAGACTATAAATCAGTGAGATTTGAGAGCACACGGCACTTGACAGAAGGTGGTTGGCATGTTGCAGGATTGTGTCAGAGAGAGACAATGAGAGAGGATATTGAGTATTACTGTAATGGATGGAACAAGATGTATTTTCTGTGTTTGGAATGAGCAGAGCGCTTCTAAAAGGTGTAATGAAACAGAGATGCTTTGGGTCTCCCTAATCTCATTCCCCAAAAGACTTTCTCCACCTTTCATCTCGCACCTCTGTTATCATACCCAGCCATTTCTAGTTTAATCTTTCTAATCTGACCACCTCGTTTCCTTTCAAGGAGGACACGCTCCAGGCTCTGGTGACGTTAATGGAGATTTTTCCACTGACTTCAATGGGTCCAGGATTTCACTGAACATGTGCATGAGATAGGAGTACATATTTTAGCGACAACTAGAGCTAGGTGAATATGGCAATAAAGTAAAATAAATAGCAGGTATTTTTATAGAAGAAAACCAAACTCTTTAACTCTTTGTTGGGATTTGTGGCCTCCCTCCCCCATTTAATTTCTGTCTTTACAAATGCTCAGGTGAGCAAGGTTTTATTTGAAAGGCTGTTCAAGGAAATAGATAGTTTGACAAATCTATTCTATTTGTCAAACTTTTCAAACAGCAAGAGGGATCCCTCCTGTTCATGCATTTCAGGTTGCCCAGTCAGGGAACAGGAACAATACCATTTGATGTAGGTGACAGTACAGAAAATGAATAACAAATGCTCATAGTGACCTATGCATAGACACTAGCATAAGTTTGGGGGCGCGGGGGAAGTGTTCATGGAATGATTGTGAATCTTGAGCAAATTAGTAAAAATCACAACCTGTTTGTGAATGGGGCGAAAAGGGCTAATTTAGCCCAATAAATATTCCTAGTATGTAATTCAGCCAGTGCAAGTGAAAAAGACGCCCTCTTCAAGTCAATACAACTGTCAGCACTGAAAAAGAGATCAATGCAAAAGTGCAACTAACTGCTTTTGAAATGATGAAAATGTGCTCTTTGGGTATAAACATTAAAATGGCACATTTTGAGCAATCTATTTCTAACTTAAGGTTACTGTGTGGTATCTACTTTTTTTCATCCTTCCAACCCATAAATCCTCTCCAAGATTTTCATCTAATGGCCTAGTAAGTTCTATATTGCTTTCACTGCTTATTAGCAAAAGACTTGCAATAGGATGTCGTCACAGGTTCCCTTACCCCCATTAAAACACAGGCATTCCCTGAAGCTCACTTTCTGCTTTTCTTGCTCTGAATTTCAGCCATCACTCAGGGTTATGTTATTAACTTAATTACATTAGATCCTTCTGGTCGTTGAAAGAGAGGCCATTCTAGGACGCTTCTTGTAGCTACCTTGTGTCACTTAGTTGATGCCAGGCTCACCACAGGTCTAGGTTAGTTGTGTTATAGATAACTAATTGAGACAGCAGCCCCAGTTTAATAATGTATTGTTTTGAGAACAGTGCTGAAGCATGCTGGACTAGTTGTATCTCTTTATTTATTTAATTAGTTCTGAAATGATTTCTTGAAATACTCTCCCCCCCCACCCCCTTCCCTAAAGTGTACGTTAGGGAAAATTTCATTCCAGACAGACAATCATGGAATAGCAGCAAAGTCTCTTGGAACAAGAAGTCTAGGTAGCCCTGTCTCCTACTATTAAATTCTGGGTGAAATATACCCTGTCAGCTGCTGAGATTAATAGTTCTATTTTCGACTTCTCTGTATTTAAGAAGCTCCTATTACTAAGATAAATTGTGAAGAATTTAAACTTCTCAAGGCCTTTTTCTATATTCTTACCTGTATATATGATGCTGAAGTTTGTTCTAGCATCCTATGTACCAAGGAAAAGATTACCCATCAAAGCCGCTTGGAACACACTGGTGGCGGTTTTACTCAATATTTAGAAAATAAACATGAGACGTTTACCATGAGTCAGACATTAGGTTCATCTCACTAAATTTTTATTTAGAAGTATGATTTCTAAATTGGCAAATCTATTTCTTACATCAAAAATTGTTCCCTACAGGTCTATTCGCTTTCACTTCACTTGCCTTTAAATTTGAGGAGAGAAGAATTTCTCAGTGGAAAATATTGAGTTAGGAACAGGGAAATGTAAGGGCTTTTTTGGACAGGGCGGTAGTTTTTCCCAAAAGTCTTGGGGAACCAGATTAAATAGATATATAATAAATATTCTGCTACTGTAATATGGTTATAGCAACATGTTTGTTAATTTATTATTTAAGCTAATTTATATTGTACAGATGTAGCACACCAGCAAAATGTGTTTCCTGTCCACTTTGAATGACAGATCCACTAAAGGAAAATGCCCAGTTATCTCTGTTCGCTGAGGAGTTTTCTCTTTAGGTCAGATCTGTACTAAGGTGCTGAAGATCACAGATTCCCATCCTTCTGATGACCCATGCAAGAGGGAGGGTCTTACATTAAGATCCCAATCTAATATTTTGAATTCTTCTGCTTGGTACAAGCTTTTGGCTGGCAGAACTATGCTGATTTCAGTGGAGTCACATAAGTAGAGAATTTAGCTCATTATATTTTGAGGGAAAGAAGCATGTGGCATCGAGGCAAGGTCACTTTTTGGAGGGCTTTTTGTTTTGAAAGACTACCCAAAATATAGAATATCGGATATAATTCAACTGATAACTACCACTGGCTATTAGTGAAACCAGAGGGCACAGCCAAATAAAATGTTATATTCAGTAATCTGTGCAATGTCATTAGAACTTGACCCTGAAGACAGTAGGGAGTTTGTAGGCACAGAATTGCAGGGCTGGGCCCTAATAGAACCAAAGGGTTAAAGCTTCAAGTGCAAATTGAGTCTTTAAGAATTAACTTCTACCATACTGAATTCTACTGTCACGACAAGGCTCTTTACTATCCACTCTACTTCTTTATATGACCCATCTGTGCTAGTGCTCCCAACTATATGAGGTCTATTACAATTCTAGTGTGAGAAACCCTTCAGCATTCAATTCTCAGCTTCTGAAGATGCTGCTCTAAAGAGGTAATATATTTGCAAATGTCTGCACTGATTATTAGCACTGTGTTAATCACCTTCTGGCTAATGTTGTCATATCATTTGCTTCCTTCTAGTATCTGTCACAGCCTTCACTTGGCTTTACAGGGCCTAATCCTGTACCAAGTTTGAATGGTTGGTACTGCCCTGGCATGAAGGGTGAGAAGAATCTCTCTCTTCTCCTTCCCCGCGCCCCTCGTCTCAACTGCAGATCATGGAAAAGGAAGTGGAGGGGCTTTTAGTTACTTGCAAATTTCCAGGTCCTTCCCACTCCAAACGTCCCCTGCAGTAAGCTACTTGGAGCTCACTATGAACAGGGCACACGGACCCTGAATTTGAGCACCATGAATCCTCTGCTCCCTGTGCCTAGCTGCTCTGTTGACACTCCGCAGTGGAGGTGAAATTCCTTTTGATTTGCGCTTGCAATTCCTTTTGTGGGTACCTAACTGCAGGCACAATTTCTGAGAGTGTACATAGCTACAAAGTCTGGTGTCTTCATTGGGAATTTCAGTGGGCTTTGGATAGGCCTGTGAGAAACCCAGCCTCGGTGTGACTTTTGAACATAACCCTTGATGTATATGGGAGACTGTCTTGGAGGAAGCTGGTTTCCTCACTCTGTAATGTTTTCAGCATGAAGAAGGCCCAAATGCTGAGGAAATCATATTTACTTAGCTAAGATTACATCTACTCTGCAGCTGTGTGCATGCTTCCCGGAGCTGGTAGACAGACACGCACTGGCTTTGCTTGAGCTAGCTTGCTAAAAATAGCAGTGTAACCAGGGGCAGCATGGGCAGTGGCTTGGGCTACCCACCTGAGTACATACCTAGGGGGTCTGTGTGGGTCTCTACTCTGGCAGCTAGCCAGGGGGGAAAAAAAAGGACGCTTTTAATGGTGACCACAGTAGATGCAACGTTTTGTGAAAATTCATTTGGCGACTGCAGACTTCCTGGTTATTCTTTCAGTTACTTGGACACCATGTCTGAGCGAATGCAACAGAAGAGGAATTGTATATTCAACATGTGGGAGATGGTTCCAGTATTTTTGTGGCATGTGACTTTCACGCCTGCTGAAGGAAAAGCCATGTTATATACCCATTCTTCCGTTCTCTCATGCTGCCTAGGCTGTGCCATGCTAGAAGACCGCTATGACAATCAGCATTGTGTGTCTCAACCAAAAATTTGGATTTGGGATCCCTGTATGCTACACGAATTTTCCTTCCTGTTCTATCACTTTCTATACATTATTTCTCATTTGTTTCTGTCGCTACCCACGGTATGCTAGGAACAGCGTGCAAAGAAGACCTAGTTCTGGTAGATCACAAGATGTGACCATCTCTATTGCTTTGTTTTATTTATTGAGAAATTAACCTCTTGATGAAAATTAAAGAGGACTTGACAAGGGGCACCGCGCAGGAGTTATGAGCTTTAACCTTTGCATGATTTTTTAGGAAAACCATAATCTATCATATACCAATGTTTCAGAATATCTATTGTGACTCCAGTCTTCCAGCACAAGAATAAATGTAGTTCAGATGTTAGCACAATAATCCAAGCCTGAGACCACCCTCTGCAAGCTGCTGAGTGCATTGAACTCCTAATCAGTTCAGTGGACGTGGAGGGCCTTTGGCACTTAACAGGAGGTCCTCTGCACCTTGCAGGATCAGCCCCCTGTTGATAGTACCAAATTCCCAAATTGTTACTTGCCACTAACGCAGGCCACTGGTGGGCGAAAGTGTAGCGTAGACAGAACTGTGGTGTTTTTTTACCATCTTGACTAATCCCGCTTGGTGTTTAACAAATACCTGAGCTCTGTGTGTGTTCCAGCCTCCGCCATTGCTACCATCAGTGGAATTGCACTGGTAGTGAATTATACCAGTGAAATTTGTGAGTGTAGATAGACCCCCAAGCGTACAAAAGAAAATGGATTACTCAAAAAGCACTGTCCAGGAGCTAGAACTAAAGTGAGACAGCCCTCCAGAATGTTTTACCAGATGCTTAAATCTAGCCTTGGTTCTGTTTCCAGGTTGGTTGGTTGAACACAGACCATGTGCCTGAGTTTTGTAGAAATCTTTTTCGCAGAAGAGCTCTTGCGTTGCAGGCAGACAATTTTTCAGGATGATTGCTGCTGCCCAGCTCCTGTGTGGATATCCAGACAATTGGGAGAGCCACTTCTAAATCTCCTTAATGATAGAATTTAGCCCCAAGTATTAGGCTTGGAAGAGGAAAATGGCTTTTAGCTGGAATTGTGAGAAAAGTGTCTCTAATATATAAGAGAAATCTACTTCCTCTATAAATCTCTAATCTATTTTCTCTAAATACTATACAGGACCAATTTGCAGACTAGGAATGTGCATGTGATTGTAAACACACACATGCATAGCACTGAAAATGTACAAGTCGCACATTTCAAGAAGTGCCTGCCTGAATGTGCACTCAAATCCCTGACTGCATTTGCCAAATTGTGCATGCAAAACTAGCATGAAAGTCCTTATATTTTGCATATGTGCATTTCAGTGGGTTGATGGCCCTCAACATTGACATTCTACCAGATGCGAACTGAAAACCAGGTGTATAACAGGAACGCTAAAATGACCTTAACAGTAACATTGTTGGATGTGGTAGAATGATACCAAATGAATTTTCACCTGCAGTAGATCAAGGTCTGGTTTACATTTTCAGGCTTGATCCCTTCTGTTTATTTTAATGTTTTTTTTCCGTGTCCTTAAATAATTCCTTTCATCTCTGTTATTTCTGATACTTCCCCAGGCTACAAGGGGAACTGTCTCTTTTTGTTAGGATATTTTCAAACTGTAGTAATAATCCAATGAAGCCCTGAATAATAATTTGCTGTTCATGTTGTCAACTGACAATGACTATTTCATGCCAGGATGAACATGGGTTCTGAATCTTTAAGACCATGTAGTATCAAACTTCAAATTAAGAAATTAAATGTGTTGAAATGACATGGAAGAAAGCTCTGATTAATAGCTATTAGCATTAAACTTGGCATTTTATTTAAAAGACATGGCACATGCTTAATGTGCTGCATTTTCCTCGAAGCATTTCTCTGATTATTTTTAGAGAGAGTTTCTGAGTGGTGCTAAACAGAACTATCCAGGTGTTCATATTGTCTCATATTGTCTGTGTGAGAAACATCTCTTCTCATGCTAAATTGGTGTCCTACTACTTCCAGTCATAATTACTTATGGGGTGTTTTGCATCAGTGATTCTGGTTCCATGTGAAGTTTTGCGTCAAGTTTAAACACAATTTATAATGCACCAGTTGTATCAGGTTGTATGTGACTGAGGTTTTGTTTTATAAAAAGCCAGTTTTCAAGCCTTTTTGCTAACAAAGGACTAGACAGGACAAATCATATCAGTACAGTGGAATGGGTGGGACGTAACTGCAGGGAACGGGAAGTAATTGCTTCTGAGTAACAGCTCAGCTGCACTGACCAATGCATTGAGTGGGCAGAGCCAAGTCTCCACCTGCTTTTGCTCACCATTCATCAAGCAGATGTTTCTTTTCCAGGGGGTTTTCTCTTGGAGAGGTCGATCTACAGAAGCGAAGGGTTCTAATATACTTTAGAATGTAATGTCATTGGATCTTATACTAAATTTTGAAAAGGTTCTATTTTGAACCAGATCTTTAAGCCATGATTTGAGGACTTCAGTAACTCAGCCAGAGATTAGGGGTCTATTACAGAAGTGGGTGGGTGAGATTCTGCGGCCTGCAATGTGCAGGAGGTCAGACTAGATGATCACAATGGTCCCTTCAAACCTTAAAGTCCACAGGCACGGGAAGTAGGGATGCGGGGGGTGCTGCAGCACCCCCAGGTTTTATGCAGAACCTCTGGCCCTGCTCCCCAGCCACTGGCTCTGCGCATAAAACCTGGGGGTGTTTGCTGTGCCTATGCCCTGTCCCTGGCCCTCCGTCCGCACTCCGCTCCCCAACCCCTCATGTCACTTGGGCTCGGGTCCCGGCCACCAGCCCCACCCCCACTGCCAGGCCTCTGCTTCTGGGGCACCGGCCCCGCTCTCTGCCTGCCAGCTCCTGCCTGGGGCTGCACACCCAGCCCCACGCCCACCCCCAGCTGTGACCTTGGCCCCCTTATCCCTTGTCCTGGAGACACAGCTCTGTTCCCAGCCCTCAGGGGTAAGGGGGCTGGCTTTCAGTGCCCCCACTACTAAAAATGTTCCAGTGCCACTGTTTAAAGTCTGAGTGTTTAAAAACACACATTATACTAGTAAAGAGGGAGAGTTTTCAAGACCTTGGGAATTGGGAGGCAAGTCACCACCTCTGTGTGCTGAGTGGAACTGCATTTATTTATTTAATGTGGACTTCTGTAGCAGTCTCACTGAATTCCTCCCCATACGGCAGCATTCTTTGGAGCTATCTGGTGCCTGCCTGGCTCGGAAGGTATTAGAAACTAGTGTTTCTGTTGAATCAGGGTCATCGTTATTTAAAACAAATTATGTTAGAAATGGCATCTACTTGGAATCTTCTGTAAACCTATCTTCAAATCTTGTTCCATTTGCCTTTTCTCACTGTACTTTGACACATTAATAAAACTATTTACAGGTAATCAGTATCCAGGATAGGTAACGTGGAGGGATCCTTATGAATTTGTTAGCAATCCTGAGTTACATGCACAGCAAATTATAGCTGGAGTCACATAACTGGGTTTAATTCCCCTCCACCTTCCAGGAAGTGCTGTTGTTAGCATGCCCTGATTCTGATACGGAAAAGAATTTTATGCTAACCAGCGCTTACATGCTCTATTGCTAACTTGTACCGTAGCATCTTCCTAAGGAGCTTGCATTGAGCTTACTGCTCGTTGGGGGACCCCTGCACCCAGGCAGAGTTCACTGCAGGATTGGGACCTTAGTGTCTCACTTGCATTTAAAACTGCAGGTTGAATTTAAGTTTTCTAATGAACAAAATACCTTCTAAATAATTCATGGCTGGGGTAGGATTGAGATAGCATGTCTTTAAAAATGAGTTCAATCTTGTCTGGGACCACAAATACTAAAATACCTTAATCACAACGTTCTGTGAGTAGAGTTTAGGTATTGTTTCACGGTACGTCTCTATACCTTTTTTAGTAATATTGAGATGCTAATACATTTTTTTCCCCCTTAACTCTGAATTCCCTAATTCTGTAGTGCTTGTCTGGAGGATAAAAAAAAATTTTTTTTTTTTTTTTTTTTTTTTTTTTTAAATTTAAGACCTTTTGAAAAGGTTCTAAGATGGTAGTGGGCAAGGTGGACTGCCAGAGAGTTTGTTTACATTTGCATGGCTGCCTGCAGCTCCCAGTGGCTGCGGTTCCCCATTCCCAGTCAATGGGAGCGGCGGGAAGCGGTGGCCAGCACGTCCCTGTGGCCCGCCGCTTCCTGCAGCTCCCGTTGACCGGGAACAGCGAACCGCAGCTACTGGGAGCTGCGGGGGGCCGTGCCTGCAGACGGTCAATGTCAGCAAAATGTCTTGTGGGCCGCAATCAGATTACCCTGATAGGCCGCAGGTTGCCCACTGTTGTTCTAGAATGTTCGAATCCACAGCTTCTGCAGATTGACCCCTCCAAGTGGAAAACCCCCTGGAAATGAAATATTTTTTGTTTATATCTTTTTGTTATTGTTTGAAATCAGCTCTTTGTTCCTCTGCAGTGGCTCAGTGTCTGCCATGGATCTGGATATGCTGCCATTAAATGCCTACTTTATATGGAAGTGAACCTGAACTAGGTTCTGAGATCCCTCCTGCAACATACTGAGAGTTCTCATTTCTGATTTATTTTAGTGGCATCCCACAGGATCAGGTCTTATGTCTACTTATTAGAACGGGGTTGTTGGTTTTTTTTCTACCTCAACTGCAACAGCTGTATGAACACTGATATATTTAAGTCCTTATCTTGTTTTTTCTAAATCCGCTTCGATTTGCTCACATACATATTACAGAATTATGCTTACACTAAAATGCTCTGACTGTGTCCAGATATAATCCACACCTGTGTTACAGTACTGTGAATTTGTTTTATGGAATATAATTTCTGATGCAATTAAAAAAGCCCCTCTAAGTATGCTTTCTCCCTTAGTAATGGTTAGATATCTTGCGCTCTAACAGTGAGAGACATTTTCTTCTTCCTATAGGCTACATACCAATTGTTTAGTCAAACCATTAATCGCCACATCAGTTTGCTTAACTCAGTAAAACTTATCTATGGGTGCATCTATGCAGCACTCTTCTTTTGGGGGCATGTAGGTACATGCATATCTAGTCCCCTTAGCACGGGTATAACAACAGCACAGCAGTGAGGAAGAACAAGTAAAGACACACCTGAAGGGTGTGGGCACACGTCCTATGTGGCTCTCTACTTGCCTAAGTTCTGCCTCCTTGTCTGTGCAGCTAGTCTTAGCAGTGTAGTGTCCAGGTGCCTCTCACTGCTGGAGCCCTTCCCTGGTAGAGGGGAAGGCTCTACCAGTTCTCTGCTGCTGGAGTCCTTCCTTGTTGCCTCCCCTCGGCCAGAGCTTTTCCCTGGCAAGCGAAGCTACACACAGTGTGCTTTGCACTGGCATGTAGCTACCTCTTTGCTACACGCCATCTCCACCAGTTGTAGGTATTGTAGACGTCGCCCGTGTGAAGCGTTCAGCAAAACGAGATAGCCCCAAATGCTTGTAAAGCAGGACGTAGGTGGATTTCTGTCTCGCACGACTACAGCATTCGTTCATATTCTCAGTCAAAAAAACCTTGCTCAAGCAGGATTTCTGTGATTCTAGAGGTACTGTTTTCTATCAATTACGTAAAGGGCAAAACCCTCACAAATGTTAGCCTAAAATTTTAAAGAAAAGGTTACATTTGCAAAAGCAATAAAAAAAAATAGGAAAATTCACATGCTTCTGCTTAACAACATTAACTTTCCCCGTATATCACCACCTGCAAAATAACTAAAATGTAGGAGACAATATTAACCTCAGACTATGCATTTTTTTTTCATTGCATCAGAGACTTTGAAAACTGATAAATATTTCAGTGGGCTTCCTTACTCTTGCTGATAGTCTGGTTGTTGACTACTCTAGGTTTTAAACAGAAGGGTACGTATCTTTATATTGCTACTGCAAATGACTTGTCTTTTAAAGATCAGCTGCTATTGATGGAAAAATGCTTTTACTACTTTTAACCAAAAGTGACTAAATGCAGAACAATCATTCAGGATAATTTCCCCCCACAAATTCATGGGGGTTTCCAAATCTAAAAGGATTGTCATGCTGTGAGATTCAGCATATACACACAAATATTGCATTTGGGGATAAGAACTACTTAATGGCCAGATTAAAAATTAGATATTGAAGACAGGGTGACCAGATGTCCCGATTTTTATAGAGACAGTCCCAATTTGTGGGTCTCTTATTTATTTTTTTACATAGGCTCCTATTACCCCCACCCCCACCTCCTGTCCCGATTTTTCACATTTGCTGTCTGGTCACCCTAACTGAAGATAGCAAAGTTATGTAGACCCAAAGGCAGATTTTCAAAGGAGGTCATCACTATCAAGAGTGCCCACAAAGAGATCTCCAGTCATCCAAAAAAGACAGATGATATCCTTTTCAAGGGCTTTAGCCTAACAAGAATAGGAAAACCATTCTGCAAGGGACAGGTGGACAACAGGCTTACTCCTGGGGGAATTCTGCACCACTGCGTGCATGCAGAATTCATGTCCCCTATAGATTTCTTTGCTTCCCTGCAGAAAAATGACTTTGCTCTTGTGGCTTCCGCCACCAGAATCACGCACCACTCTCCAGTGGCATGGGCACGTCTTTTCGGGCACCCGGAGCAGCCGGTGAAGAGGTAAATCACTGCACAGGGAGATGGGTGGGGCTGGGGACACCCCAGCTGGTGGCTCATAGCCTGTGCTGAGCTCAGCTGCTACTCCTGGCTAGGCTGGGGGCAGTGGAGGATAGGATAAATGAGCATTCATTTCACACCAAATCAAGAACAAAATTAATCAAGGTATCAAGGGCATTTTTTTAAAAAAAGTAGTTATTTGCCTATACACCAGTGCTAGTATTCTGGGCAATACGTAAGCAATTCCTCTAGTTTATGAGAATAAATTGAAACTAGTTGGCATTAGTGATATCTGGTGGGAAGAGTGACATTATTGGAATATTAAAATCATTGGTGGTGGTCTATTTAGGAAGGATTGAGTGGGGGATAAACGGGAGGGAAAGTGACACTCTGTCAAAATGGCAGTACTTGTTACCGATGAAGCAAGTTATCTTGAATTCTTACAGATCAGTGTTCTAGCAGATAAAGCACAAGATGAGGTACTAATTGGTGTCTGTAACAGACACCACAAACAATGCTAGGGAACCGGTTGACTGGTTTCTTAAGCATCTATCTATAATGGATAGAAGGTGGAAAAAACTCTTATCATGGGGGACTTGAATCTGAGTGACATACTGCAAGTCTCATGCTGCCAGTACCAAAATGTCCTTGGAATGTTTAAAAATTACAACGACAATTTCCTAAATCAAAAAAATATTGCATCCGACATGGGGAATTCTTTTTTTGATAGCTAAAGAGGAACTGAGCAGAGAACTAAAAGTTCTCAAAAAGTAAGTTGTTTAGGTGAAGTGATCATGACTTGATTACATTTTGTTATATGCAAACAAAATAAACTTCCAACCAGAAACCTATATAGCTGTGGATTTAAAAAGGGCAATTTAAAAAAAAAAATGAGTGAAATCAATTGGAAGAGAGAATTTTTAATCAGAAGAATCTGAATGCTAATTGGGAATGGTTAGTAACATTTTATTATATGCCCCAAAAGGCAAAGACCCACAATCATGAGAAGCAGCTATAGTGCTTTTTAAAACAACAACCGGGCTTAGCGAGGAAGTAAAAGCAATGCTAAAATATATTGTTTTGGTATATGAAAAAAATTGATAGCAATGAGTATAAATTAGAAGCTAGACATTGTAGAACATTGATAAGGGAAGCAAAAGTACAAAAGGAAAACTCAGCAGAAATAAGGAGAATAACCATGGTATTATCTATTACTTGATGGAAAAGGTAGAATTGTCAATAATGCAGAATAGGAAAAAAGTTCAATAAATATTTCTGTTCTGTAAATGAGAAAAAGCTAAATGATGCAGGGATTTATATTGACTACTTTTGGAGGGGCTCTTTAAACATCGCCCCCCCACCCCACCCAGAGCCCCTGGGCCCAGCTGCCTTCCCACCCCCATTGTCCCAAGCTCCCTTCTGTGCACCCCAGGTGCACTCCAGACACTTACTGGAGGCTGAGGGCAAGAAGAGATAGGACTCAGCAGGCTTTCCCACACCCTCTCTGGCAGAGCTGTGCTGCCAGCCCTGCTTCCCTGCTCTGGGCGCCATCTAGTGCGTCTCAGTGGAAGTGCTAGCTGCTATGCCTTTCCCAGGCATGTCCCTTCAGCCATGCTCAGCCCAACTCCCACCCTGGGAGAAAGCAGGGAGGATGGGCTCGAGAGGGAATCCCAGAGTGGGGGGGCCAGGGCAGAAGCTGGGGGCAATAGTGGAGATGATTATTGGGGAGGCCCATGTCCCTGCTTTGCCTCCCCCCACCATGCACTCCCCTGATGTAATCATAAGAACGGCCATAGTGGCTCATACCAATGGTCCATTGAACTCGTTATCCTGTCTTGTGACAGTGGCCAGTGCCAAATGCTTCAGAGGGAAAGAACAGAACAGGGCAATTTTGGGTGATCCATCACCTGTCATCTAGTCAGAGGTTTAGGGACACCGAGAGCATGGGATTTTGTCCCTGACCATCTTGGCTAATAACCACTGATGGATGTATCCTCTATGAACTTATCTAATTCTTGTTTTGAACCCACTTATAGTTTTGCCTTCACAACATCCTCTGGCAAAGAGGTCACACAAATTCACAGTCAACCTGTGGAAGTAGTACTTCCTTCTTGTTTTTTAAACCTGCTACCTATTAATTTCATGAGGTGATCCCTACTGCTTTTGTTATGTGATGGGGTAAATAACCCTTCCCTATTCACTTTCTCCATGCCATTCACCATTTTATAATATTGTACCAAATTTTAAAAAGGGTAAAGAGGATAACCCAGGTAATAGACCTGTAGCCTGACTTTGATTTCCAGTTAAAATAGTGGAACAGCTAATACGGGGCTCTAAGAATAAAGAATTAAAGGAGGTTAATATAATCTCAATGAACTTGGGTTTATAGAAAAGAGATCTTTTGTATAAACGAGCTTGACATCACTTTTTGATGAGATGACAAGTTTGGCTGAGAATGGGCAAAAGCATTTGACGTAATATGCTAAAATGTCTGTAAGGCATTTGACTTGGTACCACATGCCTTTTTTTAATTAAGAAACCAGAACAATATAAAATCAAAATGGCGCACATGAAATGGGTTAAAAACTGGCTAACTGATCGGTCTAAAAATGTATTTGCAAACAGAGAATCACATTGAGCTGGTATGTGTTTTTTGTTTTTTGTTTTTTTTCCAGTGGGGTCCCCACATGGATTGGTTCTTTGCCATACACTATTTCAATGGCTTGGAATAAAACATGAAATCATTACGGCTAAAGTTTGCAGAAGATAGATTGGCAGAGTGGTAAGTAACAACAAGGACAGATCTCAGAAAAAAACATCTGGATCACTTGGTAAACTGTGCACAAGCAAACCAAGTCAGACATACAGCCAAATATAAACTGGGACATCGAGGAACAAAGAATGTAAGCCAAACTTATAAGATGGGGGACTCTATCCACCATAACGCTCAAGTCTTTGCCAGAGTGACTACTTTCCAGGATAAACAGCTATATCTGAGCTCCCAGTGGCGATGCTGTGGCTAAAAGGGCGCCTGTGATCCGTGGATCTATAAACAAGTAAATGAGATTCATATATTTTTTAGGCCAGAAGGGACCACTGCAATAGTCTAATCTGATCTCCTGCATAACACAGGCCATTTCACTTCCCTGAATTAATTCCGGTTTGAATTAGAACAGATTTTTTAGAAGAAAAATCCTATCTTGATTTTTAAAATTCTGGTGGAGTGGTTTGTTCTTCAAATTAGGCCTATATGCACAAAATCAAAGCCATGCCCTACAGAGTTCTTCAACTGCATGGCATGCTCTGTAAAAGTGGATTTAAGATGCTCATATGCTGAGCACCTCTTAATCTTGACTATAAGCCATTAATCAAATGTCTCTATCTTGCATACAAATAGTGCAATCCTGGGAGTTCCATGGTTGGCTGATTTAGCTTCAGTGTCTGTGCATGGGCAAAGGACTTCATGCTCCACACAGAGCAAGATTCTCCAGCGATAGCCCCTGCTGCATCAGCTACCCAGCCAAGCTGGACTTCATATCTCCTGCGGTGCATACCCCAAATCCTGCCCACTCCTGGTCTAAAAGGGGCCCTTCATAATGCAGAGAGATACTACACATCTTTTCTTCAGCCTTTTAAAAATGGTTTAGGATTCTGCTCTAGGAGGATGGTCCAAAGCCCACTGAAGCCACTGGACAGACTCCCACTCTGGGTGGAGTTTGGATCAGGTCAAAGTGCAGTATACAGACTCTGAGAGCTGTTTGAGAGTCTTACTGTATCAATGAAATGGTGTACATATACTGTGGGTAAAAGCAGAAATACTTCAGCTTGACTAATTATAAATTGAAATATGAGTAACTCTCACTAAAGTCAGTGGAAGTTCTTCATAGTGTATGGTGGAAGAATCACACCCAGGAGATTTACTTTGTCAATTTTTTTCATGGGCTGCAGCAAGTCATCTCTGCCTGTGAGTTATTGATTATATTATACCTTGTAAATTGTGTGAATGCTGCTACAGCTCTAGGAAACTGCATCTTTACCCTACAGAGCAAAGCTCTGTCTTGAAGAAACATTTGTATTTCTAGGTTTATGTCCAAGTAGATGTCCCTGAGTAAGGATGGTTGTGTGAATTTCATCAGCCATAATTCCAAGCCAATAAACTGTGTGACTTTTCTATCACTTATTTTAAAGTTTACCCACATAATGATTTCAGTGTTTTGTTCAATGGTGTCTTAAAGACAACCAATGTGTTCTTCATGTGAATAAATAGTAACAAAATAATCCTAAATCAGGGATATACATTAAAGGTTGTCCATTATAACTAATAGCGAGATAACTGAGCAGTAGCGCTAGACAATGAAGTAAAGCATTTCATGTTCAGAAGCCTTTGGTGTCAAGTAAATAAATGAACATTCAAATTAAACCTGTTAGCAGTGCTTCAAAATTCAAAGTTTTCACATGCTGTAAGGCTTTGTATTTTATAAAATAAGTACAAAGCATCAACTTGACAGGACTTTCATGCAAATCAACTTTATATTCATATGGCTGACTCATAGTTGGAATTGTTGCACAGCAGCTGGCTAAGTAATTTAAAAAAGAAAAGAATTTCTCCCTGAGCAGATATTTCTGTACAATAAAAATACCAAAAAAATCTTGCTATGTGTATGAACTATATTAGATTTTTCCACTTATTTAAAAGCAATACCAATCACTAGTAAAAATCACTTTATAGTTTTTGTTTTGTACTGCAAGTACAGTATCCCTATAAAATGTAGGACTAATGCCTACAAGTGGAATACTTGGTGTTCTCATGGAAGCCCTCTTTATAGTGTATAAACATAACATCCCTGTATTTGATTGAACAGCAGCAATACCAAGAACCAGATTAAGCAGAAAATACTAAAAACTAATAGGGAAATGTTATTGCACAAAGATTTCATTTGAAGATTACAGCCATTTCTAGTCCGGTGTAACTTTTATAGACCGTATATTCTCCAGTAAAAACAAAAATAAGCAGTTCAATAGAATATTTTTTAAGAGAAGCAATTTTGATGCATCTTGATTTAGTAGGAAGGGCTCATCCTTTTTCATGAATTTCTGGAACTTTGACTTTTTTTTTTTTTTTAAATCCACCTGCAAATGGAACTGCCAGCTCATTGAGGCTAAAGTTTAGGAGCTGCTCATTGATGATAAGAGGCAGCAGGCAGCATATGGAATCTGATACGGTGAAGACAGCCTGAATGTCAGGACCTTAATGGGAAGAATTTATTACAAGTCATTGAAAGTAATGGCTTGCAAAAAATCTCACTTGGTTACTTTCGGTGAGCTTCACGCTGTTTTTTTGCCATCTGCTCTAAGACCTCAAAACAAAGATGAAACATGAAATGATCTCTCTCCTTCATTTACATAACGATGTGGATTTTACTGGCATGGCTAACGCTTTGGGTCACAACAGATTATTTAACTTGTCAGTGTCCAGTTCTTAGCTCAGTCACGTGGCAATACTATCAATCAACCCCTATAGCACACCTAGGAACCAGTAGGTCAGAGTGACAAAGCATTGTAAGGGAGGGAAAAGAAGAAAATACGAAACATACCACATTTTGTTTCCTTTAGTTCGCTGGATAATCCCCCTTGCAGCTGTCTTTAAAATGTTGACACTTCCTTAAAAAAAAAAAAAACAAAAAAAAAACCCACCACCCCACACCCCTCATGTGAGGGGAAACTCGCTTGTCAAGCTGTGAGAATGCGTTAAAACCAGTGACAAAGGGTTGCCCTGAGAGCTTAGCAGAGATAACCAGAAGAAAGCCTGTTCTGCTTCACCAGAGCTGCCAGGTTGTGGAGCAACCCTAAAACGTGTTCATCGGGCTACCTGGGGCTGAAACTGTCATGGAGGTTAGTTCTAATAGGAGCAAAGAGAAAACTAGTGTCAGTCAAGAAGCATCCTTTCTTGTGCCTGCTGGCCGCTCAATGTTATAATCACAGCAAAATAAAAAAGGAAAGTATCTTCATCCTTTAGTGGCTGCCCAGAATGCAAGTATAGGGAGTGGAAATTTTCTGCATTACCTCTCAGATTGACCTGATATCCATGGTCCTAACCACATCAGGGAAAGGGTGACAGCCTTGGCCCACTTGGAGTCAGGTAACTGAGGAACAAAGTATGTGTGAATCTTTAGACCCCCTTGTCTCCTCTTTTATGCAAATATATTCTGTAGTTAAAGTTGTGTATGTATATTTCTACCTGTCAATCTATATGATTCCTCAGCCCACAGGAAACAGAGTAGAATAATGACAAATGTGAAGTGCTGTAGATATGCAGAGTAGAGCACTGTCGCTGCTTGCTTGACCATTTTGCTGTTTGCCAGTTTGTTTTTAAGACCTGCATTTTTGGCTGTAGAATAGTAAATGCGCCCGTAAGCCAGGCACCACAAGGTGGCACCAGTGCCATGTGATGGTTGCCTCATTAGAGGCTTGATTTCAGGCATCTCTCATTTCTACCTGGAAATCAGATAAAACAGAAGTGGCTTGATACAAGTAACTCCCTTTGACCTCAATTGGAATCACCTGTATCTTGCTACCAAATTGTATCTGTGCCTCTCTTCTCATCTCTAGCGATGGCCAAACCTTAACAAGTTTGATGTGTGAAGTTCAGTTTGAATAAATACCTCTAGGGATCGGAAGCTCACAGCTTTCTGTCCTCTCCAGCAACATTTTCAGGATGGGGCGAGCATCGGTCCCTACATCTGGGTGTATTTGGGGAACTAACTGGTAAGCTCACTCTCTAAATCCTTTGCTGAGGACAGCTATTTTGCTCCTTGTCCTTTGGTGGGGACCAATAGGACCCAGAATCTTCTCAGCTGGCTCCTGTTGTTTCTGTTACTATACATCTTGGAAGTACTCTGGAACTTATGCCCTTAAACTAATGCACTGGAGGACATGGAAAACCAAACCCTTATTGTTGGAATTAGGCAGAATTTGGCAAAGCTAGTAACAAGCAAATTGGGATGAAGATTCATGCAGCTCTGTAATAGCATCTTGGTCAGAGTTCTAAAGTAACACACATGCCTAGATATTCCTGGAACCGTCTAACGGCAAGGTTAGAGCTTGGCTTCGCGAAATTCAAATCATTGTCCAAAGGCTTTACTCCCAGAATCTATTTCCACCTCCCGGTTTCATAGTCCAGGGTGGTAAAGGGTTCACAGAGGCAAAAAAGCCGTGTGTGTGTGTATATATATATATATAAACACAGCACCCCTTGGTGTGTCATTGTCAGAAGGGATTGAACTAGGGAGTCCTGGTTCTAAATGCATGAACTACTTCTGCCTGAGCTAAAAGACCTAACTCTGTTAGTCAAGGGTATAGCAGGCAGATCAACATCTACAGCAGGGGTAGTCCATTATTTTTTGTCAAGGTCCAAATATCTTGGCCAAAGGCGTAGTCAAGGTCCAGCCTCTAGAGAAAATAAATAACAAAAAACCCCAACAATAAGTAAATAAAAAGATGTTTGGGTCTGTTCAAAAGTGTCCAGTGGTCTGGATTTGGCCCACGGTCCACCTATTGACTACCTGTGATCTATAGTGTCCTAGCCACCACTAGAGGGGGACAGAGTACCGTACTGAGTGCATGTGGCTTGTAAATTGAAGGTGATTTTGGCAAAACTTGAATTGGGGCAGGAGGAAGAGAGGATTTTGTGGGGGAGAATGTCTTGTGTACACAGAAATGGGGGGTGACCTTGGCCTATGTGTACTGAGAGGTGTGTGAAGCCTTTAATTCTTCCTGTAAAAATTGAGGGCCTGCACCTAGGTAGTTCTGGAGTGCTACTCTATTTAAAATTCAACCGGAAAGCATACAGAGAATAAATTTTACTGTACAGAAGACCTATGAAAGGGCTCGCGAAGGATCCAAAGCTCAGTGGGGTTTTTTGGGGTGTTTTTTTTTTTTTTTGAGGGACCTGCTGTGCAATGTTTTGTGGCTGTCCTCTGAGTGACATCCACATGTTCCAAACACTACGTACATACACAGAAACATCTACATATGTAAGTGAAAAGAAACCAGAATTAATTGCTGCCGATCAGCGATGCTGAAGTAATATGGTTCAGGTAGTAAAGCAGCATGAGGTCTTTTCCCTGAACTAATAAAACACAAATTGAGTAAGAGTGAGCCCAATAAAGCATTCAGATGAGTCTGGTGAATTTTTACTTGCCTCTAAACTTGCATAGAACATATTGTCAATGATTGAACAAGCGGAGATAAGTGAGAGAGAATACCTCTTATTTTTATTATGTCACGTGGGGGGCGTTTCACAGGATGTGAGGGTGGAAGTTTTTTGGGGGAACAGAGACCCTTAAAAATGCATACTCTTCTCATGCCAAGCCCACAACGATTTGGCACAGGGGACATCTCTGGGGATTTGGAATAACAGTCCCCCAGCTACTGCAGCCTCACCACTTCCTCTCCCCAGGGAGCAGTGCAAGGCCTGCAAGATTGGGCCCTTAGTCTCAGCTTCCCAGAAAGAAAATTCAACAGCGTAATGGGGCTGTTCAGTGGCAGTTTGCACTGAAATGATCTTTCAGAGCTATGTGAGAGAAAGGCACAGTCAGGCTTAAATGTAGCAGCCTCAAAGGGCCCTGTTTGGCGGCAATTTACTTCCATGTTCCCTCTTTCTGAAGTATTCCTCAGAAGCTAATAAGTACACAGTGTTTGGATTTAGCTCTTTTTTTTGCTGTAAACGTAAAAAAGATCAGAAATACTTTGGGATAAGACAGAGGCTGTGAGTTTGTTAGCTCTGAACTGAGTGTGCAAGTCATTACAGCCACAATGCCCTGTTTTGTTTATAATACGGTTTCTTTCATGTGTCAGCAGAGAGATGTAACTGCAGGAAAAAAATACTAGAATTCTGCTGAGATTGTTAAAGCTTGTAATTAATGAGAAAAATACTAGATGTTCACAGAAATCATTTCATTTACCCCAGAAATATTGCACCTGGACATCTTATAAACAGCAACAAAGCTGGTTAAGCATTATATGCTGTTTTTATTTAGTGACAAACAGATCTTGAGAATTAAACAACAAAAAGCATAAGACCTGTGTGATAAGAATTAATCTGAACTCTGCAGATTTAAGGCTTAATTATAAGCCTGTTCCAAGGCAGCAGGCTGCGTGACCTACGGTTGCTAAACTGTACTGTGTAAACATTGCATACTGATGGAATTTGCTTGTCAACTCAACTGCCATTTCTGTGCACTAAGCTTGTCTTTCTGTCAGCCAAGAGCATCATGGGAAAAGATAAGTATCTCAGGGGATTGTGATCTGCATGTTTAAAAAGAAAGGCAAATTCAGAACTCCCGAAAAAGGGCTTTGGCACACATTACATTCTCGATAGCTAGCTAGCCCTGGTGCTATCAATTTTGCATACTACTTAAATGATGGCATGCACTTTTGTTGCTTAAACTTTGATTGAAAGTACACATTTTTATACTGCTCCACTGAAGTAAGAATCAGGAAAAGATCTTGATGAAATATAGTGTGTAAAGCTGCCAATAAGCCAGAAGCCTTCTGAAAGGTTACATTTTTATTACAGTATTTATTTGCCTCCATATCTGTCCAACTTTAATCTCTAACATAACTCCCCTTCCCCCAATAAATTAAGAGTAAAATGATCCATCACAAGGCTCTTCAGGTGTCTGGTCACTACAACAGGAATCTTAAGACTAGAACTGTCAAGATAGCCATTTCCTTTAGGTCTTTTTTTCACTATGTTGTTTATGACTCAGCATTCCAAATTACTGCCTTCACAATCTAGATTAAAAGTGGAAGTCAAGCTTCAACAATTGTTTTAGACATCTGAAACCTGGAGAAACAGCCCACAATTCTTTCTTTGCAGTTTTGTGTTTTTTACTGGTTGCTACAATGAAATGCAATGCAGCAACTGTCAACAAGTTTGTGATAGGTACTCTGTCTGAAAGCTGAGAGTCACACTAGTGCTACATTTCATATGTACCCTTGGTTCTAGAAAGATTAGGCATTTGGAGCTATAGGGTCCAATTCTGCAACCACTTGCCCATGCAAGAACTATTACTCATATAAGTAGTCACATCAGTGGGATTATTCTCCAAAGAAAAGTTCCATGTATGTTAGTATTTGTGGGCATGTGTCTTAAATTACAACCAGGTACACATGAAAAGGCCTAGAAACTTGAGCATTTTATTCTCCCCAAATCACCCAGCCAGATTGTCACACAGGGTTGCTCATTGCACGTTATCTCCTAAACTCACTGCTACATTCCTACAAATCAATAATATTTTAGAAATAAAGAAATAAGATGACTTAACTGTGGGCAAGCAATGAACTCCCAACAACAGGGTTGCTTTGGTGTCCGATACATTCTGGGGCATTGCTGGAGCAGGCCGCAATGACATCAGGGAGCCTCTAAAGAAAAAGACATTTATGCTGTTCCTGTTGCAGTCAGTGGCAAAACACCTGTTGTCTCCAATGGAAATAGGAGAGCAAAAGTATCTCTTTAGGTGTATGCTGAAGGCACTGTTTAGTATGGCCGTTGGGAGCTTTCATCACACGTTGCTGAAATGTACTTGAAATTTCTTTGTGATTGACCTTCAACTACCACGATCCACCACATCCTAGTGGTTACAGTTTGTGATGTGTGACTGTGACTTTGTGACTTTGTCCAACCGTGGAGAATTAAAAATGAGAGTGAATCCAGAACTAATATAGCGTGGGCACATTCAGAAACACAGTTGTATCCTCAAATAAGACAACCGTTTTATGTTAGATTAAGGAAAGTGGTAAAGTACAAATATAAAACCTGCCTCTGAGAGAAGTAACATGTCTGGATTGCTCTATAAAAGCTGTCATCTTGGATCTTCTCACCCCTACTCCCTAGGGATGAGCTGGTACGCTTCTTCTGTTGCAAATTGCAGCGTGCAGAAAATGGAGTTCAAGCTACATACAGTGGAAGGGGAATGACCCAAGGCATCTCAAACTGCACAGCCCTGCCCCCTACTGGCAGGTACCACATACTGAACTGTGACGGCCATGAAAACAGGCATGTCAAGGCAAGTACCTGTCTAAATCAGCAAGCACCTCAAAGGGGAGGGGACTTCCCTGTTCCCTCCAGCTACTACTGCTCATATGGGCTGGCTTATGGAGCTCTGGGAGTCCCATTAGCCCCCTGGCCAACATTGCTCACCCTGGTCTACAGTGCATGCATCATCTTTCTCTTCCTGTCCTCTTGTTTCCTACTCCCCCTGCACACGATAGATGCGCACACAGAGGGAAAGCATAAGATAATGAGGAAGAGTGAAAGGAACAGAAGAGTGGGAAAGTAGTGATAATGAGTGTAGGGGATGGGTAGAGAATGAATGACCAGGAAGATTCAGTCAGTGTGGACGATTTCGAAGGAATGCGGGAGTAAAAGGGGAGAAGGAAGGGGAGTATGCTGCTTGGTTTTTAAACTCAGACAATTGGTTGTTCCAAAAAATAATTTGAGGGAGCATTCTGTGTCTGATACAAATGGAAGCTAGAGAGACAAGTAGGTGGACCAACTTCTGTTGGTGAGAGATGGAAGCTTTCAAGCTTACCCAGAGCTCTTCTTCTTTTGAGCAAGTCTTCAGAAGAAGAGCTCTGTGCAAAGCATGAATGTTTGCCCCTCACCAACAGAAGTTGGTCCCATATTACCTCACCCACCTTGTCTCTCTAATATCTTGGGCCCAACAAGGCTCCAAAACTCTACATACAGACAACTGGGAGCTGTTTGTTCAATCAAGCTCACAGCAAGAGCAATGAGATTCACTGAAATGTGTTTGCTTGTTTGTGTGAGGTGGCCCTGTGTCTAGGGACAGGACTAGGAGGCAAGCGATTAGGGTTATATTCCTGTCAATGCCAATGACCTGAGCAAGGCACTCCACCTCTCTGGGCCCTGCCTCCTAATCTGTAAAATAGGGACAGTGATAATGCTCTCCTTCCCCTCACCCACATGTGATGCGCTTGGTGATCTGTAGAGGGAAAGAGATAAGCTTTACAATTGCTTGCAACAGGTGGGAAAGAAGAGCATTCAGATGCAGGCATTTTAGTGCAACAAATGGCCGTCATGCTCCATAAGAGAATGTTCAAGAGCATAAAAATAATGTTCTAGCTTGTGGTTGAAATTAGAAGGCAGCATCAACTTGTAGTAGAAATGTATCCACTCACCAAAGAGCTCATAGAACAACAGCTGGCTCTCCTTTTTATTGTCCCCTCCCGCCCCTTATTTAAACACTACTTGCTTCTTGAGTTGAATTTGGACACATTGCTATAAAGTAACCTTTGCTAACAGTTGACTCAGTGGTATCTGAGAGAACTTTTCCCCTAACTTTAGTTTAGGAAACACAGAATTGTGGTTACTCCTGACAAATGCTGACTCTTCAGTGGTGACCACTATTGAGGTTCTCCCCCACCCCGCCGCCTTCCTACTAATGGGAATTCACTATATACAGAACACTGCACAATAGAGGAACAAGCGAAGTGAAAAGGCTAACAACCGTGATTTTGATTTAGAGGGACAAAAGAACCATGTCACACGATGTCTATGTCTGTTGTTAAAAATCTGAAGCCACCAAGTCCGCTCCATTTACTCTTGATTCCCAAGCAACATTCAGCCTCAGGCCTTATCTGTAGCAGATGCAGAAATATTATAGAACAAAGTCTCCTCTCCAAGCCAAATTACCCCACCTGAGGATATGGGCAGTGAAGCATACTTTCATTAAAAAGAAACTAACTTAAAACATTCATCTCTACAAGCCCAAGGAGGACTACAAATCTGATCTAGTAGGTGTGGAGCTTTGTTTTGGAATAAAGATAGAATCCAGGAAAATATTTAACAATCTGTTTATTAAAAAGAGTTTTTTAAAAAATGACAAAGGCAAGAAATCAAAGGCTAGATTGTAATGCCCATAAGGAAAATAAGTGTTGGTAGTGGAATTAATGATGATTAAAACCTAGGACTTAGTTTTTTTTAACTTTTTTAATAAAAGGCAAGATTGTGAAGATTATTTTGTTTTCATATTTTTCTATTTGCAAAGAAGGTAGTGTTAGAAATATGACTGGATTGCATTGGGTTAGTCTTTACAATTCTGCATCAAATACATGTTAAAGGACTTTTTTTGTAAACTGTATTTTATATAACAGTAAATATGTTTTACTAACTCAGCTGAGGTAAGTATGATAGGACTCCTTTACTGACCTACTGGTGCTTTGGAAAATTGCCAGAAATTGATGTGGTGGTTGTTCATTCTCTGTAGGAGTAGGTGAGAACCTAACAAATATGGTTCCAGAAGGATCTAGGAGAACCTATACTAGAATATAGGGCTCTGCATATTTAGCTTTATGGTAATGAGAAAACTTTAGGGCTCCTTAAATTTTACTTCAGATCATTTTTCCATGGTGCATTATTTTTTTTTTTAATAAGACATTAAAATTTCTAAGGAGGAAACAAAAATACAGAGTTGTTGCAAGTGCTTTGGGGGACAGGATTAGAATCCAAAGTGACCTTGACAAATTGAAGAATTGGTCTGAAATCAACAAGATAAAATTCAATAAGGATAAGTGCCAAGTACTTCGCTTACGAAAGAAAAAAATCAAATGTGCAAAATGTGGCATAACTGGCCAGGTGGTAGTTCTGCTGCAAAGGATCTGGGGGTTAGAGTGGATCACAAATTGAACATGAGTTATCAGTGTGATGCACTTGTGAAAAAGGCGAATATGATTCTGGGGTGTATTAATAGGACATAGGTAACTGTCCCACTCTACTTGGCACTGGTGAGGCCACAGCAGGAGTAATGTGTTCAATTCTGGGCACCACCGTTTAGGAAAGAGGTGGAAAAATTGGAGTGAGGAATGGTTAATGGACATGTTTAGTCTTAAGAAAAAAAGAGTAAGGGGTGGACTTGATAACAGCCCTATTCTGCTTCCATCAAAGTCAATGTTCTGCAAACATCACTGACACTTCTAAAGTACTCATACTGTAAAACTGCAATCCAGACAACGCACTACCCCACATTAAAGCAGGTATTACTTAGATTTTATTGTGTTTAGTCAGTCATTATAATTCAGTAAGTGGGGGTCGGGGGGGGGAATGCTTAGTATACTATGGTTTATATAGTCCTTTGTGTATATTAGTTAGTAGAACCGCAAAACTCTCTGCATGCTTCAATAAATATGGCAAATATCTGTAACAACCTGCTGTTCACTCTGCCCAGATTGCGTCTTTGTAAGTAGGTATCAATCTTCACTACTTGCTGCATTCAACCTTTCCGAGTCTGTGATCAGGATCCATCTGTTCAGCTGTATTTGTTAGTGTGTTTTCTTACGACACATAGCCTTCAAAAATGTTTGTCTCCAAGTGGTGCCGTGATACCTGCTGTGTTGTATTTGTCAGAAACAATGGTATTATAATAGTTTTAAGCTCCGAAGAGAAGAAAAGGTACATGTCAAAAGTCATGCACTTCTAGATAGCACAAGTGTTTTGTTTCATGGAATCCATCTGCACATTCAGGCCATATTGACTGTGATAAAAGGGACAATTTTTTTTTGTTTACACCTTTTGGAGTAGTAGAAATTTTGGAGGAATCTTTGAATGAAATTTTTTTAATTCAATAAAGGCTAATAAAATTCCCTTTGTACACAGATTTTTGCCTTTGAAATGTCTGTAGTGGCTATGTTGCAAGACCAGATGCATCAACCACAATGTAACTTATTTGGGTTCTAGCTCTGAAGCTTTTTCTTGTAATTTGTTTTTAGGTCCGTCTAACAGTTATGGAGCAGATATGTTAAAAAGCAAAAAAGGTAGGGGACATCAAAGGTCAGTGTGCATGGTCATGAGCCTTCTAATGTATGTTTATGAACACTGTTTTGTATGTAATGTATTGATAAGACTTCAGTTAAAAGTTTCATTAAAAAAATAAAAAGGAATCTAGTCTTAGCCAATGGCTTGAAAGACCCTTCAATTTTGGGGGAAAAGCTTTGATGGATAATTAAGTCCTGACACTGCAGCTAATTCCTTGTCCTTTTTAGGGAAGCTAAAATAAACTAGTGCTGTTGAATTAGTTTTCCAAAAGTATGGTGATTGATTGACTGCTGCAACAATATAGTTGTTACAGCTGCATTCCTGATCTGATAAGCTTATAATAACAGAAGGCAATCTCATCTGTGAATGCACAAGTGGGGTATATATGTGATCATGAGTTTGGCATTATCAGCATCTGTGGAAAATTTCCTGTGATCCATATATACTAAGTACATTAGTTCAACAATTATGCTGGAATGGCAAGATCACAAGTCGCTAGCTATGTACCATTTGTAGAGGTGTCACAGTAAATATTAAGTAGAGGAACTCAAAGACCACATCACAGGTGATGTCCAGCATTTTAGCCTAGTATGAAAAGCACTTGCAGGCAGGCTTGTAGTATGCAAAGTGATGCTAAAAACCTGGACAATACAGGTACAGATTTAAAAAAGTCTAACAAAAGCAAATACAGAAATGTAGAACACCTATGCAGAAGCCAATTTTGAAACACCCCACACAAGACCTGAAGGGGTTAAAGTGGCTAGGTAGGCCAATTAACTGCCCAGGCTGCACCTGGAGGAGGATCCAGGGAGCAGGGATTAATTAGAGATGAGGTTCAGCTGGACTGGAACAGGAGGGGCCTGTGTAAACCCAGACTCTGAGAGCAGTGAGGGGCTGTAGGGGAGCAGTCTGTAGTGACTCCCTAGGAGAGGGGAGGTGTGTTTAGAGCTATAGAGGCAAAGAGCCTACAGTTACCCCCTGGGAGGAGTGAGTTGTGGGACTGGCAAACCCAGAGAGGAGGGGGGAGCCAGACAGGTAGGAAAGTCTCAGGGGAAAGGCAGCAAGGTATATGATAAGATTGATCTTGGCTGCTGATGAGAGGGCCCCTGAGTTAGAACCTGGAGTAGAGGACATGCCTGGCTTCCTCTACCAGCCACTGGGGAAGTGGCACAGACCAAGCACTGGAGAGCAGACTGCCTGGGAGAGTTTGCCCTAAAAGACTGATACCCTACAAGGGGGAAACACAGTGACCTCTCTGGAGGGCCAAGTCATGAAGAAGGAGCACCTGGAGTTTGAGAGAGAGAGAGCATGGCAGTGGGGTGTGCAGCAAGCAGCAGAATGGGGCCCCAGACTAGGAAGAAGCTAATCCCCAGAGGGGACAGGAGGAGGAAGGGTGAGTAGACCTTATGACATCTGCCTAAGTACTGTGGGATATCAAAATCTGTCTTTGGGTCATTCAGCTCAACGTTTAACCTGTATGCTGCTTTGAATGCTCAAATGTGGGATTTGAGCAACCCTTATTAGTCAGATATTCAAAAACTGGAGCTGAATTGTTCTAATAAATTAGTATTTTTTCCTCCTTGCATTATACAAAATCACCTCATATAAAATAGTAAAAAAAACCGGTGAGTACAACATGGACTATATACCTACCTATTTTATACACACACACACACACACATTTTTAAGGTGTGGGGTTTTTTTTTTTGGTGGAGGTGTAAACACATTAGTGACACCTATGATTTTAGCTTAATAATCTACATAAGAGATCTTAAAAATACCACACATGTAACAGACCAGCACAAAACAACCATGGAGCTATTATTTGCACACCCAGCCAGTGATCTGAACAAGCTTATGAAATCTTTGGCCAGGCAGTTTGTTTTGTCTTTGCCATTCAGAAAACGGCCATGTTCACTTACTGATGAAAATAACAATATTCCCATATGTAAGGGGACTGTTGCCCCCTTACTAACATTCAGGGGGGGTGTTTTAGTTGCTAGCTCCCAGTACTAAAAAGGGGGAAGGGTTGATGGGGAATCAGGACCCTGAGACTGACAGCCCCCAGGAACAATGGGGAGAGGCCAATGCTCCAGGTCCGCTGGGCGGGCAGGCTAATCAGAGAGTCAGGAGGCCAGGGAGGTCCCGTCCTCCGTGTGAGCTGCATTTGCCTGGGTCAGACAGAGTGGGGCCGAGCTAAGGAGAAAGCAGGGGCCCAAGCTGAGCTGGGGAGCAGAGCTGTGCCAGATCCAGAGAGAGCAGACCCTGTCCTGGGAGCAGAGCTGCAGCCCCAAAGCCAGAGGCACGGCCCTGGGAGCAGAGCTGCAGCCAGAGGGGCCAAAGAAGCAGCCCAGGGAGCTGGAGACAGAGCAGCAGCCGTGCTGAGGCAGAGTGGAGCTGGAGCTGGGTGCGGTGAGCAGCTGGGGAGGGCGAGGGGGAACCCTGGGCAGTGGGCCCAACACAGGGAGAGCCTCAGCCAGGAGGCTGCAGGCCAGGCTTGGAGGGGGATAGGTAACCCTGACAGGGCGGGGGCGACGCTGGGAAGAAGGGCCCTACCACTTAGAGCCTGAGAGCGTGTGGCCACCACCAGAGCAAGTGTCCAACCCACAGCATCCCTGCAGCACAGCCAGGGCCGGAGAAGGAGGCCTGGGACTTAGAAGGAGCAGACTGTGAACTGCCCGGACGTTCCAGAGACCCTGTTTGTGATGTTCCCTGCCACAGAGCGGGGTGATGTGTTTCCTTTAACCTTTCCCATTTTTCCTTACTCTTTTTTAAATTAATTGTTGATTAAATAACTTGCATTTGCTTTAAATTGTATGTAAAGGTCAGTGGGTCAGTGGCCCAGTGCAGAGAGAGTACCCCAGAGTGGGGACACCCTAGCCCCTGTCCTAGGTGACCACAGCAGGGTTGGGGGTCGAGCCCTCCAGGAATCCTGGGCCCAGCCTTGTTGGGGTTACGAGGACGCTGCCAGACAGGAGAGTGGAAGGGGAGTCCTCAAGGCCAGGGAGGCCTCTGGGTAAAGGAAGTGGGAGCGAGGACTTGGATCCTTTCGCTAGCCCACTGCACCAGGGTAGTGCAGAAGCCAGGAAAGTTCCCCACAATAGCGGGACTATTCCCCCGCTTGCACATATACACTGATTCAGATTAGATCTGCTTTCTGTCAGGCTGTGTGGTGATTATGATGTGATCTACTCCAGATCTGCTCATTTGGTGAAGTATGTAGAATCAGGATGCTTGATTATATTCCTAGGTCTGTCAGACTTCCTCAGTCTTCTACAGAGATTTGGTCTCATGGGGGCTCTGCCCCTCTAGCGCTCTGGGACTGGAGAGAGGCAGCAGCTCACTGCCTTGTCCAATCTCCTCCCCTGGCACTGGGATTACAGGGGTAAAATCTCATGCCCTGATCTGTTCTTTTTGAAAGTTGGGGTCCCCTCTCTAAGTCAAGGCTCCACAGATAAGGGGGCTCTGAATTTACTTGTTCAGGTTACCAGCTCCTCTTACTCACATTATCAGTCACATCATTCAGGTTTCTTCAAGCTCTTCATCATAAACTTCTGTTTCCAGAGGTTTATACCTTCGCCATAAAAATCCTTACTACATAGTTGCTGCAAATGACAGATTCTGATCCCACTATAAATCAATGGAAAATATTTCAACTTGTATCCATACATTTGACATTTTGATGGCAATTTGTCAGAACCATAACGCTATTGCTTTAAAAACGAGAGTCTCTTTTGAATTTAAATTCATTATACTAAAATGATAGCTGACTTTTTTTTTCTAGGAGTAAAATGCATATTACACATTATATCCAAGAGAAGAGTCCTATGAATACATATGATATTGTAGCTTGTGTATGTAAGCAGTGTCAGGATGAGCTCCACCCTGACATCTGGTGGTGAGGTGTGGCAAGTTGTGGAAAAAAAAAAACTTCAGGGGCTGATCTCATTTGCATAGGCACACCCACGCCGCCTAGACTGAGGCCATAGCTGCCCAAATGGTCACTTCGGCTGCTGTGGGATCCCCAGTGTCTCTGTTATTGGGGCAGGAAGAATAAATTGTTATTACCCTGATTATGGGAACTGTGCTTGGAACTGTACTTGGCCTTTTGCTATGATGGAGGGACTCACCATCAACTAAGTAGCACTCGCTAGGCAAGGGTCATGGGTTCCAAAACTGTGTGAATTGAGAGAGACTTGAGACAGGTATTAGTACCTGGTGGTGTGGGCCCCTTTGTGAGGGCCTGAAGCACCAATTGCACCTCTGTCTCTCTCCACTGTGGAATGTCAGAGCTAATTTTGGGTCTATTAAGAGTCCTGCTACAGGTACTATGCTGCATTCACTTTGGCCTTAAGGTTCACCAGCACTAAGGCCCCCACTACTATGAGCTGAAATCACTGAGAGCTGAAATCACTGAGCACTGTGTCAAGTAGTGGGGAGCCGGAAGATCTAGAGTGCAGCGGTGTGTTTGTGAGACGGCGAGCTGAGCAGAACTGTTCGTGAGACGGCGAGCTGTGCGGAGTGGAGCCGGTCGTGGTGGAGCGGAGCTGTCTGTGAGACAGTGGTGTGTTCATGAGATGGCGAGCTGTGCAGAGCGGAGCCATTCATGAGACAGCCAGCTGAGCAGAGCTGTTCTTGAGACAGCGAGTGGTGCAGAGCAGAGCCGGTCGTGGTGGAGTGGAGCCGTTCGTGAGACAGCGGTGTGTTCGTGAGACGGCGAGCTGAGCAGAGCTGTTTGTGAGACGGCGAGCGGTGCAGAGCGGAGCCGGTCGTGGTGGAGCAGAGCCGTTCGTGAGACAGCGTAGCAGAGCAGAGCCCTGTGGGGCAGTCAGCTTCAGGACACGTAAGGTGCCCCTTGCCCCTTTTCCCCACACACAGGCACATTTTAGCCAGACTGGGGAGTAACACTATGCAGATGAACTTTTGAACTCTGGGGCTGGACTTTTTGGACTTTGGGTGATTTGTGGATTGCTGGACTCAAGAGACGTTTGGGTGCTGGGACTCAAGAACCCGAGGGAAAGGGGCATGCCCCAATTTGCTTGGGGTGGTTTTTTTGCTCATGGGTTGTGTTATGAATCCTGTTGGTGGTGTTTCCCCAACATAATGCCACATTGTTTCTCTCTGTTATTAAAAGGCTTTTTGCTACACTCAGACTATGTGCTTGCGAGAGGGGAAGTATTGCCTCTTGGAGGTGCCCAGCGGGGGTGGTATATATTTGTCCCAGGTCACTGGGTGGGGGCTCGAGCCGGTTTGCATTGTGTTATTGGAATGGATCCCCTAGATATTGAACCCGGCCCTTGTTGCTGCCAACTCTGATGGGCAGAAGGGTTACATGTATATTAATGAGTTGGGGAGATGATAGAAGTGGCTTTGGGGGAAAGACAAAGTTATTTTCACCTATATTTTCCTAACTTCTCCCTGGTTTTTGTGGTGCGGGGGATTTTTTTTATGGAAATTTTCTTACCAGCTGTCAAATATGTACACACTTAAATGCACAGTATTTACTGGAATAGATTAAAATGGAGACATTTTAAACACTTATCTGTGATGTAGACTCACATGTAGATTTTTTTTGTTTTTTAAAATGTGGAGTGAAGCAGAAATAGCGCTCACTGAGGGCACGTCCACACAGCAGACACACATTGAGCAGCCTTCCTGCTGTAGCTTTGCCAACGTTCCACCTCAGTGTTGACCTGTGACAGATCTGTTCTCTCTCTCCTTGACCTTTGTTGAAAGCAGAATGCCAGTCATGCCAACTTGTGCCAAATAGTGGGGTGTTTGTGTAATGTGAATAAATAGGGTCTGAGATTTGGTAACTTGTGAAGACATGAATGGAATACAGATAGCAGGATGGTTTTTTTTTTCAGTTGTTCCCTACAATAACTTTATTTTTTATGTAATTTTTAAGCACATCGATCAAGGTCACATACATATTGGCTTTTTTTCATAGCATTCAGCTAAATATGCCTCTCCTAGTGCAATATATATTTAGCTAGTCTGTGACTCTCAGGTGCGGTTTCCATTTTGCATATCCAGGACTTCAAATTTTCTGATTCTCTTGTGTTCTATCACCCAGCATGCTGTTTTCTTAAATTGGATCATGAGGTAAGAAGCCCTTTAACATCTGACTCATTCAAACTGACCAAAAGAAAACTACAGCCTACAATAAGGTTCTAGTTTAGGTGGAGGGGAAAATAAAATAAAATAAAAAGGCTTTTCTGTATAATGGTATCCAGCCTTCATTTTTATCACAATTTGAACATGTGTAACTTCAGCAGAAGATTTCAAAGCACTTTACAAATGTTAATTAAGCCTCACAATCCACCTGTGGGGGAAATCAGTAATTTGTGGTGTACGTTACATATGAGTAAACTGAGGCACACAGAGGCTGTTAGTTTCATGCGGTCACATATGGAATCAGTCCCCCTGCTCTGAATGCCAGACTGACACATTTGACTTTAGTGAGTGATGGCAAGTTTGATGGCTGAATTTTATGTGAAGTCCACTGCCTCTTGGGTGCTTCGCAAAATGCTTCTCCAATGCAATCAGCTTTTGTTCTTGTATCAACAGCCTACCTACACCAGCAAGCTGTGCAAACAGCTAAACTCTTGGGCTTTGAGCCTAAATCAGAATCCTTCATGTAGCCTTTCCCCATGCAAATCATTCTAAAGGGGGTTACTAAAAAAATCTGTGCACGATCATAGATTCATAGACTTTAAGGTCAGAAGGGACCATTATGATAGTCTAGTCCGACCTCCTGCACAATGCAGGCCACGGAATCTCGCCCACCCCCTCCCGTAACAAACCCCTAGCCTGTGCACACAATATTCCAGATGAGGTCTCACCAGTGCCTTGTATAACTGTACATCATAAAACCCAGGAGAAAGACCAGGAGAAAGAGACCAGAGCCCTGCTACCCCCTCAACAGGGGAAACCTGGTTCCAGTCAAGAGCCAGAGCCTGCTTTTTGTGTGGATGAGCCATTTGGTGGGTAGGAGAACCAGGCCCCGGAAGACTCTCAAAAAGGAACGAGCTGCACGGAGACAAGCCCACAGCAGAAGAGCAGGGTCCTGCCAACGAATCCACGGACAACCCTGACTTTCGAAGTTCAGTTTTCCTGTTTGTTTTGGACTCTAATACCCAGGAAGTGGCAGAACTCAAGTATGCCAGAGTTGGAGGACATTGGACCTGTGAGGGATGACACCCGATGGTCGGGAACCCTCAGCAGGGTGAACAAGGGGGTGCTGTCTAGACAATGTGGCTACACCAAAACAATGAGGGGCTCGAGGAAGATGCAGTTCACTGCTGGGAAGAAAGAAAGTGCTCCCTGCTGCTGTGGTGACCGCTTTAGTCCCTGCTGATTTGGGGATATTTGCAGTCATCCAAATGGCAAGAGGCAAGCAAATGTTTCTTCTCTTTTCCCTGGTGGGGGTCAATTGTCAACTTCAGGAGGAAGCTGAATCTTGGCCCCATGGGACCTCCCAAAGCACCAGGCTTGGTAATGTGGGAGATACACATTTATGGGGGAAAGGGGGAGAAATTAGTTACACAAAGTGAGCATATTCTAAGCTTTAGCCTGAAGAGAACTTCAACAGGCTTGCGATATCAACTACTTAAAATAAGTGCACATAATGGAAATAGACAGTTCTGAACAGCATGAACCACTCTGAGAGGCCACTCCAAAGAACTACTTGTGACACAAGAGATGGCCTAAAGAAGCATCCATCAAGATCTATTTCTGCCACAGGGAGGCACAGCTTCAGTCAGCTGCACTCAGCAACCTTTGCCGTGCCAGTTCTTTTCTGAGGAAAAACAAATTTGCTCTAGTTTCTCTGTGCCGGGGCCAAATTTCTGGAGCGGCTTCTTATTGTAGCTAGAAATAAATGTAAATTAGAGAGCTCGAGCACCTGATTCTACTCCCTTCAAAGTCAATGGCAAAATTGCCTCTGTCAATGACAGCTGCAAGGTACCTAGAGCTGCATTAGATAGGAAAGATTAGAAAGCATATCAGTCCTCATGCTTAGCCCATAAACCAGCCGCTTACTGCTTCTAGTTAAAGTTTCCGTTTGGGCATGTTTATCTCGCATGTCAATTATAGAGTTTCTTGTACCTTCTTTTGAAGCATCTGGTTCTGGGCACTGTCAGGGATGGGATTCTCTCTGTAGCAATTTCTGATCCTGTGCAGCTATTCTTATGTTCATATCACTCACTAGGAACAAGATCAGACCTTTTAAATAAGCAAAGTATTTAAAGCCCTGTGGCATTCAAAAGGTTATCTTTAACTAGGACTGTTAGGGCCATCAGACTAATTGCCAGCTCATTTCAAGCTAATAATTGTGAGCTGTTTTCTATTAAAAACAATAATAGACCTATCATGAAATCTGGCCAATCAAGCACTCCTTTCAATTATCTTTAAATCACTCATTTTCTACATTTCCTATAAAATTGCAACAGTACACAAAACAACACTTTATTGCACTACATGGGAGCAAGTAATGGTGGCAGCTGAATTGGTCTGAATTGTGAATCTTTTCAAATATGATCACCAAAGACAGTGTTATGTATATGCTTGTGTGATAAGCACCCAGGGAAAGAACTTTTACATGGGCAATAATACTAAAGCCACAAGATCAGATACCTGGTTTAGAAACATAAAAGACTGGAAGAGCCATCCATTCCAGTCTCTTGCTGTCACAGACAACCCCATCATATTTGCCCAATCATAAAGGTATCAAGCTCCCTCTTAAAAGTGGCTGGGATGTTTGCCTCCCCCGCTCACTTCTATTAGGAGGCTGTTCCAGAACCTCATTCCTCTAAGTTGGCAGGGCCTGATGAAATACATCCTAGAATACTCAAGGAACTTACTGAGGGCATAGCGGAGCCATTAGCTATTATGTTTAAAAACTCATGGAAGACGGGAGAGATTTCAGAGGACTGGTGCCAATCTACAGTGCTGCCCAGAGGATTCAGGAGGCCTGGGGCAAAGATTTTGGGGGCCCCTTCCATAAAAAAAAGTTAGTTTTGCCACCTCAAGCATAAAAAAACATCCAAGTCGTGCCGCCGAAGAATGAAGAGGACAGGAGGACCCGCCGCCGAATTGCCGCAGAAGACTGAAGCGGAGCAATTGAGTTGCTGCCGAAGTGCTGCTGACGAGGAAGAGAGGGACTGAAAGACCCGCTGCCAAATTGCCACTGAAATTGCCCTCACCTTGTCTGTGGGGCCCGGGGCCTAGGGCAAATTGCCCCACTTGCTGCTCTCCCCCCCGCCAGGCGGCCTGGCCAATCTATAAAAAGGGGAATAAGGACAACTTGGGGAATTACAGACCAGTCAGCTTAACTTCAGTACCTGTGGAGAAAATAGTCAATTTTCAAACATCTAGAAGAAAAGTGATAAGTAAAAGTTAACATGGATTTGTGAAGAACAAATCATGTCAAACCACCTTAATTACTAACTTTCAAGCCTTGTGAATAAGGGGGAAGTGGTAGATGTGGTAGATCTCTTGACTTTAGTAAGGCTTTTGGCACTGCTTCACATGATCTTCTCAAACAAACCAGGGAAATATACCCTAGATTGGGGTCTCAAACACGCGGCCCGCGGGCCACATGCTGCCTGCAGAGTTATTTGCTGCGGCCCGCCAAGCTTCGTGCGCCCCCCCCCCCAGTTATTTCCTGCCGCCGCCAAGCTCCCCTCCTCCGCTGCCCCCCAGCGCACCTCATCCCCGCTCCTCTACCTACATCCGCTAAGTGCCGCCAAACAGCTGTTTGGCAGCAGGAAGCACCTGGTTTCCAGGAGGGAGGGGGGAGGAGCAGGGCGCCACTTGCTCAGGGGAGGAGGCGGAGAAGGGGTGGGGCAGGGGTAGGGATTTGGGGAAGGGGTTGGAATAGGGGCAGGGAGGGGGTGGAGTGGGGGCGGGGCCAGGAGCAGTGGCCGGGGGCTGTGTCAGTGATGTGGCCCTCGGGCCAATGTATTAGTCTTCGTGCTGCCCTCCTGGTAATTTGAGTTTGAGATCCTTGGTCTAGATGGAACTACTATAAGGTGGGTGAATAAACAGTTGGAGAGTAGTTATCAGTGGTTCACAGTCAAGCTGGAAGGGCATAACGAGTGGGGTCCTGCAGGGAACAATTTGAATGTAGTTATATAACAAAATCTACATTTGTAAATTGCACTTTCATGATAAAGAGATTGCAGTATAGTACTTGTATGAGGTGAATTGAAAAACACTCTTGTTTATCATTTTTACAGTGCAAATATTTGTAATAAAAATATAAAGTTAGTAGTGAATACTTTGTATTCTGTGCTGTACTTGAAATCAATATATTTGAAAATGTAGAAAAAATCCAAAAATATTTAATAAATTTCTATTGTTTAACAGTGAGACTAAAATTGTAATTAATGGCAATTAATTTTTTAAATCATGCTTAATTTGAGTTAATTGTGTGACTTAACTGCGATTAATTGACAGCCCTAATTGTACCACATGAACTCTCCGAATGTGGTGGCTAAAGATAAAAGGTAAACCAGCATGGGACTCATTTGCTATATATCAGAGCTGTCAGTGAAGGAGTTGTTGGTTGCTAGTCAGTTCCATCTTATTCAAAAACCCAGACTTAGCTTTTGGGGATGTGAAAGTGTATGTGAAGCCAGTCAAAGAAATCCTTAATTTATCCAGGAATGAAGAAATGAATCTCATTAGAGTTGTCAGGTCTCCTTAGAGATTTTTAACTGTCCCAGTTGATTCTTTTTTTTTTTAACCAGTGCCTGCAAAATCGAGACAGCATCACTAGATAATACTGTCTCCGTTTTCTTGGCAACCTTGTGAGTGTCATTTTGTAGTATGAGTGAAGCACATAGTTGAAGAGTTTGGATTGATTTCTCTGCCATCACCCTCCCCCCACAAAGTTTTCTTTAAAGATGCAAAACTTACAACATCAAACTCCATACCTTTCTAGAGAAGTTAAGAGCACAGGGTTTTGGGTATCCATTTCCTAGCTAGCACAGGGTGCCATCTGCTCGGCTATTGTTCAAGAGTCACTAATTCTGCAGAAAGTCTACCTCCGCTTTGAAAGGTTAGTTGTGTGTCTTTCTCCAGTTCTGTTAATATGAACACATTCTGTTTTCCAAACTTGAAACTCTTCACTAAGAACCTCTCTCGAGGGGAGTGAGGTGATTAACTCACTCTCATTCCCCTATAACTTCTGAGGCTTTCATTTTTCCCTTGAAAGATTGAGAGGTTGTGCCCAGACATGCTGCCTCTTGCCCAACAAAAAAATCTCCCGCTCCCAGTCTGCTACATGGACTAGTGGATCTCTGAGCTAGATCCCATTGTGTTACTCATTTTCTCTTTTTAATAGCCCCATCTTCTCTTCTTGCAGGATCATTTCTTTCTCAGTTTCTTCTTTCTTTGCATTCTTCCTTTCATCTACAGCCTTAGTTTCACTGTTGCTTTTTCTGCTTCTCTCGGTCTTACCTTTTCTCTCTTGTCTTATCAGAAATCTCATTGCTTCTCTTCCATTTCCCGGAATCCTTTCTCCCCCCCGCCCCTTCCTGGTTTCCAATTTCATTGCTGAATCTACACCCCATTGTGACCCCCCCCCCAAATCAGCTGCTCAGATATGCTATCTATACTACATGGATCTGATTCTCCCTGCCAGCTAGGAAGAAGTAACGTTCTTAAACTTAGACTAGGCGTCAACATTTTTGTCCCATTGAAGCTAATGGATGTTTTGCCATTGACTTCCATTGGACCAGGGTTTGGCCCTTAAAAGGTTGAGTTTTCGTTCATTTAAGAAGTTTCAGCTCACCAAGTTAGCTCCTGCTCTCGGTGAAGCCAGCGGGAGTTTTGTCACTGACTTGCATGAGAGCACGATCCAGCTCGCCATGTTCAGAGCAGTTAAAATTCTCCCAAATACATTTCCCACCATCCATACTCTGAAGGTTACTCGGAAGTGAAGGAAGTAAAGCTGGGCGTTGGATACTGAAAAAAACAGGAGACTTGTACAGATCTCTACCTACATAATAAAATTACCTAATATACACACATGGTGAACTACATTAATTACACAACTCCCCATATATGTAACATTCTTACCGATACTCGTTCTCTTCTTAAGTGTAATAAGCAACCTTATTTAGGCCTTCACTGAACATCCTAGCCATGATGACTGAGCAACATCATTTTGGTTTCCTTTAAGATAGGAGGGCTGTATCAGAGCAGTGCAACCTATTGCTTAAGGATCCTGAGGACAGAAGAATTACTGTCATCCCGAGGTTATTCTGTGCCACTGACTCTTTAGCTATATATCTACGAGTGGGATACAGTAGCACTCTTTCCCAAGAGCACATTTTCTAGATGTATGGTGGTTTAGCATTGACAAGTTCATCTAGATTCCAGTCAGTGCGCACACACCAAAGTAAAGCATAGAAAAGTATCTTCCTCTTTGATGTCATTGAGTTCATCAGTGTGTCCACTGTAGGCTTTCTTGACAAAGAGAATATTTCTGATCCTTTTTCTTCTCCAGGATTGAAAACTTGACAAGCTGTATGTGATTCAAATTGATAATGAAGATGTTGCCAGGCGGTCACATTCAGGTGTTATTTTCAGAGTGTAAATGCCCAAAGAGCCTCACTCTGTTAACAAGCTAGGTTCTGTATCTTTAAATATTTGCTAGCATGCAGCATTTCCCATCTATTCCGTGGTTTATAATCTTTCCACTCAAAAAGCAACCTGATCCTTTCTTTCTAACAACTACAATATTGTGCTTAACAGCACTAAAAAACTTGTTATGATGGACCACTGTATTTAAGACACTCAGACAGTGAAGTAAAACAATAATCTGGGGGAATTAAAAGATGCAGGGAAAGTTCACCATGTCTCTTTTAATAATGTGGCAACGAAAAAATTGCAGCTTTCTCTCTTTTGACTTGAGGTAATGAGGCCTTCACTTGAGGCCTTTGGCATCTCATTGCTAAGCGTGGATTCCCCTTCACCACCCAGAGGCACACTATTATATCTCCCCTCCCCTCTGCTAGCTGCTTTTCCCAACCAGACAGTTGTTTTCATGTGTAAGCAGGGTCTGAATGAGCTTTCCCCGGATATCTGGTGATGAGCTGGGGGAAAGACTTCAGGAGCAGACCATATTTGCATTGACGCACCTACTCTGCCTAGGTGTTCAGCAGACAATAATGCTAATGTGAACAATTTGGGGTTACAATTCACTTCAGCAGGAGTAATGAAATGTTGTCATCCTTATTGTATGAGTAAAGGTGTTTAACATGGTGCTTAGCATGCTCTGATTGAGGGGATCATCCTAAACTGACCCTCACTTGCTAGGCAGCAGGTAGGCATGCCAAATCCCACTGAAAGTCAGAGGGGATTGGGGACTCCGCTTAAAGAGTTCTAGACACCATTTGACTGTCCCTGTGCTAGTGTTTAAAGACTGAGCTGCCAAGACTCAATTGAGAGTCCTTGTTTCTGTTCAGTGATCCCTGGAGCTGACAATCACTGATGAGCAGGGCTAGGGGCTAAGCCATAGACCTGGCATGGGGACAGTGTTGCAGTGAAGGACAAAGCAGAGGTTTGTCCTAGCAGTGAGGTTCCCCAGTGAAATCACTAAGAGCTGGGCGAAGTGGTGGGAGTTCAGAACGTGGCACCTCAGAAATGGCAGTGGGCGGCAAGCAGGGGCAGGGAGAACAGAAGCAGCCAGCCGCGGCAGTGCCTAGCAGCAACAGACTAGAGCCAGTGGGAAGAGGCAGCAGCAGTGACCAGCTGCAAAGGCAGCAGCCAATGCACTATTCAGCCACCGCACCCCAGCCTGTACCTGCTCCTGTGCCAGCTCTTGGCTTCTGACTGCAACTCTGGCTAGCCCTGGGGCTTCTGACCCCCAGCTCTGACCCTTGGCTCTGCTCCCAGAGCTGCCCTGTTGACTTCAGTTCTAACTGGTAGGCTGGACTTTTGCTCCAAACATTAGGCCAGACTACCCACTAAGGCTGCCAGGTGTTTGGTTTTCAACTGGAACGCCCAGTCAAAAAAGGACCCTGGCAGCTCCAGTCAGCACCGCTGACCGGGCCGTTAAAAGTCCGGTCGGCAGCGCAAGCAGGCTCCCTTCCTGGCTCCGCACAACTCCCGGGAAGCTTCCAGCATCTCCCTCTGGCTTCTAGGTGGAGGCTCTGTGCACTGACCCCAGCCCCAGTTCAGCTGCTCCCATGGGCTAGGAACCATGGCCAATGGGAGCTGAGGGGGCAGTGCGTGCAGGAACAGGCAGGGCGGAGAGCCGCCTGGTCGTGCCCCCTCTTAGGAGCTGGAGGGAGATGCCGTCAGCTTCCCAGGAGTTGCCTGAGGTAAGGACCACCTGGGGCCTGCATCCTGCATCCCCTCCTGCACCCCAATCCTCTGCCCCAGCCTAGAGCCCCTCCTGCACCCCAAACCCCAGCCCCACCTCAGAGCCTGCACCCCCAGCTGGAGCCCTGCACCCTAATTCCCTGCCCCAGCCTGGATCCCTCTTCTGCACCCTGAACCCCTCATTTCTGGCCTCACCCTGGAGCCCACACCCCCAGCCCAGAAACCATACCCCCTTCATACCTCAACCCCCTGCCTCTGCCTGGAGCCCTCTCCTGCACCTCAAACTCCTCCGGCCCCAGCCCAGAGCCCGTACTTGCAGATGGAGCCCTCACTGCCACTCCCTCCTTCCCCCCCGCACCCAGACCCCCTGCCCCAGCCTGATGAAAATGAACAAGTGAGCGAGGAGGGGGGAGAGCAAGTGATGGAGGAAGAGGGATAGAGTGAGTGGGGGCATGGCCTCATAAAATGGGCAGGGCATGGGGCGGGGCAAGGGTGTTTGGTTTTCTGCAAATAGAAAGTTGGCAACTTTCCTATTATCCTACTACCCACTTGCTGATAGAGGACCTGAAAGCAGGAGCTCTCTCCTAGGCTCATGAGTGGATGCCTGAGTCTCCCAGTAAACAAAGAGACGCAGCAGAATAGGGGAGTCGTGCTTTATCCCCACAAGTTTCCCCTCTCCCTTCTCTCAGCTAGATTAGCACAGCCTATGCCTAAGGCATGGAGGCCATGAACCCCAGGAGCTGAGGTCAGAGCTCAGGCCTGCCCCTGCTGCTGATGTGGCCCTTTGTGCAGCCCCTACTGCAGCTTCCCCAGTGCCCCACAGCGAGGCTCAAAGCAGCAGCTCTTTTTCTAGCCTTTCCCCCCCCACTCCCTGCTGCCACTGTCCAGCCCCACAGCACCAGGTTCAGGAGAGCAGCTGCTTCTCTCCCCCTGCCCCATGCCACATTTCTGCCTCTGCTGAGTGCCCCTCAGGTTGCCAGGCAGAATGCTAGGTTGAAAAGGGAGCCCCCTCCTGCACCCTGTACCTCTCATTTGTGGCATTACTCCAGAGCTTGCACCCAGAGCCCATACCCCCTCCCACACCCCAACTCCCTGCCCCAGCCTGGAGTCCCTCCCCCCCCCACACTCTGAACCCCTCGGCCCTAATCCCCAGCCCCCTCCTGCACCTAAACCACTCATCTCCACCCCCTCTGCCAGAGCCCACACCCCAGCCAGAGCCCTCACGCCCTCTCAGACCCCAACCTGGTGAAAATGAGCAAGTGTGGGGGAGTGAGCAACGGAGGGAGGGGGGAAGGAGTGAGCAGGGGCGGGGCCTCTGAGAAGGGGTGGGGCAAGGGCATGGCCTTGGGGAAGGGGCGGGGCAAGGGTGTTCCATTTTCTGCAAATGGAAAGTTGGCAACCCTACGCCCCTGAGAGCTGAGGGCCCCAGCTTCTTCTTGCACTCCTGCTCTCGTTTCTTGCTGCTGCTGCCCACCCCTTAGTTTAAGTGGGGAGAATCCTCCTATATCCAAAGGGAAAATGCCCAAAGGGGGAAGAGACAATACAGTGAAGTGAATAGCTTCTTACAGTACTTAAAGAATCAGGACTATTGCTTCACTTTGGGGCCAATTTTCAAGAGAATGGATTTCTGTAACAAGAGAGCACAGTCTGAACGTAGTGAGAATTTCCACATCTCTACCACTGGGCAGAGTCTAAGCAAGGCAGCAGGCCAGATTTTTGCACTACACGTGGTGTCAAAGCCAGTCTCTGGGCAACCTCACAGGTGCAGCTGGCCTGCAGTGGGCTGCCTGGTAGGCTACGCTGCCTGATGGGTGGGATGAGTGATGGTGTGAGAGCTGCTGTTCCCAGCTTTGTTCCAGCCCTGCCCCTGCCCCTGCCTTGCCTCACGTCAGGTAGCCGGCTCTGACCCTGGCTCCGATGCCTGACTCTGGCTGTGACCTCGGATCTGGCCTCTGACTCCAGCTCTGCTTCCTGGCTACCAACTCCTGCTTCAACCACTAGGCACGGCCGCCCACATCCCAGTCTCTGACACTGTGCTTTTGCTTCATGACCCCCGGCTGCACACTGTTACACATGAAAGAAGCTTTAATAGTCTGTCTTCTGCTGCTATCACTATTCTTAGCATTATTCCCACAGGCTGCATTATGTCTGGGTTTAGGGGCAAGTACCATGAGAAAAGACTAGATACTGAAAGGTGAAGTGATTTTCCACATACTGTACTGTAGGTGGGATAATTATCTTTAGCGATTAATTCCCCCCTCTCCCAGGAATGCATGGATGTCCCAAGGAGAGAGAAAAGTAGGTCGGCTCATTATTTCTACTGCACTGACTCAGCAACGCTCTTGCCATTTTCGTTTCAGCACCACAGTTGCTGAACAGAAAACACGGGAGGAGATACTGACATCTTGTAAGTCAGCAAAACCATAGGATTTGAAATAAAAACATGCATATTCACAACGACCGGCTGTCTTCAGCCTGCACAGGGGAAGAAAAGAAAAAAAAAAAAGAAAAAAACCCCCAGCTCAGCTGCTCTAGCTTTTCAGGCCTTGGTCCGTCTCTTTCCGTCTCTCTCTCAAGTATATTTTAAAGTGAATTTAGAACTCATGAAAGATGTTGGATTGATGGGTCTAGAGCCTGAATTGTTCTAGCTGCAGAGCAGGTGGTGGTAGCTCAAGCTTGACCACAGTCTTCTGCTGGTGTGCCTCATTTGGGGGGACCATCCAGACGAATGAGAAGGGATTTCAGTCATTGGCCTCTCTATTGGAACTGACAAGAGGGGTATCATGCTGGTGATCTGTGGATGACCCTTTTCTGGGAAATGGAATGAGACTATTTAAATTGGCCACTGACCCACCTCCAGGTAGTAATGGCTTTCAGGCTGGATATGAAGATGTGCCCTAGAGGGAAAGGCTCTCAAGTCCATTAACAATCCCCTGAGCCCCATGGAGTCCTCTCTCTATTTTCTTTATGTACCAGTCAGTACATTGTTACACATCACACTGTGGCCAACATTTGTCCTAGTCCCAGCTGAGAGCTGGTTTAGATCTTAGCAACACAATCTAAAAACTCATCCGGAGCCAGATTGTGCCTTGCCATTCTGCAGGGTCTTTGATTCTACACTCCTTTTAGGGCAAGGGTCTCTTTTAGGAGGCTGGCTGGTTCCTTTAAGTTATGGTTCAAGACATACGTGCAAGTCTAACATACATACAAGTGACAAGGGTCACAAGGGAGGGAATTACAATGGCCACTGTGCCTTCCATATCTGCACAGTTGAAGTCCCTGCATTCTCCAGAGCAATAAGTGCTCCCCTTGGGGTAGAGAGGAGGACAGGCTCTTGTGCAGTGGTGAGCTATCCACCACAAAGATAAAGGCCCACCTGTTCTGGAGAGGATGCTTTCTTGGGGGCCACTCGAAGGCTGCAGAATAGAAACCAACAGGAACCAAGATCTACCTTGAAGATCACCACTTTCCATTCCAAGTGCAAGGTGCCCTTGTTACCTTGCCTTCAGCCCACCCATCCACTAAATAATTTATTTAAAAGTCAAATTTCCCCTTGGAGAGGGAAAAAAGGGAGGGAGGAAAGATCTGTATGTGCCAAATGCCGAAGAGATCTAATATTTTTCCATGTGTAACCCTTCTGCCGGGTGTGTTGGCAGTAACAAGGGCCAGGTTTAGTAACTAGGGGTTCCTCTTAACAATACAAAAACAGAACCAGCTCGAGCCCCCACCCAGTACTCTGGGAAAATTAACCACCAGCTCTGGGCACCTCTACAAGGCAACACTTCCCCACTCGCAAGGGCTGAGTCTATGTGAAATAAAATAAAACTTGTATTAAAAGGGAAAGGGAACCCAGACTTAATTCGAGAAGACACCACAACCACAAGTCATAAGCATGTAACACAAGCAAACACTGACCTCACAATACATTGGGCAGCACCCTTTGCCTCAGTCTCCCACCTTACAGCATGAATGTCCAAGAAACTAATGTTTCTTTAACATACCACTCGCCTTTCCGTCCGCTGCACCCCACTCACAGTTGTTTGTCCTTGGTCAGCGAAGAGCCAGAGTTCAGAGGTGCGTTCATGGAGGTTCACCTCCCACCTCTGGAGCGCGGCTAATGACAGCAGGGGCAGGACCAAGTGCAGCTGCAGGTTAGGAATGTGTTGAGCAGCCATGGGCCTGCTGCTGCTACTGAGCTTAAATATCAGTGGGCTGCCTCCTGAAACCAAGCAGACAGCTTCTATCAGGGCCAGCTGTGCTCTTTAGGTGGAAGGAGACAGGATCTCTTGCTGGCTGGCCCCAAATAGGAGCTTCTTGAAGAAAATGGGTGACTTACCAGGCATGCAGCTGACCAGCTGCAGTTGAATTTGAGAAATCATGGTGTTTTTTTTTAACTCAGAAAAGGTTTCAGAGGCAGGCCTAAGTTATGTTTGTTGACTAGACATGGGTGGGCACCAGGAAAACGTGTCCACAGGCGCATGCTAAATCCAACCTGCAAATCAGTCCAGCTATTTTGAATCTCTTTTATGCCCGTTTGGTTTATGCTTGTGTGGCTGTTCAGAGAGATATATTTTGTGTGAATGCAGGTAGGGTGACTAGATGTCCCGATTTTATCGGGACAGTCCCGATATTTGGGGCTTTGTCTTATATAGGTGCCAATTACCACCCCACCCCTTGTCCCACTATTTCACCCTTGCTATCTGGTCACCCTAAATGCAGGTAACCAGTGTGTCTGATTGCACGCCCACCGCTACATAGACTGGTTCTGGAGGTTTGGAAGTGAAGCTGTTTGGAAGCAGAAGCAAGGGAGAGAGCCAGTGTTGACATGATAAACAACTCAGCGACCACTGGTCATAGTACCATGAGCAGCAGTGAGTCAGAGAGGGAGAGCACTGCGACACTTGGCTACCTCAAAAACGAATGGGCACTATTGAAAATGCATGCCCCAACCTCTGTCGAAATTTCTCCGTTTATAGAATAGGCGTTCATTTTGGTGCATCCTTTTGAGATCTTTGGCTGAAATGTGGTATATAAATACATTCTGTTGCTGTTGATCCAAAACTTCCAGTCTGTATTAGGGTTAAATCCCAATTGATTTTAATGAGAATTTTGAAGTAAGGACTCCAGGGTTTAGCTCATTATTATAAACCAGAGTACAAGAGAGCAGACAGCGTTGTTACCAGTAGATTCAAGAAAGAACATATCAGGGTACAATATTTTTGCAGAATTCTAGCAGCATTCTTGTAAGCACAACAAACAACCTGCAACTAGGCACTGGAACTGTAGCAATATTCCAAAAACTGTCAGGCCTTGTTTTATTTGCATCATAAACTCTTTTGGTCAAGGACTTCCTCAGATAAAAAACACCGGGCACTGGGCCTAATTGGCACTGTCAAACAAAATCTGTTGCTCTTTTCTTGCTCAGCAAAGGTACATGTGAGGCACTAAAAGTCCTGAAACAAACCTCCTGAAAAGTCATTTTAAAAAAGGACAGACTTACAAGGTGAAATCCCATTTGAGATGTTAGAGAGGTTCCAGAAAAGCAATGAGTTCTGCACGATTGCTTCCTAACCCAAAATAGAACCATTTCCAATGTTTTTGCTTTCAGTGAGCAACTAAGGGTTGATTAGAAGTCTTGTTAGCATTTTGAAGCCCTTGGAGGTATGATTCATTAAATCAATTCAGAGACAGCCAAACTCTGAATGTTTGATTTCTGTTTGTGGTCCATGGGAGGAGATCACCACCTGTTGGCCACCAACCACAAACTACACATGTGCCAGTTTGAATAAGGAAAGGAAAATGCCTGCTCTCTCTTGGCAGAGTGAATCAAATGTTAGACTATAAGGACAATATGTCACTTTTAAAAATAAGAAATATGAACTGGCATAATCCATTTGCCCTGATAACCACACACTACAGTATACAGGTAGCACTGGTAAGAAGGTATGGCAAGGAACGGCTATTGGAATTATTAATATTTGGAATTATTAATATGGGAAACCACCAAACACTATTTTAATTATAAATTCCTTTATTCAATCTAAAGGCCGAATGGTACTTATATATTGCTCTAAACATGCCCCAAACACCTAAAATAAGGTTTCCAACCCTCCAGGATTGGCCTGGAGTCTCCACAAATTAAAGATGAACCCTTAATTAAAGATTACATCATGTGATAAAATCTCCCGGAATACATCCAACCAAAATTGTCCACCCTACCTAAATAGGAAGCAATTTACTGCATCCAAACAGTAACAAAACATTTATAAGCATTTGACCATGATAATTACAAATGGGCTACACCCACGGGTGCTTTGACCCATATTGGCCAGCTGCAATGTGGTCAGGTAGGTATTCGCAATGAACTCTGTAACGGCTGACTTCTTATACCTTTAACAAACAAGTGATGCCATTGCCAATTATTGACTTTAGCTAAAAAACCAATTTGAGACAGTTCACCCTTATTTCCAGTCTTAATTCAGAGAAGAGTTACAACCTCCTTTCTTCCCAAGGCCTTTCCTGCTTATCTCTTCCCCTCCTTCCTGCTGATCAGCGGCTTTTTATTGCACCTAGGTTCACACAGGAGATAACACTGGTATGTGGGGTGGGAAGGTCCATGTTGGCTCTTTTTAAGACAGATTCTCTTCCTTTTATTTAAGACCATCTACAGTCACCCCTATCGGTCCGAGGCCTCCTTTTTAGAAACTTCCTCTTATCTGATCAGTTATTCTTTGAACCAGGCATCCTCCCTCCTTTCTTCCTTCTGGCCTTATCACTTATTACTTTCAAGGTCTTCCTTCTACTTGCTAGTCAGGGCCTTTTTTTTTACAGCACATATATATTTCCTTAACCAAACTTAAGATAACTTTAATTCTTTAATTTTGTACTTATCCTACAGCGACCCAAATAAAAGAGAAGCTAGAAGGAAGGACTGGCTTAAGGTTAAACTTAAGGCACTGCCCTGGGACTTGAGATCTGAGGTCGGTACCTGCGTCTGTCACAGACTCTCTATGGCCTGGGCTACACTAGGGGGGCGGGGGTTCAAACTAAGATACGCAACTTCCGCTACGCTATCCGCGTAGCTGAAGTCGAAGTATCTTAGTTCGAGTTACCTGGCCGTCCTCATGGCAGCAAGTTGAGCACGGCAGCTCCCCATCGACTCTGCTTACTCCTCCTGCCGAGGTGGAGTACAGGCGTTGATTCGGGGATCGATTTATCACGTCTAGATGAGATGCAATAAATCGATCCCCGATAGATCGATCACTACCCGCCGAGCCGGTGGGTAGTGAAGACGTACCCAATGTGACCTTGCATAAGTCATCTCATATCATACTTCTCTACCTCACAAAGGTGTTGAGATGATAATATATTTGAAGTGTTCAGACACTAGGCTGTAGCGGGCTACACATAGTAGGTCACAGGTTGTAGAGTCCATATTTAAAAGAAAAGAAAAGGAGCTCAGGCACTCTGCTCTTGCCAGACACAGAGGATTATCTACCCTCCTTGGAAAAGAAGCAAAGGTTCACAGTGCCGATAAGCCCAAAACCACAAAAGCAACAAAGGACACTCTTGATTTGTGCATCTGTTTGTGAGGCAGATATAGGGGACTGTGCATTTCTTAGCCTTGGCATGGCTGTTTACAATAAAAAGATAATTTTAAAAAGCCATGTAGAATGTGACAAAAATTAGTCGTAGAAGCTGTAAGAAGAAATACAGCAGTTTTCAATAAATTATGCTCAAAGCATGCAGTAAAAAGCCAAAGACTAAAGCTAAAATTCCTGTTTCTTACCTCAGTGTATTTTATTATGATGGTGTAATTTTAATATATATTGTATTGTTTCCCCTTTTTGACATGAGCAGCTAAGCAAAGTTTGGGATCCTGGAGTTGTTCCAGTTAGGAGCTTGCTATGATGAAGCATGGTATTTTCTTTCATGCGATCTTGTTCATTCACAAGGGGGGAGTTTGTCATCTGTGTATATAAAATATTTCTAATTTCCCTTTTTCCAGGGGATATGTTATATAAACTTTCCTCTGTTCATCTTATTAGTTCCTGCACTTTGTCCCTCTTTCTTGATATATTTTCCTATGAGCAGTCGTCTTTTTATCAGTGATGCTTTAATTCATATACATTTGCATTTTCAAAGCAATTGCTGTGGACTCCATTGAAATGCATTGCAAGTCATATGGCGTTGCAAAACAACTACAAAAAATACAATATAAGTCAGAAGGCGGGAAACATTGCAGTGCTTAAGTGTAACTACAAGGTTCATCGAAGGAGGGAATATGGATGAGTTTTACTTGATAATGTTAGATACAGCAGTTACCAATCATCTAAAGAAATAATCACTTGCAGGAGCAGTCCCTATGAGCTAGACAAAGTGCGTTTCCAGCTAGATCTCATGTTGTTAGTTTTATTACCTAGAGCAGTGTTTCCCAAACTTGGGACGCCGCTTGTTCAGGGAAAGCCCCTGGCGGGCCAGGCCCACCGCTTCCCACAGTCCCCATTGGCCTGCAGCGGCGAACCACGGCCAGTGGGAGCTGCAATCGGCCGAACCTGCGGACGCGGCAGGTAAACAAACCGGCCCGGCCGGCCAGGGGCTTTCCCTGAACAAGCGGCGGCTCTAGTTTGGGAAACACTGACCTAAAGGGAAACCATCAACTTCAAAATCACACTTCTGTCTGAAGTTTGTTTACCTACCATTATTAAAAGTAACGTCCTAGATTACTGTAACTGAAAGATCATAATAAATTTATTAAATATATTTTTTTCTTCAGTTTCTTTTGTGCATTTGACGGAACTTTGTATTTAGTCATTTTCTCCTGTTGATTGTGCGGGTCTGTCACAAACCAACAGGGGAGGAAAAAACATTTTAATTACAACAAAATGCGACTGATAAACCACAGAAATGGTGACTCGGGGAACTGAAAATATTCTTAACTAAGTTGTGGGTTTTTTTTTAAGTGACTAGATTTTGAGTTGACATTGGCCCTTCATACTGTTTCCTCACTGTCTCACTATCTGCATATTTAATTTCGTTTTCCTGTTTCTTTTCTCTTCATTTCCGCTTGGACTCCACCGTGACTTTGTGTCTTCCCGTGTGTGGTTACTCAGTCCATTAAAAACAGGTGTCTTTCAAAAGTTAGTTTGTCCTTCACCTTGTTGTCTCTTCAGACTGTTGTTTGCCACCTATTTTAGCTGTAGGCCTCCATTATTTCATAATATGCCCAGTGTCCAACAAACTAGGGTTGCCACCTTTCTAATGGTTGGTAAGCAGACCCCTGAGGCCTCACCCCCTTCTCTGCCTCTTCTCCCCAAGGCCCTGCCCTTGCTATGCCTCTTCCCCCCTCTTCCCAGATTTAAAAAAAAAAACAGACACCAGGGCTTGTCAAATGGCACCTGGACACACAAACCAAATCCCAGACTGTCCAGGGGAAAATCAGATGGCTGGCAACCCTACAGCAAACCTAAAACTCTTCTGGCATCAATTCTCTCTAAACCACTTTCAGCATTTTGCCAGTCCCAGGCTTGTGTAGGTGCTGGTCCGGCCCCTGAGTTACTTAGCGCACCCCGAGGCCTGTTCTAATTTACACTGGCTCCCATTGCAGGGGATCAGCAAGGTTAAAGAGCCCCACACAAGTCCCCTTTTCCTCAGCCACGCTCTCTCCATTAGCAGCTGGGTAGGAGGGGGTGATGTAGGAGCTGCTCCTGTGTGTCTACATCACCAAAAGATTCCCTACATAGGTACATTTCTTTTGTGGTTGGAGCCACCTGGTTTAGGGCTGTTATGCACTGAGGAGTGATGCATAGCAGCCAGACACACCAGAGAATTGAGCCCCTCCACCCCCTCATCTATGTTGTTTCAAAACAGAGGATTTCTCTCCACTGGCTCTTCTTAGTGACACCTTTCCAATCTGTTGACAAGGGAGAAAGACAATGTCAAACAAGTTAGCCAGTCTGTAATCTCTCTTGGGCATAGGGGTGGGGGACAGAAGCTCCCCATGAAAGCGGGGGTGAGAGACAGGAGGGTGTGAGCGGGAGCTACTGAGACTGGAGAAGGTGGGCATCTGGCTCCATTCTAGGAAGGGGCATCCTTGCAGTTCCTTAGTTAATGATGGGGAGCACAGGGCACCAAGCCCCTTCTTGATGGCTGGTGCGCTGTCCCCCCAGCCCAGGTGCCAGTGCCCTGCCCCATCCCACACCCCACCATGGCAGCTGGTATATGTGTTCCTTTTCCCTCCCCCGGGCTGTGTGTCTCCACTGCACTCATTTAACTAACCATTTGCACATGTAAATATATGATTTGCACATGCATTCATGGTAATTCCCCCTTAAATTAGGGATATAACATGCATACACATTTTGGATGTTGCCCTGAATATATTAAAACTTTTTTTAAAATGTCAGGACAATTTAATTAAATTGCCTAATTTAAATACTTCACTGAGCTTGTTCAGTGAATCTACCAATTTACATAGCAGGGAGAAGTTTCTCTGACGTAAAAATAGCTGAGTCCTAACAAACCAGACAGACCTTACGAGGCACAGTCTCAGAAACAGAGGGAGAAGTTCTGCATTTAGAAAAGCAGCTGCAATAGTGTGGTGGTATTTGCATGCAGTTACTGCAAATACATTGCAAATCAGACTGGTACATGCACCGACTGGTTAACTGCCGAATTATTAAAGCTGGTCATCTAGCAAAAGGTCTAATTAGATGGCATTATTATTATAATATAATTATTAGATTTCTGAGGTAACTCTTCCCCTCGCCATGCCTCAGGAGGAAAAAGAAGTGCAAAACTAGTACTCTGGTCTCTTGTAGTATTCAGAGTCCTTTTGTTGCTTAACAGCAACCATTTCTATCAATTCAAGGCAAATGTTGTCAGGCTCTGAAAAGAATCCTGTCCTATGGGCCTGGTCCGTTGCAGTCCAGGGCAGTCTTTCAAGAAACGTCGGCAAGCGGTGCATCAGACCACTAGGCAGAGAACTGGAACTTCTAGGGGTGTATTGAAGAGCTGGGCCCTCGGGAATGCACATAAGACTCCTTGCAGAGGGATGGCGAATTGTTATTGAAAGTTCCATGCTGTAAAATACTGATTCTTTCATAGCACAGAAACCTATGTAAGAATCCGGAGGTCCTTGCTCTGCTCTTACTCTAGCAAGTTTCTGGTTTTTCAATTTGTTTGTATCCTTGTGTGTGTGTTACATACCGACCACATTTTAATTATACACATAGCTAGTCCAAGTAACCCTGCCTTGTCACCCTCAGCCTCTCATTTCTTTTGTGTTAACACCTCCTTGTTCTGCCTTGTCTTCAGTTGGCTTCGAAGCTCTTGAGGGAGGCAGCAGTCTCCAAGTGTGTATTTTCAGTGTTTAGCATAATCCTGATAACCCATGACCCTTCCATGCGCTTTCTTCTGTAATACTAACTAATTAGAAGTAAAGAATGAGTGAGGCCATCGGGATTATACTGTAGATATATGTTAGATGACTTGATGGGTAGATTGGCCGGAAAGAACGGACAACTAATAACCAAAGCAAGTGATTATAGCGAAACACTGTGCCATAGAGCAAAGCACAATCCAAAGCATTCCACTACGAAATCCTTAAGGACTAAACTGCACATATCCCTGTTCAACTATGCAAGGACTCAGTGTACTGGCTTGAATTGCAGCTGGCCATTCTTTTTACGCCTGTGGGAAAAGGTGAATGAAAATGAACCCAAATAATTTTTTGCATCTTCCACAGATTTTTTTTTTCATTTTTTTCCCATCAGAAGATCAAATATTCTAAAAATTTGGCTGAAAAAAATTGATTGGGAAATGATGCCTGCTCCCATTCTCCTCTATAGGCCGGGATCGTTGGTCAGACTACATCCGCCATGATTCACCACGATTTCCCTTTTCAGAGATGGGAGGGAGTGCATCATGGAAACCACTGGTCATGGTGCATCATGGGATATGTAATCTGGCCAGGGAGCATGATGAATGGGGACATGAGATACTATGGCCGCATCTCCAAATTTAAATATTTTGGTTTTGGGGTATTCGTTTTTTGACAAAATCATCATTTTCTGTGCAAAGCAGATATTCTTCAGGGGGGGAAAAAAAAGAAAAAAAAAAAGAAGTGTTTAATCCAAAACCTAATTTTCTCCCCATGAAAAATTTTCAACTGGGCTTAATTTCAATCTTAGACAAGAGCTGCTTCCAAGATATTCCAATACCATCTGTCCAGGAAGAGGTGGAGAGTAGGCAGAGCCATGGCTCTGTGTGCTGACTGATGGAGCTGGCCAGGTGAACAGGAAGCTGTAGCTTTAGGAAGGGTGCCACCAAGTGCTCCCTGCCCGTTGCACAACCAGGGAGCTAGAGAAGGCATTGGGTCTCTAATACAGAATGCCTTCCAGTGCACTACCTGTGTTGGTGCCATTCCATACTGCCAATTCAAGGCTGTGGATGTAAGTCACAATCTAACCCTGGACTTGGTGTTTTATTAGGTGTGCGTCTGACATGTGTTTTTCATACATCACACTTTAATTTGATTATGTTTGAACTTAGCCCTCATTTTAGCAAGGAATTTAAACAAAATTGGTGAGCTTTTGTTGTTGTATATATTTTCAGTAGTTAATCAGAGCTCTCACAATGTAACCATGTAAACGGAAGGTGTTCAAGGACTAAGAGGAACCGGGAGCATTCAGCTAGCAGTCTCCATGGAAATATAGAGAAAATGAATAGGAAAAAGCCATGTAGGAGGTGGATTATATTGAATGAACATAATAGCGTGCTGAATTACACTCTGGACTAGATGATCCATATCTGACTAATGACATTTTAAATTTAATTTTAACCACAGCTGCATATATATTTTTAAAGTTGCAGTGTTTTTTATTGACTGAGCGGACCTCTGTTTGTTCAGCACATCTATCCAGCACTGACTGTACAAATCCTTCTTTCCAAAAAACATTCAGATTTAGAATTCTCTTACAGACTCATTTTTTCAGCGCAAAGCTTTCATTGGCATTTGTACCCCGATTATTACATTAAAAGTATTTGCTTAGGCTGTGTTATATTTTCATGTCCTTCAAAACTTTATGAAACCCCTTTGCAATACAAGGACTGATTTTGTATTTACGGCTGCTACTCTGAAACATCTCTGGGATTTAGTGTCGCTAGACAGGGTTTTGCTAGCTGGTTTCTATTTACACTTATTCTATAAAGAAAAAATATGCTAAATAATTTAAGCTACTGAAGAACTCATCCAAATAGAATGTCATCTTTTTATTATATCATCAGGCCAGTAAAAACCATTAAAAGAGTAAGATTTTTTGGGGGTGATAACTTTATACAATACTTATATTTAGATTATCAGTGTTTAAGTTAGATCTTCAAAGGCCTTTTTTAAACTTTAATATTAATTTACAATTTAAATCAGCTTATTCATGAACTTACATCCATATTTATGTAATGTTTTACATTGCATGAAAAGTTAATAAGTAATTTATTCATTTTGCACACACAAAACTTCTGGGTGAAATATTTCAGAAAGGGAATGCTCTTAAAATGTCAGTAACAGCCGTGTTAGTGTGTATTCGCAAAAAGAAAAGGAGTACTTGTGGCATCTTAGAGACTACTCTTAAAATGTATTGCCCTGAGAAGTGGAATATATTTAATTGGTTGATTAGTACAAAGAAGTAGAGCTATTTTAAGGTATTTATTCTAAATTTTAGTAAAATAACTCAATGAAAATGCATCTTCTTTATGTAACTCTGTAGGAAAGTATTTTTTTTTTCACTGTGGGCAGTTAAAGGAAGAAGTATATTCTGCATTTCTGTTTTGCTTTTACTTAGGGACACCTTTGTTGAATGTATAGATTTTGAGATCAGATTCTGCAAACTCAATAGGTCTACTTTTGTGAGCAGAATTATTAACATATTTAAACTTTTAAAAGATTGAAAACTTTATAAGTCACACACTGGGTCCCCAGTCCTGCAAAGAATTAAGAACATGCTTGACTTTACACACACTATGCATTTCCGTTGTTTGCCCCAGTTCTGAAAGCACTGCACGCACATGTATAACAAGACACAGATCGGGGCCTACAAGTAGAAGCCATAAATAGTAATCTCTGGGTCTTTCTCTTACTAAGCTGTGTAGCAGGGAAGGTGGAGAACAACAATTCCCCCTCCCCCACCAGCTAAAAATACAACTCACCGACCAGGATGAATCAAAGCACTCAGGGCTGCAAACAGGTATCTGTGCTCTAGGTTACATTACAAGAAAAAGCCCCACTCAACTGTAGAGAACAAAAAAAGAAACAATATGTTGTCCTCTTCATTTTATCTTTAAAAAAATGCCATCCACTTTGTGATGGGGTGTACCAAACTTTTGTGGCACCCTGCTGGAGACCCAGTGGTTCTATTATGCCCTACCCTCGGACAGGAGCAGCATAGGTGGGTCCTCCAGGCCTGTCTAGAAATGCTGCATGGAAACAGCCAATCAGAGCCCAACAGGCTCAAATAAAAATTGCTGTAGGGATTTAGCATGTCAGTTCCTGTTTGAGACCAGAGGGGTTAAGACTGGTGTGCTGGTATGGCCGAAAGAGCATCACTGGCTGCAGTTGCTGGACCGAGGAGAGAGAGAGAGGACCTGAGAACTGTCACCCTAAGGAAAGAGGTGGGTTTAAAGGGACCAGGTAGGAAAAGACCCATGGAATGCAGCAGCAACTAAGTAAAGGGAGCAGTGCATGGCTGCTGTTTATAGGGTCTCTGGGATGGAAGCTGGAGTAATGGGCGAGCCTGGGTTCCCCCACCAATCACTAGCAAAGTGGCCTAAGCCCCAAGAAGGGGACAAAGCTCTGTTAGAAGCAAAGGGATGGATTTAAAGGGCTCAGAGCCAGGGCTGAAGAGCCTGGTGAGGGCAGACTGTTTGTTGAACTCTTTGCTATCCTGGAAGGGGTCTGTTTTTTGACTGTGCGTCTTCGCTGGAAGGCTGAGCCACTGAAGACTCATCTAATGATGTCAGCAACTTACAGGGGTGCCAGAGGCAGGAAAAAGATCGTAGTTCCACACCCCAGTCACTAGGAGGTGACCAGGAGGTAAGTGTCCTCCGTCACACAGATGCAACAAAATTGTGTGTGTCTGCATGTGTTGTTTCATAGACACGTGGTTTTACAAAGCTGGACATGCTGCAGTATAATAGCTGTAAATCATTGCCCAATAGCATGCAGGTGTATTGATTCACAGAGATAGGGTACTGGACTGGTGTCAGGAAACATAGATTCTATATCTGGCTCTTCCAATGCCTGACTGTGTGACCCTAGGCATGACTGAAATAGGCCCCGAGACTGTTCTGTTGCTGAACTCCAAAGACATGGTGATACTGTGCTATCGAAGGAACTACCTATTTAATCTGAAGGGAAGTGGGGAGGGGACTCTGGTTTTCTGTGAATGTCGTTCGGACCCAGTGATTAGTTAGTTGGGGGGTATTTCTTCCCCTGTGGCAATGTCTGCATCACACACCGCTGGTGTTTCGTGTACGTGGAGCCACATGCCAAGAGTGAAAAGCGCACACCTGTAGTGTGTAGCTACGCTCGTCGGTGAAAGGCTCTGACGGAGGGGAAAGACTTCGGCAGCTCCCTGCTGCCGGAGCCTTTCCCTGTGGTGGGGAAGATGAAGTGAAGGTGGGGAAGCACAGCTCGAGCAAGTAGAGAGCCACGTAATGTATGTACTTGGGTAAATACCCACACTCTTCAGGGGTATCTCTACTTGCTGTGCATCACCGCTATGCAGCTATTTATACCTATATAGCTATATGTGTATGCACCCTACATGCCTCCAAAAGAAGGGCGTGGTGCAGACACAACCTGAGTGTACAGCACTTCTCGTGGCTGGCAGGAATAATCTTGGAGGCGGGGTGGCGGGGCGGGAGGGCAGGTCCTCGGTCTCCCTCCACTAACAGGGGTATGTTTGGAAGAGGGCAAAGGGTGTAGCAGCAAATACAGGAGTCATTCCTCAGACAGGAGGGACCTTGGGCACACTGTGATATCCACATAGAATTTCCTCTGTGGTGGAAAAGAGCAGGCCAGCCAACTATCTCCTCAGCAGGATAACAGGTATGGGGGAAGGGAGTGCTGCTTTCCATCTGCTGGGAGAAGACCAACATCTCTTATGGGATGGAGACATCGTCTGAGAACAGGGCATGTAGGTAACTTTGGGGCAAAATTCAGGATATTTGGTATATTGCAAAGCACAGGTAAAAAATCAGTGCGACGTAATCAAGGGTCTTCCCAACAGGCATCGATCAGAAGGTCTCTGTGTTGAGGGAAAGGGTGAGGAGGTGCTGTCATGGGAGGGATTCTGCACCTCGGGTGCATTTCAAATCTAACTGCATAAATGTTTGAACCATCTGATTTATTTTGGGGGGGGGGGCAATGCACAAAGTGCTCTTTCACTTCTCACCCAGTTCAGCAAACACGATGTTCCTTGATTTACAGCCAAAAACCAAACGAAGTGAGAGCAGTTGCTGTTCTGTTGTGCCTCTGCCAGAAACAAAGCGAGTGGCTTTTGAAGCAAGAGCATCCTAATTATCCTGAGAACCTCTCCATCTCTCTTATGACTCCTCTTGCCAGGTCAAACATGCGGCTGCCTCAACCTCTGCTTCTCCCTCCCTGTGCCTGCTGCCAAAGCCCTGGTTCACACCATGCTGATAACTCGCCTGGATTTTTGTAACCTCTTCCTTTCTGGCCTCCCTTAGTCTCGCTGCTCCGGTCTATACAACAGTCAGCAGCTACAGTAATCCTCCTGTCCCACTGTTCTGCCATGAACTCCCTTCCATGGCTTCCTGTCCATGCAAAGTTCACAATCCCTGCCCTCTCTATCAAGACTCAACACAGATGTGCCCCTGCCTATGTCTCACCTGACCTCTCCCACTGCTGTCTACCTCAGCCTTCTGTGCTCCGCCCACCCTTTCTCTCCTCCTCCCTCTCTCACCTTCACTGCCTACATCTGGAATGATATGCGTCTTCCTGTGCACCAAACATCCTCACTCACGCCCTTCAATTCCCTCCTTAAAGCACACTTCTTTTATTTTGCTCTCTTCTATTCCTGTGCTGTCCTCCAGTCTTGCTTTACTCTGTTTAAAAATTAACGACTTCTGGGCTTGATTCTGCAAAGTGGAACTACACACATGCTTAAAGTTAAGCATGGTCCTCAAGTGCTTTGCAGGATCCAGGCACGCAGCACCTTGCTGGACCAAGCCCTAAATAATTTTCTTGCTAGATGTGACTCATTATTTATTTTTTAACTCTTTCGCCACCAGTCTTTCCTTTGACTTCATAGAATAGAATATCAGGGTTGGAAGGGACCACAGGAGATCATCTAGTCCAACCCCCTGCTCAAAGCAGGACCAATCCCCAATTTTTGCCCCAGATCCCTAAATGGCCCCCTCAGGGATTGACCTCACAACCCTGGGTTTAGCAGGCCAATGCTCAAACCACTGAGCTATCTCTTGTTCTACCTCTGCATGTTTAGGCCATTTATTAGACAATGTGCTGGGTGCCCTTAATGTAAGTCTGGAGAGTACCCTCACCACCTTGCAAGTTCAAGTCCGAGGCCCTGATTCAGGAAATTGCATAGGCACGTGCTTCAAATGACGCATAGGCTACACTGAAGTCAATGAGATTTGTGCACATGTGTTAAGTGAATTCCTGAATTGGGGCCTAAAATTTTTAATCTGTAAGGCGGTAAGTCCCATTGACTTCAATAGGATGTTAAGGACATATTTTAAATTAAGTATGAGCATATGTTTTTCCCTGAATGAGGATGCTCTCCTGATTGTAAGCTTTTGGCAGCAAGGATTGTGCATTTTATTTATTTATTTATTTATTGTACAATAGTTACTCCTAAGGTGCCCTGCAAAGTGGTGGTGTTTTGTTAAATAATTAGAGTTGTAGCTATAGCAGTACACTTCTCTCTACTCACAGTACGGTAGGTTGGCTTCTGTTTACCATTCACAGGTTTTTAAAGCCAAGATTTCCCTGCTGAGAACTTAAAAAGCAAAACCTATGCTTATCTAGAACTGTCAGACAACCTTTTATATCATTAGTTATTATGAGGTGCTATTCGTAAAGTGTTTTGCTTGAAATGCTGTTTGTGTGTTCATCCATGTTTGTAACTCTCTGTGCTGGAAGAAAGAGTGATTTTTAGCAACTTTTTTAAAAAAGGGGGATAAAATCTATAATACACGTCTTTGGAAACTGATTTTTTGGGAAACTTTTTTATATTATTAAGTTTTTTGGGGGGAGGGTTTGTTTTGCGCACACTGTGTACATACAATTAATAAAAAATTACCAAAATATTTAGAATAATCTGTTTTGGCTCATCCCAAATACAAATTTATGTGCTTCAGAAAAGTATGAATAGCTGAGATCAGTTGTGGTAGTAAAAGTGAAAAATACAAAGTTGCAGACTCCCTCAGAATAGTTGTACTTGACTTCCTTTTCAGACTTTGCTCAGCTGAGTACAATGATATAAAAATGCTACTGTACAGGAAAAAAAGACAAGATATGAATGTCTAAAAAATTCAGAAGTGATTTTTGAATAGATTGATTCATATTCAGATCATTTCCTGCCAGATGGAGGGAATATATGGTAAATCGGTTTTTGGCAGGAGAAACATCAAAAACGAACAACAGCTGCTCACTTATGAGGGGTATCCGATTCTTTCTCCACATTACTAGGACATATTACTTATCCAAAGAAAGCTTTTTAATACCAGCAAATTTCAGAGTCTTAAAGCCTGTAAGGATGAGCAGACATTCAGGTTCATACAGGAGTTTACAATTCAGCATGATTATGTAAGTGTGAGCTGTATAATTTCATGACACGGACATACCATACCACTGTAAGTGATCAAAACCTTTTCATTTGCTAATGTTCTGTTGCTGCAATGGGGCTCTGTGAGGGGGAACCCCTGTAGTGGGCTTGCAGATACAAAAAAAATCTCTCAAACCTATTTAATGTCACCTGTTAAAAGCCAACTGACCAATGGCCTAATTACTATTCCAGTTCACAAATATAATTTCTGTTTTTAGATTAGATTTCAGACTGTTCAACCATTTGAACAATCCATCTGGTTTTGCATTTTTGAATCCTTTATAACGAATTATATATAATTGATCTTCACGTGGAAAGTGGAATCTGGAAACCGTGCCTGCTGTAGGATAGAAGTAACTTCCATTGAAGTCAACCCACGGCTGAAGAATAGCTCCCTGGTGCTTTCTTCCTGCTTCCTCTCTTGTTCCCACTCCCTCTGTCTTTCCAGATGCTTGTCAAACATGGCATAAAATTTACAAGCATGCTAAGTGTTTGTCATAAGTATTTATCAAATAGTTCGGCTGAACAATTTTCAGCCTCTGGGTTTTTCATGAACTCTTTACTTTGGTTATTCACTGTTATTTGTGGTGTGGGATTTGGGCAAGCAGCTCAGAGGGAACCATTGCTTCTCCCTGACTGAAGCCCCAGTCTCGCAAAACACTTAAGCATATGCTTAAGTCCTATTGAAGTCAATGCTTGATCAGGGCCTAGATGACTGAAGTGTTTTAAACAGGACCTCAAAGAATGAATAGTAAATACTGTACAACACCCTTCTAGTATGAATTATCAGACCAGTCATCTTTCATGGTTTGCTTTATGGAGCTTTTAAAGATTAGATTTCATGTTCATGAATTCCTGAATACTTGCAAATAGTAAACAGCATGACCCCCACAGATAACTGTGCAGCAAAGTCAGTCTGTTTATTGGCAAATATACCTGCACTTTACTATTGCTGTGCTTCTTCAATCATTTCTAGTCATGGTGTTACAGAATTTGATCCTTTGCACAAGATATGGGTAGAAGTGGAGGGAGGAGACAAAGCCAAGTATCTTTGCAGATGGTAAAGGTTTCCATGCTGGTACCCAATCAAGGAATAATCTTGTTAAACAAATATGTTTTCTCTCTGCTGAACATATACATTTAATAGGCTTCTTTCATGCTTATTAGATCCCAATCAGAATGTGCAAATATTGTTTGAGAATGAGTGTGTCATAGCAGGAAAACAAGGGCATATTTCCAAATGATTCCCATATACTGTTAATAGTTAATATGCTAAAATTATAGGTGAATTATAAAGTGGCTTTAAAACTGAAACATTTGGGAGACTGAATTTGAATCTGAATGTGAATTAGATAAAAAATATAGGCCATGAATTAGTATTTAACTTAATCTGTAAAATACAATTCTGTTAAGACAGCAGCATTGCATATCAATAGTTTATTATGAAATTCAGTGGATTTGAACAGGTAACACATAATTGGATTACAGGAAGATCCCATAATGACTATCAGATAAAGGGCACAAGAGCTGTATTATTAACTCCAATATTAGACTGCAAAGATAAATAACAGGAAAGCAAAATTGTCTTTGTCATTTTGTTGTTTAAGGAAATTAATTTGGAGACTAAGACACTGGAGCCTTATACTTGCCACCACTCACATGGGGTCCTCATTGAAGTGTACTCCCATGGATAAAGCTACTCACATGTGAAAGTGTTCGCAGAATCACATCATCTGAAACTTAATGTGTGTCTCAGTTTCATTTAATAGATTTACAAGCCCCACACATACTGAGCTCCCACTGATTTCCATGGGAGTTCTGTTTGCTTGCAGAACTGGGCCTGTGGCAGACATTCTGATACCTGGATCATAAATGCACAAATGGAAAATATACCTAGTTCTTGTATTGTGCTTTTCACCAGCAGGTCTCAGTGCCATACGAAAGAGTCATTATCCCCATTTAACAGATGGGGAAACTGAGGCACAGAGCGAGGCAGTGGCTTGCCTAAGGTCACTAGGTGGCCAGTGGAGAACCAGGAATAGAACTCCTGTCTCCTGAGTCTTAGTGCAGTGCTCTATCCACTAGGTCACACTGCCTCCCCTTACCTAGAATAATTGCTTCCTGTTTCTTAACAGAGCCTGTACACTTCAACCTGTGTTTACAAATTGAATTCAAACAATACAAGCACATTGTGATGGGGTGTTCTCCCCACACCCAAGTGAAAGGAGTTAATGGGGGCCTTGGGGGACTACCATACCCTGTCCCAGAAAGAAGCTGTGCAAGTGAGTCCTCCAAGCAGCCTACAGAGGCTGCACAGAAAGCAACCAATTGGAGAGAGGCTGTGCAGAGCAGCCAGTAAGGGCCCAGCAAGCTAGTACAAAAGGAGCTGCAGGCCAGAGCAGCAACAGTTGCTGCAGGGAGCCCAAAGAGTGAGGACTGTGGTCCCTGCAGACTGAAGCAAGGGTAGCACCTTGGATAGAGCAGTTGTTGGCAGGGACCAGGGGATTAAGAGGGAGCTCCTGGCAGAATGCCCTGAGAAGAGGGCAAAGAAGGTTCTGGGGCCATGGGGAAGTGGCCAAGGGAACTGACGTTTTGTGCAAAGTTAAGGCGATGCAACAGGAGGGTCCCTGAGTCAGGATCTGGAGTAGTGGGTGGTCTCGGGTTCCCCCCATTCTCCACTGGGGAAGTGGCTTGACTGGTGGAGACTGATACCGAAGCCTGGCAAGGGGGAATACAGTGGTGACCCAGACAGAGGGCCAACTCATGAAGAAGACACTGTGATACTTGGAATGAGGCAGGTCTGCAGGTGGACAAGACTATGGGAGAGGCACCACCACGAGAGGGTGCACTGGCTGGCAGAGCTAATCCCCATGATGGCCAGCAGGAGGCGCCACTGTGGCGAGTGGATCCCATCTCACACACAAACAGTGCAAACCATTGTTTCCTTCTTTTCAGGGGCAAATGACAGTTCAGGGACTCAGATGAGTAGTCAGTACACTGAGATTCATGAACTTATTCCCATTTCCAAAGACCCTCATTCTGATCTGACAGGAAGCAATGGGCATCAAAGCAAGAACCTCTAGTGCAGTGGGACTATTAATGACGTGTGGGTCTGAATGTTTGCCTTTTGTTAAGACACTCTGTGGTGTGGAGTAATTATGTAATATTCAGTCACACAGGGAAGCTAAAACTAGCTGATTACCTTTAATACATTCTGGTGATTATATATGTGTGGGAATTAAAATTAATTGATAAAAATAATAAAATAGAATACTTTGCAAAAGTAATAATTTAATATTCAGAATTTCTTTTAAATTAACCTGATGTCTGTAGCACCACAAAACTGTCTATTGCAAATGAATCTTGGGGGAAAATATATATGTGCATACCATATAAAACCATAACGTATACATTTCATGTAGTTATTCACATAGACCTTGCTTCAGTGAAGTCCCTCAGCACGTTTCTCCTTTAAGGCTGGGCGAAGTCTCACTGACCTCAATGGGATTGTGTTTTGAAGTTAGGCAATGTGCCTAAGTATCTTGCTGTATTGAAGAGTTAGGGTGAAATCAATGAGACACTTGTCATTGACTTCAGCAGTACAAAGATTTCACCCTTAAGCTACGCTGAGGAAAGTAGGCCTAAAAAAAAAAAAACCCCACTTCATTTCCACCCTTGTTTTCCATGTACAGAACTATGACAATCTCACATTGCTAATTCAGATTCTTCAGTTCTTCTTCCTGATGAAGAGCAATTATTCACATGACATCACAGGGGCCACCGAGCGTGGAACTGCGGAGAGGGCATCTCGCTTTTATTTAGGTTATTCGAGGCTTCTGAGCCATCAAAACTAAAAAGCTGGCACCAATATAGCAGCTGGGTTTGTACGAAGGTGGAAAGAAAACAAAATGGTAGTGGGGAAATGAAAAACTAGTTTCTTTTCCCTTTGACTGTAGTGGAATGATGATAATGCTTTATAGCTAAAGGTATACTCTAGCCAAGGGCATAATGAGCTGTAGAATGTGACCCTCAGTACCCTGGACATGTGTGTTTATACATGATATTTTACTCAATATCCTTGTAATCCTTTTGTAAATGGTTTTAATGTTTTATTTACTGCTTTGCATATGTATTGAGCACACATTAAACATATTGTCAGGACAAGGGTCAGTTTTCTTACAGTGGGAGCCACATGATTTCTGTAGTTTGATGTTACAGACCCCTTTCCATTCTAACCTCCCTTTCAAACGCATTCACTTTCAAAAGTTTCACTTGCTGGGTTGAAATTTTCTGTGCTTGGTCTCTGCCTAAAGGCCTTTCAAGCAAAAAATAGCAAAAAATAGGATTTGTTGCATACACTTTCATAGCTAACTTACCTGTTCTCTGAAATGTAGAGTCAAAGGGCTTGTCTACATGGCAAGCTAAGTTGTAAATCAACAGCACACCAGCTCACTGGGCAGTAACATCCCATGTGGACTCCTCTACAGTGCACAGAGGCCCGCACTCTGGACCTTTCAGTGTGCTGTAGTAGAGTCCACGTGGGATGTTATTGAGCAGAAAGCTGGTGTGCTGTTGTCACACCCTGTCTTGCTGTGCAGTAACTGCCCTTGTAGATGAGCCTGATTATGTGGCTGCAAATTGGCAGGGATAGCTGGCGAGGGACGCAGGGCTCCTGCAGCTCTTTCACAGTGCAGCGGGGCTGAGGAAGAGCTTCTGAGGCCATCTAAGTTATGCAGAGGTGAGGGCTAGGGGTCAGTCGAATACCTGCTATGGTGTATAGGAGACAGACTTTAGGAAATGCACATGAGTATGGAGGGGAAGGATTGCTGAAGATACATACACAGGGAAATTAAGTGTGTATTAAAGTCAATGAGAATTTTTAAGGACCACAGAATTTGTCCAAGGACTTTTTTGGGGGGGAAGGGGGTGAGTGGGGGGAAGAATTTACAGGATTAATATACAAGAGCCCAATCGTGCTACAATTGAAGTCAAAAGCAGAATTCTGATTGTCCTAACATGCTGGTTTCATAAGCTTTCATGGAAAAGATCATTAACATAGTATGCTGCAATTTTAAACATGAGTAACATTTTTGTCTCCAGACTGAAAAAACATTCATTGTCAGTACTTGCTGTGTCAGGTCTGTTTTATAACCCTGGGGTATCCAAAGATAGATAAATAAATCTACCTGGATCCAATCCTGCTTTCCCCCAGATATATACATGAAACTCCCTTTATAGTCAATGAGAGATGCGCACCTGTTTCCATAGGAACAATTTGGCCTGTGTTATTTAGAAAAATAAAACATTCAGTTGAGGGATCTTTTCTCCATCCTACAGGGTCTGCTCAAGTCAGTGGGAATAGGATTGGATCCAAAAGGTGAAGATCTTGTTACTCTGCTGAAAGTGGATGAGATGATAGAAAGCCAGCGCGAATGAAAAAGGAAGAAACTGATTTATTAAAGGACATGGCAGATTCATACTGTGACCCAGTGTGCAATATGAGTGGGTTAATTAAGAAGAAATCCCTTTCTGTTCTGTTTACACCAGTGTACATCAGGAGTAACAACATAATTCAATGAAGTTACACAAATACAAACCCATTATGACATCAGGTTCATGCCCTGTATGTATAAATATATGGGAGAAGCAGAGGTTTTTTTTGTTTGTTTCCAGTTTGACTGTTAACCCATATAGAGATTATTGTAGTGACCCCCATCTCCTTCACTTTGTGGTGTTCACAATAAAGTTCACACTCCACCATTCTATTGTAGAGCTAGACGCTGCACTATTGTTCTTCTCAGCCCTTTATTGCATGCATAGTGACTTTTTTTGTCATTCGCTTCCTGCACCATGAACACTTATGGAACGAGCAAACATACTATCTATTTTACTCTCAGCAAAATTAAACCTTCACCGATAACCTTGATTTCCCAGGAAAACTCAACACCGAGAGGATTTAAGTAATATGCAATCTATGATATTTTATATTTTAAAACATGGAGCAATTTGTCAGGCATATTAAAACCCACAGAGGATGATTAAGTGGTAATAATAATATTCAGCCTAGACACAGCCCCTTCAGATTTAAAGGTACAAAATTCTTCATTAACATCAACTGTTTAAGCTTTATAGCCAGAACTGAGTGAACAGCACAAAATGTCTTCCTATAAATATTAATGTGAATGTTAAGTGAACTCACTTTGAAGGTATATGTGTTGCTTCCCCCAAATATTCATTCACTGAGCATTAGCCAGCATGAATGCTCACAGAGGAATGAATTTTAAGCTTGCACATTTTAATACTATTTGAAAACTAATTTTAAATGTATCTTCTGTGGGGATTTGCACCAGAAACCCAATTATAAGAATTGTTTTTATCCAATCAGGAAATAGGCACCTACATTGGTATTTAGGCACCCAACTGAAATATTTGGTACAAGTGATTTGCCCATGGTCCCACAATGCATCATTGTCAGAAGAATTGATCTTGTCTTTCTAATATTATTTAGACCTATTTTAAAATTGTGGAGAGTTTTTCAATGTTTCCGTATAATAGCAATGCTGGAGTGTCTATCAGTAAGGAGAACTATAGTGGAAGAAAAGAAAATTTTCAGTATATGACAGAAAACAGTTCATTAGTATAATTTGTTCATTAGCGCTGATAAAGACTGTATTGGGCCTGTGCTCTTTAAGTTCTGCATAGTTCTGAAAGTTTTGATAAACCGTAACAAAGCTTTTCATTAGCTCTCCAATACTACTGTGAGAGAAGCACACTTTATCATCTTCATTTTGCTGCCCTCTTTTAACACTGATAAGGTGATGACTTTATCTTGCCATTTGGTGTTGAGTATGTGGTGAAAATAATGTAGATGGAAACTGTTCAACCTTTTCTCCTGATAGAGCATAAGTTGTCCATGTTTCCCCACCATACATGACAGTGCTGAGGACGCAAGCTTGGTACAATTAGCATTTTGATCTTGATGGTAAGCTCTGCGTTGTTCCGTGCTCTTTTAAAAAGAAAAGGAGTACTTGTGGCACCTTAGAGACTAACAAATTTATTTGAGCATAAGCTTTCGTGAGCTACAGCTCACTTCATTGGATGCATTCTCGTGCTCTTTTAGTTAGTCTGCTAAAGGTGGTGGCAGCCTTTCCAATGCGAACATTTAGTTCTTCATTCAGTGAGAGGTTGGTGGTCACTGTCAAACCTAAATAGCTGAACTTTTGGACTTCTTCTAGCTGGTTTTCATTTCAGATAATTGAAGGATCTTGTGGAACCCCCTGTCCTAATACAACCATGTTCTTGATGCTGATGATGAGAGAAAATGCCTGACAGGTACTTGAAAGGCAGTCCATGAGTTATTGTAATAAATCTTCATTGTGGGCTATGAAGACAGCATCATCAGCGAACAGAAGTTCCCTGATTAGCACCTTTTTTACTTTGATTTAAGTCCAGATAGATTGAAGAGTTTCCCATCTGATCTTACATAGAGATACACTACATCTTTCATGTCCTTAAATGCACAGTTCAAGAGTACTGAGAAGAAGATTCCAAAGAGTGTTGCGGCAAGTACATATCCTTGCTTCACTCCACTCTTCATCTCAAAGCTGTCTGAAGTGGACCTGTCAAACTGGACAGTTGCTCTCATGTTGTGAAATGACCATACAAGACTCTACAGGGTTGGTGGACATCCTGTCTTTTCTAGTATTGCAAATAGACCTGCTCTGATGACTCTGTCAGATGTTTTGGATAGGTCCACAAAGGCGATGTACAATGGTCGGTTTTGCTCTCTGCACTTTTCTTGGAGTTGACACAGAGAAAATATCATGTCTATAGTTGATCTTCCAGCCCTGAATCCTCACTGTGATTCAGGGTAGACACGATTCGCCCACTGTTTTAGGTGCACTAAGATGACTTTTCTTGCTATGCTTAGTAGCGAGATACCCCTGTAATTGTTGCAGTCATCCTTTTTGCCTTTATTTTTATACAAAGTGGTGATGATTGCATTGCACGTCTCGTGTTGTACCCCACCCTCTTTCCAGCATTTAAGTAGCAGCTGATGAAGATATGGTAATAGACTGTCTTTTCCACACTTGAGGATTTCCGCTGGGATGCCATCTTTTCCAGAAGCCTTGCCATAGCAAATCAATGGCCTTGCTTAGTTCTTCTTGAGTGGGCTCCACATCTAGCTCTGGCATGCCCTGTAGAGTTGGTATTTGGTCCAGTGATTCGCTGGTGATGTTTCTTTCCTGTGCATATAGCTCTGAATAGTGTTCAACCCAATGGGACAACTGCTTGCTTTTATCTGTAATGATTTCACCGCTGTGTGATTTGAGAGGGGCAACCTTGCTGTCAGTGGGACCTAGAGCTTTCTTCAGGCCATCATACATGACTTTGAGGTTTCCTGTGTCTGAGGCTGTTTGTATCTCTTCACAGAGCTTGATCCAGTAATGATTTGCACAGCGTCTGCTTGCTCGCTGTATCTCGGTTTTTGCATGTCAAAGTCTCACTTTGGTGCTCTCTGTTGGCTTCTTGTTGTGTTCCATAGAGGCTGTGTTCTTAATGGTGATGAGAGATAATAGTTCCGCTTTGTTTTCTTTAAACCAGTCCTTTTTTGATGGACTCTTCCCCTCAAATGTAGCTAAAGCTTTTTCATGGATTGTTGTTCTTAAGTCTTCCCAAAATTCCTCTGCCTTCTCTGGTAATGACTTCCCATGCATGCTAAGTTCAAAAGCCTTCACAAACTCCTGGCATTTCCTCTGGTTTTCAGTGTTAAGAGCATTGATTTTTTGGGCTTGCTCCTAGGTTTTGCTCTATTTAGTTTCTTGGCTGTAATCTTCACTTTTCAATGAAGGCGTGGTCAGTGTCACAGTCAGCACTGTAGAACATGCGAGTGTTCTGCACTAAGGGTAGGTCTTTCCTCTTTAAAATCAAGGAATATAAAATCAGGGAAATCAAGATATAGCACATCTATTCCTCCCCTCCTCATTCCCTGGGGAAGGGAGGAGGACTGGGGAGAAGTAACACTCCCAGAAACTATGAGAAATCATAGAATTAAAAGAATTTACCAAAATTCCCTGTTAGTGCAGGACATTTTGAAGCATCTCAGCCCCAGAATGATAGAAACCATCATAAAGGGAACCGAAGGAATTGAAAGAACGTATTCCTGTTGTGGTGCTGAAGGGTGGTTGGGGAGGACTTCAGTGCATTCAGGGGGTAGATACTGGTAATGGATGTGAGGGACTGAAGCAATCATCTGCTTTCCCATCCCAATTAGGCAGAATGGGAAGCATCTACTAGGGAGTCCTGAGGAACGCAGGAGAGTAGAAAGGTCCAGCTGAACATTGCTTATCACCTGTCCCCATTAAGGTGGTGCTAAGGAAGGAGAGCTCAGGGGCCTGTTTGGAGGAGAGGGTGATTTGATGGTGAAACTCATGTATTTTGATCTGGAAAATAGTTTCACCGGTTTGTGTCTAGTTCCGTGTGTGTTTTTTACATTAAATCAACCCAAAACTCCAAGGTAGAGTGGGGCAAGAAATAGTAGTGTGGGGAATAGTCATTGCTGGTTTTTATTCACCAAAACCATGGGAACTCAAACTGGAGAGGTTCACACAGGTCCATTTCTCTGTCAGATCCACAATTCAATTGTGGGTGTTTCACAGCATAAACATTTGGGGCCTCAAACATATTTGGTTTTCCTTATTGCACTGGGTAAAATGAGTAATGCAAACCACATGGCACTGGTAATAAAATGCTAACTGCCTGCCAAAGTCATTAGGTGCTATAAGCCTATTTTTAGGTTGAAGAAACGCGATATGTTCATGTACCAGCTGGATTAATGTGCAGTGTAGGCACAGAGCTGAATACAATAAGCATGCTCAAAGAATAATATTCACCTGTCTTCCAAGGAATGGCAGCTTGGAAGAAACATCTTTAATTCAATTACAAGTTCCAATCTCAATTACTTTGAGAATCCATCTTGATAATTTATGGAGTTGTTCACACACAAATATACTTATACATAATTGCTTTTAATTTGATAACAAACAGAGGAAGCGAAACCAATATGGTCCAAGTCTTGCATGCAGCTAAAACAGCTGGCAAATACACGTCACTCTCAAAATACCTGTTTACCCAGGGGTTTTAAGAGCAGCTCAGTTGTAATGGCATTTCCAGTGTTAGAAGTTTTCTTCTCCAGTTCACTAGTCTCTAATGCTGCAAGAGAGTGTTCTTTGGGGGCTGGCATTTCTTCAGATGACGACTAGGTTGTGGCAACACAGTGCCTGTGCCATCTAGGTAGAAAGATGAGCAGTAAAATTTCCACGCTGTTGTTCAGCCACCAAGCCCCAATACAGCCCTTCAGTGGCAAAGCTGATCTGCTCGTTCCCAGCCTTTCTGGGAGAAAATAAAAGTGAATTTTTGTTTGTTTGTATCTGTTAACTAGCTGGTAGATCATTCATGGGGTAGATCATTGCCCCTGTTGCAAAACCTGCCGGGATAGACCTAGCAGGAATATAGCAGCTGCATGCATGGGAGATCTGTTTGTGGATCCTGGATAAGCAGTTTCTCCAACAGGTTGGCTGAATTGTGACATCAGGAGTAGCTCGTCATTTCTCTTTTCTCCTCCTGCCCACTTTCCTTCCTTTAGCATTCTTTCTAGCTTTCCTTTCTTTTCCTTGCCTCTTCTCATTGTGTTCTTTCTCTCTCCCTCAGGGCTCCCTTTCTTTCCTTAAGGCTTTTGTCTCCTGTGAGCTGAAGCCAGTAGATTATGAGGTGATCCTTTCGCTCCTTGAACAGGTCTGAGAATACAGTGTAGTAGAGGGCCATGTACAGGGAAGAGTCCAAATGGCTTAGCATAGAAAACTAAAATGCAAATCGGTAATATTTCTTGTATCACTAGAATGTCATTACAAGAGCAGTGCTGGGGAAATCAAAGAGATTGTAATGACAGCCCTCAGCAAAGGAGACTTTCTTTTTCAGGGGTTCATAAAATATCCTAGCAAGCTCTTTCAGCTTACTCTCATTCTCTGTAATAATAATAAAAGCAAATGTAAATGCCACTACAGTTTTAAAGTAAACTTTCCAAGTGATCATGGAACATCCTGCTAGTTGCTCTGACCTCACTGAGTATTAGGCCAGTAAAGCAAGCTGATTTGCCAAAAATGTTTCTAAAATTTTGAAATACAGTAATTGGCATATTTATGTGGGTTTCTTTGTACATCTATTTTTTTTTTAAATTTAGATATGGACATGTGGTAAACGAAAAGTATTTCTCGGTGTGGAGATAATTAAAAAGTGTATCCTTTGCTATTAACATTAATGTGTGTTTCAAATATTTATAATTTGTCCGCTGGTGAAAGTATTTTTACCATTTTTGCTGTGTCCATTAGCTTTCATAGAGTGCGCCACTTTCTCAATTTGATAGTGTTAGTTTTTGTTGCTTAATACTGTTAAGTGTTTAAAGTGCATATTGAACAATATCTTTTATTTATTAGGGGACAAGATGTCTTTCTGCAACCAAAATTTCAAAGAATTCTGTGCTTAATGTTCTGCTCCTAAATGCTACCTCACTATGGCGTGTCCAGTAGCTGATTCAATATATAAAGACGGCTGCATTAAGCAATTGTATATCTTCGGACATAGATTTGTTCTGCTCACTTCATTTATTAATATCGTGTGAAGTACCGCATTTCTCTCAACACATTAGAATAATAATTAATTCTGTGTTGTTGTGGGTACACACCATTTTGTCCTTTCCCTGTCAATATTTGACAACTGAAAACATTTTTATCACCAAAGGAAAGGAAATGACTAGACAAATGGAAGGCACAGTAGGGAAAAATAAGAAGCGAACTGAGGTGTTGTCAGATCGCTCTCCATGGTGGCTTAATTTAAGCATTCATCACATTTTTGAACTGTGAAATAGAGCTGCCCATGACAATCCATACAATTTCTGGAATCCCATGAATTGCTGTATCAATGTTCAGTGCATTTTCAATCTCAAGAAAGGGCAACACAAAATGGGACTAATTCTGCTCTGGGTTTACGCTGTCCTATTTCTGTTGACTTCAGTAGATCTACTCCTAATTTACTTTGGTATAAGTCACTTCTTCAGATGCATGGGGTGAAAATTATAGATACAGGCATAAATATATATTGGCACATGAAGAGAAGGGAGTTACCTTACAAGTTACCACTTTTGGTCTGATCCAGTATGGCTGTTCAGCCATCTCAGCCATATGAGAATTCAGCACGTTGCCGTTTGGACTGCGTGCAGCCATTTCTGACACACAACGTCACGTCCATCAACATAGCATTCAGAGGGGCCAGCAGGAATGCTAAGCTCTTGCAGGTAAAGAGCTGTCAAGAAAGATTGGGTAGTGAGGCAGTTTAGTGTATGTTGCCTGATCGATGGATTGTGTATTAATTATACTGAGTCCTTAAGAATTCCCCATTAACGCTCTGAGGTTTGATAGGTTCTTGTCCCAAGGTCAGGCCCAGTGTGTTTGTATTAGTTTTATTAATATAGTTCACAAAGTCACCAACACTCTCATCCAGCAAGGTAGATAGAGATAATACACACTGTATATCTGAACATCCATATACTCACACCATCCCTTGCAGAGCAACCTGAAATGTTAGTCATTATCTTCCCCATCACCGTCACCTTCCTCATCACCCTCTCCAGTGGCCCTCATCCTGGCACCTCCCAAGGGCTACATCTCTCCCTCCCCAAGCCCAGAGGCTGGGGTATAACATTTATAATCTGTTACTCTGACATGGCTATGCTTGCTGTATATTCAGTAGGGGATTTTCCCCTCTTCCTTATTTGTATTTCTTCACCCTACAAATGTTGGGGTGCCCTTATCCTATAGCAGGGGTGGGCAAACTTTGTGGCCTGAGGGTGGGGAAATTGCATGCAGGGCCATGAATGTGAGCTGGGGCAGGGGTTGGGGTGCGGGAGGGAGTGCGGGGTGTGGGAGGGGGTGTGGTGTGCAGGAAGGGGCTCAGGGCAAGGGGTTGGAGTGCAGGAGGGGCACGGGGTGCAGGAGGGGGCTCAGGGCAGGAGGTTGGGGGCTCAAGGCAGGGGTTCGTGTGCAGAAGGGGGTGTGGATTGCAGAAGGGGGCTCAGGGCAGGGGTTTGGGGTGCAGCAGGGGGCTAGGGGCTCAGGGCACGGGGTTGGGGTGCATGGAGGGGTGCGGAGTGCAGCGGGGGCTCAAGGCAGGGGGCTAGGGGCTCAGTGCAGTGAGGTGGGGTGCAGGAGGGGGCTCAGGGCAGAGGGTTGGGGTGCAGGGTGCAGGAGGGATTCAGGATGCGGGCTCCAGCCCGGCGTCGCTTACCTCAAGCGGCTCCGGGGTGGCAGCAGTATGCAGTGGGGCTAAGGCAGGCTCCCTGCCTGCCCTGGCCCTGCGCTGCTCCCGGAAGTGGCCAGCATGTCCAGCAGTGGCTCCTGGGGGTGGGGTGGGGCAGGCAGCTCCGCTGCAGGCTGTCCTCGCCTGCAGGTACCACCCCCAAACTCCCATTGGCCACGGTTCCCCATTCCCAGCCAATGGGAGCTGTGGGGGGCAGTGCCTGCAGGCGAAGGCAGTGCACGGAGCCCTCTGCCCTCTCCCCTCCCCTCCCCACCCCCGGGGCTACAGGGGCGTGGTGCCTGCAACTTCTGGGAGCGGTGCGGAGCCAGGTCAGGCAGGGAGCCTGCCTTAGCCCCGCTGCACCATGGGGCTGGCAATCCTGCAGGCCGGATTGAAAGCCCTGATGGCGCGGATCTGTCCCGCGAGCCGTCGTTTGCCCTTCCCTGTCCTATAGGTTAGCATATTAAGGATTTTAGCTTATTATCATATATGTCAATTTGTTGCCAAGGCAATTCCACAGTTAAGCATTTGCCAAAATTTTATCCTAAAATATGGAAGCCTAGTATCAGTTCAGTGTGGTTGTGGTTATCTGGTCCCAGTTTGTACAAACTTCCCCCTTAAACACACCTTTTCCAGGCTCCCAAAACTCAGGTGACTGTCAGGCCATCTATCTGTGCCAAAGTTCATAGGCCTCAAAGACTTCTGCTAACTGCTTATGCTCATGCATCACAGGATAGAGACCTGTACATTCCTTGCATTACTGCTACACAAAATGCCTTTAAGTTCGCTCTATTGGCTACATGTACAATTTACAGGGACATAGGAAGTTTGGGGGGAGATGAAGAATGGTCCTATGGCACTATCGGGGACTGGGGAGACCAGGGTTCATTTCCCCACTCTGCCACAGACTGACTGTGTGACCTTGAGCAAGTCGCTTAGTCTCTCTGTGCCTCAGTTTCCTCATTTGTAAAAAAAAAAAAAAAAAAGGGGGTAATAGCACTTCCCTATCTCATGGAGATGTGGTGAGGATAAATACACTCAAGACTGTGAGGCGCTCACATACTGTGGTGATGGGGACCATATAAGTACCTCAGATAAATATGCCTGAGAGTGAGCATAATGAGTCTGGCCTACTCTTATCTCTGTATGAAAATATATATTTAAGAGTCATAACATAAATAGCTATAAGACAAATGGCTTATCATATGCATCATGAGAAATATACTTGGCATGATTTAATACTGGCATTGGCATTGCTTACATTTAAAAAAATACATTTTGGAAACAGTGTGGTAATAAACATAAAAAAGTCCTGTTCACCTCAGTGATAGAGACTACTCCACCATAATACATTTCTGTAACACCAGCCATATTTCTCTACTTAGATTTATTGGTGTGAAGAAAATTGCTCTTCTGAAAAGCAGTAATATAGACATACACTATTACTGTAGCAAATAGTGTTATTAATCCACACCCTGCATCTCCTGTTGCATGGACTGTGTATTTCCCGTCAGGAACACGATTTAAGCAAGACTGCAAGCTGCTATTTTCTGATGCTGTGGTGCTCCTGTTCCTTCTTTCTTTTGACAGAACCTGGTGATTTATTGATGCATTTTTGGAGGTGGGTTTACGTGGTCTGGAGAAATAGAGATGCGTATTGCATCTGAAGAAGTGAGGTTTCAGAGTAACAGCCGTGTTAGTCTGTATTCGCAAAAAGAAAAGGAGTACTTGTGGCACCTTAGAGACTAACCAATTTATTTGAGCATGAGCTTTCGTGAGCTACAGCTCACTTCATCGTGAAGAAGTGAGGTTTTTTTAACCAAGAAAGCTTATGCCCCCAAAAAATGTCTTTAAGGTAGTTAGTCTTTAAGGTGCCACTTGACTCCTCGTTGATTGAGACAGTGTCCTGTATTTTGTGTACTACTAAACATTCTTCTTGGATTGAAAACAATAAACAAAACTCTGTGTGTGTGTGTGTGCGCGCGCACACATGGTGGGGAGGGTGGGCAGTGACAGTTGCTGGAGAACAAGCCTGAAATCCTCAGCAGAGCTTTCTTCAAATAAATGAGGGTTTAAAGTGGAGGGTTTTTTGTTTGTTTGTTTTTTTTAAAGTTCAGCAAGAAACAACAATAAAAATTAAAACAAAACAGCTGGTAAAAGAGAAGCTTTTCCATTCTGGGGGTGGATTATAATCAGGGGTGTTATGCATTGTTGGAGAGAGCATGGTCTAATGGACCGAGCATGGGCCTAGGAGTCAGAAACCTGACTGCTAATCTTGCTTCTGCCACGCTGTGCTCTGTAACCCATGTGGCAGGTTACTTAATGTCTCTCTCTCAATTTCCCTTTTCCTCCAGTGGTGCTAATACTTTGTAGGATCTAACCAAGAACTAGTTAACGTTTGTACAGCTGCTTAAAGGTGTAAAGTGCTTCATGTGTAACTTCAACAAAACAATCCTGAGGTCAGAAAGAAAGGGAATGAACTACCTAGGCCGCCCTCATACTAAGACCTGATTGTAAATGTGGGGTGTCTTTGGTGATGAGAACAATGCACAGTTTAGGAAAAATGATTATATGCCCCTTCTTCCACCAGCTTTGTGCTCCCTTATGAAACTTCTCTCTGTAGCCATGGGAAAGGGGGGTCTGCTGCCAAACCTATGTGTTGTACAGCTAATCTTGCTTTACTTGGGTATTGTGCAACCCCAGTCTGTTCTCCTGTGATTCTAACAGAGACTGCATTATTATTATTCTATTATTATTCATATCCATGCAATCGGTGAGGTGGGACAAGAAAATTAACGCTGTATGAATTTGTGTTTTGATTTTTTTTTAAACTTTCTGTGCATTTGGGCCACATGTAAGTGATGACCTTTCCGTCGATCATTTCTAAGTCAGAAAAGTCAGGGCTATTAAACGTTTCCCCATTGCCATGAGATTCATGTCCAGAGGGTCTTTATTTTAGCATTACAATGTTGAATTTTCTCACCCTGAGCTGACTTTAAACACCACCTCTCAATACAATTGCCAGAACTTTTCAATATTAAATGTGGCTTACAAGCCGGAGTGTGCCAAAGACAGACAATTCCCCTGCGGTTGTGAGGACGTGACCCTTCATGAAAATGTCCCCCAAAAGGTCAAACTTAGTCTACCCATTGCTCACCTGTACAAAGTTGCCACGGTGGAGGAAAATGGTGTTGTGAGATGTTTGAAACCTTGTAATGGGATTGAGGTCGATAGGTGTGAACTCGCCCTTCAATTATCATGACTGTAGGCATAAACCACACCTGACAAAAGGAGTGTATGACCCCTCCCATGAGCTCTTACTGAGTGTGTGCTTGTGTGTGTAATGGCAGAACACAAAGAAACTGAGAAGAAACAAGAAAGACTGGGGTGGAGGGAGGGAAGAGAGACAGCCTAAAGGAGCAGCAAAAATATGGTGCTGACCCTGGAAGAAACCTGAGGGAGAGTTTTTTGGGCCGAGGCAGGCTGAAATGACGGCTCATGGTGCTGTGAGCTAAATAAGCTGGTTCCTCCTTTTTGATTCCTTCTGCATTCAGGGACATAGGCCACCCTTTGTATCTTCTTTGTAAATAAGCAAAACTGCATCAGAGAAATACCTGACTACCACCCATTTCTACTCCCAACTTTCACTAGCTGCTTGGGTCAAAAGAGGCAACAATGAATTGACTAATGGAGTCAGCCAGCATTCACATTGAGTAGGCCCTTCAGTTTGAAAGCGTATATTCCTCTGCTTGTGGCATCTCTATTAGCAGAACTGCATGAAAGCTGAACATATCCCCCCCCACCCCGCCACTACCTCCCCCCAGAAAAATGGTTAGTGTGATTAAAAAACCTGACCACTATGAATTCATGGCTCTTTGGCAGGATTAGTTGTGCTGGGAAGTGCTTATCAGTATGAGTACGCCATTTGTAATCCTTTTTGTCCTTACTTCTCATGAATATTCTAGCAAATAAATTTACTAGCAAGAATTCTCTTGGAAGCAGCCAGTTTTAAGTGACCATTGGAGAACATTCATAAGTTGAGCTGTAAATATGAGTATTCCCCCCTGGAAACCTATCAAGAGCTATGCTTATACACTAAGTGAACAGAGAAAATACCATGTCACCTAAGGCCAAGGTTTTGTCCCATTGACCTTAAGGGGAGCCAGAAGGTAGGCCACTTACATTTAGGTGCCAAAATCTATATTTAGAAGCTTAACTTCAGTCTCCCCTTTTTGTAAACATGTCCGATCAAAAGTAACCGACATGGATCAAAATATCAATTTCAAAAACTTGCGAAAATAACGAGCTGCTTGGGGTTAACTTGCAAACAGAAAAAGTGGCTATACTCATCAAATAAATCATTCCTACCCATCACGCGTTCAGCTCCAGTTATTAGTTCAGTAACATATGGTGATACTGACTGTCTCAGCATAGAGGCTAAAGACTGAATGAGCATGATACATACAAAACTCTCATTGACAAGGATCAAGCTCCTAAGAGAAAAAAGAGGAGGGGGGGGAATGAGTGTGTATCCGCAACTGATCATTTTAAAATTTATTTTAATCCCAAAGAATGCACTGAGTCACAAACAGAAACAGCAAATATGATTGTTTTGGAGGAAAGAGCTGCAGACTCTGCGCTCAGAGGTAGCAGGATTTGAGAGTGGTGTTTGGGCCATCAGTGGGTTGTTTGTGTGACTGCTTGTTTGTTCTCTGCATACAGTTTGTGTAACTGGGCCATGGGCCCTTAAGGAAGCAGCTGAGACAGTCTGTTTGTTGGTGTCTGGATAGAGGCCATGAGGCTCTGACCCTGGGAGCTTTAATCAGCTCTGCTGTTTGAAGTCTGTAAGTGGCTAATCGCTCACTGGTGGTCAGGGCTGGAGCTGAGATGAGCTAAGCGGGGAGACTTGACACAGAAAGTCACTTGGTAGGTGAACTCGAGAGCCATAGACCAAGGCTGCTAACAGCAGAGTTTTCGAGGGAGGCTTTCTTTCTAGATTCAGCTGTTTCAAGATGGCCAGGGATGGAACAGTAGTGGTGTCCTTTAACGGATGTGCTATGTTTCCTTTCATGCCTGAAGCCAAAAGGGACTGCCTGTGGATGAAGTGCAAGTGGTGGCTACGCTGGAGGAAAATTTCACAAACTTTGTTGAAATGATCTGACACGTACTGTTTGACCAGCTCTTGTAGCAAATAACTTTTGGCTCTTGCAGAATGTCAAGGCATCTTAGATGCTGATACACAAGGTGATCAATATTTGTAACAGTATTTTATAGGCTGCATTCAGGACCACAGTGAGTTAGGTACTATTTTTAAATTCTACTCTGTGGAATGTTGGCTAATTTCTAACACACATGTGTGTGCGTGCACAAACACACACACTTCCATTAGTGCTAGTTGTGCTCACTGCGCAGTTTGGGATTCAGTGCTGATCCACATGGCTCCGGGGAAAGCACTGGAGACACTCTCCAGAATTACTTCCAACATTCCCTGGAGCACTGGCAGAAATGCAGACCACAACTCCTGTTGGAGGAGTGTAGTATGTGTCCATCATGTGGCCAACCAGCTCTGCTCCCTAGTGCATGGAAGGGTGAAGTGATGGCTCTGTCTACACTTTGCTTAGTCTCCATCTCTCCCTGCCCACTTTGGAGTGTCAGGAGCCTCTGGGAAAAGGCTAGGGCCGGGTGGCCAACTTGAGCCTGAGAAGGAGCCAGAATTTACCAGTGTACATTGCCAAAGAGCCACAGTAATATGTTAACAGCCCGCCTTCAGCTCCTCCCTACCCCGCTCCCAGTGCCTCCCACCCATTGGCAGCTCCGCCGATCAGCGCCTCCCCCTCCCTCCTGATCACTTGTTTCGTGGCGTGCAGGAGGCTGGGGGGTGAGGAGCGAGGGCACGGCAGGCTCAGGGGAGGGGGCGGGAAGAGGGGGAGTGGGGGCAGGGCCTGGGGCAGAGCCAGGGCTTGAGCAGTGAGCACCCCCCGGCACATTGGAAAGTTGGCAGCTGTAGCTCCAGCCCCAGAGTCGGTGCCTAGACAAGGAGCCGCATGTTAACTTCTGAAGAGCCGCATGTGGCTCCGGAGCCACAGGTTGGCCACCCCGGGCTAGGGTGTAGTCTCTGTGCTTCTCTGAGCACAAGTCCTCGGCCAGTTCATGCGCAATATGGGTAGGGGGAGTTTTTTTACTTCCTCCCTGTGCACTGTGCACCGTTATAAAGCGAGGTGGAATGCAGCCCTGAGAGAGTATGTGCCGTTATCTAAACAAGCGGGGGGGTTGGAGACAGACATATTCTCCAGTGGTTCATCGTGACATATTTGCTGCAGAGACTCCTAATAATAATCTGCAATGAGGTTTGGGGACAGTAGGAGACGAAATTTTGGTCCTTTCTCTGCAGGGATGGAGGATCGTGTAGAGGAATGGTCTGTTCCCATTGCCGGTGGGGAAAGAGGACTGGTGTAAGTTGTGCAGGGGGTATATACCCCTGCTGAGTGCAGAATCCAATTCCACAATGGGAACTTCATGACAGTGAAGCAGCAGGAACCATCTTCCTCTCCCCAATAGGCTTGATCTCCAACACCGGGTATGCTGCTGTGCAGGGATGTTGGTGATCTAGGCTGGGGACTAAAGGATCGGAGTGTGGCCTGGTAGAGGTGAATAGTTCTTGGGATCTGAAGGAGGGTTGTGTGGCCTGTTCCTTCCCACCTTACCCCCATGGAGTTCCCCAATGCCAAGTGCTTGGGAGAGGCTTGTTTTCCAAAAGGGTTCTTACCCTCAGTGTTCCATGTAAAACTCTAGGGTAGAGGTATGTAAGGACCCCACTGAGGACAAGGATGAAATATATCATATACAGTGCGCAAAATCCTACCCTGAGGTGCCCAGTGAATGGGTAGGACCCTGAGTCATCCTGCCATTTAAGAACAGAGGAATGTGCGGGCGGGACATGATCTGCAGTTTCCTTACTGCTCCTACTGCCCCCTGCCAGCTGCTGCAGAAGGCAGCCTTGGCGAGGGAGCTTAATCAGGACGCTGAGCTCGCACACCAAGCCCCCACTGGGGTGGGTGCCCTTATGCATATGGTAGCTGCTGTCTTATCCTAGTGCTCAAGGGAACCGTGAGCTGCTTTCTCTCCCCATAGGTGTGCCAGCAGTGAGAGGGGCTTCTTGTACTCTAGCTCATCCAGGGCAGAACTGTGCTTTGCTACATGTACATATATATCCTCAGCTTATATCAGTGCCAAATTCCTCTCGAGGGTCGCTCAGCTAATATTGTACATTTTTCAGTTGCGTGCTATGCATAATAGTAGCAAATCATTTCAGTCACTGTGGTTGCAGTGTACACTATTTCCGATGCTGATTTGCTTGAGATATTACTGAGCTGTAAATAAAATGTTATCTTTCTGATTCCTGAGCACACTCTACTTTGTGTAAATATCTCCCTTGCCGCTTGCCTCTTGTCAACAATTTCACGAAGGCATTGCTGTCTGTGGGTCACAAAACACTTCCTTCTAAATCAGCAGTAATCTATGTATTGTTGAAGAGACCTTCCTTACTCACTGACTCTATTTTTAATTATACACCTACTAGTAACCTTCCTTTTATCTCAAAGGTTTGGAATATCTCTTCTTGTCACAACTTTCACCATTGATTAACTCTCATCTCCCAAAATGTCAGTCTGGATTTGAGAAAGCACATTCTGCTAAAACCACGTTGCTGTGCTGGGAAAATGATTGCTTAAGATGCTCTGATTCTGGGAACGTTTTGGAGTTCTTTGTGTTTGATATTGTAAGATCATGAGAATTTATTGGATGGATTGTATATATCGATAAATATATTTCTTCCAAAGGAAGACAAATCAACCAGCTATCTGGCAATTCAGTATCTACCTTGAAGCTGCTGCTTGTGTTACATAGCACTTGGTTCTTAAATCTTTTCTTGGATCTCTCATTAGGGTAGCCTTTGGTACTCTATTTATTCCTTTAGGGTTCAAACCCTTATAGTAAAGTCCTATAGAATGTAATAGAAAATGATAACCTTTGTATAGTGTCTTTTCTTAAGCCACCTATATAATTTAATAGAAAATTCTGTGTCTGCTGTGGAATTCTATAGGATAGATTTTTTTTTAAAAGATTTTTTTCTCATAAACCTAATGGACAAAATCCTCAACTGCTGTAAACTGGTATAGCTCCATTGACTTCTGTGAAGCTCTGCTGATTTACAATAGCCAAGGAGCTGGCATTATCGGTTTTTCCATAGATGTCTATTGGTTTCATCCCTATTAAATTCTCCAGAACACTTATATAAGGCTTATGGGCTCATAAAAGATGTTGCCCTGCCAATTAAATTTGACTCTGTGATTCATAAGACTAGAGTGCCCTAGAATGTGGATGTAGACAAGAGCCGGTGGGTTGCTTAGTCCTTCTTTCCACCAACGCAGAATTGTTCCTCACAGCATGGTGTATTTTGGTGCTCTTGAAGCTCAAGCCGCAGTTGCAGCTCTGATTAACGACCTTGTCATTTTATATATGGACTGTAATAACTTGTATCTGTTCTCCTCCCTGCATGTATTGGTTACAGACTGTAAATATTTCAAGATGTTTTGTCTTATTACAAGAGAAGAGAGCAAGATATATAACAGCATCTGTTATATTGAGCTGCTGCTTTAGTTCCATTTGTGGAAGGGCACTTCCAGAGCAAGAGGGAATGTACTGGGTTTTATTTATATTGATCAACCACATTTATCAATTAAGTTGTTAACTGGTAAGTTGATGCATTCCTAAAACCAATAGAATGGTCCCAAATCTGCTCCCCTTGGAGTCACTGGGAGTTTTGCCATTGAATTCAAGTAAAGCAGGGGTAAGATTAAACTGTGTTCTAAGACACACATTCTATTTTTTTAAAAAATACCTCTGCTCTCCAGCCCCCCTGCCCCCCAAATAAATCACGAAGGTGAAAATTCCACTGTAACCACACAGGGGAGATGGTTTATTTACCTAGGCAGCTTTTCAAAGGGCTACTAAACAGCATGTCTTTGCGGTTGCATCTGTTGACAAACAGCTGTATTTGGGTGAGCAAAACAGGCAACTGAACGCAGCAGGGAGCCTCTGTTTTGCCGTTGCAAATGAGATGCTGTTTTTTGGGTCCATAAATGTCATTTTCTGTGCAGAATAGTGTGGACTAGAGCTGGGTGCAGTTTCTCAAACTGGAATCGTTGTCAGAAAGTGGAATCTTTCCCAGAATGAAACATTTTGTGAAACACTGATGGCTTTTTAAATTTTCTTATCTTTCCCCAAAATGGTTCAGATCAATGTTTATTGAAAACAGTGAACGAAACCATTATGGAAGTAATTCTAGACATATTTTATTTACTGAACCAAGCTTTTGGTAAATAAAATGTCAATAACATTTTCAAAGATTTTTATAGTAAAGTTTTTTGTTTGTTTAAATAAAACGGGTGACAGGGTGGAACAACCAGGAAAGGGTTAATGCTTGCCTGCCACATGACTCAGCCGGGTATGGGGTACGTCTACACTGCAGCTGGGAGCATGCTTCCCAGCTCTGGTAGACAGACAGACATGCAGCAGCTCTGCTTGAGCTAGTGTGCTGAAAACAGCAGCCAGGTTAGGGGTTGCTTGGGGGGCAGCTCTGCTTAGCCGTCCAAGTGCAAACCCACTTGGATCTGCGGGCATATGATCGGACAGGTAGCCTGAGCTTCCCTCTGTGCAACCCCCCCCTATTTCTAGCACGCTAACTCAAGTGGAGCAAATATCTGGCTGGCCATCCAAAGTGGGAAGCATGCTCCCAGCTGCAGCACAGACCTATCCAAAGAGAAAGTGGTGTGTCTTCTCCGGGGGAGAGAGATGCATAGGGAATGGCCTCTGGGCCCCGGCAGCACATGTGCTCTGCGGAGACAGCTGTTGATTTGACTTTTTATGCTTTTTTTGAGTTTGTCAATAAAGTGTGCCCCGGAAAACGGGCATGACAAAACACCCGTAAACCCACCAGCTTACAAAAAGCATGAACACAAATGTGTTTGTGAACAAGCATCCCAGGAGGTAGGGCGATGGCCGTGATAATCATATAAGGAAAGATCATTATTGCTAGTTTATGGACCATACACACAAATGAGAAACTGAAACCACAGAAGGCAGCGGTGCTTTGTGCACAGTTATCCTTGCAGTGGGGACGGCCTCTCAATGTTTCTGCCTGTTAAAGGCTTAGTACTGAAGAGCAACAGTTCCTATCCCACTGGTGCAGAAGTGGGCTGCTTGTCCCACATCCTGGAAGATATACAGAATGATTTTGAGGAGGATCCTAGCCTTAATTTTCCTCTTCCTGCACAATCCTGCGTCCATTATCAGAGCTTCTATCCCTCCACCAGACACCTCATCTGCTGGTCTCATTGCTGCTGAATGTTAGCTATGTACACATAGGAGAGCTGGGTCTTTTGGGGTGGAAGGTTGGGTACCCAGACAGCCTCTGGGGGAGGTAAGGCGAGTCACAGCTCACTCTTTTCAATGCAGGATGAAGAGCTTTTGCCAGGGTTCACTGCCAGTGTGGCTATTCAGATGGTTGGAACCTGTGAGAACGGAATCCACCCAATCTGGTTTAGCCACACTGTGTTTAACCCCCTCCACAAGGAATCACATAACTCTGTCACCATGACCGCCTCCTGTAATTCCTAGGTTCTGTGGGGGAGGGGCTCTGCCACCCAGGTCCTGACCAAGCCTGCCCCTGTTTAGCTGAAGAGACTGGATGATATCATAGCCCAAGATGGTATGGTTGCAGTTCCAAAGATTAATTTACTGCATCCTGTGAAAAAAAGAGCTGCCTGAATAAGATTTGTTAAGTACAAGTTATACAGGTCAAAGTACCCATAAATAATCCTCTCCAGATTCGCTTTGAAGTGAAGCTGCCTGAATTCTTATTACTTTTAGCTCTATATAGCATAATTGGTTTAGAGAAGTAATAGCACATCTAGTACCGTAATTAAAAGCAAAGTAACATAATTAATATTAATAAAAATAATTTCCTTATTGTTATGGCATACTAAATACAATGCAAAGTTTAGTCCAGCTGCCTTCTACTTGATAACAATGCATGGCTATAATTGACTTTTGTTTGACCCTAGCTCTCTTTAAATTAAAAAGAACAAAAAATATTAGATAATAAATAAATAGCACAAGAACATATATTTCCATAATCTTTTTTGAAGTGCAAATACGTTACAAAATATCTTTCCTAGATGTTCTTGAGCTTTGTTTGATATTTGTAATGATTGACTGCCATTGCCTCAAATTAAAAGTTTGCTTATCAAGAATAACCTCTGCGTACTTTAATATCATAATTGATATATGTGGTCCATTCACTCTGCTGAATGAAAATAAATACTGCCACTAAATACTGCACATATGTTAGGTATAAAGGGTATACATCGGAAAAAATGGGCCCTTTTGATCTTTCTGGTGCAATTTAAATAGTTAGACAATATAAATAAACAAATCAAAACTAATTTGTTCCAACTCATTTTGAGGGAGATTTCCAAACATGCTCGTTGTTGGTCTAATTCTATGCCCATTGAAATCAACGGGAGATTTATTTTTAATTTTACTGGGCACAGAGTTCCGCTAATGTTGAGAGCTTCTGAAAAATCCCATTTTTTATTTTTGCTTTGATCAAAACAGGCTTGATCCTGTTCCCACTGAAGTTAGCGGGAGTTTTGCCACTGATTTGAATTGAATTAGAATCAGGCCCTCAAACTTGTCTTTTTTTACGAATGTTGGAACAAACCTGCACTGAGTGTTTAATATCATTTACAGTAGCTTATGTTTGTCACAGAGGGTCCGTGCAACATGGACTGATCAGAATGTATTTTGCAACTGAGAGTGAAAATCCACAAGAGGAATGTTTGATCTGACATTTCTGGCTGCCTCAGTAAGCACAAGCCGGGGAGTTTAGATCTTGAGAAAGGAGACTACTGGAACGTGAATTTGGGGTGTGGGGATAGGAAGAGGAGAAAAATTCTCAGAACAATTGAGACAGTTTATACTAATTAAGTCATAGCGACGGTGATCCAAGTGAATATACTGGCAGCCCTGAAATTTCTGGGAATACAAATAATTCAAGAGAAAAGCAGGAGAAGGTGTAAATGGCAAAGTTAGCTGACAGAAAATATCCTTGTTATGCCACCTATTCGTGCCCCCTTGCCCTGTCACTGTCTCTTGGAGTCAGATTCAGGAGATAAATTACAAGTATTTACCTACTTCTGGAAAATAAGTAGATAAAACTTTAAAGTAGTTGCTTTCTAATACAGGGTACATAAGAACAAGGCAAGGACAAGACAGGAGAATAGGCATTGGTTTTACTATTAGGCTTCTCATGTCTGTGATCTTATTTTCTCTTCCTATCGCTCATCCACTGTTCCTGGAGGTGACTGCAATCATTGACTTGTCTTCCTTGTTCCTAGCCTTCTTTGTAGTTCAGGTGTTTACTACTCTGTACATTGAAACAGTTTTCTCTATAGGAGCCTACTCTCTGTTACTGTATTTTCAGTCATTTCCTACATGCCAGGTCTCTCTTTTTTTAAAGCTAGCATCAAGTTAATTACATTTCTCTGAATTTTAAAAGTATGCCTGGCTCATTTGTCCTCATGTGAAATGTTGCACGATTCTTCCCTCCATAATTCCAACTTTATACTGGTGTAATGTCGTTAATTTCAGAGGCATTGCACCAGCTTGAAACCCTTTAAAAAAGTTGGGAATGAAGCTCATAATATTTATCTCCCTACACTTTCCTTTCCAGTGCCTTCCCCGGAGAATGCCACCTGGACAAATGCTTGGCGAGCAGTGCACTACCCATAGCATGTGTGCTAGTTTTCTCGCCACTCAGGATAACATTTGTTTGTTTATCTCTCCGCAACTTCACATTGATTAGATTGTGGAGTGTCTAGATTAAACCACTCTTCTGTTCCATTGTGCTTGGAGATTTATTGATTTAATTGGTGGAGTTTTGCTTTTAGGTTTTCGTCTGTACATTTGTCTCTTCCTCAAGTTGTCTACAATGCTCCATTTTACCATCCTTTGGGCGATGAATTTGTTTTCCAAGAGGTGATGAGCTACAGCCATGCCATATCTATCCTTTAAGACTTGTTTCACTTCTGATTTACCAGTCATCAAGTGGAACACTAATCTTGAAGTGCAGATCAGTGTCCTTTATCCATATCCTGGATAGGGTATATCCCTAAGGATGCATAAGGCTTAGTCGCAAGGTATGAATATTATTGCCATCTAAAGGAAACCGAAATAGGCCATATAAGCAATTAAATGACAGTTCTGTCTCAGCTCTGCTTGGGAGCCTGTATATCCATAGGATATTTCTTTCCCAGCTGCTGGTTCTGCATATCTTAATAGACTATAAACTAATGGAAAAATAAAGATATCACAAATGCGAAGTCCCTTAGTCTTCATCCATATCTGCCCACAGCAGTATTAGCATGGACACATTAAAAAATCAGGAGTGCTTTGTATTCTCCAGACAGGAAATGGTCAAAATGTTCTTGGGTGTTACTCATGGAGGAGGTATTTCAGCTATGTGTGCAGGCATGGAAGTGGATATGCAGGTACAGTAGCAGTGGAGAAGTTACAGGTATTACTAGTCAAATATATTGCTCTACATTTGAGAAAATACCACACTAGTTAGAGAGCATACATTTGTTATTCCTAACATAAGCCTTAGCATTATAGGAGACTACCAAAATAATCCAGTGAAATGGTGAACAATAATGTGTCTATATAAATACACACACTCCTTGCATCTGCTGAAGTTCTTGTTTCATTTTTAATAGCTGCATCAAGTTAGAATTACCAAACAATGACAGAGATTTACAAAGCCCTCCAGGAGAGTTAGACACCCCAATTCTCTTGGAAACTGGGTATCCCAATCTCTAAAACCACTTTACAAATCTCAGTTTATATATCCTTTTGTTTCAAAAGCACTCTGCTGTTCTTTCTCCAAGTTCCAAGCAAATCAACAGAGGACAAATCAGATTTAGGCTGGTTGTCATTGCTAGAGAACATGCTTTTCTTACAACCACATGTTCCATACATCTGTCTGAATTTATTTCAGGCTCCCAAAAAGGAAACATTGCAGAATGTATTTTTGCATCTGTGCTTGTTTATGTGAAAATCAGGAAAATATTTTAAAGAACAGTAGTCGAAGATAGTCCTTGGCTCTGACAATTAGAGACCCAAACTAGGAGTGAAAATAGACATTCCATCTAGCTGTTTACTTTTTAATTTTTTTAATTTGTTTTTGTTAAAGGAAAATGAGTTTTTCTCTCTTATATAAACACAGCTTATTAATAAAACATATCAAAGTTTAAATCAGATTCAACAGGAAAATATATATATATATATATATATATATATTGGAAATGTCTATTGAAGAAAAATAGAAATATAGAAAAAACAAAAGAGAAATAACATCATCCTGTGTTGCTGGCTTTCAACAATGAAGGTTTATCATCTTCGGATAGCCTGATGTTACACCTTAGATTTTCTTACACCTGCTTACCCATCTGCTCTCCCAGAGGTCTTAGTGGGTATAACTTATGCACTGAGGAGCCAGAAGAAGGTTCAGTGAAGAACTTGAGCTAAATATTAACTCCTCCAGTAGGTGGTTTCGTAGTCAAGTGCCCTCCACCAAGCATGCCGTGTCAGTTTGTCATGAATGAAGAGGGGATCTCAGAGGTGACTGGATCTCAAACCAATGAACGACTTGAAGATTAAGACCAGGGGTTTGAATTGGCACTGGCTGTGAATTGGACTCCACTGTTTTGTTATGATGTGTTCATGGTGGGTTACCCTGGTAAGTAAGTAGGCTGTTGGCATTTGTGCTGCTGTCATCGTCAGCTCCAGATCGGGAGAGTTAACGTAGTCTAATCTGGAGGTGACAAATGGATGGATCAGGTTAGCTAGATCCTCTCCAGAGGAGAAGGGAGGCAGTTGCCTGGTAAGCTGGAGGCAGAAGGCATTTTTCACCATTGTTGTTACTTGGTTTCAAGGATTAGCAAAAAGCTAATAACCCCCCCTCCCCACCCCCATGATACCATAATATATTGATGGATCAAGGATAGATGCCTTTGATGGAGGATGAGGTCTTAGCTACCTCCTGAGAGTATTTCCCCTCTTTCCACCAGCATCATCTCAGTCTTGCCTACATACACATTCACCTAGCTTCTCCTTACCTTTGATCCTGTCGGAGAAGGAGCTATGAAGCTGTGTGCTGTCAGGGTATTGTTGGTAACTGTACCCACATTGACCCTTCCAAGAGATCTTGTGTATAGCCTGAGAAGGAGGAGAGATTAATGAATCTCTGTGAAATTCTACATGAGACAACTCTTGGGGCTCAGGGGCAGCCACCCATAACAATTCACTAGATCTTATTCGTGTTAATACCCTCCATCTTCATTGCAAAGGTGGGCTACTTGATAAGCCATCTAGGGGTTGTTTTGCAGTCCTTGTCTTATATTTCCTTTTGAATCATAGACCTAGCAAGAGCCTCACCTTGGAGTAATGCTCCTTAGCTGGTTTATACTGAACTCCAATAACTCACCTTGAAACACACAGCATTTAGGATCATGTAATTAAAATAGGCCCCCTGTTCACTGCGACAATTAGGCCATGACTCTGTGAACTTCTTACATGGGCAAAGCTCCATTGACTTCAACAGGAATCTCACCAGAACAATCAGGGCCCTTGGTTTTCATGTATCGCTTTCTAAAAAGTCACTAAATAATCACAATGAAAGCAAAAGAAAGGAGGGAAAAATAGAACTGGATCCTCAGTTTTAAACATGGACCATTCAATATCAAAATCTTTCACCCTAGACAAATCCAAGCGTCTTTGGTCTGTGATGTGTTTCCAGCTACAGAAATCTGAGCTTTAACCTGTATTCTAATAACGTGGCCCTGTCTGTCAAACTCAACTTGCAGTTTAGTGGGATATAGAAATGCATATTTCAAACCTATAATTTTCAGTAAGAGCCTTAAGATCCATGCTCTCTCTCGCAAAATGCGTGCTGGTGTCACTGCCTTAAAGATGGTGAGATGCCCATTATAATATACCTCCAACATGGGGAAGTGGTAACATTCCCCTAAGCACTTGCTAGTATAAATGAAGGACATGAACATCGGCAGTATGTAACTTAATTTACACTCACTATAAAAATGTCCATCAAGCTGCTTGCACTTCATTCTAAATGACTGTCAGAGAAGCAGAAGAAAGTTTCTTCACCCCATCATCTTTATGGCTCTGCATTGTAATTGCAATACACTCTGATATCAGGATTCAGTCCTGCTTCACAAGGTCTTACTGTTGTGTTATCAAGGCTAAACATGTAGTCCTGCAATGATTGAATCTCTTTTAAAGTGAGTGAGCATGTGGGTGGATGGGGGAGGAGGGGATGGAATCTAAATTTTACAAACTTTTTGAGGCGAAAAATTTCATGGAAAACGCTGCATTTTCACTGTACCTCAAGTGAGCTCGAAAAGGGGCACATTTTCATTGTTTTGAATTTGGTGACATTTTACACAGTTTTACCACCAGAGTGATGAATCTTCTGGCATTCCGATGGGTGAATATGAACTGATGGGAAAAAAAACAAAAACCCAGATGAGACCATTGCTTTCAATTCAATTACAATTACAGCAATTAATCTAAATCACTTCAAAATGCAGATTTGTCCTTATTATGTTTGAGAAATATGAAAGTATAAGCATACTTGCTAACTCTAGCAGAATCTAATATGTCAGACAAATACAACTTTCTTCATTTCACTTGAAATGGAGTACTCACCCTTTGATCTAACCAAATAACAGTTGTTCATTACACTGTCGGAGCCTTTTCTGTGTCCCCTACTGTTTACACATTACCATTTCCAGTATCTCTGAGTAGTTCTCTACTTGCTCTTCAAATTGTGCCTAAAGCATATGAATATTCCTTAATGTTAACGGTATAAAGCAAATGACCCTCCTACATCATCTATCAAACACACACCAAAATAATTATGCAGAACGAGCATGAGACTTTGTTTATCTCCATAACATTATGAACATCTATTATATTGAAATTTTAGCTTCCAAAAGAAATTTTGCTTTGAACCAATGCCATATCTGTATGCATGAAACAAGTAATTAAAAAATGGGAAACACTGCATTCTGTTAATGCCATTATCCTGCCTTTTTCTGCTTAAATGTTCTTTATAAAATTATAAAGCATACTTGTATTCTGTGGTGAGATATATAGATATTTTACTGTGTGAACTCTATTAGTGAAATTGAGCTTAGTTTTTTTCTGTTAGACCATATAAAGGGGAAGTGGTTTAGTTAAATAAGACACTCTGAAATCTATGCATATCCCTTAAACCAAACTGAAACTTGTTTAAGGAAAGTTCGCTTTAGGATCTACAACTCCTTCCATCCTTCTCAGTGATACCAAGGAGATAGGTTTCTTGGAAATATATTAGATTAAGAGGGATATGGGAAGAGACCTAACTTGGCCTGTGTGCCCTTTCATTGTGACCCTTCTCCCCAACTACTTCCTGGTTGTGTTTTCTTCCTCTAAGGGAAGAGTACCATTTTTGGTGAGACTCCATAACCTTCAGGGTAAGACCAATGGTCCTCCTACTCTGTTTCCAATGTCAATATCTTACTGAGTATCCGGGTGGACGTCATACAGACACATAAGGATGACAAGGTTCCTACCCCAAACAGCTTCCCTTAACCTAATGAACACAATATACAGATTTCATGTCCAATACTGCAAACACTTGCATATGTGAGTAAAGTTCTCATATGTAGTCTCACAGAAGGATTAGCTGCTTAGACTCCAGTTATGGAAAAGGATATATTCTGAACCCCTTATTCCCAGGAAGATCCAACTGGGACTTCAGTGCCATTCTGCTGGATTCACCATGTGCTGGCAGAATGAAGCCATGTGATAACATCAAATTTCAAATGTCCACACTACGCTGCAAAGCCCAGTAGCCCTGTCTTAGATGGTAAGTTTATCAACACGGCTATTGCTGAGTAATACTGATAGCCTGTTTGAAGACATTCCCAATGGCAAGAATATTGTGTAGCCATTACTTAGAAAGCTTCAACTGATTTACTGTCAGTGACAGTATCCCACACATTTCTGACCATGTTGGCAAGTGACTGAAGACTGGTTTCCAAAAAGCCACTGATTTCCTCATTGTACCATGGCAGAAGTATCTGATACAACTAATCATACAAGATTCTTCACTGTGTTATTGGTCAAAAGAGATAATGCAAAGGATAGACATCTACTGTACAGTCAATGAAGCATTTTTTCTCCTCAGTGAAAAGATTATCCCTTGGAAGCTCTTTTTCAGTGACCATTAATAGTGCACTGAAAATGGTTTGTCATCTGTTTTTGTTCAAGGAGTGAAGTATCCAGTTGTCCAGGTTCACTGACTCATTTGATAAGAGGCACTTTGTGCCAGATGCAGTAGCAAGAATTTGGAGGATATCCTGGAAATAGTTGCCAAGAATGTAAATTGCACTGTGGTCTGAGAGCTGAATTGCTGCCAGTTCTAGGCATTTCTTGATGAAGATCGGTCACAGTACTTAACTTTGCTATTATACAATGTCATATGGCTTAGGCAGGGACAGGAATTTGATGGGTTTGTAGCATGGCTTTATGAGATAAGGCCCTTTCTTTAGAATAAAGGTTGAAGATTGTCATAAACTGGAACAAAGAGCAGGATTTGTCAGCTTCTCATGTGTTGCAAGTCTCCATAATGTGCAAAGTCCTCAAAATTACAAAGTTTAGAAGAAGGTCCAAGAAGATATTTCAGTGATGATATGCTTGACATTCATTAGGATCGTGAGAGTTAGTGATTTAAATAACTTCTAAACTTGAGTTAGTAGATCCCTGGATAGTTTGGCAGATAGTCCTGGGAAATATCAAGAGGTCTGCCCAAGGAAGAAAATGGACATTTTCAAGATGTATTTTATTATAGATCTCAGCATATTCATAAGAGGCTAAACTTTCCTTCATAAACATTTGTTTGATCCAAATTAGATGAATGAACTTCTTGAGGAGGAGCTGAGAGGTCTTGAAAGCACATTGATAAAGGTTGTTTCTATCTTCTTGAAATTTAAACACTTTCTACCCTAGGTATGAAATATGGGAAGAATGAGTGTAAAAGATTGCATCACACCATGTTCCCTTCTTCAATAAGTATTTGTGAGCATCTGTTCTCTGGGCTGAACTTCATCAAACTGAATGTTGAGAAGTGATGTACCAGTTACGTAAACAGAACGCTAAGAAAGTCTGTCAAAAATCCTCTTTTTAAACCCAAGGTTGAGAGGCTCCAGTGGAACGTGAGTGGTTCAGGGAGTGGTGGCTTCCAGCTGACAAGGTTGACCTGGTGGATGCTTGTTGCCAAACCAACAGTTTTTGTTGTTGTTGGACCTTGGATTGGGATATCTACAACTCATACCATTAATGGGTTATGCATATTGTTTGGATGGGGGTACAAAACAAGTTTTTCAGAATACAAATTTGCTTTATGCTTCAAATTCAACTTCACAGAATATTTAGAATGGACCTGAATTCAAATTGGGACTGATATTTTTATTCCAATATGTTTTCAGATTCATTTGGTGTAGATGTGACTGTGAAGCACACCCACAATAATCAGGAATGACTAGACACTCTCCCATGTATGATGTGATACATTTCTATATGCAGTACTTTTAATGAAACATGGCCTGAAAGCCTGCTAACTTGCTTCAGTGTAGATAAAGATAGTTAGCAACAGAGAGAAAGGTAAATGCTCAGATACAACAGTAGAGGAAAATACACCTCTCTTTATCAGGGACACCAACCACACATACAAATTGTTAATTTTCTGCACTTTTACTGCCACTCCTAATTTTTACCATCCACATTTCAAACACAAACAGGAAGAAAGTGAGAATGGCCGTTTAAAAACTGCTGATGTCGTGCTTATTTAGTACACACTCCTGATGCCCTTACTAACTGGGAGTTTTTCCTGAAGTCTATTGTATGGACCCATTGTATGCACATTCATTCTAGACTAAGGGAAGATTCCCGTAATATATATTGCCATTTTTACTGGCATATCCTCTTCTATTTTTACTGACAGCCAATTTTTAAGTGACAGTTGGGTTCCTACCAAAGAATTTAGTAAAGTATATCATGACACGTTTTGGGGACCCGGAGAAGCAGTGGTTGTATGGATTGTATAACAGATTGCTGAAAGCCAGTGACAGTCAATAGATTTTGTGTTACCCTTTGGCATACGCTATAAATCTCTTCTGAAGAGGAGTTTTACCTCTGCATGGAAACTTGCCATGATGTCTTCTGGACACTGGGCCAGGAGTCCAGAGACCTGGGTTCTCAGTCCAATCACTTCACCTCATTGTGCCTCCATTTCCTGCTCCCAACCTTTATCTGTCTTGTCTGGTTAGGCTGGTAAGCTCTTCAGTGCAGTGACTGTCATACTCTGTGTTTGTACAGGGCCTATTGCAACAGGGCTCCTATCTCAGTTTGGGCCTCTAGGCACTACTGTGATGCAAATAATTTGGCATGTTTTGGCTGAACAGTAATACTTGAATTGAACCATCAATTTTACAGTAATAAAGATAAGGGATTTACAGAGTTTTGTACCTAAAGAAGAAGCTAATACTGCCAACTGTGCTGTATTTTCTTCAGTGGCTAACTTAGATTGCTTGTGACTGTAGGATAATATAATTCAAAGATTTAGGCCTTTTCTTTAATGTATACCTATTGGAAGAACCCCAGTGCAGGAGAAACATAATTAAAATTGGTTCACTTCCCAGGTCAGTCCACTATGATCTTCTTTTATTTTCTTGTCAATATAAATTACATACCAAAAGTGGGTTCACTGTCCAAAGTATTTATCTGGCGTGAAGATAATTTTCTACTCACATTGGCTAGTTGACAAGCATCTAATGTTTTGACAGACAATATTAGATCCGCTTTGCAGAATTCACTGTTTTCTCTTGCCGTCTCCCTGACAAACAGTACCTTTTCATCCAACTCCTCTAGCTTTCAGATGTGTATTGTCTCTGGTTCTAATAAAGCAGTTTATTATCACTGCTCTCCGTTAGATGGAATGTCAGACTGGCTCAGCTCTTTATTAATTTGCAGTCATCTCACCTTCTATAGTCTGAGGCTTGTGTCTGGTCACCTTATGTACTTACATGGCCCCCATCACCCGATATTTGAGCACTGCAAAATCCTTAAGGTATTTAGCCTCACAGTACTCCATTAGCCCTACTTTACAGATTGGGAAACTGAGGCACAGAGAGAGTTGCCCAGGGTCATGTAGAACATTTGTGGCAGAGCAGGAATTGAAGCCAGGTTTCTCACAGCCCAGACTAGTGCGCTAGCCACTGGATTACCCTTCCTCTTGCTTGTCTGAAGGTTTCTAGTTGGAGGGGATGGCTTGGTTTATAACCCTCAGGTTTAAAATACCTCAAGTGGAATTACAGTGGGAGGCTTTTCTTAGCCACATAGAGGGGAGTTCTACACAGTGTCTGCCTCTCCCTCCTCCTCTCCAGTGGTTGGAGTTTTCGGACATAAATTTTATTAATGGGCCATTTTTTGTTGTTGTATACTACAACTATCTTGATGCTCAGCATTTATGATGGATTACACCATTCCAGGAATATAGTTTTACTTCTTGGTGGTTGTGCAAATATAGACAGCTTTTTTTTTTGTTTTCACTAGTGCTCAGCACTTTCACCTTTTCATCTTCAAGGGAAGCAGATCCATATTAGTACTACTACAGGTGGTCATGTTTTTAAAAGGTCTGGATTTTTTTACAATTTTTCTTGTACTCTTATCATATGAATTTTGTTTATCACATCCGATAATTGTAGTATTTTCTAGGAGCATTAAAGTGTGTGTTTTCTAAAGAATAATTCCAGGTATTTTGACTCTGATCACAGCCTATAATGTGGGAAGAGTGAATTCTTTAAATATTTAAGAGTAAAAGTAAATAGTGTAAATGCCTTTTGCAGCCCATCTCTGAAATTGTAAATTGAGGTTATGGGTTTACGATATTTTTCCAAGGTACATCTTTGGGTCTAAAATGTTCTAAATCAAGTGTTACAACAAAATAATATATGCGAAATTCAGCCATCACCTTCTGCAGGCACTCATTTATTACTTGCATAGTACAAATGAGTTTCCTATTTGAAACTCCCCAATAGTTTCTGTAAGCAGAATCCGTGAGTGGAAAAGAATTCTATAGACGTTATCATCCAACACTATAGTATGACCAATTGCACTTAAAAAACAGCTATTCCTCTGCACAGCATGCCCCTTGGAAATAAATGTCAGACGCAGCTGAAACACTTGAACAAATCTGAAAGTCAATAGAGACCTGATCCAAAGGCTAGGAAAGTAAATGGAAAGATTTCCATTCACTTCAATGGGCTTTGGATTAGGCCCAAGGCTAGTAGCAGTTGAGTGACCAAACAGCAAAATCATTGAAATGCAATAGGAAATTTCCTTTGTTGCTGGATAAGCTTCATGGAAAAGGCAGCAGCTGCCAGAATGCTTGCTCACCCCTCCCCAAAAAAAGCATGTTTAGAGAATATTATTCTTTTATTGCACAATTAGTATTAACACTTGCAAAGAAAAACAGTTCATAACAGTTTCAGAAGAATATAATTATTGTTTGCCTTTATATGGAGCTGAAGATTGATCATTATTGTAACAAAAGATAAATGTTATATAAATATCTAAGCAACTGAGAACACACAGGTACCTGGAAAGTTCAAAAGAATCATCCTAAGTCTCCACGATAGATGCCTTGGGTTTTTAATATATACCTTCATTAGATTATTTTTTTGTCATTAACATGTTGCATTATAGATGAGATATTGAGCAGTGGAGGAAACATATTTCTTAACTGTGATGTAGACGTTCTTTCTCTGGAACCTGCTTCCAGCTTGTCGTACAGTGTGTCATATAACCATCACGTGACATGATTTGCAGGTGGACTGTCAGGCAAGCTGTGCACATCTTGCCTAATCGGTGGCTAGTCAATTACCTGATTTTTATTTTGGAAGCCAAGTGGAGAGGCTTCCAAACTGATTGTAAATAAGGCTAATAAGGCAAGGCTAATTTTTCCAAGGTTGCTGTTTATCAGTGACAGACTGTCCTAGAATGCCAAATATTTCTGTCATGATGGGCAGTATCTGAAATGATGGTACAATCCTGTAACTTCTGAGCTAAAGAAAGTTGCAGAGCATGTGAAACTGGGACCCCTAGGGAGTGGCTGTGAGAAATTCAATGTGAGAGACATTTTGGAGATACTGCCATAGGCTAGCAGTGTGAGTTAGCAAGCCAGTGAGATCAATTTATCATGAGCTACTGATCACCATGATAGGTGTAAAAACTTACATTACAAGTACTCTTAGAGTAATGTTTTCTGGTGCAGCAGGGTGAATACAGGACCTTACTCAGTTCATATTTAGACAAATCACCCAATGAAGTCTATAGGCCAGATTCTGAGGTCCTCATTCAGTTTTTACAAAATGCTTGCTTATATAGGGCATTGTAGTAAAATACATCATTTTATGACATATCAAATGTAAAGGTTGTCAACCAATGCCCCATGGGAGCTGCATATGTACTGAGCGCAGAATCTGGCCAGTAAAAAAAGAAGGAAATATTTTCTAACTGTTGTATACATAGGTAATTAATAGAACATAATGTATTGTTACTCCTTTTGACCCAGTCTGGGGGTTTTGGGGTTGTTTCCTTTAGGAGGAAAAACTAATGATACAATCAGGTATTCCTTTGATGCAATCTTATTTAGAATGTACAAAGTCCTGTTTCCTTGGATACAGTAGGAATCCAACAACAGAAGACAGATTCCTTGCTCAATGTTTCAAGCCTCTTTTTCCAGCCAGCAATCTACCCAAAAAGCTCACTCTTAGGGTCACGCTATGAATACTTTTCTGTCTGTTCTTGGCTTTCTGTTGCCTTCTTTATATGCTTCTGTGGTGTTTTCTGGTGGTTTCTCTGCTCACATGCACACACACAGCTCCACCAAAATAATACCCCAAGAAGCCTCTTCACCTACATAGCTCAGTATCTGACTGACCTTGTATGCGGCCTGTATTTTGGGTAATGGCTCCTATTGTTTCACATAGCCCGCTCTAAAAGAAACTCAATTGCTTCTGATGCTTATCTTAAATTAAGGGTGGCTGTTATACCCACCAGCTTCACCAAGGTTATATTCAACTCCCGGCATATCAGTACATGGTTTAAAATGTGTCTTCTAAGATAGGGGTTCTCAAACTGGGGGTTGGGACCCCACAGGGGGTCACAAGGTTATTACATGCAGGGTTGTGAGCTGTCGGCCTCCACCCCAAACCCCGCTTCACCTCCAGCATTTATAATGGTGTTAAATATATAAAAAAGTGTTTTGAACGTATAAGGGGAGGTCGCCCTCAGAGGCTTGCTGTGTGAAAGGGGTCACCACTACAAAAGTCTGAGAACCCCTGTTCTAAGAGAATAGTGTGACTGGATTAATTTGATATGTTTTTGATTTTCTGGAGAGCTACTTTCCAGTATTTTGAAAATACTTCTCTTTCCCTTGATTTCCCAATTGCTATGCCCTGGGTACCTTCACGAAGGTTCTGATACTTCCAAATTCCAGAATACCTGACCTATGAGAAGGGGAGGTACCATCTGTGTTCCCCCAAATTGTTCCCTAGGTTTGAACTGGAAAAGAAAACAACTAGTGGTATTCTTCCTAAGCTCTACCCCTTTGAGATGCCAGAAGAAGATGCCACTCCGAGTAGCTTGAGCAGAACTTCATGACGTGATATCTCTTCTTTCTTCTGTGCTTTGATCAGCAAAGAAATACTTAACAATTCTGAAATTCGTTACCTTTAGAGTTAGCATCCTATTGACGTCAACGGGGTGGTTCGGTCCTCTTGGAGCTTTAGTTTTAGGCTATCCTCAGACTCAGGCAGACATCACTACTTTGGTTTGTGCTCAGTTCACAGTTTGAAGCCTATCTTCACAACCATAGGGGCTAGAGACTTATTTTACATTTTTAAATTAAGGTTCAACCATGTGCACAGTATGGGCCATCGTAACCACATAGTGCAGATGGAGACTACAGTGATAGAAGGGGTTTTTCTGTCGGTGTAGCAACACCACCTCCCTAAGAGACAGTAGCTAGGTTGATGAAAACATTCTTTTGTTTACCTTGCTGTATCTATATCACAGTTTAGGTCCATAGGCGCTGACACTGTGGATGGTCTGGGGCTGGAGCACCCATGCTCAGCACCCACCAGCCACAGCAGTTTGGTGGGGCTGCTGATCAGCTGTTCTGCGTGGCTGCTGATCAGCTGTTTGGCAGCGGGGGAAGGGCAGCGAGCAGTGGGTGTGTGTGGGCCTCGGGTGGAGGGGGCCGAGTGGAGCCAGGAAGAGGTGTGGTGAGGGCAGGGCCTCGGGGGAAAGGGCAGAGTGGGGGCAGGGCCTTGGGGTGGAGCAGGGGTGGAGCATCCCCAGGGAAAAACCAAAAGTCGGTGCCTATGGTTAGGTCAGCATAACTGCAGCTTTCAGGAGTGTGGATTTTTCACACCCTTGAGCACAATGCCTATTTCATCCGATGTTTTAAGTGTACACCAGGCCTGAGAGTCCAAAGAACAAAATGGCCGCGTCCTAATAAAAGCTCAAAGAGCTGCTACATGCCGGTTTCATTCAGTCTCTGATTGTTCCTGAAAATATGACTTTTGAAATGATGTTAGGACTGAAAAAATACTGATTCAGTGTCAATCTCAGAAACATTGACCTCTTTGAAATATAGTCGGATTCTCTCAAAAAGTGACATGACTTGAATGAACTCAGTCTGGAAGGATGAAACCTGCATCAAAATGACGTAAACAAAGAAATGAATCAATGTATTGAAAAGACTGCAGAAAAGCATTCTTCCCCTAAGATGACTAAGAGGTGATGGTGATTTATGGATGATGAGCACAATACAGAAGGATTAAAGGTTCAGCAGGGCTGTGTACCTGGTAAAAAATTTTCGTCTTTGCAAAAACGCCTATATTATCTACTTCTCTGCAAATGTGTCCATTGAGTCATTGTAACAATAGCAGCAAATAATGAAGGTTCAGCGGTGCAAAATGTGTAGCGTGTATGAAAATATTGAAACCATATATGTCCATGGGATGTTTATTTTCTCCAAAACAAAATTGGCCTTTTGCATGCTCCTTCTCCTTCTAAGTTTTTTTCTGTTTTGTTTTGTTTTGGCCTCCTACCCCAGGATAGTTTGGTAAGCATTAGATTAAGGGTTTAAAACTTCTGGATCCAAATCATGAGCTTTGCTTTGTACAGCTGGGGTGTACGTGCGTACGTGTGCCTGTTAATTGTCTTTGTGCTCCACCTGACCTTAGGCCATCCAACCACTGATCCAGTCCCTGGAGTATTGTAAAGCAGTCGGCTGCCCCATAAAGAGTATAGCCAATTCATTCATGTCATATATTTCTTTTTCACTTACTGTCACACTGTGGAAATTATATCTCTACCCCAGCCTTAACATGCACCCCTAAAAATTTACATTCACATTTATAAAGATAAGACCATTACTAGGTGGATGTAAAATCCCATTTCCTTTTCCAAGAGGTCTATTTCTGATATGCTACAACTTTCTCTCTCTAGTACTAGCTGAAAGCCCATGCTATTGCACGGGTGTAATTCATAAAGTCCTGTGAAGCAACTGTAAGTCCTGTGAAGCATCTGTGACTCCTGAAAAAAAATATTAAGCAACGAACATGGAAATGATACATATGCAAAACATGCGCATTGTCAAATTACAACATGCGCACAAGCGATAACACTGGCTCCTAACACAAACACACCTGCCTCCCTCCCAGTTGTTTGTTAAATTACCCAGCCTGTAGCTACATGGGGGCTTCTCCTCTCTCTGAGTCCCAGAAGCACCATTTCCCCACTTCCTGCCTCTTGCTGCCTTGAGACCCTCCCTCTGCTCTAGGGCCACGAAGGCAGGGCACAGTGACAGGGGAGGTCTGTGTTCTCAGTCTCAATCCTTGCACAAAACTCTTGTGCCCAGCCCTGAAAATTGTGGGATTATAGTTGCTTCTCATGGCATTGTGACAGCTCCTCCTGCAGGCACAAAAATCCTGTGACTTGCTATCAGTTCACGAGAGTTGTCAACTTTGTCTTCCCCTGGCTGCTCGGAGGGGACACCTCGGGCTCGGGTAGCTGCTATATGAGCCTCTCCATCTCCCACCCCATCACCATCCTCTTCACCCTCTCAGGCTCTGTTCTGCACCCCATTTCCAAGTATCCCCTAAATCTGCCTCCTGCTCCCCAGTGGCCTGTTCTCCTCATTCACCTTTCACAGGGTCTCTGCTGCTCCTTACAGTCCCAGTGTCCTGTCCATCCCCCTGAGCTATGGAATGGCAGCCATTTTGCCTGTGGGCTTGGCTTCCATCTAATTCCAAAACTAATTGAGAGGTGGCAGCCAATTTTGAGGGCAGCCTTCTATCCACATGCAGGTAGACTGTAGGAAAATGGTGACCATCTTGCTGGCTTCATCCCCATTGAAAGTAATAGGAGATGGTGGCTATTTTGAATCAGGGAAAATTTTTGAATTGAAAATGGCTGGTAACTGAACAAATGGATAGTAACAGACTGTGAATCCTGGTGATGATGGAATCTGGTGATATTTTACACAGGAAGTGCTCTCAGCCAAGCATGTAGGTACTTCCATCGCTTCACATTGGCTCTACAGACATTCCGAGTGCCAGTAGTGGAATCTTATTATATAGATGCTTCAGTATTACTTTATATATCATAATATATATTAAAAAGTAAAAATATTGGTAAATGTTACTGCCCCAATTCAGCAAAGCACTAAAGCATCTGCCTAAAAGAAAAGTCCTAGCAGTAGGTCATACAAGAAGTCAATGGGAAAGCAGGAAACAGAACGTAAATCTGGATTTCAGAAGCAAATTGCTTTAGCCACATCATCATCCTTCCTCTCAAGATCCTTGGTGTTTTGTTTAGTTTAAATAAATAGTGCACAATTTTGATCACTTTCATTAGATTTTGCCAGCCAGTCTGTTCACAAGTTTAGAATTTATTTGACAACTTGCATCATGTCAATGCTTGTGTAAAAGTCAAAACAACAAGAAAAAGAGGATTAAAGACTTTCTCCTGTCCATATAGACCTAGGTACATATGTACCTTTTGATTACACTTCCTGCTGTACTATAGGACAGCCACTTGGTGACCAAGTTGCTTAATTTTATGATTGTGATGTATAATGTGCTGATCAAAGGGCACACTATTGATTTTGTTACATACTTTTATCATCACACTTTTATGCTGATTGAGTTGTACACTTTAATACTCAACACTCAAAGATTACTATCCTTTCCTGAATATTTTATTCATGAAAAGGTATACCTTGTTGATCCTATTTCATATTTTACAAATCCAGCTTCCCAGTCTGCTGATTAAGCTATATTAGCGGAGCCATATGAGTAAAAGAGTACTTTATAATCAAGAGGTGCATTTTATTAAATACTCTTCCATTGTGATGCCAACATTTTCTATACAGATACTTTTTTTAAAAGTATAACTGCACACTGAACATTGACCCAGAATGTTTATCTAGACTGGGAAGATTACATGTTTTTAAACACACTTTAACTAACAGGGAGTTGGTAGGTAAGATCCCATGGGAAGCAAGTATAAGGGGAAAAACAATAGAAGACAGCTGGAAGTTTTTCAAAGAGACATTATTAAGGGCACAAGAGCAAACTATCCCACTGTGTAGGAAAGATAGGAATTATGGCAAGAGACTACTCTGGCTTAACCAGGAAATCTTCAATGATCTACAAATCAAAAAAGAATCCTACAAAAAATGGAAACTAGGTCAAATAACAAAGGATGAATATAAACAAATTAACGCAAGTATGTAGGGACAAAATTAGAAAGGCCAAAGCACAAAATGAGATCAAAGTAGCTCGAGACATAAAGGGTAACAAGAAAACATTCTACAAATACATTAGAAGCAAGAGGAAGACCAAGGACAGCGTAGGCCCATTACTCAATGGGGGGGGGGGAATAATAACAGAAAACGTGGAAATGGCAGAGGTACTAGTGACTTCTTTGTTTCGGTTTTCACCAAGAAGGTAGGTGGTGATTGGACGTCTAACATAGTGAATACCAGTAAAAATGAGGTAGGGTCAGAAGAGGCTAAAATAAGGAAAGAACAAGTTAAGAATTACTTGGACAAATTAGATGTCTTCAAGACACCAGGGCCTGAAGAAATGCATCCTAGAATACTCAATGAGCTGACTGAGGAGATATCTGAGCCATTAATGATTATCTTTGAGAAGTCATGGAAGACAGGAGAGATTCCAGAAGATTGGAAAAGGTCAGATCTAGTGCCCATCTATAAAAAGGGAAATAAGGACAACCCACAGAATTACAGACCAGTCAGCTTGACTTCTGTACCTGGAAAGATAATGGAGCAAATAATTAAGCAATCAATTTGCAAACATCTAGAAGATAATAAGGTGATAAGTTTCAGAGTAACAGCCGTGTTAGTCTGTATTCGCAAAAATACAGGAGAGTGGAGTGGGAGGAGGTATTTTTTCATGCTTTGTGTGTATATAAAAAGATCTTCTACACTTTCCACAGTATGCATCCGATGAAGTGAGCTGTAGCTCACGAAAGCTTATGCTCAAATAAATTGGTTAGTCTCTAAGGTGCCACAAGGTGATAAGTAACAGTCAGTATGGATTTGTCAAAAACAAATCATGTCAAACCGAACTTACAGCTTTCTTTGACAGGGTAACAAGCCTTGTGGATGGGGGGAAGTGGTAGATGAGGTATATCTTGACTTTAGCAAAACTTTTGATACTGCCTCACGTGACCTTCTCATAAACAAACTAGGGAAATGCAACCTAGATGGACTACTATAAGGTGGGTGCCAAACTGGTTGGAAAACTATTCCCAGACAGTAGTTATCAGTGGTTCAGAGTCATGCTGGAAGGGCATAACAAGTGGGGTCCCGCAGGGATCAGGTCTGGGTCCAGTTCTGTTCAATATCTTCATCAATGATTTTGATAATGGCATACAGCATATATTTATAAATTTTGCTGATGATACCAAGCTGGGAGGGGTTGCAAGTGCTTTGGAGGATAGCATTAAAATTCAAAATGATCTGGACAAACTGGAGAAATGGTCTAAAGTAAATAGGATGAAATTCAATAAGGACACATGCAAAGTACTCCATTTACGAAGGAACAGTCAGTTGCACACATGCAAAATGGGAAATGACTGCCTAGGAAGGAGTACTACAAAAAGGGATCTGGGGGTCATAGTGGACCACAAGCTAAATATGAGTCAACAGTGTAATGCTATTGAAGAAAAAGTGAACATCATTCTGGGATGTATTAGCAGGATTGTTGTAAGCAAGACACGAGACGTAATTCTTCCACTCTACTCCTCTCTGATTAGGCCTCAACCTGAATATTGTGTCCAGTTCTGAGTGCCACATTTCAGGAAAGATGTGGACAAATTGGAGAGAGTCCTGAGAAGAGCGACAAAAATGATCAAAGGTCTAGAAAACGTGACTTATGAGGGAAGATTGAAAAAAATTGGTTTGTTTAGTCTGGAAAAGAGAAGACTGAGAGGGGACACAACAGTTTTCAAGTATGTAAAAGGTTGTTACAAGGAGGAGGAAGAAAATTGTTTTTCTTAACCTCTGAGGATAGGACAAGAAACAATGGGCTTTAACTGCAGCAAGGGAGGTTTAGGTTGGACATTAGGAAAATCTTCCTAACTGTCATAGTGATTAAGCATTGGAACAAATTACCCAGGGAGGTTGTGGATTCTCCATCATTGGGGATTTTTAAGAGCAGGTTAGACAAACACCTGTCAGGAATCAGAGTAGCAGCCATGTTAGTCTGTATCCGGAAAAAGAAAAGGAGTACTTGTGGCACCTTAGAGACTAACCAATTTATTTGAGCATAAGCTTTCGTGAGCTACAGCTCACTTCATCGGATGCATGCAGTAGAAAATACAGTGGGGAGATTTTATATACACAGAGAACATGAAACAATGGGTGTTACCATACACACTGTAACGAGAGTGATCAGGTAAGGTGAGCTATTACCAGCAGGGGGGAGGAGGAGAAAAAAAAAACCCTTTTGTAGTGATAATTCATGTCAGGAATGGTCTAGATAACACTTCGTCCTGCCATGAGTGCCGAGGACTGGACTAGAAGATGACCTCTCAAGGTCCCTTCCAGTTCTATGTTTCTATGATTTTAGAGATAACGTACGCTATGTCTTCGCTACCAGTTAGGGGTGTGATTTCCAGTTTGTGTATATATATTCATGCTAGTTTGAATCTCAGCTAACTTGCTAAAAACATTAGCGTGGCCATGGTAGCACTGGCAGTGGCCACGGCATCACAGGCTAGCCACCCTGAGTAGATACCCATAGAGCTCAGGGAAGGGTGCACTTGGGACAGCTAGCCCCTACTGCAGCTTCCCATGCTTCTATTTTTAGCATGATTGCTCAAATGAGAGCTAGGGTGAGTCTGGGTAAGGGGGCTGGGAATAACAGCACTAGCTCATTTTATAGACATCGTCTTAGGGTTACTCTAGGGTTGGCCATGGCCAGCTAACATTTTTAAACACAACTTGACCTTTGCTTATATATCTCTGTTCAAGTGGGTACCTCCTGTAAATACAGAACAGTAAAGGACTCATATGTCTGTGACAACTGATTTCTCTCCCAGAAAAGGAAATAATCATTCCTAGGGCCAAACACATAGTCCATCAACTTCAGTAGAGTTACAGCAGGGATACTTTGGGCTCTTAGAATCCATTTTCTCTTATCTGTCTGCCTATAAACTAGTTCCCCTCCCCCCCATCACTGTGTTATCCAAGTGCTGCGCTGAACTTTCCTCGTGAACTGGAAGCCAGGGCACCTCTTTCAGAAAGAACATAACACAAGAACATAAGAACGGTCATACTGGGTCAGACCAAAGGTCCATCAAGCCCAGTATCCTGTCCTCTGACAGCGGCCAATGGCAGGAGCCCCAAAGTTGACAGAACAAGGACTAATGGTCACAAGTTGCAGTGGGGGAGGTTTGGGTTGGATATTAGGAAAAACTTTTTCACTAGGAGGGTGGTGAAGCACTGGAATGCGTTACCTAGGGAAGTGGTGGAATCTCCATCCTTAGAGGTTTTTAAGGTCAGGCTTGACAAAGCCCTGGCTGGGATGATTTAGTTGGGTATTGGTCCTGCTTTGAGCAGGGGGTTGGACTAGATGACCTCCTGAGGTCCCTTCCAACCCTGATATTCTATGATTCCATGAAGGGGAATGAACAGGCAGGTTATCATCAAGTGATCCATGTCCTGTCACCCAATCCCAGCTTCTGGCAAACAGAGGCTAGGGACACCATTCCTGCCCATCCTGGCTAATAGCCATTGATGGACCTATCTTCCACGAATCTATCTAGCTCCCTTTTGAACCCCGTTATAGTATTGGCCTTCACAACACCCTCTGGCAAGGAGTTCCAGAGGTTGATAGTGCATTGCGTGAAAAAATACTTTCTTGTGTTTGTTTTAAGCCTGCTACCTATTAATTTCATTTGGTGGCCCCTTGTTCTTATATTATGAGAAGGAGTAAATAACACATTAAGAGCCTTCCTGTTCTAAAGCATACAGGGAAAGATTTATTTTTGCCAGAAACACATTTTGTTGAAAAGAAAGAATTAAAAATCTTAACTATAAATATAAAATTGCCACTGGCAAATAAAGATGTATCCAGAGTCCATTCAAATAAATGGGAATCTTTTTATTGATTTCCCTAGGTTTTGGATCAGGCCCTAAAATAGGAGTGGGCCTGCTTTCTTATCTCTCTTCTAGTCAAGAGTGTCATCTTGTATGTCCTTAGCACATAGAGAGAGTACTCAACTTCCCTCTTCTAATTTTCACACCCTAAAAATGAGACACTCTTGTCAAGTCAAGAGACCTGGAAGTGCATCTGTTAATATTTGTGAGAGAGGTGGAAAGCTCTCCATGTTACATGGGATACATTTTAATTGCTCTGTAAGTGTTTACCTGCTGTGCTAGAATATCTGCAACTTTGCTAGTAAAAAATAATTTCTGGTATATAAGATGGGTCAGTGTACCTTGAGATCCTGCATTTTGGGCACAGAAATGTGATCACATATCACATGGTTTCACCTGCCAGTGTGATTTACACTTTTGGCATGTTAGAAATGCAACAAATACTAGATAATTGGGAAGATTAGCCAGTGCCCATGACAAATTCATGAGCATGCTCAGTGCACTCCTCTTGTGTCATCCTCCTTCCTTCCCTTCTTTGCTTCTTGTCTGGTAGTAGTGTTGTGACTTCAGTAGTAAATTGTGGATCATCCCAGTGCCAGTCCTGTCCTCATTTTCCTCTCCCCATCTCCGTTCCCAGTGGTGGAAATGTGACTTCAACGCATGAAAGTCTGTTTCACTGAGGGCTGGTCTACACTAACGCTATAAGTTGATCTAAGTTACGCTACTTCAGTTACATAAATTACATAACTGAAGTTAGCGTAACTTAGGTCAACTTACAGCGGTGTCTACACCATGCTATGTTGACAGGAGATGGTCTCCCGCCAGTATAGATTCCACCTCTTCGGAGGTGGAGTACAGATGTTGATGGGAGCATGACTTAGCATATCTTCACAAGACTGACTAAATTGACACTGCTACATCAATCACAGCAGTGCTGATTTAGCCGGTAGTGTAGACATGGCCTGAGTAACCCTTTCCATGGCTTGAGAGGACAATAGGTACTTCTGATTCCACCACATTCATTGTATAGTAGGCTGACTTATCTACAGTGATTTGTATTTCATTTAAAGATCTGTGTCCACCCCCGCATGGCAAAAAGAATACAAATATGCTAAGAGTGTTTTTCAAGTCTTTAGGGATATTGTGTCATCACTACGGAAAATCTAAAGTAAGCTATCACAGGAAAACAATTTCCTTATGTATCGACTAAAAAGGATGGTCCAGGGCCTTGGAACTCTTCTTATTATGTACCTGAATAACTTCTATAGCAAACAAAATGCTGGGGATGGCTATACAGGCAAGCACAGAATTAAATGAGGCAGATGTTTTACTGACTTCCATTCGTTTGAAGCTGAGACATGCAGAAGGCGTGAGACATTGTTTGCCTCAAATAATATTTAAGTAAAACATTTGTCACTCCTGTAATTGATTTATCACCAAAAGATTTGCAATTATTATACTGTAAAATGCTTAAAGCATTTTACTCAATTCTATTGTCTAAAAATGTCATTTTTTGTGTTAAGTGCTAAGATTGAAATTGTCATTTGACTAGTTGAAACACATCACTGCTAATTGCCCGTTAAAGTGAAAGCAATATTTGAATTAATTTTACTCAGATTTATGGAAAAATATAATTTTGGCTCATATAATAACCCCATCAGGTTCAATATTACTTGATTTTTTTTTAATGGAAGTTTATTTTGTAGTCAAATGCATTAAATCAGGAGCTTGATATTTAATAAAATACAGAGTTTTTCACTTATGGGCCATGAGTTGAACCCAGCGAATAGTGAAAGTCATTCCCATCAGATAGCTATTTGGTATCTTAAAGAAGTTGGAGGTATTACTTTAGGCCTCAGTCCTGTAACTGATCTGTGTTGGAGGACCCCTGTGCAGAACAGAGGGATTGGGACGCAGGTCCCTAAATTGATAGGTTTTCATATCACAGATAAACTATTAAATGTAGCACCAGAGGCCAAAGATTATGGGTTAGATCCAAAGCCCAGTGCAATCAATGGGCTGTCCATGTGGGTATAATGAGTTGTCACCTGAGTTTGAATCTGGGATCTTCAGAATTGATAGCATGATCCTCTAGGGTTTAAGCCTCTGCGAGTAGTGGTCACAGAATCATATACTCTGTTGACTCAGCACACGCTAAATGTGCACTCAAGTAGTCCCCTCACTAGAGCTCCTCTCAGAAATATCTTTAATAAGGAGTTTAGTGGGTTTTCTGTCCAGTGCCTCAGATGTGATTCTTCTCTCACAAACACAAATTAAAATAATAACAATAAATAAAATTTCAAGCACCAGAGAAGAAACCTCTGAATTTGCCTTTCTCCATGGAGAAAGTGTTCTCTTCTAACATCTCTTTCAATTCCTCCTCAAATTACGGGTCAGCAGATCACAAAATATCTGTCCCAACAGTGGGCATCTAGATACAGTGGGCATCTGTCTGGAGGAATACACATTTACTGTGAAACTTTGGTGTGTGTCTCTGTACATGCAGATTGCAAACATCAAGAGATAGACATGTCAATTATAAAAGAAGCTGCACTGCAGCCTTTGTGAATTTTTCTTTCTTTTTGAGAAGGAATCATACACATGTTTGACAGGTGTCATGGATTGAGTGCCAGTTGCACAAACAGGATATAAGCCAGTGTGACTTTAATATATTCAATAATGTATTTAGAAGCAAGGAAGTAGTGTCTTAAAAAGGTGTGGATTTTGAGCATGATGTTACGCATACATTTACTACTGAGTGCAGTGTATAGCTGTCACTGGGACCACCCGTGCGGGTAGCGCTTACTAAAAATATCAGCTATGCTTTCTGGTTTGGGCAGAAACACTTCTCTTCTCATCTTTTGTTATGCTCATTAGGTTAAATTCTCTGATAGGGTTATAAGGTCAGCTGGTAACTATGAACACACAGCTAATCTGCCTGAAATTGATGAGGGCCAGATCCTTAGCTAGTGTAATTAACTGAATTACATAACCTGGGAGTCTGGGCTGATTATTTCCATCAGAAACCTGTGAGTACCCAATCAGGAAAGAGAACCCTACCACATGACATACCCTATATATCCTTCCCCAGCTTATTCAGAAATCTCTCATTTAATGGAGGGTTTGTAGATGTCACACACAATATTGTTTTTCTGGAGTGTTCTCACCATTTAAGAAAGTTAATTAGTTAAAATGATCTTCTGATTATCCATTGCTCTAAGGAGGTGAAGTCCTCTAGGTGCCACTCAAGTGAGCACCTGTCTGTAAGACCAAGACTTGGTGGCAAAAAGGATACCACTAGTAATGCACTACTTCAAAAATTACATTTTAATACCTTTTGATCTTAATTAAGCATTTACAAGATGAAATGCTCCATTGAGGCCAGCTGAACTGTCCTTGCCTATGATGAGGCAAGGACAGTTAATTTGCCATGACTAATTGGAAAACATACAGCATATTAATGTGAAAAATGAAAGCACAATCTGTGGGTCTGACAAACCATGGAGCTGTGCAAGAGATCGTCACTCAAGGTAATATACTCTGCTTTATGAAAATATTGTTTTGCTCTCTTTGTCCTAGTCACCACAGGGATGACTTTTTCAGGATGCACAAAGGATGATACTGAAGGGGAAACCATATAGGACAAAATGAAAGGAGAAGTCTTAAATATTGTGTCTCATATTAAAAATATAAGTGGCTATAGTAAGAAAATGAAATAGATAAGCAGTATCCCCATACCTCCAAATGGTAAAGAGGCCACTTCTAAGAATTTTCTTCCATCAAAGTGTTACAGTCATACCAATTATTTTATTGCAGAACTTTTTACTTTAAAATATTGTATCAAGAGGTTGAGCAGACTGCTTGCCATTCTTCACTGTCCCCAGTTATCAAAGGATTGGCCAGGGCGTTAGGTGGACATACTCAGTGGTTCTTTAACTTAAGTTCAAGGAAGGGTTAGGTCCTTAGTTAGTGTAAATCAGCATAGGTCCACTGAAGTCAGTGGACCTACACTAATGTGGACCTTCACCAGCTTCAGTGGACGTACACTAGCTGAGGTTCTGGCCCCGAGCTTTGAAAGCTTCTTTGAAAGGCCCAGGGTGTAACCTCTCTTAAGCATCTGTAAATTCATATCACATCCCTCATGGACATCTCTGGGTGGGTTCACAAATGATGGGGCTTGAGGCCAATTGTTCCCTGCTATAGCAGGGAACAAGGGAAAACCATTGTGGAGGCCTGATTCTGCTCTTGCTCTGGAGTAAATGAAGAGTAGTTCTAGGGAAGCCATATCAGAACAAGGTCCAAAGTCCTAGAGTATGAGAGAGACTTCCTATCATATACAGGACTCATCTGTCCTGTAAGTCGCCTTTGTTTATATAGTACCAGAGCAGGTGTGAGAGAGACAAAGAATGTGAGAGATGGAGAGAGAATTTACTGTGAGAACTGTGAATGCGTACATGTAGCCTTGGCAGCAGAGGGGTGCAACTGATGAAACTGCTCCATGCGAATAATAGGTCTTTGCTCAGTGAGCTATATCAATACGTGGTCAACTGGTTCTTATTTGGGCTTGGCAGAATTTGATTTTTTTCTTTTATAATTTCAATGGATAATATCAGTGTTTATTTTGAAGCATCTTAATTTTTTTATCTATTTAAATGTTTGCAATTGTGCAAAATTAAGGGGGGACCAGACAACAGGGCAGGTTAGACAATAGTTATTAAATAACAGTAGATGGTGGTTTCCAGAAGTGCTTTATAACTGCTAAAACACCAATTGTCAACATCACATGTTAAAATATGAAATATAAATATCCTTAAATAAAACTCTAATACTTTCTCAAGCAGCATTTACCTATCTGCACGTTTTGATTATTATCAGTGGAAAGCTTTTGTCATCGGTGTGAGAGCATATGATGAAATTGGTGTTTACTGACATTTACCAGTAAAAATCTAATCCTTCCAAGGCTAGTCTTATTCCGCTTCTTGTACCGTTGAGCCTGTCTTCACTGATGCTTGAAAAGATTGGTTCATCTCTTCTTGGGCAGGGGAAAGGGAGGCTCTGTTAGGGTGTATCCAGTTTGGAACTCCTTAGCTCCTCAGTTCCTCAAAACCACCTTCACCATTGCAAAGAAGAAAAGGAGGACTTGTGGCACCTTAGAGACTAACCAATTTATTTGAGCATAAGCTTTCGTGAGCTACAGCTCACTTCATCGGATGCATACTGTGGAAACAGTATGAAGTGAGCTGTAGCTCACGAAAGCTTATGCTCAAATAAATTGGTTAGTCTCTAAGGTGCCACAAGTACTCCTTTTCTTTTTGCGAATACAGACTAACACGGCTGTTACTCTGAAACCTAACATTGCAAAGAAGGGCTGTCTGCATCTGATACAAATGTCACATTTAATCTGCAGACTGTAGGCTAATTCCAACCCTATTTATTTTCCTTTCCAATATTTCGCTGACAGTAGGTTGTACCATCTGATGCACATACCTTTGTGCTGTTTTCCATGCTAACAGATGGTGGTATACTTAGTAGGTAAAGGTTATGCAACTCCATGAGGCATCTGCAGACATGGACCCTGTGCCTGAAAACAATGCATTTCCACCTCACCCCTCTCTCCTTGTGCCTGTCCCCTCTGTACTTGTGGTTTGTGACTGCATCTGGTCTCTCCTGCACAGCTGTTAATCTCATTCAATTGTACAGTTAATGGTGAAATGGATTCTTAGAGCAGATGCTCCCATGTGAGCACTCGCTTTTCCTCCCCTGACACATTCTTCTACACAAACAGCAGATTGCATCGCTGCTGTTTGAATCTAAAAAGATCAGTCCCACATGGATGGTATTGGTTTTCTTTTCAGACTACTTGACAGTGCTATTTGTGATCCCCGGCTCCTCCTGGACTCTTACCACTCCCCAATACGTAGTGCCGGCAACTGCACGTCTAGGACACTTTGCTTTAGCTTTGAGTGCTTTCTTTAGGACCCTTATGCCCAATGCTTTGCTTTTAGGTCGCTTTTCTAGGAAGCATCACTAGTTCTGACTTTTCACTAACCAAGTCTGACACTGCCCCATCTGGTGCATATCCTGCCGTCTCCTTATTCTCTTTTGGGCCATTAACTCTCTTGCTCAAATAGGGGAAGGGAAGGAGTCACCTCACATCTAGAGCCATTAATACAAATTGCCTCACTCTCTAGACTCATGGACTGCATGTACGTAATGGTGGATGCAACAATGATTTGTGTCTGTGGCACTCTACTGACAAAGGAACTTGTTTTTCTTGATACTGATACCATATTCCCCTTCCCACCATGTATCCCCATGTCCTGCCCAGTACCACTGTCACTATTTTGCTTGCCTATCTGTAAGCCTGTTCCATCAATTGTTAGTGCATGGTTCTTGGCTCAGGGGAGGTGTGTATGAGTGAGTGAGGGTGAGAGAGGCAGAGAGAATCGTTGGAAGAACAGGAAGAGGAAGGTGATGCATTAGGAATGTCAAGATAGAACATGATAATGATGAGAGGAGATGTTTCTGCTATATCTTCTCTGATTCAGAGCCTGCCTCTTGTTTGTTGGGAAGGGATGGCTTCGTGATCTAAGCTTCAGGTTTGCGCTCCCTGGGAACACAGTTTCAAATCCCACTACTGTTGATTCTTTCTTCCTTCCTTCCACACCAGTTGCACTGGGTTCTGTGCACAGTAGTTTACTTTGTGAGAGTCTCTCAAGTGAAAGCTAAAAAAACCAAAATCCAGTCTCCTCTGACTGGATGTTAAGAATCTCACAGCGCTGACCTTGTAGATTTGCTCTGGTGAAACGGCCAAATGTTCCTCTCCCCACAGTGGTGGCTGAATTCAATGGTGCTAATGTGTATAGTTGAGGTACCTTGGGCTAACGCCCATTGGCTTCCATAGGGCCAGGATATCACACCTTGTAGTAGTGGCTTTTTATTTGTCCTCCTCATTTCCTTTCTTCCCCCAGCTCTTTTTTCACCTGCATTCCATTTTATTATCAGTTCAGGGTGAGAAGGAGGTCGTTACTCCTTTTCCAGGTAACTTCCAAATCTTAGTCTCCTGCAGTCTCCAAACCCTCTGTTCTTCCACCATCGCAAAGTGAGTTCTTCCTTTAATGCAACGCTAATACTGAGGCAAGAGATACAGGGTTTTCACTTACCTCTGGGTCGATTTTCATATCCTTTGGTTTTCTCAGTGTGACTCCTTTAGGCTCATGTAGATGTTACCCAGAGAGACTGAGTGACCCAGTAGTCCATTCATCTTAACCCCTCCCTTCTTCCTGAGCTTGCCCCTGCTCAGACTGTGACTCTGGCTGTGGAGAGGACAGCAAGGGCTACATACCTGCTGCTCCCCACTGTGAGAAGGTGTTGGAGAGAGACGGGGAATTGGAAAGATCCTGGCTCTGCCCCCTCAACCCTTCCGCTCGCTTGCCACAGTAGCTGGCCGGGCAGCAAGTGGAGACTGATCTACCCCATGAAAAGGGCTAAAGTAATTTACTCTGTCACAAGAGCAAGGGGGGAAGCAGGAGGAATGGTGACCCTGAGATATGCACTGGCCCTTCCTCTGAGCAGACTGAGGTTACAATCTAGCTCACGGAGCCTGATTCAAAGCCAATTGGAGTCAAAGGAAGTTTTTCTATTGACTTCAACGGGCTTTAGATCCGGGCTATATGCTAGAACACACCAGTGTTGTTTTCACTAAATACAGTGGTTTCATAGCAGAATCTCTCTTTCTTTCTTTCTTTCTGGCTCAGCTAAAAGTCAGGAAACTGAATTGCTGAGATTATATTTCATCTTTGCGTTGAAGCAGAAAACATCTTGCACAACGGTGGCTGCAAGGTGCATGCACCACGGATAACCGTGACGGGCATTTTGATTGTACGAGGGCGAGTGCATCCCAAAGCCTGCAGTAGAACACTGGTTCTGCTCGCTGCTGTGGGAACCATGTAGTTAGCAGATAAGCTGAAGAGGGCGGTGACAGGAGTTTTCCATGGAATCTTCCTATTTTTCAGGAAAGCCCCCCCCCCAATATTTATTACAGTCCCCTCTTTGCGTGTGCCAGTGTTGACACAGCTAGATTGTTAGATTGGATGTAAGTACCATTTACCCAGCTCACACGTTAAAATAAAAAACACAACAAAATTTAGGAGAAAAAGAATGAGAAAAGACAATAGATGGATGCAGGTTGATGGGGTCAGGTTTCCTGACTCTCTTTTCTAACTTTGCCAGTGTCTTGTATGTGATCGTTGGCAAACATTTTCAAATGCGGGTAATGGAATTTGGGCAACGGATCCACATTTAGCACTTAGATACTAGAATTTGCCCTGATTTCCAAAGCTGCTTTTGTGGGTGCTATGCACCATTGAAGATCCTATAGCTCTTATTTAGTTGCTTAAATAATGAGCTGAACTTTAAATATCCACATTGAAGCTTTTGGACATCACCACTTGGTGCCTCATTTTCCCTATCTGTGAAATGGAGACAGTAGTGTTTATTTACCTGCCAGGGGCATTGTGAGGCTTGCTGAGTATTTGTTAAGAGCATTGAGATCCTCAGATGATAGGCAAAAGTATTTATTGATTATTGTATTGTATAGAGATGAAAATGCTAACGATTCTACACAGTGAGTTGTGAATGTAAAGCCTCAGAACCTGAGATGAAAATACACTTGACAGCGATTAGCTGAAAATTATTTGTATCAGGTTTTTTTCCTGCACAGCAACCACATATTTCCTGTCCATTTGGCACTTGTACTATGTCACTGAATAGAAAAAAATCTTCAATAGGTATTAATAATTGTACCGTACCTTGGATGAACTCTTGTGCATTGTTTGGATGGAACCACTGTAAGCTGTGTTCTAAACAAGTTGAAACAATTAGAACAGTTTTGCCAAATTTTCAGGACATATTTGAACGCATGCTGCTCATTTTAGCCACCATCTTCCAGTATTTACAAAATCATTAAAAGCAGGTGGCTGGGTTTAATGTGAAAAACAAGCCACCTGTATTTAATGACTAGCTGCTGTTAAACCAGACTGCAAAACATGACATTCTTAAAACTAAATTCAGAGTATTTTTCTTCATTTCTGTTGTCAGTAGATCTTAAAGATGCAAGTGTTTATTCTTTGTGTGTGTGTGTGTATAGTGGGTTTAATGATGGCTACCAGAACAGAATCTGTCAAAGGCCTGTCAGCCGTAATCCAAGGCAAGTTTTTCAAAGCTAACAAAGCTTTGAAATTCAAACTTTTTTCCCCACAGGCAGAAAACTCTTGTTTCCCTTAATCCACTTGCTTTTATGTTAGCAAGCTGGAATTGGCTCAGCTCACGCAAGATTATTTCTGTTCCGATTCTAATTCTTCAGCTAAATTTGCTCTTATGAAAACTTGTAATTTCCCTTGTTTTGATCAGAATGTGCATGTTCAAATTAGTACATCCTTGGTAGGGATGCTGAATTCTTTGCTGAATAGTCTGTGATCTGGAAATGATTTTCCTTTGCAAAACACCCAGTATATTTTAAAAACTATTTCTTTGTCATAGCCCTACTTTGCTACTCACTGTTTTTTATATGGAGGCTAATTAAACATTATGCTACTGATCAATGTTGATAGATATAAAGTACTGCAATGTCTTCTGTTTTTATGGATTATGTTAATGACCATCTGCCTATTATTGATAATTTGTTCTTCAATTGGGCTGGGAGGGAGGGAGGGAGATTATTTGGTTAACTATAAAAGGAAGCAGTTTGGTTTATGATGCATTTAGCTGTTTGACTCGTTGTCTTTAAGACACCATGGGGGTCAGATTAAAACCTGACATAAATGGGAAATTACAGTAACTGCAATGGGCGTAATTCTACTCCGGTCTAAATTTTAACTAGTAATTGAATATGGAACTCATATGTTACATCACGAGTGGCGAGAATTCTATAACACTGAGATTGTGTGTTCAAAAGGGCTAATCTGAATGCAGATGCCTGATAATATTTCCTACTAAAGTTGTTTAAAATACCATTAAGTACAAAGATTTGAAAGCTGTGAAACGGTTTGGATTAAGTTACATAGTACAAAAACCTTTAAAAACATCTGTATGTGCAAAGATGAAATCTGATAGTTAAGAAAAACACAGTGTGTTCCGGCAATGACAATAAATTGTCTAAAAGAATTCAGGAGAATTCATGATCCAGGAGATAAAACATAGTTTACTAGAACGGATCCTAGTATATTCAGGTACTCAACATATTCATGTCTATTATCTAGGCTAATTCCTATCATTCCCCCAACAATGGTTGCATCCTTGGAGCATTTTTATACAAGTCTGAGTATATGGCCCCTCTCCATTATTGTTGCTGTAATTTTTTGTTCTTTTCATTGAGAGCATTCTATAGGTGCAGCAAAGTCTCTTTGTCTATTTGCTTTTATCTGATTTTAACTGTGAGGGCAAGTGAGAGCTTGCCCTAACTCACTTTATTGTTAGTTTGTCCTTGGAGGGTAATGCTTTGGTCTGAGTGACAATCAAAGTTTCAATTTCTTATTTGTTAGCCAAATGTGATTTCTTCCAGTGTGATTTCTTCCTGCTGTCCTTGGGGGGGGGAGAGGTAAAAGAGCGAGAATTCCCACTCTTCAAGGACCAAAATCAGGTCCCACTGAAGTCACTGGAAATTTTGCATCTGACTTCAATAGGATCAAGTTTTAACCTCACCGTTTATGTCCTTTGGCTTTTCTGTTACGTGCCGTCCTTGGCTGTGTTAGAGGGGAGCTGACTCCATGTGGGAAGGTTATAGGATTGGTGAGTTGGATGGTTCAGGGAAGTTAGCTAGTTGGTTAGTAAGTCAACTTTCCAAAGGGTAGGTTAAACAGTGAGTGGAGTTAAATTAAAAAAACAATGTTTTGGAGTAGTAGAAAGTGTTTGTGGTCAAGCAGCCTTTAATAAAAGAAGTTGTGGGTTGTGGAGTTTCTCTCCTAGAATCCTGGCATCTCTGTTATCATTCTTTTCTTCTGCAACAAGCAGACAGTATCTCATCTTGGCTGCAGCTTGGAGAGATGGGATATCTCAGATTTCTCCTGAAGGAGGCATTTTGGGAATAAGAATGAAAAATCTTCTTCAGGCTATGAAGAAGTGTCTCCCAGATCTCAAGGGGTATCTCAAAATATCACCGGGTCCTGGCTGTATGGTACCATAGACTCTGTCTTTACTTAGCTAACATGGCCACCTAGTTAGCAATCCTCTAGCTCAAGCAGAACCAAGAGGTGGGAGAGAGACTGTGTTGACTGACTTTTGATAGTGTTTTCGATACTAGAGCTCGTTAGGGAGGGGTGAAGAGGGTGTGAATAATTTCCAAGGGACGGATAAAAGCTCAATTGTTTTGTGAAATTTTTGTCTCCTCTTTTGATCAGGTACTGAAATTGTAGAACTGATCAATGAAATTGTTTTTAATTGTTCACTTTATTAATATAACTTCATAAGCAAAGTTTTATAAATGAAACAACATTCATTCATAAAACCGGTTACCCCTATAACCGGCTAATTGAGTTTCACTTTCAATCTAATTCCTGCTTAAATCGCTGAAACTTACACTGTTTCAACATTGTAACTTCTGCTCACTGTTTGTCATTCATTATACTTGTCCATATTGTAACTTCTGTTCACTGTTTGCCATTCCTTACACTTGTCCATATTGTAACTCGAACTCCATTTTAATTTGTCCCAAACTCCATTTTAAAATGCTCTCTCCATTTTGTAAAAGCTTGCTGCAACCTTCATTTTTGCAAAACCCTGCTGTAATCTTATTAGTTTAGTTTCGATGTGTGAATGAGGTATGGATGGATGATGGAATCAACCTCCAGCCCCTGTCTGTTCTGATGAAATAAAATGTAAACACCCAACGGCTGACGATGCAGACAACAGCCCTGACAAGTAAGAGGAGTCCACCCTCAAAAGAAAAGAACAAAAGTACAATTGAAGAAACATCAAAGCCAGGTCCTAGGCCGAAAGTCATGTCTGCAATTGACGGGTGATCAATCACACCGAACCCAGAGGCAGCGTGACACAGCAAGACCTATCAACTCTGGATTCAAGCTAAAGCCTACAAAAAGGATGGGTGAGAGGGAAGACTTTGGAGGGTAACATTCTGCTGCCAGCATGGAAGGGCATCGGTGCATGCCCAACAGAGACCCCGCTCTTCCTTGTGCCCGGCTTTCCTGGCCAGTTAGCCGCCACAAGCTATGAACCCAAGCCACGAACTCAAGCTACATTCAGGACTGGTAACTATACAGCAGCTGCAGAACCTGTGTGTGTGTGTATGAACGAACGTGTGAATGAATGTGAAACTGAATGAAATGTTATAGCTATAACTGACCGCCTACTACGATTCTTTTTGTATTCACAATCAATGTGACATTTTGTCTTATCCCCTTTAATAAGATCCTGCTGGTTTTTATTTTATTGGTATAACAAAATGGTTCAAAAATGAATTTTTGACAATTTGTGGGTAAAAGTTTTGAACAAAAAAGGATGGCAATTTTAATGAAAACTTCATCTAGCTTTTTAAAATCATCTCTGATCAACACCTCAGTGAAGGGAAGGCACTATGCCCCCTTAAACAAAGCAGAGATTTGTCTCTCCCTCCTTGAGAAACAGTCTCCCAAGAATTGCCTTAGTAGTTGTATTTTGTGAAACTTCAAACTGTATTCAACTCAGGAGTGGCTTGTTAATTAAAGACACCATCAAAAGTTCCCCTCAGCCTGTTTTAGTGTTGCTGAGATCTTCATTAACATTCTGATGCTGCTTTGCAGGCCCACATGAAAGGTCACATACGTGTTCTACTGTCCCTCTGGAATGCTACAATGTCCAGGGCAACTGCCCCCGTATGGATCCTTCACTGAAGAGCTAATCCTGGGCATTAACAGCCATCCATTGATCATAGAATTGAGATGAAGATAAATTAATTTCACTCTGCTTTTAAGTGTATTATTATTATTACCTGACGTGGAGTAACTCCAGGATGCCACAATGAAATAGCCAACACCAATTTTCCTCCTCCTGTTTATTACGTGCTTATATTTTCCATAATAAGTTAACCACCCCAGTTTGCTTATATCCTTTTATCCAAGTCATTGATGTATAAGGTGCGCAAAAAAAAAAGAGCCCTAATATGTCACATTATTTCTACTCACATGTATCCTCAGTATGATATCTGAAACTGTTTAGCCACTCAAGTAGCTGTACCCTCACCCCATACGTGTCTCGTTTGTTGTATTTTTTCCTACTTTTGGATGTATGAGCTTCCTCAAACACTCAAAGGCATAGTTGTGTCATTTTCAGTTATGCCTCACATTTGTCTCCAGTGGGTAAAGACAAAAGAATACAATGAGCCAGGATCCCTATGGCTAAAAGCAAGTTTATCTCTCAATGCTCCCATCTACTTCCCTAAGGGTCACTCTACCATTCATAAATCTAACACACTGTAAGTTTTGCGGCAGGAAAAAATAATTCTTAGGACAAGCACTGAACATTTTAAGACTGCCCTGAAAATGCGGTTATTCATTTCTGAAAATGGAAGAGGTTCAAGAGGTATCATTTCATCTGTTTATTGCATAAGGATGGTTACTTTGAGAAGAGCTGAGATCTCACATAGCAATTTTGTCTTTCAGCACTTGTTGAAGGGGAACTTTTCTGCTGAAAGAATTGTTTTTTAGTTGAACCATTTTACAGATGACCTGCTTTCAGTGTTGTTAAAGTGCAGGTTTCCTTGCAATAAGTCACTGCAGAAAAGCCACTGTGATGCAAAAGGGTTGGCCAAACTTCTTTTGCTTCTAGCTTTATTTTATTTTATTTTTAAGCCAGAATGATAGGGAATGTCACCCAAATTTTTATCTCGATCAGAAACTGTAAATGAGTTTAGATACTGTTTTGTATAGCAGCCATGATGGAAGAGGGATTAAATACCTGAGCTAAAGCTGTGAGAAACAAATAATGACTATTTAGTCAGCATTCAGATCTGGAAATACCTGCAGAAATATAATGTTCACCTGTGAGCTGGGGCAAAGGTTGACGGTTCTGTCAGAAAGCTGTGTTCTTTATATCGAGAATGACAGTCCTACCCCATAAGAAAACTCATGACGTTTTCTAAATGTGTTACAGATGAAAACTTGCAATTTTCAAAGAGAACTATCACTATTTTCAGGGCAAAATGATTGCTTGATGCATATAAAATGTATCTTATTTTTGCAAAATACCTGAGGTGAAAAGGAAATTTTTTTTCTAAAATCACAAATGTGTACTATTTCTCTTGTTTTTGCTGACAGTGAGAACTTTATTTTAAACAGCTCTAATCTGAACAAGGAGGGGAAGTGTTTCCTAGTCATGTCTATCCTATATTCTTGAGACACGACCCCATTTTGGGTGGTGCACAGGTATACATCGCCAATAGGAATTCCAGGAGGCAGTGCATCTATTTTACTATTATTTCCTTCCAGTGCGAGAGCTGTGTGCTCTAAGGATGCTTCTATTATCCCACTACTTTGTCTCTGCTGCAATATTCCCTTTTTCGCACCCACCACCCATGGGAAACCCTCGGAGGAGTTCTGTCCACTCCAGTGGCTTATTGTCACTCCACTGCCCAGCTGCTTAGCAGGCTCTCTCCATAGAGTTCCAGTCCTCACCAGCTCAAGCAGTAAATGAACCTATTAATAACAAGAAAGAAAGGTAAGAAGATGAGTTTTTAAGAGCGGGGCACAAGAAGATATTTGCAGTGCACAAGTAGTAGTTTTATTGGCCCTGCAAAATCCAGGAACAATGCTGCATGTTCATGAGGACCATCAGTTGGCACCTTGTCTAGTAACTATTTCCATATATACAGGCTCTCTTTTAGAGAGCACTCCTGTAACAATTAGATCCCAGAAAGATTTCACCTCTGGGGAGGGTAGCCATACCTTTTAAGTGGGGTTCGGTAGCTGCCCCCTCAGGGGATGCACTGATTTAGGTTGCCACCAGACCAACACACCTTTGCACTCCATTGTTGCAATCTTCCCACCCATGGGTGAATGTTTTATCACCTGTGGCTCTGTCCCTGGGTTAAGCTAGTGAATTAAGCCCCATGTTTACAGTAAGGTACATGGACAGTTAGAAGAAATCAGATGCTGGATGAATTGGGTGGAAGTTTTCTCTTTGTTTCTTTTATACAAAAATGCAGCAGATGGGAATAGGAGCCACAAGTACAATGACCATTCACTAATTGCTAAGAGCCAGGTTCTGCCACCTTGAGTTTACTGCTCAGTGGGAGAATTTGGTCTGTTATTAAAAGCATCAGTTCACTCAAGCTATGCCAAACTGTAAATGTGCTCTTGAAGGTATTGTACATATTATGGCACAGCTGCACATTCTCATGGGGAAAATAAAAAGTCGCATTACGCCCAGATGAGTATTTGTTCTGACTTGTGACTGCGGTAGGCTGCAGCTGTCTCCTGGAGCAGTTTGAAGAGTTTAGAAGACAAGACCGGAAACTTTCCTAGTTCTCTGTGCAACTGAGCATCCTAGGGGATTGGTTCAGGCAGTCAAGAAAAAAAAGCCAGAGCTTGCTGAAAGGAATCCACTGGAGGATAGATGGGAAAGAATCACAGAAGGCAGGGAGATTCTGCATGTCAAGATCATTCTTCCAAAAATAATCCATTTTTTGGATACTCATGAAAAAGCAATAAAGATTGAGTAATTGACTCAAAAGCAATCTGTGGTTGGAATGTGTTTTTTTTTATAAACTGCTCTCTTTCCTGAAAGGGTCCCCAAATGCATTAGTTAACAAATTTCTGGTTGAACAACTGGCACAAGGGTTTAAAAACAGGAAACAGCATGAAACAAATGCTTTAAAAAAAACAGTGGGTCAAGATGATAAACCACAGGCTTTGACACCTGGTATGTGATAAATCAAACTGTTGACTTTGAGCAGGGACGGTATTTAATAATATAGAGGTACATGGTCACTGCATGGTAACCTAGGTTAAGTGACTGTGGGTCTGTCAACCTGGTAGCCTAAATCGCTACAGGTTAGGCATATAGACCATTGTCCATATCTGCATCCATGCTGGCACTGTGCCTGGCGGTGAGAAGCAATACAGCTATCTGGGCATGCCTCCCAGGATTCACAATGCCACAAGTCACTGAAAGAAAAGGAGTACTTGTGGCACCTTAGAGACTAACCAATTTATTGGTCTCTAAGGTGCCACAAGTACTCCTTTTCTTTTTGCAAATACAGACTAACACGGCTGTTACTCTGAAACAAGTCACTGAGTCGCTCTATGCTTGCATTCTCAGGGCGTCGAGGCAACTTGTCTGCCCGCTCTGGGGATTGTGGAAGGATATGGTCTAGGCGTGGCCACATCCCCAAATTGATGCAGTGGTGTGCTGTTACCTGCCGAAAGTATAGGTCCTGCTCTCCCTAATAACTGGTACCAACAGCTGCTGGGTTTTATGAAGTCATTGTTTCTTTAGAGTGCCTCTCCAGAGGCTTCCGTCAAATGATATTCCAGAGGCTGCTTTTGGTGTCGAGAAGATGGAGGCAATATCTTGCAGTTACAAACAGAAGCCCAACTACAGAATGGGACCATGGACTGGAGTCATGGACTGAGCTGCTGCTGGTTTGTTCATGGCAGAGCCCGTCCCTCCGCAGGCAGATGGCTGCTTCTGGACGGGGACTATATTATGATGGAACATGGGTTAAGCATCAGTGGGAGCAGAACTTTTGTGTGAGGAAGGACTACTCCCAGAGTTGTGTGAGGAGCTTGTCCTGGCCCTTCAGGTAGAGCGTCCCGATGAGAGCCAATCATGGTTGAAGCATGTTGCTAGCACCTGTGGAAACTGGCAGACTCAGGTTATTACAGGTCTGTTCTGTGCTTGCAAATCTGGGGTTGGCACAGTGGCCATGGAGATTGGCAAGCCAGTCAATGCTGTTGACCCTCAGGGTTATAAAATCTGGAACTATTCCAGAAATAGTTTGAACAGATGGGGTTCCTGAGCTATGCAGGTGTGATTGATGGCACACATATACCTGCCATTTGAAGCAAGCGAGTACATTAACAGGAAAGGATGCTACTCCATCATTATGTAGGCCTTTGTGGACCATTATGGCATATTCATGGCCACCTCCATCGGATGCATTGGCAGGGTGCCTGGTGCGAGGGTGTTCTGAAGCTGTGCCCTGTTTCAATGTGGACAAGCTAGAACTCTGTCCCTGACCTCCCCAACACAGCCATCAATGGGCTGTCTGTGCCAACTGTGATTTTAGGTGACCCTTCATCATACCAATGACCCCTATGCCCATCTCTCCCAGCTGAGATGGGCTCTCCTCCCTTGTTTCTTCAGTGTGGGGCCCTTCCACCCCACTGTGCTCTTCCTGGAAGGAAGAGATCCTGTGATTCAGGGTGGAGGATGAGAACCTTCCTCCCCCCATCCCTTTGGGCTGGCTGACCAGGGAGCACAGGGGCCACATCCTCAGACGTCCAAGTTCCAGATGCACACTTGCCCTGGCTCTGCAGATGAATCCATGCTAAGAGGGGACTGCAGGCTCAGGGGGCAGCTCAGAACATAGTCCAGTTCATCGTAAAACCGACAGCTTGTCAGAGCAGCATCAGATTTTGAGTTCTTATCCTTAGTCATGAAACTAAGTTACTAATAGCCCTGGCTTGAGCCTGGCCTGGTGATGACAGGTGCTATGCAGGTTTCCTCCTCCAGCTCTGTCAATACAACTCAGCGTGATCTTCAACTCTACACTCTAGCTATGTTTTTAATAACAAAATGACCTGAATAGTATAAAATAGGCAAAGCATGAGTAGCAACGTTCGGTGAAACTTTTAATGTATATTGTCCTGAGGGCAGCTCTGTGTTGGTGCTGTAGTTTGTCTTAGCTGCTCTTTAAGGGACAGTGTGATCCGAGTTACACTGGTGTACATCTGAAGTAAATCCACTGGAGTAAATCTAGCCTTAACTAAGAGAACTTTAAAAAGTGATCCTCAGTTCTTTGTTGATGCAGCTTCTAGACTGCTTGATGAGGACCCACTGATGCTGTTTTAGAGCCACTCACTGAAAAAGGCACATGTGCATTGTATAATAACCTGGCCTGGGGCCTTCATTGAAGAGCTACTCTGTTCATTCAAGAGCTGGGAATGGTGCATAAATGTAGAATGGATGAAGTTGGATTAATTTTCCACTGCTTCTATTGCCATAATTTTGAATGGAATGCTTCCTCATATGCCTTAGCTGAAAGATCAACAGTGAATTCCCTCTGCTTTATTGCTTGTATGTATGCTCACATTTTGTTTGATCAACAAATTGCATCAATTCCATTCCAGGTCTTCTCTTTAAAAAAAGATGGTCGGTTGCGTTCAATGATTTGGCAATCTTTGATGGGCAGAAATAGAAAGTGCGATGAGATCATCAAACTGTTACTTTCCAAATCTACAGCGGAGGAGGGTTAGTGCAATAAACCTCTGATCCACACTCCCCCCATGCATACGGACCTTTCCCTTTGAAATATCTTCATTAGATCAAATACCATTCAACACCAACACGACTGTATAAATCTTTAGGAGGGGGAGTGAAACAACAGGGAAAATGTTAGGCAGACTGAATGCAATTACCTAAACTGGAATTTGGCCGGGACATTGGGGTTAATTAAAAATGTCCTGGGATCTTAAATGGCCAGAAGTAGTTAGGGTCTTGGTTTATGTCACATGTAAATGATGATGGGTCTAGTAGTACCATGCTCCCTAGCGTGACGCTGGAGCACTGGTTCAGAGATGACTGAGAGCGAAGAGTGCCACCGATAGTATAGTTTTTTCCCACCAAATGCATCTGATGAAGTGGGCTGTAGCTCACGAAAGCTTATGCTCAGATAAATTGGTTAGTCTCTAAGGTGCCACAAGTCCTCCTGTTCTTTTTACCTATAGTATAATCAGCACCATGAACTGGAAGTTTGTGACTCAAGAAGTGGCTTCTGACCAAAGGTGAAAATGAGAAACTCCTCTTGTGGTAGGTTTATCCAGTGCTAGCTGAAATGGGTAGTTCAATGTGAAATGCAGAATCTCTAGTGGCTAGAGTGGGAGACTGGGATTCAGGAGGACACCTGAGTCTTGTGCTACACTGTTGAGTCCTGGGCAATACACTTAGATTCAGTGCCTCAGTTTACCTATCTGTTAAATAGGGATAATTACATGTACCTATCTCACGGGGGCGTTGCAATGCTTAATTCTTTGCAAAGTGCTTTGAGATCCTTGAATGAAATTGCTCTAACATTCGAAGTACAGTATTGTTCAAAATCCCTGGTCTTTTACAATCAAAGAGACATTCATGTTATATTAGTGTCCCAATAGGAGAGCTACAGTATGATTATATACAGGAAAGAGATCTCTACTTTCAGGAAGGAAACAATATAGTGTGAATGTTGCACTGTTTTGGTTTTCTCCCTTTGGTTGCTTGAATGCCAACTATGGTGTCACAATGGGATTTGAATCTCGCCCACCGTATGGCTTGCCTATGAATAAGCCAGCAACCCCCCATGTTGCATCAATTTCCAAAGTGATGCATAAGATGGTTTAAGTTAGACCCTTCCCTCTCCCACTCCACTCCCTCACACTTACCAATGCCCCAGTCCTGTGATTGACACCACCTGGATGCAGAGTCCTGACCATGCAGCGTCAACTGTGTTTCATTAGCAATGAGTGACGAGGCAGGCAATTAACCTTGCTGAGAGGCTAAAGTTCTAGAATTAGTCTGTTAGAAGCCTTGCCCCCAAATGCCCTTCTGTGGCCCTAGTGACATGCCAAACTGAGTTGCTTCTGAAACCTGACCCTCTTTCTCCAGTTCCACTGATTATACTATGGATTGCAGGCACCTAGACTGTCTTAGACGTCCATATATTCCTTCTGCTGATGCATCAGGGACTCTAAGTTGGTGTAAGGGGAGTTTATTTTATCATCTCATGCCTTGCTCTGAATTGAGCTCACTGAAGCTGAAAGGCCTGTAGTTTCATGACGAGCAACCTGCTTCTGTTGGTCATTAGTAGAGGTTGTCCAATCCGCAATCCATTTTATGCTATATACACTTCCAACAATGCTGCAGTGGGAATTATTAAAATAAGGTAAACCTTTATACTTCAATGAGCTGTCTCTCATATTCTAGCCAAGGAAAAAAGTTTGTTTTCTTTCATCTGGTTCCTTGAGATAACAGGTCTCAGCCCAGCACAAATAACGTATATGTTTTGTCTCCGTGCTGTCTGTCAAGTGTGTGGTTATGGTGGATGTTACTGTGCTGAAAGCTACTCAGACTTGATTAATTAAAAGTTAACCATAAAGCAAACTTTATTTTTTTACCTCTGATTCATCCATTCTATTTTCTCTACTAGCTTGGGGAACCTACTGCTGGCAGGTTATGATTTATTGTGGTCTCTTCTAAATGCTGATAATGATGTCCAAAATAACATTGCATCTTATCTGATTCTGGTACTTTTCTCACTGTAATGGCTTTCTTGTCTGAATATCTGTAAAGAGCTCTTTCTCATCACATACCAATTCCTGCCACTTTGTAAACCTAATTGAATCTATTACATGCACGATTAGTACTACATTCACTGAATTACTTCAGCGCTTTGTTTGCTCATAATAGACCAATGTTGTGCTTCCTTGTCTGTTCTTTGGGCTTTCAATAAACCTTTAATTGTGTAGAAAATGGGGCTTGTGTGGGCCTCAAATTTTAACTAACTTTGAAATACTTTTTTGGGTGATTTAATGATTATCTTTTAGGTTAAAATAAAAGGTTAAAATAAAAAGCAGCATTGTTTTTTTTTTTTTAAGAGAATGTAATCAAGAGGAAAGAATTTAGCAATAAGAGAATTCCACCTCTGTTATCTACACAACCTGGAAGTTTTACCTGGAAACAACCACATCTTAGCAACATATGTAATAGTTCCTTAGTATTCCTTGCCTTGATTGTTAAACCAAGATGATCCTTACAGGAGAACTGCTCATCAGATACAAATCAGATGTAAAGAGGTCACACAGTCTCTGCAGAGTTTCTCCCATTATCAGCCCCTTGTGTGCGAGTATCAGATGGCAAGGTTTGTTCCAAAGAATAGATCAGAGCAGCAGAGGAAGATGAGAAAACTGGAGCTGTCCCAGGAGCTGAGTGGCCTTGAGAAGTCCAGGAAACAGAGAGAATAGCAAGTAGGAGGAAGCTGGGGAATGGGATTGGGGGACGGCTGGCATGGGATGAGGGAGCTATAGAGGTGACTATAGGAGCTAAGAGTCGCTCTAAGCAGGATGAATGAACTGAAAAGTTTATCAGAATATCACAAAGATGAAGAAAATGAAAGGAAAGAGAGGCCCAGAGCAGGCAGGATTGGAGTGATTAGATTGGCTTGGGAATATTTCCAAGCCAGAATTAAGCAGCATTTCAAGATGAGTCGAGAAGCTGAGAGAGATTCAGACCCTCCCAAGAGGAGGCAGCAGAATGGAGTGGGGTGATGTCAGATTGCTGGGGCTGAGAGTGGAAAGAAGAGTGAGCAGAGAACCTAAGAAAGTGGCACAGGACAGGCAAAAGGGCTGCAAGTGTAATATGATGTCTTAGGGTGGGAGAAGTGGCCTCTGGTCAAGTGAGAACCCTCATGTAAAGCACCAGCCTTAAATGGAACCTGCCTTTATGTAAAGTTCTGCAATGGCTAGATGAGCGTGTCTGTCACTTGGATTTTCTAGAAGGGAGTGGACCACAGCTGCCAAAGTGCGGTAAGAATGCCTGGCTTCAAGAGATCTTGAGCGCTGAAAAGTCACTCGGTATCCAACTGTGTGGATGGGTAGGGGATCACTTTTGTAAAAATCCCTTCTCAAACTTTCTACTCCATGTCCCAGGCACACTTCTTCTACCTTGCCTTATCTGGAATAGACAAAGAGCAACGTGTCTGTTAAAACAAAACCCTACACACCCTGATCAATTCTCCCCATTGGAGAGGGTAAGGGAAAGAATGAACCACAGGTGACAGATGCTGGTCAATGTTCCCTCTAATTGTTTCCATTCATGTGCGGAATAAATTTTGTTACGTGCACCGAGGTAATGTGCGTCACCAGTAGAAACAAAAAAACAAGATCTAATATATATATATTTAAAAGTTACTATAGGGATAATTACTCCAGCCAGGACAGGTTAGGCACTTTAGAACTCACAACGCAAAAGAATTAAAGTTAAGTGTAAGAGAGAAATAAACATTATGAAATGCATAGATGAGTCAAAACACTAAACACACTTGGAAAGAATAAAGTTACAGAGAATATATGTGCGTTTCAGGAAGTACCAAGAAGTAACAAAAACAACAATAATACAAGTATGTGTTGGGAGGTGAGTGTGAAAGACTATGTGTGAGAGACACACAGACTGTGTGTGTGGTGGCTGCTGGGGAAGTTTCTGAGAGATGCTGTGCGCTGTCTCTCTTTAAGGCACTCACTCACTGCTCGGAAGGCTCATTCAGACCTCAGACCACAGCAGCTCTCCTGCTCGAGCCTTGAGCCCTGTCCCCCCTTCCCCTGCTCTGCAGAGACAGGGTACAGGGGGAGGGAGACACCCTTCAATCCCCCCCACCACTCTGCACAGCCAGCAGGAGGGTCCTGGGAGCAGCTGGCCAGAGGCTTCAAGGCATAGGGCAGTGGGGGAAGGGGTACCTGAACATTCGCTGCCGGATGTATGTGGCTCCTCTAATTAAGTGCGTGGCACTTGAATCACTCCTGGGTAGCAGCCCGACTGCGCAGCTTAGAAAGGAGCACAGATGCTAGTCACGTTATTGAATGTGGTACAGTGATGAGGGCGGAATAAGAACCTACATAGAAAACTAGACTACTTTCAAAACCTGTTATATCCCAGCCCCACCAGTTGGCAAAATCATGTTATGTGCTCGTGCAAGCTGGCACAGACAGTGAAACGGAGTTACCTGAAACAATTCAAGAGCCAGTCTCCAAACCATTACAAGGGATTTTTGTAGTGTAGAGGAGGCCACGGTTCTTGGAGATGCTAGATAAACAACTGCACTTGTGGAGATTTGTGTGAAAGGGAACTTGTATTCCAAATCTCTTAACATTCATCCATTCCTGGATATTTGCAAACAGCAGCAGCATGTGTTATTTTGACTTGACACTTTCTCTTTGGTTTTAGTGGGAGGTTTTTGTTTTTGTTTGGTTTTTTTTGCAAGTGTATGCTGATGTAGAGGGAATTATAGTTGTAAAGCGTTACAGGTGGAGAATAAGAATAGCGTGAGGGGGACAATGGATCAATGGGGAATGGAAAGCTGAAGAAACACAGGTGGAACCCAGGATAGCAGAAAGAAAACAGGAGGAGCATAAATGAAGTCCAGTTATTCATGATAGCAGAATTTTTGGAAGCCTTCTTAATCCACCACTAACTTTGCACAGGGGGAGCATACGAGGGGACAACAGACTGGGATGACATAGGGGAAAAGAGAGAGGGGGAGAGGTGACAATGTCAGAGAGCGGAAGAATGACCTCGTACAGAGGGGACAAAATGCTGTTTAGTGAGCTCACACAACCAAGGTGAGCGCTAAAGGGGTTCGTATGGAACTGGGAATTGAGGAGAGGTTATACCAATGTTGTGGTGCTTGCTGTGGCTAACTGTAATTTAAATCAAAGGAGTGGAGTGAAAACAGAACAGAAGATTAAGTTGAGTCTAAAGCAGACTGCAAAGAGTTACAAAGGGATCTCGCAAAACTGGGTGACTGGGCAACAAAATGTCAGATGAAATTCAATGTTGATAAATGCAAATTAATGCACATTGGAAAACATAATCCCAACTATATACACAAAATGATGGGGTCTAAATTAGCTGTTACCACTCAAGAAAGAGATCTTGGAGTCATTGTGGATAGTTCTCTGAAAACATTCACTCAGTGTGCAGCAGCAGTCAAAAAAGCGAACAGAATGTTGGGAATCATTAAGAAAGGGATACATAATAAGACAGAAAATATCATATTGCCTCTATATAAATCCATGTTACGCCCACATCTTGAATACTGCCTGCAGATGTGATCACCCCATTTCAAAAAAGATATATTGAAATTGGAAAAGGTTCAGAAAAGGGCAACAAAAATGATTAGGGATATGGAGCAACTGCCATAGGAGGAGAGATTAAGAAGACTGGGACTTCTCATCTTGGAAAAGAGATGACTAATGGAGGATATGACAGAGGTCTATAAAATCATGATCCATGTGGAGAAAGTAAATAAGGAAGTGTTATTTACTCCTCATAACACAAGCACTCGGGGTCATCAAATGAAATTAATAGGCAGCAGATTTAAAAAAATCAAAAGGAAGTATTTCTTCACACAATGCACAGTCAACCTGTGGAACTCCTTGCCAGAGGATGTTGTGAAGGCCAAGAGTATAACAGGGTTCAAAAAAGAACTAGATAAATTCATGGAGGATAGGTCCATCAATGGCTATTAGCCTGAATGGGCAGAGATGGTGTCCCTAGCCTCTGTTTGCCAGAAGCTGGGAATGGGCGACAAGGGATGGATCACTGGATGATTATCCTGTTCTGTTCATTCTTTCTGGGGCACCTGGCATTGGCCAAATCAGAAGACAGGGTACTGGGCTAGATGGATCTTTGGTCTGACCCAGTATGGCCGTTCTTATGAGAACATGGGGATGGGGGAAGGCAAAGGGCTGGCACAGGAGGAGGAACCAGGGGAGCAGCCTATATGAACAGATGAGCCAGGAGAATGTTTCAGTTACATTATGTCAAGGGGACTGTGCTTTATAAAGTTCATGGTCTCTCACTAGTTTCAAGGGGAGCTTGCATGTTGTGCTGAGCCTATGTTCAGAACTCAGAGAAGGAGGATCAGAGTGGTTTGCAGAAGCCAGGGGGTATGAAAGAGAAGACTAGGGTGGCACAGGGGAGTTGAGGAAGGATGATTGTGGAGCTCAACTGAGAGAGGATCAAAGCAGCTACTGAAACAGAGAAATTCTGCAAATTGCTTCTGGGAGTCCCACTGGGATTTCAGCCTGGTTGGTGGAGTGCCCCGGCACAGTGGCTTGTTTGGCAGAGATCTTCTGGGCAGAGGAATGTCACAGTCACCTGGGGTTTCCCGTGATCCCTCCAGGAGTAGAGGTTGCCCTGAGGCAATTGCAGTTTCAGAGCTCAAGTGTTGGCAGAAGGGCTGTTATTCTTCAATGTCCAGTACCAGTGGCCATGTTTTAAAGAGCCACACTCCAACAGGAAGAGAGCAGCACAAATGTTAGCTGATGTCAGGCAAGTGTGAGCTATGCAGCCTGCTCCTTTCTCTGGGAGATGATCACTTTTTTAATGTCTGGAAAATATATAAAACATGTATTAAAATAGTATTTAAAATGAATGAGGGCATCTAAGTAAGCCGCCGTTGGAGATCATAATGATCTGCAGGCAATCTTCCTCCCCTCTCTCCACAGGCCAGCTCGAGTCTGCATTAGGTGTTGCCGTATTTAATTGCTTTCCACTGCACAGAATTGTAGTCTGCAGACTTATCAGATACTCAAGGTCACCCTCACTGAGTTACACTGTCCTAAATCCTGGGCTCGGTTGACACAGCTATCTAGGCCTTGCTAACCATGCACAACTGTGAAAACCAGGATGACTCCGAGGAACAGCCAGCATTCTGGTTCCCTCTCTCCCTCCAGCCCTAGAGTTGCAGTAACTCTCTTGCAGCACAAGGGGGAGATGGGGTGGCGCGACGGTGGGGAGGGGTTGGACAGGGCATTGTGGGGCAGCCTCCGACAGATGTAGTGCATACAGACTTTATAGATGTGGAGTGACCATGAATATAAATACAAATGTGCGGCCTTGTCTCCTTGAGCATCTTAGTGCAACGAGCAGATGGCAGTAAAATACGCCTTGCAACAGCCCTCTGAGGGAGATACATTTTATTACCTCTGTGACAGGCACTGTGACATGAAATGAGGGCCAGCACTCCTGTTCCAGTCCAGGTGCACCCTGGTTTGGTGTAACGAGGAGGGCAGAGCTGCACCAGGAGTTATAAATGAGAGACAGCCCACAGGCCAGAGAGAATTCTGGATCCAGAGTCTGGAGAGAGCAGAGCAGGGCTAGGCACTTCACGGGGGGGCATGCCCATGAAGGAGGGACTGGTGAGTTCCCTACTGAGCAGTGAAAGGAGAACGCATTTGTGGGGATCAGCTACAAATTTCCCCAGGCCAGAGTGTCAGTGCCAGAGAGAGCTGAAGGCTGAGAGAAGAAAATTGAGATGCCTGTGGGCTATCTGAGCAGGAAGGCTGGAGGGCCTAAGAGTGCTGAAGGCTGGGGAATGATGGAGGGCTGAGCTTTCTGATGTCTCTGGTGAGGGCTAGAATCAGATCTGCGGAGGAGTACTGAAGTATGGGAGACACCAGCGCTGTATCAGAGAGCTGGGCTGTGGCGAGAGATGCTGGAGCTGCACTGGGTGTGTTGATGGTCTGTTGGGACTTGAAAGAGAGAAAATGCTGTTTGGATTGTGCTGGGGAATTGGGATTACGATGGTGGGAACTTTTATGATAAATATGACCCTCAAAATGCTATTGATACGCTGAAAGCCAGAATGGGGTTACTGGGGACTCTGGAAGAAAGGGAAACTGAGGCAGATGCACTGGTTGTGCTGTGGCCAGCTGCAGGAGGGAAACCCAGGCAGGGCTGCCTTCTCACAATCTCCTCTTTTAGAGATGGGGAAGTGATTTGTGGGGAAGGAGATTGTTGGCTAAGTGGTGCAAGAGAGAATGGATGGAAGGGTGCATGGATTCCCTGCCTCTAGGGGCTGCAGTCTCCCCTGGAGTTGTTTGATGCATATAACGGCACTGGGTATTCCTCATTAGCGGGGCGCAGATGGCTCTCGTGCATGAACTGGCTCTGAGGCCATACTGCCACCTTTTCCTGTCCCTCCTCGTGTAACTTTCTTGCCAGGCGGAGCAAGGAGAGGTGGCAGAGCAATCCCCTCACAGTCTGCTGCTGTTACAATTCTCAGATGGGAGAGGGGCTGTCTCACTCCCCCTGCCAAAACCCTGATCAAGGACTGATCACAAATTGACCCCAGGTGATTTGCCCATGGTTAGACAGCAAGTCTGCAACAGAGCTAGGTGTGATGCCGAAGTCTCTGCTTTTTCCTTAAATTTAGGGCCTGATCAAGTCACTGAGGGTGGGATCCATGAATACACAGGCACCTGAACCCAGATTTAGGAGCCTAACCCCCCTACTGCGATCCACAAAACTTCTGCCAAACCCTGTAGGCACCTAAACTCACTTGGCACCTAAGTTTCCTCCCCCATCACCCCAAAGTTCCCAAGGCCCTATGTTTCTGCCTCTGGGCATGCACATTGCTGCCTCTCTCTAGTTGCCTATCTGCTGCCCAAGCCCAGAGGGGTTCACGAACCAGGGGAAGAAAGGCCTAAGCCAGATATGGGGATTCAGTAGTCACCCTCTGAGTGTTCCTATCTCATGACTTTTAACCCAGTGGTTAGTGCACTTGCCTGGGTTGTGGGCAGCTCGGGTTCAATTCCTCCCTCTATGGTAGAAAAGGAGACAGGATTTGAACAAGGGTCTCCCATCCCTCAGGAGAGGGCCCCAATCATGAGCTGTGGGGTATTATGTAAGACTCTCTCAGTTTTGTCTGTTGAGGCTGTTCCACTGTGGATAAATAGAGTGATTGGAGCAGGGGGACTTAAGCTAGGGTCTCTACCCTCCAGATGGGTGCCTACTCACTGGAATATTGAGTCATTTTCCTCCCCGGGTTCACTCAAGTCCCTCTCAAGTCCAATCGCTCCCTTTATTTATTCACAGTGGAGTAGCTTCAGCAAGACAGATTGAGGGAGTCCCACATCAGAATGTCCCAGAATAGCTCAGTGGTTAGAGCACTCTCCTGAGAGGTGGAAGACCCCAGTTCCAATCCTTTCTCCTCCTCTGCTAGGAAAGGGGGAATTGGACTTGGGTCTCCCACATCCCAGGTGAGTGCGGTAACCCTGGGGCTAACAGGTATAAGATGGGCACCTGCCTCGTCCAGCCATTTTTGGGGAGTGAGGCAGGTGCGTAGCTTGTTCCCGCAAGAAACAACAGAGGCACCTAAGCCAGTAGAGGGGTTCCTGTTGTGTATCCCTAGCAGAACTAGGTGCCTCTCTGCAGCCTGATCTTAGGGGTGTCTAGCTAGGAGAAAGGGGTGGGGCTTAGCACATCAGCATTTCCCATTGGCTAGCTTAGGCGGGGAGCCACCGAGCATGCTGGCTTTTGTGGATCACATTCTAAAGCTCCTTTTTCTCCCCATTCATTGAACAGAGAGCCGAGGTGCCCAGCTTGGCTTTGTCAGTCTCAGTGTTGTTTCCGGGATATTTTTTTTTTCTAGGCTTTTAAAAGGTAGGTGTTACAACACTGAGCATCACAGCACCTCAGCACCTTTGCAAATTCCATCATGAGAGTCTTTCCATTGACTTTAATGGGCATCGGATCAGGCTTCTAGTGAACAGTAATTGTTTCCTAATTCCATTTCTCCAAGCTCTGCCAGTGGGTTTCCTTGCTTTGTTCCTTTGTTCCAAGCAGTCTGTCACTGAAATATAAGGACCAGCTCTATCAAGGAGATTATATAAACTTGTAGATGCTCTAGGCTAAAGAGATGCCATCCAGTAGACAGATTCTAGAAGAGCAGCTTAGGAAAAAGCCGTGATGATGCAATTTAAAATGACAATGTTGTTGGCTGTTTGGGGCAGGAACTGTCATTTACTATATGGTTGTACGGCATCTAGCACAATGGGGCTCTCACTTGGTTGGCTTCATTCATAATCATTTGAATTTACATTGCATTGTTATTTAGCAGCTGATACTGAAATCTGTTTCATGCCCTACATGAGTGGAGTCAACTGGTTCCTCAGAATAAAGATGTACTTGGGAGATTGGTTTTCTATTCTATAACATAAGTGTATTGTATGCATTTAACAACACTTCATTCCCATATTAATGAATTGATTTGATTTGAAGTTTTAAGGATATTCAGAAAGAGAGACCGTGGAAGGAAATTTTTTTAATAGGGGCTGTATTCGAATACAAATAAAGACTTGTTCTTAAGTTTCTAAGTCACTGCATTAAAACAACATGGGTGCAGAAACCTTACTACTGACACACTTTTAGAATCTGAGTTGGCTCTGCCCGAGGGTAGTAATTGCTTTTTAAATAATCTCGTCTATTTTTGCATTTTTTAACATTTCATATTTTTGTTTATCTCCTAGCCCTCTCTGCTCAGATTACAAAATTGAAAAATCCTAATTTATTTTGGTTTATTGAAGTTCAAAGTGCTAAGGATGTGTATATATAGCGCCATGTTTTTTAAATAGTTGTGTTTAAAAACAACAACAAAAACCCCTCCATGATCCTATGTGTATAGCTATCAAGGAGTACACGTTTCTTTGAAGTTTAGAATACTGTTTAATATACAGTATGGACATGTTCAGCAAACAAAGATTTTGCATATGTAATCTTTTCAGGGGGTTGATTCTGCATTCTCCAGAGCTATGCCGGAGTGTAGAGCGAATGCTGAATCTGGCCTCTGATGGGAAACATTTCATGCTTTCTTGAACTTGTGCATTTTGTTGAACTGGCTGGCCTCTGTCATTAAGTTCTACCAATCGGATCCCCATCACTGTAATAGCTGAACTCCTCCTAAATACTTAAATGACAGTAGTGATCTCTCTCTTCCTTCCAAACTTGTTTAACTGTGACCTTAAGTGAGCATTAAGTAAGTATTAAGTATCAATGTTCTATCTAGCCCCATTATAGATGTTGTTGGTAATGAAAGCCATAGTTGAGGTTATATTCGCCTTTCTGTGTTAAATCCTTGTTTCTGTTTGCTTTCACAAGGTGCTCTTCTTTGGAGTGAACCTTTCTATGCTGGCCTCAGTGAAGAGGTATGAGGTGCAGAGAGCAGGAAACCTGGGAGCAGCCCTGTCTATGGAGCAATCTCACGGTAGGGTTCATGGAAAGTGTGTACAATTCATCTGAAGCGGCGTGGAGCGCGAGGATGGTGGGGAGGAACTTGGCTAGCTAATAGGGTTAGAAAATATATATAATTTCCCTTGCCCCCCCAGTAAGCCTTTTTGCAGTGGTAATGTGGACCCGAATCCTGTAAGATGATCTTCATGTGGAGCTTGCATGGGCTGTGGTAGGGAATTGTCCAAGTGTGAGGACTGGGTTACCAGGGGCTTCCAGGGGAGTCTTCTTCACAAGTCACCATGATCATTTATGCATATAGGGGTTTCCCGTAAGCAAACAGTTTGCCAGTAAACTCATTCACTGCAACCTTAGAAGAAAGTGCAATCCAAGGAGCACAAATCCAGGCACATCTATCCCATTAAAAAGTTCAAAAAGACATTCTCTTATATTTCAGAGTAGCAGCCATGTTAGTCTGTGTTCGCAAAAAGAAAAGGAGTACTTGTGGCACCTTAGAGACTAACCAATTTATCTGAGCATGAGCTTTCGTGAGCTACAGCTCACTTCATCGGATATGCATCCGATGAAGTGAGCTGTAGCTCACGAAAGCTCATGCTCAAATAAATTGGTTAGTCTCTAAGGTGCCACAAGTACTCCTATTCTCTTATATTGTTTGAGCCACTAGCTAAGTTATTGGGAGGGAGGTTGTGTGCACTGTGGTGAAGGATGTCTCTCTCTCTCTCTCTCTCTCTCTCTCTCTCTTTTTTTTCCCTTTCCCTCTTCAGTTGTTAAACTAGAGGACTAGCCACAGCTGGCAGTACTAATACAACACACATAGCCAGCCTGTCTCTTTAGTCCCAAACTTTCCGAGGCAATTCAGAGTCTGGCTCTTCTCATGAAGTTTCAAACATGCTCTTCCTTCTCCTAGAGGATTTCAGGCAGAACAGGCAGCTTTTCGACACACGTCTTACACTTCAAAATCACCAAGTTCTTTGAAAATTGCCTAGAGCGTTCCTGGCCATGTGTAATTTAAATAGGGGCCTTTTCAAGTGCTGTCTGTTGCCATTTCAAAAGGCAGGCAAGGAAAGTAGCGTATTAGATTCAGATATCCTCACCCAGAAGATGAGCCAGGTTTCCCCACGTACCCTGCAATAGATAGTATTGAGAGTCGGCATGAAAGTTCCTAGGAAAACAGACAAACAAGCTTGTGGCTGCTGTTTGAAGTAGAGTAATAACATTAGAAACCTTATGTCATAAATATAAAGGGAAGGGTAAATACCTTTAAAATCCCTCCTGGCCAGAGGAAAAACCCTTTCACCTGTAAAGGGTTAAGAAGCTAGGATAACCTCGCTGGCACCTGACCACAATGACCAATGAGGAGACAAGATACTTTCAAAGCTGGAGGGGGGGAGAAACAAAGGATCTGGGTCTGTCTGTGTGATGCTTTTGCCGGGGACAGAACAGGAATGGAGTCTTAGAACTTAGTAAGTAATCTAGCTAGATATGCGTTAGATTCTGTTTGTTTAAATGGCTGAGAAAATAAGCTGTGCTGAATGGAATGGATATTCCTGTTTTTGTGTCTTTTTGTGACTTAAGGTTTTGCCTAGAGGGATTCTCTATGTTTTGAATCTAATTATCCTGTAAGGTATTTACCATCCTGATTTTACAGAGGTGATTCTTTTTACTTCTATTAAAATTCTTCTTTTAAGAAACTGAATGTTTTTTCATTGTTCTTAAGATCCAAGGGTTTGGGTCTGTGTTCACCTATGCAAATTGGTGAGGATTTTTACCAAACCTTCCCAGGAAGGGGGGTGCAAGGTTTTGGTGAGGATTTTGGGTAGAAAGATGTTTCCAAACGGGCTCTTTCCTAATCAAATAAACCCGGTTAGACGTTTGGTGGTGGCAGCGATAAAGTCCAAGGGCAAAAGGTAATATAGTTTGTACATTGGGGAAGTTTTAACCTAAGCTGGTAAAAGCTGGTTTTCATGCAGGTGTCCACATCTGTACCCTAGAGTTCAGAATGGGGAAGGAACCTTGACACCTTAAAACTGAGCAGCTTGTTAAATTGCCTTAAAATATTCAGACTACCTGTGAAACAAAGCTTGTGAGAGAGAAATGATAGTTTGTTTCCTTTTAAAAAAAAACTCAACTGTCTTGAAAAATGTATCAAACATAAGGAACCATGAATTGGGATCTAGCTAAATCCAAGCCAGCTGCCCATTCCTTCTCTGATCTGGGGTGATTTATCAGATCAAATAGTGAATGTGTGAGACCAGGACACACACAAACATTTCAAAGGAAACTAATGTCAGAAGCACTTGTCATGGCTTATTTCTACCATTTAAGTTCTCATTTTATGCTTCACCATAAACTGATTCTTGGTTTCTAGTATTTTTCTTTTTTCCTAAAATAATTGATAAGCAAAGTAATTAGGTGAGCTTTACGTATATGAAACTGTTCAGGAGAATGGGAGATGTGTGAAGAGAGGCAGCTGGACAACAGAGTAAATGACATCTACTCCAACATAAACTTGCACTCCAATGCACCCTGACTCTGTGAGTACAAGATGCCCTCAAATTCCACATGGTCAGTATACTCAATCCTGCCTCCACCAAGGTCATGGGATCTTTTGTCATTGGCTTTAGTGTGAGGAGGGTCAAGATTTAATGGGTATTGAGGATGCTCAGGACCTCACAGGATCCTTGAATTTTAGCCCTGACCTACACTTCTACTCATACTTCCTTCTGCTTTCCCTTGTGTCTCGGCATTCTGCTGTCCTGGCTGATCCCTTCGGCGCCTTTTACTGCTCGTAGCTTCATGAATTTTTTTCTACTGTTCCCTTTGGTTGGAGACAGTTTCTGCAAATAGTCTTACAAACAAAAACGCAAACCCTGCTTGCATGAAAGTTTCCAGGAAAACAAATTTAAAAAACATAAACTTGTGACTGCTACTGAAGTAGAGAATCTCTCTCTGCACACCCTTGTTATGCAATGCTGCTAACCCAGCTTTAAAACTGAACCTCTGAAGTTGGTTTCTTATCCGTCACTTCGAGAACTGAATGCCATAGGCATTCAGGGGAAATGTATCTTTCCCCTAGAAAAATGCAACAGGCTGATCTGAATTACAGGCAATGGCACCAATTGCTGTCTGGCTAATTGTTCCTTATCCACTATCAGTCCTATTTCCCTGTGATCTTAGACAGAGGCGAGGAGAGTGTGTAGAGTGATCGTGAAGGGGGATCAAGGTATATGAACTTCTAGATACCACTTTCATCTGTAGCACTGTGTGTGGGAGACAAAAGAGCTCTTTTTTTGCTTTATTAAATTTTCCTGAGCACTAGCCTTGGACAACTGCTAGGAGCTGAGGAGGAGAGAAAAGCAGAACTATCAGAGAACCAAAGCACTCTCGGGAAAGAGACAGGAAGTACTGAAAGTCCTGCATAGCCCTAGTAGCGACTCTCATATATTTTTATTATATCTATGTGGTTCTGAGATTCATTGTCCTTGAAACAGTACATTGAAATATACAAGATTCCTCCTCGCAATATTCTGATTCAGTTCTCCGTTTGTTATAGGTTTCCCTCGCTGCTTTGTGTTTCTTTCATATGCGGTATGATAGTCCTTTCTGTTTCACAAACAATGGGCCTAATCCTTCTTTAATTGACGTAAATGGCAGACTCCCACTGCCTCTGATAGAAGCCCAAGTGGTGTTGAGTACTATTGCTGTTTGTCATTTTTTTTAGCTTTGAGACTTCTTCACAAATATTGTCCATCTTTGTCTTACCTATATTTTCACTTAAACAAATATGGCATTTGTATTGTCACTAGTAATTACTGTTTATGACGTTATGCTAGACACTGTACATATATTCCTAGAAAGATTAAGGTCAGACTAGATGATCTAATGGTCCTTTCTGGCCTGAATCAATGAATCTAAAAAGGATGCAGTCCCTGCCCCGGAGAACTTACTATCTAAATAGTTGAGACAGACGAAAGGAGGACAGAGAGATGAAATGACCTGGCCAAAGTCAAACAGCAGGTCAGTGGAAGAGCTGGAAATAGAACCCAGATGTCCCATCTGGTGCACTCCCCACTAGACCACACTGTTTCCATCTGTAAATGCTGCTGCCATTTTGCCTTCCGTATTGTATCCCTCCAGATCACTCTTGTTGACTTCATTTTCTGTGATGATTACCTGTTGGATCATCTGATGATTACCTATTCTGTTCATTCCCTCTGGGGCCCCTGGCATTGGCCACTGTCAGAAGACAGGATACTGGGCTAGGTGAACCATTGGTCTGACGCAGTATGGTCATTCTTGTGTTCTTCTGAAATGTATTATTCTTACAAACTCTTTCTAAATATTCCAAACTTTTCTAAAGTTACTGGAGTGCAGTTGCTCTTTTTCTCTGACATTGTAACTAGCAAAGGGAGAGGTGCTTTTGATGCTGTTAGTTAGTGTTTTTAATTGCCACTCTTTGGGGACTAGTTCTGAATATTTCTCAAATCTTCACCTGTTGCACTTTAATAAGTAAGGTTTATTCCACTGGGGATGGTTTGTTGGCTTTTCTAAATAATTAGAAGGTGGTATTGGGTATTTGCCTCCTAAAGTACAGATTTCCTTCTTGTTCTCTATCATCTCCCTCCTCCCTTCCACACACACCCATATTCCATAGAATGTGAGCATCTCTCAGGTGGGAATAACAAATTTAGCCTTGCAACACCTCTGTGAGGTAGGGAAAGGAATATTAGAGATTTTCAAAGGCACAAATGGAAATTAGGTGCCCAATTCCCATTGACTTCCAATGGGAGTTGGGTGCTTCATTGCTCTTCATGTCTCTTGAAAATCTCTCCATTCTCCCTATTTTTCATGTGAGGAATTGAAGTCCAGACATATGGGTGAGTGACTTGTTCAAGGTCATGCCAGGAGTCTGTGGTGGAGAGGAATCCGTGCCAGACCCAGTCCAGAACCTTAACCATAACAACATCTTTCCTGTAGGAAGGGAGGAATTCCTTACAAGAAACACTTGGTTGACAGCAAACTGGGAAACGCTGTTTGATCCTTCTGCTAATTATGTTATCAGTTATCTTTTACTCATAACTCATTTCAAAAGACTACGTCACACATTCTCCTACTATGTTATTTGTAATACCCTATTGGATTAAGAATATTTTTCCTTGTCTTTTTGTACTTTTTTTTCCTCCTGGTTTTAGCAGGAGCTGTAATTGGTAGGACTGTGTTCTTTGTAACGAACTCAACATATAGTCTTTTATCTTGACCAGATATCTCTGTCTAGGCAACAGCCTGATTGATTGAAGCCAACACATAGCTCTGAACTCTGTTTCTTAATAACTGCTGCTACAGCATCCTCTGAGAGAAGAGAAAACATTGTTTTTGTGGACACTACAGAAATAGTGTCTATTTGTCTCTCTTGCGTTTCTTGGAAATAGTGAAGTAGATTAAAAAACAAAACAATATGCAGTTGTCATATCCAAATTCTGCTGCTGGCTACTAGGATGGTTGCTTAATTATATAGTGCCATAAATGTGTAAAATGGTTGCTAGACAGCTAAAAGACCAAGACATAATTTTCAAAAGCACCTAAGTTCCTAAATGACTTAAATCCAATTGACTTTCAATGGGACTTAAATCCTTAGTCACTTCTGAAAATTTTATCCAGGGTACCTGTCCTGAAGAGTTAAGAGAGTTAATCTGGATTTATGACAGTGTGAGGGCAGAATTTGGTCTCCTATTTAGAATTGAGGAATCTTTTCTCATTCTCTCAAAAACCACACTGGCAGTGTAAATCAGAGTGGAAACAAGAAAACCACAGTAACCAGTAATCATGGCAGTACATCTCCCATGGCCTCAGGATCTGCTGTCTTGATTTGAGAACAAGTCATTGCTAGTGTATTTTGTTTTATAAACCCTTTGGTTAGGGAGTGCCTAGCTCTATGTACTTGTAACTTTTATATAGATTAGCTTTATGACTACTTTGCTGAATCTAATTTTCCACAAAAAGGGTACGCTGTAACTGTGTACATCCATTATTATTATTTTATTATAGTAGCACCTGGTGGCCCCCAGCTAAAATTAGGGTTTGATTGTGCTATAGGTACACGTAGCAAGAGCCAGTCCTTGCCACGAAGAGCTTCTGGTCTAAGTAGACAAGGCAGAACATGAGTGGGAGAAAGGAAGCATTATGCAGGAGGTCAGACTAAATGATCACAATGATCCCTTCTGGATTTACAATCTATGAATTGTCTCCCTTTTAAAGATGCAGAAATGAGACTCAGAGATTGTGACTTGCCCAAAGTCTCTCACACAATCCAGTTGACTTCCGAAATCCAATCCAGTGCCTTAACCATTAGACCATCCTAGTCTTTGTTATTGGATTAATCCATTAGATGTGAATAATTATAACAAATACACACAGACTTGGTAACAGCACTATGACCCTAGCATTTTACAATCTGACTGCAGAGATTCCTGACCCCAGCAGTAGCTGTTAAAAAGGAAATTGCATCTGAGATAATTTTTGCATCTTGGCTCTGTTGAATTGGCTCAAAAAATTGCATCTTGGCTCTATTGAAGTCAATAGGTGTTTTGCCAACTGAGCCAGGATTTTACCACAGAACTGTAAATATTGCATTCACACTGCACTCCCCTTTGTTTGGATGGGCCCTCAAACTCTGCTTTAGATGCTGGGGATTTCCTCTCTTTTCTGGTTTCTGATCATCCCATACCTGCTTTCCCATACTTAACATTGCTCTGCTGAGTTGTACTCTCAAAGCTGGCCCACTTCACATCCTCTGGTTACAACCAAAAAGTCTTGCAGGTAACAAAAAAAAGAGTCTACAGGCCCGTACTGTCACCATTGACATGCCGAAATGTGAAGTGCTACTCACCTGCTGCATTTGCTGTTGGTTAACAGGTGGCAACACTTACGTTAGCTTTCCCAGCTAAAATAAAGATGCACCATACAATAGGCTGGCACAGCACAAATTATTTTAAGCATTTGTGTTAGCCAGTGTGTAAATATGTAGACCATTCAGATTCCCTGTGCTTCAATTCCTAATAAAATTGGAGGATGGTGGGTGGTTTCTAATCAGATGACTCTTGAAAGAGTTGACTACAGTTGAATAGATTCAAACAGAAACTCAAGGTTTCGTCCTCCAATTGCTTAGCAATGCATATAAAAGTGTACCAGAAGAAAATAAATCTAAGCCATCTGCTGCACTGAATATGTAGTTGTGTTAAATGTTTATATATAATTGGCTTTTCTTAAAACTGGAAAATATGATGATGAACACAAGGGGATTATGCATATAGTGATTTAATATTCATAGATGAGTCAAGAAGTAAAAGATGGTGACACTACAGGAGACACATACCTGGATTTATCATTTGTTTTGAAGGTTAGGCCTTTTTCTCTTCTCTCTTTCCCTCTGCAAGTAGAATATGCACTCCTCTATAAATCATGCTGCTCAATGATATTGAGTCCAATTTGGAGAAAGGACAGGTAACTTAAATAACAAATTTTATAGACAAACAAAAAAAGAATTTTTGACTTTTGGCCTCCCACGAGGGGGGAACAAATGGTAGCTCTCAGATTGTTCCTTGCAAAGTTTGCTTTTGCATCTTGGAAACTTCTTGAGCCCTTAACTTGGTACATTAAAATTTAAGCATTTATTTTTCTTCTTGAAGATTTTTCCAATTCACTTTAAGTTTTAACCCTTGGTTTATGAACTTGGAGAGCTTCTAAAAAGCAAGCGAGGCTGAGAATTTGCTCCCCTGTTAAACTTGTCTAAGTTTTCATAGCTGTAATGTTGGTCTAGTGAAGACAGAGGGGTTCATTTTTATTATTATTCGCAAGTAAACTTCAGTACTGATATTCTGGAATGAGTCAATTATAAATTATATTGTGTGTGGACAATTATAATCTCACTTTCTCCCAAACATCATGAATTCAATATAAATGTAACTCTGATAACAGAAGTTTATGAATTTCTGGAGCACAGTTTTTAGTCTGAGTTAGAAAGCTCAGCTCTGAATTTGCATCCTGGATTGGATCCTGTGTTACATGAAAAGATATAGCAACATCAAGTCCTTACAGGAATACACAGGTAAAATAAAAATACTGACCTGAGCTCTTATGAAAACTCATAAGCCATTGTACCAGCTTTTGTTATCAGGCTTCTGGGCTTACTTCACGTGGAAGTGCTTTTTGTTGGACTGTTGTGGGACAACAGTGAAGAACTTAATGCAAAATTGGATGGAATCACCCTTTCAAGTACTCATATGTCCTCCAGGATCCCTATCATCTAGTTAATGTTTTCTATTCTAACAGGAATCCATGGAAAATTCATTTATAAATCTTGGATGAGTAAGTCTTAATAAAACCCACCACCCAAACAATGCAATGTGGCACCTACAATAGTAAAATAAAATCTGACTCGTAACACCCACATTTATCCTTTGGAGATACTAGTTTAAAAGAAATGCTGCTTCAAAGGGTAAAGTGGAGCTATATTTACTTCTAAAGACAAATGTTGCCCTGCAATGCAATCTTAAGTTAATATATTGTCATTTTTGTTAAAAAGGTAAACTGAATGTACACACCCATTATATTAAGATTCCCAAGGGCTCCAGGAGATAACCATCTACCTCCAGAATAGTGTGTAAGGATCCATGGGACTAAAGCCTGGGTCCGTGGAGCCTGGGACAGCTGACAGTCCCACATCACCACTGGAAGCCATGCAGAACTATTTCCACAGAGCACTGTGGAGATTAGGTGCCACCGGAAGTACCATCCAAAGGGTCTAGAGTGACTGCACCCTGCGGCCCTCTGATGGGTCAAGTGCACTATTTAATCCTGGAGGGTACTCCAGGAAGCTGTCTGGGCAACCAAATAGACTTCTGGACTGCTATAACTCCAGACTGCACCTTGCTTCCTGATCTCCAATCTCTGACCCCAGCCTGAGCAACACCCTAACCCTGACCTTTGCCTCCTGATTCCAGCCTGGTACTACTTCTGGTCTCTGACCCTAGCCTCACTCTGACTCTTGCTATCGATCCTAGCTCTAGCAATTGGTCCAATTCCCTGGTCACTGACTGCTGCCTCATAGATACCAGCCCAGCTCTGACCTGTAGGCCAGACCATCTACACCCTGGACTCTTACATAGTGCTTCTAATAAGACACTGATAAGATCTGTTGTATGTTGGGGCTTATTCCTCAAAAAGGGCTGTGGCTTAATTAAGCTCAAATGACGAAATTGGAAGTCCAAGATCAATGTCTAGCATGACATAATCTGGGCTAATATATCATCTGGAATAGATTGCTTACTGCTTTGCTTCAACACTGTGCCTTTCTTATCACAGTGCGTCTTGTCAATATCTTTCTTGACACATTTGGTTTATTGCATTATGCTTTGTGTAAGATGCACATTAACTTCAACTGACACTTGATAATAGGATCATTTACTTGAAAATGGAAGATGTGGTAGACGGTTCACTGGAGAGTTCTGGGCTACAAAATATGAAATAACCTTATCTGTAAGGAGAGATTTAAAAATATTTCTTGCCTGTTTTACCCCACTGCTTGTGAGTAATTTCTAATCTCTGACCTGTGAATTATGGTAGATATCACAGCGCAAACATGCCTAATTTTATATTCAGCCATAATAAACATAGATGCACTCATCATGAGTCAAATGAAGTTCATGGTTACCTCCATTTTCCTAAATTCAAAGGTTTATTTTGGCTGGAAAAGCCTCTTTCAGGGTATCTGGTCCATGCCTTTTTGTCACGGCTGGATTGAATGTTGCTATTTTTAACCACCCGATTAGATACTTTTCTTTTCCAACTTTGAATGTTTCTCATAGGATTTTTTACAACCTTCTTTGGCATCCTGTTTCATTGCTGTTACATTCTTGCTCCATTCAGCTGTTCTTACGGATATGAATCACTATGTGCCTTTTAATCTAACCTTTTTTTCTCTGCACTTTAAGACCATGTATTGCTCTACACTTGTTGACTAATGAGAAGAATCAATCCTTGTCTTCTTTATAACATCTCTTTATGTATTCATAGACTATTACTTTGTCTCCCCATAGTGTTCTTTTCTCTAGACTGAATGTGCTCTTTCTTCAGAAGTCTTATTTTCCAATTCAGTATTTGTGTTTTTGTTTCTCTACTGAACTATTTCAATTTTTCTTTAAAAAAAATGTACTAGTCAAGAGGCAATGTTATTGCAGATGAGACTTCATTCAGGCCAAATGAAGAGGAGACATAATTGCCTCATTTTATTTGCATATGATTCACCTACTAAGGAGGAGGATCCAGTTCCAAATTTCAGATCCAGATTTAGACCCAAACTTGCCCATGGTTTGGTGTGTTTGGATCTAGGGTTGTTGTTTTTTGTTTTTGTTTTTTTTAAATTGAGATAGTGGCTATCTGCAGGTCCCAACTTTCCTAAAGCCTTGTGGTAAATTTTGGTCTAAGCCTACATTTACTCTTGATTCCAGTGAAGGTTGAACTTCAGAGTTTCAAAAGCCTCATTTGGTTGAGAGAAACGTCCAAAAATTCAGATTCACCATCCAAAATATATCTAAACCTATTTGATCTACAATCTTGAACTGACTCTTGCAAGTATCTTATCTCTTACATTTCCGGGCATTTTCTAATTCCAGTCAGACAACTTTGAGCAAGGTATTTTGGCACTTCCAGTGCAGTAGAAGGTGGTGGTACTCTATTAGGTTTCTTTCATATACAAAGACCAATCATATGCTTTTGGTCTGCTTTTCAGTCAGTGTGAGATGGAGGGAAATAACGAAACAAAGAATAAAACTAAAGTGGTGTTGACGACTCTTGTGACCTTTATTACTAATCTCACAATATTTGATATTTTTCTTAAAGCCCCAACTGTATGAACCAAGAAAGCATGAGAATCTTATTATATAATAAGTTAATGGTTGTGAACATGTAGGAGGGGGAGATTTTTGGTAGCCCAGAGCCCAGTAACATGCCTGGATGACTGCCAGCAGCTGGAATACCAATTGTTATGCTTATTTCTGAAAGCAGCTAAAATAAGGCCTCTTTGAAACCTTAGCACAACTAACAGAACAGGAGGGGGGGCAGAGAGTGAGTGATCACAAGGGCTAAACATGACCCTGTACTCTCCTGACTTGAGCTTTTTGCTGAAACATGTGGTTTTGCAAAATTGGAAAGTCTGACAATAGTTAACTATTGCTATGTGAAATACAGCTGGTTAACTGATGGAAAATTCCCTACCTGACAGGCTGGAAAACTCCACACTTAACTTAGCTTTTGCTCAGCGGGTGTGTGGGTGGTTTTTTTTGGTTTTGTTTTTTGTGTTTGTTTTTTTTTTAATGAACAAGCTATGTAATTCTAACAAATTTGGTATAAAAAGAGGAAGAAATTGGAGTTTGATGGACTCTTGAATGCTTGGAAACCTCTCAAGTTTCCCTGAAGATGGAAGGCTGGCCACTGGACATCTACAGAAATCCATTTGAGACCTCCTCAGGGCCTCGGGTAAATATTAATTTGGGGTGCTCTACTAACCTTGCAGACTAAATAAAGTAGAAGCTTTGAGTGAAAGCATTTTTGTTTGCCGGCTTGCATCAACTATATATCTATTGGCCAGACAGGCTGTGTCCCCGTTGATTTATTTTCTGTGATTGCCTTGCAAAGAGTAAAGTTACCAAGAACTTTGGGTTCTGCAAAACCCTGGGTAACAGAGAAAAGATTGAAACGGTGAAGTAACTGTACCCCAAAAGCTCAGAAATCAGCAGGCACATAAAAAGAACTAAAAATTAATTAAACAATTTTTACACCAACCTCATGATTTTTGAACATATGGGGTTGGCAACACGGGTAGCATCTCCATTAAGATAGGAGACACATGCTATGCTTTATAACATGCTGCATCAGTTCTGCCTCACAAAATGGTAGCTATCCTGTAGCTGGACTTTTTAGAAACTTCAAGGTGCAATACAAAGAAAACAGTCATGGCAGTTTCATAGAAATATGTACTGTGCTACATGTGAATATGAAAAATAGTGTGGAGTGGGGAAAAAGTTACGTGGACGCTCTTTTTGCACTCCAAAAACATTTTAATTCAGATTTGAACTTGGGATGAAGGATTATTTCCCCATTCTGTCGCAACTGATTTAAACAACCAAATCTAGCTTTTGCCTCCCTTACCATAGCATGTTCTTTGCTTTGATTCTTTGGTTTCATTATGTACCCATAGGTAGTGGGCATATGATCAGAATCACAGTGCGTAGCTTGAAATGTCAGTGGTGCTATGTGTTACTCATATCACAACCTCAGTAACTGTTGTCTGACGCGTGACAGGTCAAAAGGGATGTAATGATACTTGTCATAATTGTGTAAAAAGCTGCTTTTAGGCTTGTTTCACTCTTCTAAACCCTCCCCTTATTTTGATTATACACAGTGTTCACTGAATAATTGACTACCCACACACTTACAGTTAATGCATTTTCCTCTGTATCCACTACTTACTTTAATTCTAGTCAATGTATCATGCATGGATGATGGTGTTAGTTCTTTTTAGTCTGTGTGTACCTTTAACAAGGAGACAAAGTGGGTTGTTGTGTGTCTCACAAACTGGCTTCCTTTTCTTAGGTCTTTTGAGGTCCATCTGCTTCATTTCTCCCTCCCCCCCTCCGCAAGGTTCAAAAGCATTTACCAGCTTGTCACATGCTTCATGTAGCAGTCAACATTGTTGATGCACTTTCCCAAATGTACTCGTCAGGGATATGTTTGAAATGTGATAGGACTGTGCAACAGAAATTGCTCCAGTAATTCTGGCTTTTAAGAAAAAAACAACAACCCAGGCATGCTAAAATTATAAATCCTCAAATAACAGCTTTCTTTGGTAGTTAAATGACAGAGTTAAGTATCAAAACTTCAGTAAACCTTTCAGTATTTCTTGTTGCTCCTGAAATGTTCAAATGCTCATATATTATTTCATTCTTTTCCTTCTGATTTAGTATTTGGGATTCATATCTCAATCCCGTGTTCCACGCTTTGTATCACATGATTGGTGTATTTTTTTCTATGTGTTGAATGGCCTTCACAAATAGATACAACAAGGTTTATAACTACAGATTAAAAACCAAGGTTTATAACTACAGATTAAAAACCAAGTGACATGTTCTTATTAAAAAATAGAGGCATCTCAAGCCCCCTGAATTTCGGGAGTGCCTGAAATCTGGATCTGAATTTTGCGAATGTCCACACTGTTTATAAGAGACTGAAAGAAAGAGGTGAATCTGAATTTTGGAGGCTTGAACTCATCTTTAGTTTTGTATAGAGCTGTAACTTTCTTCTCCTTTTGGTCTCCCCCAATGCCTGCATTATGCCAACCGTACATCATCTTTGTGGAAGAGCTTCATAGAAAAATAGGACTGAAAGGGCCCTTGAGAAGTCAACAAGTTTAGCTCCCTGCGCTGAGGTAGGACTAAGTAAACCTAGACCACCCCGGCAGGTATTTGACTAATACATTCTTAAAGATCTCCAATGATGGGGATTCCAGTACCTCCCTTGGAAGCCTACATCAACTAGACACCTGCATCTGGCACCTGACAATCGACTCTGGCTCATGAGGTTTGAACTACAGGGCTATTTCATTGCAGTGTAGGCTTCCAGGTTCGGGCTGGAGCCCAGACTCTAGGACCCTGCCAATTATTCCTTGGCCAATCTTCAGTGGACATGGAGAATAATAGATCACCATCCTCTTTATAACAGTCCTTAATGTATCTGAAGACTGTTATCTGGTCCCCCTTCAGTGGTCCTTTCTCAAGGCTAAACATACCCTCTTTTTAAACTTTCCTCACAAGTCATGTTTTCTAAAAAAAAAAATTTATCCCTTTTGTTGCTCTTCTCTGGACTCTCTCTCTCCAGTTTTTCTACAACTTTCCAAAAGTGTGGTACCAAAGATATATGGGAGATGCTGGGAAACAGTGCAGGGTTGCTTCCATTTCCTGCCTCCAAACAATTGTGGGACTAATCCACTGGTATTGCAACTCCTTCCAAACACTTCTGCACCCCGCAAAAGAGATGGGGGGGTCCTAAATAAATACTCTAGGCCATACTGATTTCCCAGTTGCAACCATGGACATCAGTGGTGCTGTACTGGTTTAAGTAGGGGGAGGAGCACTGGTATAACTAGGGGTTATCACTTGGCTTTCTTAGTTCATATTCTGTTAATAATATAAATAGCAAAGTAATCTGAGTTGAGTTTTTTCACAGGGTGTCGGTGAAAAGAAAGCATTAAGCTGGTCCACAGTGGTCAACAGGAGACATACTGACTCTCTCTCTCCACCCCCCGGGGGAATCCATTTCCTACCTTGCCCCAACCCCTTTGTGAGTGTCATATTGACTATATTCTATGACTGAGTATTCTTGGTTTGGTTTTATCCAGTTCATTGCATAGATAGAACCAACTTGCTTTTCAGAGATACTGAGCTTCCAAAACTCCCTGTTGAATTCCATGACAGCCTCAGTACCTTTGAAAGTCAAGCAGTGTGTCTCTTTATTTTATGTGCCTAGCAGTTTCCCTGTGTCAGGAATATACTGATACCAGCTGGTAACATTAAACTGAGCTCAGAGCTCAACATAGCACAAGTAAGGTCATTTACTTTCAGTAACATGCACTTCCTTTCCCCCCCATGCTGTTCTTGCTTTTTGGAACAAACCCTTTGCCTGGAATTAAAGAAACCTAAAAAGCTTGAGCTTACTAAACCTCCAGAGTTATTTCATTCAGGATTTGATTTTCATTTTACCAAAGCCTATGAATTAAAAACAAACTAACCCTTTCCACAAATGCAGCAACACTCCAGAAACTACTTGACTCTTCTATAACAAAGGCAAAAAGGGATAAAATAGAACTTAAATAGGAAATACATTTTTCCAATTTCCCGGGTCCTATTTGTATAACCCTTTGCTGATTTATACTTCCGGGGAGAGAGGAGCAAAGGGAGATCCAAACTAAATAAGAATATAATTTAAAAAGCCACTTAGAGTTTACTACTCTTTCTCCCTCCCCTTTAGCCATTATGAGTATATTAGATTTGTTTGGTTTAGGGTGTGTGTGTGTGTGTGTGTGTGTGTGTGTGTGTGTGTGTGTGTTTGTTTTCAATATCCTAAGCTTGAAGCACAGGCTAAAGGACTTGACAATAGATAGTCCTTTGCAAAAGCACCCGTCCGACAACTTTACTGCAGATGCAAAGCAGCCTGAGTACCAGCACAGCCAGCCTAGAAGGGTCACCCCACCGTAGAGGGGTGCTTTGTTGCCATAGGAGCTCTTTCTTGCCCATGGCTGGTGTTGGGGAAACGCCGAGTGAAAATGGAATATGTTTCGGGGGGGGGGGGGCGCTCGCAGTGCCCCACACAACTGCAGTGTCACAGGAGCTAGCAAACAGAGCTGTAAACAGGGGAGTTTCAGGGGGAGTTCAGTTGGAGGAGAAGGTATTTGTATTTGGTTTTGTATTTGTATTATTTGTATGTGTAGGGGCTTTGTGCTGGGAGAGAAGCTGAGCCCTGATTGGGGGCGGGGCTTCTCTGACTAGGGGTCCTATAAAGGGAGCCAGCCAGTCAGGCCGTGGCACAGGAGCCAGCAAACAGAGCCTTAAACAGGGGAGTGTGAGTGGGAGTTTGAAAGGAGAGTTTGTCTTGTGGTGCTTGTTTGGGGTTTGTTTTTGCTGTGGGTGCTGGTGTTTTGGTGTGGTTTGTGTTTCCCAGATTAGCAGGATTTAGGTGGGAAGGCAATGACAGATACAGAGGCAGCAGTGGGAGTGATCCATGTAGTGGAAGACACAATGAAGATGACTGGATGGAAGCTGCTGTATGTACATGATTCTGGAGGAGGTATCTGGTAAGAATTTTGTCTGCATGAAATGCCGTCTAATAGAGCTGATGGAGGAAAAGATCCGAGGATTGGAGATGCAGGTGGAAAGTCTGGTTGAGTTTAGAAGGGGGTTTGAGCAGATTATGGAGCAAAGACATGAGGCAGCTGAAGGGAAAAGCTCAGACTTGCAGATGGAAGCGGGACTGAGGAATTCTGAGGGGAGACTGCTGGGTGAGGAAAGTGGACGGTGGAAGCATGTGACTAAAAGAACAAGGCAGAGGAAAAGACGGGCTAGTGAAGGAGAAATAGAGCTCAAAAATAGGTTTGCCGAGTTGGAAAATGAAGAAGGGGCTCAGCAGGTGGTCACTGAAGGTGGAAGGGCAAGGAAAAAGAGCTGCTAGTCCTAGAGGAAAAGGGGAAGAGTCAATGGAGATGACACCAAATATGAGCCCCAGGAGGATACAGGATGGGTTGAAGAGGATTACAAGGGAGAATAGGAATAGAAAGAACTTGCACCCAGAGAGAACAGGGGATAGACTGGAGAAAACACAGTCACTAGGAAAAGGCAGGTCTACGTGATCGGGGACTCTGGACTGAGAAGGATAGACAGGCCTGTAACCAGAGCTGATCCAGAGAATAGAAGGGTGTGCTGTCTTCCAGGTGCTAAGATACAGGATGTAGACCTGAGGTTGAAAAGGATCCTAAAGGGAGCAGGAATGAATCCCCTAATTATCCTTCATGTGGGAACAAATGATACCGGTAGATTCTCGCTGGAATGTATCAAGGGAGACTATGCTAGGCTGGGGAAGACTATTAAGAAAATCGAGGCTCAGGTAATCTTTAGTGGGATTCTTCCTGTTCCTAGAGAAGGGCAACAAAGGTGTGACAAGATTGACTATCAACAGATGGCTCCGGCAGTGGTGCTATAAGGAGGGCTTTGGGATGTATGGCCACTGGGAGGCATTCATGGACAGAGGACAGTTCTCTTGGGATGGACTTCATCTGAGTAAGGAAGGAAATAGACTTGTAGGATGGAGGCTGGCACAACTGATTAAGAGCTTTAAACTAGGAATTTGGGGGAGATGGTTGGGAGATGTCCCAGTAATCTCCACGCCGGATTTTAGCATTGAGAGGGAAGAAAACAAACTAAGAAAGGATGCATCTGTGGGTAGGAGAATGGACATAAGGAGGAAGGGCAGTGTGGATACCAGTCTAATAGGGCATACTGGCTGTAGAATGACCGTGTCTAATCGGGTACAGAATGTGAGCGAGGCCAAACAGCAAAAATTAAGATGTTTGTACACCAATGCGAGGAGCCTGGGTAACAGAATGGAGGAACTAGAGCTACTGGTACAGGAAGTGAAACCAGATATTATAGGGATAACAGAAACATGGTGGAATAGTAGTCATGACTGGACTACAGGTATTGAAGGGTATGTGTGCTTTAGGAAAGACAGAAATAAAGATAAAGGTGGTGGAGTAGCATTGTATATCAATGATGAGGTAGAATGTAAAGAAATAAGAAGAGACGGAATGGATAAGACAGAGTCCGTCTGGGCAAAAATCACACTGGGGAAGAAAACTACGAGAGCCTCCCCTGTGATAGGGCTTGGGGTGTGCTATAGACCACCGGGATCTAATTTGGGTATGGATAGAGCCCTCTTTAATGTTTTTAATGAAGTAAATACTAATGGAAACTGCGTGATCATGGGAGACTTTAACTTCCCAGATATAGACTGGAGGACAAGTGCTAGTAATAATAATGGGGCTCAGATTTTCCTAAATGCGATAGCTGATGGATTCCTTCATCAAGTAGTTGCTAAACCGACAAGAGGGGATGCCATTTTAGATTTGGTTTTGGTGAGTAGTGAGGACCTCATAGAAGAAATGGTTGTAGGGGACAATCTTGGCTCAAGTGATAATGAGCTAATTCAGTTCAAACTGAATGGAAGGATAAACAAAAATAAATCTGTGACTAGGGTTTTTGATTTCAAAAGGGCTGACTTTCAAAAATTAAGGAAATTAGTTAGGGAAGTGGATTGGACTGAAGAACTTATGGATCTAAAGGCAGAGGAGGCCTGGGATTACTTTAAGTCAAAGCTGCAGAAGCTATCGGAAGCCTGCATCCCAAGAAAGGGGAAAAAATTCATAGGCAGGAGTTGTAGACCAAGCTGGATGAGCAAGCATCTCGGAGGTGATTAAGAAAAAGCAGAAAGCACAGGGAGTGGAAGATGGGAAGGATCAGCAAGGAAAGTCTACCTTATTGAGGTCAGAACATGTAGGGATAAAGTGAGACAGGCTAAAAGTCAAGTAGAGTTGGACCTTGCAAAGGGAATTAAAACCAACAGTAAAAGGTTCTGTAGCCATATAAATAAGAAGAAAACAAAGAAAGAAGAAGTGGGAAAGCTAAACACTGAGGATGGAGTGGAGGTCAAGGATAATCTAGGCATGGCCCAATATCTAAACAAATACTTTGCCTCAGTCTTTAATGAGGCTAAAGAGGATCGTAGGGATAATGGTAGCATGACAAATGGGAATGAGGATATGGAGGTAGATATTACCATATCTGAGGTAGAAGCAAAACTCGAACAGCTTAATGGGACTAAATCAGGGGGCCCAGATAATCTTCATCCAAGAATATTAAAGGAATTGGCACATGAAATTGCAAGCCCATTAAAAATTCTTGCTAATGTATCTGTAAACTCAGGGGTTGTACCATTTGATTGGAGAATTGCTAACATAGTTCCTATTTTTAAGAAAGGAAAAAAAGTGATCCGGGTAACTACAGGCCTGTTAGTTTGATATCTGTTGTATGCAAGGTCTTGGAAAAATTTTTGAAGGAGAAAGTAGTTAAGGACATTGAGGTCAATTTTAAATGGGACAAAATACAACATGGTTTTACAAAAGGTAGATCGTGCCAAACCAACCTGATCTCCTTCTTTGAGAAAGTAACAGATTTTTTAGACAAAGGAAACACAGTGGATCTAATTTACCTAGATTTCAGTAAGGCGTTTGATACTGTGCCACATGGGGAATTATTAGTTAAACTGGAAAAGATGGGGATCAATATGAAAATTGAAAGGTGGATAAGGAACTGGTTAACAGGGAGACTACAGCAGGTCATACTGAAAGGTGAACTGTCAGGCTGGAGGGAGGTTACTAGTGGAGTTCCTCAAGGATCAGTTTTGGGACCAATCTTATTTAATCTTTTTATTACTGACCTCGGCACAAAAAGTGGGAGTGTGCTAATAAAGTTTGCAGATGATACAAAGCTGGGAGGTATTGCCAATTTAGAGAGAGACTGGGATATCATACAGGAAGATCTGGATGACCTTGTAAACTGGAGTAATAGTAATAGGATGAAATTTAATAGTGAGAAGTGTAAGGTCATGCATTTAAGGATTAATAACAAGAATTTTAGTTATAAGCTGGGGACACATCAATTAAAAGTAACGGAGGAGGAGAAGGACCTTGGAGTATTGGTTGATCACAGGATGACTATAAGCTACCAATGTGATATGGTTGTGAAAAAAGCTAATGCAGTCTTGGGATACATCAGGTGAGGTATTTCCAGTAGAGATAAGGAGGTTTTAGTACTGTTATACAAGGCACTGGTGAGACCTCACCTGGAATACTGTGTACAGTTCTGGTCTCCCATGATTAAGAAGGATGAATTCAAACTGGAACAGGTAAAGAGAAGGGCTACTAGGATGATCCGAGGAATGGAAAACCTGTCTTATGAAAGAAGACTCAAGGAGCTTGGCTTGTTTAGCCTAACCAAAAGAAGGTTGAGGGGAGATATGATTGCTCTCTATAAATATATCAGAGGGATAAATACCAGAGAGGGAGAGGAATTATTTAAGCTCAGTACCAATGTGGACACAAGAACAAATGGATATAAACTAGTCATCGGGAAGTTTAGACTTGAAATTAGATGAAGGTTTCTAACCATCAGAGGAGTGAAGTTTTGGAATAGCCTTCCAAGGGAAGCAGTGGGGGCAAATGACCTATCTGGCTTCAAGATTAAAATCGATAAGTTTATGGAGGAGATGGTATGATGGGATAACATGATTTTGGCAATTAATTGATCTTTAAATATTCATGGTAAATAGGCCTAATGGCCTGTGATGGGATGTTAGATGGGATGGGATCTGAGTTACTACAGAGAATTCTTTCCTGGGTATCTGGCTGGTGAATCTTGCCCATATGCTCAGGGCTCAGCTGATTGCCATATTTGGGGTCAGGAAGGAATTTTCCTCCAGGGCAGATTGGAAGAGGCCCTGGGGGTTTTTCGCCTTCCTCTGTAGCATGGGGCACGGGTCACTTGCTGGAGGATTCTCTGCTCCTTGAAGACTTTAAACCATGATTTGAGGACTTCAGTAAGCTCAGACATAGGTGAGAGGTTTATCGCGGGAGTGAGTGGGTGAGATTCTGTGGCCTGCATTGTGCAGGAGATCAGACTAGATCATAATGGTCCCTTCTGACCTTAATATCTATGTATCTATCTCTGCCTTCTGTGGCAGCTCCTTGTGGCCATTGAGAGCTGGTACATGTTACGTCAGGCTTCTCTGACCTGTGCTGGGCAAATGGACTGGATCACAGTGGCTTCAGGATCAGAGGCTTGCAAAAGGCAGATTGAAGTTTAAAGCCCCCTTTATTCTCTCCATTGCTACCTTGAAGGGTGCTAACAGAACTAAATGTATGTATGTATTTGCAAGATCTAGCTTACTATTTTTTCCACCTGGCGCACCTGCCGATTCCTGTTTTGGATTTTCTGGGCCCTGTCAGTGAGTGTTTTGTTTTTGTTTTTTGTTTTTTAAAAAAATTGGCATCTAAGTAGAATGAACAGTCTCAGATGATTTTTTTTTGCACCAGGCTCACTCTAGACTTTGTAGAAGAGAACTTTGAAACCAGCCCAAAGGTACAGCATCTCTTTAGCTCCCAATTGGTGCGATAGAGTGTTGCTGGACTGAAAGGTGTGTGGGGTGGGAGAACCTCAATGGAAAAACTTCAGTCCTGACTATCTTCAGGGTTTGCTTTGTTTGGGTCTTTCGGGTTTTGTGAGGGTTTTTTTTATATATGTAAATATTGATAATATTTTAAAGTAAGTAAACATCAAAATTTGCCCAACTGAGATAAATCTGCTTTGCTTTAGAGCTGCTCTGTTAAAGCCAAATGATTTATATCCTGTAATTTCATTATGGACTTTCCCGGGGGGCCAGCATAGAATTTGACTCCTGGCCCCATGTATTGCACAAACGTGATTCCAGTCCTTGATAGTAATTCTCCTATCCCTAAGAAACTATACAGTGCAATACACAAGTGGTTAAAATATAATTATGAAGGGGTAGACTGAGAATAGTTTCCATGCCCTGATGGGACCATTTCTGTGGAAAACCTGTGGGTGCAGAGCCAGGGATGTGGAAAACTCTCTGAGATTGAGTTTCGGATACATCTCTGCATTGGATAATCAAGGCTTGCTATCCTCAGGATAAACTGGGGGTTCAACATGGGGAACACCGGAGGATTAGTTCTGATTTAGTTAGAATTATTCCAGGCAGCAACTAGGCACCATATACCAGCATGTCCTCTGCAGCACACTGGCTCCAACCCTGTGCCTGCACCAGCCAATGGAGCGAAAGTCCTATGTTACCACTGCTCCTCCCAACCCCCTTTCAGGCTCCCCATTGGGATTCTAGCCATCCCCTGTGCAGGGGTGGAATATGGAGGGGGTGGCTCCTGGATCTCCAACCGTTTTGCTAGGGCTAGCCAGATCTGACCCGGAGTCAGCCCCCAAGTCTTTTAGTCACATGCTGCCTCTCCATACAATTATTCACAAGGCCCTCACCAAAAATAAATACATAAATAAAAATTGGTGTCAATGAATGTAGCTTGTTTCTCCCCAGATCTGTGAGATAGTCTTTGAAGAGTCAGTGAAGAGAACAAAAGTAGCCTCAGGCGAAGTGCTGAGGAGATGAGACTGTGAAGTGAGAAAAGAGCACACTGAAAACTTTCAGCACAGTCTGTCAGCCTTGAGGCACTGAATGTGAACCTGACAGCCTTAGACAGACTCCATCAGTGACTGACTACAGTTTTTTCCTCTACAAACCTTTTGCAACGTTTGCTGCAAATTAAGCTTAGATAGGTAAATAAGTATTTGGGTCAACTGAATGTCTTCTTGATTTTTCCCTTGTGTTTAAATACTGCCTGTATATTCAAGGACCACTATTTTATACTTCATTATGGCATTGGGCTAGCACATAGGGTCTATTAGACAGTGGCCATGCGGGAGTTAAAATAACCCACGTATTAGAGACGTTTTTATCTTTAAAGAAACTTTGAAAGCTGGTAATCCCTAGGGTGGACAATTAATAAATTACAAGTGGCTGAAGTAGAGGTATTTCTCTGCACATTTTTGTATTTTGAGCTAACATTATTCTAATAAAGGTACAAGTTTGATATGGTTGCTCTAAACAGAGCACTAGCAAGGAAAACCAGTACAATACTCCAAAACACTACACTGAACCAATATTTGATATGAAACCAGAATATTTTGTAGGCTTAGGGCCAACTCCATTGAATTACTCCAGTTTTACACTGGTGTAAATCAATGGAGTTACACTGGCATAAACCTGGTTGAATGCAATGATGAATCAGGACGGTAATATACATTTAGCACCAGAGAAAGAAAACAGGTATTTTTAAACGTAAACTTTACTATGAGTATAAGTGAGAACAATCACAACCCAGTTGTTTCCTGATGGGAATAGGGTAGAAGTAAATAAATATAAAACTTTTAAAATGTCCTTTTGGAGATTACATATTATTCAAGGAAATAATTTCCACTTACTAAGGAGCTGGTGTGATACACCATTCGAAATCTTGGATTAGGACCTAGTACACTCTAATCACCACATGTACCTGCTAGGACATCCACTCATAACATCTGTGCTCCATGATTTATCTTCCTCTTAGCAACTTTCAATATTAAGTGTATTTTATATGTTAACACACAAAAAGTAGGTAAGAGAAGACCAGGGATATGGCTACAACGGTAAGGAAAAGCCAATACAAAATACTAACCTATTACATAATAAAGACTACCAGATGTTAGTTTTTGGCAGTTAAGTTATATGAATAATTTAATCAATTAATTTCATTGTCCATGAACAGATAGTCATTTTCTCTAATTTATTTATTCAAAAGTCCTTGATGAATAGTTTCTGGAAATAACACTGGGTCAGCATACACTACATTAGTTGTGTAGTCTTCCGGATTCAAAAGCCAAGCTGTTTAGATTGCACACAGAGATCAGACACTGTTTCTTGTTCCTGGATAAGGTTTCCAGTGTCACTTCTTGTGCCTGAAAAGTCAGTATTTGCTTTCTTCAAATATCCTGTGAGTGTAATTTAATATTTGCTGTATCATTGAACATTCCTGCCAAGAAATTACAGATAGAATATTCATGGCAGGCAAACACAAAAGGCAGGTGTGAACTCATTTGACAAATTCACTTAAATTTGAATATCTGTGGACTTCGTTTCATCCAGCACTAGCTGATTAAGGACATTAATGACACGATCACAATAATATCTAAGAATACACATTGAATTTCCTCAAAATACTCTATCCTTCCTCTGGATCTGAACGTAAACCTTTCCATTCTAGTGAGTCCAATCATACTGTTCTACAATTCTGCAATGTTCAGTTTTTTTCACGTTCCATTTTCTTTGTATAGATCATTTAGCCACTGACCATTGCAGAGGCTCTCAGCAGGAAATGATTATGAAGACTCTTGATGAGATTAAGATCATAAAGAACAAATGTTAGGACTACAGGGATATCTCTGCTTAAAAACTATCCATGTTTTCCTTCCAAACTCCTCTTGTAAAAATGTTGAATATAGGGAGAATTACATAAATGCAAAAGGTTTCTCTCTTCATTCCACATCACACCAGTAAATATCTGGATCATTTTTCTCTTCAACTGATTGTTTAATATATTGTGGAGATTTCCCCCCCTCATTGATCTAGATTTAGGACACATTTTTGAATACGTTTTAGGTATCTTAAAGTCATACAGGAGGTGCCAAGGGACAGAAAACTTACTGCAACCCCTCTCCCCACTGCTACAGATGTGCTGGGTTGAGACTATGCCCCTCAGACCCTATACGCAGAGTAGAAGGAATGTTGGAAGAGAGACGGATATCCTCCATCTCCTCAAACATCTTTTGTTAAGCCACTTGCACAACTTCATAGGAGTCCCTGTTCATGGAGCATCATGGGAGATATAGTCTGGCCAGACAACCCAACCTAAGGAGGAGAATGGGAGCATAGGGCACACGAATGACTACCTCAGTGAGATACAGTGGTGCCATTTTGAATCACAAAATTTTGGTTTAGGCTGAATAATGACAGCTTTTTGGTTGTCAGACATTTGTGGGGGGTTGTTGTGGTGTGGGTTTTTGTTTGTTTGTTTGGGTTTTTGTTGTTGTTTTTTTTAATAATACTTTGAAATGTTCCATGGAAAGCAGACAGTTTTTAACGAAGTTTTTGTTTTGTCAGAATCCCAGTTTTCTGACAAAACAGCTTTGGCTGAATAATTTTGAAGCAGCTGTAATGAGCACCCTTATTACTAAGTACACCCATTGCTGTTTGGTCTTAAACGTGAGGACAAGAACCTCCTACCAGTGCCCTTGTATCTACATTCCTTTAAGCCCTTGATAACATGAGACAGAATCCTGCAAATTCTTATTTCTATAGTTCAACTAAGATATATTTGTTAAGCCATTTATCTGTGATCTAATTGGATTGGATGGTAGCATATAGCCTTGAGTGTTTATCTTGGAAATCTACACTATATTAGTGTGTCCTCTAGGAAAAGTCTGTCTATATTTTGAGAAAAATCAAGTCCAGCAAAACAAATAAAAACCCTAACAGACCAACACAACCGTGGTTTTAAGGGATTTCAAAGTTTTGGCTGAAACATAGAAATACATTTTGGGTAGGAACTCCATATTCAACTTTCATCTTGCAGAAATTATATGTGGTACTTATTTCTACTTAATTGGCTTGATAGCTAAAAAGATCCTTTGAATTTTATGACTGTTAATTTAAAACATTAGTTAAATATTAAAGAAAATACAGGGCATTCATGTCTAAATTGGCAGATTTTAAGTAAGGAAAGGCCCATGTCAGTTAAAATGAAGAACAGTAGAGAGGGTCAGTCTCAGTTAAATTGGATTGAAGTGAAAATCATATTAACAGGGTACGGTCAACTGTGGTCCTTGTAACTTGGTTTGTTTTGGGATCTACATTGCATGTTACATGCACCCATAATTCATTATAAGAAGCCATATTGTGTAAATATTTTGGTATGGGAGGTTCTTTTATTGTTAAAACCATAACTTGGTCTTAGGAAATGACCTCTTTCTAATGTATCAATTTCATATCCCTGCAATACAAAAATACAGATCAGAGTACCTTCACTACAGATGACACAATGGCTTGGAAGGCCAGATTGACAAAGAGTAGGTCAGGGTGGTAGTGAAGGAAATGTAGTAGCTCAACACAGCTATTTATTTAATAAAGAATGTGAAATCCATTGTGTGGCATACCTCCTCATGCTTGCTCTACCAGGTTAAGGGGAAATTATACATCTCAATTAGTTAAGGAAGAATGTGTGTCTTGGGCCCTTTCACCTTTATCTCTGTGGTCAGTAAAAACTATATGCTGATGTTTTTTTCTTTGGTAGTGTAGAAGAAATTAATTGGTGAATTCAGCCCTGTACTAAGTAGACGAGTGATAATATAACTGGTGCTCTTGGTGATGCTCTCAGAAGACAAAGGTTTAAACAGCAGTAGATGGAACCACACTCCCATCCTTCAAGGTGATGCCTTCAGAAGAAGATTGAGTAGTGTTGTGTGGATAAGTTTAGCCCCCTGTCTGTGTCGGGGTAGGTAAGAGGGCACTGTTTCATTAACAGTGGACTATAATTTCAACTGCTGCTACATCTTTCTACCCAATCCAGTCACCTAGTATCAGAACCTGCTATTTCCAGTGCCGTTAACCTTGACTCTACTAATTAGCGTAGCCAATATTCAGATCTAGTGTAGGTTCTGCAAAGTTAGAACTCTTTTTGATAATTTATTATAAGTTTTCTTTCATCCACATACCTCTAGGAAGCTTTACTAAAAATAAAGGAGGGAGACTCTTCTTTTATTTAAAGTGGTGGGGCAGAAGCTGATCTCCATTACATAAGTGCAAAGCTGGAGTGACACGATTGGGATTGGTTCAGCGTCTCTGGATTTACACCAGAGAAAATGAGGTAAAGGATCTTGCCCATAGTCATTGCACTCCTAAGACATTTCCTAATAGGTCTCCCCAATTAAAAGGTAAATGAGATTCATAATTAAATATATGGGTTGCAAGAGATGCAGCTCAGCAGGAGGATCTATATCAAGAAATCGTGATGTGCTAGCGTTAACTTCCTGCTTTTAACTCCATCTCTCATTATAAATTCACAAACTGCAAATCTACTGCTCTTTATGAATTTGTAAGTTGAAGCCATGGCCTTCCCTGAATATAAAACAGTAGGAAAAGCCACATATGAAAGCAAATTCTTACAGGGCTTGGAATTTGCTTGCAGTACCTCGACAGTGTAAAATTATGGTATGATTCCTTCCTTTTCCTGTGCTGCCCTAATAGAAAATTCTATCATGTTTTGAAGAAATATATTGTATTAGTGAATCGTATCTAAAGTTATTGTTTGTTTCCTGCTAAAATTAGAGCAGACTCACAGAAATGTCACATGAGACTATGGCTTGACTGTGGTCTGGGGAAAAACATTACCTCTGTACCAGTATACCTCAAACCTATTTGTCCCTCAGAGAAGGAGAGGGGCACATGTCTTTATTTTACTTCAATCTAGATTTAGCAGTGAATTGCTGAGATTGACAACTTCCCCAATATCTGGCTTCTTATTTTGGGAATATTTTTTTTTATTATTTTTAAGGGAGACATCCCTGCAAGCGTCTAAAAATGTATTGACATCTACTGACTTATAGTAAATCAGCAGCAGGCTTTTCTTTGAAGTCAAATTTGGGATCAGCACAGGTTGGGTATTCTAGTATTGTCCCTGAGAGCATTTACGACAGTTACTGCGCCACATATGGGATGAGGTAGAGAGAGAGAGAAGTTTCTATTATAGGACCAAATTGTCCCTGTCCTTAATGCAGCTGCCTATGGGAGGAGGGGACATACTGGTTAAAAACCAAACCAAACACAAACAAACCTTTCTTCCCCATCCAGTGCTCTAGTCAGGGCAAAGGGACAGTCACAGTAGGTAAGTCACTTGAGGCTTGTCTACACTTACAGAACTGCAGTGGTGCTACTGCACCAGTAGAGTGCTGAGTGAAGACGCTACCGCTACCCACTGAAGAGCCGCTCCTGTGACAGATTTCTGTTACCAATCTGCCGCTGCATCAGGTGATCCAGGCCGATGCCGCAGGATTGTTGGGGGGAGATGACGAAACACACCAAGTCTCTACATTCTAAAGCTTTATTGATAAAATAACCGCAGAGAGTGCGGGGAACGCTCCCGCGTCACTCGGGGGAGAAAGAAAGCGTGAATGCCCCAAGCCCTAACCCACTTTCATACTCTCACCCGCATGCCCCAGACTGGCCAAGTCTGGGGGTAACGTCAGAAGAAGAGGGGGGAAGGGTGGACGGGAGGTCTGTCTTGTGCGCACAGGTCGTCCAAGGATCTGCTGTGTTCTCCAAATTGCTCTCGCTCTCAGGAGGGTTTTAAGTCCTGGGCTCCTTGACGGGGGTTGCTCCATCAAGGACCTCTGCTCTTGGTGCCCTCCATGCCAGTGCAAACCAGCTTTTTGTGGTGTCTCCAGTGTTCTCAAAACACCCCAGTTCCAGGGATGCCTGGCTCAGCCCCCCACTCTTGTCATCTCGCCTGTGTTTTCGGACTCTGCAGCCCTCGGCTTTGTGTTTCTTCTTTGCTGGCCTTGCTGTCTTGCAGGTGCAAGTCTGTGCAGTTTGTTTCTCACGGCTGCTCGGGCTTCTTTTGAGCCCCTGTCTTTCTCGGCTGTCCGCCAAGTCTTGGTAGTGAGCATCGTCCTTGGGCTGGGGCCAGCGTCTTATCTTTGCACTCCAGGGTTGAATTAACTCATTGTCTGCTCTTTTGTTCTTCTCCCTGCCCCTTGGCCTCTTGGACTTTGCACAGGAAACTTTCACTCACACACCTTTGACCCTCCCCAAAATGCTTTGCAATGCTTGCAACAGTGTTAGCAATATACAGTGCTGATCGGGACTCCCTAAGGGGAGGGGGCCATTAGACTGTGACTCCCCCCCCCCCCCTTGACCACGAATCAACATTTTGTTGTGAGGGGTCACCATTTAGGCTTCCATCCTCCCTCTGACATGGTGGCTAGGGTTACTTCTACATAAACAGCAATATAACATACACAAAATTGTTAGGGCCGCAACAATTGCATACACTGGCCAATAATGAGTTCTGCCTTCATTAGTAACATAGCATAGCACATCCCCCTGTTGGCATAGATGCCTCACACGGATGGCAAACGCAATTTTCTCCTGGTTAAACGTGTGTTGTAGCACCGTGAAGGAGGAGGCATCTGTCTGGAATACTGAAAGCTGCTCTTGTGTGTGCGCCAACAGAAAAAACACATGGGGTATTATCCATGAAAAATTAAACACAACATAGTTAGAAACATTAACAGTTTGTTGTAGAACAGTGGGCCAATCCTCTGAAAAATTGTGTTTGTGATCTTAACAGCAAGTCGAGAGGCACCCTGGGGTCAGTGGTTCTCCGAAGACTCCGAGGTATTGGTAAACAGATGTGTTGTGGAGGGGGCATATCCCAATGCCTCCCTCTCCCAACAGATGTGTCAACCCACCTCATAAAAGCAGTCTTGTCTGTACACACCATTTGGTGAAGGTACTCCAGCTCCCGCAAAAGTCCTGCTGGCATAGTACTGGCTACATCAGAAGTACGGTTGGTATAACTGCATTGCTCAGGGGTGTGGATTTTTCACACCCCTGAGTGACGTAGTTATACCAACAAATTCATAGTGTAGACCAGGGCTTAATCTCTCTGTGCCTCAGAGAAAATGGAGACAATAATACTTCCGTTGTCTGCCTTGTGTATTTTGACTGTAAACTCTCTGGTCAGGGACGGTCTTATCTGTATAAACAGTGCCTGGCACAGGTATTACCCAACACCAGATGAGGCCCCGGGAACTACCAGAAGACAAATAATAATTAATATGACGGGCTACATTTTTACTTTTCAAAATGGAAGGAAACAACTGAATGGTGGTGCTGTCCTGCAAGAGTATTTTCTGTTTTGTCTTTGTTTATCTCACACACTTTATACCTACTGCCCAAACTAACTAAAGCTAACAACTCTGGAGTGGAGTGGAAAGTATTTATTTTCATTACCCGCAGGTGAGTAATGCCTTATTTAGGAATAACCAGATTAGCTCCAGTTCAGTGACACGTCTCTATAAAGTAAACCAGGTAAATGAATGCAAGGTCCTTGAAAATTAAATTGGGAAACACTGTAGTGATCAGAACTACTTAGCAACCATGTTAATCAGCTCAGCGCTGGTTCAAGTGAAATGCTGTATCTAAGGTGAAACCCCCTCCAGCAACTGTCTGTTAAAGATGTTATCAGTAAAAATAACAAGGGTACCATTTATCAAGTCATTATTTTGAGAGGCCTCATTTACAATTCAGAGATTTCATGGTTAAAGTGTGTGTCTGTGTGTGTGCGTGTGCGCAGACACTGCCAGCCTGAGTTTGCTCTCACTTACACCAGTTTTACACCAGAGTCACTCCATTGACTTAATGGGACTACTCCTGATTTACACCAGTGTATGTCAGAAGAGAATCAGGTCCAGTAGCTACAAGTTGACAAATTGCCACTTGGAATTAATGATGAAATTCTTCAGTTTCCTTTCATCAACAGTCAACATAACTAAATGAACTTTAATGCGGGTTTTGTTTTGCAGTTAATTACTTTGCCATTCAGGACTACAGAAACACTGGAATAAAGAAAAGCTAGCTCACCTTACCTGATCACTCTCGTTACAGTGTGTATAGTAACACCCATTGTTTCATGTTCTCTGGTATATAAAATTGCCCTACTGTATTTTTCACTGCATGCATCCGATGAAGTGAGCTGTAGCTCACGAAAGCTTCTGCTCAAATAAATTTGTTAGTCTCTAAGGTGCCACAAGTACTCCTTTTCTTTTTGCGGATACAGACTAACACGGCTGCTACTCTGAAAACTGGAATAAAGAATTTCCTTTCCTTAGAAGTACCTTGGCTCAAATTCTACGCTGTAAGTTTTGTTAAGTTTTGAAAGATATTTAGAGCAAGACATAAACAACAAATTACAGTGAAAGTTCATCTCTGCAGTTTAGGTCATCTAATGGATTAATCAAAGTGTGATTGAATAAAGCAAGCTCAGAAAATATTGCTTTAAATAATATCATGGAAATGTGAAGCACTGAAAACCACAGACCAGCTTCTGATTCCTCTCCAGTATAATAGCATGCACCTTACTCTACAACCAGCCCCATTGACTTCAGCATCGTATTTACCATGGGTAAAGATGTCGGAATCTGATCCCACAAGCCTAGAACTATGATGAAGGTGTTGAGGACTGGATTCCTCACTGCATGGTACTTTGTATAGTCATTTGCCCCTGGTCAAAGCAATTGCGAAATGTAATTGAATCAGAGTAGTAGTGTTTGATGCTCACTTGGAACTCCCTTTGCACACATAGAAACAGTGACACAAGATGCAAGACGGGAGAAATTTTACATTTATTTGCATGGATGTTGGCGCTTTTCTTTTTAATTTTGGATGCAGTTGAGCGATTTAGATGTCCTTGTCTAGAGCCAATCACTCCCCTACATAACTCCGTCAACGCACCTGAATTCTGATGCACAGTATTGTACTGCAGTCCATTTTGACTAGGTTATCAGTCATGCTGTAGAATGCCAAGCTGTATCATAGTTTTGCAGTTAAGCAAGGAGCCATTGCAGACAAGGTTGGATTCTAAGTAAAAGTGAATCAAGTCTCCAACTATGCAAAACCTAGTGTGCCAAAGCTGAGAGCAATAGGGAGCTGAGGACCGGGAGTGAAATCCTGGCTGCACTGACTGCAGTGGGGCCAGGATTTCACCTTGTGTATTTTCAGTGATGTGCCCTGCACTCTGGAATGTATGCTCTTTGTTGGCCTAACAGAGTCCAGATTGGTTGCTGCAAGATGCTCTTATTAGCTCTGAGGTGTTGGTTAGAAGGGCTCTAAGTTTTTGATGTGGAGGATGGAGTTATTGATGCGTTGGTAGTGTGATATTGGTAGAATCGTCTAATTTAAAATGGATTGTGTGCTGTGATCAGTGCCTTCCATGTGGAAAGCATCGTCTCATTGTTTCCTTGTGCTTCCCCTTTGGATTGTCTATATCCAACTATTGCCTTTCGTCTTAAACTTAGACCATAGTTCTTTGGGGCACAGGGATTGTCTTTTTGATCTGTTTGTACAGTACCTAGCACAGTGGGGGGCCTGGCCCATTACTGCGGCTCCTAGGCATGACAATAATACAAATAATACTAACAACTGTACCCATCTTATAAATCAATTAAATTGGTGGCTCCCACTCGCCAGCATTTCTGCCCCTCACTGGGGAGGTGAGAAGTTCTGTAGTGGCTCTTCAAGGACAAAAGAGTGGTCATAAGGCAGAGTAAGCTCAGGAGAAGTGGATGAAGAAATAAATAAGAAGTGAGGGAAGGCTGAGAGTAGAGAGAGAAGCTGGGTATAAGATATAACGAGGAAGGGGAACAAAGAAACACAAATAAGTGCTCCACCATGTTGTAAGTCCACGTATGTTGAATGCAATAGTAAAAAACATAATGAAAGATTTAAAAAGTGTAATGGCAGAGCGAACCAGCTGGATTTTTATATCAAGGTACAGGAGCTTGAAGTACTGCTTCAGGCAAAGAGAAGTCCAACGTTTTAATTGTGGAGCCAAGCATAGGGTCAAGCTTTTATTGGAAAAAATGTGAAGTGGCTAATCATTTATTAATTCATTTGGTATTCACAGTCCCAGCATCAATCAGGACAAAGTCATTTAATGTTAATGAGGACGTAATATCTAACTGCATTGCAACACCAATTTAGTTTTAAAAATAATTAATGCCATGTCCTTTGAAAGTTTTCTCCCTTTTATTCCAGGCAGCGTCTTAAGAAGCAAAGGTGGTAACTGTATCGATATTTACACAAGTAAAATGAACCATAATGCTATTCACTGAAGTGTAATGAACAATTTCAGAATAACTGAGCATCAAATAATGAATATTTGTCGACGTGTGTTTTTGGACTGGGTCTCTGTTGCAGAATGTAAGAATGAGGAAAGAATTTTATTACGATAGTATACAATGAGTGTAACTCTTCATTTCCTATGATACTCACCTGAAAAGACGTTCATTATGATTAACTCTTTTGCTATCAGTGTAGTTTCTATCTATCTGGTTTAGCTCAATTGAGGCTGCAGTGTTAGATTCTAGTTTCTGAATATTTCTGTGTCGTGGGTATTGGTAGATATAAGCATGGCATTTGCTTTAGGAATTTAGCACAGATCTAAGTTCCATTCTTTTCAAATCGCAGGACTAACTTTAAAATATATTTTATCAACGAGGCTCTATTGAGTTGAATAATGTTTTCTTCTGGAAGGATTAGGATTACCTGGAGCTCAGAATTTTATTTTTCTTCCTTTGCAGAGGTTCAGATTTCATTGCTGGTTGATAGCAATTATCTAATATCAAAAAGTATCCTAGAATTAAAGGGTATCAGACACATCATATGCTCCATGACTGTGTGAGTATTGATCATGCCACAACATGTCTTTCTGAAATAGCCTAAAAGAGTTGAACAGATTTTAAACACCCATGGGCAGTGTGTGTGTGTTCTACATGCTATCTGCCAGTGGGTCAGACAGTTTGTACTGCCACTGTTAATTAACTTCGATTCAGTAAAGGCTTTAAAAGAGTGTAGTTAAAGTGAAGATAGTCTAAGATACTCTGGCATTTTGATTGTAAACCCTTTTGGGCAGGCAGTATCTCTGACTACAGCACCTAGCGCAATGAGTCCTTAATCTCAAATGGGGACTCTGAGTTCTACTTTGGTATAAATAAATCATGATAACAGCCAGCAAGTCACTCCACTTCCCATTGATTCTGAAACAATCAGTTGGCAACTCTGAATATCCCTAATTTTGTATCTTTCTTCTCCTGTTGGCTTTCCAACTTCTGTCTTAGGCTTGGAACGGTCCCCAATTCTTGTGTGCCAAATTGACGATTCTTTGCCTTCTTTAAAGCACACTTAATGTTGCCAACTTTCATGATATTATCATGTCTCACACTATCTTGTATTTTTCTTAAAACCCTAGCTCCTGGAGACATGTGACTGTGTATGAACCTCAACTTTAATTTAAAAAAGGAATGCTCCAGCCTTCGTGGTCTTGGAGAAAAGCTTGAAAATGTGAACCTTAAATGGCTAAAAAAACAGAAGGGAAGTGAAAAAGAACCCATTGTGTATTATTTTGTAAAACCATGTGGTGGGCTTAAAAAACAAATCTCCTGATTCTGGGGGTCCTGACATATGATTTCTAAATACTTCAAGTTGGCAGTGCTACATTTCTTCCACAAAGCCTATCATAAATATAAAGGGAAGGGTAAACACCTTTAAATCCCTCCTGGCCAGAGGAAAAACCCTTTCACCTGTAAAGGGTTAAGAAGGTAGGATAACCTCGCTGGCACCTGACCAAAATGACCAGTGAGGAGACAAGATACTCTCAAAGCTGGCGGGGGGGGGGAGAGAAACAAAGGCTCTCTCGGTCTGTGTGATGCCTTTGCCGGGACCAGAGCAGGAATGAAGGTCAGAACTCCTGTAAAGGGTTAATAAGCAATCTAGTTACACAGGCGTTAGATTCTGTTTTGTTTAAATCGCTGATAAAATAAGCTGTGCTGAATGGATTGTATATTCCTGTTTTTGTGTCTTTTTGTAACTTAAGGTTTTGCCTAGAGGGATTCTCTATGTTTTGAATTTGATTACCCTGTAAGGTATTTACCATCCTGATTTTACAGAGGTGATTCTTTTACTTTTTCTTCAATTAAAATTCTTCTTTTAAGAACCTGATTGCTTTTTCATTGTTCTTAAGATCCAAGGGTTTGGGTCTGTGTTCACCTGTGTAAATTGCTGAGGATTTTTATCAAGCCTTCCCCGGAAAAGGGGGTGTCGGGTTTGGGAGGTTTTTGGGGGGAAAGACGTTTCCAAGCGGGCTTTTTCCCTGTTATATATTTGTAGACGTTTGGTGGTGGCAGCGATAAAGTCCAAGGGCAAAAGGTAAAATAGTTTGTACCTTGGGGAAGTTTTAACCTAAGCTGGTAAAAATAAGCTTTGGGGCTTTTCATGCAGGTCCCCACATCTGTACCCTAGAGTTCAGAGTGGGGAAGGAACCTTGACAAAGCCTTAAAAATATTAAATAATAAGTGATAAGCATAATGTGCATATACTTTAAAAAAACTAAGTATTAACTAGAAGATGACCTCAATTGTATGCAAGGTCTTGTAGCACACTTTGTAAGAGAAAGTAGTTAAGGACATAGAGGTGAACAGTAACCGGGATAAAATACAACATGGTTTTACAAAAGGTAGATCATGCCAGAGCAACCTGATCTCTTTCTTTGAAAAGATAACTGATTGATTTCTTTTAGACAAAGGAAATGCAGTAGATCTAATCTACCTGGATTTCAGTAAAGCATCTGATACGGTTCCACATGGGGAATTATTAAATTGGAGAAGATGGGGATTAATATGAGAATTGAAAGGTGGATAAGGAACTGGTTAAAGGGGAGACTACAACTCGTCCTACTCAAAGATGAACTCTCAGGCTGGAGGGAGGTTACTAGGGAGTTCCTCAGGAATTGGTCTTGGGAACAATTTATTTAACAGTTTTATTACTGCTCTTGGCACAAAAAGTGAGTGTGTGGACTCAAAGTTAGGAGGTATAGCCAATATGGAGGAAGACCAGAATATCATACAAGAAGATCTGGATGACATTGTAAACTGGAATAATAGAAATGGGATGAAATTTAATAGTGCAAAATGCAAGGCCATGCATTTAGGGACTAACAAGAAGAATTTTTGCTGTAAGCTGGGGACTTATCAGTTGGAAAAGAAAGTCCTGGGTTTACTGGTTGATCACAGGATGACTATGAACAGTAAATGTGATGTGGCCATGAAAAAGGCTAATGCCTGATGCATCCTAGGACTGCAAGGTATTTCCAGTAGAAACAGGGACGTGTTAGTACTATTATACAGTGCACTGGCGAGACTTCATCTAGACTACTGTGTGTAGTTCTGTTCTCCCATGTTTAAGAAAGATGAATTCAGACTGGAACAGGTGGGGAGAAGGGCTACTAGGATGATCTGAGGAATGGAAAACCTACCTTATGAGAGGAGACTCAAAGAACTTGGCTTGTTTAGCCTAACCAAAAGAAGGCTGAGGGGAGATGGGAGATATGATTGCTCTCTGTAAATACATTGGAGGGATAAATACCAGGGAGGGAAAGGAATTATTTACGTTTAAGCACCAGTGTGGGCACAAGAACAAATGGATATAAATGAGCCTAAACTTGTTGATCACCAGAAATTAGATGAAGGTTTCTAACCACCAGAGGAGTGAAGTTCTGAACTGCCTTCCAAGGGGACCAGTGGGGGCAAAAAACATACCTGGCTTCAAGACTTGGTAAGTCTTGAGAAGTTTATGGAGGAGATGGTATGACAGGACTGCTTCCGATGGCATGTGGCCCATCAGCAACTTGAAGTAGCAAAATCCCTAATGGCTGGAGATGAGGCACTAGATGGAGAGGGCTCTGAGTTACCACAGAGAATTCTTTCCCAGCTATCTGCCTGATGGGTCTTGCCCACATGCTCATGGTATAACTGATCACCATATATGGGGTCAGGAGGAATTTCCCCCCGAGTCAGATTGGCAGAGACTCTGGGCGGGGGAGGGTTGCCTTCCTCTGCAGCATGGGTCACGTGCAGGTTTAAACTAGTGTAAATGGTGAATTCTCTGTAACTTGAAGTCTTTAAATCATGATTTGAGGACTTCAGTAACTTAGGCAGAGGTTTAGGGTCTATTTTAGGAGTGGGTGAGAGAGGTTCTGTGACCTGCAGTGTGAAAGAGGTCAGACTAGATGATCAGGATGGTCACTTCTGATTTTAAAGTCTATGAACATCACCTCTCCAGGGGCAACTATGCGCTCCACATGTAATATCCCCTTCTCACAGTCCTTGCCAGGTCTGCTCTCTAAGAGAACAAAGGGCAACGTGTATTATGGAAAACAACAAATAAAGGACAAATGTGGAATCTTGCTGAGAGAGAGAGAGAGTACAGTGTGTCTCTTATGCTGTGCAGTATTATTATATATTATTTGTATTACCATAGTTCCTCAGGGCCCTAGTCATGGACTGCGCTAGGTGGACCATGGTGCTAGGTGCTGTATAAATGCTTCATCTTGAATCTCCTCCCACCCACAGCTCCATCCTGGAGTAGAGAGGGAGGCTTTTTAGCCTTTAAAGATACAGTGCTCCAGCCATCACTGTTTTGTTTTTGCAAAGGGGATACGGTGGGGGGCTGGGAGGGAGAGCTGGAGGTAGGGATACATTAACAGAGATCATAAGCTTCTTGAGGCAGGAAAGTGTTTTCCTCCCTGGAAACTGCCTTTGTTGACCATTACACAGTGCTATCTTAAACTGAGCCAGTAGAGGAGGCTAGAAAATGTTCTAGCTCAAGCAAGGCTCAATCGGAGAGTCTAACAAAAAGGAGACTGAAAATAACACACCAACTGAGGGATCTGATGTGCTCTTCACCGTATCTCTTTTGCGGTGTCTGTACTAGGGAATGTGCAATGTGTTTCCAGAAGCAGAAGAGACATCTCACTTTTGAAACACTTGTTGGTTCCAAGCATATGCGCAGTGGCAAAACAGTTCAATTTCCAAATTGTTCAGGACAATATATGTCTGACGGGTCATTTACCATCTGCAGCCTGAGTGTCAGTCACTGGAGAAAGCTTATTCGCGAGGGGTGTTTACTGAATCGCTACGGATGAGAGATTAGCTACAGTAGAGAAAGGTCATCAGCAGGCTCCTAGCTATTTATTTAACTGTGGCAGTGAAGCACCAAAGATAGGGCCAGATTCTGATCCCCTTACTCATGTTGAGCAGTGCCTTACTCCAAGAAGGATTTGAGCTGCGGCTGAGGAAGGGTTGGAGAGAGGCAGCTAAAAGAGCTTTAAGCAAGTTTTGTGCTCCTGATCCTGAAGTTGCCTGGACATGGAGCTCATCCAGGTTAGTTTGAGGCTGCTCTAATTTATGCCAGCTGTCAATGATCCCATAGAGCCTCTTCAGAGAACAGGGACTGGTCAAGCTGCAAATATCCATGCATCCTTTTCCAGGTGCCAGGAACGGGACGGCAGAAGACTTGCTGCAGTGTCTCTAAATCTCCTGGGGGTTGCCCTAGATGGGGACATTCTTTCAGTGGCTAGTTAAATTTGCTTTAAATTAGCAGAGTGGTACCAAACTTCTCCAACGTACCTGAGAATCTTCAGGAAACTGCCTAGTCCTAAGAGCAATTGTAACTTCTTCTGAAAGGGTCTATATCATAACAAGCCTGTTCCTGTTCCCACTGAAGTCAGTGGGAGTTTAGCCATCTGTTTTCTGGGAGCAGGTTTGGATTGAAATGCTTCAGGTAACAAATGAGTTTCTTACTTCCTTGATAAATGTGGCTTGCCACAGGGTGGTCGACTCCCGCTCTGCCTCAGCCCCACCCCCCCACTCCACCGCTTCCCCCAAGCACCCATCCCCGCTCTGCCTCTTCCTGCCTCACCTCATTCTCCCCCCCCCCCCGAGCACACCCCACCCTCGCTCCTCCCCCCAGAGCCTCCTGAATGCCACTGAAAAGTTGATCGTGGTGGACAGGAGGCACTGAGGGGAGGGGATGGAGCTGTTGGGGGGGGCTGCTGGTGAGTGCTGAGCACCCCACAATTTTTTCCCGAGTCTCTAGGAATTAAAGCTTGTCATGTGATGAAACCTCCAGGAATATGTCCAATCAAAATTGGGAACCCCAGCACAGCCCACAGTGGCCTGGACATGGGCTGAAGACTCTGTGCTTTATGGGGAACATTGGACTTGCCTATATAATCTGTGATTCTGTTAACCCCCTGGAAGGGGATGGACTCAACTCCTGACTGGGCCGGAGGACCAGGTCAACCTCTACCGGAAAGGAGACCATCACTGCGCTGGAATGACCACTGGCAGGGGCATCTAGAGACAGAAGAGAGTGGTGACCCCTGGTGCCTAACCACTCGGCAGTACTACTGGTAAGCTCAGTCCTTAGACTCCAATAAACCTATTTACACCCATTCTGCTGATGCATAAAGGAGTCTGTCAGTATAACGTACATGTTGAGGAGCTGGAAGAAAGTGTAAGAGGATGGAAGTGTGTTACCACCACCCGTTTTCATGGGAGTAATTTTTATTTTTTGTTGGGTGGTGATATAAATTTGAATCCACCTAGAGATGAGGCAAATATGATTACCTCTGTCTGAATGCACTTATCTGTGCTAAGGTTAGTGCTGGGGTATTTAAATAGGAAGACACAATTAAAAAACCCCACTATTTGCTAAAAATGTGCACCTATATAGGAATTACTCCTGAAAATTCATTTGAACTCACTTGGAGCCTGACCTGAGTAAGGACTACAGAATAGTGCAAACAGACAATATATATTAAATTAGAATGAATGTTTAAAAGAAAAGTAATTGTATCTTAAGGCTTGGATCCGCGGGCCTTACTGAAACATGTAGTTTGTTCATTAATGAATGGATAATCAATAGGAGCTGCAGTCTTCAAGGGCTCATTCCTATCATTTTTTTTTCTTGAGTAAGCATTTCTGGACATGCTTAAATAAAACATTGCATCCAATTGGAAAATACCACCGTAGTCCCAAAGGATTTTATCCATGAATGACTGATGTAATCTGAATTAATCATGTATACATTTATATCTCCTATTGATTGATTTCTTTCATTACCGTATGAAAAATCTTTTCTTCCTTTAAAAAGATAAAATTAAGAGTCGCACAGCTAACATACAAAAAGGACTAAGGTGGTGGAGAGACTGAGAGTGTAAATAACCAAGGAAAAGGGACAGAATAATGTGACCACTAAAAATGTCAGTAGAAAAATGATCGTGGTCGTAATGTTGTCATCTGCTCTTGCTTGCAGCAGTGTGAAAATTATTCCTGCTCCCAAATGTAAAGATTTGAATAACTGAAGACAAAAAATGAAAGAATGATTTGGTTTTGATGTCATCTTTTCTTTTCTTTTCTTTTCTTTTCTTTTCTTTTCTTTTCTTTTCTTTTTTCTTTTGATGTTCATTGTTCTTTTTGTGTGTTCCCCATTTAACCTTTCAAATGACCTAAAGCATATTTACTCAGACTGTGTTCAGTGCAGGCCAAACTGTGATCAATGCACTTGCTGGTTATACGTGATGAACTGTCTGGTTACGTTGCTGGCACCTTGTCTTTGTTTTGAGCTGAGACATAACAGAACGGATGGGAGGGGGAGATGAAATGAAGAACAGAAAGTTTTGTTATTACCTCTTCCCAAAAAGGAGAGGTTTCAGAGTAGCAGCCGTATTAGTCTGTATCTGTGAAAAGAAAAGGAGGACTTGTGGCACCTTAGAGACTAACAAATTTATTTGAGCATAAGCTTTCGTGAGCTACAGCTCACTTCATCGGATGCATCTGTTGAAGTGAGCGGTAGCTCACGAAAGCTTATGTTCAAATAAATTTGTTAGTCTCTAAGGTGCCACAAGTCCTCCTTTTCTTTTTCCAAAAAGGAGAGAGAGACTTACCATAATAAGCGACAGTGAAAGATATCTCTCTCTCTAGAAGGTTGGTGTTACTTTTCCATGGAAACAAGTACTATAGTAGCCATAGGGATGTTACATCAGAGTGAATAAGAGCGTGTTCATGAATGACAGGGGAGTTGGTCCATAAGACAATTTCACTATCTGTTGAGATCTGGTCTGTTATCTGTTAAGATGTGGTGTGTGAATAAGTTTGAGGACCTCTGACCCAGGGCTACTCGTATAGGTGGAGTATGGATTTGGATGCCTAAAGTTAGAGAACCAGGTGTGAAAACATTGGCCCTAATGAATTTGTCTGAGATCATTCACTGTGTGGTAGATCGTACGTTGTTCACTCTCAGTTCTACTAGAAAATAATGACATTGGGTGAAATTGTCAGTATACGATTTTTGGTGATGCTATCCAGAATTATCGAATAACTGTATTAACATTTTAAAACTTTTCAGAGGTGACTTCCACCTCACCCCCTTTTAAAGGTTTTGTTTTCTAGCCGTGTGTGTTTATCCATATTAAAAAAAGAAATCATACAGCTGTGTGAACCCACTTTTTTTTAATATTGCTCTGTATCTAGATTGCCTGTCTGACATTTATAAATATTATTACCAACGCTACGAACACTTTTCTTGTTCCATTTTATCATTGATGTACTAGGATTTACCAGGCTTTCAAGTTCCACTTTGACTTTTGACAAAATATCTCTGAAAAACTAACAGGTTACTCCTACGCAAGCAAGCAAACCGTGAAAGTATGTGGTGCCAAAAATCTTGCATGCTCTGTACATTCAGAAGCTGGCTAAAAAGAACTAGACACCATTATGGAGGCTACAAAAGAGGAGGGCAAGGAACATCCCCCTTTGTGCCCCTATACAACTGTCCCTTTGCTCCTCAGAGCACAAGCATTTTTCCCTTGCACATGCATCCAAAAACACAAGACACCCCTGAAAAAGTGGGTTGGAGGCATGGCCATGGGTCTGAAAGAGGGTAATGATCCCCTTTGCACATGGCCTAGTGTATGTAGGTGGCTGCCCAAGCAGGGTGCACAATGAATTATCTGAAAACCTGCCGCAGTGGGTGTGCTCTCAGTGCATACTAGGGTGCAGCCCCAGAGCACTGCACCTTTATGCCCCTCCCCCCAACCGAGACTGTGCCTTCAAGGTGTAAGTTAACCCCCCTCCCCCCCGCCTTGACTATTTCAGAAGAAAAGCATATTAATTATAATTTTCTAGCTGAAATAAATAATTTTCTACCTGCCAGTGGTCATGAGAAGGATGTAATTACAATGTTAAAAATAGCAACACTCTAAATACTTCTCTTTGAAATAACTTTATTTTGAACCGATATTTTAATTGGAACAGTATTTTAACTCAGTCGCATCAGAAAAAAGCTAAGGTTATTAACAACTTTTCAACCTGAGCCAGCCTGTCATTATCCTAAGCATTATATAATGTTAATAAAACCGCAACGATGCCTACACCTCTTATGCTAACTAATGCACCTCGACAGAAAAACAAATATTCATTTAACTGAGCAAATAACCGTGAAGCAAACAGTAAAACATTAGTTCTGCCACTGCAATGCTACCACGTAGCTGGATGCGTATTTATGAACGTATAGAGCAGTTCAAATGTCACTGCACATCCACAGCAATACAGATTGTCACCCAAGTCGTAGAGTACAACACAACAGTCCCAGAGAATCCTGCCAACTAATAAATGACCTGATTTTTGGAGTATCTGCTGCAGCCAGCTCTTTCCCATGTGCAATCTTGAGGATGCACTGCATTCCGAAAATAACTTAGCATCAGAATAAAGAAAAGGAGTTCTTGTGGCACCTTAGAGACTAACAAATTTCCACAAGTACTCCTTTTTCTTTTTGTGGATACAGACTAACACGGCTGCTACTCTGAAACTTAGCATCAGAATGCAATAGCTACTTTACTTATACAGCACTAGAAATCCAGAAATCAATATTGCACTTTTTAAAAACATTCCCATTTATCCTTAGAAAACTCACTTCCTTGGTACCTCTATGTTCTTATCTTGATTGTGGGAGAGCAAAGAATATATAAAAAAATCCCCGTAAGCCTATGTGTGAAGTCATTTTTAGTCTACTTTTGGAAACCCTTCTTACTTCGTTTTTCTGTTTGAAATGTCACTGCTTTCATTTTTGCCCCAGGTTCCCTTTTGGCCTTTCCTACCTTCTGCCAATATTTATCTCTCTCATTTCAGATCTTTTAAACGCTAATCATTTTAATCTAATACACATAAATATAAAATTGAATAATAGTTATGGAAAGCTTTGAACATTTTCCTTACATTTTTATCTGTCCCCACGCACCTAAGATAAAAGCAGCTAAAAAACATATTTCCACTCTCAGTAGCTTTGCACTGTTTGTTTGATATCCAAGACGGTGACTAAAAAATCCCTAAGTTCCCATACAGTTTGTTTAGTAAACTAACAGGGGTTTGCCAGGAAAATTCAGAAAGAGAACAATCACTAGCAGATTGAAAATGGATTTTGGTGGATCAGGAATCTTTAAGAACGGAAGTCAAAAAATTAAGCAGAGATGCATAAAATGAGGCAGCTAAATATGGGGCTTGACTTTCAGAGGCCTGGACATGAGTTCAGTTGGCTGCTGGTGGGTAATTCAGAGGAGCTGAATGCCCACAGTTCCAATTGGCCATTGGTCCATGGCACTTGGGGCCAGATCTTCAGTTGGTGTAAATCAATATGGCTGCATTGACTTAAGCTGAACTCTTAAACCAGCTGGCGTACTATTTGTAATGTCATAGAATTCTACACATCTTTAATTTCACATTGAAACATGATTTCTTACACTTCTTTTCCATTACAAAATCCTGAGATAATGCTGGTGAGTGAAAGCAAATACTATTAAAGAAGACAATACTATTGACCAAGACCCGGGTTTTGGGGTGTGGCAAAAGCAAAACTTGTATAGCAGATAAACACCAGACTGAGGTTGTCTTACATTTCCCACTTGGGGTAGAGAAATGCACTGAACTGATTTACAGTATGGTGGCCAAAGGCTTAGAACCCATGTGCTAGAGAAATCCTGAAATCAGCAGTTAAGGTTTTGAAAGGGTCGTATCCAATCCTATGTATGCAAGTACTTCCATTAGCTGGACATAGCTGCAGATTTGGGAGAATATTTGGTGAACCAAACTTAAAATGTAACCATGCTTTAGAGAAGGACATGCAATATCTTTTAATATCCATGGAGGATCTTCCATCCTCATTGGTAGACATCACAAAGTATTAAAAAAAACAAGCCCCAATAACAGCAAAAAAGCAACTTTTATCCTTTATCAGTGATTCTTACTCCCCCCAGTCCCTTTAAAAATGTGCCCATTACATATTATGAAGACCACCTTTCAGTGTTGCTCACTTTTGGCTAAACAACTCAATTCACAACCACCACACTCTCCCTTTTCTCCTGTGAAGCTTTATTCTAGCCTCCTTTGTGCCTCCCTCATAGAATTCTTTTGACTGCTTTTTTTTTTAAACTAAGTTCTGTAATACACACTGAATAACCACTTTTTTATGTATGAATTCGATGATTTTGCTTTAAAAAAAAAATCGCAAATGCAAATCTGTAAGTTCTTACAGAGAATTTCACGAGTCCCTCCGATGGAGGCTCTGCCCCACCCAAGGACTGAACAGGTAAAATAGCTCAATTAACCTTATCAGCTGCACCTGGAGGAGAGCCAAGGCCTGATAAGGCCTAATGACTGATGAAGGGGGTTGGAGCTGGGGTAGATTTATAACAGAGGAAGTTGGTAGTAGGAGAAGGGCTGCTCTGCAGGAGTGGAGGGGAGTTGGCTAGGGACAAGGAGGAGCTCTAGGCTAGTCCAGTAGCCAAAAGTCCAGTGAGCTTTTGACAATTTAGTTTTCTTTTTTTAAAGCTAAAGACATTCTAAATTATGTGTATAGTCTAGATTCTGGGTAAATGACTGGGGATGAGATCAATGTATCTTCTGACTGGAAACAGTACTCTTTCTTTTCTTTTCTTCTTTCTTCTTTCTTTTCTCGCTGCTATGTTTTCAAGAATAGTTTTGCAAGCCATTCCTACTGACCTCTAGCTGACTTTTAAATATCTCTTGATAGCTCCTACCCTTGCTGTTGCTCAGTTCCTTAGAGCAATACTACAAATTCCTCTGTTGCCAATAATGACACTCCTGTAAATTATTTTCTTCCAGTCGGAAAGCAGTGCCAAAATGGGACACTAGCCTTCCCTATGTTGATACTAGACAGTCTCGTGTTTAAAACATAGACTAAAAATAAAATCCGTCACAAATTTTATTTTATGTGTAAAATCAAGGCATTTTAGACTGTGATGAAGGGCCTGGTGTAAAACAGATTAATTATATTGTTCTATCGATGGTACATATATAGGCCCCATTAGTATATATCTGAGGACCTCATGTGTTTTCTCACCATCCCTGGGAGTTAGGGAAGTGCTATTAGCCCATTTTACAGATGGGGAACTGAGGCCCAACGTCACACAGGAAGTCTGTGGCAGAGTAGGAACTTGAGCCCATGTCTCCAAAGCCCTAGGCTAGTGCCTTACTACCGGATCATCTTCCCTCTCATCTTAAATAGTAGCTATGTGTATGAACTTGACATTATAATCTTTCTTTATGACTCATGAGGAGGGGTGGGGGTTGGGGGGGGTCCTGGTGTTGATATTACCACTGGAAAAAGTGTTTGCAAATTCAAAGGTATATGGTGCCCCCATTCACTCTCTTTCCAAGGCCAGGATGAATTATATCATGGAGCAGAAAAAGTATGCGATCCATGAACTAGGAATTCCTATATTATTGGGGGGGGGGGTGAAGGGGGGGCCAGGGGTGGAAGGAAAATTGATTACAAACAAAAGATTGGTCCAGCAGTGTTCAGTGTGGGGTCATACTTGGTCAGTTTTGAAAGAGGTTTGGTATTCCCACTGGTTTTAATGGGATTATTCACATGGATAAGTACACCCCCTGGTAGTCAGGCTTTGCATTATTGCGACACTAATTCTGGTGTACATTTCTGAAGGAGGGACTATTATCTGATGCTCACTTTCTTATGTTGTTGATATGACAACTGTCTTTCTTACCTTAAATATGCCTATTATGTAGCAGAGGAAGAGGGCAAGTGACTTACATAAAAATCAGTATCTTAGAATCCTAGGGTTAGAAGGGCCCGCAAGGGCCATCTAGTTAACCCCCTGCCAAGCTTCAGAATTTGTGTCTAAACCACCCAAGACAGGTGGCTATCCAGCCTCCCTTTGTAAACCTCCAACGAAGGAGCTTCCACGATCTCCTGAGGCAATCTGTTCCATTGTCCTATTGTTCCTACAGTTAAGAAGTTTTTTCTGAGATTTAATCTAAATCTTCTGAGCTGTAGTTTGAATCTGTTGCCTCTTGTCCTGCTGTCTGTTGCAAGAGAGAACAACTTTTGTCCATCTTCAGGTATTTGACGACCGCTATCATGTCCCCGCCTTAATCTCCTCTTTTCCAAATTTACCATACCCAGCCATTGCTCGTATGGCTTGCATTCCATCCTTCTAATCATCTTTGTTGCTCGCCTCTGGATCCTTTCCAGTTTCTCTACATCCTTTCTATACATTGGTGAACAAAACTGGATACACTACTCCAGCTGAGGCCAAGTAGAATGGTACTATCACCTCCCGTGACTTGCATGCTATGCTTCTGTTAATGCAACCTAATATTGCCTTTCCTTTTTTGTTTTTTGCAACAGCACCACATTGCTGACTCATGTTAAGGTTGTGATTCACCACAACTCCCAGATCCTTCTCAGCAGTGTTGCTGCCAAGCCAGTGATCCCCCATTAAACAGCTCTTAAACACATATTAAAAACTCCCAGCCTCAATCAGTGTTAGTATCTGGGCTCAGTCACCCAATGGACATCAGTGCCATTTAATATTGATCCTATCAATGGCAGGGTAACAGGACCTTCTCTTGGAAGATACAGGTTTTAGATATCACCCATGGGAGCAATTAATACTTACTCAAGCATCTGTTTAGGTGATGTCCTGAAATTCCACTGGAGAGAGACTAGAGCTCGGAGGATGGCTTCATGCTCTGAAATGAGAGAGAGGCTCAAAACATTAATGTACCACTGAGCTTGGGTGCTTATGAAGCTAGAAACTGCTTGAACTTGGAAAGATAGTTGTAAACACTTTATGCAATCTTGTGCATTATGTTATTCCATGTCAATTACACTGCAATTTAAGAAAGCAATTTCATTTCCATTCAATTAATATGTTATTGTTTTAAAGTTGTGTTTCTGGAACATGTAGCAAAAGCTTTCTAAAGAAAGTGTTTGATTATACTAAATCTATGACAATAGTTACATTTTCAATATATGCACTTTGATATAACACTTCCTAATTTACTTCTCTAACTCCTTTTTTAAAAAAAAGTCATTTACAGTGACTATTTAATCTTCTTTTAAAAGAAAAGAGCCTATAAATGATGATTTTCTACCTGACAGAAAATTGAAATGAAAGCAAATTTAAGAAGGCTCTAATTACAATGAACAAAAATAGGAACACTCTAGGTCCTTCAGTTTTGAAGGACTTCATACTGAAGTGAAGTTTTTATCAAACAATATCTTAAGTGTTTTAACTCACACAACAGAGAAGTTAAGCATATGAACTCTGATCCTGGTCTTTCAAACTCTTTCTCATGTGAGCAGTGCCATTTAAGTCAACAGTCCAGATCCTCATCTGCAGCAAAGATGTGTACAACACAATTCAGAAGCAAAGTGTGCTTTAAGCCACTTTGTGCGACCCTGATCCTAGTCTAGTAGTGTACTGGGATAGTTTCCTCTCCTCTTCTGACCTGGAAAAGTGCCCTGTTCATCATAATTATACTGCTATGCGTGTAGCTGTCCAGAGGATTTGGAGAGATGATTCTTAAAGCTTGTCTACATTTAAAATGCTGCATTGGTAATCTCCCATCAGCACAGGTATTCTTCTGTTCACCTATCTTCTGTCTACATGGGGAGTTAGGTTCGGTTAACTGTGCCACTCGGGTGGGATTTTTCACACCCCTGAGTGACAATTATCACAACCTAATTTTCTAGTTAGACCAGGTCTTCATGTTGTGATTCTTTGCCATGTACCCAAACTTAATTGTTCCTTTGCAAATTAGTTCCCCCCCGGACTCCTTCCACTCAACCGCTTCACTCCCACTCCCAACCACCCATTTGTCTGCTTCTCTTCTAACCATCTTCCCACTTTTATTTTTCATACTCATGGAACACCCTCCTTGAACTGCTCTGTAAGGCCTCTGCTCCAAATCTACTACAGTGCTGACAAGAAATTAGCTAATAACAATTTCTGCCATTTGGAAATACTTGCTACTGGGGAGAACCCCAAACATCATTTATCATCTTGGGCACTTGGACAATGCCAGCACCCTGCAGATTGGAGCCACCATATTAGAAATTTGAGTAATAATGTGTGTAAACATTACATGGCAAGGGGTTAATTGTGTTCAGCCTGTTTTAGCCTCCTGTTACAGGAGAAGTAGATCCCAACTGGGGTCTGTGCGTAGGTATCAACATTAACAAAAGTTTGGCAAGGAATGTTTGTTCAATTAATCTGGGTTCTGGGGGGCCTCTACATCCCTTGTGCCTGGAGGGACAAGTGAGCTTTGCAATTTATATAGGAGTTTTCAAACACCAACTACTTTAATTGTCCAATGAGGTAAGCAGTCATTATTGTCCCCATTTTACAGATATGAAAACTGAGGCACAGATGTGAAGTTGCACTCCAAGATTCATATTTAGGCCACTAAAGAAAAGTGAGCTGATTTTCAGTGGTGCTCAGATCCTATGTCTCACGGTGAAGTCTGTGAGAGTTGAAGGTGCTCTGCACCTCTGGATTGCAGTGCCTAACTTTACACATAGATATCTGAAGCTTTTTCTCTACAGCTACGAGTTAGTGTCACACCTCTGATTAGTCCCTTGCTCAGTCCACTGGAGCATGCTGCTGCTCTTCGTATAGAGTTGCCACTCCTTGTGGCCAGAGGTTATGCTGGCTTGAGTGCAGGCAGGTCCCCTACCCCCATAAACAGAGCTGATAGGAAGAGTGGAGTTTCCATTCCGCAGGAAGTCCTGACCTTTCTAAATGTGTTTCTGTTCCTAATCAGAACAAAAAGGCAAAACGTCAAAACTTTCTGTAGAATGATATTGATATATATTAATTTGGAACCATCAAAATGTTTTGTTTCAACAGTGTCAAATTTGATGAGGTAAAAATGTTATTTTGGGGAACGTTTGTTTTATATTAGAGCATAATGTTTACAACATATATTCTGTACAATATTAAATATAATATAAACCATTCTTCATATAGTATAAACGTCTAAATGAAACTAAACAAAATGGTAAACTCAAAACAAAATGTTTTTACCTTTATCAAAATGAACCAATTTTATGTGATCAAAATAAACAGGAGTCTAAATGATTCATTTTGATTTTCGCCAGTGAAATTTTTGTCAAAATCAACATGTTCCCACAAAACTTTTCAATTTAGACTCAACTGTATTTTCTGATAGGAAAACCAGGTCTGTCACATTTTTAGACCCGCTGTAGCCTTTAAACATAGCACAGGACATCTCTGCTTTGAGTGTGGGGAGCTTGGGTTTGATTGCCTTTCTCCCTCTTCCTCCTTATTCTTCATAAGGCCTTCTGTTTGCCTTGAGTTCCCTCTTCAGCACCTTTAGTCTATGAAGGCCAAAGTATGGTGTCTCTCTGTCTCAGTTACTCCACTTCTTATTTCTCATTCAGGGCCAGGTCCTCAGCTGGTATGAATTGCCATCACTCCATGACAGTCAATGAAGCTATGCTGACCTGCATCAGCTGAGGAGCCATCTGTCAATGTTAAATTTCATTCAAAATGTTTGCCTTCCATTTGAAGGTAGTTTTGCCCACAATGTATACACTGGCCAGACAGAATGTATTAGGGAGAGATTATCTCCAACGAATTTTGAGTTTGAGTATGTCAACACTCTTGCAACATTTCTGCAGTGCATTCAGTCCTTGATGGTCAAAGAGCTTTAGACAGAAAAATGGGGCGTGTCTGGTGTCTCTAGAAAGTTGAATTGCCTATGTAATTACCACCCACTTCTACAGACAATCCACTGCAGATGTTAGTCAATTCTTTCAAGCATTCCTTTGCAGCAAAGAAACTGGTAAAGGGTTTCTTACTGTTATGAACAAATATTTGACATAAGCAAGTTTTGGCAAAACTTCGCAGGGCCTGATCCTCTTCTCAGATCCAGTAGTATAAATCAGGAGCCACTCCACTGAAATAAATGCAGTTACATTGCTATAAGACTGGTGAGAGAGACTGGACTCAGACTGATTGAATGGAAGCGTGCTGTATGATGAAAATGACGTGGCTCTTCAGAACGGAGCCAAGGTAATAAATTTCCTATCAGTTAGATCCAGCAGATGAATGAGTCTCTGTGGATATAAGGTTAACACTAAGTAGGCAGACTTTCTGGCATTTATTTCTGAAGAAATCAGCTACTTTCCCCCACATACTTAAAGGAAATATTGCATTTTTTTCTCGTCTTATAGAAAAGAAGACTTTTAAAAAAATGCTATTTTAATTTTAAATACTTCCTCTAGGGATGTGTGCTTCCTCTACCTCCCCCACAGCCAATCGTTAGAGCTATGTGAAAAATTTGACGCATTTTTCAGAAAATAAACAGTAATTTTGGGTTGACTGAAACTATTTACAGAGTTGTGCTGAATTTTTCAAATTGTCTCAGACAAACATTTTTGAGCTAGCTTAAGGCTACTTGGATACCATTTTCAAAACCCCTCAAGTTGGTGGCTCCTGTCTTTTACCCGATAGCCCTTCATTTAGGGCACTAACCTGGGCTTTGGGAGACCTAGGTTCAAGTCCCCACTTTGCCTGAAGAGAGCAGGGATTTGAATTTGAGTTCCTTAAATTGCAACTGAGTTCCCTAACCTCTGCACTCTCGGCTATTCTGGCAGGTGGGCTCTCTGTTTCTCCTGTTGAAGGTATTCATTGAGCCAGTGTGTGTGAGAGAGAAGATGACTCTCTAGGCTGGTTGTTAGGTCACTCACCTGGGATGTGGAAGACCTAAGTGTTTTACACAAAGTGTAACAGCTTCATCTCTGCAGCTGGTAGCTGATTGTCTCAAATTGTATGTTTTTATTTTTTTGGTTGGGCCAAGCAAATAATAAAAAAAAAGCTCTTTGCACAACTCTATCAGTCATGCTGCTTTGAAAGTAAAAGGACCAAGGGCAGTGGTGGATTCTCCATCACTTGATGGCTTCAGATGAAGACTGGATGCCTTTATGGAAGATATGCTTAGTCAAACACAAGTTATTGGGCTCAGTATGGGTCAGTGCTATGCAGGAGCTCAATCCATTATCTAATGGTCCCTTCTGACCGTAAAATCTATGAATCTATTAATTTTCTGTTACTTCTGACAGCCCCAAATAAATCAAAGTTAGGGGAAAACAATTACATGAATCTCTGAAATAAGATAGTTTGTTGCTGCTGAAAATCAATCCATTGCTTATTAACTTAACTGTCTCTCTTCATGTCTTTTTATATCAAACTACATCAACAAGGAAATTTGCTAATAGAAAGTCGTTAATTTCATATACAAGCTGTATTACAATGGCAAACGTTTTGATGAATTTTCCTCCAAAAGACAGGAAACATCCTGTTAAATAAGGCAGAAGGAACCTGGCATTGCTCACTGTGCTAGCGCCTACATTCTAGAGGTAGGCTGGGTGATATTCAAGTCTAGATTGGGTTGAGGCTAGGTTTTGCGGTTTTGTTTCAAGGCTGAGTTAGGATTAGGGTTTGGGTTTGGCCTGTTCTCACAAGTGTTTGGCCCCTGGAGCCAGATATACCATGTGATCAGTCATTCTGTTCTGGATCTACAACATGCAAAGGGATTCAGATTCAATACACTTCACTGAAGTGACACCAGATTTTCATTGGTGTGAGACCAATATTTAAGTCCCAGGTTTCTCATGCCGTAAAGTCCAGCTATTCTCTCAGGCATTTGCCTAAGTGTGTAAGGGCAGAGGATATTAATGCTGTGTGCAGCAGTGATGTTACAGAGTGCTAGCACCTCCGTGCTGCTCATAACTCCCAGCGGAGGGGGTGTGGCTGAAGGAAACCTAGCATGGGGAGCACTCCAGGGCTCTGGCAAGCCCCATCTGCTCGAATGACTTTTAAGGGCCATAGACAGCTAGGCTCAAATTAGATGAGCTCTGGGGCAGCCATGACAGAGAATGGGTAGGGGTGGCCGTGACTAGGGAAAAGGTTATCTGGCTCTGTGTAGGGAGTTCATTCAGTTGGTGTTCTGGTAGGGAATGGTGCAGATGGGAGGTGACTTCAGTGGGAGTCTTATTCCCATTAACACTGTGAAGTTCACAAAGTTATCAAGTGCTTTGAGAACCTAGGATGAAAGGGGAGTTATATACAAGTTATTGTTACTGCTTAATCTATATGGATCAAAGTAATCCAGCAACTGAAGTCTCAACATTTTAAAACTCATAAATTGTCAGATGAAATAGGTGTTACTTAAATAATAATAAAAAAAGCACAAGATCCCATCATCACCACACCAGGGTTTCCCTCCATCCCTTCCCTGGAGAAAATGTTCTCTTTAAAAATCTGTAAGAAGAAAAATTCCATGTGCAAAAATCGGACTCTTTTTTTCTTTTTCTTTTTTTTCTTTTTTTTCCCAATTTTTCATAGATGTATCAACTGTTTCACTGCAGTGCAGAGTTTGGAATTGCCTGAATAGTTCTAGATGTTTGTTTTATAGATAAGATCTGTGATGGAAGTAGAGCAATGACACTTTTAATTATTTTCATTCAGGCCAAAGGAAAATCCTTCATCTGAAGCACACATCATCTGTCTGAGTCTTGCCACTCAGTAATATCATTCAAAGGAAGGCAAAGACATATTCCTTCCTCTGACATTGGCAGAATCAGTTTCCACCTCCTTAATGTAGTCACTTCACTGTGCCAGACAAATGCATTTAATACAATGAATCTCTCTGAAGAAGGAGGCTGGAATGCTTATTGGTGATGCTTGAAGGAAAAGAAAATATTCAAACAGCACCCTTAACCTTAATATATTATTAACCCCTGCTAGCAAAGATGATGATCTGTTTCATCCTTATTGATCAGTACTATATCACTATGTTCGGCAAGTTGGTATAGCATTTTGGTCTCAAGTTGAGCTGGGGAGGAAATGGTTTTCCTGTCTGAAATAAATATTTTCCCATTTCAAATCAGGCCAAAAAGTCAATCTCTCTCAAATAGAAAAGTGGGTGGGTGTGTGTGTGTGTGTGTGTGTGTGTGTGTGTGTGTGTGTGTATTTCATTTCAAGTCAATCAAAACATTTCACTTGAATAATTTGGAAATGTTTTATTTTGATTTTAACCTTTTTGCCCTTTTGTTAGTATAATTAGCTTAATTTTTGAAACAGCTGTTTTGAACCAGAATTTTTCATTTAGAAATGTCAAAATGAAACATCTGACAATTTTGAAAAAATTTTCTTGACAGTTTTCTGAGTCATGAAGTTTGTCGAACCCCACCACTTTTTGCTAAGCTTTGGTTTTGACGAATCTGCATTTTTCAATGGAAAAAAAACTTGCTTGTTGAAAAATTCCCAAGTTGTTTTAGTTTTGACATACTGGACCAAATATGTCCCACGTGTAGCTCCTCTACAGGCATGCTGGATGAATGTGGCATGTTGTATGGTAAGGCCCTGATCCAGCAAAGCACTTACACACATGCTGAACTTTCAGCATGTACAGAGACCCAATGGGAATTTTGCATTGATTTCAACGGTGCCAGGATTTCACCCTGAGCTTTTATTTTATCTAAAGACGGTCCATGAGGGTCAGAAGGAAGAATTTATCCAAATTGGCCAAGACTGCAGTCTCGTTCAGTATTTGAGCTGATTTTCATGTCGACCCTTTACTGAACCTTTTGCCCATCCCTTGTATGGCCCTTTTCTTTTTACACGCACAGATGGAGTGTGGAGGAAAGTTACTAATCTCTGGATATTTGCAGATTGTGGATGATCCCTTTGGGACTGTTACCAATGGCCGTAGTTAGAGAACTCGGGGCTGGGGCCAAGAGGGGCAGGGAATCAGGGAGCTGTAAGTATTGCCTAGATGGCACCCTGTTGGCTGTGCCAAATGGATCTTAGCCACAGCAAAGAATCTGGCCTGAATGATCTACAGTCCTAGACCAGGCCCTAATATTTTTAGACTGATATCTAAAGCCAAAACAAGTTTGCTAAGAGTATAGTACCAAATGGAAACATTCACTCTATTCCACTCACTTTCAGTGTCTCTCCGTACCAGATCAGTTTTCTATGAGTACGTGTTACAGATACATGAAATTATCTCCCAATGTTGTCTGGCAGCTACTTTCCCTGCACAAACTTAATTTGACCAAATCCCATTAATTCTGTGTGTGTATAATTTACTGCCCAACTGCTACCACTGTAGCTAAGAGTTTGCAATCCACAGTGAAAAACAAACAGGTTCTCTTGATTTAAAATTTTAACTCCTTCTAAAAAAAATTCCTTTGAATCTCACATTTTACAAGTTTTTTGACTACAGAATGAATTTCCTAATGTTAAAATACAAAATCAGAGACTTCAGGCAGGGTATCTCTCTGTGTATTTAAGTTTTTCCATTTCATGCAAATGCCTCACAAGTGTTACTGAATTTATCACCACCCCAACTCTTCCTGGGAGGGTATTACCTTTTGTGTTCTCCTTGACCTCTCAGCTGCTTTTTTACACCTCAGAACGTATTTCTCTCCTCAGTTGCCTATTGTCCCTTGGCCTTTCACGTGTCTGTCATCTCTGATTGTTCCTTCAGACTTTCATTTAATGGGTCTTTCTTCATCCTTCTCCCACTTTCTCTTAGGGTCATGGAAGGCTGCATTGCTGCCCAGTGTCTTTTTCCTACCTCTCACCATTTTCTCTAGGTGATCTTATCTGCTCTCAAGTCTTCAGATACCATCTTTATGCCCATGACTCACAAAAATCTCTCATATTTCAGCCTGTGTCTCTGACATCCTGCTGGGTGTCTCACAATTGCCTTAAAATTAACATGACCGAAGCTGGGCTCCTCAGGCTGTGTGTCACCCAATTTCTAACTTCAGAAAGGTGGTGCCTGGGTTCTCTTTAGCTAAGAGCTGCCTGCTGTCTGACTGCCTGGCCAAACTGGGCTTCCTCGTTCATTTGTACCTTTCAATAGGAGGTTTTCACAGAAAGCTCTCCTGGTACTTGATCCCTTATATCGGGGGGAGGGGGGGACGGACAATGAGCTGTAGTGCTAGATGGGCATTTTGCCTTTTGATTGCTGCAGGCTGAGACTCCCATCCTTCCAGTTAGAAGTTCCTGTTATGTTTGCTTGCTTTCTCTTTCTCTCATCCTGAAGGAGGTACTACATTCTCACAAAAACCATGCAGTGTCTGCTGTAAAAACAGCAGAGGTGTAGGGAAGAGTGAAAATGTGAAGTAATGTCTTTAGAAGTAAAGCCATCTATAAGACATCAGTGCTGATAAAAGCACTGATTAATATGGTGCTATCCACTGAATGCCAGTCAAAGCCGCACCAAAACCATGTAACACCCAGTCACAGCAAAATGTGAGTGACTGAATCAGTGTGAAGGAGGGCATGTGGAAAGCTGAGAGAAATACCCTAATGGCAGAGATCTAGACATGACTGACTGGATTTGGGCTGATGTATAGCAAATTACTATGTCTCGGTCTTTGGAAGGTGATAGCAAGATGCCCCTGCCAGGACAGATTTCCTTTCTTATTGGTAGAAAGAGAGTGTATGTGCATCAAAACTGAGCAAATGTGTATACACACGTGCTGTGTCCGATTATGGTACATCTATAACAAAAATATTCATAGATTTTAAGACCAGAAAGAGCCGCTTTTGATGATTTAGTCTAAACACAAGCCGTAGACTTTAATCTATGATGGCCACTTAACAACTTAGAAAAAAATGAATATATTATTTTCTACATTTAGTATATGGTATGTACAGATAAATACAAAAGAGCAATTATGGATGTACATCCATATCTGCATTTTATATATGTCTGAATATATGTATAAATTAAAGATGAAGACGTATAAGTGAGAAAATGAAGACAGGGAAGTGCTTATACATTTCTGCTAGCTGTACTAATCAGTATGATTAAGTACAAATAAATAGTCAAGAAACAAGAGAGGCAGATTTTGCAAGGGATATTAAAGCACTGACCATCTCTGGTATGGCAAGATATAGAACCTTGCACAGAACACATTGATATTCATGGAGGCAGTCTGCCTTTTTAACATATTTCAGGCATCTATCAAATATCTATCTCTGCATAAACAACAAACACATTGTACTATTTCTCTGTTCTTGTCAACTTTTGAGTGTACTGTAGTGATGTGTAAAAAGGGAGTTCAGTGGCCATCCATTTAATACAATATTATAATTAAGTTTCTCCCTGTCTTCTCAGACAATTTTCTCTGACTATCCAAGGAGGCACTCAACAAATGTTTCTTTTTTCAGATACATTAAGAAGTGAACAACATAACCTATCAATTACCCAGCAGAAAGGAGCTCAGCTCAGAAAATAAATATTCACATAGCACATGAGCTGTGCCGTGCACTTATAATGTGACAGTGATTTGACTTTAAAATAACTGTAATCTAACTAGGATGTGAAATGATAATGCAGTAGGGTAACATGGTCAAATACTGTCCATGACTTGACTACAAGGTATTCTTTATCTTGTATTTATGCAGAGCTATACAAATAGATGCAGAATGGTACTGAAGATAAATTCTGCACATAATCTGTCATGCTGTTCGGTTTCCTTTAATGAACACGATAGACTAATTTGCTTAGTTTTTTGACCATTGATGGTATCTAATTTCTTGCCAGATGTATATAAATGTTGCTTGGCCACTTCTTCTGTATTAGATGCAGTTTTCTTTTGAACCACTCTTATATGGTACTACTAGAAATGCCTGTCAAAAAAGCAGAAATGTACTTGACTCTCTAGAGAGAATCATTATGATTAAAATATTGCCTAGCACTTGGCACATTTCATCTGTAGATCTCAAAGCATTTCCCAAACGTACTTTAAAATCATCGTCCCCGTTTTACAGATAGGGAATATGAGGCACTGAGGAAATATGTTACTTGCTTAAGATAATACCATGAATCCATGGCAGAGCTGGGGATAGGATCCAGGGGACAGATGCTATTGACTTGAATGGAGCTGTCACAGTTTACATCAGCTGAGGATCAGCCCCTATCTCAATCCTAGTCCTTATTCTATGGACCACTGTCCTAAACTGTCATAGGGATGCTTTTCTGAACGGAGGCCTTTGTTACGTGGCAAATAGTCTTTCAGTGGCAAACACAATAGCTACATTTTTATTGAAGATAAATGGTATTGTTGACGATACAAACTATTTTCTTTCTTAACCATCCAGCTAAGGAGAAAGAGAGTGCAAAGGTAGCTTAGAGTCAACTTTAATGCCCAGCCTGGCTTCTGTGTTGAGTGCAGCTTGGCTGGTCCCAGAGACCCAGCTCTTTGTTTTGCAACAGGAGTGTGGGAAATTACTTAATTGTTCACTGACATTCACTCCATCAGGAAGGACCTGTACTGCTCAAGGAACAAGTACATCCAGTAGACACTTAATATAAATAAGAATGTTTGTGCCCTTTATATGGATCATGTAATTCCCAATGACTGCAGTGGGAGCTCTACCGACGGGGTGGGGGAGCGCTTGCAAAATTGGGCACTGTTTGATTTTCCAGTTCAATCTCCTGTACATTGGCGTGACTCTACATTGCAAATGTGTGTTTGGATATATGCTTTGTGCCTGAATTTTTAAAGTCCCTCTTTAAGAGAAACTTACTAAAAAGAACACGACCATGTGAATCAGCAGCTGCCATGGTTTTGATTAAATGTCTGCTGGAAACCTCGCTAACCGGTGACGTCTGCTTTTAGTTGAAGGGGGTAGGAATTAGTTGTTCTGTGTTTACTTATTCAGTGGTTTTATGGTCATAGTTGTTTCCTTGAGTGCCACTGCTTTGGACTAGTCCCTGACACTCCTACTGCACAGTATCTTTCTTCCTTACACAACAATGCTGGGGCTCGCTGGAAAGGGAACTATAATGACTCAGGACTGCACCATGGCATCAGCCTAGTCCCCTTCTCCGAAGCCTTTGATATACTAGCTCTGACCTTTCCTGCTTCTTCCTTTATCGCCTCTCAGCCATTTGGTTACTTGACTTCTTTTTCTGTGCTGTTTTCCCAGTGAAACTGTCGCTTTCCAAGTGGCATTTCAACCCTGAGAGGCTTTGGTCGCTTTTCCTTTACCAAAACCCTTACAGCAGATGGTGCAAATGGTCTGGCACATATGTGCAGAATCCATCCAGCAGGATGGTGCTCTTCCTCAGAGGAGTCAAAGGACATTAAATGCCATGCATTCTGGGAAATCAACTAACAATCCTGGGCTTTTCATTCACAAAGAACTCCACAATCAAATATTGCTCAGGGGTTATCTTGTTTTCTCGTGTGCTCTCTCACAAACAGTGAGGGGCAATTGGGGATGCTCTCAGTGGCTGGCTGGCCTCCTTCACTGCCCTCTTGGCTGCTGTTTGTTTGGTCTTCTGTGTTGCCGAACCGCAAAGACCTTTGATGTCCCTGCTGCCCAAGCTGAGTTATAACAAGCTGCTCGGCTTGTTTCTTTTCCACATCCCACGAGCCAGCTTTCTCCTGACCTTCCTGCTTCTCAGCTCAATCTAGCTTCCAAAACCCCTGCTCCCTCAGCTTCTCTGGGATGCATTATAATAACTACTCCTTGGAGGAGATAGGGTAATTTCCTGTCAGGAACCCCTCAACCTGCAGAGAGGAGCTTCCATAGTCAGAATGGGAGGTGGAGATTTTGGGGAAAATTTATCTAAGTGATGGATTGCACCTGACAGATGTTTAGCCCAGCCTAAAGGAACACTCCTTAACATCCTGTAGTCTCTGATTTATCAGAGTTTATTTTAAGACACAGCACTCCACTGACCCTACCACTGATGTTTATGCCTCCTCTGTTTAGCGGTGCAGGGGGCTATTGTGGAGCTGCTGCAGGCTAGGGTAGCTCTGAGGTCAGCTTTAACTTGCACCCCTGTTTCAGTAGCCCCATGTGGGGTTGGAATCACTAGGGAACAGGTTTGACCTGGCTACACCCCTCACAGCTCCATGTGCATGAAAACTAAAAGATTAATTACCGCATCCAGGCCAAATTCTACCCTTGTTCTTTGTGCAATCCTCCTCTTGATGTCACTGGTGGAGTAAGAAGCTCTACATGTATCCTGCCCTACTGACTGTAATTTAAACAGGGATTGGGTTCTTTCCGCTGACAGAGTTTGACATCCCTGATCTAGTGTCAGGAGTGGAGCTGTGCAAATAATGGATTTTTCAGTTTGCTGGCAATCTTAAAGTAAAACAATATGTGTCCTGGGTTGAACAAAACACGGTTGTGACAAAACGGAAACATTTTATTTCCATTTCAACCATTTTTAAACACTTAGAAAATATAAAACTAGAGGAAACTTTGAAACAAAGTCGTTTTAAGAAAAGTCAAAATGTTTCATTTTGAAAATGGCAAAACTAAATGTTTAGATTTCCCCCTCCCTGCCCCCCAGAATTTGTTGGTATTTTCCCCTCCAAAACAACCAACCCAGCAAAACCAACATGAATTTGCAAAACATTTTGAGGAGAGGGAAGTTGTTTGTGGGGTTTGTTGTTGTTGTTTGTTTGTTTGTTGCCTTGTTTGCTTGAAAAAAGTTTTGGCTGAAAAATGTTACCCAGCTTCTGTTTGGAGAACAGGATGGAGAGCTGACTATGCCCTGTGTCTGACTATGCACCTGACTATGCCCTGTGTCTGCCCAAACCTAGACCATGCTCTCTCTCTCTTTCTCCCTGTGTCACTCTGTAATCAGTTGAGGATGAATTTAATAAAATAATTTTGGGGTATAAGAAGTATAATTTTGCAAAACAGCAGTCACTACCAGCATTACTCTTTAGCTGCTAATAGCAAAGTGCAAAAATCCCATCATATCCTGGTTTCACAGCAGTTGATAAAGGTTAATAAAATGGATACTTAAACGGCAGTGTTGCTAAATTTTTTATGCTCGGAAAGGACAATTCTCGTTAGTTTGGGTTGGTTTAGCCCACATCCTCCATTCGCATTCAAACTGCGTGACCCTCACCCCATTCTTGCTTAACATGGAACGGTAAACCATAGGCTTTGCTATTGTTATTACTGACAGGGAAAAGATTGCCCTTTATGAAGTAAGCTGGTGTCAGTAAATATCAGTAGAAGATAGGATTTGTACAATGGTCTCCAGAGAACAGAATACCTGCTTCATTGAATTATAAACATTAATTTATAATGGGATCATGTACCATATTTCTAGCTAGAACTATTGACTGTACTGAAGTTTTGTGTTTCACTTCCTTGAGAGAAGATATAGGATTTACCTTTGCCGTTGTAGCCATTGAGCATAGCTGTACCATGTGTAATGAAGCAAACTCATACTTTGTGTAATTCAGAGATGTCTTCTACCAGGAATGAGTTTGGCCCAATGGTCTCAATTCTGCTCTTATTTACTTTGGTGTAATCCCATTGGCTTCCTCCGAGTTAATCCTGATTTACACCAGACTGAATGAGAAGATTCCCATCCCAATATGTTCTTGACATGTTACTTTTTCCAACTAGATCAACTCAACTCAACTGAGGTCGTTTACACCCTTTACTATATGTTCTGAGATTATTCTAAGAATGTCCCATGTACAGTAAACTACAAAAACTGTATAATGTATTGGACTCATTGCATTGACACCAATGAAGTTGCATTAAAATATTGGAGTAATGCAATGATGAAATCAGGGCCATCAAATCTGCGGGAATCCCCTCCCTTCCCCCCACAAAAGCCCCCCCCAAAACATAAACAAAGCTGTTTAAGCCAGGATACCAGAAAAAAGGAGTATGTAAACACTGATTTTTTTTTTTAAATTCATTTATTCTGAACCACCAGTGATATTGTTAGTCTGCACAAAATCACAGATCCAAATCCATGTTCACAGTTTGAGTCTATTTCTAGGCAGGCCAAATCTGAGCCCCCTCAGAATCTGGAAGAGTTTGGGCTAAGATCTGAATTTGGACTCTCGAGTTCAGGATTATTGGATTCTGGATTTGCCCATTATGGTTACATGGAATTACTTACAAACCCAGAACTGTGATAATGGGATTTAAGTTGGACTCATTTCTAATTTTAAATGCATACAGTGAGCTCAGAAGTGTGTTTTGCTTTTTTTTGTTAACCATGACTTTGCATGTAAGTATCATTTGGGGGGCCAGTTCTGATCTCACAACTCTTTACACTTGACTTCAATTGAGTTATTCTTGATTTGCGCTAGTGTAAGCATGAGCAGAATGAACTCTGCCTCAAGATGCAGAACAGCTATGTAGCAAGCCGTGGCATGGCGTGATATTTGACCATGTTTTAGTGCACATATTTTGCCCTTAGTTTACCATCCTGATGAAGAGTTCATAGTGGTAACTTCGTTCTAGCATGGATGATTCAATTCTACACTTGCATGCCTTAGGTGGGCCGACCTTTATAGTGTGGCTCTACAAAATGATGTCCTCCATGTGGGGTGACATCCGGTGTGGGAGAGGTCACGGTGTGCAGAGGATACCAGTGCGTTTTGCAAAGCACATTCATGGGCTGGGCTGAATAGTCCTGTGCACCAGATCCAAACTACGGGCTGCCAGTTGGACCATGTGTTTGTAAAGTGTAGGGCATGCAATGCATGTGTGGCATACATAGACAGCCCACCACTGGCAGTAAGTCTGAGACCCCCAATGGATGGGGGATGAGGGAGCCTTTGTGGTAGCAAATTCCCTGTTTGTTCTCCCACTCATACTCATCACTCCCCAGCTGATCATAGTTCACTGCTCCTCAGGGGTCTCCTGTGAGGTAGTGTTCCATGTCGTAAAGCAGGTTCAGGGCCTCTGTGCCAGCCTCTCATTCAGTCTCCCTGCCATTACACAGTAAAAGAGCACTGGTTCAGTACAGAGAGGCCCTCCGTGCCTTTATGGGAGGGTCCTGTATTTGGGCCTCTGAATAAAAAACCAAAGGTTTACATTTTAAGTACTACCTTTCATTTAAAATCACCAAGGACTTTGCAAAAGTTACTGGTGGTTAGAGCGGTGTGAATGACAGATTATTATTGTTATTATTATTATTATTATTATTGGTTTGCTGGCAATGCTGAAAAATTGGGAAGAGGGAAAATAGTTTCAGTTCCTATGAAAACAATTATTTAAAAAAAATCTTTTGGTGAATCAGAAAGTTGAAGAAAATCTTGGGTTCGAGGCACAGATTGTGTAACCTTGGGCAAGGCACTTAAGCTATGAGTCTGTGACAGAATCAGGAATCAAACAGAACCCAGGAGTCCTGACTTCCTGTCCAGTGTTCTAATCCCTAGACTAAATCTTTCTTGCACTAATCTGTGTGTGCACAGCTGCCAGGGAATCCAGTTGGTGGTTTTGTCCTACACTATGCTCCCATAGCTTGTTGGTTTTTTTAAAAAAAAATATTTAAGTTCCAGCGACTGACCCACATGAGTCAAATGGAGGAGCTATTAATTAAATACTATGTAATTATTAATATGTGCAAAATGCTGGAGTCTCAGCCACTTGACATTTGTTGTAACTCTATTGTTGTAGGCAAGAAAAGTATCAGACAATTTGTCACCATTAGAAAATGAGGCTTGAAGTCAGTGATTTGCTAAAATATAATAGTAATAAAATATTATAATAAAACTGAGTCAAAGTTCTGGCAGATGAACAAATCCTCTTGTCTATAACAGTTTTAAAGAAAATTTACTTTTTAAAGGCATTTTTTCTCCCTTGTTACTTAGAAGTGTCTGTGCTTAAAGAGCAGGAAGATCTGACATTTCAAATAATGGCTGCTTTATTGAAGAATCTAAGCATTTATTACAACATGCCAATTAAACTTTGAAGGCCATTCAATGCAACTAATGAAGTTGAAAATAACTAGCCCAGCAATGTACTGTAATATACTCTACATCGATGACCCAAAATGGTGTTTTGTTCTTTATCGCTCTTCTTTAAAGTGCCGAGTTCTATTTCACCAAAGCCTTAGATTTTCTGTGTATAGATTAAGTGTTTAATCATGCAGCTCAAGGTATGCTAAGAGACACTAATACTGAACATAAACAACAATAATCAAAAGGAGGAGGATACTGCCACTCGATGGTCTAGCTTCCATCTGAGTGAATAGGTGTTGGGCCTGATGCCTTCTATTCCTATTTCTGATGATGTCTTGTTGAGTACACAGCTCAGTGCCATTTGATCCCTTCAATTTCTACCATCTCACCTACTGCTTAGGTTCATTATCCAAGGAATGAATTGTGAAGCGAATGTTCAGTTGATCTGTACTGAGTAGTCAGTAGCCTTTCTCAATCTGCCAGCTTTCTCCATGGAAATAAAAACAAATTTAAATTTTTGAGCTCATCACTTTTTCTAACACAGGATTTACTTATCATTCTGTGCTGGGTAACATTCTCTCTAACAGCTAGGTGATAATTTCAGAGTAGAGAGTGGTATATTTCCAACTACTTTGAACCTGCTGGCATTGAAAACCAACAAACCATCATGATTTTATTTTGCCAAAAGGCACATGCCATTTGAGTATGGGTTCTCTTTCTGTGACCCAGGCATAAGCCTCTTACCTCCAGGAGTATAGTAAGTCTGTAAGAGAACCGAATTAGAAATGGCCTGGAAACTGTTTTCCTGTCTCTGGGAAATTTCCAAAATTTCAAATTTGTTACTTGTCACAAATCCATATAAAAAGCTGCAATTTTGAATTTTGTTTTTGCAAATTGACAATCAGGGTGTGCTTGGGGAATTGGTTTGTGTTCAGTATTAGTGTCTCTAGCATACCGTGTTCTGCATGATTAAACACTTAATCGACACATAGAAAATCTAAGGCTTTGGTGAAATATTTCACTGAGATTCAACCTTTAATTTTTTAAACTATAATTAGGAGTTTCCTACACTATTAGTGCACTGCAGTGTAAATTCTAGTGTGCACCAGTGTGTCACATGCTAACTCTCCATGTGGACCTGAAGGCAAGCATTAAAAGCTCCCTCGTGTGCACTGACATAGTACTGTTTGAAGTGGGAGTACGTCAATGTGCACCAGAAACTTTTAGTGCATGCCAGCAAGGTGTACATGACAGCTAATGAGCAATACGCAGCTGGTGCACATGAACACACAATGTAGACAAGCACTTAGCTTACATTTGAAAACAAAGTCACTGAAGACTGAAAAAATTTAATCTTTCACTTAGACTCCTTCTGATACTGGATATATTGCTTACTTCCTTTGTGATAAAGGGCAGAAGGGGCCTTTTATCACAAAGTCCAGTTTGTCTGGGTGACAAGATAGACTGGACAGTCTAAGGGGACTGTCTGAGACTGGTATAGTGATCCAGGAGTTCACATTTGTTACTGGCTCGGTGAAATCTAATTATAGAACACACCACCAGCTTAGGCTGTCTGCCCTGAGGTCATCACTCACAGTTGTGAGCCACTGCAGATCACGTGGTAATGGCAATTCCAGATAAGAAGCAAAAACCCAGGTCCCGTACTTGAATTAACCTGATAGGCACAATCACTGCTGCCTAACAAAAGTAAAGCAGTAGCCAATGCAGGGCCTATCCAGGATCAGGACATGAAAGGGGCCTTTTAACAGACTATTTCTATGCATTGTGATGACAAATGACAAACTTCATAGAATGAACAATGAGATGAGACCAGCTTGACCATGCGTCTGGGTGTGTATGTGACATTTTTCTTTTACTGACTTAGCTGCTCCCCCCAAAATTCACACACCTGAACTTTTGGTGCTGAGGATTCCATTGCAATAAATAGAAATAATAGAACAGAAATCTGGGCTACATGAATGCAGGTATTAAACACAAGGAAAAGACATACTGTGGCTTTATTTGTCCCATATAGTATCATTTTCTCAAGTCTGATAACCTTACCCTATAAAAGTGGTATTACAGAGATGCAAAAGGTACAACATAGGGTAAACAGAATGATTCAGGGACTCCAAGGAAAACCGCTCTGCAGTATGGAGCCCACTGAGAGAAGAATTAATGATACGCGTTCCTACTTTGCTCATACAAAGTCCATAGCCCTCCCTGGAAATAACCAAGCACAAATTAAATGGTGATATCACATGAATATATCTGCTTCCTCTCCCTTGCTTCCGTTAGAAAGTGTTCCATAAGCTCATGCTTTAGAATTTTTTGCTTTAGACTGAACTAATGTGTAACCTCTCTGAGGTTTTCCAAATGCTTTCAGACATTGCTAGTGATATTTGTCGGTGATGCTTCATGAGCGCTTATAGAGGACGAATACATGACAAGTCCAGGTAACCCAATGTCTGCTTGCTGAGCCACATGTCAGTGAGCCAAGCTATTCAACAACTGATTGCATGCCAGAGGTTAGATAAAGAACTCTTCTGCCACTTCCCTGAATACTCCAGTTCTTGTTTATCCGGGGTCTTTTTTCTTTCTGAAATCCAGTAGTGTTACACAGCCTGTTATATATAAATATAAGCAAGTATCATTGAATCGAAGATATATTAGCACATATTTCCCTCAGGCAAAGCATGATGATAGAATCATCAAATTAAATGTATATTTAATTTCATATCTAGGAATTACATATAATTTATAGATATGCAGCCCTGATGATGGCACAAGTCTGTTGAAATCATTGTAAATGGCAGTCAAATTTGACCCAGTAGTCCTGAATCTGATCAAACATCATGGCCAATCAAGAATAATTCTGAATGCAAGGCAATGGAATTAAACCACTGTAAAATTGGTACACGCAAGAGATCAGCATCAGGCCCAGTATCTCTGGTATAAAATCCTTGTAAAAGCTCCCATTGACTTCAATAGATCCAAGTGTTCGCCCTGGAGCTTGTCTCCCTCCTTGTCCTTGGCAGGCTTGGAAGGGTTCCTTCTGCTTGGAAGGCTGGGGGTGATGTTTTGGCCCCATTAAGGCAATGACAAAGCTCCCATTGACTTCAGTGGAGCCAGGATTCAGCTTTGGATGTATCCAGATGCACCCAAATCACAGAATTATTTTTAAAAAAAGTTCTGGCTCTCCCAATACCAAACTGGGGCCCTGCCCACTGTAAGTATCAACACCTACAAACAGTCACAATGAATAATAATAAATCCCCCATTGCCAGCACACTATCTGTTCCAGTTTCAAGTTAGCGGAGTGCTAGCTGAAAAGTCACTTTAAATCTCTTTTGTTCTTTGTCAGTAGGGTACGTAGGTGGATTTGGACTTCATTTTAAATGACGAACTTTTTTATTACAACTTTTGACTGTGCCTGATAAGCAGTGTCAAGCATTCCATAGAATGCAATGCTACAAAGGGTATTACAGTCAGATAGAGAAATCCCAGTAGGACTGAGCTCATGTGAAGGGGCTCGTGACACACCATAAGATCGCACACTCGCAGCCCAAAGGGGCTATTGGAGAGAATTCTCTCCAAGTTCAGCTCCCTTTCCAGAGCTAGGCTTTACACATATGTAAACTTTTACAGCCTCATGTTACCAAAAAACGTTATCGCCCCCAAAGAGATCCACAAGCTTGTGCTATAAATCAGGAGAACATAATGGTTTGACACACAAATATCAAAACTGCACGGTTCCAGTAAAATTGAGCCTGCTGATAATAGCAGTCACTTTACAACCAATTAATGAGAAAACCCAATTAAGAGAGATTAACACAGCTGAGCTCCTGATTTTCTAGGTGGTTAACTTAATTACAAAGTTCATAGTTTCTCAAACTTACCCACAATTTTCCCCTTCACAGGATCAGAAACAAAATACAGAGGCCTCCCCTAATATCAAAAGTGGCAGCAAAGATCTTTTTTTTTTAAATAGGGTGCATGTAAGAAGCATATTGTAATCCTGTAGTCAAATGAATCTATTAATGCATCTTTTGTTTTGGGTCATGTACAGTTTTAAGATCAGCACACGAGGAATAGACTGCAAAACCAGAGAAAATCCCTAACTGAAACATGGGCCATGGTTTTGGTCTGCATTTGGACCTAATCTCTCAAAGCTCTGGGTGTCGTCATATAGGATGTCTGGTTATGGACCATTTTTCAGTACAATATTTAATGTTCAGCTCTAATTATACAGACCACATATTATGTGTTTTAAGGCCTGTTTCTCCTCTCATATACACCAGTGTAAATCCGCAGGAAGTCTGTTGGAATCAGTGGACTTATAATGCTGTAAAACTGGCATAAGTAAGGTACAGTTAGGTCCCCCAAGGGGTCATCTGGAAGGCTAGTTAGTGCATTGCAAGCAGGGGTGTAAAGCTCCGGCGTGCCATGCACTAACTAGCCACGTAGACTCTACCACCATTCACTAAAAGTTCCCTCGTGCACTTCTCCACTCTACTTTGAAATGGAAATTTTACTATGTGGTAGCAGGGTCCACACAGCCAATTAATGCATGGCACTCTCGTACACTGTCGATTTACACCCCAGCTTACTGTGCACTAACTAGCCATCTAGGCAAACCCTTACGCACAGCTCTGAGTAGGGGCCGGTCCAAACCCACTAATGAACTCGGAGGGGGATTGTGCCTCAGAGTGGTAAAATCCTTCCAAGCTCCCTGGTACACCTGCCACGTTGTGTGTCAGACACAGTCCATCAACCTTCCTGGCATCGTTGCAGCGATGGGCTAATTTAGTCAAAACTCAGCATAATGGTTAGGTGGAAAATTCCGACATTTCAAAATTTAGTTTTTGTTCTGGATTTCAGGTGAAACGATATTTTTAAAAAATGGTGTGGATCAGTCAACGTGTTCTGTTTTGATGCAATCAAAATATTTCATACTAATTTCCACTTTTTAAAAGTTTGTAATAAAAAAATCCCTTCAAAATAAAAAAGTTTCACTAGGTCTGGTTTTGTTCCATTTTGACTTCATTGAAAAGCTTCCCCCCTCCCCCAACTTTTTTATAATGAAATTTCATCAAAATTCCCATATTCTGGTGAAAAGTTTTCCTATGGAAAATCACTCTGTCAGGTTTTGAGCAGCTCCAGTGATGTATACCCATCAAGGATAATATGTAAGAAGCAATCTCCCTAGTTAGTGAGAGACTCCCTCTGGGGTCTGACCCTTCTGCGTCCCTCCAGTGTGATCTTGTAAAAACCAAAATTCATCTCCTAATAGTAAGAGTTCTGTGTGTTTGTTTAATATCAGTGATTTTTTTTTTTAGTGGTACTGAAAGGTGCAGTGCACGTGCACAATAATACGTATGGTAATTCTGTGGTGTAACATGGTACAATTGGGAATAGTTTAATTAAATCAAAAGGACTTAATTTCACTGCATTACTTGGGCTAATATGTGGCAAACCCAGTTCAAAGCAAGCAACTGTTGAGTAATAAGTTTCAGAGTAAAGAAGGTATAAAAAGAATATATTTTACTCTCTCTACTAACCAGTTAGGTGCTGTCTCATTAGTTATTAGCGCAGGATCATAGAGACCTAGAATCACATCAGTTAGAGATGAAAAAGTCTGTTACGACAGCTAGTCCCACTCCTTGCCAGAGGAGGAATCTTCTTTGCTAGTGCTTTTAAACCTCTGATGTGATGGATCCTTCACTGCTACCCTTGCATGAGGAGTATTCTGTAATAACATTACCCTCTCTGATAGGGAAGTAGAGAGGGAAAAGGTCTGAGAGTTATCATAGGTAATTCTCTATTTCAGTTCTCTTTAAACCTGCAGTAAAGACTCTAGAATAATATAGGGGATCCCAGATTGCTTTATCAGATAGAAAGGGTGAAATCATTACACTGAAGTCACTGGGAGTTTTGCCATTGATATGAATGAGGCCAGGATTTCATCCTTAATGTATAATTTAAAGCAAGCAAGCGAAAATGACATCCTTCTAACATGTAGTGAAGGACCAGACTGTCTGTGGTCCTTACACAGATATCCAGGAGGATAGTGAAGGAGGGTTCAAGCAGCCGTCCTTCTTCCCTCAAACATGTACTCTTCCCTCTTTGCTCTTCTCAACTATCTCTACCTCCCCCAACGTCCCTTAAGGTATGTGTGCACCACAAAGTAAGTGTGACTGCAGGAGTATGTGTGCTAGCTTTGAACTAGCTAGTGCAGGCCACAGAAGCTGTGTATACACAGCAGCAACGGTTTCAATATGCACTAGCTACTTCACACAAGCCTGCCACGGATCCTGGGTTGCTATCCCATGCCAAGGTCTATGCCAGTGCGTCTTCATTACTGTTACTACTCGCTCTAACTACAATAAAGCTACTATGAGTCTGTGCGCCCATGCTACAATCACATCTCAATAGACGTACTGTTAGGACCATGACTTGTTTCCCTTCTGTACTGGCTTAGGTGGCAACCTGTGTGCACAGTTGGAAACAGCTGCTAAAAGATGGTGCAGCCTACACTCTCCCCTTGTGTTATTCCTCTGCACAGTCTCCCCCAGAGATCTTCCTTGGGCAGATCGGCTCTGCACTACTTGGTACAATGACTCAACGCCACAATCTCATCCACAATGCATTGGCGAGCTCCCCAAGAGCTGCACATTCAGGCCATTACAACTGGTCCCCATCAATGAAATGTTGTTGATCTTCAAGATGAGGCAACACAAAGCAACAAATGTTGCAGTGATCCCTCCTATAATACATTACAGCATATACAGTACCTTGCAATGTATTGTTAAATATCCAGCAATTGGAAATCAGAGTCTGGCATCTGTTGGCATGTGCCCCTGGCTGAATCTGCACCCCATCAAGGGATTTTTAAAGCAGCTTTTTGGTGCAAATTTTCTTGGCTTTTTACATTTTTTGTTGTTGAAGAAAATGGTTTATGAAAAAAAGAGCGTGCTGGTAATTTTAAAAAAATGCATATGTTGACCCAAGAGAGAGAACCATTCCTGATTGGGCTTACATAAATATCAATTAGCGGTTGTTTTAAAAACTGCATACTATTTACCTGCTAGATTGTAACAGCTCCTACAGAGCCATTAAGGCTATTGTATAAACAAATATTTAGAGACTTTAAGAAATAAAGTGGAAGATGATCTTAGTGGTACCTGTGGTGTCCTTAAGGCCTACAAGATAAATCTGCACATAAGGACTTCTTATAGTATTCTAAATTGATGCAATATGTCTAATTCGGGGGGAGGGATAGCTCAGTGGTTTGAGCATTGGCCTGCTAAATCCAGGGTTGTCAGTTCAATCCTTGAGGGGCCCATTTGGGATCTGGGCAAAAATTGGGGATTGGTCCTGCTTTGAGCAGGGGGTTGGACGAGATGACCTCCTCAGGTCCCTTCCAACCCTGATATTCTATGATAATCTGACCTCAAATACTTTGCAGATTGAAAGAAAGGCAAGTCAGGAAAAAAAAATCAGCCATATCTATAAAAAACCTTAGCTATTTTAGGAAGCATTAGCCTTTTAAATGGGGAAGTTATACAAAGTCCAGGTCTTGTTTGTTTTCCCTCTACCCCATAATTCAGAAGTTCAGATATGTGGGTATATTAACCAAGGGGGCTTGAAAAGAAAGCTCACCCTAGTTGTGGATTTGTTTATTTAATCCATCTAGTCTATGCTTGCAATAGAGCTGGATGAATATTTCATTTGAAATTACTATTATTTTATTTGAATGAAAAATAGCTTCACTCAGAGAAGATGAGCAGAACAAAGGGTTGGGAAAGGGGTATGACATACAAGTGAAATGGCCAAGTTGATGGTTGCCTGTGTCTTGATTAAACATTGTTTTGATGTTTACAAAAATGTCCCTGTGTTTCTCTCTTGGGAGAGGAGACAGGGATTTCCTTGAAGAACCCAAGGATGGTGGATCCCATAGCCCCATTAGCGTGCTTGTGCAGTTCCATAAGAGCGCTGCATATGAGGCAATGCATTTGCTGCACATTATATGACACCATGGGAGAATTATTATCTAATTTCCTCTTCACATTGAGCATGTAGGGCAGCCAATAAGGATAAATGTAAGGCCTGGAATCTCATTCAGTTCCTATATTTGCTCTCCTTGGTGATGAGAATGTTCGGATAGTATTCCTAGATATTTGTACATGCTAGTACAGGGGTTCTCATACTTCATTGCACTGCGACCTACTTCTGACAACAACAATTATTACGTGACCCCAGGAGCGGGGACCGAAGCCTGAGCCCAGCTGCCCTGAGTGGCTGGGCCAAAGCCTGAGCCCTACTGTCCCGGTTGCGGGCGGGGGGGTGAAGCTGAAGCTCGGGGGGGGGGGTGAAGCTTCAGCCCCCAGGCAGGGGGCCTGTAACCTGAGCCCTGCCACCCAGGGTTCAAACCCTTGGGCTTTGGCTTCAGCCCTGGGCGGTGGGGCTCGGGCTTTGGCCCCTGGCCCAAGCAAGTCTGAGCCAGCACTGGCAACCCCATTAAAATGGGCTCGCAACCCACTGTGCCAGTGAATTTGGGGGGAGGGTTTAAAATGTAATGTATGGTGAGTCAAAGCTCCTATCCTGAGAGGGAGGGGGAAAGAGACATGCAGATGAATTGGATACTAACCCCCCAATACAGTTCATGTTATGCTAATGAGGTCCAAAAGATGATTTGAAGCAGGGTAACGCTGTAAATATCACTAGGAAACGTACATAATTTATTAAAGGGAGCCTGTGCTTGATACAATATATTTAATTAAGAAACTTAATAAAAGGAAACGTAATACATAAATGCCACCAAGAAGCGTGGAAGAGATGCCACATTTGATCAAGACTTTTACATATTAACGGAACCAGGGAACCTAATTCCCAACCAGTTAACTAGAGAAAACACACTGCTCATTATCACTGAAACCATAGCGTAACATCCAACAGAGCAAAAAGAGCAGTAATAAACATTTCCCATTCTTTGAGTTTCCCAGTTGCCTCTAGTGGCAACGTAGCTTCATTTACTTGTGATCCAGTGATTGGGATATGAAAACCATTCTCATTGCAAAGTAATCTTAGCAAACAGTGCTCTGCACTCAGCACGTGATGTAGCAGTGTTTCCATGACACGGACATTAGGCTTATCTCGTGTTGTTCCTTGCTCAATTTTATTGACATCCATTTTTCAGTCCTAAATTCCAATGACTGGATTGGGCAGAGTGTCTTGTCTTGTTGCTGCTCCCGCTTTCCCGTTCAGGGTACAAAGAAAGGAAGAATATGTCTGCTGTTCTTCCATGGTAATATTAGTAACCATCATTATTAGATGCTCCACCTGAGACTGAAGCTTCATTGTGCTAGGGGCTGTACAAACACACAGCAACAGACAGCCCTTGTGCTGAAGTGCTTGCAATCTAAGTAGGCTGGCCAGACAAAAGGTGAGAAGGGAAAAGACTGGCAAAGTGACTTGCACCAGGTCAGACAGCAAGTTGCGGATGGAGCTGGGAATAGAGCCCATGTCTCTGGACTCCAGTGCCCAGTAGACCACACTGCTTCCTCAGAATGTAGCATTTGACCTTTTTTTCCTTCTCCATTTTTATCTAGCTAAAGACTGTGCTCTGGCACATGGGGCAGTAGCCAATGGGTGTAACTAACAGTCCTTGGCTGTCTAACCCACGTTTTAGGCTTGCCTCAGCGCAAATTATCCAAGAGAATCAGAGATTTAACTGACTGTCTTCTGCTACACCCTTCCCTCTCCCGTGTGCAGCAGAGATTGGTCCAAGAGAAAATCTGGGCCATACTATGGGCTTCTCTGCAGTTGGAGGGACAGGGAAGTTCTCCCAACAACCCTCAGCTCACCATGACCAAAAAAATTAGCCCATTTTTCCAGAAATCCACCCCCCCCCACAGATGATTTTCCAGATGGTGTGATCTGGATCTATGCATAGGTGTGTGTGTGCTGGGGTGAGGCTGAACATACTTGGGGCAGAGCTTTAGAAGGCGGCTGGGAAGGAAATGTCGAACTGGGAAAAAGAGGCACGACTCTTATCGTAGCTGGAAATGTTCATGTTTAAAGAGAAATTGTAGTTAAATAGTGTTGCTTTGCAGCCATCTAGTAGACGTGTAGGTGGATGAGAAACAGATGAATAGAGTTGATTAAGAAGGATTTTCTATATTGGCTGTCACCTTGGGATTGAAGATTTTGCTATGAGATGAATGCATCCTACACACCAGTGCAGTTTTCTAAAACACAACTGCAATAAACGTGATAAAAGTTACTCTTTCATGTCTCTGACTTTCTGACAAATTGATAGCTATCTTGGGAAATCAAGCGCAGTTTATCCCTAACAGTGTTGTAAGATTTTTTACGAAGCAGACCTTTCTTTGACAAATCAATTTCACTCTTTGTCTCTTTAGTGTTTTGCTGGTTATGATGTTAGTTTTTCTGCAGCCTGACTCACTATTTTTGTGTATGCGCCGACTGCAACATTTTTACACATTGTTCTGTAACTTATCCCCAGTTTCTGACGTTCAGCTAGTCCGGTGGCGTTGAACACAAGTCCTAGCAGGTGCCATTATCCAGTTTCCAAACCTATCAATATTCTTGCACTAGAAACATTTACCAAGTGGAAGTTACAGCTCATACTGAGCTGCATTAGCCAGAGTGTATTATCTTTCCATATGGCTCGTACTGGACATTCTGTCAAGTGCTTATAATAAGATAATTTATGTCCTCAGTATCCATTTGCTTTATTGTCCAAACTGAAAACACTTAATTGTTTTAAAATTGGGATATGCAATATATTCCCCGTCTCTATTATTTGATATGCTCATTAATGTACCGTATCAAAAGTAGAAACTCATTCAGACCCCATGGAATGTGATCATGTTATCTCCCAGTAACACAGAACACAGCATTTGTCACTGCTCCACTGTATTTCTATTCAGAAAGAGATTACATCTTCATGATTTGTTCAGGATATTTTGATGGATAACTTTTCTATTTCATTATCCTACCACAAGCACATGATTTAAGCTGTTCTACAAGATGATTTAACTATCTCTAAATGTGAAGCTGTTGCTTTATCAATGAGCAGAGGGGGAAGTGATCTGTCTGCCCTGAAAATTAACTAGTGAAAGCTTGGGTTGGGGCCAGATTCTCATCTCAGTTTACTTCTGTCTACATGGTGGTATTCTAAATGTATTGTGAGATCCGAATCTTGCTCCAGATGTGAAGATAATGGGAGTTTCAATTGTTGAGATGGTGGAAAGGAGATAGATCTCAGATTTTTAACAGATTTCCCAGTCCATTTGGAATATAGCCCAATTTTTCAAAGTCCTTAGTGAGAAGCCTGAAATCTTGACAGCTAGGGATTCAGTAAATCAAGGCAGGCAGTCTGTCTTACTTGATGGCTGTTGTCTTTGCAGACTAGCCTTTGCAGACTCTTCCTTTGTAGAGATAGCAATAGCAGGCCCAGTTGACGCTCAGATTTCCATGCCCCTTGATGGGCCTGCAGTAGGAGTTGCAGGGCTGTACCTCAGAGCAGAGCTGGAATCATCTTTGCATAGCAGCACATGCACTGTTACGCCAGGAAGACCCTGGGTTAAAAACTCCACAGAATTCATTCTCAATACCTCAACAGAAGCTGTGTGAACTTATTAGTAAGTCTTGGATGAAAGGCAGATAATATAGATCTCACACCATTAAGAAATGGGTATTCAATCCCCATATCTCTACTCACCTAAACATCCCTTCCACAATTTAATAAGACACTGACAGCTGTTTGATCATTTTCTCCCCCTTTTTAATGTCACGGTTTTTGTATTTTTCTAGACCATTTCAAAGATCAGGTTGAGTAGTCACTGCAAGAACAGGTCTGGAATTGCGCCAAAATGTGTGTGGCGGGAAGAGGGGGAGGAATGTCAGGGAGGTAAAACAATTATTGTTTTTTTCAGTTGGTTCACTTTTTCAAAGTTTTGTCCAAAAAGCTTGAATACTGAACAATTAAATTACTGAACTTCCAGAGCTTTACATAATCTAACTGGGATAACAGGATCCCAATCATGTCTTGAAAAAAGATGTTTTAATCCTATGCTGTCTGTTTACCAAAATGGTCATGTGAAAACACTGATGGCCAGATCCCAGATATGCTAGAGCAGTGCTTCGTGCTTGGAGTTTCTGGAGGTAAAATGGTTGGGTTTAGGCTGTTTTTGGCCACCTTTCGTCCCCAATTGACCCTGGGGATTGCTAGGCCCAAACACAAGTTAGAGCAGACTCCAGGCTGCTCTAACTTCCAGCAGTGGATAACTCCCAAGATGTTGCTTTGGCAGCCAGGATTGCTGGAATGCATTGCTCACCAGCCCCAGGCCCAGTTCTGCCTCCCCTGAAATACCCCACCTCCCACCCCCAGCCCACCCCGGAATGCCCCCTATGTAGCGGGGAGAAGGGTTGGCAGATGGTGGTTTATTTAAGATCCTTTTGTGCCAAAATCATTTAGGAAGGTCTTGCTCTGAGTAATACAATTTGTATAGCTCTTTTCCCAATGGATAATATTAGTGCGTGAATCATTGTGATAACCTGCACTACTTAGAGAGATTCAGTATTTTTTTTTCTTTGAGCCTTTCTGCTTTTTCTCATTTATAGCCATTTCAGCCACTGGAGAAGAAGAGGAACAGCCAGTCAATACTGAAATACAGTAAAGTACATCAACATATTTCACACTGTGTATAAAGCCACGGACAATGTAATCCTTATCCTATTTTTAATCTTCAGCACAAACATGTAATACCCACTATCTTATTTTTGGTGTGGTAGTCTTATGGTTACAGTTGCATGGGTCTTTTCCCCAGGACTATCCCTTACTACTTTGTTATTCTTTGAATGTACATGTATTTTTAGAGTAATAAGGGGGGGGGGGACAAAAAGCCTGAGTCAAGCAAAAAAAAAATCCATTTGCTTTTAGCAATCTACAAACCCATATAAGTGCCTCAAAATAACCGCTGAACTAACTCTGCTAAACTGGCCATCAATCAAGCCCTAAATAAATGAGCATAGGTCTAATTTTGATCCTACCTGTACTGGTGTAAATTTAAACCAACTCTATAGAGGCTACTGATGGGAAAGGAAGATCAGGCTCAGGGGAGATAAAGCAGTGTAAAACCGGTGTGAAATCAGAATGAGGGTTTACAATTATAAAACATACCTCAGAGTATTTGCCTAGATCCTATCTTGTTATCTCTAATTCTGCGTATGTAGATCTTGGAGCGCTTAGGTCTTATAAACTAAATGTGTACTCTGGAATCCTTCTTACTTAAAATTGGTAAGTAGAAGGATGTGCTATCTGTATTTGAAATGATAACTGGAGAGTCTGATTGGATGATGTAATAAAGCCATTTTCTAAAATGACTGACATCACAGATAAAAAAGGCAAATCTGTTCAAATAATCTTTTATTTTAAATAACTAATGTAAGTTTATTCCTGTGTGTTTATTCGAATGATGAAAAATTTATAAACCCCCAGACAGCCTGTGGAATAAATGAATCAGTTATTGTTCCATATACCCACAGCAACAGGATAGTTTAATGGCTAATAATAATAAAAATTAATAACATAATACAATAAAAATCCATATAGGGTTGAATGTTTTAATAGATCAAAAAAAATTCTCCCTCTTAAAAAAGGGAAATATTTTCCCCTTAAGTAGTCACTTGCCAGCAAGAGCAACTTACAGAGACAGAGTCTGTTCTTATAATCATGATTCTCCATCTGACCAAGTGCAGAGCCCAGCCTAGCAGCCCCGGTGCACACGAGACAACGCATGGTAATGGTGACAAAGTAGGGTTAACTGTGTGTTCCTCCCAATTCCAGCAGATCTTACTGGGTCTTATCCAAAGCCCTTTGATGCCAGTGCAGAAATTCCCATTGATGTCACTGGGGTTTGGTTCAGGCCCGTTGATTCTAGCAGCTTCCCCTACTCCTCCTCTGTAGGGAGATAACATCATAGCAGTAACTCCAGTATTTTGTTCACATTAATTCCCTTGGTCTCAGTAGTCCACAGCAGCAGCATCCCCTCGCTGGAAGGATGTTTCCCCTGATGCCCCTCCACTCTAGCTTCATAGGGCCCGACAGAGTTTTGGAGGCAGGGTCAGAGCTGTGTAGAGGCAGATTATGTAATTTTGGGAATTCCACACACCGCCTCATGCTTGCCTACCATATTTCCACAGTGAAATCTGCCAGGCAATTAATATAGCTCAGAGCTGTGTTAACTCTCAGTGAGTCACCTCCACAGATGCTACTTAGCAACCTCAGAGGGGTAGAACTAACTGCAGTCTAGGTCCTATTGACAAGCGATGGACTGAGCCGACGTGGAATGGCTCCTGCATTCACAGGCCTAGAGGATCCCTTCCCCGGGAATCCCCAGCCTCTGTTGGGTTGAGATCAGTGGGACTGCTCACAAATGTCAGGTGAGCAGGATTTAGCCTCATTCCTATTGTTCATCGTTAGTTTCCGGCACATGAGATGCCAGGCAGCTAGCCGTATCTCTAGTAATTGCCTTCAGCTCCGTTCTCTCTTACTGTGGATTTTTCATTTTACCAGAGGTGGGATTTCTCTCCCTTTTTTATTCATTTTACACTTACTTTCCTAAATAACCCTCTCTGTCTTTCAGTGTTTCTTCCCTGTATGCTAATCAGTCTGTCAGTGCCTTCACCTTTCCCGCAGAGCCAGCTTGCTTTTAGCAGCACCCTGTCATCTCTGGCCTGAGTCTTCCTCAGCATTTCTTAGATCTCTCACTCGGGCTCTTCTTTTTGTGCCACCCTCAAAAAGCCTCTTTGCTTGCCTTTTTCTCCATAGTCAATGAGGCATCAGTAAAGGGACAGAGATCAGGTATCTTGAGGAGGTAGAACATCAATAAGAGAGATGGAATGAATGTCTATGAGGAGGAGAAAGGAGAGGGATTCACAGTTGTTTAGCATTCGCTACAGGCATGAAATGTGAGTAAGGTAAATAATGGTCTAAGATAAAAGAAAACATGATGCATAATATCAAGCAGGATTTAAATAAAAATAATTATCGGAGAAAATCTCTCTTGAATCATAGAATACTAGGTATCAATTTAAAAGTGTGTATCTGTTCTCCTTACTTCACGGGGGCTTACTTCATCCTGTTAGGAAGTGGCCTAAAGGTGAGCTGGAGCAGGGGAGAAGAGAAAGGCAGAAGCTCATTTCAAGGGGATCTTACTGAACTAGAGCAGAGGAGGAGGAGGAGGAGTTCTCTGGTAGAAGGCACACAAAGGCAAGCTGATGTCCTGGAGGTACCAACTGAGGTTAGAGGGAAAGAGAAAAGGCCAAGAGAGGTAGGTTGAAGATGTGGAAGTGCTGGCTGAGTACAGCCAGACAAAAAATGTTAATTCTATTTTTGTAGGACAGGTTGGAAATTTCCTCCCCCCTCCATCCCCGAGATTTTTTTTTTTTAATGGAAAGAGAGAATCAAAAAACGTTGTTTTGTTTAATAATGTTTGTTAATTTTTTCAGTTTTTGGAAACCAAACCGCTAACTGAAAACTGAAAAAAAAAAATCCTGGGAAATGTTTGATTTCTGTTTTTTTCATCAGATAACCAGAAAATGTTGAACAAAATGAAAATTTTCTGCACAAGTTTTTGTTTTGGTCAAAAAGCTATTTTTTTGTTGGAAAAATGTTTTGGTGAGAACATTTCAACCAGCTCTGTTCTTGAGGTTGGAGAAAGGAAACCTCCTCAGGTAACAGGGAAGAAGGAAAGGCCTTGAACGACTCCATAATCCAAATGACTCTGGCATTCCAGTCCCAAAACAGACGAAAAGGAGTAACTATATTTACGCTACTTGACATTTGTCACTCAGGTTCAAGCACATAAAGCTAGGTAGATGTTAGCATCATCAAATTTGTTGTTGTCATATATTGCCATTAAATTAGATGAGTGTTAGTCATAATTTATTCAGGGCATCTCCTTGGGTTTGCATTAAAGCATTCAATTTGATGCCTCCCATAGCATTTCTCTGTATTGCTTCTCTTTTATACTAAATTATTGTTAACATATTTGGGTAACAATTTGCTTCAGAGCTTAGCTAGCATGTTATGGAAGAGAAACTAATATAAGAAAGAAAGTACTAGGGTTTGTTCTAAACTATCAAATATGCTGTCCAGTGATCAGTGAAAAAAGGCAATTCTGTAAGTTATTTCAGGCTACATTTTCATAAAACCTCTGAACACAGATCCACAGTATTGTTTAACATACCTGTGTGTCCACAGAACAGTTGCATTTGCCCAGACAAATAGGCCCTTGTGGATGAAAATATACATGTTTGTTTAGAGCGCAACTGCTGTGAAATGGAGGGTCTGATTCTGCAAGGTTCTGAGCCCCCTTGGAATCTGAGAGAGAGAGTGCTGCTCCTTACAGACGACACTCAGCAATGTGCAGGATTGAGCCCCTCATTCGCAGGACCTTAGAGCATGTCTTCCTCTGTGAACTTTTTATTTGTACCGTACAGTATGCTCGGTGGTGATGATACTCAGAACATACTAAATTAATTCTTGGTGCCTTACATGTGTTGTGTACACTCTAAGAGGCCCTTTGAAAATTTGGTCCAGAGTTAATTACACATTTTTAGTCCAGAACCAAACCTCCTGAAATGAAGAGCATCAGACTTTGTGCATACTTTGATTTGGCTCCATAACCAACTTCCTAACATAGGCCCATTTCTCATTTTTAACAAATGAGAAATGGGGGATATCCCAGCTTGCTTATGAATCTGATTGGCAAAATTACAAAGAAACATCTGAGGAGAACAGTGCGTATGGTATTACGCAACATACAATATTCTGTTTAAAGATTTCATAGCATTTTTGTAACTGCAGTGAAGTATCTTCTTTTCCAGTTTCAGCAACACTTACTCAAGGTACATTACCCATATAATTAAGTGTGATTAAATAATAATTGCAGTCTTTTTGCATAGTAATTCCATGGTTGTTTATGCTTTGCAGATAGTACACGGTGTTTATATTGCATTTACCATAGAAAAGCTGGGAATGCTAAAGAAGCTCCTAAGAAACAATTGCCATAAATTTACAAAGCAATTACTCGGTAATATATGCCCTGGGTTAAGTAAGGTACTACATGAATTTCGATCCAGATACAATTGCATTGCACTTTACTCACAAAGAATCATGCTGAGTGAAAAACATATGTATTCAGACATCACAGTATATTATTAAACTGTGCTATCATGTTCTTTTATTTATAAAAATACCCTTTTGTCAGCATGATAAAAGGCACCTTTTCACATAATTCTGAAAACACGCAAAGCATGTATAGAGGCTCTGTTACTTTGATATCTCTCCTTTTGAACAAATACTGGAGATAATTCTGAAAGGAAAGGGGCAGAGGTTTTGTGCTGCAGTTCGGAACAATTTATATAGTTTTACCCTCAATGGAAAAAAGTCATAATTTATTAATTTGGGGCTAAATTTTGGATGACCATGAAAAACCCATTCAAACGGGTCTAGTACTATCATTTTAATGGGCTTAGGGGGGCAACAGAATCCTTCCGGCTACTTAAGCTACAATGCCTTTTTATTAACTCCCTGCCACTCTGAGGTTTTGGAGAGAGTAGCTGTGTAGTCGGAAAAATACAGGCTACCCTTACCCCTGTCTCTCCCACCCGACCCCTAATCTCCTTTTATGATGCCATGGACTGATTCAGTGAAGAATATATTCACGTGCCTAACATGAAGAATTGACTTCAACGGGACTGCTCAAAGTCGGGCATGGGATTAAGTACTTTGCTGAACTGACCAATTGAAAGGGAAGCCATGAAGCTCTGCTTTGTGGCAAATAGGTATTTTAGAGTCTGCCTCTCCGGCTTCTCTGTGGTTTGTACTGCGTGCAGCGCAAGCATGGACACGTCTGTTTCTATCCTGGCTGTTCTTGCACCCTAACATTCCACGACGCCCGCTGCTCTTTCTCTGTTGCTTCCTTGCATCGATCAAGTCTGTTCTGAGCAAAAAACAATGCCATCTTATCATTGATGTCCGATCAAGTGGACAAATCAAAAAGCGCATGCTCGCTATGTCTTAAGTGGTTCAAATCCTGTTAGGTATCGAATGCCTCTCAAGGTGTAGCACATGCCGCGCTGACACAGTGAAATAAAAAATTACTTCCAGGTGCCAGCATCAACAAATTCATTCTTACTGCATTCATTATGGTACTGGAAAACTAGTCTCTTCCCCAAAACTTGCTTATTCCATGCTAGTAAGAGAGAGAATTTTTCAAAGCTGGACTAAGGCTCTGGCAACGTTTTGCATGTCTTCTGGAAGGTACTAAGCAGACCTGAGCAATTACTGGAGATTCCACAAATAGTCATTTTTGCAATTTGAAATGTCAATGAAAAAACCTGTCAAAACCTCAGTGAAAAATGGTGACAATTTTTTTTGGTCTTTTTGCATTTTTAAAAACCAATTCTGGCTAGTGCCTCTGGTGTGTGTAAAAACAACAAGGAGTCTGGTGGCACCTTAAAGACTAACAGATTTATTTGAGCATAAGCTTTCGTGGGTAAAAACCTCACTTCTTCAGATTCATCTGGTGTGTGTGTTTGCCACAGATATTCAAGCAAACAAACTTGCCAGCAGAAATGTTCACGGAAGCAATACTGAAAATATTTTTATTTGCAGTGTTTTCTTGAAGGACCCCCATTACCATAGTATCTGCATGTCTCTAGGTTTTAGCCGTCAGGGGGTTAATATTTTTTTGTCTAAACGCTAGCAATCTACCACAATTTTATTTTAATTTTTAATTGATTTTTCCCCCTCTGTTTTTTGGGAGGTTTTTTTGGACTACTGTGGCAAATGTAGTCAAGTGTATCTCTTCCAGAACAGAATACATGTTAAATATGGGATGCCCTTGTTGGTTAGCACTTCCATCTTTCTGTTTATCATAGTGTTTTGTAGTCCTGCAGAGACTAGTTTGAATCTAAAGCTTAACCTACATTCCCTTAACATCTGCTGCTAACGAGTAAAACCATATGAATTTGCTGATCCAGTTTCAAAGGGAGAAGCATCCTAAGAAAGGGGCTCTGTAACATATTCCAAACACTGGCTGAAGAAAACAGTCAAAAATATAGCCCAGGCTTACAGTGAAAGAAAAAATAAAGCAATAGTCCAGAGGTGCTCAAAGGAAGATGTAAAAAAGTGAGCGGGCACTAGACTGCATGAGCCAAAGAAAATGATTGAAAATGGAAGTGAAAAGGGTGAGAATGTGGGTTGAGAATTCACAACCTTACCTTTTGAAACAATGAAAAAAGAATAATGTGAAAGTTATTACAAATCAGTCTTTAGGAAAGAACAAAAACATTGTGTGAGAAGAAATAACTCAGCCTGGAGCAGCAGAAAACTACTCTGATTTTAAATCAATACGGAAATACACTGGCATATCTCAAGTGGACACTAAAGTGACTGAATGAGTGTGTGCTGGGGCAAACATTTAAAAAGAAAAGCAGGATCACAGATCCATGGTGCGAACTGAAAGAGATAGTATCCCTTTTCTTCCTTTTCAGTTTAAAGGTGAAAGGAAAAACCTTTAGAGGTTGGCACTGATGCTTTGGAGGGATGGTGTCCTTAGTGTCCAAAGGATAGAGCATACCTGTGATGGGGTACTGGAGGTTCAGTGGCTTCCCATAAGGTTAGCTACTGATGGCATTCCCTTTCATTAAAACCGGCATTAGGTTTGAAAATAAAGTACGTCCAGAAATGTGTTGGTGACGTCCCTGTAGCAATGAAGGCACACAAAATGTTCCATGCTCCTAACCCAGAAGTCTAGTTTTTAGCATTAAGAACCATGATAGTGTAGATTACTCAGCTGAAGATGGCTCAGGATGCTTGTTGGCCAAGGGCCCATTCCATAAACAGAATTCAGAAATCCCATTCATGTCATGATTTTTATCTCCCGCTCATCTTGTATATCAGGTAACAAGGAAAGGAAGACTTTCTTTGGATTTGTTGGCACCAGGGATGTGGTAGGAAGGAAATAAAGGTAAATAAATGCAGACACTAATGTAAAGTTTTCTTGACACGATAATTAGACTATACAATATGCACATAAATAGCAAGAAGTGACTGAAATAGGATAATATAATCACACTTGAATTTCATACTCTACACTTAAAGCTTCCAGAAACCTGGCTAATATGAAGCTGTACTGACGCTAGTTCGGGAGTAATTTGCATTATTAGTATTATTTATTTTATTGAATGACTTGACAGTAATACCTAGATATCCTAATCAGGCATCACAGCTCCATTGTGTTAGGCACTGTACATAGACATATAATGGAAAGATTGTTCCTATGCCAAAAAACTTAAGATTTAAGTTTACAGAAGATGGGAAGGAAGAAAATGCTAAATTATAATTCTCTGTCAAGAATGAATGCAGGTTAAAGGACAGCATGGGGAGTCTTATGAAATTATGTATTTTTCAGACTTTGGGATAAAGATCTGATTGTTTAAATGAAATAGGAGAAGAGGAGACAATGACAAAACAGCATAAACAAATTCTGCACTAGAAATTATTACATGGACTGGCTTCTGACAGCAGCCATCTATTGTTTTTTTTAAACACTGAAATTATACGGAGCTACAGATCTGGCATGCCCTTAAGATTGTGTCGTGGCATGAAGCCCTCTTATACAGATGGCTTTGACAGCATTTTCACAATGCTTTTGGCCATGTATTGTTTCCCCATCTGCTTTGAATGGTCACAGGCTTCAGGGGAACACAATTCTTCCTGGGGACTTGCACTGTTTACTTTTCTAGATGTGTCCTTTCTAGAAACATTAGAAAGTATTCCCATTTCACAGTAAACTTGAGCATTCACATTTGACCAACAACGTTGCTGAAGCAGTACAAGACGCTCTATACACTTTACAAGATGCTCTATGCCTAGTTCAAACTGGATTCCTACTTAGAAGGAAGTTACACTGTAAGGTGTACAGGTTTGATGGACCAGGTGGTTGAGAATATCTTTTAATAGATCAACTTCTGTTGCTGAGAGAGAGAAGCTTTTGAGCTACACAGAGCTCTTCTCAAAAGCTTGTCTCTCTCACCAGCAGAGGTTCATCCAATAAAAGATATTCTATCACCCACATTGTCTCTTTAATATCCTGGGACCAACACGTCTACCACAACACTGCAAAGAATTTTGTTGGGAGTCAGTTAGCTCAGGATAATGACACCTTCTTCATCTCCATTTCCAGTGATGGCAAAAGGTCTTTGTGAAGATTTGCTAGATCCTTAAATTAGATACTACTGCAGTCTTTATTTTTTGTAAATCCAAGGATTTCTGTTTAAAAAAACCCCTAACAACACAAAGTGGAGGAACTTCTATCTGGAGGAGGCACTAGGCAATCACCACAAAAGCTGTAGAGTTGGTCAAAAAATAGTAGGCTTTTTTGTGAGAAAAAAATTAAAGATTAATGGGGAACAATCCCTTTTTTCGGGGGTTCAGTGAAAAACTGAAAACCATTTTCAGCAAAAAATATTTTTTCCAGTTTTTGTTGTCATGCCACCCCCCACCCCCAAGATAAACCATTTTAATGAAAAACTTGGTCAAAAGAAGCCAATTTTTTTTCATGTAAAAGAAAAGAAAACAAGTCAACTAGTTTTGTTTTAAAGACCGAGATCTCGATTCTCCATTCCATTACACTGGCTTTATACCAATGTAACTCCATTAACTGCCTTGCTGTAAAATCGGTGTAATAGAGTGGATCCTCAGGTATTCTTTTCAAACTTCATAGAGGCTTTGACTTGGGTTCAGTTTAAGAGATGGCTAAAAGTTGGCCCGCTTCTTATATTCTGTGCAGCCATTCACCCCTCTCTTGTTTTTGTTGCCAGTGGAGCCTTTAGCATATAGAATAGGGTGCAAATCATGTGCAATGTAGAATCACATAAGACAGTCATATAGACTGGACAGAAGAAAAACACATGAAGCCAGATCCTCAGTTGTTGTAAATTAACATAGCTCCATGCTGACTTGCCCGCAATGAGCATCCAGCCCAGGAACTGTATCTCCGTGCAAATGATGTTCCAAAGAGTATATCCGAGCATATCAGTTCTGTCCTTGCCCTTGTCTGGGCAGCTGACAATTCTAGCTGTGTGTGTGGTTTGGCTCTGATGTTCATTTAGACAAATCTGAAGTGCTCAGCATTGCTGGCCAGAGGCGTTATCCTAATTCATGTGGGTTTGTTTGAATGATCCCTTAAAGGTTTATAAAATTTGGGTGTCAATGTTATCACTGCCAAATGAGTTATTTACTGCCAATTTATGTATTACCCCAGCTGCCTGCAGCTTGTAAAGGTCTTTCAGTGTCTTTGGACCAAATTCAGCCCTGACATAAATGGGCACAATTCCCACTGACTTAATTAGGAGTTTGTGCCTGTGTGCACCGACTCTGAATGAGAACAATGCGTGACAGTGTTTTCCAGCGGGCAAGTCATGAGACTGGCTCCTGCTACCCACTATATATGTAACCTTGGGCAAATTATTTCCCCTCTCTTTGTTCCAGTTTCACTAGCTGTAAAGTGAGGACAATGGTACGGGCCTTCCTTTGTAAAGTGTCTTGAGATTTCCACAGGAAGAGCCCCTGAGAAGTGCTAATTATAATTATTAATGAGATTCCATAATTGTGAATCCCTTTTGCTGGATCAGGACTTTAGACTGGTTAGTATAGTTCTCTTCTTTAATACTTAGAACAACACTTTGCTGTTAAATAGCACTTTCATATAGGGATTGCCAAGTACTTTCCGTACAATTAACACTCACCCGGCCCTTGGCAGTCAGGTATGGGTTATACTCATTTTACAGGTGGGGACACTGATGGATGGCTCGGTGGCACCGCTATGAGTAGAAATCAGGGGTGTAATCCTGGATTCATTGAAGTCAATAGCAAAACTCCTACTGAATTCAATGGAGCCATGATTTCACCTTAAAAATCCACTTTTCCCTTCTCTAGCCACGTGATGGCATTCCCTTTAATTCCCATTATGGACATTACCATGATTAAAATGTGGAACGCTTTGTGGAAAGCACATGTATTCCTATCAGGCAATTGTTAACTTTTATGGATAGATTTAACCCATACCTGGACATATTGGTATGATATTTTCTTTTTCCACGATTCTCTTTTTTCTTTTAAAATACTTTTAATATTGCTTTCTCTTTTCTCACAGCTCTCTCCTCCCTCTTCCCACCATTTGGACACCTCTGCAATTCCTCTGATATATGTAGATAAATAAGTATGTGCATGTTTATATATCCTGACATTTGGTTATTGTTCTAATATAATGCCCAGAGGGTCAGGTATAATATACATTTGTATCTAGAGTGTCGTACTGAACGTCAAGTTAATTTACCCTACTAGCTGTAAGTGGTGTAATTCTTTGTCAGGACCCTGTCTGTTTCGATAAAAAATGATAATGCACAGAAAGAGTCCCTCCTGGGCTGAGATGTGTTTCTACCCAAACAACAATTTTTACAGCGAAATTAGTGGAATGTTAACAGTCTCTTCAGCTTGATGGGAAGTCAGTTGGATAAGTTCGTGTGTCTTTGGTGAGGACATTTTTGTACCTCATGAGCCATCACATGTCCTAGACCAATACAATTAGAATGCCTTCTCCTCACAGCAGATGTCAAACTCTAATACTTTTTGCAAGGAGTTATTTTAGGGTCTGCTTGTACAGAATGAAACAAGATGGCATCCCCAGTTCCCAACAGATGGTGGATAAAATGACTAATATTGGAAAAGCTGTTTGAAGAATTTTGTTTGTGTTTCCACTGGGTTGCAGATGTTCTGTGAAACAACCTATGATTTCATTTTAAGTAACAGAACTCAGAGTTTTCATCAAAGTTTTAGAGCTTTGATTTTTTTTAGCCATTCCTCAAAAAATGTCTCTTGTTTCAATGGAAATAATTCCAAATGTAAAGACATATAATTACACCTTAGGCACAGTTGCTTTTAATGGTTCTGCCACTTTCTAACTCAGCCCGTAGGAGGAACAGAGCAAACAGAGTCCTGGAATGTATAAACAGCTAGGTGTACTATTACTTGTGTAACCTCACCTGCCCCCCCAAACACAAGTCAGCTGAAACAGGCCAGTCATGGGTGTTTTATTTCAGTGTAGACATAGCCTGTGTCTCTTGGTTGGCCCTCAGCCTTCCCATTCCAGCTCTCAGGATGCTTGTTGCTTGGGCTTCCTTTCACAGACAGTTCCAGGTTGCAGTCTTCAGCCTGCTGCTCCTGCTCTCACACAGCCTCTGGGGCTATGTCTACAGTGCAGCTGGATGCGAGCCTCCTGGCCCAAGTAGACAGACTTGCTCTAGCAGGGCTTGAGCTAGTGCCCTAAAAATAGCACCATGGACGTTGTGGCTTCAGCACGACTCTGGCCAGCCACCCAAATTCAGACCCAGGGGGTTTGGTGGGTTTAAGAGTCTGAGCCACAGTGTCCACACTGTTATTTTGAGTATGCTCGCTCAAACCCCACTGGAGTAGCATGAGTCTTTCGAATCAAGTTTGGAGGCTTGCTCCCTGCTGCAGTGTAGACACAGCTATGCCGTCTGCTGTACCAGCTTCCCTCTGACCTCAGGATATCGTTTCCTTTTCATCTACTGGATGGATTATGGAGCCCTCTACTGGATGGGCGTTGAACTGGATAACACAGTAAAGAGCCAGTAACTTAATTATAATACAACTTGGGGTGCTGGTCATTTGTGTCATATAACTGCAGAATTCTAACTCAATACAACAATACAATGTGGCAATGAATGTGCTACATTTCAATGTTTAGAATGATTAGGTGGAATTTCAGTGCATTGTGTGTTTTATATTTTCTCTTCTGACCATCCTCTTCTCTCCTCACATTTTCCTTTTGTTGTTTCCTTTATCCTTTGTCAGAAACTCACACTGGAAAAATAGGTTAAATTTTCTAAGGACTGTAAGTGCAATGTTAAAAAATACCCAATTTATGCCCATGGCCAATTTATTAGGTTATGAAATGGGATTTCACAGATGAAGAAGAAATCAGGACTCTACAATACATTTCCGTTTTGCCTAAGGGCGTGTGAGATTAGAGATATGGATGGTTGATTTACTTAGGGTGCCATTTTTAATACATTTTTATGGGATTCATGCATGTGTATTGATTGGGAAAGAGGATAAAAGATTCAAGGGGAAAGGAGGACATAGGTATCTATCTGCTCCATAAGCAATTACCAAAGGGAAATTCACAGTTCCTGTGGTAAATTCATCCAAAATATGTGCAGACATTGTCATTATGATGGATTTCTAGCTATCTGATTGTAGTAAGAAGCTATAGCTTTTAAAGCTGCTGTGTAAGCTGGAAGAGCATGTTAACCTCTAGTATATTATTGAATATAACTGGTATGTGGGGGAAAATACCTGTGAAATGTTGCCCTGAATAATGGGTATGTTGTTCTATGGTGGCTGTGGCACTTACCAGAAGTGTGTCAGTTAATGGTTAAAGATTTAACTTCTCTCTTTTAGAGAACTGGGTTCAAGTAAATGTACTGTCAGCTGTTAAATAACTACCGACTCCTCTCTTCTTTCCCCAGTATGCATGCGTCATTATCATTAGCTCACTAACATTAAACTGGATCTTGACACTATCTACCTTACCTTGTCACCTGCAGCTTTGAGTATTACATAATGTTTCTTCTCGGCTTTCCTTTGGTGTTGCTCCGGAAGCCATGTAAGATGAACACGATTGCTGACCTGAGCCACAATGCACCAAAGCATTTAAGCATATGATTACCTTATTAGTGACTACTCCCATTGTAGTCATTAGGAATATCTCAATGCTTAAAGTTTAAATGTCTGCTTAAGTGCTTTGCTGCATCAGGGCCTAGCTCCTGACCACAGGTGCCTGACAATCCCACAAAATATATATTTCCACGACTAGCAGTCGTTGCTGGTAAACTGTCTTTCTGTAGTCACTGTATTTCAAGAAGAACTAGTGGGAAAATCAAAAACCATGATTTAGAAATGGACCACTTTTTAAAAAAAAGTTTGCAACTTTATTGATTATTTTTTATTGAAAATATTTTTCAAATCATTCATAAAAATTGTCATGTACAGATATCCTGGTTTTCAGTAAACAAAAAAATTTCAATAGCCATGTTGATTTTTTCAAGATGGTTTGATTTTTTTTTAATTGGAAAAAATCACTTTTTTCATGGAATTTTGATAATGTTAACCATTTTTTTCAGAATTCACCTCACCCACTAGAAAAAACTGTTATTCCAGCTTGGGGGAGGCGGGGGGTATTACCAGCTCTAATTTGGAGGCTGTCGACTCTCTGGATTGAGGTCCTTTCAGAAGCATTTTCTGCCTTTATCTTGCAAAGGCAACTGGGATCAGCTGGTCTATCATTGCTTTGTATTCTATTGTTCATTCTGTACTGGGTCAAGGAAAGAATTTTTTCAGTGAGTACAGGGTGGGGTGGGGGGCTCATCTGTGAAATTACCTCCCAGCTCAGAACCTTCCTGTGGATGTGTTCAGAAACCATTGTCACTTCTTCCTGTTTGGTATATTTAATCACTACCATTTTGCTTCTCATGTTTGCACATGTGGAGGTGGTAACTGATGATGTGGGGATTTGTAGATTGGCATTTCAGACCAGCTTGATTGTTAGTGCTTTTTTTTTTTTTTTAAATGTAGCATCTCTGGGTGCCTCTCTGGTGGTGGCAACTTAACTCACATTAATTCTTTTTCAATTAATCCACCCATGCGGCAGGCTTATCTCTCAGTATGCAGTAGTCCTGTGTTATGGTTAGCGATTTTGTGTACACTTAATGGAAAGCTGAGTACTTCCCTGAGTCTGCAAGAGCTGGGACATGGATAGCTTATTCAGCCAATATTTGGCAATTTCAGAAAATATTTTGGGGATAGTTTACAGAAAGCACTTAGCTACAGTTATGCTAAGCAGTTTACAGTCTTGGCCTGCTTTCCTGATGAAAATTAATTTAGGGCTACGAGATGTAAGGGCAAACCATGCTAATCTGTTCCAGTTGTTTACAGCACACTGAACACTACATCGTGCTTACTAATGATTGCATTTTTAGATCTGGACAGACTTTCTCCAGAGTACATTACTAAATGTGTGGGTTCACACAAAGTATCATTTAATGTTGTGGCAAAGACTTACTTTGCGCGTTCAAATTCATGCAGGGTTAAGTTCAAATATATGTGTGAAACAGGGTAGAAGGCTGTACTAGGAACATAAAGCTGTATCCCAAGCTTCTTGCTTCCTACCAGGTTTTGAGCATCCTCAACTCCCACTCATGTTCAGTGTCACTCTGGCACCTGTTTGTTACAGTTCTTTTGTTTTTTTTGTAATGCCTCCATCACAGACTTAACTGAAAATGCAATGTCTCTCCTCCCACATTTACTCCAGATTCCTTTTCTTCCTCATCCCATCGTTGGCCTTTAAAATACATTTCAGGGTTGATTTTGGCTTGAGCTTTTATAGGTCTGACTCTCCCCATGGAGCAGATCCCAGGCTAGATACACCCCCTCTACCACCGGGAGGTACATACTCTACCTAATCAATCATATTTTAAGGCAGCTGACACCTTGATATCCATTATACTTCCCTAGACTAAAAAGGCTCCCTGGGTCCAGGTTTTGGAGGAAGCAGGTGGGGTTTTAATTGTTGTTCCTCACTGAGATTCCCTGCTGTGGTCTCCCTAGGCACCCACAACCCCTTCACTTCACCCTTGCATGCATGTGGCCCATCCCTCTGAGAGTTTGATGCAACTATTCCTGTTCTTGGCACACTTCTAACACCAACTTCTACTGAGGGATTCCTCTGGCAGAGACCTAGAGTAAATTTAGCTCTTGCAACAGCGGTCACATTTAAAACCACCCTGATTTTGCTTTGGATAACCTCAGTATCGGTGGAAGGACCATCTTTCCTATACTTGCTGTAGGCCATATATTTACTACAGGGAATACACAGATGACTGCAAATAGAGAGGTCAAACTATTTAGTTATCTGAGGAGACCATCAAGTTTTCAAAGGCGAGGTGTTTGGAATAGTATTTATAACTTTTTCAGTGATGCATCTTAAAGTAGCTCTGAGCCCATTGCTATATAGCACCCTCAGTGGCAGGTCCTAAGCTATGTAGCATTCTTAATATATATATATTTTTTATGATGGAGCTAGAGCTACAGTAAAGTAAGGTCTTTAGTACATGGATTGTCTTTTGTTCTACGTTTGTACAGCACCTAACACAAAGGGGTTCTAGGCACTAGGGTAACAAAATAATAAAGTGTAAAGAAAACCCCCCTAGTCCAGCCTGGTCCAAAGAAAGATAACAGGTTCATTGATCCCTTTTGGGTAATACCACAAAATAATTATCTTATGGTTATGCTGTACAGCCGGATGCTGTGATGTGCATGGGTACCTTAAACTGCAACTTACAATATCCGTTAACCTCATACAATATCAATTAATCTCTCTCTTTTATGTTCTTTGAAAGAAACCTGTATAAGAGCAGGTTTCCCTGGAAAGTAAAAACAGCCAACACAAAGCAACTGGCCCCCTGAGACATTCAAATCTGTTTACCATCAGAGAAGCAGTGTAACGGATCTGATGCAGCGTTTGTAAGTTTATTTGGTTTTAACATTTAGCCGGGAGCTCAGAGAAGGCTATGCCTGCCTTCAGCTGAAAGGCCCTCTGGAGTGCAGACCCAAAGCAAAGTCGCCAACTGTTTGAGTTTCTCAGAATCGTTCTCGATTCAATAATCTTAAAAATTAGGTCACTCTTCACCACTATCTAAGATCACCTTTTAGTATTTAGAAGTATGCTTTTGAATCCCAATAGCCAACATAGCTGGAAATGTGGGGCCAAGTTAGAGGTGGCATTCTTCCAGATCCTGGGAGCTGAAGAGAGTGTCTGAAAAACGGTAAGGTGCTTGAAGAAGCAAGGGAAAAGATTCATTTGCTCAGCACGTGTCTGCGTTTGTACGCAACATAGAAATGATCATCCTGATGCTTACTGAAGTTGGTAGGATTTAGTTTCAGCCACGGTTTTCAGGTGAGGTTGCTTAGGGAGGAATATAACAAGGTAAATTAAAGGTAGATACAATGTAGTTTATTAACTTGAACTAAACATTGTGAGTGGGCCCTTGCTGCATCAAAGGTATTTTTTGACAGTTAATTAGAATTATTTTTTTAATGTCTAACAGAACAATAGGCATAATACCACATCATCTATTTAACAGAACTTGTTATAGCCCTCCCTAAGCAACCTCAGCTGACAAGCTTAGCTAAGAATAACCTCTACTAACTTCAGTAAGCCAGCAGATGAGCATTCGTACTTGGGATGCAATGGGAACTGAGGGCTCTGAGACAGGAAATTTCCAGCAGCAGATTGCAGGGTTGAGATAGCATCAGATAGCATCATTGTACGGTTTAGCATCAGAGGATTAATATTTTCTCTGAGGATTTTTTTTTCTGCTGCACTGAATTTGCTAGACCAGGTCATCAAGACCAGTAGCCCAATGCCCCTGGTGGTCCACACTTCATGCATCAGAGGAAATCATATCAATGCACTTCAGCTGAAATTCACCCCCCATGCATAAAACCCCACAGTCCTTCAGAACAAATTTAGGATATGACTACACAGCAGCTGGTAGTGTGCGTCCCACCCAGGTAGACAGGCATGCCCTAGCTCTGCTCCACATACTGTGCTAAAAATGGTGTAGCCACCTGGACCTCCACCCACCTGGACCTTCGCGGTATGTACCTGGGCAGCTAACTCAAGCAACTCCCATGATACCCCTGCAACACTGCTATTTTTAGCTCAAGCAGAGCTAGCGTGTCTGTCGACCAGTGGAAGCACGCTCCAAGCTGCAGTGTAGACACATCCCGTGTCACTAGCAAATGTCACTGACTCACTGTCTACTTCCTTCTCCAAATCATTAATAAGCATATTAATGAACATTGCTCCCAATGTGACTCCTGGGTCATCCCGCTATTAACTCCTCTCCACTGTGCAGAGCAGCTGTTCATTATAAATGTTTAATTCTTATCACTGAACCATTTTTTAATTCACAACAAGATTGTGCCCCCTAATCCTGGGTTATTTATTTTCCTTAATCTTTTATGAACAACATAATCAAAGGGTTTTAGAAATCCAAGTACATTAAGTCTGCAGGGTCACCTTTGGAAAAGTTAAAACACAGTAGTTAAAGAACTTCAACAGGTTAGTTAGGCATAATTTTCCCTGTCAAAAGATATGCTATTTTGATCTTTCATGTTACACTCTAGCCAAATGTTGTTCTACTATCCTTAATTAGGTTCTCAATTAGCTTACCTGACACTAAGGCGAAGTTCACAATTACTTATTCCCAAGTTCTCCAGTGGTGCCTTTAATAAATTATAATAATAATTAATAAGGTAGCAGTCACCATGTTATCTTAGGTTTCAGAGTAGCAGCCGTGTTAGTCTGTATTCACAAAAAGAAAAGGAGGACTTGTGGCACCTTAGAGACTAACAAATTTATCTGAGCATAAGCTTTCGTGAGCGACAGCTCACTTCATCGGATGCATTCAGTGGAAAATACAGTGGGGAGATTTATATACACAGAGAACATGAAACAATGGGTGTTACCATACACACTGTAACAAGAGTGATCAGGTAAGATGAGCTATTACCAGCAGGAGAGCGGGGGGGGGAACCTTTTGTAGTGATAATCAAGGTGGGCCATTTCCAGCAGTTGACAAGAACGTCTGAGGAACAGTGGGAAGTTGAGAGGGGGAATAAACATGGGGAAATAGTTTTACTTTGTGTAATGACCCATCCACTCCCAGTCTCTATTCAAGCCTAAGTTAATTGTATTCAGTTTGCAAATTAATTCCAATTCAGCAGTCTCTCGTTGGAGTCTGTTTCTGAAGTTTTTTTGTTGAAGAATTGCCACTTTTAGGTCTGTAATCGAGTGACCAGAGAGATTGAAGTGTTCTCCAACTGGTTTTTGAATGTTATAACATGTTATCTTAGTTAACAGTTGTTATTTTAAAGGTAACAGGGTTAGATCCACAGCCGTTTGAAGTCAATGGAAAGAATCCCACTCACGTCAATGGGCTTCTTGACCAAACTTGTCATAAAGCTTATCCCTTGTGTTTTAGACTGTGTCCTTCAAAATGTTCTGACCAATTTACCAGGACAGCGTGGCATTAGGCCTTGATTTGCTCCGACTGAAGTCAAAATTCCTAATTAGAGTGGTGTGAATAATGGAGTTTTCAATTCACTGGTGATTCTGAAAAACTGAGGATATTTTTTTTTTCCAAATTTTCAGCAAATAAAAAACTTGCAGAATATTTAGTGTCTGGCTGAGCAAAATGTTTTGGTTAAGCAAAATGTTTAGTTTGACCAAGACAAAACATTTCATTTCTGTTGAGTGTTTTCGGGTTTTTTTACATTTTTAGTTTAATAAATATGAGGAAAATTCGAAATGAAAAGGCGACTTGAACTAAAAAAATCAAAACATTTCAATTGAAAAACGTCAAAACAAAAAGTTTCGACTTTTAGAATTTTTTTTTCTACATGAGCAAATTGGTGAAACTGACACAAATTTGCAAAGTGTTCTGGTGGTACCGAATCTGCATTTTTCACCACAAAAAGTTTTGTTCCAAAACCCAAGCTTTTATTATGACTTCAGTGGTGCAGGAATGCTACTCCACTTAATACAACAAAGCACTTAAGCATGAGAATAGTTTCACTGACTTGAACTACTCTGGTCCTTAGAACCAGTCAATGGGAATACTTGTGCTTAAAATTATATCTGAGCTTTAAATACTTTTGTGCATTAAATTCCTTAAGTGGCTCCATAACTTCCTCCTCTGATTTCATATAAAATGTACCCTCAGAATCAGAAGTCTGTCAGGAAAAAATAATGCAACAATAATTTATTTCACCATTCTATTTTAAGACATTTCTGATTTCTTTGCGGTCTGATCCAAAGCCAATTGAAACAAATATAAAGACTGCCTTTGACTTGAATGTGCTTTGGATAAGGTCCTCCTTGTCTAAACGGTATACAGTCCTGTTTTTTTCCTGATGGGTTTAATTTTTTTAAATGTCCGTATTGTGACATTATTGGCCACCTGTTCCTCATATGGGTCCTGATCCAAACCCCATGGAAGTGAGTGGAAAGATGCATGTTGGCTTCAATAGAGTTTGGATCAAGGCCCTGGGGGTGTGTTCTATTTATTACTCTAAGTTGCATGTCACCAAATGCGTTTTTTGTTCCATTCTATCTCTGTGTAATTTTTACACAAAGGGAAGATTTCCTTTTTTCAGTTGTAATAGACTCATGCGGTTGTTGTTATTAATAATTATTTGTATTACAGTAGCACTGGGAGCCCTTGTCATAAACCAGGACCCTACTGTGCTAGGTGTTGTCCAAACACATCTTCTCCGTCTAACTATGTGCTGCTTACTCTCCCTTTGCTAATACATCCAAACCATGTGCTTTTCTAATACATTATTCGTAGACAGCCCTCAGGCCGTTGTTTAGTGGCTGCAAAACTTTTAAAATTTTGCCCTTCACCCCACTGTTAGGGTTCACCTCAGTTTTAAAATCTTCCCTTTTGTAGTTCACCACCATTGTGTTTCTAAGGGATTCTTCTTCTCTTAGGTCATTAAATCTAACTCTGCAGTGATCGCTGTTATACAACGCAAAAAGAAAAGGAGTACAGACTAACACGGCTGCTACTCTGAAACCTGTTATACAACGGAGTTCGCATTCTCCCCTTTTGTATTAACTCCTGTGTCGTATTTAAAACTAAACCCTCAATGCTGACATGCTAGGCCTCACCTGAAGACCGTTAGAGTCAATGAGAATCTGTTAGCTTCAGTGGGCTTTACTCCTGGTAGTTTTGGACTATGTTTTTACAGGAACTCCAGGAGGGAGAAAAACAAACAAACAAACAAACAAAAAACCACCTTTGGCAAATTCATCCCAAATTTCTGTCAACATTTTGTTGCCCGAATTTTAACAAGGGACTATGGACAGCTCTAGCACAGCACTGGCAATCTCATTGCTCTCTTATGGATACAGTGCAGTGTATTCTGGAAAAAAACAAGTCCTTAGTTGTAATAGTTAGGGACTGGGATGAGCTGGGTTTGAAACAACCTGTGCTTTGAGGGTGTGAGGATTTGGGCTCATCCCATCAGAGAGACAGGGAACAGCTGTGCACTCTAAATTGTCCTTTCCATTCCTCCCCCACAATAAAAATATTCACTTCTGAGAGGTTATTTGTGCCCACAACTTGTATCAATAAATGACTGCTCTAAACCATGGGCCCAATTCTCTGTTCCCTGCACTAGTGCATATCTGAGTAACTCCACTGCTCATTCAGAGGCTCTAGAGGAGGTTGAATTTGCTGTGCTGAATGGAGTTACCACTTGGCAAGAGGAAGCCCAGGCACGATGCCTTGATGTGCCCATTAAGCTGGATCATACTAGTGTAGCTCAGACTTATCCATTGTAACACCCCCCTCCACCCTCCAATGAGATTCACATCCAATGCTTTCACTATTACTGGCTCTTCATTATAACTCTGAAGCTGACTTGGTTCTGAACAGCAAGGTCTTAAATTTCTTTTTAAATGACTAATATATAATAGGTTAGCAACAGACGCCGAGGTGTTTGGGGGAAGCTTAACATGCTGTTTTAACATTTTAATTCAAGTACAGGCATTTGGCAGTTACTGCTACTTAGCTGTAGTGGACTTATGGGCTCAAAACTGAGCTGAGTAAATTTTCTTCCAATTTAATTTACTTCTCTGGCAAAAAGTGTTTTATGTGAACAATGATCACATTAAAGTAAAAGGCATTTCACAATGTCCACTTAGGTCTTAGCTGATTTATGGCTAAGACTTAATTTGATTGTGGCTGCACAAAACAAAATTTCTTTCTCGTAATCAGACTGCACAAAGAAATAAACAATAGGTTCAAATTCAGCACGTACTCATGGAAGCTCCTTTGCTGGAGGTTTTCAACAGGTGGCTGGAGAGCCATCTGACTTGGGTGGTTTAGATACAACAAATCCTGCATCTTGGCAGGTGTTTAGACTAGATGACCCTTGCGGTCCCTTCTAACCCTGTGATTGTAGGATTCTAACTTTTCATTGGCTTCCCAGGTTAAAAATATATATATAAATAAAGGAAAGCGGTAACTTCTCAGGAGACATCTGTGTGAAATGAAGATACCAAGAGATCTGAGAAATGAAGCTAAAATAGAATGAGAAGTAGCTCGGGCATAATGGGGGGCGGGAGGGGGAAAGAAATCAATAAAAATAAAAAACTGAGATGTGAGTGACACAAACTGCAGGGAAAACATGACTATTTATGCAGGCTCAATTATGGGATTGCTTAAGTGGTTTTTCTACAGCTTGGGTTCTTGGCTTGGGGAAATCACAGCCACCCTATTGCTAAATGGATTGGAGATCACAGGTAGATGGTTTAATCACTGAAAACCAGAAGTAGATGGGAGGAGGTCCTGGAATGGAAGTGGTTGAGAGCCACTGCTCTACTGGATGTCCCAACTGTTTGTCCGTCTGCCTTGAGCAAAGCTAATCAGCTGCATTGTCATGCCTGGCGTCATTAAGAACAATTTCTGGTTTTCAGTGGTTAAACCAGTACATTGTTTCCTTTTTAACCTTTTTGCAGACACAAGACCCAATCCTCCAAGATGCTGAGCACCTCTTGTATGTTGCTGATTGTCCTGAGCTTCACTAATGAGAGTTTAATGCGCTCAGTGTCCTAAAACATTGGGCCCTTAAAACAACAAATGAATGGTAAAAACAACAAAAAGGCAACACTTTGATTTGGGAAACTAGCTCAGGGAAAAGAAGTAGAGGAGAAACTGGCTAGATGCCCAGAATATTTCAATATGTTGCAAAAGAAAGGAATTGTTGATTAGGCTCCTCATCTGTTAAATTGAAGATTTAATCCAGCATGCACTGCTAAGTGCTGGAGAGAGCAAGGAGAGGTGGTGGGAGCCTGCCTATATGCTTGTTAGAAATGTCTGGCAGATAGTAGATTTCAGAGTAGCAGCCGTGTTAGTCTGTATTCGCAAAAAGAAAAGGAGTACTTGTGACATCTTAGAGACTAACCAAATTTATTTGAGCATAAGCTTTCGTGAGCTACAGCTCACTTCATCGGATGCCATCGGATGCCAGTCTCTAAGGTGGCAAATAGTAGGGTCTGGAATCAAGTAATTGATGCTCTTCATAAGATTATGGGGAGATGGAATCATTTTTAACCTTAAGGTCTTGCTGCTGGGCTGGTAGTGTAAGGTCAGTTGTGTCAAGATAAACAGGAGACTAGCCTTTAAGAATGCTACATGCACACCCACTATACTATTGTGTTATACTGCAATGTACTTTGGTACTTGAAAAATGGATGAATCAGTTTAAGAAAACTAGTATTAGAGAAACTGACACATGAGATCAATGCAAACTGGGATTTTACCTTCAAATCTTTTGGAGGAGAATGAACATGGTTCTTGTGGTTCTTAGGGTATGTGTACACTGCAGTTAGACACCTGCAGCTGGTCCGTAACTGTTGACTCTGGCTCACAGGGCTGTTTAATTGTGGTGTAGATGTTCTGGCCTAAGTTCTGGGACCCTCGCATCTCGCAGAGTCCTAGAGACCAGGCTTCAGCCTAAGCCCAAACATTTACACTGAAAACAGCTCGTTAGCCCAAGCCCGGTAAGCCTGAGTCATCTGGCATGGGCCAGCCACAGGATTTTAATTGCAATATAGACATATCCTTAGAAATGGATGAACTCTTGAGAAAATAAGCAATGAGATAAGCAGGGAAAAAATAAAATCTGGGGGTGTAAATGGTTTCTTGCAGAATACATTTTTATTTTCCTTTGCATTTTCTAAACAATGATTTCAATAAAAGATAGTTTAAAAATAGCCTTTCTACTTGGCAGTGTCACGGGGACAAAAGAAGGGCAGCAGCCATCAGTGGAAAAACAGAGATCTCCTGGGAAGACAGTGATTGAGGGGATCTAAAAACTACCAATGGGTAGAACTGGATGAATAGTGGGGGACATTATTTGTGAAGAGTTTCATGAATTGGCACAGAATTTTCTTCTGTGAAAACCAAATAATGTGAAATTCACTGTGTGACTAAACAGAGTCCATTTCAGGTGGAGATAGAAGTAGTAGGCACCTGGGCACTGAACTTCAGGTCCAGCCAAAATGCAAGACTCATGTTTGAGGAAAGGCAAAGAAGACTTCTGTGTATGTTACCGTTGTGCATCCTGATCATTGGACTTGCCATGTGGCCAGTTAAGCCCTTCGCATAAGGTGGAGACACAGTGCTTAACAATAGCTCCATAAGTGTTCAGGCAAAGCCTGACTCTAGAGACTCAGAAGAAAAAAAGTGTAAAATGTCCTACAAATCCCCTATTCTTGCAAGCTTAGGCCATCCTAACTTCTCAAAGTGCTCCTATTCTTCCCCTGAGAGAATCCAAGGCCCTGTGACTTGCCCTTCCTCTCTTTGTTAGTTGTACTCATTTGATCAGAGATCAGAAAATTACCACATCACATTTGGCTACGGTGACCAATCGCCCAGTGGTGATAGTGAATGAAAAATCAAACCGTTCTCAAACACATGGGCTGAAATGTATCAGCAAACAATTAATTAGGTGAGTGGGTTAAATTAATCAAATAAACTATTTGTTAGGAATGGCTCACCCAGCACTGCGAATGGGAAATTGGAAAAACAGGAGAATAGCAGCAAGCTCCCATAGAAAACAAGAGAGAAGGTAGCAATTTAGCATAACATTTAAGGTAATAGTGGAAAAGGTACCTGCAGTTCGCATCTTTGTGTCTGACAGGTCAGGCTGTTCATGAGGAACTCTTTGCTTCAAAGTAACCATGGGTAGATCACATGGGTTAGAAGGTGCTGCTCAAGTCTCTCCCCATCCCACCATTTACTGTGCCAGTTTTTAAGATGCTCTTGGAAATTGAATACATGATTACTTATCTATTAAAGTAATATTTTAAACTTTTGGTAAAACAAGACAAGAGTGAAAATTGTAAATGAGACAGAGGCATAAGAGAAGTCTTAAAATGACAATGTGAGAAGTGTGTTACCAGAGATAAAATGAGAAATTGAAGAAAAGGAAACCTTCTCATTCTTGAAACAGCTCGGTGTTAATACAGGTAGCAGGAGAGCTGGTCTGATATATTCATTTTTGTTCTACAACAGGCTGCTAAGGAAAATAATTCTGCTCTTCCATGTGAGCAAAAAAATTTAGATGTGAATCTGAACTCTCTCAATCTGTTTCTGTATTTCTGGTCCTTTTCAAACAACACCACAAAGATGAGAAAAGGGCTGAATAAGACACAGGAGACAATAATATAATAAATCTACATTTTTGGCATTTAAAGTAGATTAATTAAAAATCTGCTGTATATGAATAACATTTCACAAAGGACTTTGTGCTATGATGTTTGACCTTGTCTGTCTTTGTTCGTTTAGAAAGTAACACACAAGGGGTTGAGAGATGAGTGAAATGCTGCTGTGGTATTGTATCTGCTGCCTGCAAGTTCATCACTAATGGCTTGATACATTAGGACCCAATCCCACTGAACTGGGCTCGTGGGTGAAATTCTAGAAAATGAAAAGTTATGCTGTCAGCCCTCCAGGTACAGGAAGATCAGAATCTTAAAGCTCAACTTGCAGCAACTTAACTAGAACTGCTCTTCCTCTTCTTCCCACCTCCAGCTGCATTAAAAAGTTCCCATGTTGCTTAGGTTTGGGGGAAAGGAGTCCAGGAGAGCTGGCTGTATTTTAAAGAAGCCTTATTGAGGGTGCAGGAACAAACCATCCCGATGTGCAGAAAGAATAGCAAATATGGCAGGCAACCAGCTTGGCATAACAGAGAAATCTCTGGTGAGTTTAAACACAAAAAGGAAGCTTACAAGAAGTGGAAACTTGGACAGATGACTAGGGAGGAGTATTCAAATATTTCTCATGTAATCAGGGATGTGATCAGGAAAACCAAAGCACAATTGGAGTTGCAGCTAGCAGGGGATGTGAAGGGTAACAAGAAGGGTTTCTATAGGTATGTTAGCAACAAGAAAAAGGTCAGGGAAAGTGTGGGAACCTTACAGATGATGTGGAAAAAGCTGAAGTACTCAATGCTTTTTTTGCCTTGGTCTTCACAGACAAGGTCAGCTCCCAAACTACTGCACTAGGCAGCACAGTCTGGGGAGGAGGTGAGCAGCCCTCAGTGGTGAAAGAACAAGATAGGGACTATTTTAAAAAGCTGGACATGCACAAGTCCATGGGGCCAGATGCAATGCATCTGAGGGTGCTGAGGGAGTTGGCTGATATGATTGCAGAGCCATTGGCCATTATCTTTGAAAACTTGTGGCAATTGTGGGTGGTCCCGGATGATTGGAAAAAGGCTAATGTAGTGCCCATCTTAAAAAAAAGGGAAGAAGGAGAATCCAGGGAACTACAGACCAGTCAGCCCACCTCAGTCCCTGGAAAGATCATAGAGCAGGTCCTCAAGGAATCCTTTCTGGAGCACTTGGAGGAGAGGAATGTGATCAGGAACAGTCAACATAGATTCACCAAGGACAAATCATTCCTGACCAACCTGACTGCCTTCTATGATGAGATAATTGGCTCTGTGGTTATGGGGAAAGTGGTAGATATGATATATCTTGACTTTAGAAAAGCTTTTGATACGGTCTCCCAAAATATTCTTGCCAGCAAGTGAAAGAAATATGGATTGGATGAATGGACTATGAGGTGGATAGAAAGCTGGCTAGATTGTTGGGCTCAACGGGTAGTGATCAATGGCTCGATGTGTAGTTGGCAGCTGGTATCAAGCAGAGTGCCCCAGGAGTTGTTCCTGGGGCTGGTTTTGTTCAACATCTTCATTAATGATTTAGATGATGGGATGGATTGCACCTTCAGAGAGTTTGCAGATGACACTAAACTGGGGGGAGAGGTAGATAAGCTGGAGGGTAGGGATAGGGTCCAGAGAGGCCTAGACAAATTGGAGCATTGGACCAAAAGAAATCTGATGAGGTTCAATAAGGACAAGTGCAGAGTCCTGGACTTAGGAGGAAGAATCCCATGCACTGGTACAGGCTAGGGACCGACTGGCTAAGTGGTAGTTCTGCAGAAAAGGACCTAGGGGTTACAGTGGACGAGAAGCTGGATATGATTCAACAGTGTGCACTTGTTGCCAAGAAGGCTAACGGCACATTCAGCTACATTAGTAGGAGCATTGCCAGCAGATCGAGGGAAGTGGTTATTCCCCTCTACTGGGCACTGGTGAGGCCACATCTGGAATATTGCATCCAGTTTTGGTCTCCCCACTACAAAAGGGATGTGGACAAATTGGAGAGAGTCCAGCGGAGGGCAACAAAACTGATGAGGGGGTTGGGGCCCATGACTTATGAGAAGAGGCTGAGGGAACTGGGCTTATTTAGTCCCTTATTTAGGGATTTGATAGCAGCCTTCAACTAGCTGAAGGTGGGCTCCAAAGAGAACGGAGCTCGGCTGTTCTCAGTGGAGGCAGATGACAGAACAAGAAGCAATGGTCTCAAGTTGCAGTGGGGGAGGTCTAGATTGGATATTAAGAAAAACTATTTCACAAGGAGGATGGTGAAGCACTGGAATGAGTTACCTAGGGAGGTGGTGGAATCTCCATCCTTAGAGATTTTTAAGGTCAGGCTTGACAAAGCCTTGGCAGGGATGATTTAGTTGGGGTTGGACTAGATGACGACCTGAGGTCTCTTCCAACCCTAATCATCTATGCTTCTATGATCTAAAACCCACTGAAGTCATTTAAAACACATCAATTGATTTCAGTGGGATTAGCAGTAGGCCCTCAATAATTGGCTCTCTGGAGACGAGAGAGAGAGATTCAGTCCTTCCTGTTTGCATTGAACTTTCCTGAACATTCGAACGGTGGCAGTTTTTTCTGCGGTTCCCACAATTTGGGCTTCACCCATCATGTGGGATGTCTTATGGACCAATTGCATGGCTTTTTAATGTAATTTAGTTTATAAAAGTATGTTAGATTTTTTGCTTTTGTTTGTTTGTTCAAGATAGCACCTTGCATTGTTTTGTCATTTGTAAGAGTTCTTCTGCCATATGTGCATTTTCATTTGTCCATACAAGACACACACAGAAATGGAATGGATGGATTCACTGAAGAGAATTTATCTTGGCAGACACATGAGGTCTTTCTAGTCACAAAATATGCAACAAACATGAGAGAAGTACCTAGATTTGGATAGTCAGTATGCATTTGCTTCTGGACTGCTTCAGTCAATTAGGACTTTCTACTATTCATTAGCAAAGCGAACAATTACTATATTTGCATGTAAACAATTGCAACACAAAAACATTAAGGGGATAGCCTAACTCCCAGCAGCTAGTCAAATCAGAGTTCCAGCTGCCACAGAAACCTAACTTTGCCCCAGGACACACATAATCACAGCTCAATACTAGCATTTATCATCTATGAATGTAATTTGCTACAGCTTCTGGCAATTATAATGTGCAGGCATGGGCTAAGCACAGAACAGAGTATAAAGAGAGAATTGTTACATGCACCACTTCTGGAGTGCATCTACCTATGTAGGAGGATCAAGGTATAATCAGATACTATATATCCTTTTTTAAAGTGTCTCAGAACACACAGTTTTGGTACTTTAACTGTGCTTGAACTAAGTCATCAACGATAAGTACATCTGTGCACACCTTTAGGAAAATTAACAATGTGGGAAAACCGTAATACAAAGTGATGATCATATAATATGGTTCACAGGCCTTGCAAAAATATTAAAGCCAGGTCTGCTAAGAGAGAGGGGGAGGGAAAAGGAAGAAGAAGATCCCAAGAAAGAGTCTTTGAAGGAGCAGTTAGTAATGTGATGAGAGAACCTAGAGAAGATATGGATTGTAAGTGCCTCATGCCTTTGAAACACCATGCTCACCTCCTGGTGTGGTGAAACATACTGTAATTAATAATAATATTGAGGGAAGCAAAGAGTTATAGAGGTCCGGGAGTGGGTGGTAGGGAGGTGATGTTTTATTTCCTTTGACAGAGTACAATTAAGGAAAATGAAGATGAAAGAAAAAGACCATAGATCTTGGTGATTAGAGATCATTAGTGCATTTAGAAGAAGTTTCTATAGAGAAGTTAAGTGGGCTATAGCATGATGGGAGGAAGTCAAGGGGCAGGAGTAGACCATTAATGTCAGCAGGTGAGAGTCAAAACAGTGTTGGGAAATACAGTGGTTCGGAGTCAGGTGAGGTTGAGAGACTTCAGGATAGGGGGACACAAAGGTGTGTTTGAAATTGAAGGAAAATGAGACTGAGAGAAGGGAGCATAAAAGAAAAAGAATAAACAAGTGAGGGACCAAGGGAGATAAAAAAATATACATTTGTAGTATGTGCCCCAGATCCTGGAGCAGTGTGGATTAACACCAGCTGAGTACCTGGCCCTATGTGCTAACATAACCGTAGGTTATTTTATCCACTCCAAGATAAATAATTGGAGTAGCTGAAGATCCATTACAGGTTAAAGCAAGCGTAATTGAACAGGAAATGGAGAGCAGCACGGTTATGCTATACAAAGCACACAGGAGCTTTTATAAGAGAGAAGGCAAATATGCCGCATTTGTTGAAAATACAACAGTTAGCATATGCTTTTCAGTCACACACACATACACATCATGCACACAGTCCTGCCAGTTGATGTTTTTATAGTTACCAGTCTGGATCAATCTAGTGGCCAGCCAGATTGGTTGCAAAGGGGAGCCGGTCTTTGTCAGTTGCGATCCGATGCTCCTGGAGTAGTGGCAAGACGAACCCAAAATCCCATGGCAAAGCACCCTATTCTTATAGTTCCCTTTCTCTGTTGAAGTCTATGGATTTTATTGTGTCAGTTTGTGACAAGTTACTTCTTAATTTGTGTTACCTTCTGATGTAAACATTCCAATACACTTCAGAGAGGGTTATCCTGTCCTGGTTTCGATTTAATTAATTGTCCTGTCTTTAGGGTGCCAGCCTTCACCTCAGGGTCATCAATTTGCCCTCCCTTCATTATGGATGCGCGTTGATGATTTTCTGGTGTTGTTAAGTCTCTTTACTCCTTTTTCCTTGACCATCTGGCTATAACAATGGCCTTCACACCTTATCTTTTCCTGATGCATATATTCCTCATTCACACAAACAGTCTTTTTACAGAGACCTTTGAGAATACAAAGTGTCAGTTTATTTTGAATCTCCTTAACATAGACACAATACAAGATCCTGTCTTTTACTTATTAAACCTTAAAAACAATGAAATGTATATTTAACTAGAGTGCCTAATTTGTAATACATACATGAAACCATAGTAGACATTATAACTTATCCTAAAACAAAAGGGTGACCATAATCAGTCATAAGTATTCTTCTGGTCTGTCCCTGCCTTAACATCAGTACAGACACTGGCAGTCTGTCAGATGCATTCCTACCAATGTCCCAGAGGGTCATTCCTTTCTGCTATTCAGAAAGGGTGGCTGGTGAAATGAAATCAAGATATACATTAGTACCTCTGTTCTTATAGTACAATTATAAAATCCTGCTCCTACAGCACCAGGACCCAACACTGAGACTTAAGGCAGGAATGAGAACTAACAATAATAGTCTCTAAGGTGCCACAAGTCCTCCTTTTCTTTTTGCGAATACAGACTAACACAGCTGCTTCTCTGAAACTAATAATAGTCATGAAAACCTAACAAGCCAGTACTGGTAAATGCACAATACCAGCTATTGGCTGCATAGAGCTCAAGGCCAAGTGCCTCATTTTCTGGCTTCCCTTGGCCATTGGCTACTCATGGGCTTAGCATTAAATGTGGGCATAAGGACTTTGCCTCTGCTGCTCGAGCAATTGTACCATAGCCTGGCCATTGTAAATTTACTTTTTATTAAAGGACTATCGATAGAGGTGCTGCAACTGCAGCTAGCATACCAGCCCTATGCACAGAGATTAGCTTTTTGGTAGCTCCTCCAAACGCTCCCCTTCTGCAACCTATGCTCCTCCCTTCAGGTTTCATGCCAGTTGCTACAATAATGGTGCTGCTTTTATAATCATTAGAAGGGGAATATTTAATACATACAGTAAAGGTGTCAAAATTCATATTTCTGTCCAAATCACTATGAGCAAACAGAGCATGCTGAATAATTTAAAAAAACAAAACAAAACCCAAAACCTAAAACCTGATTGATTAAAGATTTTGTAAATGAATATGCCAAGTTCAGTTTCCTATGATTCATGTGGGTCATATTATTCATTGGACAACCCTGAGTATCAGTGAAAATATTTGACAGTACAAAGTTTCATGAATTCTAATATGAATGTAAAATGCAGTGGGGGAGGTCTAGATTGGATATTAGGAAACACTATTTCACTAGGAGGGTGGTGAAGCACTGGAATGGGTTACCTAGGGAGGTGGTGGAATCTCTTTCCTTAGAGGTTTTTAAAGTCAGGCTTGACAAAGCCCTGGCTGGGATGATTTAATTGGGAGTAGGTCCTGCTTTGAGCAGGGGGTTGGACTAGATGATCTCCTGAGGTCTCTTCCAACCCTAATCGACTATGATTCTATGAATATTTGTCTGAAAATTTGCAACAGAGTACGTTGTTCACTTTTTGCTATTTGGTTTTACTATTTAAAAATTTGTCATCCCTCCAGGGAATGGAAACAATACTAAACAAGTTACAAACCATGAATCAGGACTTGTCAATACTCAAAGTGAACAATTCAGAGATGACAGGTTTCAGAGTAGCAGCCGTGTTAGTCTGTATCCGCAAAAAGAAAAGGAGTACTTGTGGCACCTTAGAGACTAACAAATTTATTAGAGCATAAGCTTTCGTGAGCTCACTTCATCGGAAAGCTTATGCTCTAATAAATTTGTTAGTCTCTAAGGTGCCACAAGTACTCCTTTTCTTAATTCAGAGAGGAGTACTGTCATAGAAATCAAGATAGACCCATGAATTAGTCAAAATAAAAGGCTAAATTTGCAGCAAAGATGATTTATTACAATCAATTTGACCAGACAGAGTCAAAAGGTTCAGATCAATAAACAGCCAACGCAATGTAGTTGTCTGAGCATGAGTATCTAGTTAAACAGAGAAGTGGTAGCTTAGTTTTAAGTACCATGTGTAAAAAGATGTGAACATGCTAAGAAGAATTCAAATAAAAATAGTAAGTCTTTTTAAAAGAAAGCTGTATTTTCACTTTTTGACCACAAATCTCTGCCTCTGCTATTGACTAGAAGAGTTGATTAAAAGAACAACCCATCTGAACATCTTGGTGAATAGTTAAAAGCCCATAGGCACTGTCAGTTGGTAGGTGTCCTATATCTAGACTCAATGGCTGGAATCCTGGCCCTATGGAAGTCACTGAGAGTTTTTCCCTTGGCTTCAGAGGACTTAGGACTGCACCCCAGTCTTATAGTATATGTGTGACATATCTAAGTTACAAAATGACAGATTGTTTTAAAACAAAGATGTTTACATAATAGATACGTTAAATTTAAGCAAGTTGATATGAGTTGTTAGTAACCTGGGACCCAGAAGCTGAGAGTGCTTAAGATCTTAATGGACCAGCCCCCTGTACTGCTCCTGGGATGATACAATCTAGCTTCTGCTTAAAATGAAAGAGAAATGCATTTGTCAATTGATCTTCACTATCAAAGCTTTTTAACCCTCCTGGGTAGCTAGAGGATTTTAACAAGGTCACCAGGGCTCTTAACTAGAGGGGCATAGAGGGTTTGCGTGCAGATGTCTAGTGGTGGCAAAGCTATTAATATCGTAACTGCATATCAACATTAAGCCTTTATCTCTTTCAAAAACTTTTTTTTTGGTACTGCACAATTTCTATGATGAGACTTTTCATGAAGCTAGAGTTTAAACATTGAGTTTCTAATTCTGTGAGAATGCCATTGCAATGAATCAGATCACATTTTGTGTATCACTTAATCATCATTCAAAATCTTATTTCTGACACTTCAGTAATGGACACATTTGAATTGCCAAACTCCCCATAAAGTTGCTGCAGATATTTTACCGACCATATGTCCCTGACAAAATACTGTGATCTGTGTTTAAAAAAAACAAAACAAAACTATTCTGGACTTGTACACAAAAAAATAGGGGCTCTCAAATATGTGGTGGTTTATTAATAGAGATGCTCAGGCAACTTGTTCTAAATAGATCTTGTCATGAATTTAGCTCAGTGTTTTGGTTTGCAAACTGTCTTGATTTTCTTGATCATTATCAGTAACAAATATTCATCTAATAATTTTGATAAATCTTCAGACAAGAGGTAGCTTAAAACCGTTAACTTCAGCTGTTTGTAAATCATGTTGACAAATATTGAGTAATAAGTAGTGAATAATGCACTTCCAATAAGACTTGCTGGATGAGTAGTCATTATTGCTAAAGTTTGGGAAGCTTTTGATTTCACAGTTTTTTTCATGAACACCTAGCAGAGCCATCTGAATACTTGTAAACAACAAATTGTGTGATTCCCACAGATAACAGAGGACAAAAATTGTTGCTTACCTGAGAAAATGTTATTAAATTGCTGTTTGGACTCTTTCACCAGCTCTGGTCTTGAGTTTCACCCAGGGCAATGATTTAAGTGTCTGATCTACATGGAGGGGGACTGAAGCTGGTTATGGGGTTCATTCCTACTGAAGTCCATGTCTACACTCCCTATGAGTACAGGTTCAGGCCTGTCCAGTGTTACCGTCAATGAAGGATGAGTTAGAAACACTACATCATTCTTTCTTGAATTTCGTTCTCCCTGGCCTTCTCCTGTTTTTCCTTCTCACATTCATAGCCAAAAAGGATCAGTTCAATAGAGCATGGTATCTACAAAGACAAGTGTCAGCAGCTTTTAGAATGGTGAATGGATTTAAAATGAAGGGATGGTTTCAAGAATGGGAGCTTGTACATGTCGTGTGTAATAACGACAATGAGGATTTGAAATGTAGCTACAGTCACAAAACTGGGTGATTGGGCAACAAAATGGCAGATGAAAGTTTGTAGATGATACCAAGCTGGGAAGGATTGCAAGCACTTTGGAGGACAGGATTAGAATTCAAAATAATCTCTACAAACTGGAGAATAAATAGGATGAAATTCAATAAGGACCAATGCAAAGTATTACATATAGGAAGGAATAATCAACTGTACAAATACAAAATGGGAAATGCCTGCCTAGGAAGAAATATGCAGAAAAGGATCTCAGGGCTATAGTGAATCACAAACTAATATGAGTCAACAAGGTAATACTATTGCCAAAAAAAGCAAGCATCATTCTGAGATGTATCAGTAGAAGTGTTAGTAAGACACAAGAAGTAATTCTTCCGATCTACTCAGTACTGATAAGGCCCCAACTGGAGTATCGTGTCCATTTCTGGCCATAGCAGTTCGGGAAAGATGTGGACAAATTGAAGAAAGTCCAGAGGAGAGGAACAAAAATGATTAAATGTCTAGAAAACATGACATATGAAGAAAGATTGAAAAAATTGGGTTTGTTTAGTCCAGAGAAGAGAAGACTGAGGGGGGGACATGATAACAGTCTTCAAGTACATAAAAGGATGTTGTAAATAGGAGGGTGATAAGTTGTTCTCATTAACTTCTGTGGACAGGACAAGAACTAATGGACTTAAATTGCAGCAAGGGAGATTTAGGATAGATGTTATGGGAAAAACTTCCTTACTGCTAGGGTGGTTAAGCACAAGAAAAATTACCTACGGAGGTTGTGGAATCTCCATCTTTGAAGGCTTTTAAAAACAGGTTAGACAAAACCTGTTTGAGATGGTCTAGATAATACTTAATACAACCTCAGTGCAAAAGGCTGGTCTAGATGAGCTATCAATGTCTCTTCTGGACTTGCGTTTCTATGATTACTTGATGTCTGCTACGGCCCACTAAAGCATACTAGGGAACAGGACAACTGGCTCCTTATGCACCTATCTATAATGTGTAGGGAAAAAAGGTTGTGTGATTGGGGGGGACTTCAATTCAAGTGATAGGTGCTGGCGATCTCACGCTGCCAGTACTAAAACATCTTTGGAATTCCTGATATTATAGATGACAGTTTTTTAACTCAAAAACTGTTGCATCTAACAAAGGTGAATTCTGTATTAGATCTCTTCTTGACAGAGAGGACCTTATCACAGAACTAAAAATTAATGGTAACTTAGGTACAAGTGATCATGACTTGATCACATTGACAGAAATAGTAGAATTATCAGTAATAATGCAGAAAAGTTACAAGTATTGAATAAATCTTTTCTCTATTTGGGGGAAAAACTGATAATGTCAAAACACATTTTCCATTCCCCTAATATGTCAGGAAGATGTTAAACAGTAGCTACTAACGTTAGACATTTTTAAATCAGGAGATCCAGATAATTTTCATGCAAGAGTTTTAAAAGAGCTGCCTTGGCAGCTTGCTTGGACCATTAATGTTGCTTTTTAGAACATTTGAGAAGTCCCAGAAAATGGGAAAATAACTAATGTAGCACCAATATTTAAAAAGGGTAAATGGGATGACCTGGGTAATTATAGATCTATTAGTCTGACATTGATCCCAGACCAGATAATGGAGTAGCTGACACAGGACTTTATTAATAAAGAATTAAAGGAGGGTAATGTAATTAATGGCAGTCAATATGAGTTTATGGAAAATAGTCTGTCTACTTAACCTGATATATTTTTTTAACGAGATTGCAAGTTTGACTGATAAAGGTAATAGTGCTGATGTAATATACTCAGACTTCCATAGGAGTCTGATTTGGTACAGCACAATGTTTTGATAAAAAACGAGAATGTTACAAAATCAAAATGTCAAACATCAAATGGATTCTAAATTTGGTAACTCATAGGTCTCAGCATGTAATTGTAAATGGGGAATTATCATTGAATATGTGTTTCCACTGGGCTCCCTCAGGGATCGGTTCTTGGCTCTACGCTATTTAACATTTTTATTAGTGACCTGGAAGAAAACATCGTCTTCATTGATGAAGTTTGCAGATGACACAAAAAACTGGGGGAGTTGTAAATAATGAAGAGGACAGGGTATTGATACAGGGTGATCTGGACCTCTTGGTAAGCTGGCTACAAGCAAACAATTTGCATTTTAATACAGCTAAATGTAAATGCATACATCTAGGAACAACGAATATAGGCCATCTGTACAAGTGGGAGACACTGTCCTGGGAAGCAGTGACTCTGAAAAAAGTTTTAGGAGTCATAGTTGATAGTCAGCTGCATGTGAGCTCCAAGTGAGATGCTGTGGCTAGAAGGCTAATGCAGTTCTTGGATTCGTAAGCAGGGGAATCTTGAGTAGAAGTAGAGAGGTAATGTTACCTCTGTATTTGGCATTGGTGAGATCACTGCTGGAATACTGTGTCCAGTTCTGGTGTCCACAATTCAGCTGGAGAGCATTCAGAGAAGAGCCATGAGAATGATTAAAAGATTAGAAAACATGCCTTATAGCGAGAGACACCAGGAGCTCAATCGATTTAGCTTAACCAACAGAAGGTTAAGGGGTGACTTGATTACAATCTGTAAGTACCTACATGGGGCACAAATATTTACTAATGGGCTGTTCTATCCAGCAGAGAAAGGTATAATATGATCCAGTGGCTGGAAGTTGAAACTAGACAAATTTAGCCTGCAAATGAGTTGTAAATGTTTAACAGACAGAGTAATTAACCACTGGAACAATTTACCAAGGGTGGATTCTTGGTGGATTCATCATCACTGACCTTTTTTTTTCAAAAGGATATACCGTAGGAATTATTTGGGGGAAGTTCTGTGACCTGTGTTATACAGGAGGTCAGACTAGATGATCACAATGATCCCTTCTGGCCTTGGAAACTATGGATATTCACATTAAAAAGATCCAGATGCACATGTCAAGGATATCTGCAATCCAGACCTTTAAATACGCTGACATACAAGTCAATCAAGCAAGGAATAACTAGGTTTGACTACTCATATAATAGCCAGCTGTTGAACAGAAGCTCATTCCGCTTAAAGACTCAAAAGTACTTTGTAATTCCCCATATTTGATTCCTGCACAGAACTGTAGACAAATCTAATCTGATTCACTTACATGGTAATATAATAGGTATGTGGTACATTTTCTGATAGTTTTCTCTATGAATTAGGCTCAGACTCTTCAGTCTGACTCACAAACTGAAAGCAGAATAGACTTTATCCAATGGCAGAGAGGATGTTTTCATGAGCAGGGATGCAAATGATCACTCCTGAATTTAGCATTAAGCTAGGTGAAGATTCTCACCATGTGCGCTAATCATCACAAAATAGGATTTCAGGATGTTCTTGCTGTGGAGCCTCTGCAGGCATCTACTGTTGGGCACATATGGAGCGTAATTGTGACTTGGAAAACAAAAACAAAAATAAAAATGGTCCTTTTCCTCAGACGTAGTGCTCGCTTACTTGAAGCTTTATAATCAAAGCATTAGATGCCGGTCACGCACTTAAAAGAAACAGCAATCAGGCTCCAAAGGCAATTTTCATGCTTCCCGTATAAAAATGGCATATGCTTAAGTGACATTCTGTTCAAGCAACTTTAGGAAAATAAAACTTGGGTCTAAGAAAAACTAGATTGGCCAAGATGAATTAAATACAGTAGAAAGAACTTGGTTTATCCAGATTAGTTGCTAAAATACCTTAAGGATCCGGCTTGGCAAAAGGAAGACCCTTATAAGATTCAGGTAACATTAGCTAGTCTTTGTGTTTTTTCCAAATATATTTCTGACTGGCAGAAAAAATATATTTAGAAAATCAGTTGACTGAAGAGGCCATTTGGAACTGCAGTAAGTAGATATGAACAGTCAAAGACACGAACACTAGAGAGAGTGTTATTAGAATGTGGAGAATGAAGTACAGCAAAGAAGGAGATGATATTTGATGCTAGACAGCTCTTTCATCTGGCAGACAAAGGCATAACAAGAGCCAATGGCTGAAAGTGAAAGACAAATTTTAAACTGGAAATTAGAAGCACATGTTTAAGTGAAGGTAATTAGTCATTGGAATAGATTACTATGGGACATGGTAAAATCTCTATCACTTGGAGTCTTTAAAACAATATTGGATGCTTTTCTAAAAGATGTGCTCTAGCTCAATGACAAGTTATTGGACTCGATGCAGGAATTATTGGATTAAATTCTGCTTCCCCTGTTGTTCAAGAAGTCTGACTAGATGATCCGAAGGGTCCTACCAGGTCTTAAAAAAAATCTCTGAATTCAGATTTCAGGAATTCAGGTGGTTTATTTTGCCCCAGATTTTGTGTGTGTGTGTGAGAAACTGATTTTTGTTTCTCTGGGGGAACGAAACTAACACCCTTCCCTTTTCATTCTGAAAGATTGAAACAATGCTGCAAAATATTCTGTTTTTCACAAAAAAGACATCCGTGAAACATGTTTCTTTGTTCGGCTCTGTTAAAGAAGAGAGATATTTGGTTCAATGGGCTTTCTTATTATTTTATGAAGAACAATAAAAGAAGTGCTTTACTAACCATGAGATTAATGTTTCAAAGGTGTAAACGATCCTTAAGGATGCTGTCTTTGATCAAGTAAAAAAGGTGCACTAGACTCTAGGTAGTCTGAAAGAAGAAAAGGATATAATTTGCAGGGACTTTGCCAGCAGTATGCTACTAATTGGTTGTGCAGCGGTAAAATAGCTTTTTAGATGGATTAACTTTACCTCCTCCCAAAAAAGCATGTATGTTGTGAGAATTTGCATTGCTAGTGCAACAAAAAACTCAGCAAGGCTTGAATATGCTTTTAAGATGACCTTTCGCATCAGAGCAAAGCGGGGAAACCTTTCTGCAAACAGTATTTTTGAGTTTCCTCTTGATTTGTTGCTTCTGAATTTCCTTCACCTTCTGCTTAATCTTGCAGACAAGCCATAAGTTATCTGGAACACCGCAGACTGAGGCCTTGGGAATGACTATGTAGACACAAATGTAGCAGTAAAAAGAAAAGGAGGACTTGTGGCACCTTAGAGACTAACAAATTTATTTGAGCATAAGCTTTCGTGAGCTACAGCTCACTTCATCGGATGCATGCAGTGGAAAATACAGTGGAGAGATTTTATATACACAGAGAACATGAAACAATGAGTGTTGCCATACACACTGTAACGAGAGTGATCAGGTAAGGTGAGCTATTACCAGCAGGAGAGAAAAAAAAACTTTTGTAGTGATAATCCAGGTGGGCCATTAGTGCTGGCTGAAGTCAGAGAATTATGAGCCTGAGTCTGATTCTCCATTGCCTTGCACCTAGTGTGGTCATTTAGCCTTATCTAGAGTGAGTGAAAAGTGGGGGTAAAATGCGACCAGACCAGAATGCTAGCCACTTGGCATTCACTTTGCAAATGTGTACCTGACCACACCAGATGCCAAAAAAATCCACCCGCATATACAATAGGGATAAGAAAGCCGATATTTAAACAAGTAGTTCTAGATTATGCCTAGCCATGCAAGAGAGTCCAAGGAGCCCCTTTGGTCATATACAGGGCCATGCACCATTCTGCTTCTAGCACTTCTAGGCAAGCAAGAAGGAGAGACAGCTTGAGCTGGAAGTCATGTGAGATTCACCAAATGGGGCAAGGCCACACTGCTTCCATCCTTCTTCATGCTCATGACACTGAGCTGGTGGGGATAGGGCTCACACTGCACCCTGTAAGTGGCAGAAGGCACGGCTGTGTGTGCTGGGCAGAATGCGCCTGGCAAGAGCAGCTACCATGAAGCCCCTCCAACAAAAGAGGGCAGTAGCTTAAATCTTAGCTGAAATATTTTTGATGGCTATCTAAATTGGCAAGCACAATCATCAAAAGCAGGTGTATAGCAAATGTATAGTGCTAAGTGTGCTATTTTGGTAGGACTTCATTAAAGAACATCCTGCAGTCCAGCGACAATTTCAATAATTTGAATCAATGCAAAAGGAGGGGGAAAAAAGGCAATACTGGGAATCCATTACTGTATAGCTGGTAGCACAGCAAGGCAATCAACTGAGCCTAGAAAATTTCTATTTTCTAAGAGGAGGAGGGAGGAGAAAGGTTATTTTTAATCAGATTACCCCACTTAAAGGAGTTGTTGTTAATTTAGAAAGAGCTGGGTAAAATAGGGCAATATAAATATAGTTTTAACTAGTGTAAACAAAAAACAACATGGGGTTATTCAAGGAAACAATATTTTAAGGGAGTAGGAAGAAAGTGAGAGAGTTTTAACTGGAATATTTGAAGAATTGTGTATCAGAAAAAGAGTCACTGACTTAGTTTTTTTCAAGTAAACTTCTTAGGGAGATTTTATTTCTGATCTTCAATCATAACCACATGAATAAAAGATTATCAGAATTTAGAGACATCAAGTGAAACTACAGTATCCTAGAACTTCAGTTGCAAATGGTACTGATATTCGGAGGACTTATACAGAATCAAAAACCATTCTGATGTGTATTCAGTACAATTCTTGCCTATCTGTTAACATATATATACAGCTTAACTAAATAATTTAGGACTAGATTGTGATTGAACTCTGAGCCTGTGTAGGGAAGTAAGAAGGAATAACAAACCAGTGTATACCCTGATCCAGGCATGCTGGAATAAGCAAGGCTCTGTGCCTATCTCCAGAGTAGGTTGGCAGGGAATTGGCTCCAATATCCCTTACTTGCTGTCTACAGCAGCTGAGCCAGTGCACAAAGAGGCAGGTATTTATTTAAAGATGGCATAGACCAGTAGGAAATTACTAACCCATGAGAGTAAAGAGGAAGCAGTGTACTACTCCTACAGTGGTACAACTCATCCACTATTCCTTGCTCAAGACTCTGACTAAAATCATACCCTAGCCCTTATATTATTTTATTGGCACTGCCCTTCTAGGACTTTGTGTGTGTAGGCACAAATTTAGATACACCCATGCATGCTATTTTATTTAGAGGAGGCCCTTGTAAGCAGTGATGAGCTGCCAAAAACTTAACAACCAGTTCCCTCCTCACCCCACGAGGGGGTCGTTGCCCACCTCCGCCCCCCGGGACTCCTGCCCCATCCAACCCCCAGCATTCCTTGATGCCCCCCCAGGACCCCTGCCCCATCCACCCCCCTCCCCGTCCCCTGACTGCCCCCAGACCTGGGCAGGAGGGTCTTGTGGGCCACCGTAGTGGGTGCCCACCCCACCCCTAAGAGCCAGAGGGACCTGCCGGGGGGCGAGCTGGGGAGTCCTGGCGGTGCTTACCTGGGGCAGCTCCCAGGAAGCATCCGGCAGGTCCCTCTGGCTCCTAGGGGCGGGGGAGCGTAGCTGGGGGGGAGCAGGGGGAGCAGCTGCTCCCCCCACTGATCAAATCAAAAGTGGCGCCTTAGGCGCCAACTCCGTGGGTGCTCCGGGGCTGGAGCACCCATGGGGAAAATTTGGTGGGTGCAGAGCACCCACCGGCAGCTCCCCGCCCCACGCCCGGCCCCAGCTCACCTCACCTCCACTCCGCCTCCTCCTCTGAATGCGCTGCCCAGCTCTGCTTCTCCACCCCCGCCCACCCCGGCTTCCCGCGATTCAGCTGTTCACGTGGGAAACCTGGGAGGGCTGAGAAGCAGGCGGCAGCTTCCCGCTCAGGCCGAGGGTGGCGGAGGTGAGCTGGGGCGGGGAGCGGTTCCCCTGTGCCCCCCCCAGGTTACCTGCTGCAGCGTGGGCGGCCCTCCTCGCGCCCCAGCTCACCTCCGCCTCCCTGGGCCTGAGTGCGAAGCAGCAGCCTGCTTCTCAGCCCGCCCTGGCTTCCCGCGCGAACAGCTGATTCGCGGGAAGCCGGGGGAGGGGGGCAGAGGCGGAGTGGAGGTGAGGTGAGCTGGGGCCGGGCGCTGGGCGGGGAGCTGCGGCGGGTGCTCTGCACCCACCAAATTTTCCCCTTGGGTGCTCCAGGGCTGGAGCATCCATGGAGTCGGTGCCTAAGGCACCACTTTTGGCCGGTTAAATTTAGAAGCCCTTTTAGAACCGGTTGTCCCTCGCGGAACAACTGGTTCTAAAAGGGCTTCTAAATTTAACAATTGGTTCTAGCGAGCTGGTGCAAACCGGCTCCAGCTCACCACTGCTTGTAAGCATTTCCTATCATGTGATGGCAATCTTGTGCTCAATTCCCAGCTGAGAATAAAGGGCCATTTTGAAAATCTGGCCTCTTAAGGTTATTTTAAATGTAGTCTTGTAAAAAGCAATGATATTTAGATAGAATGTTTCATGTTCTTTAGGTTCTTGTAATGTTTGGGTTTCAGTCAGGCTCGGATTTTCAAAGGTGCCTAAAGAAGTTAGGCATCCAACTTCCACTGAATTCCAATGGATTCCTAGCTATTATGATTAAATAGACAAGTACTTGCAGAAATCAGTGACAAAATGGGAAGTTGTAATGAGGACAGGTGCCATAGAAGCTTCCTTGAACAACATACCTCAGTCCTAACTTGCAAAAACCCCTGCCGTTCTGGCCGGGGTCTCTAATCGACTAAACGTGACGATGGACAACAATTTTTAAAAATGCCAAATCAATGAGATTCGGCCCCGAAGTGGCTTAAGTGCTTTTGAAAATGTAAGCCAGTGTTGCCAATCAGTGTGTCAGTTTTATGAGTTTTCCAGTGTAAGCAAGTGATCGCCAAATTAATTTTCACACACAGCCTAAGGAAAGCTTTAAACCAGAGTTTCCAGAGGTGAAAGATTGTTCTAGTCATGCATTCTGACACACACAGCAACTCTTTGGCGTTTTTTAGTAATAACTCCTCAGGGAATGTGGTAATTGGTTAATATGGTTATACAAAGGTCTGAGCAGTAAACAATTTGCTGCTAGGAACAACAAACATGCACTACAGTTATATCACTTTCCACATTTACAATGAATCAGCTACCTCACTGTGGGCTACCAAAGGCCCTGGCAGCCTTTGGGACTTCAGAAGGTGATTTGGCTCGGAGGTTTAGCCACATGACTCCCATTGGTATTGGTGTTAAGGGTAGTTGTGTGGCTAAACCACACAGCCGTTTCTGAAAATCTCATTCTGAGCATTTTCAGTGCTCACTCTTTTTAACCTATTTCCCCCCTCTGATTCTGACATCAAAACTTCTTTCTTTCCCTGGGGAAAGAAAGACGTGGACATTGATATGAACTTCCTCTATCTTGATGGGTTCAGCATAAGGTAGTCTATTTTAACAATCACCTATTCAGTTTTCTTATTGACAAACAGACCTTTAAATAGCTAGAGAACAAACAAAAATGATCAGCTAAGATTTCATAACATTGTCTTAAGTGTCTTGTCCTCTGAGTCTGAACACAACACACAGAGACTGTAAAAATATGACAGGTTTCGGAGGAGCCACCATGTTAGTCTGTATCCACAAAAAGAAAAGGAGGACTTGTGGCACCTTAGAGACTAACAGATTTATCTGAGCATAAGCTTTCGTGAGCTACATGCATCCGATGAAGTGAGCTGTAGCTCGCGAAAGCTTTTGCTCAAATAAATTTGATAGTCTCTAAGGTGCCACAAATCCTCCTGTTCTTTTTGTAAAAATATGGATCATCTCTCTGTTGCCCCTTTTCTTAGTTAGCAGCATTGTTGTAAATGCCATATGTTAGAGAGAATCTTCAAGTACAAAACAGTCAGGCATAAGCAAACTACACGCAGTAACTATGAAAAGGAGTACTTTTATACATTGTACTGTGTTATACTGTGTATACATTGTAAGGAGAGTGATCACTTTAGAAAAGCTATTACCAACAGGAGAGTGGGTTTGTGGGGGAGAGGGGTGGGGAGAAAACCTGGATTTGTGCTGGAAATGGCCCAACTTGATTATCATACACATTGTAAGGAGAGTGATCACTTTAGATAAGCTATTACCAACAGGAGAGTGGGGTGGGGGGAGAGAAAACCTTTTGTAGTGGTAAACACCCATTTTTTCATGGTTTGTGTGTATAAAAAGACCTTCTGTACTTTCCACAGTGTGCATCCGATGAAGTGAGCTGTAGCTCACGAAAGCTTATGCTCAAATAAATTGGTTAGTCTCTAAGGTGCCACAAGTACTCCTTTTCTTTTTGCGAATACAGACTAACACGGCTGTTACTCTGAAACCCACAGTAACTATGGTTATCATCCTTTTAATGGAAGCATTTCCATATCAGGACATTTATCCTTGATATTTTAAACATGAGGGTCAATGAATTGTGCAGAAGGGAATACAAATGCATCTATTTATCCCAAGTTAAAAGAAAAATCGTTTGTTTTAAGTTCTGGTTTTTAAACTTTGCCTTGCCGTCCATCCCTTAAAATCATGGTCCCCCCACAGAGAACCTGTTTACCTATGCACATTGCATTTACGAACAAACATGAAATGGCCCATCAAGAGCTATCTGGAGCAATTGTCCCCGGCACTCCTTAGGCACAACTATTGACTTCTGACTGTCTTCAAAGACTTCACTAAGGCTTTGGCTACACTTGCAAGTTATACCGCAATAAAACCTCCCAGAGCGCTCTACCTTACTCCCCGTCCACACTGGCAAGGCACGGAGAGCGCTCAGACTCCCTGGCTGGAGCGCTCCTGGTACTCCACCTCCCCGAGGGGATTAACAGCTGTTGCGGTTTGGCTGAGACGCTCCAGCTCCAGTGTAAACGGGGAGCAAGGTTATTACGCACGGATTGACCTCCGGAAACTCCCCATAATCCTTTTACCTGAAGCGTCCTCTCTTGTTTGGTTGTGAACTCCGGACGGGGCAATGCCGTTTCAAAGCTCCGTTTCGGGGGCTGCTTATCAAAAAAAAAAAACAAACACAGCCACTGTTGGCTTTGAATGAGTGAGGGGCAGGCAGGGGGCTCCGTTTGGAGCGCGACAGCTACTGTTTGCTTGAAGAGAGAGGCCGCGCGAGGGGGAGGGGAGAGGAGGAGGGTTGGGGTCCGTTTCGGCGAGCGGCTGCTCATCTCAGAAACAGCTGCCGTTTGCTTTCAGTGAGTGAGAGAGAGGCGGGGGTACAGATGTGTACGGATGTACAGCGCTGTGAGTTAAACCCGCCTCCGTACAGCTGAGTAGGGAAAGCGCTGCAATCTGCCAGCGCACTGTTTGTGGCCACATTTGCAGCACGTTGCAGCCACTTGCATGCTGGGATAGCTGCCCATAATGCACTGCTCCCAATGCCGCTGCACGTGCTGCAAATGTGGCCACAAACAGTGCGCTGGCAGATTGCAGCGCTTTCCCTACTCAGCTGTACGGAGGCGGGTTTAACTCACAGCGCTGTACATCCGTAAGTGTAGCCAAGGCCTAAGGAACTCCTTCCTCTCTCAAAGACCTTGAACAGCAACAGATTCTTTCTGTGCTTCAGTTATGTCCAGAACCAACGCTGGGACAACAGACAAATAGCTATTTCCTCTTCCTTCCTCAGTTGGGGCATTATTCTGAGCATCGGCCGTGGCTTGCTCTAGTGAAACATCCTTCTGCTGAGCCACAATAAACGCCTTCTGAGTTTCACTTAAATCCAGAATCACGCTAACATATTAGCAGGTTTCAGAGTAGCAGCTGTGTTAGTCTGTGTCCGCAAAAAGAAAAGGAGGACTTGTGGCAGCTTATGCTCAAATAAATTTGTTAGTCTCTAAGGTGCCACAAGTCCTCCTTTTCTAACATATTAGGAGGATTGTCACACAACCCTCTTCATTGCAAACTGCTACTCTCCATAGTCAAAGGGCAAAAGGCACTCTCCTCCCCCCTGCAGCTTTTCTCACGGGCAACAGCAGGTTGCCATTCTCAACAAACACAAGCTTAGGAGCATTTCCCTCCTTGTCATAATTTTTTACACTGGTAATGGGTAACACGGTCAAATTACCTTCCTACTTTCCTTGTTCCCTGGTCATGAGATCAGCTTGATGAAACAAAGTTGTCATATGCTGACCCAGCAATGGGCAAGATAGAAGCATCAGAATGGCCTTGTCGTTGGGACCTAGTTATGACATTAACCAGATGCAACCAAGTTATAGTTTCATTACCAATTAGAAAATTGGCCAGAAGACAATCTCTAACGCCTACCACAAATTCACCACTAAAATTCCCCTACTCCAGGTGGTTCTTTGCCAAAGGCACAGTTACCCCATTTGGCTAAGGCCAGAAGGGTTATGCTTTTGTCAACTAGTATGTCCTCCTCACGAACATAACACCCGTTACCAAAGTAATATCTGATGTTATATTCCACCTTGCTAAACAGCTCTTACCATTAATTTTGATGCTTCCCAAGAATTCCTTATTACTAACTCCATATTCAGCATCAATAACATCTATTTGACTATCTCCTGAGATTCCAGTAATGGCATTTGCACACAAGATGGCGGTGTTCCTGCCTTACACAGTTAGCATCTGCATCTATAATAACAGCATTAATATCCAGTGTGGAATTTGTGTGTACAGGCTGTACATTCTCCTTAATATATGGACAGTTTGGCCTTATGTGACCTGTCAATGCACACTGGTGACAGATAACCAGTTTCCCTTTAGGGTAAGAGGTTCTACACTCTGGGCTGCCTTGCGTGTTTTTTTTTTTTAACAAAATATTAGGATTAGGTTTGCCCTTAAACCCTTCATCCCTCTTAAATTGGGGTGCATATTGCAAATTTTTCCCATGTGGCTTGTGCCCTTCCCGGGATCTTGCTTCTAAATATTCATTCACAATTTCCATAGCTTTTGAACATGATGGAGGCTTTTTGTTGCAAATGTCAGCGTTCACCTCATCACTCACTACTTTCAGCAATTGTTCTTGCACTATTAAAACCTTTCAAAATCACCATAGACCCCCAACCCAGTGACCCACTTTTTGAAATAACCTCGCCTTTTGTGCCCATATTCTATTTGTCATATTCTTAGACATTTTGAGATTTCTAAATCTCAATCTATAAAATTCCATGGTAATTTTGAACCTTTTCAGCATAGCATCCTTATATTTTACATAATTCATTTAATTAAATACCTCCCTGGCTTGCCCAGTATATCTGGTCAGTAGGACAGGCATCCACTGTACATCTGGAATATGGTGAACTTATATTGAACAGGTATTCAAAGGTAGACAGAAATTCCTCTATATCTTATCTTTGTAAATCGGACAGATCCTCTCCTAATTTTTGCTATCGAGATGAGATGGATTTCCAGGTTGTGACAGATCCTTCTGCTCTCCCAGGATTTGGAGCTGGAGCATGGCAGCTTCTAGCTGTTTTTGATGAGCCCGTTCTTCAGTAGCAAGCTGTTCCATCTGCCTTTGAGCAGATTTTTCAGTTCCTGATCTGGGGCCCTTTTCTTAAAGGACAACCCCCTTTGTGAGCACAACTCCTCAAGGATTTTTCTGTCAAGATCTTCATATGATAGTGGCTCCTTTCTTGTAATTAATCTTTAACCTTTAAACTCCCAATATCAAAATTAACTTTTGACATGTATGTGGTTCTGATCCAAAACCCAGTTGACCTCTGTTTATGTGTATCCTACCATTACTACGCCAATGTGACTGTGGTCGTTGGAGGGGCTATATTGAGAACGCTCATGGCAAACTACAAAGAATAGGGCAGACAATCCCCCAAACTGGTGGTTTATTCTATAATTAGATTTCACCAAGCCAGTAACCAAACAGCTTCTGTAATACCTTACTGGTTACCAAGAAGCCAAAATACAGTTCCCTTTAAGCAATCCAGCCTGTGGATCCCACCCACACAACCAACTCTAATGTAATAAAAACCTTATTTACCACATATAAAGTTCTGCCAATCCCGAGATTGGACACATTACCCACCAGGTCAATTAACATTTCAGATCTTACCCAAATACACGCATTCAGCCAATTGTTATTAACTAAACGGTAAGATTTATTAAATAAAAAGAAATGAGAGTTGCTATGTATGCATTACACATACAGAAATGAATAGAGTTCTGAGGTCAGTTTCATAGCAGAGACGGTGAGGTTGCTGATTTGTAAAAATCCTTCTACAGTCCATTTAAAAGGTTACAGGTCAATAGGCAGTCCATGTCCAGCGTTTGTTCAGATTCTTCCATAAGAAATTGCAGGGATAATCCAGAGTAGACCTGGAGACCCGTCTTGCAATTTCGACATTCCCTAACAAAGTTTAAGCAGATCTGAGATAAATTTCAGGTCCAGCTTCCTTTATAGCTGAAGGTCACAGCAGGGCTTCCTTGGCTGAAGAATGTGTAATGTATATTGTTGCATTGAAACTAATCCCCATTTCCTAGGCATACACCAGTAACTAGTTGCATTCATTGGCATCAGGCAATTAACCATCAAACAGTTCACTACAAATTTCAGAGAAATGAAGACAATAATATTATTTCACCACACGTCCCATCTAACTGATATCCCCTTTTGACCTTTGAATCAGTAGAATACAGTAATGAAACATTATAACAGGAACAAAAGTTTAGCACCTACAAACTAATTGAATCACGTTGTTAAACTAATAAGATGTAGGTAAACCTAGACAAATAAATTAATATCTACTTCTTCATTCTCTAACAATGGAGGCCTACATTTCAAGGACTCTAGTCTATTTACCATGCCTTTGCTAACTATCTATAAGGAATGGCCCCGTTTACCATTTAAATACTCTTCTAATATGTCCTTAAGGGTTGTTTTCAGATCACACAGCCTGCTTGTTGCTTAACCCAGGCTGGCTCAGCATCACAGATGTTTGCTTCAGACTGTTTTCTCCTGCTGAATCACATCCAGAGTCACAAGCTGCAACATTCATGCTGAAAGTACAAGAATCAGGAGAAAAGGGGAAATTCACACAGGCATCTCAACAGAGAAACCTTTGAGAAACACTTGCAAAAATTGCTTATGGCCATTTTAGTTTGCATTCTTTATTTTATTAGCCACAGGAAGCCAGTGCACATTTTGATCCATATTTTGCTCAGGGAGAAGTAATTAAATTTCTGATTTCTCCCCCGCACCTTTCCTTAGGCTTTAGAAACCCGCAGAAGTATATAGGTTTAGAAAAAGGCCAGTTGAAGCAGCACTGGGACCTTACAAGCTCTCCCATCCTACAGAAGTGGAGGGATTTGTTTTGTTTTGTTTTTCCCCAGGAACTCATTCTTAATCAATGAGTTTCTTCACCTTGCAGGGATGTGTGCAAGAAGCTATCTCTGTTGCACCAGGACAGGTGGAATTTTAAATTTCAGGAGCTGCGCTATGTCTCATTGCCATGGAATTTCCTCCATTTGTAAAAGGAGGAACAAATTATAATCCGAGTAATACTTTACATTTAAGTAGCACCTTCTAGATGAGCAATTTACAACTATGAATGAATTATTGAATATCTTACAATGTCTCTCTGAGCGTGTGTAAGTAGTAGAACATAAGAATGGCCATACCAGGTCAGACCAATGATTTGTGTAGCTCAGTATCCTGTTCTCCAAGAGTGGCCAATGCCAGATGGTTGAAAGGGAATAAACAGAAGAGGGCAATCATCATGATGCACCCCCCGTTGTCCAATCCCAGCATCTGCAGTCAGTGTCTAGAAACACCAAGAGCATGGGGTTGCATCCCTGACCATGTTGGCTAATAACTATTGATGGACCATTAACTTAACTATTTTTTTTAAATTCAGTTATATTTTTGGCCTTCACAGGATCACCTGGCAATAATTTCCATAGGTTGACTGTGCATTGTGTGAAGGAATAAGTTCCCTTTGTGTGTTTTAAACCTGCTGCCTATTAATTTCATTGTGTTCTTGTGTTATGTGAAGGGGTAAATGACACATCCTTATTCACTGTCTCCTCCCCATTCATGATTTTATAGACCTCTATCATATCCTTCCCCACACAGCTATCTCTTTTCTAAAATGAACAGTCCCAATCTTTGTAATCTCTCCTCATATGGAAGCTATTCCATGCCCTTCATCATTCGGTTGCCCTTCTGTGTACCTTTTTCTATTTCTAATATATCTTTCTTCAGAAGGAGAGACCAGAACTGGATGAAGTATTCAAGGTGTGGATGTACCAAGGACAGTGACATAATATTTTCTGTTTTATTTTCTATCCCCTTCTGAATGGTGCCTAACATTCTGTTAGGTTTTTTGACGGCTACTGCACATTGAGTGGATGTTTTCGGAGAACTCTCCACAATGACTCCAAGGTCTCTTTCTTGAGTGGCCACCACTAATTTAGACGCCATTATTTTGTATGGATAGTTGAGATTATGTTTTCCAACATGAATGACTTTGCATTTATCAACATTGAATTTCAGCTACCATTTTGTTGCCCTGTCGCCTAGTTTTGTGAGATCCCTTTGTAACTCTTCTCAGTCTGCTTTGGACTTCACTCTCTTGAGTAATTTTGTATCCTCTGCAAACTTTGCCACCTCACTGTTTACCTCTTTTCCCAGTACTCTTCACTTAAAGCAGAGTCACACCGGTCCCCCCTGTTATCTTAATGGGTGTATATGAAGGAGGAGGAGCACCAATGACATCGTATATTGTATTATGGGATTTGCTGTGAGTATCGTGCTCTGTTGCTACTATTGATAGGTAGAACAGTGTTCTTTGTGGTTTATTTGTTTTTGTTTTTTGTTTGTTTGTTGTTTTGTTTTTTTTCTGAAAAAGAGGATGGGAGAGACAGGTTAAGATGAAAGGCAACAGCCCCTGTTTTCTAGAGCTGTTAAACATTTTTCATGGGGAAAAAAAATCGTGTTGGAATTTCAGTAAGTTATTGTAAGGGCTTGTCTGCACCATTAAAACCAATGCTATTGACTTCAATCAGGGTTTGGCCCTGGAGGCTTAGGCCAACTCTAGGCCTGTGTATCAACTGAGAGTCTGTCAGGTGAAACATTATTGAAATTAAGTTACTAAAACTGCAGTCCAAAATATGTAGTGTTTGGACGTTACTGAATGCCAGTGAACACAAGACAGTAATACTCATATGCTAATCTCTGTATTTTTCCTGTTAAAAAGTAATATTTGTACATGTGTGTTGCATGGCTAGGACAGACCTCATGAAAGGAGGAGCCAATAATCATTGCTGAGTTTTGCCCATAGAACTGGCTCTTCCTTAGGGGAGAGAGTGGTCAATTGATACCCATTAAAAAATGAACATTTCCTGAGGAAACTCCTTGATTCTTAATACAATAGGTAGAAACCAGTGTGTGGGCTAATGGCAAAGGGGAAACTCCCACCCAGGGATGAGTCAGCAGAGGATGACTTCACCCGAAGAATTACCACAGGAACTCCCCCAGCCCCGAATCACCTTTTGCATCTGTGAGCCCTGCGGTCAGAGCAGTTACATGGCAGGGTTTTCAGATGATAAGTTGCCTAGTGGAAGGAAACAGGGTTCTTTTTACCAGACTGGATCCTCAGAGGCAAGGACTTTGTCTGCCAGGTAAAGGACCCTTAGCTGCTACAGTGGGGATAAACCTCAGAAGTTGAACCTATGAGCTTTTGTTGAACACAATTTTTTAAGATAGTTACCTTATTTTGTCTTAATCTGTTGTTTCATTTTCATTTAATTAGTAAAGCCTAAATCATTTTATTACAGGATGGTACCGAACATTGCTTTATTGGATAAAAGAGGGAGATCTGAGGAGCAACTGACCTGTGATGCGTGTCTGGTCCTCTAGGAACAAAGGAATTTCAATTTTCTGTGATATTATGGTGAAAGGGCCTAATAGCACAGGGGTCTGCTTATGTGGTGTCAAGAAGGATTGGGTCTTTCAAGGGGACTGTTTAAATTCTATATTAAGGCTGGCAAAAGTCTAGGGAGTTAATTAGCAGTGTAGTTATCTGGTGTGTCTAAAGTGTTAGTCACAGCTGGCACTGAGTTAATTTCCCTATTTGCGGGCAGTTGGCTCTGAAGTGGAACCCACAGTCTTGATACCGAGGAGCATGACTCAGGGTTTGCTCTTGCAGTGTGCTAGAACACCTCAGCACATGCTTAAATTTAATGACATGAGAAGTCACACAGAAGTCAACAAGACGACTGCATGGTCAAAGTTAAGCATGTGTTTAGATGTTTTGCGGGATTAAGACCAGAATGTTTAGCACATTGCAAGATCAAACCCTACACAGCCAGAACTTTTCCTGAAAAAATTTAGCCTATTATTTGTTCTATCCTTTGATAGGCTCAGATGTGTATTGAGAGATCCAGCCATGCAGTCTTTCATGTGGCTTACTGAATGGTAAATACTCCATTATTCCTCCCTGCTAGTGTTATTATATATGTATTTATTTCCTGCATAGTGAATACAAATAGACTACCCTCCTATAAATCTGTGGAAATGAATGGAGTTCACACTGGCACTTCAGAAGTGAGTTATTTCTATCAGAAGAGAAAATGAACAGATAGCAGGTGTGGGACGAATACATGGTCTTAATTCACAAATGCATGATTCCTGCAGATGGGTTTTCACAGCAAATGGTGCATAGTTTAGTCTTGATTTCGATGACAGTACCCATACGATATGTGCTCACTCCCTGGGACCAGATTCTCAAAGGTATTTATGTGGCTAAAGATGCAGATAGGAGCCTCATGGGACTTTTCAAAAGTGTCTGATGCTACGGCTACACTACATATTGATGGCAGTGGTGTGTAATGTGCGTGTAGCTGCTGTGAAAAGCGTCAGAGAAAGGCTGCGGCAGCAGGGAGACCGTGGGGAAAGTCTCTAGCAGCTCCCTGCTGCCAAAGCCTTTCCCCACCACCAGAGCCTTTCACTGGAGCAGGGGAAAGGGATCTGGCAGTGGTACGTACTCTGCACATCACTGAAAGAAGCCTGCTGTGTAGATGAACCTTAAGCGGATGTGGTGCTTGATTCCCATTGACCTCAATGGGAGCTGAATGCTTAACCTGCTTTGATGCTTCTGAAAAACTCCACTAGGTGCCCATCTACCTCTTTAGATATCTAAATACCTTTAAAAATATGGCCCATGGTTCTTAGCCTGGCAAATTTTATCCCGTCTTTAAAATCAATGTGGACCAAGTCCTGAAGCCCTTATTCAGTCTTCGAAAGCTTTGAGACTTTGCCTGAAAGAGGACTGAAGAAAAAGTAAACCCTGCCCTTGGGATAGGACTCTGTATCTCCTCCCCAAACAAGCGTGTAGAATCCAGTCTTATGGTTGTTCTGCATGTGGAACTTCCACTAAGGCAATGAGCGTTTTGAGCTCAGCATGGGCCAAATTTTGAGGTCCTCTCACAATTCTCAGCCTTTGCTCAGCAAAAAGCTCACTGAGTGAGTGAAATTTCAGTATGGACTTTGAGTCTGGCCCAAGAATCCTTGTTTTTTTCTGCTTGTCCATGTATGCCAAGGGTCCAGGTGGGTGGGGAAACCTTCCTGCTCTGTTTGGCATGGACCCTAGTTCTTATCTCTGCTACACTGATGTAAGCCCAGTGGAAACCTGATGGAAGCAAAGGAATGTTTTTCTTTCTCTCTCTCTCTCACACACACACACACAGTATCAGTGGAGAATTTAGACTGAAAGTTAAATCAAAAAAGAGAGTTTTGAATTCTGTCTATCTAAGATACATATATGGTCCCCGTTAATGTAGTGTCTGAGCAGCTCACAAGTTTTAATATAGTTATCCTCACAACACCCATATGAGATAAGGAAATGGTCTTATCCCCACTGTACTGAGGCTAAGTGACTTGTCCAAGGTTACACAGGACGTGTGCCAGAGCAGGGAATTGAACCCATATCCTTTAAGCTAGCTCCCTAATCATTGTACCATCCATCCTTTCATTGGATTCTGTCCTTTATCTCTTACTGTTGCATAGCTCAGGTTCACCTCCTCTTAAAGTTTTGTCTCCCTCCTTTATGAACTTCTCACTTTTGATTGACAGCTGCATTGTTTCAGTGGACTGTGGGTGCACTGGGAAGCTATGGCTGTGGAGGAAGAAGTGACTCTCTCAGGTGTCCAGGACCAGTCCAATGCAGAAGGGTTGAGTAGCAGGACAGACATTGGAACTGGACTCTGTATTTAATGTGGAGCCAATGAACAGAATAGAGCACTGAATTGGTTTGTCATCAGTGACTTGGGTTGGGAAGCAGATGGGCTAGTGAGCTTTCTTCCACTTAAATGACACACCCAATAAAAGCTTCCATACCTGTATACAATAAGCTGTAATAATTAAGCTTAGAGGTTGCAAGTGTGTGTGAATGGACCACATTAGTAAAATAATGGAATCAACGATATCTGTGCAGGGTATCCAAGAGCACGAAATCGTGGGTACTCTGAGAAATAATGCAATTGAGATTCTACAGCGCTTCACAATTATACGTTTGAGAATTGACATCAGATCTTACAAAAGGCTAATGTGACAATCAGGAGGAACACATCAGTTAAAGGATTTACTGTATATCAAAATGACAGTGTAACATTTTGCAGTACAGAAATTTGATAACCTCACTGGTGGTGATGGGGGAATGGAACAAGATGAGAATCCATTTGTCAAATAGCACTAGCATGAATTTACAGCATTCACCATTTCATGTTGTAATTGGCAATATTTTGGATATGATCTCCTAAATCTTCTAGTATTGTGCTGGAATGTAAGCCTCCAAATACTAGTTTAAATACTTTAAAAAATAAGTGGGAATAAGATCTAACCTTTTTCCATTTCATTTAAACTAGCAATAGGATACTGATTTCACCCCATAAATCACCAAGGGAATCTAAATTAATTTTAATGCTGTTTGATATACTACAGTTCCTGTTGGTTAGCTGGAAAGTTTAGAGATGTGAACTGAAGGCTAGTGATGGGTAGCAGATGTGAAATAATCACTAGTAACAGTGAGCATGTCAATTTCATATTAATGAATTAAACAGTTGTGGAGATTGTGACACAGAGGCCCCATGGGAAAGGGTCCCCCTTCTTTACAAACTAACTCATCTCAGACCTGACAAACTCACTACACCAAACATGTGTCTGGCAGGGGATTTATCCATAAAGAGTAATATGTAAGTGTCACGTTCTGGGGTGGAATGTGGATCAGTAAAGAGTTGCACCAGCACTTACCAGACAGCAAGTGTGAAAAATCGGGACAGGGAGTGGGGGGTAATAGGAGCCTATATAAGAAAAAGACCCAAAAATCAGGACTGTCCCTATAAAATCGGGACATCTGGTCACCCTAATTTACCCTGTAACTCTGAGTGCCTCACAATGCCTTGATACTGTAGCTGTCTGCCCAGGATGCCCACAGTCACAACAAGTATACATTCTGTCAACGTATGGGACAGCCCTTGTCCAGTGCTTTGGATCCTGTAGCCTGCCTACAACACCACAGGTTTCCACTACAACACCACCAGCCTTGGTTAACAACAGCCTGGTAAGATGACTCCACACTCTCCCCAGACCCAAATTTTCCCCAAAACATGGGTTCTGATACGTTCAGCACTGTCCTGTAACAACCAGAGGACTGATAAGGTCTATTGCTCCTTTTAAGAGTAAATATTCAACAGTTTGTTACTTTAGCTGGAGTCACCAAACAGTTCAGTTTAACCCCCACCCTGATGAGCCCTACCTCCCCGCACCATCCTGAGCCCCCACATCCAGACACCCATGCCACTGACCCCCAAGTAGATGCACCCAGACCCTCACCCCTCCATGCCCCACTCCATCCAGACTCCCCTGCTGAGAGCCCCACACCCAGACCTCTCCACTGAGTCCTAACCACCTTCACCTGGAAGCCCCCGAAGACTCCCATTGCCCTTGCACCTGGAACACCCCCAACAAGCCTCTGTGCATCCAGATCCCTGCACACCTAGACCCCACCCCCACTGAGCTGCCTGCACCCAGATTGTCCCACACAGAATCCTCTCACGCCACACCGAGCCTGTCCACACTTGGATTTTGCCTGGTTGAGCCTGCCAGCCCCACACCTGGTGTGCCTGGCAAATAAGGTCAGGGCCCCAGGGTGTTTTTGGGGCAGGCCCAGGCCTTGTGCTGTGTTAGGCTCGGGTGCAGCCTTACTGCTGAGTTCGGGTCCTGGGTAGTGGGGGGAGGTGATCTCCCACCTTTGTGCAGCCAGTGGCCTGTGCTTCCCACTGCCATGCTGGAGCCTCTGCATTTATTTATTGACACATAAAATTTGCAGAATTTTGCAGAGTTTTTAATTTTTTGGCACAGAATTTTTATTTTTTGGCGCAGAATGCCCACAGGAGTAAACCGTTTTGTATTGTAACCATTTCCATCACACCCTTGTTTTTAGTTGAATCTCTATTCTTTTGTTTCATTAGATGTGTTATGTGTCATACAACCATGGTGCTTAAGGTAAAACTGGTAAAATGGGGTACGCTGCTCTTGTGGGCGCAGAGGACCTGGGATTTCTGAGAGTGGCCAGTGTCAGGAGCTGGATATCTCAAAGGAATGCTTCAAGGGGACTAGGGCACACCTGATCTCTTTAACTTGCAGGTTAACAAGGCTGGCATAGCCTTGAGCCAAGAACTTGAGTGGTTAAAAGGCTGGTGGTGTAAGGGAGGGTGTTACCACAAGCAAGACTCCCTTACATAGGAGCCAGAAGGGTTACATCGTGACCCTCAGTCCTGGGTACCCTGAGAACCATCAGCGACAAAATACTTGACATACTAAAGAATGCTTCAGAGCTTATAACATCTAATCATTCACATTTTATTAAAGTAGTTTTCATGAAATACAAATTATACCTAGGGCCCTGTGACTGTGGATTACCATAATATGTACTGGGGTGAAATTCTTCAACTGAGAAGAGTGATTTTCTGACAAGAGATTATTTCAATTATGCATTAAAAATCTTCTAGCCGAGGTGGTAGCAAAGGACAGTGCCTTCTCAGAGCAGAAAGAACATAGGGTGACATTCATCCCTGTTCAGATCTTACAGTCCCAGAGCGGGGCGTGGTTTTACCTTCAAGCCTGTTGTTAAAATTTTGGTCAAAATCCAGCAAACACACTGACCTTGCATAAACCCCAGTGCTGGATGCTTTCCCTGTGCATGCACCAGTTCTACTATGACCACACCCTACTCACTAGACCTATATCCCTCTGACCTATTCAACAGCATTCCAAACCTTAAAGGGACAGAGCACTCCAAAATATAGCCCTGGCATTCCATCCACTTCTTATACCCAGAAATAGTCGACATTTCCCGGAACATACAGATTACATCTTTTGAGGGATGCACAGTAGGCTAGCACTGGACCTATGCACTAGTTAAGTGCACAAAAAAGTAAGGATGGTTAATAAAAACAAACCAAGACCTAATTATTGTCTAAATCAAACTTTACAGAAGAGATTAACACACCAAGTATGTTTGTCACTTAAAACATAGACAAAGAGCATAATTAGCATATACCCCCCCAACTCCCTCCCCCCCCGCCCCGAGTTGGTCTTTCCGAAAAGCAAAGAAACAGGGAAATAGAGAACAGAGGTAGAGCTCTTAGCAAATATAGCCCTTAGTTTTGTTTAGGTGTTGTAAATATTGGATTAGGAGTATTAGGGAGACCAAAAACTGGTCCAGAATTCTGTAAGCCTTAGGTCTGAAATAAAGGCAGAAGAAGCAAAAGAGTTTGGAATACGAATGATTGGTGCTTTTGTATAACTCAAGAAGGACCCGAGCAATACTGTTAGTTATTGTCACCGTGCATCCGTTGAGTCTTAGTACCGTCAAGATGCAAAGGCGAAGAGAGCGTGCGCACAAAGCGAAGGAGGCACAAATGAGCCGTCGTGTTGAGGGCAAGGAGTTAGAAATCCCTTGCAATACATTGGCTCTGCTGCATGCACTGCCCCAGCAAGCAGCTCATTTATCAGCCTTGCTGGAATATAGAAAGAGCAAACACCTCTGTGCAGTACTGGAGCTTTGCGATTCCACCTGCCCCAAGGAAGGGGCTCTTTTTAAAAAAAAAAAAAAAAAAAAAAAAAGGAACTCCAAGGTTATTCAATTTCTCCTCTGGGCAGAAAGCTCTCTGGAGGACATAAGACATTTTAAGACTACGGGTTGTATATTAATATACCAGTATGCTAAGCACTACAGTTCTGATCACCATCTCTGAGGGGATTGGTGTGGGAGGCATAGCTCAGTGGTTTGAGCATTGGCCGGCTAAACCCAGGTTTGTGAGTTCAATCCTTGAGGGGGCCATTTCGGGCTCTGGGGCAAAAAATGGGGATTGGTCCTGCTTTGAGCAGGGGGTTGGACTAGATAACCTCCTGAGGTCCCTTCCAACCCTGATATTCTATGATACAGGTTGGTGTCTTTGTAGCTTAAGGGCAACTTTGCATCCCCCTGATCCCAAGGCTGCTCTGTGCTGGGATAATCTCCAGGCCTAATGGCTGCTTTAACTTGTGCAGGCAGCCAATATCTCAGAGAAGCCAATACAGCAGCTGGGAAGTTCTGGGTTGTAGGGCACCCTGACCACACCCTTTTACTTAGCCATACCACTTCTCAAGCCATGATCAGGTGTGGGTGTTTGTGTTCCAGGAGAGGGAGATGTTATGGAAGCTCTAAGCCACTGTAGGAGCTGCTACCTAGGGGAGATCTTCTACTAGCATGCTAATGTAGCCTGTTTCCACAGGCAAACTTTGAAAAACTTCCTGGACTTGGGGGAAAATCTAGTTCTATGGGGAAACATAAAATGGTTAGGAGGAATTTCCATTGAAGTCCATGTAATTGATGTAAGGATAGAGGCCTGTATCATTTGAGAGGAAAGGGTATTACAAGTCACTGCTAATTTTTCATAGTGACTTCATTATTAATAAAGCGTTTCTGAAGCAACAATGGGCTGGTGCACGTTACCATTCTTGCAGAATGGACCCCATTTCCTCTGTGAGGATTATTAACAACATAGCCTCGCTTTACTTATGTATGGTTTACAATGCTATCTGTTTGCAATACAGTGGCTGCCAACCAAGTGCCCCCTCATGGGTAAAGGGGGCTCTGCAGCACCTTGCCTCTGTTTTCACCCTCTTCACCGGTCACCAAAGATCCATCTCACTCTCTCCTTGTATCAGAGGTCTAAGTACCTGCATTCTCCACCGTATGTGATGCAGCAGGGTTTCTCCCCGGCTTACTCACTGATGTGCCTTGTCTCCTAGAAATAATTTTATTTGTCCAGGTATAGCCATATAACAGACAACAGTAGTTCCTCAACTAACTCCTTGTCTTAGGGTTTCATAGCCGCCTCTTCAAGAGGCCTCTTTGTGATTCTGATTCTTGCAGCATCCCAATCCTAACCAGCTTCTCATCTCAGGTTTCAGAGTAGCAGCCATGTTAGTCTGTATTCGCAAAAAGAAAAGGAGTACTTGTGGCACCTTAGAGACTAACAAATTTGTTAGCAGGATGTCTGAGAAGAGAAGCACCTTAGAGACTAACAAATTTGTTAGTCTCTAAGGTGCTTCTCTTCTCAGACATCCTGCTCTGTTCCCCTCCTGGAAAATCAGCCCCCAGACTACTTCTCTGAGCATCTGGCCCTCTGTTCCAAGGTCCTACCACTGGAGTTAGCTCTACTCCTCTCCTGAGGTGCAACCTAACCTAATTGCTGATCCTCTTCCCACCCCCTGACAGGCCTTTATAGCCTCGGGTGTAGCCCTGCCCCCTTTAACTGTTTCAGCTGGGCCCACCTACTTTGACATTGGGCCTGGTCTACTCACAGCTACCCTGTGACATTGCTGAACATCTCAACTTCTTCCTCTAAATAATTTTCATTGTATTTTATCTTAAATTTTTGTACAATTTCAAATCGGTCAAGTCTTCGCTCTCTGCTATAGCATGTCCTTTGACTCACGTTCAAATTAAACCACTTGCAGAACTTGGAAGTCATCCAATCATTTAACATTAGGCGTTGCTGCAGATGTCCAAAATTCTGACCGCTTCCAGGTTGGGTGCCTTGTGAAATATGCAACCCTGAGTGACCTCCTTTTCCCACACTCTTAAATGGAAACTAATCTCACCTGCTAGCATGAGTTGCACAGAAATGCAGCAGCTCACATCTCCCCAGTGAAATTCAGGTATACTGGTGGGCAGGGCCAGCTGTGGAAAGCAGGCAGAATGAGAAGGTGTCCGTGGCAGCAGAGTTCAGTAACTGTTTAGCATGCAAGTGGCTGTGAAGAAAACACAGTTCCCGGATTGCCTAGATCAGCAAAAACTCATGAGTCTGTCAACATTTTGGTTCAATTGAGAGACTAGCTGACTACCGCATCATAGCTGGGGCAGGTTTCCCCTAGTCTGTTTTGTCAGATAACGTCTTTATTCAAAGCTGTTAATTTGGTTCTGCTGATCCTTTTACTTCTCAATTTTTGCATTTTACATACCAGTTTTGCCTAACCTCTTTCAGCTGTCACTGACCTCTACTGGAATAAAAAAAACAAACAAACCTGTAGGTAAATATTTTGCCAAATTGTAAAGCAAGCTTTAATTCAATCTTTTTGTTCAAATGCTTATGAATAGAGGATTTTAGAGGATCTGTGAATAAGAATGATTGAATCTAGAAAGTAAATTTGTTTCATGACAAAACAGAATACATTTGGGGTGAAAGTGATTGTAGTTTATAACAATTATATCAATCAGGGAACAGAAATAACCACATGGAACTTAGGTGGCTGATTAAGAACCTCAAACAACAAAATCTGAATGGCAAACAATAGACCGAAAGTTTGCTATGAACAGTTCACAATAATTCACATCTCCTATATATTTGTAAAAATATATATATATATATTCATCAGTTACTTTTGAATAATGAATGAATTTGTGAAAATCTTGATCTCTTTCTTTAGAGACAAATCATGGATGTGGGGGAAAATAGGATCTAAAACAATTGAATATATTGTTCACAATTAATCTAATTGAAATGACATCGGTGGAGACCTATGTAATCTGGAATTGGGGGAATGCTTTCTATCTATTGAAGTCTTTTAGCCCCAGCTCATGTAAACAAACCCCACGTAGTCATAGCTCTTTTCCCTTTATTTATGAGAAAGATTCCAGACAAAATTACAGTACAATTTTATATAAAAAATATTATTTGTGTGTACACCCACACAAAGGCTCAACCGTTTATTTCCGACCGCTACTAAAAAATCTACATCATACAGAGAAAAGCCAGAACATCTCAGTGACTGCACCAAGAAGAGCAAAATGGGTGTTACTAGTCATGGGGAAAAAAGAAAACTACCTGCATTCCTATCTTGAAGAAGCAATTTCAGTAACCTATTTCTATTGTCATAATTTTGCTGGAAACATGAAAACAAATGTGGCTCAATGAACTTGAATGATGCTGTAAGTAATTTATCAAGACAGTTGTTGTTATTACAGAACCAGTGCAGAGTAAGAAAAAAAAATCAACTGGAGGTGTAATAGATGCTTTGTGAGTATTTCAAACAAGAGCTAAGTGGCAGTGCTCACCATTTTGTCAGCCACACAAACAGCACTTTTCTGTGTATGCCACCTTGCTCCTAATTTTGAGCCAAGAGTGCTAATGACCTGATAGAGGCCTTACCTACCCCCAAATCCATTCAAAATGCTGCTGCCAAGATCATCTTGGATTGTTGTGCTGACTTTTGCAGCCCCCTCTTTTTAAATCCCATCTATTGGCTCCCCTCTTCCAACATACCAAACACACACTATCTTTATTCACAAAGCTCTCCACTGTTTAACCCCACCCTACCGCTTCAATCTATTTTATCACAAGGTCAGTTCCCATCTTTGCTCTGCCAATCATACCAGCCTTGAGCACCTGATTATCCACTTCTTCGACAGGCACCTCTGCGCTTTTCTCCCATGCTGCCTCTTAGGTGTGAGAAAAGCTCCCAATCAAAATCCATGTCTGGGTGGGCTGGAGTTTTTAAAGATACAGGAGTATAAGGAAAAGTGAGACTTTCCAGAGCAACTATGAGGAAGGGACCACGTTGAAATGCTTTCTGGAAAAATTCAGAACTATGCCTTCCTAAAAAAGGCTATAGAACAACAATTAGTCTGTGAGGTGTTTGCATTGCAATTTGAGCTAAATATAATGACAGGTTTCAGAGTAGCAGCCGTGTTAGTCTGTATCCACAAAAAGAAAAGGAGGACTTGTGGCACCTTAGAGACTAACCAATTTATTTGAGCATAAGCTTTCGTGAGGTACAGCTCACTTCATTGGATGCATGCAGTGGAAAATACAGTGGGGAGATTTTATATACACAGGGAACATGAAAACAATGGGTGTTACCATACACACTGTAACAAGAGTGATCAGGAAAGGTGAGCTATTACCAGCGGGGGGGGGGGACCTTTTGTAGTGATAATCAAGGTGGGCCATTTCCAGCAGTTGACAAGAACAGTGTGTGTGGGGGGGGAATAAACAAGGGGAAATAGTTTTACTTTGTGTAATGACACATCCACTCCCGCAGTGGTCCAAGCTGGAAAGCATTTGCTGCAATAACTTGCCATGGTCACCTGGGAAGATGCGATGAGACCTCTCCATGCGGAGCAAACAGGAAAGGGAACTGCAAAAATTCCTGGGGCTTCTAAGAGGGAGGAGCGGATGGTTGTTTACATGGATGCAGAGCAGTGGAGTTCAAACTGCTGACTAGAGCGGTCACGATGGGCATTGTGGGACACCTCCTGGAGGCCAGTTAAAGTGATAAAATCAAGAGTGGTGTCTACACTGGCACTTTGTCAAAAATTTTGCACAAAAAGCCTTATGTTTTTATTTTGTTGCCAAAGCAGGGCATTTTTGCTGCCAAAAGTCACATTGCAATGTGTACGCATTCACGGTTTTGTCGAAAAAGGCAGCTTTCGTTGACAAAACTTTGTAGTATACACAAGGCCTAAGATGGCACAAGTGCTGTAAAACTGACCATTTCAAAACTGTGTGCCTGAAGTTATCTCCTGAATTAACAGTGAGTCAGTAGCCAGACTTTCAAAGGTGCTGAACACCTGCAGCACCCGTTGACTTCAGTGGGGCTTGTGGATGGATGCTCAGCAATTCTCAGAAACAGAGCACTTCTATTTAGGTGTCCAAATATGGACTTAGGAGCTTAACTTTAGGTATCTAGGTTTGAAAATGTTGGCCTAGATGTCCACCTTGCCCATGATAATCCTCAGAATGGGATTATGCTCACATAGGCTCATTTTAAGTACATTCTTTTTTTATTTTCATTCTTAGGTTTCTTCTTTGATCCAAGTTTTGAGTGCCACCCTGTTTTTCATGGCCTTAGGGATCTGAAGGGGCATATGAATTTGTGAAACACTCCCCATTGCTTACTGTAGCTAATAAACTTCTTTGTTCTGGAAAATGATAGCAGCCTATTAAGGACTAGTAAGCGACATGACCTAAATCGTTCTAAAAGGGGACCAACTCAGCCTCAAAGGAGGAGTCTTTTCTTGCTTTCCCATCATTAATCTCAATGCATAGGTTTTAGCTACATTTACATTAACCCTACTGGAACTTATGCAGCCCTTTGAATATAATCCTAAATTTTCACCTGTGGTAGTAATAATGAAATATGAATTTATATCAGCTAAACTAATATTTCCTTAGAAAATTAAAAAAAAACAAAACAACATTTTGCTGTTATACTAAATTCTGGGTAAAAAAGGTTTAATTTATAACTCATTTGTTTGTTAATGGAATAATAACTACTTGGAATAACTTTGATTGTAGTAGTCATCTGATTCCAAAATCCACTAGTGTTGTGCACTGAGCATTCTCCAGAGTCACAACAAAATTAGATATACAGTGTTGCTAGTTATTAAGAAATCATTCAACTTTAATGAATGTGAATCACAAGCTAGCTTTAATTAACTGTTATATATTGCATGTTGCTCTACTTCATAAATAAATTATTTTGCATTAATAATTGCAAATGAACATTTCTGAGATATGTATTCAGGTAATTAACTAAAGTTTTTTATTTTATTTTTTTCTACATTTTAAACACAAAGCCCTTGGGGAAAGAGGTGAACGTCAATGCCCTGATCCTGTAAAGACACACACACAGGTGTTCAGCTTTTCCCACTCTGAATAGTCTCACTGCAGTCAAGACAAGGAATTAGGAAGAATCATGTAGGATCTGATCCCAATGAAGTTGGTGGAAATCCTCCTGTTGACGTTAGCAGGCGTTGGATAAGAAGGAACTATTTTGGCATTTTATACTGCCATTCATCACTGTCATATCTGAGCTCCTTTCATGTAAAAGCAATAGCAAAACCCTTACTGTTAGGACCCTGTCAAATTCATGGTCCATTTTGGTAAATTTCACCATCATAGCATTTTAAAAATTTCATGGTTTCGGACATTTAAATCTTAAATTTGACAGTGTTGTCACAAATCATGAATATGTATTTTAAAATATAAACATGTAAAGCCCTTAAGTTAGTGTTTCTCAAACTGGAGGTCCTGAGCCAAAAGGGGACAGCAAGGCTATTGTGTGTGTGGGTGGGTGGGTGGTGGTGGGGGGGTTGTCATGGTATTGCCACCCTTACTTCTGGGCTGCTGCTGGTGGCACCACTGCCTTCAGAGCTGGACTCCCAGCCAGCAGCTGCCATTCTCCAGTTGTTCTGAAGGCAGTGCAGAAGTAGGGATGGCAATACTGCGACCCCCCCTACAATAGCCAGATTTCACAGGGGAGACCAGATTTCACGGTCTGTGGCATGTTTTTCACAGCTATGAATTTGGAAGGTTCCTTCTTATTGTACTTCATGGAGTCTCTGACACTTCTCCCTTTTCAGTATAAAAATTCTGGCGGTGGTGGTGTGTTTTTGTTTGTTTGTTTCAGTTGGTAGGCCTGTAGCTTAGAAGGGGATCTCAGTGTTGGGGACGTGATTCCTATTCCTATGATAGAAAGACTTTTTCCAAAGAGGAAGGTCACGCAGTTTTTTCTACAGATGGTTAGACTCTGGATTCACTTAATCTTCTCTGGAAACTTGTTCCATAACCAGATCCCCTTGGCCGAGAATTCTTTGTCCCCAGCTCTCACATTCTTTCTCCCCATCTCTCATGTGCTTCATCTTAATTGGGTTTTGAGACAACTCTTCTTCTTGTATATTCTACCCCCTCCATATCCCTCCACCTTACTCTGGAGTTACTTTTTCCTTCGCTGGTTTCTTCATAGCTTAATTCCATTTAAGCATTTAGAGACAAATTGCTTGGGAATGGGGCGGGTGAGGTTGCGTTGTGCAAGAGGGGACTGAGATTTGGGAGCCTGGACAGTGAATACACACTTCTGTTGTAGTACAGAGCACAGCTCAGCATGAGATTCATGAGCAGCACTGCTCCTGTGTGAGGTGGTCATATGGGGCAAAGCTGGAGTCATTGCTGCTATCAATTGCTTCTCCCCATGGTCGAGTCTGCATTATATACACATGCACTGGACTAAAGTAGCCTCTTGTAACTGCTGGGCTGCTGCTCTGTAGGTCTCGGAAGGAGAATAGCTACCCCTTTGACCCACTATGCACCTATCCAGTGACTGGATCAGCTACTTGGGGGTTGAGCTAAAGATTTTCCACTCAATCTACAGTGCAGATTGTGTATGCTGACACTGTACATCAGGCATATAGGCTAGATTTAGAATGGAAAAGAAGGGGAGTGTATTTCAAAAGATAACCTATCTGGAGTAAATAGAGCAGATGTTAGATATTGGCTATGATTATGGTATTCAAATTAATTACACTTTTCTGATGAATAAAACAGGATAAGCAACAAACAGCCTTCAATCAAGGCTGTTGCTATTAGACAAAGATGTAAAGAAAAAGAAGTACGTATTAGGGGAGATGGAAGAAGATACCATTAAGATCACAGAGAAAAATTCAGAGCCTCTGAGAATCATTTTGAATCAGATGATTGAAATTACTTTCAGCTAATAAGTGTATTGTTGCATATCCTATGTTCCCTCTGTTTGGGGATTTGGAATTGATGTGCTAAACACAAGAAACTGGAAGGAAATGATAGATTTTCTTTGCTTTATCATTATTGATGCACCTGATAAGATCTTTCAAACTTCACACTGAAGACTGATAAACGAAATGACATTTTTACCCCTTATGGTGTGATCCTTTGCATTTGGGCATGATTCAAGGCAGAACTAATGTGAGGAAATTTGAAGACCCGATATCTTTTCACCAGATTAGAAGTCAGATGCTTCTGCTTAAGTATTTTGTTTCAGTGATTTGCTGTTATTAATCCTTATTTATCATAACCGAAATCTGGTTGTCCCAAGTTGCTGAACAATGAACCCGCATTGCCGTTGAAGAGCATTGAGCTAAACTAAGGGTGAGATACTGGGCTGTGCTTCATAGAGGTCCAACTCCGCCTTTAAATCACTTTTGCACTCTCCCAGTGCTGAGTGGCTTCAGGAGTTGGAGAGGTCCCGAGCATAATTTAGACTGGGGGGCCTGTACAAGGTTATGGCAGCCTCCGAGGACTGCCCTGTGGACTGCCATACTACCTGAAATCTCTGCAGCACTGTGTGTTGCAGCCCCACTCCTGGCCTTACATTGGGGCTTGGAGGAGGTCCTTGGAGGGCAGCCTTACAGCTGTCTTCTGCCATGTCTGCACCAGGAAATCTTCCTATTGTCACATCTGGGGCTTTCAGGGGCTCTTTATGCTGTTCTGGTCCTTTTACCTAATGTAAAGGGGCCAGACCAGGGATAAGACTCTCACCCTGAGTTTCTAGACTAAAAGAATTGAGACACCTTATTTCAGTAATGCAAGCTGCCTCGATGTAAAAAAGTATGCGAGTTAAATGCACAATAATAAGAAAATTCAGTTACAGTAAAGCTAATGATCCAGTTTACAATAGCTAGTCCCCTCTGAAATGGAGAAGGCTACCACTAATGTATCATACCTTTGTGCTTAGGAATTTGATCTTTAATCCTAAACTGGATGTGCTGCATGAAATTCAGTCCCAAGGAACATCCCAACACAAAGCCTATCAACCACTTATCTCCTTATAATAAGGTTTAAGTGGTCCTTAAGTAGTGTATAGACCCTCTGCTAGCCCACTTTAGGTCAGATGCCCACCACTGAATTTGTCATGACTACAGTTATTCAAAAATGTTCATACAGAACTTTTTGGGGGGGCAAATAATGCTAATACCAATGCAGAATTGGTGACACCAAAACATTTTGTGAATTTATGGGAATTTTGCTAAATTGTTCATTCTGGAAACAAACAAATAAACATTTCTGGAAGAAATCAGAAAATTTCATTTTCACATTTTCAAAATGAAACATTTAGATGTTTTGGTTTGAAATGACTTTTTTTTTTAAATTCCCTTTAATTTTACGTTACAAAATGTTTCATTCAAGAAGACATTAATTTGGTATATATACTTTTCAGTTCGCTGGCAATTTTCATTTTGGTTCCAACCTGAAATCTTTTTTATTTTTTTATTAATGTGAAATTCCCAACATGGAAAAATGAATTATTTGTCCAACTCTAGTCAGGACCCAAAGGATACCAAGCTCTGGCTGTTTCATAGAATCATAGAATATCAGGATTGGAAGAGTCCTCAGGAGGTCATCTAGTCCAACCCCCTGCTCAAAGCAGGACCAACCCCAACTAAATCATCCTAGCCAGGGCTTTGTCAACCCGGGCTTTAAAAACCCTCCTAGTGAAATAGTGTTTCCTAATATCCAACCTAGACTTCCCCGATTGCAACTTGAGACCATTACTCCTTGTTCTGTCATCTGCCACCACTGAGAACAGCCTAGCTACATCCTCTTTGGAACCCCCCTTCAGGTAGTTGAAGGCTGCTATCAAATTCCCGCTCACTCATTCCATTTACCTGTTTCCCATCGGCACACTACAGAGAATGGTATCACAAACAAAGAAGCTGCTGACAATACATGTTGTTCTGGTATACGGCTGCCTTTCTGGTTAGCAGCTCTGTATATTTTTGTGTCTCTGTGGTAGTTCCTTCCTACATGCCTCTTGTTCTTACAATAATTAGGCTACATTTACTTCTGTAGCCACCTAATGGTTGACATGACCAAACTGGTACACTGGTGCATATGGAACTCTGAAGTCTTTCCGCAATGTCAATCACTATTCTGCTTTGATTTCCTTTTCCGCCATAGCATTATGCTTAGTCAAATGTTGATATTTTTCTAGATTAGTCAGGCATTTACATTTAGCTGTGATGCTGTTTGAGAGCACACTTTCGATATCAATGAATTGTGCATATGAATTATTTACTGGTATTCAGCTTGTTTACTGTACCACCATGATTCGTGGTAATGTTTTCTATGGCAGTGATCTAGCATTTGCTACATGAATGTTGCTTTTGCCATGCTGTGGTCAATGCAAATTGTGCAATACGCAGCATGTTACTTGAAAGCAAGAGAGGGAGTGTTACGTATGTCATGTAATGCCAAATTTATGAATTTTCTTCTACATATAGAGGTAAAGTAAATCACAGTACAGTCAAGCAATTAAATAGAACAGATTGGGTGATCTTCAAGCAGGAATAATACTTTTAAAACGTAACATTTTTCATATATGAGGTCTTTCATGAGCTGCTTTTTTAAAGAAATGTTCTCAGTTTAAGTATATACTTCTTTCTGTAAGCATTCTCTCTACTGTTCATACAAGTGACACCTAAAATTACTATAACTCAATGAGAATGGATGAAAATATGATTTTCTCTCTTTTTCCAGTTATTTAACATTTTTGGATTTGAAAGCACTATTAAGTACATTTCATTTTTCTTCCTCATTGTCAGTTACTTTTCCCTGTTGTATGAGGGTCTTGCCCACAGCAAGACAGGAAAGAAAAACAATTTCACAGACAGACAAATTTGATTGTAAGCCCACAAAAATCGACAGGAGTGCAAAGAGGAAGGTGAGAGGCAAAGTTTAAAAATGTATTGTGAGGATTAGTGTGCAACAAATGAATGACTTCATGTGTGGAAAAGCTTACTGAGACCAAATTCATTCCTGGTGTGAGGTTAATAGACTTAAACCAGCCCTGGATGTCTTCCTACTCCAGATAACTGAGCAAAAGGCCATAGGCTTGTCTAACTGGGGAAAAAGCCGAAAGTAGCTGAGCACACTATCTACTTTGCAGTGCTGCCCATGTGGACATTCTTACTGCACACTGAGTGCTTTTGTGTGCATTAGCTTAGTACATTTTGGAACTGTACTAAGTTATACCATCTGAGGAGACTCTAAAGCCATGTCTACACTACCGGCTAACTTGACACTGCTGCGATTGCTGCAGCGGTGTCAATTTAGTGGGTCTTGTGAAGACACGCCAAGTCAATGGCCAAGCTCTCTCCCATTGACATCTGTACTGCAGCTCCCTGAGAGGATGAAGCTGTATCGATGGGAGACCATAGCGCGGTGTAGACACCACTGTAAGTTATGTCGAAGTTATGTCAACTTCAGTTATGTAATTTACGTAACTGAAGTAGTGTAATTTAGGCCTGGGCTACAGTGCGGGGGGGGATTGGAACTAAGATATGCAACTTCAGCTATGCTATTCGCATAGCTGAAGTCGAAGTATCTCAGTTCGACTTACCTGGCCATGCTCACGGCGGCGAGTTGACTGCGGCGGCTTCCCCGTCAACTCCGCTTACTCCTGCCGAGGTGGAGTACAGGCATCGATTTGGGGATCGATTTATTGTGTCTAAATGATCCAGCGGGTAGTGAAGGCGTACCCTTAGATCCACTGCATTTCCTTTGTCTAAAAAATCTGTTACTTTCTCAAAGAAGGAGATCAGGTTAGTTTGGCATGATCTAACTTTTGTAAAACCATGTTGTATTTTGTCCCATTTACCATTGACCTCAATGTCCTTAACTACTTTTTCCTTCAACATTTTTTCCAAGACCTTGCGTACTACAGATGTCAAACTAACAGGCCTGTAGTTACCCGGATCACTTTTTTTTCCCTTTCTTAAAAATAGGAACTATGTTAGCAATTCTCCAATCATACGGTACAACCCCTGAGTTTACAGATACATTAAAAATTCTTGCTAATGGGCTTGCAATTTTATGTGCCAATTCCTTTAATATTCTTTGCAGCTCAGCACGTGTCTAGACATGTCTAGACACTTTTAGAGTTTGATTCTTGATGTCCTTACATTTGGCAGGCTGGGCCAGGTTGCTCCAGGGCAAGTATAAGCTGTGTTCAATGGAGTTGCTCATACGTAACTGAGATTAGAGTTAGATTAATTGGGCCAGAATAACTCACACAAGTAGACCCATTGACTTCAGTGGAACTATTTAGATGAGTGAGTGTTTTTTATGCTGTATGGAGGGTTCAGTCAGGTCCCTTGTGTCTTGAAATTGCTAGTTCCAATTCATTGCACAATAAAAAAGACCACCAAGGATTTCATGGGAAGTTTTCATCTAGTGGTTGGGCATGTACAGAGATCCAGAAAGATAAGAGGGATCCTCGGGCAATGTTTGAAAGCCATGCGTGAAAGGATATGAACTGGTAGACTGCATCAACGTAATCTGAAGGTACTTGTTCCTGAGTTCCAAGCAGCTGGCCAAGTCTCTATATGACAGGGATGATGATGGGAAGAAAAAAGAAAAGACAGATCTGAGTAAGTGTAATAAATTCATAATTAATTCTGGAGACTTAGATGAGAACTTAAAGTAGAGATTCAGGCTATTTTCCTTTGGAAATTGTTTTTCACTGGTATGGGGTGATTAAATAGTTATCAGATGTTTTGCAAATAGGGTGTTATGGCTATAATCCACTGATTCATGACTCAATTTAGCTCTGAAGCTTATGGTATTGCAGATGTCTATGCTGGTTAGTAGGAAAAAAGACAAACCTGAGAATCTACATCACGAAAAAATGACACATGCCAAGTGAAGGCTTGGGAAGCATTATGAAGAAGTATTTCCATACAAATCAGGCCCACGGCCCCACCAAATTCTTAAGTGTCTTTTTTTCTGATGTATCTAATCATTGGTATAAAGCCAGACTATGCTGAAATTGTGAAGGAAGCTGATTGTATTCAGATGTTCACCCTTTGTCTTTGTTGATCACATTAAATACTAGTGAGCTTTAGGTCTGTTATCTCTGTCAAAATAAATGTATTCCTTGTTTTCATTTTCCATAACTTAAGTGTGTTCTACAGAAGCATATTTGTTGGGGCACGAAAGTGGCATCAGGTATATTTATGGTACAAATTATAGGGCTAAAGTTTAGCTGTTTTTTTCCCCCCAGGCTAAAATTGCCTTTGCAAAAATGAATAGCAGGCCCAAACTGAGTACTTGTGCTTCTGACTATCTGATTTATCCCTGCAAAATTCAGGCACTATTTAGAAACACAGATTATATTTGCAACTGAATTAAACGTGCAAATGTGCCTCCAGAAAAGGATGCTGGACTTGTGAAAATGTTGCCCTTTAGATTTACTTTAGCTATGAATAGTGTGAACTGATTTGTAGGACATTGGGGGATTTTATTCCAACGTCTAATATATTAAAGGGAAGGACATGATGATATAGACATTGTGCTTCCAATTAAACTAAAACCCTGAATGGCTGCTCAAACTGGAACATCATCTCTGCATTTTGCACTAAGCTATGAAATGATTAACAGTCAGACTTTCCAATGGCAGCAATGATTTGCGCACATGCCCTTTTTCACATGCCTTGCTTGCATGTGTACGGCACTCAAGCTATTGCACAGATTAGGATTTGCATGGATGTGTACATGCCCTGAACTGTATGTGTGTATGGCGCGCTATGCAACACACAAGTTGGGTGCATGCTGTTTTTAAAATAACCCTACTGTTACAAATCTGATTTATTTCGATAGTGTTTAAGGACCAACCAATCCTTACTCTACACCCCACTAACAACATCATATTCTCTTCAAAACACATTGGTATTTGGTGAGCACTGTGTTTGTTCCCATATTCCTTTCCACAGAGAGAGTTCGTCCAGTCCCATGGTGTATCCTCTGACTTTCAGTGCCCTGCTGAGGCTCTTTTAATTCCCTGCCTTTTCCATTCTCTGAATTTTCCCAGTTCTCTGAACCATCCACATCAACCATCATTTGCAACAGATGACAGACTGTCCTACAAGTCTGTGACAAATGGCTGGATTACATGCAGGGCACAACCTTCCCATGAACATAGATGATGTGAATAGCTTCTGTTTATTGATAGGTTTCAAGGCCAAGCCAGCATCAGTGGAATTCAATATGTCTAGACCCAGTTCACTTGTTGGCTAATAGCTCTAGGTGAATGATGATAGTATTAGAACAATATTATTATTGCTACAAAAAAGGACCAAATCCTCATCTGGGTAAATCAGTGTGGCATCAGTGAAGCCAAGTGAGTTTCACTGATTTACCCCAGCTAGAAATCTGGTGCCCAGAGACTTGGACCTTGTCTGTTAATTAAAGTTTTGGTGCTTTAACGGTGACAGCATAGATAAAGTGACCCTCCCCTTGTGTAGAAACAGTTATATTGATCTAAAAGTGCATATGAGAATATGGCCTATTTTAATTCATGAACTGAAATAAGCTATACAAGTATAAGGTACCTTTATACCAGTATATCCATGTCTACACTAGAGTTTTTATTGGTACAGCTAAGTTGTCAAAAATACCACCCCGCACTGATGTGGTTATACCAATAAAACTTTTAAAATGTAGAATCAAAGTCAAATGTAGCAGTCACCTGATTCTTGTGATCCCTCTGTAACTTTCTGGAACAACTAGCAACCATTTCTATAAGTTTCTAACACTCAGATGGGAAACGACTGTTGAGTGGGTGTTTTCTTTTTAATTATAAGAACACACTTAAGGAACCTTCTGTACATAAATATGAGTGCCCTTTAAAAACACTTGCTTTTCTTTTCCATTAATGACAGGGATTATAGAGTTGGGTGGGGTTGAGAGAGAAGTCTGTCTGCAGCATGGTCCCTTAGATCTTTTGAAAAATAAATGCAAAATTCGCATAAATTGTTGAAGGCTGTTTTATCAACTGAAACGTGTAGGCTGGCTTTTCTGTCAGCTTCTGCGCCAACTACCATATGTAAGCAAATAACATGGCAACACTCTGACTCCAGAGCACCGTCTACATATTTCTCTATGCACTCAGCAGGAATTTTTCATTTTATGCATCATTTATAACTTGCTGCAGTGATTATGAGAAGTCAATATACATCTTTATTTAACACAAAGAGTATAAAGGCTTGATTTTTCATTCTTACCTAAATGCCAACTCTGCTTTTTATGTCTGAAATTTGGTGGGGCAAATTCTGTGGAGACAATATTACACCTGCAATTAAACTGATGCAGTAAGGATACCTAACTATCTGACATATTAGATATTAGTGTAAGTTGGGTGCACAACTGATGGAAAGACCGTACTCAAAGAGTAATTATCAATGGTTTGTTGTCAAACTGGGAGGGTGTATATAGTGGGGCCCCACAGGGGGTCCATCATGGATCTGGTATTATGGAATATTTTCATTAACAATGTGGATAATGAAATGCAGAGTACAGTTCTAAAATTTGCAGTTGACACCAAACTGGAAGGGGTTCCAAGCACTTTGGAGGACAGGATTAGAATTCAAGGTGACCTTGACACATTGGAGAATTGGTCTGAATTCAGCAAGGTGAAATTCAATAAAGACAAGTGCAAAGTACTTCATTTAGGAAAGAAAATTCAAGCACACAAATAAAAAATGGGAAATAACTGGCTAGGCAGTAATAGTGCTGAAAAGGATCTGGGAGTTATAATGGATCAGAAATTGAATATGAGTCAGCAATGCGTTGCAGCTGCAAAAAAGGCTAATAACATTCTGGGGTATATTTACAGGAGTGTCATATGTAAGACACAGGAAATAATTGTCCCGCTCTAGTCGGCACTGGTGAGGTTGCAGCTGGAGTAGTGTGTTTAATTCTAAAGTGTGCCATGCCACACTTTAGGAAAAGATGTGGACAAACTGGAGAGAGTTCAGATAAGAGCAACAAAAATGATAAAAGGTTTAGAAAACCTGACCTATATGAAAAGGTTTAAAAAAACAGGGCATGTTTAGCCTTAAGAAAAGAAGACTGAGTAGGGACTTAATAACTGTCTTCAAATATCTGAAGGGCTGTTATAAAGAGGATGGTGATCAATTGTTCTATATGTCCACTGAAGGTAGAACAAGAAGGAGATTTAGGTTAGGTATTAGGAAAAACATTCTAATGCTAAGGGTAGTTAAGATCTGGAATAGGCTTCCGTGGGAGATTGTGGAATCCCCATCTCTGCGAGGTTTTACGATCAGGATGGACCAACGCCTGTCAGAGGTGGTCTAGGTTGACTTGGTCCTACCTCAGCACAGGGGGATGGACTTGATGACTTCTCATGGTCCCTTTCAGCCCGAGATTTCTATGATTCTGTGGTTAGAACATTGATCTCACTAAGATTGGTCCATCCATAAATAATGGCAGGCACAAAACAGGAGACTAAGACTTTAAAAATGTGGTCAATATAGGACTGTCCTTGTCAAGAGTCTTCTCCTTGACTTCAGTGTTGTATACATCAGCTCTTATTTCTTCACCATTTCCAGATTGTTGATCCCTCACTGTACTGCTTCCAATAGAAGTTTGTCAGTCAGAGGAAAGAAAGCCTGCCTCTTCTCCTGAATGTACTTTAGCTTGTTTACAGACTGTTCAGGGGACTAGCTGAGGTTTCTTGATCCTCAAGCTATGATTTTTCCACTATGGGCCATATTCTCAGCTACTACAAATTGTCATTGTTCCATCAACTTTGAGCTGCAATAGTTTATACAAGTTGAGGATCTGTCCCTGTGCCTTTTCAGTCTGTTTGCTGTGGCTGTATCTATGATTTTTTTGACATTTCAGTAGGGTGCCGGATGCAGTCTGAGGTCAATGTTTGCAGGGATGGAAGAAAAAGGTGATATTAAGTAGACGGTATTCTGGCAGGGGTACATAGTTAATATGTGAGGTTGCTGATTTGATAAGGAGATGTGACAATATATTCATTTTTTGTTTTGAGCAATATCAGCTAAAACAGATTTTTGCAAAATTTGATGTAAATCAAAAAATGTGTTCGTGAATGCTGGGTCTTTCTATGTAGTTTGAAATAACACATTATAGCTTAAAACTTGTTGCAGCTTTTACATTTTCACTGGTGCCATTTTTGCCAGTCAAAATAGCTCTATGTACTGATGAAGACAGACTTGGGAATTCCTTAGGAAGAAGAAAACATTTATTATCCAGGAAAATCAGCCGTTTCCACATGAGCAAATGCAAATAAGACAAAGTAAAGTAGAAAGTATATAAAAGCAAACAGATTTAGCAGATTATATGGTCTAGTTAAACAAGACCCAGTTATGTCTAGTCTGACTTGGCTCCAATCCTCAGGTTCATTAAGGAGCTCATGGGAACTCCAAATTGGAAAGAAAGGCCAAGTAAGATTTCAGTGTCTTGTCTAATGACCATTAAAATGACTATTCCTTTTCTGATATAGCTCTTTTTATGGAAAACATAGGGTAGATCCTCAGCTGCTGTAAATTGGCACATCTCCTTTGAATTCTTTTGACTCAGTTTACTCCAGGGGAGCATCTGACCCATCACTTTATATTTGGCAGAGCTCTTCATTTTCTGATGTGGGTTTCTCCTGTGTGAGAGATGCTTTTGATCAGATACTGCCCTTTTTGTTTGTATTCAAATGGGGGTAGCTGGATTTCTAGCGGCTAGATGACCCTCTCCCCTTCTCCAGCCTATATTTGATCTCTGGGGAATGTAGCTGACTAACCAAGCTTGCTACAAGTGAAGTCATGGGTAATTCTTTGATTTTCAATATTTTTCTCACTCTGCATTCTGCTGATACACTGCATATTGTGTCAGTAAAATGAAAGAAAGAGGCTTGAGAGGACGCAGTGCAGCTGAGAAGTGAAGGTAGAAAAGTAGCCTTAAACCATCTGATCTTGGGCTGATCTGCTCTAAGACAGTCCCTCTGGCACAATGTAGAGCAGCCTCATGGCTGCTCTGATTTGTACCAGCTGTCAAGGACCGTGAGGGAGCATTCCAACTACTGCAAATCTCCAGAACATAGGGACTCTTTGGCCAAGTTCTCTTTCGCCCAATCAGGCCCCCTCTACCAGCTCCACATAGAAGTTGCTACTGCAGCATTACACCCTATATGTAGGGGTAGATACTTTAGGGGTAAAGTAAGCAGCTTCAGTTCACACTTTGTGTCTAAGGAGTGGTGCAAACCTTCCCTTGCACAGCCCAAGATCTTCCCCATAATCCATTTTACAGCAACTTTTAGTAAGTGGGATTACAAAACACACTTTAACTAACCTGTTCTTTATTATGACCCCTATTGAATTACAGAATCTCATTTGATCCATGTCCACTCTTAGAACAAAACAGACTGTAATCAATACTTCAGATGCTTCAAACTCAGATGATCTATGGTTCCTGTTTAGAAAACATGAGTCAGTAGTGAAGAAATCAAATTAAATTGTTCATCTGTTTAGTTTCCTTATAATGGCATCTGAACAATTTAGTCTTAAAAACTTCCATAACGCATAGAAAGCTGTTTTTTCCCCCCAGTGCAATTATGATTAGAGATGATGGATTGCCAAAGAGTCATGGAATGTGGCTCTTCTGCATCATTTTCAGAGACTGGAGAGGAGCTGGGAAGCCACTAAACTATCCAACTGAGTGCAGTGCACGAATATCCAGCACATTAAAGCTAGGGAAGGACAAACCTGCTTGGATACAACAAGAAATGATCCAAATCTTTTCCTCAAACTCATCTTTTTTTTTCTGATCTTTGAAAATAATGTAGCTCACCCCCCCTACTCTACTTTTATTTTCTGCCCTTCTGCACTTTCCTCTCAGACTCAGCCACTCTGTTATTTTCACAATCCTACCATCTCCCATATCTTAACACTCCAACCTTATTTATCAGCCATTCAGAATTCTCACTCCGGGACAGGAATTATTCTGACAGGCAAGTGAAATATCATTTGTTTTTTCATTATAATCCATCATATGGCTGAGTGGATGTTGGGCTGGATTCTTTGCTTTGCCAAGTTTTTACTCAGTGAACCAGGGAAAGGGAGGGGGGCAAAGAGATCTAAACAATTACAGATCTCTAATTCGCTGCCCAGCCCTCAGCCCTGGAGCAGGTTAGAGAAACTTGGGGATTGCTATAACCTACACCAGCAGGCAAGGATCACCAAGGGGCCATCGGCCCGCTGAGCATAAGCAGAACATGTCACATTCCAGCCCCTCCTCTTCCCCATTCCTGACATGCCCATGGTGCTGGGGATGGGGGTTCGCTGTGAACTCCCCCATGTCAGAACAATCCCCAGCCAGAGGATGTGGCCAGTCTGTGAGCCTTTTGCATCACCTGAGCAGTGGCAAAGAAGTAGAAAATGGCAGAAGATCCCTCTCTGCTTGGATGGACCATTTCATGGCAGTGTTCTGAGACTGTGTAAGTGGTCTTCCTAGTGGTCCCCTCCCATCCAGGTCTGTGCTCAATCAATATGCTCAGATGTACCTGTTTTTGGGTGTCCAACTTGGTGACACATAGGGATGCAATTTTGCTTGGATCGACCCCGACTTCTGTCTAAAGCTGAGCCCCCAAAGTGAATGCAAATGTTTGCCATTTTTGACTTAGATTTTTATTCACAACAGGCTATATAATGCCTCCTAGACACTGCCTGGGGACACTGCAGGGCAGTATGGACACTCCCAGGCCAGAAAGAGCTCTAGGAGTGAGGAATGCAGTTTTGTGGCTGGAGATTGCAAGCGCTGCAATCCTTAGGGTTTTGTTGTGGCGGGGCGTAGCTCTACAGACTACAGGAAGAACAGAGCCCTGCACACCCGAGTGACAGGCATGGTGGCACAGGTGCAGCGGCTGCTGTGGGATTTTAGAATCAAGCTTTGGTGGTTTATTTCAAGACATTTAGAAATGAGTCTGAGATGCACCAGATTCCACTTTCTACAGTTTGTGGCTGGAATAAAAGCATTTCTGTCCAGATCGTTTAGCTATATACTGTTTAAAGCTTTTTGCTCCACATTTTGATGAGTCCTTGGGAGCAGTATACACGGACATCTGTGATATTTGGCTGATCTTGAAGTTCTTTCCCTCCCCAGATGATTTTCACTTTGTTCTGAAGTATCTTATGTTGTGCAAACGTTAATGGTGGTGCCCTTGAGAATGGAGTTAAAAACACTTCTCTTTTTCTTTAAAACAAAGTGACTGTTTCCCTTCCCCTCCTCCCATTCTGCAGCAGGAGAAATGGATTTTAACTCAAATATTGCATAAGGCTTTTAAGGTAGATTCACTGGGAGTGAAGTTTATGTAAGGCTGCCTGTTGTTTTGGTGCAAGGCATAGAATATGATAAATTGAACCCCAAACCTGCAACATGTGAGTCTATATAAATTATTCTGCTCTATGGCGGTTGTGAAAGATACTTGACTTTGCTAGATGATCATTTGTTTAGCTTAACTAGCTAGCCAGAAAGATAAGCCAGATATTGCTGAAAATGTGGTCATATTCACCAGCGGTCTCTCTAATGACTTATAAGTCAATTCTGTATATCAGCCAGTCAAATCCGAGTAGCTGGACCAACCTATCATGCAATTACATTAATTAGGAATGGCAAGGTAGTATATATCTAGTGGCTGTATTTTCACCATCCTTTATTGATTAGGCAACTTCATTGTACATGAGATGAGATTATTCTTCTATGTTGAGAAATTCATAAACCAAACAATGGACATGTTAGGCATTGTTTAGTGAATTAAACTTGGTGCAATTCATCATCTCTGAGTTTTGTGTATACCAATTCATCAAAACTCCAGTCTTGTCAGTTACTATCTTAATTAAATAATTATTTCCACATCCAGTCCCTTTGAAGGGGTTGGCAGGGTAAATTTATAGTCCGTCAAAGCTAACACAATAGTGAATCTTGCATGATCACAATACAAATGTAACCACAGCTGAGTGATTTATTTCCTTTTTTTTTCATGAGAGGAGAATTTACATATGCCCTATTTTATTTTTACCACCTACAAGATCCTGTTTTAGAACTGAATTATATCCTGCCATTCCATGTAAATAATGTGGTTTTCCTCCATTTGTTTCTTTGAATCCTACAAATCTTTGTTCATGAGAATAGTCCTTCCTGTTATGAGTAATTCCACTGGTTTCACTGGGACTACCTGCATGAGCAGTGACTACTTACAGGAGTATAAGTGTTTGTGGGGTCAGTCTCTATGGAAATGGTGGGGCTAGCAGATTACCACAGTTGGCAAGCTAATAGGTGATAATATAGCACCTTTCTGCCAAAGAACCCAAGCTAACTTGCAAATAGGGCTGGCTGGAAAACAACAATTCTGCTTAGCAAAACATTGAGTGATTCAAAATCTGTTTTTCATTCCGATGAGGAATGAGAGAGAAAGAGGCAGGAAGAGATTTTGACTCTCTTACTATGTAACTCAGTGTTCAGGCCATTCACCTGGGATGTGTGAGATTGATTTGAAGCAGGGACTTGAAACAACAAAAAAGCATGCTCAGCAGTTAAGGGCTGTCAACAAAATTGCATTTTTCAACAGATTGGAGGTTGGTTTGGTCCAAAATATTTTTACGAGCTCTTACAAATATTAAAGTTGAGATTTTCAAAGGGAGTTGGGCACTTAAATTAGTCTCCCAAAACTTTTATGGGGATAGATAATTATTAATAGACACATTTTATAAGGGGGCAAAGTGAGGCATGTGTGAGTAACATGGTAGGACTGGGAGCAACACCCCCAAAGTCTTCACTATCCTGCTCTAAAAACCAGACAATATATCTTCAGTGTAAATAGATGCCATAAACAATTTCAGTGTGGAATATTATTGTTTCAGGCTTCTTTAGATTTTGCAAGGCTGCTTTGCGGATTTCTCCATGTCCATCAAATCTGTTCCTGGCAATGATTTTTGTGCTTGTATATGTGTGTAATAATTAACTCATTCAGCAGAGATTAGCCACCCCTTATTTGCTAACTGATAGGGTTGCTACTTTTTGCCCCTTAGAGACAAAACAGGGACAGAGCAGAATTTCTCTTGTTCCTCCGTGATGCTCCTTGCCCCTTTACGTTGGCTGCTAATCACAGGTGTCCTGACTTATTTAAGGAAACATAGTATCACCAGCCTAATGCAGTCTGTGCCTAGAAGTGACTGTTCATCACAGCAACACAGCTCATGTTTCTCTGCATCATTTCTGCTATTATCAGTGCCCCTATGTTTAGGGGAGGAAAATGAGATATTTTGCGTTCATTGCGGAAGCACTGCAGCCTGCATGATGACACCGATTGAATCAGAACTGTCTCCATCAAATTGCAGGTGACAATCTCATTAACTCAGCAGCTTCTATGTTTTAGTCATGTCATCCCATAGTTATGTCACAGATGAAGCCATTTTGTAAACACTTTTTCAGCCTGCCTAGATGCTCGTATGTCAGCTAACACAGATGTCTAACAAGTTATATCCCTGTTAAAACAGATGATGATGCACTTCAGCCATGATGAAGGAATGGTCTATGCAGGTGTGTTATTGTGGGGCTACAAACTGATACAGGATGTGTTAATATCACAGGGAATTATAGAAGTTATTTCTAGAAAAAGTGCACAGCTAAAACCCTTTGCATTTATAATTCAAATCAATTTCTGTGAAACTTGGGGGTTTTGCTTTGTGTGAGGTTCAACAAGCCTTGACCTGAAACCATGTAAAAACTGAAAGCCAAACTAATCTCAAATGGTCAATCTTTTAAAAAGCCACATATATTGTTTGGTGGGGCATTTAACATGAAACTAATTTCTTTCTATACTGTTCACTGTACATTTAAATTCTTAAGAACTCTGCCTGCCTGCAGAAAGAGCAAAGATTTTGCTCTCTGAACTGCTGCAGACTCTGACAGAGGAGATATACACAATGTGCTCTCTCCAGGAGAATTTACTTATTGGTCATTCTTGTTGATTTCCCTTAATCTGAAAAAAGTCATATTTTGGACTTAAAATATATTTTTTCTTCTTAATGTATGGTATCATGACAAGCTGCAGCTAGTAGCTGCCAATCTTTCCCTGTTATCTCCTGGAAGTGGAATTCAGCCGAGGTTCACGGAAAAGGACCAAGTTTCAAGTTCACAATGAAACGCCTAAGAAGGCTAAATTCCCAATTAGGTTTTGTTTTGAGAGGCTGACACTAATATTTGTTATGAGAATTCTGCTAATAATTATAATACTGCTCCTTTAGAGTTCTATCCATCTTCCATCTAAGAATCTCAACATGTACATAATAGCAGAATGGCTATACTGGGTCAGACCAATGATTCATCTAGTCCAATATCCCCTCTTCTGATAGTGGCCAGAATCAATCAGACAATCATTAATGACTCAACCTACTCCTATGAGGTAGATCCATTTTACATGTCCATTTTACAGATGGAGAAACTGAGCCACAGAGAAGTGAATGACCTAATTTTCAAAGGTGCTGAGCACCCATGACTCCTGCTTACATCAGTGGGAGTTGGAGATGCTCCTCACCTATAAAAATCAGGTTTGATGTGAGTCTCCTAGTCATAAGTCACTGCTTGGTCAGTAACTAGAAGCATTGTTTTTGCATTAGCAAGTATATCTCTCAGTCTCTCGTAACTCAAATGTACACCATGAAAGGCATTAAGAAAATGTAAGGGCAGGCAATGAAAAAAAGTTTGGGATGAATTCTTCAGCAAAAGAAAATTTTCTGTAACCTTGCTTTTATGATTCCACACTCCTGAGGTAAACTGATAACTATAAAAATGAGGGATAAATGATGGCCGATTAGCGGCTGAATTAGCTGAGGGCCAAGCGTGGGGACTTGATTAAAAATAAATCATTGCTATCATTTTAATGGTACTTGCTGTAACTCTCCACTGCCTCAGCTCTCTTGTATGCAGTCTTTTATAATGAACACGCTCTCCTGCAGCTTATTTAAGAAAACAAGCAACTTGTACTGTCTATTTAGCGTTAATAAAAAAAAAAAAAGAATCAATGAGGGAACATCCTTTATGAAAAGAGACAATTGAAAGGTGTTATTACTCTGTTTAATTTCTACTTCTGGTTTATTTTGTTTTTCTTACATGCAGCAGCAAAATGAAAACACAGAATATGCTGTTCTGTAAGGCAGGTTTGTAACAGTACCATCCAAAATAGGTAAGGAGCAGCACATAGCCACAATGCCACAAGAGCAGGGCAGGGACTAGACTGACTCTGAGATTCACAACCTAGTTTCAGTTTCTCCCTGGGAGTGGGAAGTAATTTGCACCAAACCTTTTGAAGCTAAGGGTCCACCCCTGTCCACCCACTCCCCACCCATTGGCACGGGAGGGGAATTAGTGGGGTGTCTGGAAAACAAGAATTCAGTTTTACACAAAATTTTGAGGTGTTCACCTTTGTTTTCATTCCACATTGGAACAAAAATGAGACCTTTTGTGTGGGGGAAAAAAGGAGAACAAGACTAAGACCCACCTCAGAATAGTCAATAGAGCAGTGGTCAGGGCACTCACCAGGGATGTGAGAAACCTGGGCTTAAGCTCTGCTCTGCCTGGCTCTGCTCAGTCTCTTGTTCACTCTGATTTTGACCAGAAATTCCATCCTGGACCTGAGAAGCCTCCCAATGAAATGTTAATCAAAACTGGTGCATCATTTCTGCAGAAAGTTTTAGTTCAGAGTATTCGGCATTTTCTGTCTCTCCCCCCCAAAAAATTCATTGAAAAATTCCCGACAAAGTCCAGGGATTAGTTGCCCAGTAACTGCTATTTTAGCACTGAGCAGGCCCTGGAAATATGGGAGAGTAAAGCACGCAGCTAGTCTAATGATTGAGACCAAAGGGGAGGGCTATTGGTGGTATCCCTGATCCACAATTTGATACCCATGCACACTTTGTGTGAGCTTCATTTAACACCAATATAAGAAACAAGACACCCCCTTTAGGACAGTCAGGCTCCTCACTATGAGTTAAGCATGTGCCTGTTACACATGGACCAAGCTAGTAAACCCGTACTCACATGAGAGTCCCAGTAAAGATGATGTCCACTCCTGTCAAGGAGCGAGAACGTTGGCTGCAAGGTGGGGGCATCTTCACGCAGCCGAACTCCTTTGCTGGTTGACAGCTCCTTTTCAGTGTCATCTCTTGGAACGGGAGGGGAGACACCCAGAGTGTTGCTGACTTCCTCAGCTGGAAACACTTGTTTGCTCCACAGGGACCATCTCCTTCCCAGTGCAATCCCACTGCCATCCATGGAAGTGGGGGCAGAGTCACTGACAGTTTCAAGGCTCAGTGGCTACAGAATGTCTCTAATGGCACTGCATAGTGGTGACTGTCTCCTGGGATTTGAGCGTTGGTCTATTGGATGTAGAGCCTGAGCCATGTGGCTGTTGCTGAGCTCACACTTCTACGATTTTAAAAAACAAACCAACCTGTAACAGATCTAAAAGGCTACTGCTATATTTCTGGTTTTATTTGCACATCACAAAGCAGCTGTTTCTCCCAAATTCTGTATTTGCTTAGAGCAGACCAGCTCCTCAGACCCTTTATAGCAAGACATGGCAGGATTAGATACCAGAGTGATCCTTTATTTGCATATTGAGCCAAGTGAAAGTGGAAATAATTCTGTGTGCAGTTAAATATTTCCAAGTTGTTTTACACCTAGTTCAAAACAAAAATTGAGTTTATCACCATGAATTCAGGTTGCAGAAATCTCAGAAAAGATGCCCATGTAAAATGGAAAAAAACTTATCACAAAGGCTGCATATTTCTCCTTCTTCAACACAAACAAGCATTCTAATTCTTCTATGTCCCTTGCTGCATATCTTTTAAAATGCCCGATAATGCGCTTGTTGTTTTCCTACATGCCATTAAACATTTCATTAGCACGTTTTGTTTGCTTGTTTGTTTTGTGGCTGTGAGATTTGTTTTGCAAGTATCTTACTCTTCATCTCATACTTGCTGTCTCTTATTTTCCCATCAAGCCCACTCTAACTCTCTGTCTCAAAGACACTTCCAAGTGGCAGGTTTTGGCTGAATCCGAGCACTTTCCCAGCTCCAACTACCCTCTGTCAGTCTCAGTGATCATTGTACACATATAACTAGGCTTGGAAGGATTAGCTTTTTATTGGTAAATGTTGATTTCACCGTACACATACAAACTGCCGGAAAAATATTCCCATTGATAATAGTCAAAATTTACAAAGTAGGAAAAATGCTTCTTGAGCACGTATTAGAATTTGATTCAAGGATATTTGTTTTGTATATTTTGGCATGTGATGTTGACAATTTTTGTTTTAACAGTTAACTTTTTAATCTCAATGCCTGCTGCCATCAAATAATTATTGTTTGATCCTCCCCATTATCTGACCTCCCATGATTTCTGACAGCTGTGAAAATTTAATTAAATAAAAGATAAAAATGCTTAAAAATAAACATCATCTATTGAAATGATAAAAAAATAAAGATTGAATTCTGTCAAGCCTATCTATCACACATCCTGTAAGGTGCTCGCCACCCTCAGCTCCTATAGAAAACAGTGGGGCTTGTGGATGTTCAGCATCTTGCAGGTTTGAGCCCACAACAGTATTTCACTTTTTCTTTTACTGAAAACGGTCCCAGCATTCCTGAACTTTGGGGAAATTCAGATCTAGATCCAGATTTGTGTGTGATGCACTATAACAGGAATGAATCAAACCTCAGGTCAAGCACACCTGAATGTCAGGAGAGTTTGATGTCAGTCCAGATCTTACCCCTATGGTTCCAGCCTCTCTCTCTTTCTGGCTGTTGCAAACTACTTGCTTTGACTGTTCATTATCCATGCAGAATGATCAGTCACTAAAGTTACATGGTGATTTTCCAGTTCTCTGACTAGGAGACTGGAATTTTTACAGACAGGAAGAAGGAAATCAAAGTTTGAAGATGGTGACACAGGAACGTCAAATGCAAACACATATAGAGGAGCGGTCACAAGATTTTCCCATGATGTGAACACTCTTGTTAAAAAAACCCCACACTTATACAAATGCTGGTGAAAAAAATCAATATTTGGATGTTATGACTACTGGGGAAGTGAAACTGTGGGTTTTATTCAAATGATTTTTTGCCAGTACCTCTTTTGACATCTTCAGTTTTGTCTTGAGGACACTTGAAAGGGCTACCTTTTGAAAAAGGATCCATTTAGCACTTTTGAACATCATCAAGCAGGTAGTTAGAGGCTCTAGTGCTCAGACTTGTGTTCTCAGGCCATTTTTGAGGGGAGGTACCAGACATAAGAACCAAAAGAAAGGTGTGGCCTCTTTAGCTGTTTGAAAATTTACTCATTAATTTCTCTGCTGCGTTAGTCTTCTAGAAAATATCATTATGTAACAGCAGAATGTTTCTTTAAGCAATGGTTTTGTTACACCCTACATCTACTGCTGAGGAGAGCTGCATGATTTTTAGCATCTTTATTATATTTTGTCTGTTTATTTTTGGTAGGTTCACCTTCCGTTGTGAGTCTACCAAGCCCTGATCTTGTGGAAAGGACAGCAAGCTCATGAACTGAAGCTTGCAAGCTTTGACGGTCTTATTTGCCCAAATTTGCAGCTCTGTGAAACAGTTGGCTACAGTGCTACATTTCATATGTGCGGCTGTTATGATCCATTTCAGTGCCTATGGGGATCTCAACAAGCTTTTTGAAAAGATTAATGACTTAGCTGTGTTTTTTATGATAGCATTTCTAAAGAAAAGCATGCATACCTAATAAGGTTATTTCTACAAACTGAGATTTGAATTGCTCACTATAAAAGACAAATAGATAGACTTTGACTGCAAAGCATATAAGGGGTTGGTTCCCATTTTTTGCCTTCTGTAGCTCAATTTTGCATGAGAAAAGAAAATTAAATGAGACCCAATTCAAGGGTGAAGCAACAGAAAAGCATGAATGGAAAGAATATTCTACTCTAGAATTTTTGACATATGTTGCATAAATATTTTATTGGAATATTATATATTATATTATATTTTATATTATATATAATCTTATATTTGGAATGAATATTAACATGACAATAAAGAGTGGTAATTTAAAACAACCTTTGCATTTTTATATGATTCCTTCAAAATCTCATCTGAATGGAATAAATAGACTCATTCAAACAGTAAGTTGTTTGTCTCTCTCATGATATGACTACTAGTTAACACATAAGGGTAATGTGTGATGTTCTGCAACAACATTAAGTATGTTGTGGTGCAAGTAGTCAAGCAAAGTTTTTAAACCATCAAACACTTGCGTTGTGCTCCTTGGTAAACATAACTCCAATATCTGTCAAATAAGCAATGATCAGCTGACACACAATAACTAAGCTTGAGCTAAATGTGCTTGACATCTGCTCGGATTCCAAAATGTTACTCTGTGTGGCTCACTGTCAGTTCTTTATGCGCCACATAATTATGTAACAGTTGATTGGCTGCATAGATAGGAAAGTCCTCTGTGATTTCTTTCCTTTAAACAATTTTTTTTTCAACTTTAGACTTCGGGCAATTGTATCATTTGGGCAGTTTAATTTGTAGCTTCTGGCATTTTTTCCCCCTGAACAAATAATTCAGATTTAACCCTGCAGGATCAATTGACAAATCTGAAACCATAAAAAATCCTAAATTAGAACACTGGAAACTGAATGTAAAGAAAGCTTGAAAGCAGAAATTCTATTTTCAAAGGTAGTGCCATGTAGTGGCTAGTGATTGGACAATCATTTCAGACTCCACGGTCACCCAAAAGAGTTCAGAGCAGGAGTGTTGGAACAATTTTTATAGTGGGGCTGCTGCTGGTGGAAAGAATGTATTTGGCGTTATTACTGTTTCAAGCTAGGGGGTGCAGTAGCACCCCTAGTTCCAGCCCCCCTGTCTCAGAGCTAGATATGCTAATGCAGATCTCTGTTCTCTTAGACTATTGTGAGTTGGAAAGAACATCAGCACTGCAGATACACTAGGGAAAAAAATTACTCTCTCCTAGTGATATCTATTACAGATCAGAACAAACAAACAGCTTTGCAACAGCTGTTTTCACCAGACGGCCAATTTTACTTTGTCTCACAACCATTTTTATCACCTTATTCTGGCTGTCTACAATATGAAATGAAGGAGTGATAGTATTACTGGAAGAGTCTTAGGTTGAGCAGACTAGATATGCCTGGGATATATTTCAGAAGAAAGTTGTCTAGCTCTAATGCTATATGTCTGTTGTGTGTAACACTGATAGAAACATTGGAGATTCATCAATGCAATGGTGGTGGTGGTGGTGTTGGGGAGGGAAAGAAATGGTTGCAGAGTAGCTGCGGATGATGCATACCACTTGTTGCACATGCTGTCCAAATCCTAGCCGAGACAACCTGACAGATGATAAACACATTAGCTGCAATTCACAGATGTCTGCCTGGAGCAAGCAGCGCGGAGCTGTGGAATCCTGTTCACTTCTGGACCTACTCTATTCAAAGGACTGAAAACATCTGGAGTACAATGCTGTTTGCTAGGGGCATGCCTCTGCAAGGATCAGAGAGGTGTTTATGTGGAAAATAATGGCTGCAATGACAGTGAAAACACCAAACACTCAGCACCAGACACTCAGCCCTTGCTGAATTGATTTACGTCATTCCATGAATACCAGGAGGGACGTGGGATACTGCTATGAGACACAGAGAGCCATAGTCCTAGTGTTGAGTCTCTAGGCGACTCCCCTATATAATACAGTTGTCAATTGCTTTCTAGGTTGCTGGGTATTATATCCTGAGAGCTCATTGGCTGCTGGGGAGCCTGTATGTGAATAGCTGACTGTGGTGTAACTCTGACCTAGTCGGGTATAGAATAGACCTCACTTTCTCTTTCTCCCATGTAAAAGAGTGAAGCCTTACAATGTAGAAGTCTCTCTTCCTGAGCCCTCCACCTGGTTGTGGGGGCGTGAGTTGCTCTTTGGAATTCCCTCTAACGAGCAAAGGACTGGCGATGAAGGACCAGTGTTTTCAATCGTTAATAAAGATCATTGGGTTTGTGTTACAATGTCATACGGAAACCAAACCTGTGAGTCCCAGGCTGACAGTCTGCAATGCAATGCACACACAAAACTTGGTGTCCAGGTGCCTGGCCCTAAGAACCAAGGGGAGCACATGGGTTGACACAGCAAGATGAAGGTGTCCCAGATGCAGAAAACAGGAAATGGGAATTTCTTTGCCCTTCCAAAACTTTTATTGCTGAGCCAGGTGGATTGTGAACCCAAGCCAGCTAGTTTCTCTAGCCATTTGTAGTAAGATGCAGTTCTCCATGACCCTTGTCTTGGCCAATCCTGCCCACAAATCCTATGGACAGTTGAGGTCTGAGGGGCTTGGTGGCAAATCTGTCTCTGCTTATATGCAGAAAGGGCTTTGTAAGCTGCATTGTTGTAGCCAGATATTTATTTCAGTCTGTCGGTGCTCGCTCTCTATTCGCCAGGATACAGTGTGTTTTTGTAATGAGTAGCATAAAAAACTCTTTCTTACAAGACCCTTCTATGTACTTCTTCACCCGATGCAGATGAAGTATAAGCAGGAAAATGTGTGCATTGGACACTGAGAGGAGGTTGAGCACTCTTTTGCTTGCTTCTACCTTTGCTTGCGCCCATTTGAAACTAGCCTAAATTTGTTGGCTTCAAAGGAGTTAATCCTGATTTTAAGCCAGCGTCAGTGAATCAGGCCCCCAAAAGACTTTACAAAACCAAATGCACAGTTGATTTGGATCCATTTAACTAAAACCTGTCGAAGTTTGGGGAACTGAAATAAAGGGTTCTGGTTTTGACCCTTCTGTACCAGAGCTGTATCGTTTATCTTTCCGAAATATGTTTCTTGTTTATTTTACAGATCATCTGAAAATATGCCTTCTGCTGCTGCTGCCTCTTAAAGGTTAGTTGCATGTTTCAACCACCCTTTGTGTTGCCATGGTGATAGGTGCAGTACAAAGGGAGGGACTACATTTGAGTCACATAAGTCTCTTTTCCTTTTGCAGGTGCACTTTGTGCCCGCAAAACGTGTGCCCATGAAATGAACTCTGGGCACCCTTCTAAGTGCTTGCCCCTCTGCCTGAAAGTCCAGACACTCAGATCTGCACCCACAATTCATTCTGTGGGGAGCAAAACAAATGTGGGGGCAAATTTTGCAGGCACAAATTGCACATGCAAAAGATGCATACACAAGAAAATAGAAACCCCATCCCTCTCTCCCGCAGAACATAACTGGGTTGTGCTCTGATGAGGAGGAAGGGGAGGGAAGAATATACAGGCATAGGGTCATTCTCATGGGAAGCTGAACATTATTGTTGTAATAAGAGTGAAACAGTCATTTCTCCTGCTGCCTCCTTAATAGGCAGGGATGTCCTGTCTGTGCAGAGATCTTCCCAATCTGGATTCCTTCTTTGGCTCTGACTTCCCAACAGATCACCCAAAGAAGGACTATAGACCCCCGATCATGGTTATGGGCTCAGTAATTTCTTAACTTTACTATTCCTTTACTACTACTTCCCCCGCCCGCCCGGAAAAACTGTCCTCCCCATATCCATTAGTACTTCATTCTAATGTTCACCCTCCTATAGGTTTCACAGGGCAATGGGATATAGACATTGATTGTATTTATCCTTACAGTTAATAAGACTTCTACAGGATAAGACTTCTTATCCCTTTCGTGATAAACATGCCTAACCATGCATTCCTCTTGTGCTGATACCGGGCAATATGACCACTCTCTTTCATGTGGTTTATTTATGGCTTGTGCAATTTTGGACACTTTTAATACCTCTTGTACTGTAAGTGGATTATCTGATTCCAACTCCTCCACTTCAAACATTCGCTCTTTCTTATTTAGGGTCATCTTCATATTTTTACATTAATCATTTTCAACGGTCATTTCCACGCTGCTAGTTTTTGCAGACCTACTTCTAAATTCTCAGAGCATGATTCAACCCAGCATTATTCCAGTTTTACACTGGTGTAATTACATTGTTTTAACTGAAGTTATACCCCCCATGTTACTGGAGCAATGCACTGTTGAATCAGGCTGTGAAGTGTAATGCTCACAGTTCAAGTATAGGTAAATATTTCATTGTAATATTTATTATAAAAACTAGCTTTCTGTTTTGTACTAAAACCATCATTTTCAAAGTTGTATGGCTAAAGTTAGACACCTTAATCCATATTTAGGCATCTGGTCCCTGTTTAAGCAAAGTACTCAAGCACAGGCTTGCCTTTAAGTACTCTACCACCCAAAATTATTTAAAAATAGAACAACTAGGAAATTAATACACAAAAATATTGTTTTACAGCAGCTAGGGTTGCCACATGTACACTAAATGCCTGGCTCAAAACTGCAAAAGCAGGGAAAGAAAAATTAAGCTCCCTAATAGTATAAACCCTCTTCACCTCTACCCACAAGCACACATCTAACCATTACCACAACTATGGCACACCACAGACTATTCCCTGCAACCTTAATTCTGTGCCACCCCGTACCAGATTATTTTTTCACAACTCTTTCAATTGTGTGGAGAGGTGTAGTAGTTTAGTAGTTGTGTTGGTAGAGAAGCTTGGAGAAAGACTGTGTTTATAAGGGCAGTTAAAGAAGGTGCTGGAAGGGTGGCATCTCTGGGGAGGGCAGAGTTAATGTTGTGTGGTTGTGGTGGTGGGAAGGTGCATGCCTGTGAATGAAGGAGATGGAGGTTTGTCATGGTAAGTGGTTTAACTTTTCATGTCGTGTTTTTGTGAGTTTGTGTCAGTTATGTTATATGTGTAGCCACCCTAACATCTTCATCACATGGTTTTTGTTTGTTAATTATTAGCATTAGTTATTCATTTCACATCACCACAGTATAATGAGACTATGTTCCAAAGACTATGTAGTGTGCAGATGAAACAACTGGGGAGCTTCCACCGGTTACAGGATAAAACAATGGAAACTGGTTCAAAAACATGGGGGGAAATATTTCTGGTAACTAAATCAGTGCGAAAAGAATATCATCTGGGCTGCATGTGTGACATATGGAAAAGAAATTAAAATGAAGCAGATTGGGAAAATACAGTTGTCAAGGTTCCTTCCCCACTCTGAACTCTAGGGTACAGATGTGGGGACCTGCATGAAAAACCCCCTAAGCTTATTTTTACCAGCTTAGGTTAAAACTTCCCCAAGGTACAAACTATTTTACCTTTTGTCCCTGGACTTTATTGCTGCCACTACCAAGCGTCTAACAAATATAACAGGGAAAGAGCCCGCTTGGAAACGTCTTTCACCCCAAAATCCCCCAAAACCCTACACCCCCTTTCCTGGGGCTTGATAAAAATCCTTACCAATTTGCATAGGTGAACACAGACCCAAACCCTTGGAACTTAAGAACAATGAAAAAGCAATCAGGTTCTTAAAGGAAGAATTTTAATTGAAGAAAAAGTAAAAGAATCACCTCTGTAAAATCAGGATGGTAAATACCTTACAGGGTAATCAGATTCAAAACATAGAGAATCCCTCTAGGCAAAACCTTAAGTTACAAAAAGACACAAAAACAGGAATATACATTCCATTCAGCACAACTTATTTTATCAGCCATTTAAACAAAACAGAATTTAATGCATATCTAACTAAATTGCTTATTAACCCTTTACAGGAGTTCTGACCTGCATTCCTGCTCTGGTCCTGGCAAAAGCCACACACACAGACAGAGAGAACCCTTTGTTTCCCCCCCGCCTCCAGCTTTGAAAGTATCTTGTCTCCTCATTGGTCATTTTGGTCAGGTGCCAGCGAGGTTATCTTTAGCTTTATCTTAACCTTTTACAGGTGAAAGGGTTTTTTTTTCTCTGACCAGGAGGAATTTAAAGGTGGTTAGCCATCCCTTTATATTTATGACAACAGTCATTTGTACTGTCAACAGGAAATGGGTGTGAGAGAGAGAGAGATTAGCTCCATGATGTGTGAAAATCACAAAATGGAAAATTCGCTTGGAAGTTTTACATGAAGATTTGGTGATGTGGATTAAAGAGTGAATGGTTTGGTGATCAAGACCCTGCACTGGGACTCACCACAGTTGGGTTCAGCTCCCAGGTTTATCACAGTCTTCCTGTGTGACCGTAGGCAAGTCATATAAGATGATATCCTGTCCATATTGAAGTCAATGATAAAAGCTAGAAGTCCTGAAGTCTTTAGAAAGACTGGATGTCTTTCTCAAAGATCTGCTGTAGTGCTAATAGAAGTTATGGGCTTGATGCAGAAATTGTTGGGTGAGATTCTTTGGCTTGTGTTGTTTAGGAGGTCAGGCTAGATAATTGTGAGTAACGTGCGGGTGCTCAGTGGTAAATGTTGATCTGTATGTCAAAATATGTTTTCTGTATAGGATGTCTGAGATGATATGTTGGAACGTCAGGGGGAGTCGATGGTTTCAACAGTTTCCCCCACAGTTACAAGACCAGTGGTTGAAAGACTGAACAGGTCTAACTGTCAAACAACAGAGCAGCTATCACAGGGGCATTCTCTTTAATGGCCTGGCTGGTTGACTGGGAGAAACCAGTCTCAGTCAAAAGGAAGATTTCATACATTGCCTTGTAACAAAAGCCATGGAACAACTGGAACTGGAGACACACAAGGAGGGTGGTATTTTTTAAAAAGGTAGTTTTTGTGAAAGGCAGGAACAGACTCAGAATTCCTCTCTACAAGGTGAACTGGGATTAAACTGGGTCTCCAGAGCTCTTTGGTTTCTTAAAAGACTGTAAATTGAGTCTTGTTTTTTTCCTGTCACTCTAGGGGGAAGTCTGTCTAACATGAATTGTAGTGAAATGTAAGACTGGATGAAACTAACCCTGCATGTAGTCTGTTTGTTGTTTAGAAATCACTTTCTCTGATGTTTTGTTCCATTTGCTAAGGAACAGAATTGTTTTCAGAAGTCTGTTGGCCATTTTGTCACTGGTCACAGGCTGCTAAAGGGAAGAAATGCAGGTGGTAAGTGGGACTTTCATGGTAATTAGCGGTTGGCATAGATGGGGTATTATACACAGATTCCAGTCTACAAGTGGGAGAACTGTGAAATTCCACTCCAAGACATGTAAGGGCATGAGACCACAAGGGAGCACTCAGAGAGATCAGAAAGGGGTTCAGTCAACCGTGTAACTGTGCCGTGATCATAATGGTATCTTCTGCATGAATCTATGAGTCTATGAAAACTCTCAGTGGCTTCAATGGGGCTTAGATGTCACCCTTAATCTCTTTGTGCCTCAGTTATTACTTGTAAAACTGATATAATAATACTTTCTCTCCCTCGCCTTGCATCTGTCTTAACTACTTAGACAGAAGCTGTACAATATGTAGGCAAATTGCCTAACAACTGATCTTGTTTGAGCCCTTTAGGCATTACTATAATAATGATAATAAAAGGTGGAAAATTCCAAATATTTAAAAGTGAGAATTCAATTCATAACCCACTGTTAGCTACCTAGAGGGTCAGCTACCAAACAAGCTTGAAAGTGAACATGTAAATCACTGTTATAATGTTTTAGAGGAATCTGTCTGACACCAAGAGAGTGTAGGAAAACAGCCAAGGAAACCAACAGCTAAGAGAGAACCTAGCTGTGCTTGGGGAGCAGCACTTCTTCATTAGGAAATCAGTCATCTCAGTTTTTCCCACTTTTTAATGGGATTATAAAATGAAAACGTGACCTGTTTTGTGACCTCTCTTCATCTCCTTTCTCTGAATTTCGTTTGTAGATTAACAGCATAGAGGAGATTTGACTTATTTGAAATATTAGCCTTGATAGTCTGTTAATATAATACATTTCCCCTTCTATTGATAATGCCCTTTTTGCTGTTTACTGGCTGGTCATTACAAATCCACAAACAAGGTATTTTAAGAACAGCAGCATCCCAAGCAATGAGAAGATACATTAACTTGTGGATGAGGGATTGTGATGGGGTGTTCATCCCACACCACTCCTGAAGGGGTTAAAATGGCTCAGAAGGGGCTACAGGAAGTGCTGCTCCTGGGGGGTCGTGTTGGCTGGATAAACAGTCCTAATGAAGCCCATTTGGGCAGGAAGAGGAGGGACTTGTATAAAGCCAGGGAAAAGAGAGCAGAAAGGGGTGCTCCAGGAGGAAACAGTTGGCCGCCATTCTCAGGATTGAGACAATGGAGTAGGAAGAAGTCTAGGGAAAACAGTGCTAAGGGTGAGACCACATGGACCTTAGCTCCTGAAGATAAAATCCCTAGGCTGGAATGCATGTAGAGGGTGGGCCTGGGTTCCCCTGCCAGCTATGGGGGAGTGGCACAGACAGGGTGGTGGACTTTGAACACTGCCTGAGGCAGTTCAGTTAGAGGGACTTTGATATCCCAAGCCATGAAGAGGAAGCACTGCAGCTTGTGAAGTGTGAGGGAGGCCACTGAGTGAGAGATTGGGACCAGGGGGTTGAGAAACCGCAAGAGGAGGCATCAAAGCAGTGGTGAGCTAATCCCTAGAAGAACCATAAGGAGGTGTCACAGCAGTGAGTGGAAAGAACATTGTCTCAATTTGGGTGTGTATGGAGTGTGTGTGGGTATGGTTTGGGAATGGAATTTTTAAAAAGAGTGGCAACAAACAAAGAAACTCCATCAGGTTCAACTGTTTGCTAGACTGCAGTAAAATGCTCTGTCCTGCACAATGTGTGCAGCCAGTCAGGCAGGAGTCCTTGCTTCATTGCTTGCAAAACTTTCCATCTCATTCCTTACCCCCAGTGAAATCAATGGGAGTTACCCTGAAAAAAGAAGAGCACAATCAATCAGACCCTTAAAAAAGTAGCTTAACTGGTGACTAAACTGTAACTGCAAATATATTCTGAAACTACCCAATCACATTATCTGCATTTTCAGTTTAATTATGACTGTGATTGTTCCCCAATTCTCCTTATTGTAATAGGTTTAATTAACCTATCTGCTCATGTTCAATTAGATTAAAAATCATCTCAGCCTTGCATCTGAGTATTCTTGGACATGGGACGGGGACTTTCTTAGTGAGACTGCTTAATGTAATGCAATGTTCATTTCAGCATGGTGAAGAGGCTGGATTATCATTTGGGAAAGGCAAAAAAATCTGAGGGCCCGATTCTCATATGGTATGCTGATTTACAGCAGCGCAAAGTGGAGACAATACCACCCTTTTAATTTGTTGACATTTAGTACCCACTTTGCACAAGTATAAATGACTGCACAAGGTGTCAGCCAGTGGAGAATCAGGCCATCAGTCTGTCAGAAGGGGAGGAGCTGTTCATGAAGTTATTGAATCATCCAGTCAGGTATTCTCTCCGAAAGGTGTAAAGACATTTGTTATGAAGCAGCTATTTCCCCCTTTGTTTTTATGTATAGGTAGGCAAAATTCACTGAAACGTCCTGGCTGTGTTGAGCTATTCTGGTAATGTAAAACCTCTCAAACCTATTTTAACCAGCTATTGAAGCTGGGTTTATGGCTGTTTTGCATTGCCAATGCAACACAAACTATGCAGAATGTCCCAGTGAATTTTGCCTGTATATTTTCAAATCCTAATAATATCTTTATTGGTATTAAAACGAGATTCAAAACTGTAACAAAAAAATAACAAATACAACAATGGATAAGCAACGACCAAGCACTTTACAATAACTAATCCTGGACTGCTGCATCATTCCTCTCCGTTATTGTTGTTTATTTGTGTTACTGTAACACTTAGGAACCTTAGTTATGCACCAGGACCCCATTGTGTTAAGCGCTGCACAAACACAGAACAAAAAAACAGTCCCTGTCCCAAAGAGCTTAACATCTAAGCATATGACAAGAGACAATAGTTGGAGACAGAGCAATGGTGGGTACAAGGAAACAATGAGACAATATTGGTCACCATGATAGAAAGCGGTTGCAGTGCACCCAAGCCCTTTTTACCTCAGCTGCTTTGGCCCTCTGGTGGGCTCTCTTCTAGTGACTTGGCCGTCCAGCCAGGTCACTTTAAAGTCTCTCCCCTTTCAGAGCATCGACGTTTTTGTTGGCACCGTGGCAAAGGCAAGTTCTGAGGAGGGATTTGAGGAAGATAATGCCTTCCTCACAATCTCCTATGTTGTTTTCTCACGCTTTCAAGTTTTTGTTCGTAGGAGAGAGACATTTCTCCTATGTTACTGGAAATTTTTCACTTTGGTCTTTACTGTTACAGACTAGATGTCTGTTTGAAGTCGTTTCTGGCTAGTCTATCAGCTACTCTTTTAAAAATAGAATGCAAAAGCTTATCCACATTCTTAGGATCAACCTCTTTGGACAACCAAGGTAAATTGTAGTCCATATTTTAAAAGACTCTATAGCCCTATGGATCTACCCACCCCCCAATAAAAGCTAGGAGACACAGATAGTGTTCACTTAGTCTGAGATGCTTGATTCCATGCTATTTCTGTCTAAGGCATTTCTATGGCCCCATTACCACAGTATCTGAGCGTCTCACAATCTTTAATGTATTTATTTTCACACCATCCCTATGTGGTAGGGAAGTGGTATTATCACCAGCTAGCAGATGGGAAAGTGAGACACAGAGAAGCCAAGTGTGTCCAAGATGACACAAGAAGTCCTTTTTGGAGCAGGAATATCAGATGTGGGTTAAAGTTCTCAAGGGTACATGGGTGCAGGTAAGCTTTCTGTCAAAGGGTGCACTCACCACAGGGGCATCCCCTCGTGGCTGGATGTGGCATAGCAGCTCATTTATTGCCTAGCGCTCCCTTCCAACAACTGCGCTGGCTCTGTGATGGTCTCTGTTCTTGTGACTTGGCCCTCTGGCCAGGTCACTTCAAAGTTTCTCCTCTTCCAGGATGTCAAAGTCCTGCCCAGACAGTGTCCCACAGAACACTGCTGCCTCAATCTGCTGCCTTCTTCCCCTCCAGGCTCAATTTCCATTCCACTCTGCTGGCAGAGCAGAGTCTCCAGGGCTTGTCCCTGGAGTCTCTCAGCCAAACTCAGAAGGAAAATGGAACCCAGAAAAGGCAAGTTCTGCCCCTTCCCTGGGCTTGACCTTCTAATCCATCCTGATCATCCCCAGCTCTATGTTTTTTTGCAGAAAGCTGACTCTCAGGGGTTACCGCCCTGGAATCTCACCCAGTCTGGATCTTCAACTCCAGTCTACTCCTAAGGCCTTTTGCCTGTGGGTTGTCCCTCTCTCAGGCCCACTCCAGGACTTTCCTTCTCCTCTGCTACCCTCTTCTGCCAGGGCCAGGGTTTTAACTCCCTCCTGAAGCTCCACTGCTCTCAAAAGTGAGTGCAAATGCAGAAGTTAGTCCTAGGCCACTTGGAAGATGTGGCCACCTGTGTAGTATTTTCCTTGTTGTTCTTGATAAAGAAATCAATAAAACATGAATATTGACATTTAATTACACATTTGCCTTTAGAAAATAAATTTAAAAATTTACAAGGCTGGAATCTCTGTTTAAAACTATGGAAAAATATGAATAAAAATTAATTACCATCAAAACATGATGATGATAATAAAGGGAAAAGAAGTCCAGTGCCAACCCTAAAGGTAGCATTTGGTTTAGTCATACACATTTACAGATTCTGCTGGGTTTATGGCTAAACAGTCTAATTAAATCCAAAGGATTATGTAGAATAATTAAACTGGCCATACCACTGTCCCTTATTATACGAAAATCACTGAGGCTAGCTATCCAGATTACAAATATATAACCTTGACACCCAACCAGTAGAAATTTGGGAGCTATATTGGAAGAGCCTATGTATAATGTATCCCTCCTCCAATATATTTTGGGATGTGTGTGTGGTGATGACAGGAAGCTGAATAATGGAACTCAACCCATTTTCATCCCTTGATCCATCCCTGGCAGACTCTGATTGCAACTTCCCAGTTTCCAGGTTGATAATTCTCATTGGTAACTGGAACAGCAGCAGCATGCCAGCAGGGGGGAGGGGTATTCAGGAAAGTAGGACTGGACTCCCTCTCTCCACCTCCGGCCAATGTCGGGGTATGGCAGTCCCAGGCTCTAGAAACAGCTTAACATGAGGAGCCTGATAGACCTGTTCCTGTGTCATAGTCCCACCCTCACCCCTAGTTGGGGAGGCAGGCGCCACCCACACAAAAGCTGTTTGTTGGACTGGGGGTCCAGTGCATCTCTTTTTTTGGGCCAACAGGGGCTTCCCTCTGCCCTGGGCCACTGTAAAATCCTTCCTGAAGCTCCACTGATAATGATGAGGAAGTTATTTAGGAGCATTTATGTCATGATGTACTCAGAAACCAGACTGATCATTCGAGAAGTGAAGACTGTTCTTCAAGGGCTGATGAGAAGGGCTACCCATTACTGAAATCTTTTCGTAATCACACATTTCGGTTTTTCTGCTTTGAAATTTTAATCTCCGATCCAGTAAAGCACTTGAGCATAAGCTTACTTTTAAGCACGCGAGTGCCACTGGCTTCAGTGGGAACTTCTGTAAGCAGAGTCAGGATGAGCTCCACCCTGACATCTGGTGGTGAGGTGTGGCAAGTTGTGGAAAAGAACTTCAGGGGCCGATTTCATTTGCATAGGCACACCCACCCCACCTAGAATGAGGCCATAGCTGCCCAAATGGTCACTTTGGCTGCTGTGGGATCCCCAGTGTCTCTGTTACTGGGGCAGGAAGAATAAATTGTTGTTACCCTGATTATGGGAACTGTGCTTGGAACTGTACTTGGCCTTTTGTTATGATGGAGGGACTCACCATCAACTAAGTAGCACTCGCTAGGCAAGGGTTCCAAAACTCTGTGAATTGAGAGAGACTGGGGACAAGTATTAATACTTGGTGGCATGGGCCCCTTGGTGAGGGCCTTACATGCTAATTGCACTTCCTCCTCTCTCCACTGTGGAATATCAGAGCTAATTTTGATTCCCTTAGAAGTCTAGTTACAGGCTGCTGAGCTCACTTTGGGCTAATGGTGCACCAGCACTGAGGCTCCCCTACTACAAGCTGAGTTCACCAAAGAGCTGAACTGACTAAGAGCTGAAATCACTGAGCGTTGTGTTAAATAGTGGGGGAGCCTGAAGATGTATTGTGGAGCAGTTTGCGGGACGGCTGGAGTGCCTTGTGGACAGGCTGGTGGAGCAGTTCGTGGGACGGCGGGAGCTGCTTGTGGGAAGCGGAGCTGGTGGAGCGGAGCGGAGCCCTATGGAGCTGCGGGGCAGTCAGCTTCAGATCATGTAAGGTGCCCCTTACCCCCTCTCCCCCGATCTCCACCCAGGTGGGAGGTAAAGGTCTGCACATAAACTTTCGAACTCTGGGGCTGCCCTGACCAGGGACAGAGACTTTTGGGTCATTGGACTTTTGGGACTTTGGGGTGATTTCAGGTTGCTGGACTCAAGAACCAAAGGGAAAGGACACGACCCAATTTGCTTGGGGTGGGTTTTTGCTCGTGGGTTGTGTTATGAATCCTGTTGGTGGTGTTTCCCCAACATAATGCCACATTGTTTCTCTCTGTTATTAAAAGGCTTTTTGCCACATTCAGGCTCTGTGCTTGCAAGAAGGGAAGTATTGCCTCTTGGAGGCGCCCAGCGGGGATGGTATATTTTTGTCCCAGGTCACTGGGTGGGGGCTCGAGCCGGTTTTGCATTGTGTTATTGGAATGGATCCCCTAGATATTGAACCCGGCCCTTGTTGCTGCCAACTCTGACTGGCAGAAGGGTTACACTTCTAATGCGCTTTGCTTTAATGCTTTGCTGAAGTGGGGCCTAATATTTTTTGTGATTTTTTTCTGTTTGCTGATTTCCTTTATTTTGTGTTTAAAGTCTTTGATTAAAATGGTAAGCCCCAAATTGCTATGCTTCTGTACGTTCTTAATTAAATAATAGCATTTTTTGGCCAAATTTTAAAAAACGGAAAATATTCCTCAGAGGAGTACCGGCTCTGTGTTTTAAGGAACATAAGGCTGCTGGTGGTAATCACTATAATATCCTTTGCAGTTTTTAGATCTTGAGAAACTGAAAACACATGGCCTGATCCCACAAGCATTACTTTACAAACACTCCCTTAATGTTACAGAAGTGCCTACACCTCTCAGCTGAAATTTGTGTTAGGCCATGTATGTCCACATGGGGAGAGAGACTCCTTGCCTCAAGGATCTCACAGTCCAAATCGAAAAGATGGGGAAAAAAAGCTCAAAGAGATTGCAATGACTTGCCCAAAATAACAGAAAAGGTCAGTGGCAGATGTGGAAATACCCCCCTGGTCTTCTAAGGATATGTCTTCATTGCACAGTTAACCTGGGTGATTGGCACTCAGATCTGAGCATCCAGGTTGTCCTATCCCGGGTGCAAGCATTCCTATAGCAAAGCCCTACCTGCACTACTGTGTTACCAGTGTCACAGAGTCATCCGGAGGCAGGACCAAGTAACCCTAGACCATCCCTGATAGGTGTTTATCCGACTAGTTCTTAAAAACCTCCATTGACAAGGGTTCCACAACCTCCCTTGGAAGCCGATTCCAGAGTTTAACCATCGTTACAGTTAGAAAGGTTTTTTCTGATATCTAACCTAAATCTCCCTTGCTGCATATTTAGCCCATTACTTATTGCCTACCTTCAATGGACACAGAGAACAATTGATCACAGTCCTCTCGCCTGGGGGCACATCCTGTAGTTCTTTGTGCAGAGATGCTCTAGGATTCTTTCACAGTCAGTTGTGTCAATTGTAGAGAACTTGTCTCTCCTTTGGGTGGGGGTGGGGGGAGGAGGATGTGAGAAGGGGACTGGAGAACTATCAGTACTTGAGTGATGTTTGTTTGCATCCTCACTGCAAAGTGGACAGGTTTCAGTTAAAGCAGAGCTTGGGTTCTAACTTGTGTCCCAGGCAGGTGAACTAAACCCCAGGTTAAAGCACCCACAAGTCCTGGGCCAGAGGTTTTTTTGTGTGGATGGTGGTGGGGTTTGGACTAAAACCCAAGTAAGCACTCACATTAACTGTGCAGTGAACACATACCCCAAGTCTCTGGCCAGTGACCTATTTATGGGACCACACTGTTTATCTTAAGTAGTGCTCCTATGAGTAATTGTACTCTTCCAAAATGATAGAAATCTTAAAGGGTCAGCAATGTACTTAATGTGTCTGTTTATTTGAACGGAACCTTTCCTTAAATATAAGGAGATGAGTAGGGAGCATCATATGGATGAGGAGAAAAAAATAACCCAAGATATTTGAAGGGCACCATTTTCCCAGCTCCCCTTTGATGATTAAGACTTCCTTTCAACAGTGTCATAAAGAAATAATTTGATCAGCAAATGAATATTAAATGTTATCCTAAGTTTAGCAAACTTGAAATAAAATTAACCAAATGACTTTTAGACAAGTGCATAAAAATTACAATTATTTATTCCCATGCCCTAGTAGAAAGTATGAGCTTTCATTTTAGCAAGAGAAGGTTCATCTTAATCTGTATTATTGCTCATTAATGCAGGCATAGAGGACTCTGAGCTGTTTATCTGGCTTTGCTTGCACTTTCTTTTGCAATAAGGAACGTCAATGGTCCTTCTGTCAGTAACCTTTATCATATTGTCCTAAAGTTTCCTAAAAGTAAGTGTCAGCAAAACAGCAGAGTATAAATACCAATGAAGTCAGTCTCTCTTGTGAAACTGCCAGCCCTTCAAGGCTTTCACATGCTTCATGAATTAAATGTGATGTGTATTGAGTAACTATGACTTTAACAAAAGGCTACCGTTAAAGCAGCACCATTTGTGCCATCAGTGTGAGAGGTCTGTCAGTGTTTGTTTCATTACTAAGCCCTACATTAAGGGAGGTTGTCATCATTTAGCCACAAAAATTGACTCCAGCCTGAGACATAGTGCATGAGCTTTCAGCCTTGATAGAAACCATTTTTTGCCATTGTAAAATCTGTTTGTATAATTTGAAGTAAAAACAAAACCCCTTTTGCTCTCCACAAAAGAGCTATCAATAATTAACTTAGGCTCTGATCCCACAAAACCGTACTCAGACAGATAATTGTGTTGACATCAGTGGGGCTACTTGTGTGAGGGATGCTACACCTGTGAGGAAATGTTTATAGGACAGGGCCTTCATAGATGCATTTGGGGCTTGCTTAACTCCAGAATGAGAAGTGGGTGATGAAGCTGGCACTTAATTTAGATTAATACATTTCTTTTGCTATTCTGAGAAACAAAATATAAATAACTGCCTTGTTTCAGTTTAAGAGGCTATTCTGCGTACAGATTATGTCCTTTTTTCTTAGGAAATTTTGGAGGGCTCTTTAACTACTGTAAATGGATTTACTGTGTATCAGAGGGACCCACATTAACTCAACAGACTGAAACCGCTTCATCCATTGACTCGGTGAGCTGTGAAATAAAAAAAATCCTCTCTCCATAAACCTTGACACACTAGACCCCAGTGGATTGAACAGCCCCTGATGGGCTACCAAATGACTAATGCTCTAATAACCCCTTTTCTAGGCCCTGACATGACAGCTGTACAGTACCAAGGAGATAGAATAAAGCCTCGTATTTTCAGTGCTCTTCAATTTAGTGTAGGCTTCATATTTAAGCAGTTAAATGTAGAGGTCAGTTAATATATGTCCAGACTTTAGATAATAGGTTCAAAAGCATCTAAATGACTTAGGAGCCTAAATCCCATTTTCAGTAGTGACTTTGGTACTAACAGACCTTCCAGCCACTGACTTTCAGTGAGACTTAGGCTCCGAGAACACTTAGATTTAAAAATTATATATGCGTGTGCCATATCCTTCTCAAGAGTGGTGAAGCACACTGGCTCATGTGTGCTGTCGGTAAGCCTCCAGGTGACTCAGAATTCCACCAGGAAATATGGGCTGTTGGGTGGCCCCTTCATACCTTGAATATGCATAAGGTTTCTGTAGGTTTGAAGTGCCCAGGTCTGGTCTATATTTGTTGTTCCTTGCCTCTAAGTGGGGAGTGAAGAGGAGAGAGCTTATGATATTCATAGAACATAAGAATGGCTCTGCTGGGTCAAATCAAAAGTCCATCTAGCTCAGTATCCTGTCTTCCGACAGTGGCCAATGCCAGGTGCCCCAGAGGGAATGAACAGAACAGGTAATCAACAAGTGATCTGTCCCCTGTCGCTCATTCCCAGCTTCTGGCTAACAGAGGCTAGGGACGCCATTCCTGCCCATCCTGGCTAATAGTCATTGATGGACCTATCCTCCATGAATTTATCTAGTTCTTTTTTTAACCCTGTTATGGTCTTGGCCTTCATAACATCCTCTGGCAAGCAGTTCCACAGGTTGACTGTGCGTTGTGTGAAGAGATCTATAGTTCATGAACATACAAGCTTGGAGCCTTTACAGTTCTTCCTGTTCTGCTGGAAGGGTGCATATTTTATACAGTAACTCGGTGTTGTGCCAAGGAATTCCCCGTGGGGCAGGGATCCTTTGCTAGATAGGTAGAGTTTGAAGTCTTGAGGTTTTTAGGCTGATGGATTGCAAACTAAAATAAGCATCAGTGGGGGACAGATATTTAGCTGCCGTATAGTGATTCTTGTTTACGTACCCATAGTAGGGATAAAGTGATCAACAGATAGGGGAGGCAGGAAGCTATTTTACAGTTATGTTGGCTGTGACCTTTGGTTAGCTGTTCAGTGTTTTGTCCTGGTTTTGCTTTAAAAAGGAGTAATCCGTTAGGATCAGATTGGCATCTCCCACATGATCAATTTCTGAGATTGCAATGGATAGGCCTTGGGGGTACCTTTTCCCACATTTCTTTGGGGTCATTTTTCCCTAATACACATTTGTGCGGGGAGGGGGTATTGTGAGAGAGAAAGGGAGAGATGGTAAGTAGGCGGGTGCTGGAGTTCAGGCTGTGAAGGGCTTTGCCAGGGCTTCCACTTGCCTCTACACAAGCATGGTAGAGTTCCCTGGAGGCTCTGTACCACTCTCTGTGACAGGGGGATTTTGAGAACCCAGTAGCATGGAAGGTTATATAGTGGAGAACTCTCCACTTCTGCTGCTCCTCAAACACCGCAGGAGTAGCCACCTATCTCTGCACAGGTGCCCCAAACCATTCTCGTGCATTAGGGAAGAGAATTCTCTTCAGCTAATTTAGGGCTGGCCGTATGGGTGGGTGATGTGGGTGACCACCCAGGGCGCCATGGTCAGGGGGGCATCATGGTCAAGAGGCAAGGAGTGGGGTGGACCTGGGGTGTGAGGCCACTGAAGGGAGCTTGGGGCAATGGGGTGCGGGCAAAGGAGCAGGCCCTGGGGGTGAAAGGGGGTGGGGAGCCTGGGGAGGCATCAGGGACGATGTGTGGGATGGATGAGGGGATAGGGGAGGTGGTGAAGAGCAAGGGTGATGGGGGGATGGGTGGGGACCCTGGGGAGGCAGTGGGGACCAGTGACTGATTGGGAGGCAGCGGGCCCCAGGGGCGCCAAAATACAAGTTCACAGAGGGCGCCATTTTCCCTAAGGCCAGCCCTGTTATGGTTCCCCCAAGGCAACGTCTTATAACTCCAGATTTGGTCACAAGAGCAAAAATGTATCTGTAAGAAATTGGCCATCAGAGTGGACTAAACTGCATAATTTTGTGATCAGACTGTTATCTGGACTAGCCAGGAAATGAACATGTATGCACAGATGCTAAGATTGAACCCCAGGGGTGTGATTGTTTACAATTAGTTCAAGCAGAGAAGGAAGCCTGCCCATGTCTGAGCCAATAAAGAAGATACAATTAGAGACATTTTTCAAAGGGATGCTATGGTGATATGGATTTTGCTGTGAGTGAAGTTTAGCTATTCACATTTTTTTAAAAAAACTCATGAGACAGGCTAGATAAGAATCTCTGGAGAAATATGATTTGCTGATTGCTGACTTCTCTGCTGCCTTTTCATACCCACAGAGACTGTAATTTTACATAAAGAAAAAGCAACTGATAAAGAGCCAGCTTGCAATGCAGATTGCAGATTATTTTATTAATTTAAAAATTATAATGTATTACATTTTATGTGCTATAAATTGAAAGACTCAAACAGTGGTGCATTAAAGTATTAATATACTTTTAATTAAACTTTGCCATGGTGATCTGCCTTAGTTACTTTTTTTCCTTTAGCAGGAACCCCTTTTATAATGCAGTTGTAAATCTAGGACCCCAATAGCTACAATATAATGTGATGATTATATAATTTACATTTTGCAGAAAATATCCATAATTATTCATTTGTGTGAGGATTCATAATGGTTCCTTGAGTAATTTAAAATCTCTTTATTTATCAGAGGTTATTTCTGAGAATTCACCTTATTCTAACACTCATTTGTATTTAATATCATTCCGCGCCTGCTTTTGATTATATTATATAACTAGATGTGGCATGATGAGTTGTCAGACTGATGCATCATTTGCATAATGAGCTAATTGAATCTTCTGAAATTGGAAATAATCATTCCAGCACCTTGCTTCCAAAGAACTGCCATCCCAAATGCCAAGGACAAATAATATGCAGAAGGGAAGTTAAATACTTTCAGGAACACTGTAGAATTGTAACTAGAGCTCTACAAAAACCCCTGCAGGCTTAATCTGTAAAGGGGTTGTGAACTGAACCCAGCTATTTGGTTGGAAGAAGTTGATAGGAAGCCGGTCTCTCAAGGTCCACCTTATATCTGAGCCTCCAAGAACCCCACCCCTAAATCTGGCCCTTCCCACTACCTACCCAAGTCCCCAGAAGTTAACTCCTTTCTACCATCACCTGTTAAAGGAAATCTCTCTACCCAACCAATCCAATACTTGGGGTAGGAATGAAGAGGGGATAGCTACCTGTGGAGGTCAAATGTAAACCAGAGGGAGGAAAAGGAAACTGGGTGTTGAAGAGCATTTATTCACATGCATAGTTGAATAAGTGTTTACCAGCATTCACAGTAGGCCCCTAAAGTTCTGAAATTCACTCTACTGTAGAGGGCCCACCTAAGGCTCTGTGCACCACTTGATCCATTAATACAGGGCTTACACAGAGCTGTTTGGCAGCTTTGAGATGGCCGCATGCACAGTTCCAGCCTAGGCCGCCTTCAGAGACATATTTGTTAGAAATTCACTTTCTACAAACACTTTGTGAACAAAAATAGTACTATTTGTACCAATGTTGGAGAAAAACAATTAAAGGTTGGGGAAAACCATTTTTATTGGAACACAGCAAGATTGGGCAAAAATGGCCTTGTGTGAGAGGCGATTAATGAATAATCCCATCAAATTATGAGATGAAATTGGTCAATGGTGTTTGACAGAGTAATGTAAGGAGATGAAATGTTCTCTTGTTTGCATGGTGTAAATCTGGAGTCTTGAAAATGTTTTGACTACAGATTCTCACTGGTCTAAAAAGCAGAATATGGTCCATGAAACTGTCAATGGTCACTTAGTACTGGGGCAGAAATCCCTGTAGAATAACTGTTGGGAGATTTTTTTTGTGCACAGTGTGCCATATAAAAACCTACTTTTTGAACACCACCCAGTACACTCACAAAAGTATTGTGCAGAAAGCTAATAATTCGGAGGTTGGTTTCTGTCTTTTGTATGTAGTGCATTCATAAAAATAGTATATTTCCTGCCATTTTCATGTCAAGGTTCCTATCTTAAAACCTCAGACTGCAATTAAAATTTCAGGGCAGAAACTATAAATTGTGTTTGGTAGGGATACTAAAAATCAGGACTTTCATTTCTGAAAGGTATAATATATGATTACTTTTATTGCTACTTCTCTTCCATATTTTCTATTTTCCACTCAAGGCTGTACCTTCACCATAATTATTTGAGTCCAACACTGTTGAATTTGAGCAGTGTAGATATTTTAATAATTTTTTTAAAAAGTCAGTTGATAGAATGTAATAAAGATTAAAAAAGGAGTAATCAAGACTTTCCTTTTCAGGGCAGAAGGGAGTGGAAAGAGCCCTCCAAGCCTTGAGGAACACGCTTTACTCCCCAATTTTTGCTCTGCATTTTCTGCATCCCACAAGGCGCGATAATTTAATAAGCAACAGCAATAATAACCATAGGCTTCATCCAAAGTCCATTGAATTCAGTGGCAGTCCTTCCAACTTCCATAGTAGTTGTAGTAAGATGAGGCCCTGAAACATAAACCCTTGGTATCAGAGGCCCGGTATGAGGCCTAAGGCCTGAGCTAAAGTAATGGTCAAGACTTTGCTAACATAAAGCAAAGTTAAGCTGTGAGCCAGAGGCAGGCCTTGCTCACAGAAGCTGGCAAGGAAAGGGCTGATGCTGCAGAAAGATACATACTTAAAAGGTACTGGACATTAGATATCAGAACACTCCGATATTTGCACATTCCACACACCTAGCAAGGAACAGGTTGACCCATCCTAAAGATGGGGGCAAAAGGGTTATATGATGGATAGCGTTGTTTCGTTCAAACCAACATGTACAAGGTGAGAAGCGGCACCTTGCTACATAGAGGGGTTGTACCTTGTTACGTAGAAGGGTTGCACCTCAATACATCAGGAGTGACGTGTAACTTGTTTGTACCTGTGTATAAGAATGCATTCCTGGGGAGGAGTCTTTGCCTGGCCTAGGGGGCAGTGGAGAGTCCCGCCACAGACTGAGCCAGTCCATTGTCAGAGGGCACATATTCGCAGTATGTCCTGTAGAGTCTGTGGGGAACTATTACTGTGCTTCGTTTGACAATAAACCTGGCCGGGTGCCTTCTTACCTTATTGGAGTCTGGTCATTGGGGGTTCTCTTGGGGTCTGCTGTGTCAGCAATCTGCAGAGCCGGGGGCAGCACACAGAGGGAACACACGCACGCAGCCGACTGTTATCAACATTAAATAAAGCAGAGCACCATACTGGTGGCATCTGACAACAGTAGTGTAAGATCTCAGAGGTAAAGTACATACATTTCCCTCCCGAAGGAGAGGATGCGAGAACCAACAACATGTGACAGATGTGTAGTCATGTTACTTAATGGACTACTGGAAGGCACTCAGATGTTATGGTAATAAGTATGTTATAAGAACCTACATAGAATGGAATCTTTTTGAAGGCTGGAAGTTTGGTTAGATCTAATTGAAAACATACTTTTTAATGAGGCTTTTGTCTTTTGCACTTTGGTCAGCGCTGGTTGCTTGAAGAGCCAGAGTATGTTGAAACTACTGATTGAAAGCAAGAAGCTCTGGACACCTGACAAGAAAGTTTGTCTTCTTATGACTTCCAGTCCCTCTTAACAGATTGAAAAGTCTTGGATAGTTCAGATAAGCATCCCAGCTTAAGTGCTTATTATCTAACCCAAAGTCACAAACCTTTTGTGGTTCGTTAATAATAATGTTCGCTTGCTTGCTTGTTAATGATTATTTATTCACCGAGGAACCAAAAGTGGGCTCAATGCTAAAACAGGCATGGCTTCTGCCCCAACAGGAAGTTTGCAGTCTACGTGGTGCTGGGGCACGGGAACACGACTAAAAACAGCAAGAGAGGGAATCTGGAGGATATCTTCCAAGAGGGAGTTCAGAAACTGAGAGTCCTTAGACATTGCAGCTTGTGTAGAGCAGAGAGGGCAGGTATAATCAGCTCTCATATGCCTGCCAGTACCTGAGTCATAGCTACAAGACAGGAATTGATTGATGGTGATGGACAATTGTGTGTCATCTCTGTGGTTTGAAATGCAGTGCTCCTCAAGGTATTAGCCTATCAGTTATCAGTATGTCATTCCCTCTTGCTAAGTATGTTTCTAACTAGATGGTAAAGCTTCAGCTGTTTCTGATTAACCCATTTATACGACTCTTGCCCCATGAACTCTAACAGCTTGGAGGGATGTTGAATGTTATGGGTATCTCTGTGTGTCAGTTACCTAATTCTCAACACAAGGAAAACAGAGGCATGGGAAGGACCTTTCTAGATGTCTCCACTTAGTGAGGGGCTATGTTTGGAAGTGGTGAGCTAAGTGGACAAGAATGGAGGTATTTTGGACCATGCCCTCCCTTATAGTGGAAAGTCAGTTGTGCAAGAAATGTGCAAATTGCATGGTCGGATTGCATATTATTCCAATTCTTATTGGAGAGAGAGATTGCCCAGTGGGAGGAGCGAGTTCCAAAGTTGAGGACCCCTCGCTGAAGAGGCTGCCTGCAGTCCCCGCCCCTTTAAAGCAGGGGTTTCTCAAGTGCCACGATTGACTCCAGCTGTTGTGAATAATACTGCATAAGGGGGAATGGTGGTCTTAGAGGTACCATGGCGCTAAAGGTTTGTAGAAGATAAAACACAGCACCTGACAACTGAAGGCTCCTGAATTATCACTCTTTACAGTTATACCTACAATGTATTTAAACTTAATAAATGTGACCAGGACAGTAGATTAATGAAATAAAATATGCTTCGCACCAATTTGCATCAAAACAACTCCACTAAGCTGAATAAGTCCCTGTTTTTTTCAATAGGAGTCCCATGCCTCCCCCTTCTCTTTCTTTCCTACGGCCTTTCTCCATGTCTGTCTATCTCTGCATGTATAACAAGAACTGCATAATGTGGCAGCTAAGTTTGTACCTCACCTCCCCAAATCTTTGAAGCCATGAAGACAAGGGACAAGTCTCCAGCGTTCCTTGCCTCTTTCACCTGCAATGCTGTTGATAGCACACTTCAGTACTCGATAAAACCTTCACTTCTGTCTCCAACACGTGCCGAAAAACAATACCTATGCCAGTTTCCTCCAACTTGCTCTGTCATGCAAAACCTTAGTGATGACTCATACTCTCTTGCCTCAAGCAATCGATGAGTTGGACTCCATTGTCACATAGTTCACTTATTTGGAAAAGTTATTCTGCTTTTAACATTTACTGAGGTCACTGTTAACGTTTTGCATGACAGAACTGGGGAATACACAGGCCCTGGTTGTAACTGAACTCAGATTGCTTATTTAATTCAACATGTCCTTCAACATTCAAGCAGTTCATAAGCTACAATGCGCATTTGAAATTTATCTTCTAACGCAGAGAATGTATAGGTTTTCACCCTGTTGAAATGAAACCTTGTGTGCAACCTTAACTATGGCGGAGGCTCCACTGTCACATACATACATCTTAGCCAAGAAGCTAAAGATGTAATGCAGGAATTAAATAATAATAAATACAAATAGAAAGCAATCTTTCACATCATTAGTAATACGTATTTTCTGTTGTTTTGCCATCTTAGCCAGATGACAAGCCTGCATAATTAGCTAGGCTCTTGCGAAGCCATGAAGTATCCAGAGTAAATTAGGTGAAGAGCCCAAAATGCAAAAACAAAAGACTAGATTTAACTAATATCCCTGCTTATAGCTAAGCTAATTTACTGTGTTAAATTACATGGAAAAACACATTATATTGATTTCTTATGTACTAAAGATCTTTGTTTCATGGTGTTTCTGAATCTCTGTGCAATTTTCTGCCATTCAGCATATAATAAAGTACTACAGTGATTATTGCCATATATCCTGAGGGGGAGGGGGTTAGGGTACTCACCTGGGATGTGGGAGACTCAGATTTAAATCCCAACTCTGAATGAGGTAGAATGGGAACTTGAACCTGTGCCTCCCACATTGTCGGTGAGTGTCTGACCTACTGGTCTATTCTGGAGTGGGTGTTTGTGTGTTTTTTGCATGTAAAATTCCAAAAGGTCTTGGTTTTGTTCTGTTACAGAATGAAAACCAATTTTGAAACATCAACGTTTTTCACAAAACATAATTTCTGTTTTTCGACCGGGCTTAATAGTATAAGCACATAGCACAGTGGCACCTCAGCTTCAGTTGTATCTTCACACAAATAACACTTAGAATAAGATTCTGTTTCAGAGGTGTTGGTTGAGTTCATTTTGTTTCTGCGACTGTCTCCTCTCGGGTAGTGCAGAGGACCGGGTTGGGTGTCTAACGTGCTGCGTCATAGCTACTGAAAAGGGAAACATTTGTTTAGCTGGGAGTAAGAAGATGGATTAGTCCCCCTGGCCTGCGAAGCCTCTGTAGGCTGGCAGCTGTGGAGTCCGTTGCTGATGAGTAGAGTTCTAAGGCAAGCACTGAGAAGATAGGGATGAAGAGTTTGATAAAGGCCAGTGCAGGTATGGGGTAACTTGTTCCTGGCACGCAAATGAAATATTGAGACCTCTGTATCTGTTCTCTACTCTGAGGCAGATAGAACTGTTCGTTTCCACAACAGGGCTTAGTCCGGGCCAGTCACTGTTTTAAGTTTTATTTCATAGCAAAATATCTCCTCTCTCATTTTAAGGATCCACCCTGCTAGGTCCTTTTGCGTCAGACAGAGGCTTGTGACGCACAGTCCTTCAGGCGGCTCCCCTAGGATGACACAGCTTGCTTCCCTTTCTGAGCCTCCTCCACAGGCTGGTGAGGAAGCCATAGACCTGTCTTCTTCCCATGCTTTGCCAGATTACAAGGATCTGTCCTGCGCTCTGCTGAGTGTATTGTAGGGATGGCAAATGTACCTGGTTCTTGTGCAGGAGGTCTCTAACCATCTTCTTATTTGGCCCCCATCGTGGTCATGTCTGAGGCCCAGACCACCAAAGGAATTTAGGTGCCTAACTCCCGTTGCCTTTAAGTGGGGAAGTGTCATTGTATTATCCCCCTGCACGGCGGTGGCGCTAGCCCATTGGGGCGCTAAGCAGGAATATTTTTGTCCCTCTTGAGCTGCTTGGGGCCCTAAGTAATTGCTTAGTCTGCTTATGCCTAGTGCTGGCCCTGTCACCTTATTTGTTTTCCTACACAGCTGAATTTTATGTATTATTGTGTTATCCAAATTCTGAAGCACTCAGTCATGTAAGTGACTTCACTAGTACATCATTGTATGAATGTGTGGACTGAGAAATTGTCCATTCATTCATATAGTGATGCAGACTCTTGGAGATGAACACCTTAAAACTGATTGCTAAAATTAACAAATATGTGGGGAATTCCAATGTAATAGATATTATCACCTGGTGCTGATATATGGGCTGGGATTTGCAAAGGAGCCTGAAGGAGTTAGGTACATAGATCCCACGGAAAGTCAATAGGATTTGGGTACCTAACTACATTAAGCTCTTTTGAATGTCCCAGTCACAATGCCTGGCTGGAAGAAAGCAGTGTTCTCTTCTGAATTGGAGAAATTACTATCCAAAGTTCTTAGACGAATTCATCTTTTTTTCTCTATCCCTTGCAGTGTCATGGCTGAGCTGACATTCTAACTGATACAATGAACCCCGTGAAATGTTTCACTGTGCTGCACTTGGTTCCTGTTAGCTCAGAAGGTCAGGCTGGGTATAAAATCAAGAAAACAATTTTGGCATGAAAATATGCCCAGCTCTTTTTTCCCTTGTAAATGCAGTGGCTTTAAATCCAGGCATATCATTCTTCAAATAATGTCATAAGTGCAAATCTGTTTTTTTTTCCTTACTAACTATACAATCAGGATATTCTTCATGGAGTTGTATAGTTCTCCCTAGTACTTAGTGTTCTTTACTGAAGGCCCAGTTCTTCTACACTATTATTATTCATTGTTTGTATTGAACTAATGCCTAAAGGGCCCAGTTGAGATTAAGGCCCCATTGTGCTAGATGCTGGCTAGATACAGAAAAAGAGAGTGCACGATCGGGCCCTTACAATATTCATACAGAGCCTGATACTCTGGTTCTCACACACAAGCGAAACTCTGTTGAAGTTACTGGGGCTACAAACTGTGGTTTGGGCCCACAACACCTAGTTAAAGATCCATCCAGCTAGCAGACAGCGTTATGACAGCAAAGTGCCTGCTAAGGTGTCAGTCATGCATTGTCTTTTCCTTGCATGTCAATAGCTAACACAATTAGAAATAATCTGAATTAAACTAAAGAACCTTAACTCTGTAGCCTAGCATGTTAACTAAATGACCCCCGGAGAGTTTTGCTTGTTTGTTTTTCAAAGCAGTTGTCTATGAAATTTCATTTATTTGGGTTTACAGTGAGTGTTCCTAAATGATGGATGGAAGAGAAATAATGCTGAAACCATAGTTAGAAATGTCCACTGATATTAACCACTGGTAACTGGATTCATGCCTCAGCAATATATTTAACTATGTTTTTCCTTCTTGAAACATACTATATCATCCCAAATAATCTGTTTGAAACCATTTTTTCAGTTGTTAAGTCGGCCCTTGCTAGTGTAATTTGACATTCTCAAGAGCTCAGTGAAAGAAAAAATGTAAGATCTTTTATATTTCAAAGGCATAATATATGTTGGGGAATTAGGTAAGAATTTCCATTGTTAAGTGAATACCTTACAGATTCAGGAAGGTAATTATATAGTGTAATTAAATTATTTGAAATTCAATTTCTAACTTTGTTTCTTGAATAGACATAATTGTCTCTTTTGGGTAGGGAATAACTTTCTTTCAGTTAAATCCTCTGTAGGCAGACTAGAGAATGTGTTCTTTGAACATAGGTGACTAGGGACTTAATGAGTAGCAAAACCAAAGAGCTTCCTTGTTTTGATCAGTTCTTCACTTTCTAAGAGTGGATGCAGCATTGGGAAGTCATGTCATCTTCATGCAACTATTCATTGAATTAGCCTATTCCAAATTCTTTTCAGTCAATACATTATACAGTTATTGACAAAAGAACAGTCAGTGAAATAATATTCTCCAGTTTCACAAGAGGACCTTCCCGTTACAGAAGTAATGCATGCAAATCTATCCAATGAAACAGATCAGAAAGCAAGCAAACAAACAACCCCCTTCGCCGCGCACACAATACATGCTGGGTTTCAAAAACGAACCAGTAATAGTAATACGTATCTCTTATACAGCACTCTTCATCAATAGATCTCAAAGCTCTTCACAATCTTTAATGTTGCACTTGAAGGGCCAGATCGTGTAGTCATTACTCAGCTGAATAGGCCTTGAAGTCAATGAGGATGCTTTCAGGACTAATGGTTGCAGGACTGGGTTATAAGATTTTTGGCTCTCCAGTCACCCCTTTGTGGGAAGAACCCATGCAGTGGAATCTAAACTCATGCCCAGAACTTCCTACTTGTTATTCTGTCATCTGGAAGCATGAGAGAGGATTTCTCCTTTGGAAAAAGCCCAGGGTCCCATCTCTTAATAAGCTGACCTTCCCAGAGCCAAGCACACCTCTGATCTGTTGCATGGCCATACCACCACTGCATAAGGGGCACCTTTCTCCCCTGCAGTTTTCCAGCGTACCCATTTTTCTAACAGGGAGCACCCACAAAGCAGAGTAATAACATAAATTGAGATGCATAGGGGAGATATAAGGGGTCTGTAATTTCCAAAAATGGAGTCACATTCTTAGCTGGTATACAGCGATCTAGCCCCGTTGCCTGAGAATTTTTCCTATGCTGTTTATAAGACGCCTATGCATCATAGCTTTCAAGTGTGATGGCTGCCCTCTTGGCTGACATTCTGGGCACCTCCAGCCCTAAAAGCGTACGCTGCTGCACCTTGAGTTAAAGACCCAAAGAGCCGAGGTTTGTGGCTCTAACAGCTCATATCCTTGGCAGGTGGGTGTAGACAGGAACCCCTAACGCACACTCACTGGTGGGTTATACAAGTTCAAGTTGGCAGGCAGGGAGAGAGAAGGAGGATGAAATAAATGATGGCCATTTTTGAAAAATCTGGCTACCTTTAAAGCCTAGGCCACTTATTTCAGTGCTAAGTTCTCATCATTGCTCCGGCAAAGAGTGTAAGTTTGTGAAATACATATTTAAATAAGCAATCCAGCTTTTGATGGCAAAGTAAATATCACTCTTGAAGCAATTTTTTTTCACCTTTCCTTTTTTGTTCTCTCCTTTTTTGGGAAGCCAAAATTGAATTTCTTCTCTGATCTAAGTTTAAAACATGTGACTGTATATTCAAGATGGACCATAAGAGAGACCCAACTTGCCTGCTTAATTTAAGTTTCTGGAACGCTTCTGGGCAAAATGCATATATATTGATGAAAGCCAAAAATCAGTCTGACTGAACTGATTCTAGCTAGGACACAAGAACTCTGAGATCCCTGTGTTTCTCAAAGTGCTCAGTCTAGCAATATTAATTAGTGGCTAAAGGACTACCTATCCTTTTCCTGTATGCCAATCTGCCTTTTAGTGCTGGCTAATTCAAAGCCAATATTGTTATCAGTACAGTCTTGGAGTTAAATTAAAATTTAGTGGCTAGAAGGTGATTTGGCATTACATCCTTCTTCAAGCTCCTACTAAATGGCAGCTGATGAAAATACTAAACCAGGCTTATTAAAACTGAAGCAATCTGAAACTGAGTTATTGTGTGAAGCAATAAAGAAATCTAATATTAGTGTCCAATACATGTATGGGATAATGGATCCTGCTGATGACCACAAGGATTGGTGTGGTCATAACACAACCTTCTCTTCTTGCCACTGCACCTTGAAAAGAATCTTTGAGCACAAGGCTTTTCTGGAACTTGTCTCCACCCTCCACTCCACTATTGATAAGAGCTCTTCGTTGTCATCCATTGTCACATCTAGGCAGCACTCACCTGCCACATAGAGGATGCAAATCTCTTCTTGTCTGACCATGTAGGCAGTCCTCTCTTGCAGCTGGCCCTCTGGGGAGATGGGGTCCCAGAATGCAATAAGTTAATTGGCCATCTGGTTCAGACCCTGACATGGCATGGTGATGGCTGTATTGCAACGCAAGTTCGCTTGCAATGGTCAGGTTTGGTCAGTGGAGATGAATATGGCCGGTGGGATCCCTTTTTCAGCCAAGCTATGGGTCTGTTCCTGATATTTTTACTTTGGAAAAACTGCCATTATGTTAAAGGGAGATTTGCCCAAGAAGGAAGGCAGGATCAGGCCCTTAGGGCAAAATCCTGCTCAATTCATGTCACTCCAATTTTAATCCAGTGGAGTCACACAAGCATAAAATCAGAGTAATGCAGTTGTGAATTAGGCCTACATCTAATATTCCATTCGCTACGAAAACCTTGCATATACTTCCTGCAGCTTCAGAAGCTATTTTCCTTTGCTTCCACAGCCTTGTGTCACTTTCTGGAATGCCACAGTTGAACATGAGCTTTACTGCTTGACTTGCTTGACTTCACTGGGGCTACAAATGTGAGTAATTTAGGCAGGATATGGGGCGGTGACCCTACTCTCAGAACAGTCGCTGACAAAACTCCTATTGACCTTAACTGGAGCATTGATAATAAAATTACCTCTCCACTTAGCTGTTTTAAATTCCTGTTATTTGCTCCTCTATACCAACTTCCAATTACACATGTAATTTACAAATATTTGCACAAATCCACAAATACACTTTGAGAGCCACCAAGATTGTGGCACAATATAATAATATCAAAAATGAGTTTGATATTTTTAGCTTCTTATTTCTGATCACAACTCATTAAGATTAACAGTACCTTATTTCCCCTGGGTTCATGTCACAGTTACTTTAAAATCCCGTCTGTCATGTAGCCTGACAACTTTCGGAGAAATTACCTCTCATGACATGCTATAGCTGAGCAATAAGCTATTAGCAAAAAGCCACTGCTCTGGCTAAGATTAAATGTGACGTACTGGATTACAGAATGCTAAATTTTACTGTTATGAGGCTAATTTTTAGATGTTTGGTGTTGGTTGCTGGCTGGAAATTATTTTAAAAGCAGAGGAGAATCCATGTTTTAAATAGGATGTTATTGTATTAAAGTTCATTCCATTAGCAAAGCGTATCCAGAGTTTCATTAAATGTGCAAAAAATATGTAATCTCTAGACATGTGAGCAAATTATTTAGACAAAATGGGACAAATTCATTTGTGGGGTAACTGCACAGAAGTTACTGTCACTATATTTGACATTAATTTGGCCCATCAAATATGACAGTATGTGCAGAAAGCTATTTCCAGCTGGAGCACATGTAGCAGAGATTCTATTCGCTTGGCCGGCGGGATGACCACCAGGGACAGCTGCTGTCTATAGACCATGTGGGTCATGGTCTGAGATCCAGCTGCAGTAATGTACAGGATTACAGTCATTGCATGAGAGATTTCTCTAGCAGCTCCCGTGTTTCTAATCCTTGCAAATATAAAGGAATAAAAATTCCAGGCAATATAGGAAACAAAGAGACATAAGCTTCAGGCACAACAGATTTAATGTAAACATTTTAGCTGGCTTCAGATGTAGCAGTGATCCTCATTTTCTACAGACACTGTTTGGGAAATGGGAGCTGGCTGGGACTCATACACTTGTAGACATTCCTTCTCCATGTTTCCCCCAATTCTATCAACTCCTGACTTCTAATCCTGCCTCTGACTGTGACAACCTGTGTGGCCTAAACCACATAACGTGGCCTCGATCTGTCTCTCAGCGACAGTTTCTCTATCGGTAGCAGGAGTGGGTCTGAAACAATATCCCAAATCTGAGCTCAGTATTCAATCAACCACTTCCTTGTAACGTGCCATGTTTGAACACCCTGAACTTTGGGGAAAGCTTGGATTCAAATCCATTTTTCAACCCCACATGCCACCCCTTCAAGTTCTGGAGAATTCAGGAGAGGGATATTAACAATGGCTCATTTTAGAGACCCAAAGCTTGGGTCAGAATCCAGAGTTCAGATTTGAGGGGTTGATTGGGCTCACCTCTCTTCTGTGGACATGATATGGACTTTTCTACTACCTTACAAGGCTGTCATATAAATTAATTATTAGTTTATATTTAGAAGTGCTTTGAAGGTGACACATACTATATAAGTGATCAAGTGTGATTATTAATACAATAAACCTCAAGAAAAATCAATAGAGCTTAATAGAATAATAACTTCCCATAATTTTGTTTTTTTTTAAACTATCCCATGAAACAGAATTAAGAATTGCATCCCTGATATAGGATTCTAAATAAGGGTTCAAAAGACCTAGAGAAAGCATATACTGCTCTCTTTGGAGTATTTTCTAATGAACCCTATTAAATTTCTATAGAATCCTACAGGTTTCATCCCTATTAAATTCTATAAGGCTTTTCCAAGGGGGAATATATAAAGCAATGGACAGGATTTATGCACAGTAGTCTGCTTCTCACATGCTTGTCTGAAAATTTTAAATCGACAAATTAAAAGGTTCCCTGCAGCAGCAGGTCTGCCCTTTGCATGGGAGACAACAGCAGGCATCTGTAATCAGGTTTCTAAAACACGGAGAGGCAAATATGTCGCTATGAGAAAGCATCACTTTGATAGAGCGTCTTGCAACAACTACTACTGGTACAGTGGACTTGAAAAAAACACAAGGCTAGATCCTCATCTGGTGTAAATTGGCATAGCTGCAATTGAAATGCTGAGCTCTGAAGTCAGTGCGACTAAGGGGATTTACACCAGCTGAGGATCTGGCCCATAGATGTCTATTGTATTTTCATCCCTTTCCTTAAAAACTCACTCTGGGTTTGAGCCTGCAATCTACCGGCCACTGTGGTCCTGATCCAGCAAAAGATGTAAACAATCTTAACTGTAAACTGTGCTCTTCCTTACCCCTAACTTCAATCCCTGTACACACTCCATGCATATAGACTATAGATGTAGGTATAAATTACTTCACTCTGCCTCTGTGTTCCACTTTCTCCATTTTCTCTGTCTTCCCTCTTGTTTTTCTGTCTCTATGTCCTTTTCTGACTCCCTGATCATTATTTTTCTGCTTCTCCTACTTGCTGATACCAAAATTATTTTATGTACAAACTAGTTTTCCTGCCATGTTTTAGTTCTTTTAAAGAAACATTAAGAGAACTAGAATGGAATATGCTGACAATTGGAATGAGACAACTGAGAACAGGGTCCATTTTAGTGAAATTCCATGTTACATCTTCAGAGCTGGGTTGGACTTTGATTTCCTCCTCAATAGTTAACCCAAGCAAATCTCAATTACACTTGAAATTCAAGGAGAGTTTGCTGATCAGAATTCAGGAAGAAGAACTCCACTTTTCTCATGAAGGCAAGAAGTAGTACTTAGGAAGAACTGAGTTCATTTCAATCCCCTTGGTGAAAAGTCATCAGCCTTGAGAGTACTGCTACAACAAGGAATATGAGTAATATAAATACTCTGTGGGGAGTTTATCTGCATGTTTCTGTGCCTGGTTTTATGGGTCTTTTGAGGACTATTGACACTTCGCTGCACGGCTCTAAATTAATTGAACTTTCCCACTGCAGACTATCTCCTGGGTGTCATGTGTGCCATCAGTCAGCAATATTCAAGAAAAGAAAAAGCAAAAACAGCCAGAGCTGCCTTCACAATGCTAAGAATAATCTTTTGTAAATATGGAACATATTGTGGAACTTACAGATCAATTAATCACAGGATTTACTACCCAATAAAAAGAACTGTTCTTAGAAAGGGAAGAATGTTAGTATTATACTACACTATAGTACAAGAGCTAGCAAACAGAAGACATGGAGAACAAAGGGCCAGATTCTCTGCCGATGAAAGCCAAGGTCTGAGTGCAAAAAGAAAAGGCATGGTTCCTTGCCAGGCTCCACCCACAAGCCAGGCTCCACCAACTGAGATATCAGAATGAGATGCTGCTCTCAGTAAATTGTGCAGAAGTTCATAATATGTGTGCTCTGGCGGGCTTATTGGGCTTGGCTTCTCCTCATAAATCTAGGGTTCAGAGTAACAGCTGTGTTAGTCTGTATTCACAAAAAGAAAAGGAGTACTTGTGGCACCTTAGAGACTAACCAATTTATTTGAGCATAAGCTTTCGTGAGCTACAGCTCACTTCATCGGATGCATACTGTGGAAAGTATAGAAGATCTTTTTATACACACAAAGCATGAAAAAATGGGTGTTTACCACTACAAAAGGTTTTCTCTCCTCCCACCCCACTCTCCAGTTGGTAATAGCTTATCTAAAGTGATCACTCTCCTTACAATGTGTGTGATAATCAAGTTGGGCCATTTCCAGCACAAATCCAGGTTTTCTCCCCCCCCCCCCCACACACAAACCCACTCTCCTGTTGGTAATAGCTTATCTAAAGTGATCACTCTCCTTACAATGTGTATGATAACCAAGGTGGGCCCAGCACAAATCCAGGGTTTAACAAGAATGTTCGGGGGGGGGGGGGTGGGTTGGAAAAAACAAGGTGAAATAGGTTACCTTGCATAATGACTTAGCCACTCCCAGTCTCTATTCAAGCCTAAGTTAATTGTATCCAATTTGCAAATGAATTCCAATTCAACAGTCTCTCGCTGGAGTCTGGTTTTGAAGTTTTTTTGTTGTAATATCGCAACTTTCATGTCTGTAATCGCATGACCAGAGAGATTGAAGTGTTCTCCGACTGGTTTATGAATGTTATAATTCTTGACATCTGATTTGTGTCCATTTATTCTTTTACGTAGAGACTGTCCAGTTTGACCAATGTACATGGCAGAGGGGCATTGCTGGCACATGATGGCATATATCACATTGGTGGATGTGCAGGTGAACGAGCCTCTGATAGTGTGGCTGATGTTATTAGGCCCTGTGATCTACTCACTTATCTGAAGTTATGCCAGCAAAGAATTTGGCTCAGTGCACTGATGGTTGAGGAAAATTAAGACAACTGCCTAAGACATCTTTGGGGGAGAGTAGCATGAGGTTTGGGACTTGAACGATAAAACTTGATTAAAGATAACCCTTTTAAAGCCAGGAGGGTGATGCATCTCTAACAAATGGGGGGTGCTTGGTGGTGAATGTTGACCTGTACCCTAAAATGAGTTTTAAGTATTGAATTTCTGAAGCACTGTTTCAGAGGAATGGAGGCAGTTTCAGCACACTCTCCAGCAGATAGTGATACAATCATAGGACCCATAACTGCAAACCATTGAGACTTGAATGAGCAAAAAAGAAGACTTTCCCCTGTTATAAAAGCCATTAAGCAATACAGTAATTAATAATGTGGAGTCTTAGGATCTTTTCTCTTCAATTATTTTATGTATATGTACAAAAATCCTGCTCATCTTGATCAGAGATGGTAAAAGCAACAGCAATGCTACACACAGGCAATGCCCAGTCGTGCTTGCAAGGAAGAGAGACATCTAGTAACTAACCAACAGACAAAAGGAAAGTGAGTGAGACTGTCACACACGGGGTCATGGCTGTTGTAGTGTCAGTGAGATTAGGAGCACAGGTAAATGGATTTGTGATTACACACAGAATGCAAGGCAATAAGCAGTCAAATCAAAGTAAAAGAACCAAAACCCAAAAGATTCAAAGAGCTAGTGGTCATCTCAGATTGAAGGGAGATGTTCCTGGGATTTCTTATGGTCTGTCATAGAAGAGCAAATTGCAGAAATCATGTTCCTGAAACTTCTCTGATGTTGGAGCATTGGGAAATATACTGGCAGGCACCAGGCTGAATCAGAGCATTTAGTTTTCTATCTGCCACTCTTGGTGTGTGACGGTCACTGGACCGGAGAGTAACCATATCTGGGGAAATTATCCCAATTATTTGGGTTTTACACACATTGGAGGGAGGCAGAGATTGACTCTGCTTCTTATTTCCAGAGCATCCTTGTCTCTTCCATTCAGCATTCATCAGCACTGTGAGTCAGGCAGAAATTTGCCTGTCAGGGAAATGCGTTCCCTACCCACTCTTTCTCCCCAGTGCAGAATGATAAAATGTCCCAGGAGAGTTAGCTCAGACATTTGTTAGAGTGTGATTGCTAGACTCTGCTTTATCACAATCTGGCTAGGGCTGGATTGTGGCTCAGGGGCACAAGCCCTCATTGCAGGTGGCACGGAGCCTCACAGCCTCAGGGTTTGCTCCAAGGAGCCATGGAAGGGGGATGATGCCCGAGGTCCCCTGCACACAGGAGCAGTGTGTAAGCTGCACTATCCCTTGCAATTGTGTGTCTCGCTCCCTCGCTTGCATCCCAGATAGTTCCATTGGCCTGTGCAGAAGGAGCAGCCTTCCCAAGGCTGCAGAATTCCGGGACTGCTATTTTGTCTGGCTCTTGCACAGGGTACATAAGGTAGGGCAAACACCCGGTGTTCCCCCAATCTCCACGCACACTTCCTAGCTTCCTTACTGAGCTGCTGAATTACATGTAACAGCAGCGCTCAGACTTTAAGTTGTATCACATCAAACCCTCCAAAGTGTTTGGCATTCTATCCTCATTTTATTCAGTGTAGTTATAATGCATGTGCTTATTCTGAGTCTGCTCTTTACACCAGCCCCTGTGCCACCTGATTGTGGCCTACACGTATGCTACAGTCTGAAAACTGCTAACGTAGACAGTTTGTGTATTGTTATGGATAGGGCTGGTTGAACATTTTCTGTCAAAACTGTTTTTGACAATACATTTGTTTTCAACAACAACAATACACACACACACACACACACACACACACACACACACACACACACACACACACACACACACACACACACACACACACACACACAGAGCCAAAAAATGGAAATATGTTTGCCAAAACCCAAAGTTTTTCTGTTTGACACCCTGTTGCAATGCCTTATGGAAGCAGTAGTTAAGTTTCCTCATGTCCCCATTCTCCTCTATGGGCGAACTCCCCCCCACACCAACTGGACTACACCTTGGATGATATATCAAGATCAGGAACTTCCATGGTGCAATCGCTTCCCTTTATTGTGTGGGGAGACCATGGCGCATCATGGAAGATGTAGTCTGATGCGGGAACAGCACATATGGAGAAGAATCGGAGCATGAGGCGCCCGAGCTACAAGTCCCAAGATGCACAATAACAGCACTTCCAAATTGAAATATTTTGGTTTTCAATAGAAGTATTTGTTTTTCATATTTCAATGAAAAGTTCTTTTCTGTAGAAAATGTTGAGAAAAACATTTCTTTTAAATTTTAGTTGCAATTTTCCACTTTTAAAAAAAGCTTTTTTTTCCTGCCCAGTTCTAGAGCTTGTTCATTTCTCCCCACAGGCCCTCTGGACAATGTTTTTCAGTCATAAGAGTCAAGGAAATGCAAACATTTCCTTACAGATCACATCTCTACTCTGTGCTGTCTTTTTGCTTTAACTTAAAAATATTATATTCCTTGTAGCATATTCCGACAGTTTCTTCTGTCTTATTTCATCTCTTATCTATATAACTCCCCAAAGTCTCCCAAATACAATTACTGTATTTGTAATGTATGCAAGACAAAACTTGACTTGTGTCAATCTTTAAAGGACTTGTCAGTCACAAAATGTTGTTGTGTTGTTGTTGTTGTTTTCCTGAAAGGGCTGTGCTACAAACATTTTTAGAATAAAGAGATTTGCCTTTTATAGAGACAGCTGGGAAACCAGATGGAAAGCCTGTCTCTCCCGCAACCCCCCTGCCCAGCAGCCAAGTACTGTACGATTGGTATGAGTTAACAGGCATTGTTTTATGAAGGGACATAGGTGTGACTTGCTGGCATATATAGTGAATGTTGATTGTGAATGTATACAGCTGGACAGTTCCTCTTCTTTAAAGGGAGCATATATTATATCCCAGAATTACTGTCAGCCTAGAATACATATTTGCTCCCTTTCTAAAGAATAGGCATACCACATACCCTGTGATAGTCAGGTGGTCACAAAAAACAGATGTAGAAATCAAATATGAGTCAAAATATGGCTCAAGTATGCTATCTCTGAACTGACCTTGAATCGTTGTCTCAGAAGGGCTCCAAAATAGAAGCCATATGTCCTGGATGTTTACTGAAAGCAAAATTATTTCTGTTTTCTCGTCAGGAGGAAATCAAGACAATCCCATTTTAGCTCCTGGACCTCTCTTACATAAAAATTGGATTTTCAACTCAAGACTACATTCTCCTTCCATAATTTTCTGGGGGCATTTTCCAACTACCGAGTCAGTGCACCATACTGAATCTGAGACGTGACCACAGATTTTTTTTGACAGTTCCAGTTAGGGCATATGCTTCCTATTTTTCGCTGAAAAAGTCAGTGTTGATGTGTAAAACAAAAACATGGGCAATCTTGCCCTTCTAGACCAAACACAGACTATTCCTTCCGGTGGCAATATCTAATGTCCGTTTCTGCTATGCGTGGCTTCAGTCTGTGTGCTGTGATCTATGTAACCACTCCTCTTTAAGTTCTAACAAGCTAAGTGTGCCTGCGAGCTCTTCCCCAATGTATATCTAAGCACATCCATCCTCTGTCTGTTTAGCCATATCTCAGAGTGATACAATTATGTCCAAAATGAGTGATATGATTCAGAATAGATCAAATCTTGAGTTAGGTCCATGTATACATGAGATCTGAGCAAATACTTTGCATACAATAATTTATGAGATAAATTTATCCTCTGTTTTTGCTCATGGATGTCTACAAGCAAGTTGCAGTTTCCTTGGTTTTAATTATTTGACACTTTTTTGGGTGAAATGTTTTACTCTATGGATTACTTGTACACTTTGCTGTGAATATATGGTTCAAGCTCTGTTCATTAATTTTGATTGATCAAATGCACTCCACGTTGTTTCTGTTTCCTGAGAGGCTAAGCACAAGTCTTATAATTGGGGGAGCACTGAAGAAGTTCATGATACCTTGCATCTCTCAGGAAAATGTGGCAGTATTAAGAGATTTTAGAAGCTCTTGAAGCCTTTCTTTTCCTAGGCAACAAAGGACTTGCCTGGGGGCATCAGTTCTAGAAAGAAAGCAATAAGATTTATTGTCTCAGTGTAGAGTTTCTTTCTTTCTTTCTTTCTTTCTGTCTTTCTTTCTTTCTTTCTCTACTTCTCACATTCATACAAACTGATGTTTGTCTTAGTTGCAAACAGTACGGTTGCGTCCTTGCTATGGTGTTAAGCAGCATGCAATCCCATATACAATATTCCAAGTACAGTGCCTTTACTACTGTTATTTTCTATCATCCCCATGACAGTGACACATTGTGTGGATGTGGATTCACCTGTGATCAGCAGCAAATGGAACAGGTGTGATCAGATCATTGATTGATTTTTGCCTCTCTGCTGAGGGATTTGGGAAAGCTGCCTCTCTGCTGTGCCAAGCAGTGTCCCCATGCTATGCAAAACATGCTGCTTCTGGTGTGAATAACTGAGTTTGGCGGCTTAGAATTGAATCCAGTTTAAAATGAGTGAATACTTCTGAGAAACATCTGTGATACTCACCCATCTGTAGAGTAGACCACATTACCATACAAGCACAGCACGGTAAAGTTCAAAATGCTGCCTCAGTGTTCAGACAGAGTCACCAAAGCCCTCAAATTCCATCTAGGAATTTAGGAGAATGACAGAACACTGGAGGTGGGTAGAGTGCATCCATGAGCTCCATCAAGGGTTGCACATCACTGCACCTGGAAAATCCCCCCAATGTCAATGCCATTGTTCTTGGTCATTAACCCCACAATCCAGATGAACATGTAAGCCTTTATTTAAATGTCGGCATGGGGATGGTCCCATTGTAACAAGTGGGACTCTCTCCTGTGCTTAAAGTTAAGCGCGTGCTTAAATGCTTTGCTAGATCGAGGTGTAAGCAGTGATGGAAGGGTTGCACGTTTGGATAAGGTTGTGTTCAATAGCTAGAAATCTAGCCTCTAGTAGTTCATTAGGGGATTATATCCATTGCTGGGAACCCAATTCACAGGTGTCTGCTCACTCTGATGTCTGTTGCCTCCATCCATTCATGGTGGTCGTTTGTGTTGCTGATGGTTGTCTGCTGGAGATATGCCCAGCCGGGAGGGTTTGCCTTGGCTGATTTTGTCTCTGTGTAAGGTGCAGATGGCATGAAATGTATTACCTTGATTGATTTTAAAACTTGCCATATGGGAGTTGTGGCTTTCCCTTTAGTTTGTCACTTCCAGGGAGAGAGGAAAACAGCAAGAAAGATGCTGTGCTAGCCAAGGCAATGTACCAAATCCTGACTGAAGATAAAGGGATCAGTGGCATGTTTGAGCAGGAACAATATGTCTTGGCATCACTCCTTGACCCTTGCTTCAGAACCAGATGGAAAACATTCTCTTGCCAGACTTTGATATGGAGAACAGGCAAGTCATTTTGCTAGTGAAATGGCAGATGTGTCGGAGTCAATCGACTTAGAAACCTCACAGCATGTGCCTCCTTCTGACAAAAGTAGGGAGTGCTGGGAACTGTAGTGAGCCAAGAAACAATAGCAGTAATAATAGATGAGTCTGTTCTGCAAATAAGGCAGATTCCTAACGACATGCCAGAACACCTGTTCTGTCTCTAATGTGCTGGGCCAACATTCGTTGCCATGGATTGTTGGAAAGCGGATTCGAGGTGCTATGAATCACCCTCAGAAGCCGATTGGTACTCTGCAGTGTCATGTTGTGGTATTTTCATTGCTGACATCTGACTGTGGTGATATTTCATCTCATTCATCTTGTAGCACTGCTCTTGGTTCCAAACATGTCATCCATCCCCAGTACTGTGTATACAGGGATCTGGACGTCAGACTTCTATAGAGTGTAATCTACCACCACCTCTCACATCACAGAGGTCCCCATGTGCAGTCGGGGTAGACATGATTCTGGCGCATGTAGGGAGGAGAGAGGACCTTATATAGGGGGTGCATACTTTGAAGTGCATATAGCTTGGCTCTTAGGAGCTTCCAACTTGCTGTTGCAAAGAATGTGTTAGGGAGTGGGCCAGGGCCAAGCAGAGAAGAGACAGACATCAAACAGGGCTAGAGGATCCACAGCTATGGGAGTTCCCTATCCTTCCCCCAGTCAGATGGATATGGGAAGGAGTTAGGGGCTTACTCCACCAACATAACCTCTATTTGATTTACTTTGGTTCTGAAATTTATCTAGCCTCTTTAAAACAAGTTCCAAAACCCTGTGTAACAAAGGGCTAATGGATACAATTATTCCATGTGTGAGGCGGGAGATGGAAGAGTAGTTGAACCTATGAATCTATGATGTAGATGATGTAATATGATGTGATGAATCTGTTGCAGATGCTTTACACAACTTTTATAGGATAAGAACATTGATTGAAAATCATTTGATTCCTTATAGGGTAATTAAACTACAGGGAGTCCTCGGACTTATGACACAATTCGTTCCTCAGAATTGCGTTGTAAGTCAAAACGTTGTAAGTCGAAACCCCTTTTCCCATGGGAATCAATGGTATGAAGGGGGGATTGGTTCCTGAACCAAGGCTTGATACACTATTTTCACCACAATGACCCAGATTTTTGTACTAAATGAATTATAGATGACTAACGTTGCAACATCAATGTATTTACTGTACACTATATTTTGTAAACAGCATTCTGGCAACATAGGCTGAGAAAGCCAGGGAGCATGGTACACATGCTGAATCTCAGCCAATCACTGTCCAAGCTTTCTGATTGGCTGAGCCTGAGGCCGGGAGCCAATAAAAAATAAGCGCAAACCCTACCTGGCAACAAGCTACCATGCGGCCTCGAAGCCATTCAGAAGCGACCCCTTCCAGCTCCATACCAGCATAGTGCAACCAGGAAGTGATTTCAAACAAACTTTAGGCAAATTGAGCATCATAAGGGCGAAACAAGCATCGATAGGGGTGAAACAGGTCGTCAATCGAAAAGCGCCATATGTGGCGTCCGATGTAAGTCAGGCTTCATAAGTCCGAGGACTCCCTGTACTGAAATGGACACAGTCACTAAAGTTATTGATAGCACTTTGTTAACTTTTATTGTAGGATTTGTTTTAAAAGGTATGAAATCAGTTTTAACTGTCAAAAATACATATTTTTAAACCCTACTTAAATACAGAAACTAACTGAGGAATACATTTGGTGCCAGATTCTGATGTATCCATTTTAAAATTAAAATACAATAACAGGTCTCTTGCAAACACAAATATAGCATTTCTTTTAAAAGATTAACCAACTGATGAACCTAAGCAGATGACTTAATTAAAGTCAGTGAGACTAAAGGTCGATGAGTTAATCTTTCTGAATAGATTATCTAAATAATGTAGCCCTTCAGTCTGCCCTCCAGCTGATCCTAATTTCTGCTACTGTATTTGTTCAGATGTGCTGAATAATCTGGATGAACAATTCACATCCTGTGGCCTTTCACAAAGTGTTTACTTTGACTACATGTGATTTGCTATACTGTATTGATGGTGTATTGATTGGTCACTTAAGTCACATGGTAATGTTACTACCCCCTGATTGGATGACTGAAACTCTTTATACAGGAAAATAAAAAAACTGCATCTGACCAGAGGTGGAGTAAGATTTATTGGTGCCCTGGGCACAAAGAACATTTGGGCTCCCCACACCCTGGGGACCCAGGGATTCCGGAACTGGGGAGAGGGCAGGAGGGACATGCCCACCCACTTTTTAACCTCCTAGCAGGGGGCTGGGGTGGGGGCTGAGGTGGGCCTTTGTCCCCTTTGCCCTGGGACTCCTCCCCACTGCTCATCGTCTCCCCTCCCCCCCCCCCCGAGGCCCACCCTCTGTCCCAGGCCACTGTGGGCCGCCCTGGACCTTCCACTTGCCTTGGGTGGTGTGCCCAGAGAGGTGAGGACACGGGCCAGGGGCTGCTCTCAGGTCCCCCAGCTGCCCACCCAGGGCAAGTGGAGGGCCTGGGGCTCCCCAAAGCAGCTCAGCTCCCTGGGTGGCTTTTACCACAGCCTGGCTCTCATGTCCAGCCTGGCCAGGGGCAGGGCCTTTGGGGGGAAGAGGAAGAACAGGGGGTAAGGCCATGGTTCCAGTGCCAGTGGCTCCACACTTTTACACAGATTCCAGAACTCCTGTGGAGGCCCCCGAATTGGCCAGGTCCCTGGGCATGGGCCCCATGGGCCTGTGCATTAATCTGCCACTGCATCTGACAAACGGTGAGTAACAAATCGCAAAGAACAAAACTTCTTGCTTTTGCCTGAATGTGTAACTATAGGTATTCATACAAAAAGCAACTATTCCTTAAATATTCATGCAAGGGAAAACCAATGAATTAGTGACGAGCAAATCCTAAACGGTACAGACATTATTAAATCACACAGTCATTCAGGATTTGAACAAATCTTCATGAATACTGTCCTTGTCTCCAGTGAAGATTATATGACTGAGCATAACAGTTGAAATGATACTATTAAAAGTACAAAATACTAGATGTTGAAATAAGTCAGACTGGGCTGGCATATTCATCCTCGAGTCAAATGGTGTGATGTGTCAAGGACTGTCAAAGTTACAGTAGGATGCCAAGTTCAGAATCTGCCTTCATTCCTCTCAGAGGTGGTTTCTATCGAGACCTTACATTATCCACCCTGTAATGGAATGTACATGTCCTGCACTGGACAGGAAGGGGTTAACCTCATACTGTGGCCTGAGGAAGCCACGCCCCTGGCCCTGCTGGGCATGCTGCAGCTGGAACCGCAGTATAAAAAGGAGCAGCCCAGCTCAGTCTGGGCTGACTGCTGTGGAGAAAGCAAGTGTTTTTGCATGCTCCTGCCTGGGAGCTGCCGGAGCCTCAGTCCACAGAGGCCAGGTGCACAGAGACCCAGGCAAATATGGCTTCCTGTGGAAGTCCATGAAGGGAAGGAGTCATGGGGAGTTTTGCCGGTCAATGACCCCAGAGACCCGGAGGGCCTGTGGACTACAGCACAGGAAGACAGGGCAGGAAGTAGCCCAGGGGAACTAGACATTGTTCCAGTTGTAGAACCAGAAACAGAGTTGGCATGTTTTGGATAGATTACCACTGACTCCATGGCAAATATACTCACCACTGATAGGGCCCTGGGTTGGGACCCAGTGGAGTAGAGAGGGCCTGTGTCCCCTACCCCAGTCGCTAATGCACCGCTGGCTGGCAGCCTACCCCTGCCTGGTCACTAGGCCATACTGTGCTGCTTAGAAGGGCAGTCCTATTGGCTTTGGCCCCTGCCTAGTCCTAGGCCATACCACCTTGTCCAGCATAGAAACGTGGCCCTATTGACTCTGGCCACCAGGCCAGCTACCCTTCATGGAAGGGTTGCCTCATTGACTCCGGCCACCAGGCCAGGCTGCTCTGGGCAGAAGGGCAACCTCACTGACTCCAGCCATTAGGCTGGAACACTCTGCACTGAAGGACAGTCTTATTGACTCTGGTCATTTGGCCATACTGCCCTGAAGCCAAGGACAATCCCCCTGATGGGGTATACCTACTCTGTGATATACCCTCACCACAATGAGAAGCAATTTCAGTGTGTGGACTAGTATTAGCTACGACAGCAGCATTATCCAGATGAAAACTCCCCTTAGACCTGCATAAATGCCAATTGTTTCAGTATTCAGAATTGTTAGGCAATAAGTACATCCAGTCAAGTACATGTGTACTAAATATGTGCTTGAAGGCAGATTGCTTTTATAGGTGGACAAAAGTTCTCATCAAGCGAGGTCATACTTTCCATTTAGAAAAAAACTCCATAGACATTGGTGGCTTCTTCTCTTGCTCGCTGTTTGTTGTCACATGTAGTGATAACTTGAAATGTTTCATAAAAATCATTTTTTCATACAAAAAGTGGCCTTTTAAAAGAGTAATCTGTTACAGAATCATTTCTCCCCCCACCCCCCTAGTATTTCAACAAAAAACTCTAAGACTTTGGTTTTCAAAAAAGAAAACATATCTTGGATTTGGAAAACAACCTTCCAAACCTCCTGCATTTTCAGGTTTTGATTTATTGTTGGCAGGGGAGCTGCCCTATGTATCCCAATGGGTGACCTACCCAGCTACTGCCACACATCAAAGGGGGCCGGGGCCACATGGGGGCTCCATGTTGTGCCTAGGGCCCCAGATTGCATTAAACTGAGATTGTAAGAAGCAGGCTAGGCTTCCAGCTGTGTCAGGATAGCTCCATTGATTTCTGCTGACTTATGCTGGATGGAGATCTGCCCCAGAGTGTCTATTCTGGCAGGAATTTTCAAGCTAAAAAGATTGCTTTTGCATGGCCATATAAATGGTAAGTAGTTCTTCCTAGTTTACCCTTACTCTATACTACAGCGCAAGAAAAAAAACAGGATGAATGGGAGGTTTTCCCACTTTGCTCTCTCCTCTCCCCCACACATAGTAAGTCTGTGCTGTGTGGGTTTCATATGGGCAACTGAAACAATTTTCCTAAAGGAAAGCACTCTTACCAGAGTGGCCATAAAGAAATTCAGTCCTTTCATTGTCTCTCTGTATTAATCCCTCTGAGTATTTATTTCTTGTTCTACTTGGTGCTGCTGCGAGGTCAGTGTATAACTAATTTGTTAGCTGTGGTGGAAGTACACAAATACCATACGTCTCATTATAATGGAAGTTGTCAAGTAGATAGGGGGAGAGAAGGAGGTGGAGAAGATACCAAGTTACCACACTGCTTAAACGAGGAGAAATGCAGGATGACAGAAGCAAGTTTATACAATAGGTAGAATTTGTTAGGCTGAACAGTAATTTCTTACGTTAATTGTTCTGTCCTTGCCATGTTAGATGCATCGTCCTTTAATAAATCTTCCTGAATATGCTCTGCTTCTGCTTAACCACAGATGCTAATACTGTGTATATTTTTATTAATACGTCCATTGCTGACAATAGACTTAAGTTGGAAAGATGGGCTTTATTGGGCAGCTTCCAGAGGGTGCTATTAGATATATATTAGATATATATTAGAATGTATTTTTACATTAATAATGGCTCTGTTTAACTGATGGGGAATTATACTTCTGAAACTGGTGTATTAATTTTCAATACTGATGGGGTGGGCTGGCATATATAGTTATAATTATTTTTTGGATGTGAGTCTATGTAACAATGATAACCACCTTTCAGAGTTGCATAGCGCATGTGTCAGTTTTGTCATCTGTGCTTCCCAGTGTTTGTCCTACTCTGACTTTACCAGGGGTGATCTGCAAAAAGTCAGATGAGGTGAGCCTCATGCTAGGACTAAGCTCTCCTGTGGGCAAATCATTATATAAATCACGGGTGACCAACCTGAGCCAGAGAAGGAGCCAGAATGTACCAATGTACATTGCCAGAGAGCCACAGTAATGCATCAGCAGCCTCCCCGCCCACTCCCAGCGCCTCCCGCCCACCGGCAGCCCCACTGATCCGCACCTCCCCCTCCCTCCCCGCACCTCCTGATCAGCTGTTTCGTGGCATGCAGGAGGCTCGGGGGGGAGGAGCGAGGGCACAGCAGGGTCTGGGGAGGGAGTGGAAAGGGGTGGAGCGGGGGCAGGGCCTGTGGCGGAGCCAGGGGTTGAGCAGTGAGCACCCCCTGGCACATTGGAAAGTTGGCACCTGTAGCTTCAGCTCCCGAGTCTGTGCCTATACAAGGAGCCGCATGTTAACTTTTGAAGAGCCGCATGTGGCTCCGGAGCCACAGGTTGGCCGCCCCTGCTATAAATTATAATCTATTCCAAATTAAACATCCCTGATATTTCTAAATTTGTATTCAGTATTATAATACACTTGGTTTCTTGGTTATATTGTAGGACTCCTCAGAGTCCGGGCAGTAAGAATGAGACCTAGGAATCAGGCGGGGAGCATATGTTTAATATTTTTGCCCCTTTTCTCATTTTCTGCTCTGTTATATTTCCCCCCTTCTGTGCACTTTCTTTGTGCTCTGTGCCTCTCTGCATGTCTTTTTAAGGATAAATGGAGGATTTCAGTGGGATAGTGATAAAGCAACAGGATATGCAATGAACTCCATATGACAACACGCATTCCAGAACGTGTATAGCGTTTAGTGGTCGCAATGGACAACTTTTTCAGCGGGGGCAGCAGCCGCAGCCTTAAATCTCCTTCGCTTCAATAGCTACAAGAGCGCCTGCCATTTTCTCAAATGATCTGTTTCCAGTAGGCACGTGAAGCAGTATTTAGCAACACAGCCCACAGTCCATAACTTCCATTTCATGCTTCAATGGTTTACGTTTATTTGTGCATTTGAAGTACAGCAAAGCTGCTTGTTTTAAGTCAGATTCCTCACTGTGGATATAGGACTGACACTTTGCGTTTCTCATCAAGACAGTTTCATGGGACCATTAAAAGTGATAGTTAATTATAGATGAGCTGACATCTTGTCCGCTAGGCACTTGAGTTTATCTATTTCTTTATTTTTGTATTTGCCAAAAGGAGGCTAGTTTTTGGCCTTTACAGTTAGCGTCTCTCTACCACAAAGCACTTAATGTTCCTCTGGCTCTCTAAAGCCTACCTGGTCTAATATTTACCACCTTTGTGGCTGCAACACCCTTGTACCCCAGAGCAGTCAGCGCCACAACTCTCGGATAGCTCCTTGTGAACCAGGTAGCCTTTTTGTTTCTGGACACAACTAGCTGCTCATGTGCATCTTCACGAATTCTGAAGTTGGAAGTTGTCCATCAAACTGGCTATTGTATTATTTCAGTCATATTGTTCCCATGCTAAAAGCCACCTCTCTCACCACACTGTAAGGCTTCCAGGGAATGTTTCACTGCAGGAAACAATAGAAATTGCATCGCTCTCACTTTGACTCATAGCCGGAGTTGGAGTTGGAGCATAAGTTGGAGAAGGAAAAGGTTGCAGTATTAAATCAATTATTTATTTAAAATCTTCTAATTTTTTTGTAAAGAGAATATTGATAACATATTCAACTTCTGTCAACTTCTGTCAACAGCAGATGCAGTTCCATTGACTTCAATGGTGTTTGGTGTATTTACAGCAGCAGAAAATTTGCCACTTTGCTTGCACACTACAGGGAAAATATGGAGGCAGATGATTATCTTTGTAAGAGACAGCAGCAAGATGTGTAGCTCACCTGTGAAAATATTCCACAAATGCAAAAGTCAAGCAATGCTCAAGAGCTACCACGAGTACCCAGTATTATAAATCAAACAGGAGTGTGAGACTGATGCCCTTGATGTTCAGTGGGTATGAAGCAGTAAATAAGTGCCTACTGTACAATCTCTTTGAAAGAAAGGAGTATTCTTTGAAGATGCATTGAATAAAAATGATCCTGTTTTAACTGCTGTGTTTAACAGCACAAGCTCTGTATATCTCCTGCTCTGTAAAATTCTGCTGCAGTGACTCTCTTTAATCTCAGGGCTGGTGTATTAATTTCAATGGAATAAATGGGCCCAAAGAGTCAAAGGTGTTAACATGACTCTATAACTGTTTTAGCATTAAACAACATTAAAGGAAGTTTGATATCTGGTACACAGTGACCTCAGTCTGCTGAGTGCCATAGAAAACATACCGTTATTTTTTGTTAACCCTTTATTAAAGATTGAGGGGGTGAAACAGTTAAAGCATTTGAAATGTAAAGTATTAAATAAGGCGTTTATTTTAACAGTGTTCCTGGTTTTCGTTCCCTTTTGCTGTAGAGAATTTTTAGAAGGAAACCTCCCCCTGCCTTTGTCTGACAATTTTTTAGATGGTAATAACTGTTTGGGCGGAGGGGGGAGAGGAAGAAGAGAAGTAGTTAGTAGAGATGAACTGGCTCTATTAAAGTCTGATCCGATTTTCTGGAAGACAAAACAAGTCACACACAAGAGAGGAGAGAACAGAACAGCAAAGACAGAAAATGCAGCTTCTCTCTCTGGTGTTGACTCTCACTTGCAGCCTTATTGCTAGAAAAACACAGGCTCGGGACATGGTTTTATTAGGCACTCCAAGACCTGGCAAATTTGTAGCAGCATTGGAAAGAGAAGAGAGAAGGTGGGAAAGGAAAAGAACATACAAAGGGAGAGTGGAGGGAGGTGACAAAGTCTCACATCCCAAATGGTGTTTGGGATGCAACTAGAGCCAGTGGAGGTGAAGGTGGTGGTGGTGGCATCTAGTTCCCTTTCATTGGCCTGGTCTGATGAGGACATTTCTTGGGATTAGAACAATATAGGCCCAACAGTGTAAGAGTGGTTGTTTCCCAACGCCTCATGTCCAACACAGCAGTTTTGGTCCATTGATTTCTGGTCCCACACTCCCATTGTTTACCAGGAATAATTTGAACACAGGTGTTGACTATATTAGTCGGGTTTTTCGTTTAGACCAATTCCATCTTTCTGTCTGTCTTTTGCACCTTTTTTTCCCCATCAACAGCTTCTGCCCCAGGCAGGGGGTCTATAACCTGAGCCCCACTGCCCAGGCTCAGGCTTTGGCCCCAGACCCCAGGAAGCGTAAGCCAGCCCTGGTGATCCCATTAAAATGGGGTTGCAACCCACTTTGGGGTCCCGACCCACAGTTTGAGAACCGCTGATATAGATTATTGTGACACTTTATAAACTTTTATCCACTTTCCTCACAAGTGGGTGAGGCCTACAAGGCCCCAGTTATTACTATAGGCCTTATTTTGAATTCCAGGTTTCAGGAGGGTTGTAAAGGCTCTGACTTAATTAGGATTGGCCTTTATTGTGAATATGTGCCTCTGCAGCCATTCCAGTGGAAAACCAGATCAATGATCCAGATAAGACATCAGACAAACAATGAATGGTTTTAGTTAAAGTTCTAAAGCCCTTTGCAAGATATTAATCAGACTTGTAACCGCGCTTCAGAGAAGTGAGGCGCTGAGCTTTCTAGAGAAGGAAGGCTTTTATGTGAAGAAAATGTAAATCAACATATTGTCAGGCTACAAAACACTATTCCAGCATCATCTTAACTAACCTGCATCAGGACAGGATCTCATCAACAACTTCTATTAGATAATTATCTCGGGGCGTGTATAGATTGTCAGTGATCAGCTGAGAATTGTCACCTTGTGGGTTGTTAATAAGCAGCTGGGAGCCCTGGGTATTTTTTTTTTATGTACATTTTTTACAAATGGTTGCTAGCCCATTTATTCTACTCAGGGATATGGAGGAAATATACAGCTATGTAAATTTAACAGTCTATGCTAAACCAGCAAGAGATAATATTTTATATCTCTATCATTCCAGAGCCACAAGTTGGGAACTATTTATATACAGTGCAATGTACAATATCCAAAGGTTACACATTTCAGTGTCCTGGTTTTTACCATCTCCAGGTTTTTTGGGGGTGGTAGTGGTTTGGGTTGGTTGTTTTTTTATTGTGTTTAAAGCAGAGCCTAGAAAAAAAGTCACTGGCTATAATAAAGAATGCAGCAGTTCTAGTTCTGGGCAAGTGTTTCTTAACCTTCTTTAAATATTCATTATGCATATGTCTAAAATGTCAGTGCGCACGCTTAAAATTTCACTACCCAGGTTTTCAGGACCCTAATTAAAGTACCCATAGACAGTAATATCTCTTTTTTTTACATTGTACATATTACTATGTTATAGCCACAGACATCTATATAAGGCTATAAGAAAGGTGAATGAGTTTTATTTCTATCTGACAGCATTTTGTAAAATCTGTGTTATTGCCAGCTGGAGAATACATAACACTCTGTAACATTTTTCTTTACTTCCTTGGGCATGTCCTATCCTTTCCCTCCACTAATCTGTTTCTCCTTGCAAAAATAAGTAATTCAATACCACTTTGGCTCCATGATTAAGCAGAAGGAAGCACTAGGCATAATAGCTCTATAAATGAAACACTGAAAAAGAAGAAATAAAAAGGATTTGAATTATCTGCTACCTTTAACTGTGCTGTTTATATGATTCTGTGCTCTATTGAATTGTGAGGCAATGCTCACCTTCCAAGTACTCTGGAATAATGTATAGGCATGTGTAATTCTAATAGATGAATAAAAATATATAATTCATTCTAACAGATATATATAGATATATAGATATAGATATATATCTGTTAGAATGAATTATATATTTTTATTCATCTATTAGAATATATATATATATAATGGTATCAGCAAGTGAAAAATGTATAGTTCTGCTGGATAAAGTGCAGGGTTTTGAAGTATCACAAATGACAAGTCATATTCTGGATCCACTTTGGAGATTTTCCTCTGGGAAAGCTGCATTTCAAAACAAAAACAAAGCATAGAAAATTTCAAAAGGAGCTACGGGGACTCAGTCCGTGACAGAGCAAGTCCCAGCTGGCAGCCACAAGAAATGTTTCTGGGACTTTCAGTCCTGCTATGAGATCTTAAGGGAATTGCTCAATTTCCAAGGGATGGCATGAGAGAGAGGTTGTGAACAGTGAAGGACAAAAGAGCCACCTTGGAAGTCAGAGGACAGGTGAGGGATCTGTAAATAGCTGTTTGCTTTCTGGTGAAGAGGCATTTTTCCTTCAAATAACATCTCAGACTTAAAATTTTACAACACACTCTCAGGCATGTCCTAGGCCATTTAGGACTTTATAAGTCATAACCTATATCTTAAACTCCACCTGGAGTCCAGTAAGTATCCCATGGAGATCCTAGAGCACTGGAGGGGTGATGGCTTACTTAATGAACAAGCTGCTGCATTCTGCACCAGTTTCCATCTCTGAATGGATTTAAAGAGCAGCCACATGTATTTATTTTTAAAACACATTGATCAAATTGCTGAGTCAGGATGGCAATGCTATTATATATACACTAAAAGCTGCTTAATGCTTCCCGGTTCAGGCCAAATGCTGTAAGGTGCTGGGGACTTCTAGCTGACCATTGCTTCTGGATTTGCATGCACTCACGCTGGGTCTAAATATGGCCCCAGGGGTATAGAATAGATGTGATTTACTTTGCCCTGCCTCTCAGCTGATGCACCATGGTATTTTATTTTTCTGTTCTGTTTCCATGCTATCTGAATGATTTTCTGCTGTGCTATGTTTTAGTATAATGCCAAACGTTGCCCACAGCATTCCCTCTTTAGTATACTGGTTATTTAATGGTCAGGGTTATGGGTCAGCAATCCTAGGTTCCATCCAGTCTTCTGTGATTTGTTTTATATAACATAGGATGGCTGACAAAATTCCAGTGGTGGTTTGACGTACAGCTTTTGAAGGCTTTCCAGCGAGAGAGAAAAGGATTTTTAGTTTTAAAAAGGACAGCTCAAGGACTATAGGAGTGATCCTGTCATGAATTGCAAAGCTCCCAGATTGCAACGGGAGTAGGATCGGGCCCCGAGATTGGAAGAAGAGCTACTGTAAACCTGAAATTCCTCACGGAGCTGCTCAACTCTTCTGCACTAAGCCCACTTTTTTAGGAACCTAAATCTGGATATAGGAGACTATCTTTAGGGTCCTATTTTTGAAATTCTTAGCCTTCGATCTGTTAGATTATCATAGGCAGTTCTCTGTGTATTTGCCATGAAACCCACTCCTTGACACAGAATCGTGCTCCAGATTCTAAGCTTTCATTAAAAAAACAAATTCTGTTTCTAGCCAACAGTTGTAAAGAAAACCCTGAAAATATGAAGTAGGCATAAAGCAGTGCAGGTGTGTCTTCCTGTGTCAGCAGAAGAAACAATGGCTTGCAGAGGTTCGAACTGCCCCATTTATCTCAAAGGATTATTACATTTGCTAATCATTAGAGATGCAACATCGAGCTAATGTGCTTATGATGCTATCCCAGACCCCTTCCCATGCCTCTCCAGGCTCAAAAATCTTTAACAGGAATTTAGCTGACTGAACTTCCTGCTTCATTGTGCATCATCATTATGAAAACCTTTAGCCTAGTGAAAACTGAAAATATGGGAATGGTGTAAAATAAATATAGACACTTACAATCAAAATAAATAACCTTGGGTCCATTCTCCTGATTGTATGCTTTAAATTTGTACATAACTTATTAATAGCCTATTTCTTTATTTAAAGAAAACTGTTGCCAAATTTGCAATCTGCTGCACCAAGCGGTGCAGTATCCAGGAATCATGCCTTGGAATTTGAGTCTACCTTGTAAAGTGTCACCATCTGTAACAATAAATGTTGATGGGGGAAAAGTTGCAAAATTGACACACACTGATCCTTCCCTGAAAATCCCTCTGCGCAGATACCTTATTTAATTCCCCTCATTTTAACTGATAGTTGTAGGGTTGCCTTGCTGCCTTGTTCAGTTCATCCACTCTTGGTGTCCCCCCCTCACCCCTTCTGGGGTGTATTTCACCACCAGATGAATACTGTTGTGAATGCAAATTTTCCAAACCTTGGCTTATTCCAGCCACAGGGCTCTTGACCTTGTGTCCCCCTCAGCTTCTTCAGATAATGCACTGATAGTCTGTTGTCAGAGCTGATTAATATTACCTTTAAAAAAAATGTAGCAGGAGCTCTGTGGGATGCTTTAGTTCCGGCCGATTTATGGGCAGACTGCTATAATTTTTTTGGCCGTACTCCCAATGTTGACAAGCTACATCCATTGAACGTCCTATAATGAAAGACCGGCATCTTTAAGCATAGCCGTCCATAGACCTCTGTACCTCCTGTGAGAAATCTGTAGGGTGACCGTCATGAAGAAAGGCTCATTTGTAAAACATTTGGGACTGATTCCGTTATCATTAAAACACAAGTAACCTTACTGGAGTCAGTTATCTGGGTGTAAGTGAGGTCAGAAGCAGACTTCTTATCTCCATGTTTAATGATGGAAGATAGACTTCATTTTGATCTAGAAAAAACAAACAGAATAAGTTTAATTCTGGGGCAAACAAAGGGCACCATAAATACAAATTATTATTCTAAGCAATGAATGCACACAGAGAAACTGTGCCTTACGTGGAATGGATCAGTTAGTTCCCTCCATATTTGTGCTGTCACTTATTCAGCTGGGGAAATACATTCCAGGCATGGGATAGCTAAGTAATACATCTGCAGAACAGTGTAGACATGAGCCCAGTTGAACAAATTAAACGTTTCTAGTTACCAACTGGCAAATTGTTGTTATTGTTGATTACATGTAATGTGGACTTACTTTGCATAAACTGAATCTCCAGCCAGACCACTTTCTAGAGATCAATCCAGGTGATGCTCAGTCTGCAAGGAGGCTACCCTTTTGGATTTGCCACAATGACGATAACTAGTAATGTGGTTTCAACTAGAAACCCTAATAAGGGATCAGGTCCCCATGGCACTGAGCACTCTACACACATATAACAGAAAGACATCCGAATAAATTGCAATCAAAATATTCCTCTGCCGTGTTTTGTCCAACAAGATGAGAAGCACAGTGCTCTGTCCACTTCTTGTCGCCATTGTCTCAGTCATCTCTACTATTGGTTTGTTGAAACTTCTTGGGACCAGTGCTAGGGCTGCTGCCCCATTAGCACTGCATGCTATGCTTTTAGTTTCTTTCTATTGCTATTGTTGGCTGTTTGCTTATGCATCTCATTTCTATGGCTTAAAAGTCTGATTGCAATTTCATGGTGATAAATAAAGAAGGTCAAAGCATTTTATTTCTGATATTAACTTAGCAATGTAAAGCGCTATCAGTATTGCCAATTAAGTGTTCAAAAATCATGAATCAGGCACCCAAAAAGTCATGACATTGACTTAAAATTATACATTTGGGTTCTTTTTATTTGCCTGATTTTTCAGTCTTTAGGCTTAATATTGTCAAGCTTTTCTCTACAATTGTGAGAGCTAGGAACTTCTATCTATCTATCTATCATGAAAAGCTGAGATACTCATGTGACGTTATTGACATAATCTGGGACCGTATAGATCATTGTTGCAACCAAGGTCCTGTAGTGGCACCAAATCTTGTATAAAGGGAGTCAAATAAGGTATCTAAGACAAGGTTATGGTTTGCTGGTTATGATTACGTTGTCTATATGTATGTATCATTTTTGTAGTTAAAGTTATTAATATTGGCTCTATACTGTCTGTGTTTCAAACTTATGCTATGCTTCTGGGTGGCACCCCAGACAAGTTGGTGTCAGCTCTGCCTAGCCTGCTTGATGGCCTATTAAGGACCATCAGCTATACAATTGACCCACTGAGAGAAGGCAGACACGCCTTGTGACTCAGCAAGGTGTGCAGGGACATGCCTATGGACAGAACTCTGAGGTGTTTTCATGTCATGTGAGGGACAGCTTGTCTTTGGAACAAAGAAAGAAAGACCACATGGCAAGAGACTATAAAAAGCTGCTGCAGCTCCTCCATCTTGTCTTCATTCCTACTTCTTTCTTCTGGAGGAACTTTGCTACACTGGAGCTTTGAACCAAGGACTGAAAGATCCATCCCAGCTGTGGATGTACTTGATTTGAACCTGCAGGCTATTCCATCACTGCTACAAGCCTGAACCAAGAACTTTGCCATAACTGTATGTAATGGATTCCATTTAACCAATTCTAGCTCTCATCTATATCTTTTTCCTTTTATGAATAAACCTTTAGATTTTAGATTCTAAAGGATTAGCAACAGTGTGATTTGTGGGTAAGAGCTGATTTGTATATTGACCTGGGTCTGGGGCTTGGTCCTTTGGGATCGAGAGAACCCTTTTGCTTTTACTGGGGTAGTGGTTTTAATAACCATTTGTCCCCATAACGGGTGGCACTGGTGGTGATACTGGAAAACTAGAGTGTCTAAGGGAATTGCTTGTGTGACTTTGGTTAGCCAGTGGGGTGAGACCAAAGTCTGCTCTGTTTGGCTGGTTTGGTTTGCCTTAGAGGTATAAAAACCCCAGTTAATTTAAGTGCAATTAGTACAGATCTACACTGATGTAAGTTAGAGAAGCAGGACCCTTGAGCTGCAGTGCATGGAGATCCAATCTGTATAAGGAAGAGAGGGAAGGTAAAGCCTGTGAATATTAAAACTGCCTGTCCATCAGCTGGCCCGGCCTTTATGATCTGTAGTGTTTGTGTCCCTTCAGAAGGGAAGGGCTAGTAGACCTGTGAGAGTCTCTTTGTGATTTGCAGAGAAGGAATAAAATGCTCCCAGATAGCAGTGAGGTAAAAGAGGGGAAATGTTAGTCATTTATAATATTAGAGCCAGATGCTCAGGGAGGGTAAAATGTCCTCACTCCATTACCTTTAATGGAGCTATGCTATTTATTCCTGTAGACAATCTGGTAACTCGTTGTTAGGTAACCACCTTCAGTATTGTTGAGTGTGCTGAAGTATTCCCTGATAGCTATAATCTTCCTTGACTCTTGGAATTGGCAATGGAACCACAACCATTTAAATAAAGAACTTCCTTGACTTCTAGGAGGAAAATCTATTTGTGGGTGGGGAACTAACACTGGAAAATCTACAAAATGTCCCACATATAGGGGGTTAAGGTGTTTGGAAAGGGGAGGGTAGGAAGAGGGGAAGCTGATCGTGGCCCCAGTTTAACAAAGTGCTTAAATATGTGCTTAAAATAAAGCATGTGCTTAAGTGCTTTGCTGACTCTGGGCACAAAGATGAGTCTGGACAATGATGGTGGTGGTGGTGTGTGTGTGTGTGTTTTTTTAAGGTAAGAGCCACATTCTCTATAGTTAACAAATTGTTGAATCAAAAGCCAGTGCAGAAAGTGTGGCACAGTGGGTAGAGGATTGGATGATATTGCGGGAAGGGATAGCTCAGTGGTTTGAGCATTGGCCTGCTAAACCCAGGGTTGTGAGTTGAGGGGGCCATTTAGGGATCTGGGGCAAAAAAAAAAATTGGGGATTGGTCCTGCTTTGAGCAGGGGGTTGGACTAGATGATCTCCTGAGGTCCCTTCCAACTGTGATATTCTATGATTCTATGATTCAGTCCTTATCAGAAATCCAGCTGATGCATTCTGGATTTGCTGAGGTGGACACAGAGCATTTTCAGGAGACATTGCAATAGTCAAGCGCGCTCATGCCAAGTGCTTAGATGAGGGTCACATCTTTGGCCTGGATAAGGGAATATTTCACATAGGATAAAAAGCTGACCAAGTGTCAGCAGCAATAGACTGAGTAAAGGACACATGTCACAATACTTAATGGATTTTGCTGGCAAAAATAGATATTCCCTGGAACTGCAAACACAGGAAACTCATCCAGCCTTTTCAAAGAACTATTCAGCAATAAATCACCCTCCAAAAGGACTCCAGACAGAAGGCAGTAAATGTCTTGCCAAGCATGGGATGCTGAATAGGTAGTGGATGCCTGGAGAGAACTCTTATCTTAAAGACATGTAGCTGTGAGTATAATCTGGATAGCACTGGAAACAATGGGCTGTACCAGTCCGTGCAGATCTGTGTGAAGAAGGGGTCCAGAAACAGTATATCTTCCTGAAAGGGTTGAAAAGAGCAGAAGACAGGCATGTTCTCCCTTGTTCAGATTATCTGTGTGGGTCAGTCTCTGGTATATGTATGTGTAGGGGGAAGGAAGGAATGAGGTTTAGAAGCCAGATCCTCACTTGTCTCGTGTGAACAGCAGAATTATATGACAAATAGTCATCTCTCAGCTACTGCTTGAGTATTTACCAGACCAATCCAGGTTTGTTTGATATGAGCAAACCAACGCTTCCAGTTCCACTATGGTTGACAGAGTGGTTTGAAATTCTTCTTTGTGGAGAAGAGTAGAGTAGGGCTCTTTAACTGGAAATGTCCTGACTTGTGCCTTTTTGCTGACTTACCATTCTCTGTGTATCTCCCTTGGCTGAACAGCAGAGTATTAAAAGTTTGAAAAGACTAAATGGTGTTAATAAATAAGATGGTCCGTAAAGGCAAAGGTATCAAGCAGTTTTATACCCTGAGAAATTCAATCTGGGTCTAGATTGCTTTAAAAAAAAAAAAGAAAAACTTTAATACCTTAATCAACAAGGGTTATTATTTTTATTATTTACATTGTAAAAGCACCCAAAAAGTTCTAGGCTCTGTACTGACACACAAGAAGACACAATCTCTGCCCCAAAATGTAACAATGCAGTTCCTCATCCTAAAACCACGTAAACATGTGCTTAACTTAACCACATGAATAATCCTATGATTAAAGCGAAGCACATGCCCAAGCATTTGTGGGCAAGAGAAGCGACATATGGAGGGTGCAGAGTAGCAGCCGTGTTAGTCTGTACTCGCAAAAAGAAAAGGAGTACATGTGGCACCTCAGAGACTAACCAATTTATTTGAGCATAAGCTTTCGTGAGCTACAGCTCACTTCATTGGAGGGTGCAGGAATACAAGATAACATAGAAGTAAATGAGCAAGATAATGATAGGTATGTAGCATGATATTTGTAAAAACTAATTTTATATATATATGCATATATATAAAAACAGGAATTTAATATATATATATATATAAACATTTAATATAAACAGGAAGTAGTAGATTCCCTCCTCTGCTCCTGGCCTGCTGGGGCAAGTCACTTCAGGTCTCTATACCTCTGTTTCCCTTCCCATCCCTCGTTATGCATAATTAGATCATAGTCTCTACCCAGGAAGAGCTTATCTCACACCATGTGTATGTACATATCCTACCACAATGGAGCCCCAATCTCCAGCAAAAGCTAGGGCCCATTGGTGCTGCTGTATTAAAAATAGATAAAACGATGGAAATATGTCTATATGTCTAATGAACTACTAGCCGTATCAGAATTATCTCACACTGAAATATCACTGTCTTGAGTGTTTACTGAGCGACCTAATGAAAACTCCATTTTCAGCAGAGACTTTGTCAACACCATAGCCAAGAATAATGAAAGGAGAGTTCAGCTCCAGCGTGCTACAAGACCACAACATACAAGGAAATTGAAAGCTGGTAGAGATCTGGTAAAGCTCCCTGATTTGCTGTGGCATATTTACCAACAACCTGAGGATCTGAGCTTTTCAAAGCTGCCTAGGATATTTGGATATAGACCTTCCATTCACATTAGTCCTGAATCCCCTGGACCACTTTGCAAGTCTCAGGCTGATTTCTCAACTGAAGCAGCCTGTCCTCTTATGCTTTGGCAGATGAAGGGTTAAAGATCCATAGACAGGGAAGCTAAGTTTATGTGCTGGGTTGGAGATGACAAAGGCATAAAGTGAAATATAAATACCTGGATATTGGGTTAGGGTTGATTCCTAAATGCAGCTAGAAGAAAGAGGAGGTTTGGAGGGTTGTAGGGAGATTATGAGAGAGAGTTATTTGTCTAGAACATCAAACAGGGCTGAAGGGAACGACCCATGTACTGATATTATTCTGCTAGTTGGACTTGTTTGACCTTTTCTAGCAATGGGAATATTTACCTGAAGCCTGACTCTCTCAGCTCACCCCCAAATCTCTCTTTGTGTAGCCTTTGGAAAATCAAATTCAGCATTGTGTTTGGTCATTTCTAGTATTTACGGGATGAGTAATAAATCCTTGCTAAATACTGGAAGTTTGAATCCTACGTTTCAATACCATCACTTTCCCTAGTTGTGATATACGGAGGTGCTGCAGTCCCCTCTCCCTAAACCTGATTGGGTTTTTTTAAAATCCTATGTCATATTTTTAGTGTGATGATAAACCTAGTGCTTAAAGATCAGGCAAGTTTGTGCCTAATTTCAAGTTTTTAAAGTTTCCAAAGTTCCACTTAAACTCCAATGCCATAGGATTTATGTTCACTGAACACAGATTCTGGGGGTGCAGAGGGGTAGACAAAAAAATCCAATGAACAATAGGGTGAGAAATGGAGTAGAGAGTCATCAGAATGAAAAGCATGCTAGGAAAGGGATTTCAGAAGGGCTGAGAGAGTCTAATCTCTCTCTCTCATCTCAACTGTCTGGCATGACTCTTGACATTCCCTTTAGCTAGAAAGAAGCTATGGATGTGTTTACAGTGAATCCCCTTAGAAAATACTGTGAGTTTAAATCAGGAAGGAGCATTCACAAGCTGGCACTTGCAAATATAGTGTGACAGATTTTTGCTAAACCTCAAAACTTCAGGAAGCTCACCCGTTCCCTGCATGGGAAACCGCCTCTTTGATACTGCAGATGGCAGTGTCACAATGATCAATAAACTTCAGAAGAAGAAACCATAGAGAAAAACTTGAGCGGGCCAAGATGCTTAACCCACCCCAGCTCCCCCAAAGGAAATAAAGAATAGACAGAGAAACAAAAGAGTCCTTTGAGTTCATCTGTGAATCACAGTGGCAAATTAATAGCTACGGTTTTACACAAATTCTAATCAGCCCTCATATTTCAGAACCTCTCTTTATAATCAAAGCTATCTCTATTTCTTTTATTTGAATCCTTTTTTTAAAATGGAGGGTTGTGTGCTTTTGCCACATGGAGCAAATAGGTGCCTGTTACTTTGCATGGCTTATCAGATTTAATTAATCTAGGGCAATACAAATAACTTAATTAGAAAGTCTGCTGTTTCTATTCTACCTAATGTCAATGAAAATCTCCCAGTGCATGCAACACAATAAAATAAACCATTATTATAGTGTTAAGGTTACTAATATATTATGTGTTCATTATTAATGGACCTTGTCTTGTGCAGAGGATGCGGCTCCTCAGGCATGAATAGATGACTACTTGAAAACACAAGGTTCGTTGTAGTGAAGAATAGTCATTCCAAGTTCCCCATAGTGTATAGCAAAGCTGTCTTGTGTTGCTAGATTGTCCAAAGTCCCAGGTGATTCCGCATATTTTCTTTGTGGTTGCTGAAGTTCAGGTCTCTGTTTGCTGTTGTGACTTGGTCCCAGTAGCTGCTGCATATATCTTCAGTGTGAGCTATTACTATGGGTTTGTTTTTAATAGTATCTACAATGCGGGAAGTGCTTGCGAAGGACAATGGAAGGCACAGTCCCTGACCCAAAGTACTCAGAAGCTAAAATCAGACAAAAGAGAAGTCTGGCGGGGGGGGAGGGGATGGAGAAGGTGGATGGGGTGATAATTATCCAGGGTGATATGTTGCCTGAATAAAACCATGAAAACAATAATGGAATAACTCCTCTTGAGTTCAAATAGCCTGGCCATTGTAATCTGGATCCCCAAAGGCCTCAAGCTAGGAGTGGGTCTTTCAGAACGATTTGAATGTGCAGAGGGCCATCTACACATAGGGGCAATATGGAAGAAAGCACAGAGATGTACGGTGAGAACCTGACAAAGGGGAAGACGAGGCCAGTATCATTGCGGGAGCAGAGGGGGACAGTGGAGGGAAAGATGTCATGAAAAAGGCAAGGATGTATACGTACAGAAATGAAGGGTAATGGAGGGCCTTGAAGAGGAGCACAGAAGAGTGGGAGCTAGCAGAGGGCTGCGAGACAGGGTTTATATTGTCATAATTCTTCTCACTGCTCTTATGGCATACAGTGCAGGCATAGAGACATTAATGGACTTGACCAGGGTCCCAGAGAAAGTAAGTGGCAGAACTGAGCACACAGAGCTAGTGAAGATCACATCAGGAGACTGAAGAATTGTAGAAACCGAGTCAACCGATACTAGCAGTAGTGTTGTAATGATCAGACCCATACTATAGAAAGAGAAACTCGGGCACAGGGAAGTTAATGGACTTGTCCAAAGAGAGTAAGTGGCAGAACTGAGAATACAGCTCTCACTCCTTGCCCTGGGCTTTGGTTGCTAGAGCATACATTTACATATCAAAGCACCCATTGGACATCTATATGGATAGCAAGACTATCTAGCATTATAACAGTTAATGCTAACAGAAAGTTTGGAAGGGATATGAAACATCATGCCTCAGGTCTTAACCAGTTTCAGATTATCAGGCACTAGAATGAGACCTTCATGAGGGGGCAAATAATCTCATATCTCTACCTTCAGGGGGATTTTGCACATTCCTATGGAAGCGTTTGATACTCACCATGGTCAAAGGCCGGATGCTGGACTAAATGGACCAGAGGTCTGATCCAGTCTGGCAGTTCCTGTGTTCTACCTGAAATGTTGCTCCGTCTAGTTCCACCTGCATCTTTGAATCTTTTAATGCATTTAGTATGGAATTAGAATTGCAGGATCACATTCAGAACTGAGTCTAAGCTGGTGTGTAATTTACACCTTCTTCCAACCTCCTCAACATGTAGTTATGTCCTCAGGCTCATGTCTCAATTTGGTGCGTAGAGTCTGAGCTGTGTGTGCTAAACATTTCAACGTGGGGGGTGGGGGGGAAATGAGCATCCTTCTGAACTGTACATAAATCAAAAAACTCTGAGAATTATCTAGAAAGCTTGGTGAGAGCTGCTTTTGCCAAGGTTATTTTTTTTATTCTTGATTAACTTTTTATTAAAGATCAACACTGCTCACTGGGTTCAGATCGGTTTTTCTCAAAGCCAGTATTTAGGTATAATACACTTGTAAACAAATGAAGATTAGAATAATTTAATAATCTCTCTGCTGTCCACTCAGTTTCTCTTCTAAAACAAATAGCCACTTTCCCAGTTATAAGTGTGACAGCTGCTGAGCACCAGAGCAAAGTTATCTCAGTATATCTTTGAACCACATCTGCATGAATACAGAAAAATATGTATCTATGTTTATATAGCCCCTCTCATCCAGAAGGATCCAGAAACAGTTTATAACCTTGAGAAACTGTTATACAGACTACATCAAGGGATCATGTCACTCATAATTGAAATGCAGGCAGAATACCAGACTTGATAGAGCAATCATCTGCTCTGATATGGCATATCCTATGTTGTTGTGTTGATGTAGGAAGCTCTGGGGAATATGTGCAGAGAATTGGAAATGATATATTGTACTTCATATATAACTTTATACAGTAGTTTGGACTGTTAGATATGACTGATCACAAAGCTGTTTCTATCATCAACTTTCTATACAGTAATGGTTGTGTGTATTTGACTGGAATATTAACTGTTTGGCTGAAAATATTAACTGTTACATACAGTTGCTGGACCAGTCACATACAGTGAGGACCCGTCATCTAGTAAATGCCTACTTCAGAGACTAAAAAACAGGTGTAAATAGTGTATTGACAGTCATATTTCTCTGTAAATGCCAAAGTACAGCTTACAAAAACTAGAGGTTTTGCAGGTTAAAATTATATTAGCTTTAGGTTAAGTACCCTTTCAGTTTAGTGACCTTCAACATTAGGTTTTTAGGGTTCCAATTCAAATTAAGGAATTATTATTATTTTATGTACATTTCAGTATCATCCAGAGGCTCCAGTTAATGATCAGGGCCCCACTGTTCAAGGTGCTGGACAGATTCGGTGTATGACTGTCCATGTCCTGAAGAGCTTACAATCTACATAAATAAGACAACCAGCCAGTAATGGACAGATAACATGCCCGCAGTGTGTTAAAAGGAACAAAGGGGGTTGCCTGATAGTTATTTATTGGTTTCTTTGTATTACTTCACCCAACCTATTCCTTCCCCCCCAACACTCTAGACCAGTGGTTCTCAAAGCCGGTCCGCCAGTTGTTCAGGGAAAGCCCTTGGCGTGCCAGACCAGTTTGTTTATCTGCTGCATCCGCAGGTTTGGCCGATCACGGCTCCCACTGGCTGTGGTTCGCCGGTCCAGGCCAATGGGGGCTGTGGAAAGGGCGGCCAGCACATCCCTTGGCCCGCTCCACTTCCCGCAGCTCCCATTGGCCTGGAGCAGTGAACCGCGACCAGTGGGAGCTGCAATCGGCCGAACCTGTGGACGCGGCAGGTAAACAAACCGGTCTGGCACGCCAAGGGGTTTCCCTGAACTACCGATGGACCGGCTTTGAGAACCACTGCTCTATACAAGTTCCCCAGCTGACCAGCACCATTGTTGCTGACCCAAAGAAAAAGAATGCAAGAGTTGTGATGAAAATTGTTAAGACAGACATCTTGCACAGAGATTGTCAATTCACATTTTCAAATAGCAATCAGCTCTGTTGGGGAGCCTCCAGGAAGGGCTTTCTTTGGGCAGAAAAATATACCATTATATTCCTCTCTTTCTGCTGGTTTTTCTTCCCACTAAGACCAAAACAGAGGGTACAAACGGACATTTGCACTTAGTATTCTAAGGAGATGATCTGCTTCTTTGGTGGGTAACCCTTCTGAGGATAAGTTAAGCTCCAAGAGTTTCCACATGACAATAAGGAAATATTAAAAACAAATGGAAGTCTTGTCTTAGGCTCTCTAAATTTCCCTCCAGGGCAATTAGGTAGCCAAAGCAATGCGTTATGCCGGTTGCTCCCTAGGAGTCCTGTAAAAGATAACAGTGAATTTGAGATTCTCAGTATGCCTAGCTTTTATGAAAGCCACTTATATTTAGGCTGAACTAAATCTGTATTGTATCTACCTTCAGTGTCAATAATTGTGTTCAGAGAGGACTTGCAGTTAAGTAAATGGAGGGACGCAAGAGATCTGGCTTAAATTCTTCTTTCTGCCACAGACTTATCCCTGTGTGCCCTTGGATAAGTCATTTACTCTCTCTGTGCCTTTGTTTCCTACCTGTAAAATGGGGATAATAATACTTGTTTTCTCACACTTTCTGTCTTTTCTATTTAGGCTGTAAGAACTTTGGGGCAAGGTCTCTCTCAGTAAGAGTTTGTACAACACCTAGTACCATGGGGCCATGATCTCAGACAGGGTCTCTAGGTGCTACTGTAACACAAATAATAATAACAGTTCTTGGTCCCTCTGTTTTGCTTAAATCAGCTTCCATTTTCCTCTCTAACAATATGAGGCTTTCTAGGTTCGGCTAATACAGAGGAGATTGTTAATTACAATTTCACAATTCAACTTAAAATTAACTTTAATCAAGAACTAAGGTATGATATTGAGAGTGTGTCAAATGTGAGAAATTTCAGCCAGAGGACAGAGTGCTTGGCGTTTGGATTATGTGTGTGTGTGTGTACGGGGTGGGGGGAAGGGAAGGGGGAGAGGAAGGGGTCAAGGATGCCCTCTTCTAGAGGTTCTGGCTTCCTTTCCTTTTAAAGGTCCTTTCATCTCTCTTCATACTATGCCTTAGTTTCTACTGAAGATTATTTTTGTTGCTGGGGTGGAGAGTGGCAGACTGGTTGCAATAATGTGAGCACCAGAGGACATGTCGACTGCTGGGGTATATGCCATCCTCTCTCAAGAGAGAACATTACATTGGTAAACCAGCTTACCTGTGGGTGAACTTGAAGAGTTCACAATCTTGCTGTGTTCTGAATGCTTTGATGCTTCCAGATATACTCCCAATATGCAAACTGTGGGTTATACAGATTGGGATTCCTTTGCCAAGTTTCCACATGTGAATTTCTTTTGTTCTACTCCAGGGCAGTTTAATTAGCCAAATACTATCTTCTTGCAGAATTGTGGTTATAGAATTGCCATATTTCTTTTACACTTTGTAGATATTAATTTCAGTTCAGGAGTCTGTGAAACATAACCTTACCCGCATCTCAAGTAACAAAATAAGTTTACAACATTTGAATAGGTTTATACAAAGTAGCATTTTCTGTTCAACAAGAAATATCACTTGAGTTCAAATAATCAGTCCAAATTGTACAGTTAAAAAAAAAGTTATTTCCATATTGCATGGATTTTTACTAATATTCATAAGAAGTATGCAGTGACCTGGATTTCTATGCATGTAGAATGTACAACTTCTTTAGGATTTTGTCTTAAAGCAAGGCTAGTGTGGGTGGCATGGTTGTATTTTCACAAATTACACTGGACTCTCTCTCAAGTTTTAAAGCAAAGGAGAACAACAGTTACTTTTCTCATCAGAGAAACTTAATCAAAGCTCAATCTCCTTTATAATGTAATCATCTAAATCAGTGGTTCTCAAAGCCGGTCTGCCACTTGTTCAGGGAAAGCCCCTGGTGGGCTGGGCCGGGCTGGTTTGTTTACCTGCTGCGTCCACAGGTTTGACCGATCACCGCTCCCACTGGCCGCGGTTTGCCACTCCAGGCCAATGGGGGCTTCGGGAAGCGGCGCAGGCTGAGGGATATGCTGGCTGCTCTTCCCGCAGCCCCCATTGGCCTGGAGCGGCAAACCGCGGCCAGTGGGAGCCACGATCGGCCAAACCTGCGGACACGGCGGGTAAACAAACTGGCCCGGCCCGCCAGGGGCTTTCCTTGAACAAGTGGCGGACCGGCGTTGAAAACCACTGATCTAAATTGATACATGACACAATCAAGCACGGCCTTTTAAAATTTACTATTTTAATTAATTTTCTAAAGACCAAAATCTATAACTCATACAAAAAGGACAATAGAGATAATAAAACATTAAAAACTATGACAATAATTCCGTACCTTGAATACTGCAAGGTCCATGCAGTGTTTATTGGAGCAATAGTACCCCAGGAACATGTGAGAAACCTTGACACAAGACTGTGAGTAAATCATGGTTTTTAAGGATACCAGGCTGAATCCTCCCCTTCATACCCTGAAAGGTAAAGGAGGGACGGATGGATTCAAGGCTCTTGGACCTGCTCCAGTCTGATGCAATATCCCCCAACTTGAGGTGGTGCTGGTAGAGGAGTAGGTTGCACGGGCCATGACCAGCTACTCTTGCAAAAGGTGGAGATCCACATCAAGGAGGCCAGCGTTCACAGATCAGTTTATTTGCACTGTCTTATGGGCTCTTTTAAGCATCAGTAGCATAGTCCTGCTGTTCTGTTACTGGCTGCCCCCGACTCCCACAGTCTGTTAAAACCATGTGACCAGAGTAACAGCTGCTCAGATAGCTGTAACTTACAGTGCAAGTTACATCCTAATTTAGGCAGCCATAAGAATGGTACCTGCTGTGCAGAGCAGCGGTTGCCCTGATTTCACAGCTACCCATACACATGAGTTCATATTGGGGGCTATCACTTTATGAGCTTCTGCTGTCTAATGCCTTTGTCTCTCTCATATTCTGGGACCAACACGGCTACAACAATGCTTCAAACTCGTCAACCCACGTGTGATTTTCTTGGGTACCTTCTGTACCATACAGTGGAGTGGGTGGGGGATGCAGGGAGCGGGGAACATTGGAAACATTGTAGATGCCTGGATGTTGAAAGGATGTATTAAGCCGAACTGCATTTTGCCTTTCTTGTGAATCAGTGAATTTTGGGAAATCTTTTTATCTTAAAGGGAAGCAGCAATACCTTTGAAGTGAGTAGGGCTTTGCACAAGGTCATGCTGAAATTACCTTAAATATACTATAAAACAACCATTCGGAAGTTGTACCTTTAGCTCAATTCATCCTCATTTTAACAGATTAGTAACTATCAAGTGTGTCTTCCTATGGGATAATTATTGCAACAGGGAGGTTGCAATACAGATAATGCAAGCAGTGAATCTGGCTATAAATGCATTGTATAGAGGAAATTGCAAGGGCATCTTATTCTGGTAAAACTCTGCAAGTAGTGTCAGTCTCAAACAAATTCCAGAGCTTCTGAATGGGGAATGCTATTGAAAACAGTGATCCCAATGGCTCTGAAACAGAACAAATTAACATGGAAGATTCTTGCGCCCTGCGGATTCAGAGTGATAAAGGGAACACAGCCATAGTAAGGCCAAGATGAGTGTTGTACACCGCTTTGCTTTGTAGGCATCAAGCTCCGAGGAAGGCTTTTTAGAATTTCAGAGGGGGTTACTGAACATATCAAGAGTGCTGAATCAACTTGAGCAGCCAATGCTGAATGGTAGGGACCAGACTTCCTATCAGAATTAAGCTTTTCTGTTATCTAGTAAAGAATACAGTCTACAAAAAAGTTGCAATTTGAAATGGAACCAGCTTAGACGCCTGGATCTTAACAGCTCCAGACTTGAGGGGATGTCTGATCTCTCCCCTGTCACTGTAGTGGGCTGAAATAATTCCTCTTCTCTGAACTGTTGGAAAGCCTAGATCCCAGCTTGGTAATTTGAAAAATCTTCAGTTATGTCTAGTGATCTTATCTAGCTGTTTTAGGCTTTTTTATAGCTCTCATCACCATAGTATCTAATGCTTAAATGCATTTTTGTCTTAAACATATTCCAAAAAGAGACTGTATTGTTCTTAAAGCTTAACACTTCATCATAACATGCTGGCATATTTTGATAACAGCTCATTCTAATCAGGAGAGTTTTAGGGAGGTCTCCCATCTACACTCCACACAAGAATGTTTGTCTATTTGCATACAAACACAAATTTCACTGCAATGACATGTATCAATGCAGAAGATGACTTTGGGGGTTGGGGGAAGTTGCTAAAAGGCAAATAGGATGCTCACCCAGAACTCTTCTAAAGAAAGTCATCGGAGTCAGGGTCATTTGGGGGGGACAGTTTGTTGTTAGGGAAGAGCAATGAGAGCCTTTGTGTCGAGGTGATTTTGGAGAGGGCAGCTGAACTGGAAGTCCTCAGTGGCAGGTTTAACTTCCCCATAGTTCTTGCCAAGTCCAACAAGTTTGCCTGTATTTTTGTCTCCTTTTCTTTCTGATGCCGTCAATTCCATTTCTTGAGCTATCGACAGCCGAGGATCTCTGAATTTATCCATTCCATTCAGCAGAGGTAACTTGTGGCCCGGAGCTTCACCATCTGAACAATGACAGATCCTGTTAAATTGTCGGGAAAAGACTTTTGACTAAATGATATTTTCCAGTTCTAGTAGCTTCTTTCAGTTGAAGTTATGCTCTCTATTTCCAGGGATGTGTGCCGTTTGATAGCCTACGAGGAAAGCTGATTGTTGCATCCCTTGAAACACTGTATTCAATTTAGGATGACAGGTAGAGAATCGCAGACCAATATGTCAGGAAAGAAAACCCATTCTTGTCTTGATTCATGTTTCCATGTTGCTGTATGGGCAAATCAAACATTATCAATTTCCTTTCTGCCCAAATAGTGTATTGATGTGTAAAATTCCAATGCTGCTTACAACTGTAATGATTCTTTGTGAGAGCAGAAGTTGTTGCTGTAACTTGAATGAATGTTCAAAGTTAAATTCTTTTGTCACAGGCACGGTTAACTGCACCCTGCTTGCCACTGTTGTTGAGTGATAAGAGCTAGAAGTACCTTATGATCAATATCTGACAAGGAGTCCTTCTCTGTGCAGGCATCTTCACATGTTGCATTTCACTGGCATGTCCTTGTGCCTCATTTAGGAACTTTTATTTCTGCATCAGGTGGTGCTTCCTACTTGTTACCTCTGTTCACAATATGTTTTTCAGGCTCTGTCTGTTTTTAAAGACCACGAATACAGAGTTTGTTTAATATCAGAGGAACAAACTTCTTGTTAGAGTAGTTTTAAAGTTTCATTACCAGTAGTTTAGAAATGCCTTGACAGCTTAGAATCTCAGGTCCTGATTCTGCTCTCACTTAAATCTCCACTTACCGGACTATGCTGAGTTTTGTCTTCATTCTACAAGAAGAAATTTAGATGAGCAAAGCTAGAAGTCTGAACCTCCGATGCACCTGGACCCATTTAGAACCAATCTCATCTCTCACCTTTCACTGGTGACTTTCTGATCCATCAAACTGAAGTGCCAACAACTTTCATTTAATTCATTGTTCCCTGATCCTCCCCACAACCTTTAGCCACATTCCAAGTCCTGGCAGATCTGTCTCAGACTGACCAAGAAACAGCTACATATTTTTTGCACAACAATTTAGATTTTCTTATCGACAATTGTTGAAATTTTGGAAATCTGAAATACTTCCTAGATTGTATATATGTCTAACGCTGCTCCATTTCCTCCACGCTGGGCCTCTGGAAAGGAAGAGCCAGGTTTATTTTATTTCCTTTATAAAATAACTTTAACTCCTATTGATACAGTGTACTGACTCTTCACCACCACTGCTGCACTGAGGCAAGTCAGCTCACCACTGCACAGATAATTTTTGTCTCGTTGATTGGCAGGAAGTTCTCCATGTGGCAAAGAACAGATTCAGTGTGGAAGTAATATCCATAGGGCCAATGTATAAATAACTAAATGTATTGTTGCTTTTCCTCAGGCCATAATGAAGAAGTAATATGAGGTGAAAAGGTCCAGCAGGCTGGGTTTAAAAAGCAATGTGTTAATCGAGTAGTTTCATAACAGGAGTTCATGCATATGTGACCACATGCTCTCAGTTAAATCAAAGTAAATCCAGAATAACTCCAGTGACTCCAATGCATTTTGACTTTGAGATATTCAAAAGATCAGTAACATTGTGAGATCAACAAAGGGTTACTTTACCAAAGACACTGCACACTTTCAAAGCTGAAAAATTCATTTTGGACCTTTTAAAAAAATTTTTTTTTAAAGTTTCAGAATCATTAATAAAGAATAAAGGCACATAGATGAACCTGAATGCAGAGCACTAGCAAAAGAGAAAATAAAATGTTAAGCATGCATTTGCCTTGGGAGTTGGCTGTGACAAAATGTATTTGGACAGCAAATATCATGAATTGCTTGTGGCATTTAGAGGAGTTGCAATGAATGAATCAGTTGTTATCAGGTGCCTCTGGCAATCAGATTGTACATATGACATCTTGAATAAATGACACATATGTTTAAACCACATGGACCAGATTGGACTTTTCTCCTAAATACTTCACTCACTGTGTTATGGGTTAGTATCGTTTTAAATCCAGCTCCATTGCACCACATCCCAAAAAACCAAAATGTTCTGGTCATCCAGTTGGTTGCCATAGGCTCTCCAGAGGAACAGCCTCTAACACTGTCTGGCATTCTCTTCACTAGTCTCTGTGGCAGGAGGACCAAGAACATAACTTTTCTTGAAGCTGGACAGTTATCCCCCTTCCTTCATATGAAACCTTGTTTTTCTGAAGGTCTCAGGTGTCCTTGAAGATACACATGGTCAAGTTATTATAACACAGGGGACATTTCCATGATACTAGACTCATGCCATAACAAGGGCTCTTTCTGGAGTTTTTATGTGTGTATAACTTAACCACGGTTTGCCCTTTCCACACACATCTATTTTGAAGTGTCAACCAATTATGGAAATACATAGTCAACAGTAAGTTCTTTTGAATTGCCAAGTTATTGCCAATCCATTTGGCACAGCTTAAATGAATACATTTGTCAACATAACTAAAGTAAATGTAGTGTCATTTGAAATGAAATGAAATGAAGTCCACCCTTCCTCTGCTTTTTCATTAGGAGATGTGTAACCTTCAACACATTTAACTCAAATGCCAACATGTTACTTTAATTTTGTATAAAAAAGGATACAGCTGGGCTTACGAACTTTTCAGTGAAACTTGGCTGACTACTATGAGCTAAATATGACTCTGATTTACCTCTGGTCCAACCCCATAGAGTTTGGGACAGACTTTGGCTCTGTGTTGTCAGTGCAGAAAAACACCTTCCAACTTTTTTTTTTTTTAAGCTGATAGCTCAGTGGTTGGCAAGCTTTGGTGGTTGTATCTCAGCTAAATGCTACATCAAACAACAGCACATATAAGTGATTACAGAGCACTGTCTGTAAATTCTCTTTCCACTGGGTGGGCAGGGATTTTTCATTTCAGACATCATTCACAACCTGCTGCAGTGATTCCACAAAGTCACGCAGGAGGCTTCAAAAAGTTAATGGAAAAGAAAAACTTTGTTTTAGGGATTTCCCCCCCCGCCCTTTTAAGTTCTGACGTTTCTTTTTTTTTCTTTCTGTTTCCAACACTGACATGGTAGCCAGGGATACAGGGGTGCTAACTTGCATTTGTCACTTTAATCTGGGGAAACCCTTGGAGGTTGCAGCAGCAGGAAATAAATGTGACCTCCACCCAGAAGGGGGAAAGGACAGATAAAAAAAATCCAGTGCTGACCAGAAGGTCAGATGTGGCCAGTTGGACAAAGCCATGCACTGATTCATCAGCAGGCTGCAGGGTTATGTTGAAGTTTCTATAAACTGCTACAGAATAAAAAAGGGTATATTTTTGTAGCATTGGGATAATAGTAATCCAAAACTGGTTTGAATTGAGGGAAATATTGTATCATAAGCCCCATCCCACATGAAGCTGCAGTCAGTGGAAACTGACGGTATTCTAAACCCTGTAAAAGGTGCTAAGTTTAACCCACTGTTCAGTGTGAGTTATGAGCCACTGCTTTGTGGCTGATTTATAAAGAGCAGCTGCTTGCTACTGATGACAGGTGATGGTTTAGTTCTTTAGCTCGTTAGACACCTGTGTTGCGGTGCACAGGGTCCAAGGTTCAAACCCAACAGTCTACCCATACTATGGTGATTTTTATATATGAACATTTCAGGACTTGTTTCTCGCTCTTTGTAAGGTAGTGAACATTGAATGAATGGATCACCTCTTTGTAAAATGGGTTAATTAACTGGCATTACAGCCATTGTTTCCCATGCTCATTAGAGCTTGACTTGGAATTATTTCAGTTGATTGCTTATTGATTGTTTTCTACTTTTGTTAAGATGTGTAAGATATGGGAATAATTTAACACCATTCTGACTGAAGAAGGGGATGTTCTGTGTAAAGAACTTCAGATCAGGTAATTGCCAGATCCATTGCTAAATAGATGTAGGATAAAGGAACCTACAGGTGAAAACTAGGTTTCTGATGTACGTGGAACAGTGTAATGCAAGATTGAATTGAATAGTTATTGGGCCAGAAACTGACCTCAGTTATACCAGTATCAATCCAGAGTAACTCCATTGAGACCAGTATTGTTTCTTCACCAGTGTACATGAGATCAGAATCTAGCCCATAATTTCTACTAAACTGATCATTTTAGAGCTATATGAATGTGGGGATACAAACTTACAGTTAGATTCTCCACTGCATGACTGCTCTGCTCTGGCAATACGAGTGCAAAGTGGTCTATATCACTCTAGCTAAGTGGTCCCTATCCCTACCTTCTGCTTGCTGGCAGAGGAGCATGGCCCAGGGCAAGTGGGTGTGGAGAGGACTTCCATGCAGCCTGGTGATCACAGGCTGCTGTACTGGTCCCTTGTGACCATTGGCAATTGATGCAAGTTAGAGCAGCTTTTAGGGAGCTTTAATTTATGCAAGGACCACCCCCTGAAGATCCTGCAGAAACCATAGTACCTCCCTGTGCTTACAAGGAGATTCCAAGTACCACAATCACTTCAGTGAGGCTAATGTTGAACTTATAAAGGTGTCCACTTTACATCCCTTCTCTCCTAAACTGTTACGATCCTCCACGATATGACCTCCTGTATGTCCAGCCAACAAGAAAAATAGTCTCAGTTAATTTTAAAAGGATGTTCATAACTAGTTTATAAAGGTTTAATAGATGATCAATAGATGTCCTAATAAATGCTTAATCAATTGATCTAGATTGTTATAAAGTCCAGCATGTCAATAGCAGGCTTAAAACTATGGCTTATAACTATCTTTAGCACCCTCCGCAGATGTGTTTTTAATCATTTATAATACCAAGTATTCAGGTCCATAGCACGCTTATAACAGCTATTAATCATTTATTAACCCTTTACAAATTATTTAGAAAGTAGCCTGATATAAGATGTCCCCAAAGTGTACTTTATATTACAGGGAAAAACACAGCAGATGAGCTTTAGATACATTTTTATATCCAGTATGTCACTGTTATAATTGATCTCAGTCCTAAATTATTAGTTACTCTGGAAACTCAGTGCTGTCAAGTAGAAATGTCTAAAACTCAATGAGTTTGGTTCATGGGAGAGGGTGTTAATTTAACCTCTTTCCCAGCTTTGTTTCATACAGGTTCACATCCCTTGTGTTTCACTTGGACTTTCCTCCTTGTTTTAAGTTGAGTTCAAAGCACCGCACAGGCCTATTGACGAGTTCTGTGCTGGTGCTGTGTGGTTAACCCTCTCATTGACCTTACCTGACATCTGCTCATTAGTAAATCAATGGGAGTTGGGGATGATCAGCACTGGACTGCAAATGCACCCTAATGTCAGCTCCTTTTTATCGCTGAAATAATTGTAGCTTGAAATACCATTTTATGACAGATAACAAATATCGTAATAGCAAAGGTAATGATTGTACTGGGCAAAAGTCATTATTCTAATGTTCAGTGCGGGGGTGCTAGAACAAGTGGAACTGGGGATGCGGCAGCACCCCCTGGTTTGAACTGCTTTCTATCATATACAGGGTTTGCAGTTTTGTTCAATGGCTTTCAGCACCCCCACTATACAAATTGTTCCAATGCCACTGGGTCAGTGTGCATCCTGTAAAAGGAAGTTTGTGCTTATTGATGATAAATTAGACCACACAATTTACAGGTCAGCATTTCCCCAGACTTCTTGTTATGATCATCTGTAGGTAGCGTAGTTAGTGGTTAGAGCAGGATATGACCAGATGTCAGTGCTTGGGTTCATTTTCTGTCTGTTCCACCAAATTCAGTGTGTGACCTTGGGTCACTAATTTACCTTTTCTGTGCCATAATTTATTCATCTGCAGAGTGGGTAGAATATTTACCTACTGTGCGATACTTCAGAGAGGTATCATGAAGCTTAATTATTCAGATTGTAAGGTTCTTGGGCAGAGACCACCTTTGTGTTCTGTTTGTCCAGCACCTAGCACAATGGGGTCCGGTCCATGATTAGAGCTCCTAAGCATTATAGTAATACTATATAATAATATTTAAAATGTATTTGAATATTTTAGATAAAAGGAGCAATATAAGGAAAATGAATTAAATAATCATTTTATTACTGGAAAAATCTTTCCTGCTCTGACCTTGACTTTCTCCCTGGAGGCAAGCATAACAGCAATTCTGGCCCAAGAATTTTCTTTTAACTTAGCTCCAGTTCTTTCTGCTGATATCAAGTTTTGGGTTTATATATAAAAAAAAAAGTCTCTCTTTTTTTTTTCTGGACAAAACCTTCAATGTTTCCTTGAGAATATGCCCAGATAAAGACTGTTAATTTTGCAAAGCTCCAGAGCAGTCTGATTATTATTATTCACTATACATATAAGGTCTACTTTTCAAGGGTAATGAACATTTACAGCTCTCCTTGAAGTAGGTCTCAGTCCTACAAACACTTACATACATGCCATATTAACTTGCATGAGAAGTTCCGTGTAAGTCAACAGGATCATTCACATGCTTAAAGTTAAGCCTGTATGTTAGTTTTAGCTGGATCAGGGTCATAAATTGGATTTGTGGATACTGTGGAAAACAGGCACCGGATGTATTGCCATTGTGTGCTTCAGAAATTTACCAAAGTTAAAAAAAAAAAAACCCTCTACCATTTAAGAATTGAGTTTGGCAAATTATTTTCTGGCAGTTAATTATTCATATATATGAGGGAGAATTATTCTGCAAAATCCAATAAAAAAGTTCAATTAAAAACCTAAATTATAAATTTAATCAGAGTCTTCAACAGCCCCAAACTGATTTGCATATATTTTCACTGAAAAATGTTTTGTGGAAGATGAACAATTGCACTTTAGGGCAGTCTCAGCTCTATTAGTTATTTCTGCGGCATAAATTGTAGTATATCATTTTATCAATTGCATTTCTTTTTCTTCTGAGGCTGCAGTTCTTAAAAAATCTCAGTCCTTCTCCATCTGAAATCATCTATGCTGGGAATTCAGTGAGTTCTTCTCTTTTCTATACCACAGGTACATAGCCAAATATATGGATTAACCCAGTGTTTCCCAAACTTGGGACGCCACTTATTCAGGGAAAGCCTCTGGCGGGCCAGGCCAGTTTGTTTACCTGCAGCGTCTGCAGGTTTGGCCGATCGCGACTCCCACTGGCCGCGGTTCGCCGCTCCAGCCGCTGCCGCTTCCCGCAGCCCCCATTGGCCTGGAGCAGCGAACCGCGGCCAATAGGAGCCGCGATCGGCCGGACCTGCAGACGCGGCAGGTAAACAAACTGGCCTGGCTCACCAAAGGCTTTCCCTGAACAAGCGGTGTCCCAAGTTTGGGAAACACTGGATAAACCCAATAAATTAAAAAAACCAAGGGACTGCTGTGAAAGCAAATGTTACCTTTATCCCAACTATTTACCATTTTACTCTGTTGAATGTCAGTGGGATGGTTGTGTTAAACGTTACATAAATACATTAATAGGCTCTGGAGTGGCTTTATTGGTTGACTAAAATCACATTGTTTCTAGCCGCATCACTGTAGAACAGCTATTGTGTTGATATTAGTTAACTAAGGATAACAGCAAAGTAGAAGTGAGAACCCTCATGAAAATTGATCTTATAAATTATGGAAGGTAATTCAATTAAAAAAATCACTTGAATGCTCATGCAACTCCTATTAGTATAGTGGGAGATATGCAGGTCAGAGCAGATTTTAGCCCAAGGTAATTGAACTGCAGTGGTTAAATGATGCAGGTAAGGCAGGTTTTAGCACAAGAGAATGTTTGGAACAGCCACGGATCAACAAGAAAAAGACAGATGGATTTGTAGCTCTGATGGAGGAATAAATGTATTCTGCAGGATCAGATACACAGACTTTCAAAGATCAGCTGCCTCTTTCCAGCTTTTCCTCATGTACTATCCTGTAGCTTTCAGTTTATATCTGAGATTTTAAAATACATATTTATTTCAAGATTTGATATAGCCTGGTAAGGATAACGTGTTACAATGTATCTTGCATTCCAAAAATATAAATGTACAAGTAGGAAATGTAATTTTTTTTAATGATTGGGAAATGTTCTATTTCGGTAATGGACATAAGTGTCCTATTTAGGCAGAGAAAAAAAATTACTATTAATATGTGAATAGGGAACAGAGTAGGAAAGCTAAAGGAAGAGAGAGAGAGAGAAAGAAAGAAAGTGGCTGTGCATCAATATTGGTATGACTGGTTAATTATGTTGGAGTGAAGAACTGTTTGGAGTGCAATAACTGTAATTTCCTGTGACCTGGTATAACTGGTATTCACATTCTCTCCCCAAGGTCACTGTAAAGCGTAAATGACCACATCAGTCCTGGTTCTTTGTGATCTCTTGTGTCCCAGCAAATTCTTCAACTCATGGTGCAGCCCTGTTGGCAGGACAAGATGGGGAAAAAACAACTTAATACCACCCCCATCTCTCCTTCACCTCACCATAAAGCACCAGGGTCGGCACACCCGATACTGCTGTGATGAAGGCTATATGAACACACAGATAGATCAAAGGACAACCTCCCTCTTCTATGTAGTTGTATGGGCCTCAACTCTCAGAAGGCTATCCCTGCATCTACTCTATATAATGCTCCCCATCAGAGATGGGTTTATTAGCTCTTAAAACCATTGTCTGTAGGTTGTGGGATGATCTACCTCTACAATGTCTAGGGATGGTTCTATGGTCCATAGTTAATTATTACCACCCGGGTCCAATCACCGATAGCTTGTCCATAAGAGCAAAGAAGAATGGTATTTTACCTGAGGCAGGCAATGTATATTTCATATCAACCGAATTTCCTCATGATGAGTTGTAATAAGGCAACATTTTCTCTCCACTCATTATTACTCTATGTGGGAAAGTGTAGCATTGTGCTGGAAGCATCCACTTAGCCTCACCTGCTGTGGTCTTATTCATTGTGTATCTCCGTAAGAGGCGCTTGGGTACTACGGTGACAACCATGTATAAATGCAGGGACTGGGGAGAAAGTCCTTGTCATCTTAGGTCTGCAGAGCAAAATGCACTGACTATCATTTACTTTGTTTGTACTGTGCCTAGAACAATGGGGCCTGAGCCTCTAGGCTCAGCTGGACTTTGCTAAATATGTTTGTAACCATCAAATATGAAATCAGTACCACAAAGCAGATCAGTAAGTGCAATCTCATATGGCTGTGATGTTAACTTACAAAAAAAGAAGAAGATATTATTTAAAGCAAAACAAAGAAGGGAAAAAAATGCAAGCAAAATAAATTCCCCATAGGACCCTGACAAACACACACAGATTATAAAAAGGCCCATGAGATGATAACGAGATGTGACCTACACACCTAGAATTTTTTTTTTCAACTGAACCTTGTTGTAAAGTTACAAAACATAGAAAGAAACCATGGACTAAAGATGAAATCCACTAAAAAAATTCCAACATTAAGCAACTACTGCAGTAGTCAGACTCAGAAATAATCATCTACACCTAGGAGAAAGGAATGGATGGGTAATGTCAGCAAGAGCTTCTAAGGAGGCAGGCTGTTGGTAAGGTAGTTTCATAGTTAGACATTCACATCTCTCATGGTCTGGGAGCACAGACCCAGAAGCCAGGATCTGGTTATATTATGTGTTTGGGGAGAAATGTGTATTTTATCGAAAGCTGTATAGATTACAGAATCTTTAGGCATAGCACAAGTGCACATGCACGGTAGCCAATTTTCAAGGTTAACTATCTCATCCACTTGATTTATTTATTACTTTGAAAAGAACAAAAGTAAGAAGAACATACCATGGACTAGGTACTTGCCTAATGCCATTTCTTAAAAGAAAAACAGAAAAAACCACCAAGGCCATTTCTTTTAGTTATGAGAACACAGGAAGGATATTAAAATGGTAATGTTCTGGCATCTCTTTCTCTCCCTCTCCCCCACCCCCACCTGCCTTTTTTTTTTTTTAATAATATGCACAATGAGACATTGCTGGCCAGCTGAGTTTTTTTCTATTGCAGGTACTCACTCGTTCCTCTCCATGGGAGTGTTTTGGGGGTTTTGTTTGTTTGTTTGTTTGTTTTTTCTGTTTAGAAACAAAATTCAATCTGTCATTCGATTGGAATTAAATTGTTTGTCCCGTGGAAATTTCTCTTGCACACAATGTGCTGCTTTCTTGCAGAACTAGATTCTACCAGTCGGTTATCATACTATTACTGTTTGCTTTAATTCCTGTTGTGCTCTCATGTCTTGTTTTTCAGCACCTCCCTGTGGTTTGACTTGCAGGGTGGTTTTGCTTTGGTCTGACTGTCAATCTATTTATTTTGTCACCAGCTCACCAGTGCTGTGAGCTAGTAAACATGTGAACCTCTCTGGGTCCATCAATCATCTACTGATGGCTGCATAAAGTGTTTCAACACAACCTGTTCTCACCGCAAGATGTCCGATGTCCCACATCCCTTGGATCAGGTGTTGGGAGTGGCCAATCTTTGACAGGCATATCTATTTCCCTTCCTTGATGCTTAATACTGTCAAATGTCATTCTGACCATCCTGGCATCTACCTGCTGTCATGGAGATTCTGATACGGAGAGGACAGAGAGTAACGTATGTAAAGCTGCAACAGATGGCGTTAGACTTATGCTGTACCTTTTCTCTGTTTGTCTTGGAGGTGAGAACATGCAGGGTAATGTTGCATCCTGTGACCACTTTCCCTTGGCTCTCTCTTCTTCTCTCTGTCATGCCTAGCATATGCACACAACTTATGCTGAGCTGTCCACCCTTCTCCATGCCCTGGGGCAACATCACATTTTGCATGAGATACATTACAGTAGTTACCTGCTGCTGTAAATTGCCTCTGACTGCACCTGTAAGTGTCAGGTTCTGCCTACCCACATGCAGATGTCACGAGCCTCACCTGATAAGTACTGTTGTAATGAGGTGAATAAAGGGAAGTCTACAGCAGTGCTTCTCAAGCTATCTGATGTGGGAGACTGGCATTTTTTTTCCCCAATGTGCGCACAGACCGGCAGCCGATGACTCGCGGACCGGCACCGATCCGCAGACCACCACTTTGAGTAGCACTGGTCTACAGCATATAGAGAGTAACAATAAAAATAAATGCAGAGCGTGCACTTAGTAAAAAGCACTATACATAAGAGCAAGGAAGCCATTGTTACGATACATAAGAATTTAGTGACAGACCAAATAGAAATGAGCTTCTCAGGACTTGAGCTATAACGGAGCTGAATTTGCATGAATGTTGGTATTCTCCATTCCTGTATGCAGTGTTGTTATAGCCATATCAGTCCCAGGATATTAGAGAGACAAGGCGGGTGAGGTAATATCTTGTATTGGACCAACTTCTGTTAGTGAGAGAGAAAAGCTTTAAGAGCTCTATCTAAGCCTAAAAGCTTATTTCTCACTAACAGAACCTGGTCCAATACAAGATACTACCTCACCCAACTTCTTGTCTCTGTTGGTATTCTGTCAACCTAGATTTTATTGAAAGTAAATGAACTCTGTAATGCTGATGGGATTATTGTTCAAGAAAATATTAATGTGGAGATCAGAAAAATAGACATGTCTTTATGGGGGAGAAAACAATACAGTAACGTTTCTGTATATGCGGGAATCCAGATTACCACAAAGACCCCAAATACAAAATAGTTGTGCCCATGTTGTAAAACAGAAATAAATTCAGAAGCAATGCAAAGAATGGAAAGACTGTAAACCTGAAACTAATGAGACATTTGAGGAGTGGTAATGAAAAAGAGAATGTGCTCAGACACTTAATCTAAGAGCCAGTGAGCGAAAATTTAACTCAGATTAAATTGGAGATAGTCCTCACTCATTCCAGACATTCCAGCTTGCCTGAGGCCAGTTCTGAGGATGTGTTTGTTCTTAATGGAAGAGCATCAGTGTTTACACACAATCACACTACTAGTCAAGGGAATGTGAGATGGGATAACACCTTGAGTCCAAACGAACGAATGTGATCAGCCACATAAAATCCATCCTTGCAAATCACAGTGAAAAACCACTGGGCAGTGGACTGTTGTTTAGACTGTGTAAGAGCAGGCATTCATACCCACCAGAGAATCTGAGACATCCAGATTCTGTGTCATTCCATCATCTACAACTCCAAATTGTTTCACTGGAATGACAGTAAATTAAAAACCACAGGAGAAAGTGAGAAATGAAAGAATGAAATGAATCATTTGAAAGAAATGATTAATATGGTTGTTGATCCTAATCCTAATTACGGTGCCCAAAACAGCTATGGCCAAAGAGCCATAAAATCCCCACTAAAAAAATCTAGAGGATAAAATTGTAAATTTGGGCTAGTGTGTTAAGCGCATGGCTTGAGGCCAGGAGCTCATAATTTCTTTCCCAGCTTCTGCTATTGATTTGCTGAATGGCCAAGGCTTGGTTAACCTCTTTGTGACTCTCTAGCCCTATTGATAAAAAGGAGAAATGGTAATATTTGCTTACCTCTTGGGTCTGTGGCTAATGTTTGTACGGCATTTTGAAAATTTGGTGTATGCAACAAGTGTTAGATTTTATAATTAAAAGTGATAAAGGACATCCAGTTTACTGAATTCAGATTATTGTATGATCCTCTGGATCTTGTTTGAGATGCCCAAGTGGAAGCGGTGATCATGAGAAAAATTCTGTACCACGGAAGTTAACAAATCACTTAATTCAATGGGAGCAGAACTGGCCCTGGAATATTTAGTGCATGATACGATGGATTGCTTGAAGGTATAAAAGGAAAAGACATTAAACCTGAACCTGAGAACTCTTACTCATGCAAGTAGTCATGAGTCATGCTAGTAGTCTCACTGGCTTTTTTCCAGGCGTAAGGACAGCTAACAGTCAGTATATGTGGCCTCAAGCTCTTTGTTGATATCTATTAGTATATTCGGCTCTAAAGTTGTGTGTGGGTGCTTTGCTTTAAGAAACTGGAAATTAACAGTCCCATCAATAGAAAGGAGACGGAGTGGACAGAAGATGTCTCCTGAGATACAATTTCATACTGATTTATATACCTATAAGGCAAATTGGTGAGCATTTGTTGGCTATTCTTGGCGCACATTTTATGCACTTTGAGAATGCTCAGATGAAAATGCGTCCGTTCAACGTAATCATCGTTGTTGTTAGAGCTGGTAAAAAATGTTTTCTTTTAAATATTTTTTTTTCCAAAAACTGGCTTTTCAGCCAGAAATGATTTTTGTACATTTTGGTCAAACTTTTAAAAACTGGAAACTGAAAACGCTAAAAAATAAAAAAAAAAAGAATAGTTTCAGTAACAATTTTCAGATTTTGAAAACCAACTGTTTTACTGACAATCACCTTATTTTTCACAGGAAACTTGGGAAAAAATGATTTTTCTCCCCACAATTTCCTATGAAAAATAATTAACATTTTTGGACTCGTTCTTCTCGTTGTTAATTTATCTTCCTCTTCTTTTTAGTGGTTCCGTGCCCTTCCTCTTTTTATTCCTTCTTCCTCTTCCTTATCTCTCGTGTTTTCACTCCACAAAAGCATGATTTAGAGTAGACTATTTGAGGTTCTAAATTAATCTGTTCTTTCTTGTTTAACCTTGTTTCTTTTATAACATCCTGCAGCTGTATTGCATAGCTCAGTGCAGACTATCTAGACTTAGGAACTGTAAGTTTAAAAAAACAGTAAAATCGTATATTAAGAAAATAGAAAGCTGTGCTAAGACAGCTCTGCCAAACAGCTTTTGAAGTTAAGCAAAGTTGACACAGTCCATTTACAAAGTGCAAATGGCAAATGGAAAACACCTACAGTGAGACACATGGAAAAGACTCATCTTTCACATATAATTGGAACACCTGAGGGTGTAGTGTTCAGGTAGGTGGAAATAAAACAAAACAGGATACAAGTGTTAGGAAATTACTGAAGACTGCACAAAACAGGATGAAAAACCCACAGTGGAAATAAAGGTAAGTATCAAAAACATCTTAATATTTTGCACTTTGTCTTCCATCCCAGGATCTGAATCCATTTGATAAATATTAACGAACTGAGCCCTACAGATCCCCTTTGAGGTCATTATCTGTTATCATCCTCGTTTGATGGATGTGGAAACTGGGACATGGAGACATTTAAGCCACAATTTTCCATGAGTTTGAATTATTATATTCTGGCATTTTAAGTGGATGAGAAGATTATTCTGCCCTGTATTTTCACATACTTTCACCCAAATGCAATAGCCATTTTATGGAAAACTCTGCCACTGAAAGGCCCCGATCCAGCAAAGGACTTAGACATGTGACTAGTCCCATTGAGCTCAGTTCCCATTGGGAGACAGTGTGTTCATTGACATCAGCGGGACCACTTGCATGCTTGAAGTGATGCATATGCTTGAGAGATTGGACCTTGTGTCCTGTGTTCTCACCGCATTTTCACTTGGTCCTTTGTGGATCATGATGGATGTCTGGAATAACAATTAAAGCACAAGAATGACCTATGTGAGTAGATTTTCTTTGTGACCTAGCAAAATCCACTTTGGCCTGCCTTTTCAAAAGTAGCCTCCAGTTTTCAGCTCCTCAGTGCCTAGTTGTGCACTCTTAGGACTTGATACTTCTGGGTGCCAACACCGCAGTGCACAGTCATACACTGATGCCTATTATTATTACAGGGTGCAGTTTGTTTAATCTTCATAGAAAGTGAGTAATCTGCAGTATTTGTAAGGGACACTGCAGGGAGCTGGGGAGGTGAAATTCACCTCTCCGGCGTGACTCTTGGTCTGCAGCACAGACACTCCATGGCTCCATGACATCTGGATAGAGCGTGGGGGTTATATCATTTGTATAAATGTGGATCCAGTCACTCCTTCTGTAGCCTCAACATCACTGCTTTCTGCGCTGGTCCATGAAGGACCAGTGCAAAGATCCTCTTTGCAGGACACAAGGGTTTCATAGGCAGCCCTGCGTGGCTACCCCATACCAGCAGGCGTCCCCTCTTCCCCACTCAGCTCTAATGGAGATTTCTAGTGGCGTAGAAAGTGCAGAGAATCCATTCCAGCGTGTAATTATGTACTGTGTGTGTGTGGCTATGCTGCTTCCTTGGCATGAAGGCCAATAGGAAAGAGTTAGATGAATATGCCTGACTAATAAGTACCTCATCTCTGCACTGCTCATGTTATTAATATTACAGACAGAATGATTCCAACTGATTCAAAGCATTTGGAAGGTTTAAATGATAGAGAAGCTGCAAGAATGAAATGTTATTAGACCAGACAGCTCTCTCATTCCAAATGGTGAAAGTCACATTTTAATATTTTTAAATATTAACAAGGAGAGGAATGGGGAAAGATAAAAGGGACACAAGAGAAAGTTATTCTGGGTAAAATTCACCCCTGTGCAAAGCATGTACAAGGCCAACTGACTATACAATCCATCAAACTGGGGTTCAAATGAAGCATAGGCATTGTGTTGCCTCTCTGCACAGGGATCTGAGCATCATGTCATGGAAGAAGAAGAATATTATTCACTCAAGGTACAGACAGAAGGTCTACAAGCCTCTGAAAACAAATGACTTAGAAAAATACTAGGTATTAAACGGAATGAATTTATAAAATACCACGATTTGTCAGAGTTCGACAACTCCTTATCTCCAAAGTTATCCAGAAAAGATGATGGAAATATCTGGGACGCAAGAACATAACATAAGAACGTAAGACTGGCCCTATTGGGTCAGACCAAAGGTCCATCTAGCCCAGTGTCCTGTCTTCTGACAGTGGCCAGTGCCAGGTGCCCCAGAGGGAATGAACAGAACAGGGAGTCATCAAGTGACCCATCCCCTGTCGCTCATTGCCAGCTTCTGGCAAACAGAGGCTAGGGACACCATTCCCTAACGCATGTGTTAAGAATGAAGCCAGAGTGTCTGCCATGGCAGGTGTGCCATTGGGCAGCTGGAAGAACATGCCAAAGGAGCTGACCGAAAAGTCAGACACTACTCAGAGAGAAAACATATGGGCCTCGACAATACAGAGGACATGCAAAGAGCAGCCCAGGATAGAAAGGGATGGCAGAACCTTGCCTGTGGCCTAAACAATGTCTGATAGTGAAGGAAGATTCAGATTCACAATGCTAAAATAATACATATGCCATTCACATCACTGTCCAAACATGAACTAACGATCTTACAGTGGGTAAAGATGTGGGGACACAAGAACACAGAAAGGAAAGGGGCAAACATTCCTGTTGTAGTTTCAATGTCATTTCCTTCTTTCAGACCAGGGGGAGATTAGACACTTCAAAATCTCCCTGGAATGACTCATGAGCTATTCAGACACAGCCATTCTTTTACTCCATTTAGTTAGTATTATGGGCTCTCTTTCATGCTTGTTGCTCCTTGGGACATGATTTACACTCAAACATGCTTAAATTACTTACAGCCTACCTGATTTTATCTGACTGCCAGGAACACTTTATAATTGGTAACTGGTTCACATTTTTTAGAAAATCTGAGGTAGAATCAGGATTTTTTTCCCCTTTAGAGATTAGCCCCGTGTGTCTCTGATAATTCAAACTGTAGAACTTTCCTTAGTTAATTAGTATGCAAACTCATATTTCAGTACTCTATAGGCCACCATGGAATTTTACACGGGGTACAGCTAACTCTTAATGATTAACCACTAAGTGAAGAAAGGGACACAAGTGAAGAGAAAGATGTTTCACATGCTCTCACATGTCTTTATATTACTGAGGTAATTAGTTTACTAGTATCTGTTGGTATACTGGGAAGTCAATGCAAATGACTTCACCCTTCTCCCGCTCTGCGTATGGCAGGGAGGGGAAGGGTAGAAGAGGCACACAGTGCTCTGCCCGATCCTTGGCTGGCACAGCATCTGGCTGCAGCTGGAATAATTTGTGGTAACCTGGAGGTTGCTATAAACCATGTTGGGGCCATTGTAGACCCTAGTCAGCCCAGGGTCACAGGAATGTAATGTTGGCTTAGATCCACCTTTCCCCAAGCTCTCTCCAGCCATAACCAGTGTACACACAGGGTATGTCTACATTACAATTAAAAACCCACGGCTGGCCTGTGCCAGCTGGCTCGGGCTAAGGGGCTATTTAATTGCGATACAGACATTTGGGCTCCGGCTGGATCCCAGGCTCTGGAAACCTCTGAGGTGGGTGGGTCGCAGAGCTCGGACTGCAGCCCAAGCTTGAATGTCTACGCCACAATTAAACAGCCCAGTGAGCCCATGAGCCCGAGTCCGCTGGCACGGGTCAGCCATGGGTTTTTAATTGCAATGTAGACGTACCTTCAATCTAGCTATGGACTCAGTCCAATATATTTAGTCTGCATCTGTGCCCTATATTTACACTGGTCACTGGTTCAATCTATAGCACCCTGTGTTTACTCTGGTTACTGTGTTAGCAGGAAAGGAGGAAGCAGTGGATTTTGGGGGAATGTGTCCAGAATTCTCATACCAGCTGTTTCCTTTCTTATGTAATCATAGACCCGTCTTCCAGAGAAATAACACTGACTGCTATTACTGCACTCTCCCTGTTTCATTCCCCAAAGAATGGAAAATGTAACATTAAAAATAAATAAATAAGTGTATTTTAAACAGAAAAGTAGGTTGCCCTTTTGAGGGGTTATTTTTCCCTCCTTCAATGTTGAAATGGGCAAATTCAGGCAAATCCACACTTTTCCCATGCACTCACCTAAACAGTGCAAATGCCAAATACTTGTTCAGGACTGAGTACAACAAGTTATTGCAGATATTTTGTGAAAATGTCAGGTTTCACACCTGATTAACCCAGAAGCAAGAATTGTCCATTTCTTCCCACTCTAAAGAGAACTGAAGTGCAACAGCTAATGTAGGGTTGCAACACTCAAGAGGCTTCCTCTCAGCCTGTACATTTGTGTGTCAAAAACTTGCGAGTCCACATTTTTTGTTAAGTTTTTGGTGTATGTTTTCACAGCCCTGAACTCCGATTTTCAAGGACAAATAGTATTTGCACATGCCAGGTGAGTACTTAGTCAAACTACCTGATGTCTCGTGCACAACACTGTTTGGGGCATGCAAAGCTTCATTTTTAGAGATACAAAATGTATGTGCCCAAAAAGTTGCATGCAAAATTTTAGGCAAACAAATATTTAGTTCTATTTTAAAAAATTGGCCCTAAGTTTCTTCATAGTAGCTTTGCAGGTAGATGGATGTGAAGGAAAATGTGTGTGAGGCTGATTAGGATCCCTAATGACTCCTGCGTGTGGACTAAACTCAAACGTGAGACTGAATGTGAACTATACATGAGCAGATTTATATCCAAGTAATTAGTCAACAACAAAACAATATTTTTATAGAAAAAAACCCTGCAACATTCTGTATTGTGGGCTCTGCTGTTTAACAGCATTTTAGAGATTGTTGCATGCCATGGCTGACTCAGCTTTTCCCCAATATGAAGTAATGCAACAAAAGATGGAGGGACAAATTCAGCACTGTTATTGGTGGGCTGAAGTTAATAGGTGCTGCACACGCTTACACCGAAGCTGAATTTGATCAATTGACTCCCAAATAGGCTCTGAAATACACAAGTCCTTGTTAAACCTACAATAAATAAGATCAAAGCTCATTCTTATTTTTGGTGTATTACGGTGGTGTAGAGTTTGTTATAGTTGTAGATAATGCCGAGTTAAGTTTGTTTATTCTAATCAAGTGTTTGCCCTCATTATTAAGAAGCGTGTTAAATCTCCTGACAAATAGCCTTAATTTATGTGGAAAACCTGACTGGGTCCTGAGAGGGGAGAATTTCCTCAGCTGCAAGCGTGTCAACTTCTCAACTGGACTGTCTAGATTTGGGACAGGTTTCAAGTCTTGCTCTACTTTTCAAGAATCAGAGATTCATAGATTCCAAGGCCATCTAGCCTGACCTCCTGTAGAACGCAAGCCATGAAACTTCCCCAAAATAATTCCCAGAACTGATCTTTTAGAATAAACAACCAGTCTTGATTTAAAAAGGGTCAGTGATGGACCATCCACCAAAACCCTTGATAAACTGAATCCAACTGGTGCAAGGTCCTTGCCGTATTGCCAATCCCAAGCACTCAAAAATCATGAGATTTAAAAAGTAATAAATGCTGGACTCGTTGTTTGACATCTGTTTTTGGCTCCAGAGCTTCAAAAAACACCAAATATTTGCAACACTTGCAGTAAAATTGGACTGTCTTTTTCTTGCTTGTTTGTACAGTGCCTAGTACAATGTGGTTCTGGTACATGACTGGGGCTCCTAGGTAGACTTATTGGCAATACTATTTGTGGGTCCCCTCTTCTTGCTTTCTTCTTACACTGCAGCCTTCCTCCATATCCCCAAAGTCTTCCATGTTGAGGATTGTGCTTTCTGTCTAGGGGACTATATAAAAATTATTTCTCCCCATTTGGGAATCATGTAGGCAACATTGAAACGCAAGCTACTTTTACCTTTTGCTTTTTACCTCCACCTATGTGATGAGTGATGTAGATGCAGATCAGAGAGATGTGGTCTAATGCAAGACAGAGGCATGATCCAGTTGAAAATGGGAAGCAAGCGTTGGAGTTCCCCCGAGACCTCTTCCGCTTAGTTTCCCAAGAATTCAGTTTGACTCCAATCTCCTCAGTCAGGTTCCTTTATTTGGCATACAGAAAAGTTATGCTGAGTTGATCAGACTCAAGCTTACAGGGTAGGTATACCACACATCCAAAGTTACACAGCAAACCTCTTCCTTATGTGTATTTCTACCAACACTAATAACATGCATTCCTAACTATACGTTGCATCACACACTTCATGATTGGCTTGGTTACTTTACAGGAACCATACCCTGTCCATGTGCTGTTCATGTATAACCTGATCTCTAAATTCCAGGTATATTTTGTCCATTGTCCTAGCACCAGGTGTTCCTGCTTCTCAAAGGGTACGTCTACACAGGGATAGAAGATCATCTACATAGCACTTTTTCAGCCTTGGAGCCTGTTCCCACAAGCCAGAGTCAGCTGACCCAGGTCAGCTATGAGGTTTTTTTTATCCCTCTGTAGACATACCCTTAGCTAGCACAGACATACTGACTGCAGCCTGATGCTTGTTACACCCTTATTTACAACTTAACCTTCCATTCACATTCCCAATCGTGCCCACTGAAAATGAGGCAAGTTACTTATGTCAGTTTACTTATACACAGGTCTTCAGTGGATTAGTCAAAAATGTGTAGGCTAAATGGCGTTTTAACAAAACAGAAATTATGGGGAGGGGAGGCATTGCATTTTCTTTAAACTGGTCAACTTTTGAGGACAATTTTCAAAGAAAATGGAAAATAAAAATTCAACAATTTTAATGAAGATAAAATATAATTTACTCTGCTCCCGAGGTCAGCTGGATTTTTGTACAGAAAATGGGGAGATCAGACCCCTGAGATATAACGCCAGCTCTGATCCTGATTCTAACTAATTTTGGGCAAATTAGTTAACCAGTGAGCCTCAGTTTAATCATTTGTAAAATAAGGGTAATATTACTTATGTCAGAAGGGCCTTGTGAGGATTAGTTAAATATTGATTGTAAGATAGTCAATGTCTGAGCATAAAAGTCAGTGTGTAACTTTTAAATATCAGTATGTGAAAGTTTCAGAAGTCGTAAGTGTGGAATTGCTGGCACTGATGAAAGACGTTTGCTTTCCTACGTCCATAACAAATCAAACTAGAGTTGAAAAAGTGATTTTAGGGCATGTGGCCTAGTGGACAGAGCACTGGACTGAGACTCGGGAAACACTAGTTCTATTCTATTGCACTGTCTTGCTGGGGCCACCTTAGATAAGTTACTTCCCTGCAGTGTGCCTCAGTTTCCCCATCTGCACAATGGAGATAACGATACTGACCTCCTCTGTAAAGTGCTTTGTGTTCTAGTGATGAAAAGGGCTGTTTAAGAGCTGGGTGTTATTATTATTTATAAAACCAAAACCCACCACTGTTTAAATAACACAGAAAAAGCTGGCTCCTGTTCCAATACTGTGAACGCCGGCTAACTTGTACAACGATGAATTATACATTTTGGCTATAAAATATGGCCCGATGGAGTCCTGCTGCTTCCTGAGTTCTAGCCAAACATTTAATTTAACTTTAAGGATTCGCTATTATATGCTAAATAGATTGCCTCCTTTAAATCATAATATAGAACCGTAGAAGATTAGAGTTGGGGAAGAGACCTCAGGAGGTCCTCTAGTCCAACCCCCTGCTCAAAGCAGGACCAACCCCAACTAAATCATCCCAGCCAGGGCTTTGTCAAGCCAGGCCTTAAAAACCTCTGAGGATGGAGATTCCACTACTTTCCTAGGTAACCCATTCCAGTGCTTCACCACCCTCCTTGTGAAATAGTTTTTCCTAATATCCAACCTAGACCTCCCCCACTGCAACTTGAGACCATTACTCCTTGTTCTGTCCTCTGCTACCACTGAGAACAGCCTAGCTCCATGGAACCCCCCTTCAGGTATTTGAAGGCTGCTGTCAAATTCCCCCTCACTCTTCTCTTCCTCAGACTAAACAAACCCAGTTCCCTCAGCCTCTCCTCGTAAGTCATGTGCCCAAGCCCCCTGATCATTTTTGTTGCCCTCCCTGGACTCTCTCCAATTTGTCCACACCCTTTCTGTAGTGGAGGGCCCAAAACTGGACGGTACCAGTGCTCACTGTACTGTCCTGTATCAACACTGTTTAGTGTAGTGCAGTAGAGTTCTTAGCTAGAGATAGTATTGAGATATTGGCTTTCCATTATAACTTGAAGAGACCTGGCTCTCAGCAGGTTAGAATGTGCATTGATTGGAAGTGCAGGTTTGGTGAACCCTCAATTAATATAACTGATAGATTCATTTCTCTTCATTTAAATGAAAAATGACATTTAGATTAAATAGAAAATCTCCTCCCCCTCAAATTCTTTTTCCTTATAAATTTTCAGATTTTCATTTAAAAAAAAACCTGTACATTTTCAGTTTCCAGGTTTTCAACCAACAATTTTTATTTTTTTTGTTTTGTAAAAGTGTGTGTATGTGTAGACTGTACATTACTCTATGCTGATGTGTAGCCCTGAAGCCTGTCCATAATAAAATTCCATCTATCTGGTTGCTAAGGGGAGGTGGGTCCTGTTTTTCACAGGAACTCTCAGCTACTCAGTGGGTTTGATGGTGCAAGGCAGGGAGTCCAATGCAAGACTGTTGATGTTAAATTTTGTGGACTGTATAATAAAGCTTTCAACTCTATGATAAAACTTATTGCATGCAAAAGGAATTGGGAGCCAGCACAGATCATAGCGCACAGAAATTATATGTTTCCAGTGAGAGGCACCATTAAGTTAAGTGGACTGCACACTAGTGGGTTTCAGCCTGCACTCAGTGAAGTTCATGACAAAACTCCCATAAACTTAAATGGAACAGGATGAGGCCTTAAAAAGTTCATGGTCTTCAGATGTGGCTTGTTGGAGAACACATTATAGTCAGTCAGTCTCCCATGTTTTTCATTGTGTTCAGGCTGATATACTTGCATAATTAAGGAGCATCTGTACATAGTAAAAAAGGGTGTTTGTGGATGCCAATCTCCATATATTTTACTTGCAAAACTCCTTGGCTCCTAATAGAGAAACCTGGCAAAAGATTTTTGGAGATCCTTGTACAAAATATTAGGCTTTCTCCTTTCAGTCTCCCTCCTGTGATGGTTCTTGGGGTACACACACAGCTGTGAATCCCCTTGTTTCCCCTCCTGCCTTCACTGAGGTGGAATCTTGTCTGTGCTTAGCTGGGTACCAGCTACCTGACACTGCCAGCCTCCTCTGGGCTATGCCAGCCCTGTCTTACCTTGCAGGTGAATAATAGTTGCACCCCAGTCCCCAAGTCCCTTTGGATTATTCCCCTGCAATATTCAGCCCCTGACATTGGTAGCGTACTCAAGTTTACTAGTTGTGCCATAAACCACCACTCCTGTAAACCACATAGCATTGATGAGCACTTCTAATAAAGCAAAAGCAGGTTTATTTAAGAAAGAGTGAAGATTCTACTAGAAACAAGAGAGAATGACGGCAACAAATGTTTATAACACAAAGCAAAATCACGAAACAGAAACCTGGGTCTATACTTATTAATAGTTACATTGCCTAGATAATAAACTAGATCCTCTGCCTCCCCCCCAATCCGCAAAGTTCAATCTGTCACAGGAACCTGGATGCAATTTATCTTGAGAACTTCCCCCATGTGTCCTCTGTGAATGGATGCAGGGGGTCTCCTCCCGCCCCTGTGTCATACAGAAACAATCTTTTGTTTTGTTCACAGACAGGGCGAACCCCTGTCTTGTTGTAATTTTCCTTTTTTACCTGCAAGGGGTTTCAGCTGTTGACAAGTTATAAGCTTTCTTTTGCCTAGAAGTCTCTCTGTCATACCTCTTACCCACGCCCCCCCAAATCTATTTGCATCATCCATTGACCTTATCCCTTTCTGAAACTTCAGAGTTTTCCTTGTGGGAGCACGCAGTAAGCCTGAGTCAATAAATACCCTTATACAGAACCTGCCAAAATCTTTCACATGGAGCATTACGGTCTTCTCAGGTATGGCTCCAGGGCAAAAATTGTCCGATAATTCACACTGCAGAATGGGTTAATATTGGGAGGATGGGAAAGGTCACTGCATTTTTGGGTCTGTAATTTTAGTAATAAAAGATGTGCTAAACAACCACACGGCACACCAGTATCTTGGTATACAAATATAGATATAGAATGATTTTTATGCAAGAGGATCATTATCCAGAATTAATTAAATCATGATGGGGGAGGAATCAGTGGATACTCTTATCAACAAGTCCTTTTAGTTCCAAAATTATGGGACCAGTTGTGTATAATATTGACTTTGACTGGGGATAAAGAAACCACAAATTACATTTAACGATAAATTCCAGTGAATAGTTATGGCCATGCAGGCATAGGCATAGTTTGACTGCTGTTTTGGGGGGGCAGACTGTGGGTGCGCTGGCATGTATGCCCAAGGCTGTCCCTAGGGGCGCGGGCCCGGGGCTTAGTGATGAATCCATCACTTCCTGGACTGACTGTGCTGGGCGCCCTCTCCCTCAGGTGGAAGGGAGGAGGCCGGGGGCTAGCCTCCCTCAGCCAGCAGTTCATGCACCACCCACGCGCACTGGCCAATCGTGCCGGCCTGTGGGGCCCCCAAAGCGCAGGGTCCGGAGTGGTTGCCCCGATTCGCCATACCCTAGGGACAGCTCTGCGTACGCCCACACGTGCATGCTGAAGTCAGTTCCCTTGGCCCACTGGCTCTCTCCCCCTGCCTGGAGTGGTACCTGGGCTCCTGGTGCTGGGGGGGATGGGACAGGCTGGCTTAATGGGGCAGTCCAATGTGGCTGGTCTGGTGCCACCCTGTGCTGTTGCGGCCGCCTCCCTGCTGGGGTTGCTCCTGCTGCTGTGGGGATACCTGCTCCCCCACCTTCTCATGTCCCCTTCTCTTCTACATCCCCCTTCGCCTCCCCACCCAACTGCTTTGCCCCCCATGGGCACTCACTACTGTACAAGAATCAGAAGGGCACTAGGACCCACGAGGTGGTGTCCAGCTGCCGAGGTAGCAACCTGGAGCAGCGGCTCCATCCTGTTCCCTGCCCGGGCACGGCTACGGGGCCTGCAGGCGTGGGGAGGTGCAGTGTGAGAAAGACAGAGCCTCGCGCCACGCACAGACCAAGCAGAGCAAGCCCTGCGGGGCAGCTTGGCGCTTGCAGAAATGGTGGGGAGTGGGATGTGACCCCACGTGCCCCCTAACTCCTTGCCCCTGTTTGAGGGGGCAGTGCACCCCTGCAGCCCCCCAGACTACACCCAGGCCTGCAGGAGAAGTATTTGCAACTAATTAATAGGATGGTAGATTCTCATAGGTATTGGTACAATGAGACACTTTAACTATTTAAATTATGAATTAAAGATAAAATTTATACATTTAAAATTTTTGAAGAGGACCGTCAAATATGTCCACAGTTGCTAAACTGAAACTCATGCACTAGCAGTCTCAGCCCTAGCCTACTAAGCTAAATTTGGTTTGAAAACAAAACTGGTTTTGATTTCACAAAATTAGGAGCAACTGAAAATGGTTGTTTATTGAGCATTTGAAATATTTTCCCTTTTTTGTTATAATGCTGCACAGTGACTGAAAAACATAGCATTGTGAGGCTCCATTTCTGTTTGACAATGACTTCCAGATCGAATATTCTCAATAATTATAGCCTTCTCTTGCTGCCAGCTAATGCAGTCAGTCCTTTAGTTCCAATACAGAAGTCTCTGGTGCAGCCCTGAAGGTTTTTAGGGGGTTAAACCCTGATGCTGCTGTGTAGAGGGAAGGTTGTTCTAGTTACAGCAGCATGTTGTTTTTAGTTGTATCCTTTTCCAAAACACTTAGATGCAAGAAAATTCATGAAAAGGTCATTTAATAAAAGACTATATCATATATATTTATACAAGGGGCAGAATTAAGGTGTCACGGGCAACCTTAAATCCGCCTTTTCTGACTTCTGAGAGCTTGACTTTTCAACTTAAACCGTCTTTTAGCATTGCTTTGTAAATGATACGTAGAAAGAGTGTTTATAGTGTAGTTTGGTAATGTGAAATGGGGCCATTTGCATGTAAAACGAACATATTTTATATATGTCTACTTTCAGTATGATCACATACATGTGGTGGTTACTGGACAATCAGGTGCTTTTCTCCAGGGGAGGGAAAAAAAAAAACTGTACAAAAAATTCACACATCAAGCAGAAATGTCAGGGCAGAAATGTTGTCTTTAAGCTGGTTTTATAAAATACGGGGAAAAGATACACATTCTCTTTTGCAGATTTGTCAGAGTTAGCCAAATGAAACCACTTTGCTCTGACTGAAAATGAAACGTGTGTCACAGAGAAGCTGGAGAGCTGAAAATGAAAGGTTAGCTTCCACTGGCGTCTGCATGTTTTCATGGAACAAATGTTAACCCTATGATCAATAGTTATTCAGAGCCAAACCCAGGAACAGACGGGGATATGGGATACAGAAAGAAAGAGAGATCAGGTGAGCATCACCAGAGAAAATGTTTGAGAAACTGACAGCAAGGCCAGGAAACTGGTGCAATCGTTATTTGGTTAATAGCTTTGTTTTTATCTTTTGTTTAGGGGGGATGACATGATAGTGGAAGGAAGACATACTGCAGAGGAATTTACATGCAGAGCTTAGCTAGAGACAGATGATGCAGTTTATCTTTATATAATAAAGTGCCTAGCTATTAAAGCTGCATACTCTGCACATGGTCAAATGAGGAAGAGTGGAGTGGAAGTCTTATTCTACTACTGTAGTGTTTTTTAGTGTAGCATTCATTATCGTTGTGAGGGTGAAATCAGTGTGGATAATGATAACAGGACAATTCAGTTAAAGTAGGTCTCAAGGGATAGGAGGAAAAAATATAATGCCTGACTGACCTGTTTTCTCTGTATCCTGCTAACTGAACTGCTGCAAAGGGAAGTTCAGGAAGCATGAGCAAGTCTTAAAGCATGAGCAAGGCTGACAGCAACACTGGCAGTGACATGGGAGAAGTAGGCATAGCAATGCTGATGTTTGGAGCCTGATTTTGCCCTCCATTGGCTCCACTGAAGTCAGGGGAATTGCACATGGGTAAAACTGGGACAAGTGCAGGTGGAATCAGGCCCTTTGTCTGCAGCTTGGAGAGCAATGTCATGGCTCAAGTTACAAGTCCCTGGGAAGCAAGTTTAAAATGGAAATGATGGCTCACCCATACAGATAGCAATGCAAGTGCTACTGGGATATTGATGACTGTGTGTGTAATATTAATTCTTTCTCCGTTCATTATGATTTATAAGCTGCTGCAAAACCACTGCCTAACATACTGGGGATTTACTGGGTAACTCTTTATGTGCCTGTGGAAGTATTCACTGTTATACACACCATGCAGTGACACAGTAGATGCACCTGAGGGACCATGTAATGATTAGACTTGGCTTGCTTCAGAACACCATCTTCAAAACTCTTGAGGCTGCAGGTTACACTGGTGGGTACTGAAGCATTAGCACATGTAGATCAGTGAAACTGGAATATTATTGTAAGCCAGTCACCATGGGGATGGAAGTTATGGGACACTTCATTGGCCCACCTTGGATCAGGCTGTGGTGCTGCATAACTGACATATGACCATTTATATAATTGTCATTGCGGCTGTTATACAGTTGCAACAAATCTTGTGCAAAGAATGCCATGTAAGGTGTCAATGGAAAAGTCATGATTTGCTAAGTATGATTATCCAGTTAATATGCATGTATCATTTTTGTATCTGAAATTATGAATATTGGCCATGGATTTGTATCTTATGCATAAACAACGAGGAGTCCTTATGGCACCTTAGAGACTAACACATTTATTTGGGCATAAGCTTTCGTGGGCTAAAACCCACTTCATCAGGTGCATGGAGTGAAAAATACAGTAAGCAGTATATATATTACAGCACATGAAAAGATGGGAGTTGCCTTACCAGGTAGGGGTCAGTGCTAACGAAGCCAATTCAATCAAGGTGGAAGTGGCCTATTCTCAACAGTTGACAAGAAGGGGTGAATATCAACAGAGGGAAAATTACTTTTTGTAGTGCTAACGAGGCCAATTCAACCAAGGTGGACGTCACCCATTCCCAACAGTTGACAAGAAGGTGTGAGTATCAACAGAGAGAAAATTACTTTTTGTAGTGACCCATCCACTCGTAATCTTTATTCAGGCCTAATTTGATGGTGTCTAGTTTGCAAATTAATTCCAGTTCTACAGTTTCTCTTTGAGTCTGTTTTAAAGTTTTTTGTTTTTTGTTTTTGAAGAATGGCCACTTTTAAGCCTGTTATTGAGTGTCCAGGGAGATTGAAGTGCTCTCCTATTGGTTTTTGAATGTTGCCATTCTTGATGTATGATTTGTGTCCATTTATTCTTTTGCATAAAGACTGTCCGGTTTGGCCAATGTATATTGCAGAGGGGCATTGCTGGCACATGATGGCATATATCACATTAGTATATATCTTATGCATGTGATTGTATTCCTGGGTAACACCCACCAGATAAAATTTACATTGAGGCTAGATAGCAACGTACTGATGGCCCATCAAAGACACTTAGCTCTCACAATGGGCCATAGAAGAAACTCATTCCACCCAGATAGCTCTTCCTGCAGATGCCTCAGCCTCCAGGGGGCCAGTGGCTACCCCTGTGAGTCAGCAAGCCAGGTAAGGACATGTGATATGCTCATGTGACCCCGGACTCCACCTTGAGTCAGTAGCTTTCCATAACCTGGGCTGTGAGCTTTGTTTGAGACAGTAAATTTCTAGGTACATGGCAGAGGATATAAAAGACCCCCGAGATATCTCCATTTGGTCTCTTTCCTGTCTGATTCTCTGGGCTGTGGATTTACAACTAAAAGGACCTTCCAATCTTTTGGAAGTTACCAGAGAGACTTTACAAGTCAGCAGTTTATTCCATCACTGTTACACACCTGATATAAGGACTTTGCAATTATTGTATATGATCTATTAACCGTAATTAGCTCTCTTCTTTTCTTTGACTAATAAACCTTTAGATTTAGTTACTAAAGGATGGGCAACAGTGTGATTACTGGGTAAGATCTGAGTTATATATTGACGTGGCTAAGTGGCTCATCTCTTGGGATCTGAAGAACCCTATGTTTGATTCAATTGCTTTTCAGTAACCACTCATCATTGAGCCTAGTGTCTGGGTGGTGAGAACAGGGCTGGAATGCCTAAGGAGCCTGCATGTTTGACTTCTTGCTAACCAATGTGGTAAGAGAGCAGTTTACTTTTTTTACTGACTTGGTATGATTTAATGAGAGAATAACCCTCAGTTTGAGGTGAGTCTGCCCTATTTCTCAGCAGTTTGTCCTTTATCTGGCATTCTCGGCTATGACCTACTGAGGTACGGTCATACCATCAATCTCGCATCAGTATCAGTATTAATTTTTATATTGAGAAGTGGAAGCAGCCTCTATACTTAATTGCTGATCACTTTCTATATAAGAGGCTCTTGCATCCTTTAGTTGAGAAGCTCGAACACCTCCATTGTTCGCAGCCAGGGGAGAAAGCCTCAGGCTAGAGAAGTGTCTTTTTTGTTTGTTTGTTCATGGACAAAGTTCTAAATTGTTAAAAATCACCAGTTCTCTTCTCTCACCCTATGTTCTTCAGAGAAATTTTGGCACCCTATAAAAACAATAACTGACTCCAAACATTTGAAGAGCCAGGCCCATTCTGCTGCCAAACTAGCAACAGCATCAGTGCTTTGCCCTGGGATTGCATGGGAGCTGCTGCATCAGTAACAGGTGGAAAGAGAGACCATTCTGCACATTCTGATACAGTCTTTAGTTGCATGATTACATACTATTTTTTTCCCACGGGACCCCTTCTTTCAGTACAGCTTACAGGCAAGGAGACAAAATGAGGGTTGCACAGGCAACTGTAGACCTGTCCATTCCTAATTTCTGAGTGTTTGACTTTTTTAAAATAAAACAACCCACAATGTTATTTAGGTTGTAATGTAGGGGGCTGGTTGTATGTTATTATTTACAGAGCGCTCAGAACATGCTGCTTTGCTATAAGGCCAAATTTTAAAAAAATGTGCTTGACTCAAAGAGTTTTCAATCTAAAAAGAGACATGGCTACAGACTGCCTCATTAATTTTTTTACACAGCGTTGTGTGCATTTTATTGTGTAGTCTCTTTCCAGGGCTTGCTATCTCTGGAACTAAACTTTGACTAATTAGCTGGAAAAATTAGCGATGGGTGCAAGCCAGGTATCTCCGGCGACCTGACTGTAGGTGCAAATCAGGTTACTAGAGGAGCAAGTTCTTTGCTTCGTGGTTGCAACTATTTTGCAGATTTAAAAGTGCTAGCACACATTGCATTGAGTGCAAAAAGGTAGGCCAGGCCTCAGTCTGTTAGGTAGGACATGGTCCTGTATTGAGCCCCACATGAGTGGACCCCTGCTTCCACAAGGAAACCTATTGAAGCTAATAGGGCTTAATGCTGAGTTTATTGCAGAATTAGGGGTCATGTTTTGTAACACGTAGGGCCATATGCATTGCTGGCTTATTTCTATGGACAACAATGGAACTACATTTGGGGCAAGATGGTTCCACAGACTTTTATTTAGTTGGAAGATGAAGCTGTACCAAAAATTGCCAAATTACCAGGGAAAAAACAACAACTCCTCAGCTTGCTTAAGGTTGCTTAAGACCCTCTGTTTGTTGATTGCACAAAAAGTCGAATGAGGGATTCAGCAAAAGGTTCGTCTGAAGTCAGTGTCTGTTCATGATAGATGTGATTTTTATCCTCCATATCGTAATCCTTTTAACATGGCTGGATCTACTTATTTATTGCAAAGTGTCCACTTCTACAAGTACTTGGATAGTTACACATTAGTGGTGTTCAGTGGTTCATAAATGAAGCAGACGCCTCTTGACTTGCTCATTTGCAATTGGTAATCATGTAGAGTACTCTTGCACTGTGGTGTGCTAGAGGATAATAAGGACCCATTAGCACACAATAATAATAGGCCATTCTTTCCTGAGCCGTATTTCATTATAGAATGAAAATGTTAGTCAGTGTAGACTCTTCTGCCCTCATTGAATTTCTTTCCTTTAAAGTGAATTTAATGTTCCTGGGAGGTGTTCTGGTGATATCTCTAGAGACTCAAGTCCTCTAGTAATATGTAGCATAGGTACAGCCTGAGAAGTGCACCTCGCCATCTGTGTCACATCTAACCTGATGGGATTGCCTCTAGCAGCAAGAGGCTTGTTCATCTTCTAGGTGCTTGGCCTGACCTCTGAGAGGGAAAAATGGATGTAATTGGTGAGGGTGGAGTTTTGCCCTCTGCATTCTGTTCTCATGAAGTCATTCAGTATGAGAGAATGAGAGAGGAACAGAGAGGACATTAGATTCGGGATCTAGCCTAGGAATCAGAGTCCTGGAGGTCACATGAATACCTGGGCTAGATTGAATGTTAGACTACTGAGCAAACATCTGATCTCCTCATCTTGCTAAAGTTTGTCAGACTCTCTATTTGTTGATTGCACAGTCAAATGAGGGGTTCAGCACAAGGATTCATCTGAAGCTAGTGCATTTTATTGCTCGTGTTTAGTTATAGGATTGAGAATCTGATGACTGTCACTAGTTCTTAAGGGAAAACCACTGGCTGTCAGAACTCACTAGTTTAGTCTGAGAATTGTATTGAGTGCTGGGATTCATTTGAACCCTAAACCAAAAACAAAATACATTAGAAAAACCATGGAAATATTGCCTATAAACCTAGACAGACATATTTTTCACTGTTTAATGCCAGTGATTTCAGGATTATGTTTTTAGGGTGCATTTAAACCAGCAACCTACAGCCTCCATAGTATATTTTCAATCCTTGTACGTTTACAGATCTTTCCCACTGAGTTACTTCTAAAAAGAATCTTGCAATTGTCTTATAAATGGCCCTTTGCAGACACATTTGAATGTGTCAAACAATTTCCTCTCGTCCTTTGTTTCTTTCAGAGAGCGCCACTGCTCCCACTTTTCTTCCTTTTAAGAAGAAAAGCTGCTCTGATGCTGCAAAAAGTTGACTTTAGAGGCCTCGAAGCACAGTTGATGTGCTCTTTTTGTAACAGAAATCAGCTTTAACTGAAATGAGGAAGGCAGAAGAAACTTCTTAAAACACAGGAATGGAATTTTAGGTGTTTCATTTTCTAATAATGGGGGCAATGGGATTTTTTTTGTTATGGTGTGTAAGCTAGACAAAATGAGCAGCATTAACTTCAATACTGACTTTTTACATAGATTTAGGAATAATCTCAGAAACTCCCCTAATTATTCATTTTTTTTCATCTGCCTGCAAATCAGGGAGACTGACAACTAAATGCTAAAATTTGCACCTGAAACAAACGTTCCCTGTAATTTGTACCTGCAAGTCCTGAGCCTATTTTAAAATTATGTTGAAAATTTTGAAAATTTCATGACCTGACTCTTGGGATTATTTACATTCTAGTAGACACACTGGCATAAATCAAATGAAAAATATATTTAGAATTCCAAACATTCTAAAAAAAGTAATTTATTATTAATCCTACTTTTATTAGAAAAGAATATAAATCCATAAATTCATTACTTTGAGAAGTGAACAGAAATATATTGTACAGTATACTATGAAATCATTTCTATTAGTCTGATTTCGTCTGTTCAAAAATTAGAAAACATCCATCATATAATATAAATTCCACATTAGATAGTCTTTTGAAGTTATACATGATGTTTTGAAGTGTTCCAGATAAAAGTAATTACTTGCTCCCCTCAAAAGTTATGGTATTGTTATGAAAGAGTGAAACCTTGTTATAAATTGAGTTAAAATCTATGAGATTGATGGGTGTGAATACACCTATCAATTAATATAATTGTAAGGATAAATTAATCACAATCCGCAACCTAAAATAATATAAAACAAGAAACTACTTCTTTTGCTTTTGGTTCGTCCTGCATTCAGAGAAGAGGACTTTGTACATTCCTTGTAAATAAACAAAACGGCATCAAAGAAAATACCAGACTCCATGAATTTCTACTCCACATAGAAAATCCCCAGGGCTCAGAATTGTGAGTTGGTGCTTGGGTCTAAGACTGGCAACAGTATGTCCAATTTCCCCTCCTCAACTGCTTTCTCCTAACTTGCCTTTTCACCAAGAAGCAGTGCAAAGTGCAGATGTTGTATAACCATGTGCTGAACAACAGAACTCAATTTCCCACTTCCCGTAGTTTGAAAACATTGTGTTACTGTAGGGCATGTTGGTGAATTATCTATCTTTAAAAATAAAACTGGATTGCATTACTTTTAGCTTTCATTTTTGATAGTCCTTTTTCTTTTAGGGAGATATTTAGAGTACATTCAACTTGTATAGGAAAAATATCCAATCTCACATAGTAGATGCATATAGTTTAGGAATTAAGGTGCAAGCTATAGATCTGATCCTCAGGTAGTGTAAAGCAGGGTAGCTCCGTTGCGGCCTATATATGTTTGTCTACTCAATAGAAAATGGACTGTTGTCGGTTTATAATTTTGTATGTGTAAGCCACATATCTGAGGAAACTATCCATCTTAAACCATTAGCTTAAAACACTGGTATTCTGTTAAGTAATCAATACTGTCTGCTTAAGATGCAAAGATGCATTAAGAAACTCCAGCCAAGATCAACCGTATCACTTTCTAATCTTCACCAAATGCTTGATCCTGCAAGATGCTAAGCATCTTTGACATAGTGCTGAGTTCCCTCACCTTCTATTGACCTCACCTGAATTACTCAGAGTTCAATGAGAGTTGAGGATGCTTATCAACTGACATTTAATGACGATGAAGGGCCTAATACATGTTTGGTTGTTATAAAACAATACATGATAAAGGGCAAACTCTACAACAAGCAACCAGCCCCTTCCAAGATTGAGTCCTTACAAAATACTTTGACATTATGAGCCATGTTCTCCAATGGCATAGCCCCACTGACTTCAGTAGAGCTATGCCAAGTTACATCAGCTGAGGATCTGGCCCATTAAAGTATAAGGAAGCTCGACCCATATCCTCAAAGATATTTAGACACCTAACTCGTGGGAGTTAGGCACTTAAATACCTTGGTGGGCCTGGGCCTTGCTGCCTCATTACTGGGTACCTTCCATCCACTCCAGCTGAGCTGGTGGGAAAGGATCTAGCCATTAGAGGGGGCACTGCGTTACCCAGTTCAACAACCAAGTCTAATTCCTAGAGCACAGGAAAAGGAAGTTTTACACTCTTAGGTCAGAGTGGACTAAGATGGGAGAGACAGAGGCTGTGTGTGAACAGGTGCTGGAAGCAGCAGCCTAGGCACTAGCTTCAGAGAGAAGACAGTGGGTAGCCTAGGGGACTGGGTTAGGATCTTGTAACTGTTAAAAGTGACTGTGCCTTGCGTGTTTGCACCTTAATTTGTGGCAGGCCTCGTGTAAGGATCTTATTACTTCCTTGCAATGCATGGGGGTTAATGGAAACCCACCGAATGTTAGCGTCTATAGACCTAAGTGTCTGGAGTGCTTACAGCACTTTCTTCTGAAGTCATGGAACACAAAACATGTTCCCAGTCCTCTAAAATAGACAGAACACTCACAGCAACATCTTGCAGCAAGGTTAGTACAAATGTCTGTATTTTAGGGAATGTATAGTTCTTTTCATGATGGAATTTAGGTATTTTATTTACACCAGAGGTAAATGCAGGGACGGTAACAGAAAATAAGCCAGAAGGAATGTTTCTTTAGAGCAATGCTGTTTTGGGCCATAGGCCAATAAACAAGTATGCAGAAAGCAATATTTCTATTGACTCTGACATGTACCAGCACATCAGTCTGTCAACCAAGGCATTTGGTCCAAATGTTCATCTCATTCCAGTTTTTAAGCCATTGATTAAAACTTTAAGGCATTTAGACAAATGACTGAAAATGAGGATGAGGCATTTTGTCAAGTGCTTCCATTCATTTAATTAGTGGTTTTCAAACGAGGGCCACCGCTTGTTCAGGGAAAGCCCCTGGCGGGCCGGGCCGGTTTGTTTACCTGCCACTTTCGCAAGTTCGGCCGATCGCAGCTCCCACTGGCCGCAGTTCGCCGCTCCAGGCCAATGGGGGCTGCAGGAAGCAGTGCGGGCTGAGGGATGTGCTGGCCACCCTTCCCGCAGTGCCCATTGGCCTGGAGCGGCGAACCATGGCCAGTGGGAGCCGTGATTGGCTGAACCTGCGGAAGCGGCAGGTAAACAAACCGGCCCGGCCCACCAGGGGCTTTCCCTGAACAAGCGGCAGCCCTAGTTTGAGAACCACTGCATTAAATAATCAAAAGACTGAGCCTAATCCACTTCATTGCCAAATACAAGAGGGCATCTAATACCAGGTGACTTCACAAGCTATATGTTTTTATACCACATATCCCGGTTTAGCAGAGAAATTGAAGCTCAGCTGACATTGTTTGTTATGCCTAAACTTCTTTTAGGAGCATTTACACCTGTTTGGTTTGCACATTCAGTTAATGAATCCTTGGCTATCAGAGAAATATTTTAGTTAAATAGTTACTTAGTCAGATATAAGAAAAGGAGTACTTGTGGCACCTTAGAGACTAACCAATTTATTTGAGCATGAGCTTTCGTGAGCTACAGCTCACTTCATCGGATGCATACCGTGAAAACAGCAGAAGACATTATATACACAGAGACCATGAAACAATACCTCCTCCCACCCAACTCTCCTGCTGGTAATAGCTTATCTAAAGTGATCATGAAGTTGGGCCATTTCCAGCACAAATCCAGGTTTTCTCACCCTCCGCCCCCCCCCCCCACACACAAACTCACTCTCTTGCTGGTAATAGCCCATCCAAAGTGACCACTCTCTTTACAATGTGTATGATAATCAAGGTGGGCCATTTCCTGCACAAATCCAGGTTCTCTCACCCCCTTACCCCCCTCCAAAAACCACACACACAAACTCACTCTCCTGCTGGTAATAGCCTATCCAAAATGACCACTCTCCTTACAACGTGCATGAAAATCAAGGTGGGCCATTTCCAGCACAAATCCAGGTTTTTTAACCCCACCCCTGTCTTGGGAGACAGGCCAGTCCTTGCCTACAGACAGCCCCCCAACCTGAAGCGAATACTCACCAACAACCACATACCACACAACAGAACCACTAACCCAGGAACCTATCCTTGCAACACCCCCCCCCCTTTCCAAAAAAACACACACACACAAACTCACTCTCCTGCTGGTAATAGCTTATCCAAAGTGACCACTCTCCCTACAGTGTGCATGATAATCAAGGTGGGCCATTTCCAGCACAAATCCAGGTTTTCTCACCCCCCCCACCCCAATACACACACAAACTCACTCTCTTGCTGGTAATAGGTGTTTGTCTCTGTCTGAGGGGTTGGAGCAAATGCGGTTGTATCGCAGAGCTTGGCTGTAGACAATGGATCGTGTGGTGTGGTCAGGGTGAAAGCTGGAGGCATGTAGGTAGGAATAGCGGTCAGTAGGTTTCCGGTATAGGGTGGTGTTTATGTGACCATTGTTTATTAGCACTGTAGTGTCCAGGAAGTGGATCTCTTGTGTGGACTGGACCAGGCTGAGGTTGATGGTGGGATGGAAACACCCACATAAACACCACACCACATGATCCATCGTCTACAGCCAAGCTCTGCGATACAACCACATTTGCTCCAACCCCTCAGACAGAGACAAACACCTACAAGATCTCTATCAAGCATTCTTACAACTACAGTACCCACCTGCGGAAGTGAAGAAACAGATTGATAGAGCCAGAAGAGTTCCCAGAAGTCACCTACTACAGGACAGGCCTAACAAAGAAAATAACAGAACGCCACTAGCCGTCACCTTCAGCCCCCAACTAAAACCCCTCCAAAGCATTATTAAGGATCTACACCCTATCCTGAAGGATGACCCAACACTCTCACAAATCTTGGGAGACAGGCTAGTCCTTGCCTACAGACAGCCCCCCAACCTGAAGCGAATACTCACCAACAACCACATACCACACAACAGAACCACTAACCCGGGAATCTATCCTTGCAACAAAGCCCGTTGCCAACTGTGCCCACATATCTATTCAGGGGACACCATCACAGGGCCTAATCACATCAGCCACACTATCAGAGGCTCGTTCACCTGCACATCCACCAATGTGATATATGCCATCATGTGCCAGCAATGCCCCTCTGCCATGTACATTGGTCATACTGGACAGTCTCTACGTAAAAGAATAAATGGACACAAATCAGATGTCAAGAATTATAACATTCATAAGCCAGTCGGAGAACACTTCAATCTCTCTGGTCACGCAATCAGAGACATGAAGGTCGCTATCTTACAACAAAAAAACTTCAAATCCAGACTCCAGCGAGAAACTGCTGAATTGGAATTCATTTGCAAATTGGATACTATTAATTTAGGCTTAAATAGAGACTGGGAGTGGCTAAGTCATTATGCAAGGTAGCCTATTTCCCCTTGTTTTTTCCTACCGGCCCCCCCCAGACGTTCTGGTTAAACTTGGATTTATGCTGGAAATGGCCCACCTTGATTGTCATGCACATTGTGGGGAGAGTGGTCAGTTTGGATGAGCTATTGCCAGCAGGAGAGTGAGTTTGTGTGTGTGTGTGGGGGGGGGGGTGAGAAAACCTGGATTTGTGCTGGAAATGGCCCACCTTGATTATCATGCACATTGTAGGGAGAGTGGTCACTTTGGATGAGCTATTACCAGCAGGAGAGTGAGTTTGTGTGTGTATGGTGGTGGGGGGGTGAGAAAACCTGGATTTGTGCTGGAAATGGCCCACCTTGATTATCATGCACATTGTAGGGAGAGTGGTCACTTTGGATAAGCTATTACCAGCAGGAGAGTGAGTTTGTGTGTGTGTGTTTTTTTGGAAAGAGGGGGGGGGTGAGAAAACCTGGATTTGTGCTGGAAATGGCCCACCTTGATTTTCATGCACGTTGTAAGGAGAGTGGTCACTTTGGATAGGCTATTACCAGCAGGAGAGTGAGTTTGTGTGTGCGGTTTTTGGAGAGGGGTGAGGGGGTGAGAAAACCTGGATTTGTGCTGGAAATGGCCCACCTTGATTATCATACACATTGTGAAGAGAGTGGTCACTTTGGATGGGCTATTACCAGCAAGAGAGTGAGTTTGTGTGTGGGGGGGGCGGAGGGTGAGAAAACCTAGATTTGTGCTGGAAATGGCCCAACTTGATGATCACTTTAGATAAGCTATTACCAGCAGGAGAGTGGGGTGGGAGGAGGTATTGTTTCATGGTCTCTGTGTATATAATGTCTTCTGCTGTTTCCACAGTATGCATCTGATGAAGTGAGCTGTAGCTCACGAAAGCTCATGCTCAAATAAATTGGTTAGTCTCTAAGGTGCCACAAGTACTCCTTTTCTTTTTGCGAATACAGACTAACACGGCTGTTACTCTGAAATTGGTCAGATATGACCTTCTCAGGATTTACATCATAGTCACTCATTAAAATCTAGGGAATGAAATGGGTGGTTTTCTGTCCTTCCTTGGAGGATGATATGAAGACTAGAAGAAAGGCTGCTGATAGCTGATAAATGCCCATGAAGTCATCTGTTAGATGTTTCCTTGGTAGGGGAAGGTCTTTCTTTGTTAGGAGACAGTTGTTCCGAAAAGTACTGATTTTTTCAGTCGGCGCTAGACTGGCCAGTGGTTCATCTTCACATTGCACACATCCATTCTGGGACTTCCAGTTACATACAACAGTCTGTTAGTTCCATTTTTCCCTCCCGATTGAAGAAAGCAGCTTCTGATGAGTTACCAGTAGACCCTGATTGAGAGCTACAATTTTTGTAAAGCGGAGCAAGCTTGAGCCCAACATGTAGCTTGAGCCTAAAGCATAACTCAGGTTGGTGCTGTACAAACTTCCCTGCACAATTCTACCAATGTTTCTCAGTCATGACCTGAAACCTCCATCTTCTCCACCCTGGGACCTCTCTTGATAAGGGTCTGTCCATTGAGTGCTATGCCACTGGAGGTTGGTTGCTATATGGAATTCTATTTTCTTTTGTCCAGAATGAACATATTGGAGTGGAGGGGACATCAAATACATAACATATTTTAAATGAATATTTAAAGATGATGCATAAAATTGATACATATTATAGAGAGCCGTAGCAACAATACTCAGCTGGTTGAAATCAGGAAGTCAGTGGATCTATGTCACTTTACACCAGCTAAAGTTCTGGCCCCGAGTTTGTATTGCACAGAGCTAACCCTGTAATATTTTCAGAATCCTTTATTTTCAACAGCTACTGTGAAAGTAGTACATTCATATTTCACTGTATAGAACAACAGGTATCCTGTCTAAATCTTGTGACACTAATTTGTATTCATGGCCATCACGGGCATAAATTAGAGAAGTAATTCGTTTATAAAACTGTCTTTAAGAGGAGCTTGTATTACTAAAGGACTAGGTTTATGGCTTCATCTAGATTCCATTTGTTAGGTGTAATTGTTTGTAAACTTATTATTGCTAAGCAGGTTATCAGAAGACTGAAATGCCAGGTTTATTAGACAGCAATCTACTTGCACACCTCACTCCTGATGTTATTATAGAAAGGTAATTGAAAATGTTTTCAGTCTTTAAGTTTGCTGGTATTTTGCTTAGTGACTATAAAATTAGTATAGTTTTATGAGACACATTTAATTGCATAATTGTCATGATTATCCAAATTACTTCCCATAAATGCTTGAAACATGTTGTATTCTAAATCCATGATTTGGTTTACCTTCAGTGGTTACCTCTTCTGTCCTGATGCTGAAGAGTTTCGTTTGGACACTAAATAATTAATGCTGGGCAGAGTAAATTGGCATTAATACAGCTATTCCAGCATAATTATATAATAGGATATTGTCCTTGACAAGGGACAAGTTTAACAGACTTGTCTCCAATCCATAAATGTAATAGGCAGCCTAGAGATAAGTCAATAGAATTATACAGCTCTGTGCTGGGATGGGAGCAGGGGAAAGCTTTATATATAATTGTCTCCTGAGTTAAGCCCCTCACGCTGTATAGAAGAATGCTTCCCCAAAATATAGGGCTTAACACAATAAGTACTGTGTATATATATATATGACTTAGGCCAGTGGCTCTCAAACTAGGGCCGCTGCTTGTTCAGGGAAAGCCCCTGGCAGGCCAGGCCGGTTTGTTTACCTGCCGCATCCGCAGGTTCGGCCGATCGCGGCTCCCACTCGCCGCTTCAGGCCAATGGGGGCTGCGGGAAGTGGCGCGGGCTGAGGTATGTGCTGGCCACCCTTCCCGCAGCCCCCATTGGCCTGGAGCAGCGAACCGCAGTGGGAGCTGCGATCGGCTGAACCTGCGGAAGTGGCAGGTAAACAAACCAGCCCGGCCCGCCAGGGGCTTTCGCTGAACAAGCGGCAGCCCTAGTTTGAGAACCACTGACTTAGGCATCACCCCAAAGTATTGGATCGGTCCATTACAAATATTTGGCATGGGCGCTTATTAATATTTACACTGTTAACAACACCTACTCTGGGTAACCTTAAAAATTGTTCCATTTCCAGAACTAACTCTTTCTCAATTCCAATGCTGTAATCCTGCTTTTGCTATGACAGAAAGAAGCCACAGAAACACTGTCATTCTTTTCACTGCTATGCTACTCTTACACACCAGGTATCAGCAGCTCTATCATTTCCTGCTTGCTCCCTCTAGGATCCAGGGTGAGAACATCAGGGTAAATATGGTATAGAACACCTGGAGAGATTTTCACAGGCACAAAGGTCATTTAGGTATATATAAATTCCCAACCCACTCTAGTTAGTGTATACAAAGTTTGAATTAATTTAACATAAGATTAGTCAAGAAGTAATAGATCACATCAGAATAAAACAAAAAGTCCTATCACACAATTTATCCAAATTATGTACTCATTGCAGGAAGTGATCCTGGCACCAATATGGAACTGTGGATTTTTAATGAGTTCTTTGCTTACCGCTTTTCCTTATGGGCTATCAATGCCAGTTCAATCCAAAGTCATTGGAAAGGCAACATTTAAACAGTTACTTAATTAGCAAAATGTTCATTCAGTTCAAAATTGCCTGCTTGGATGATAATTCATTGTCAAACCTTTTTCTTTTCACACAGTAACCCCATGCATGCAGTAAATTATTCAAAGCTAGGTTCTTTGCAGCACACTAGTAGATGTAACCATGGCTAATCAGTAATCGTAACCTTAGTTCATTATCAGTTCTTATGTTGTTTTTACCAGATTTTAAATAATGGTAAACTCTTCTAGTTTATATATCATACATTCCTTAAATCATGCTTCTGTCTCTTTAAGAAGATGTCATTTTTGTGTGACAAATCATGTTATCTCTGGGTTGTAACTGCTGCCAGCCTTGCAGGATTTTTTTGTTTTTTTTTTTCCCAGTTTTTTCTTAGCTTTTCACTACACAGAAACACAGTTGCTGTTACACTACTTTGGAAACGAGCTTCTTTAATACATTTTCTCTAGTCTCCCACCATTATCTGAAAGCACATTACAAAGGCTGGCAAATGTAATTTTAAAGATGGAGACACTGACATCAACAGAGTTACAGATAGAAACCTACTGTTGTCCGCTCTAACCACTAGAAAGTGCTTCCTCTGCACATGATGCCACCCACCAATCTGATGATGGAGATAACACATTGGGGCAGTACCTCATGGAGCTGAATGGATCAAGGTATTGTGTGCTGTGTCATCGGGAACCATATGGGGCCAAAATGTCTCATTGAGGTAGTGGAGGGCGAGTGTGTGTCTCATAGGGTAGGGTGCATGTAGGAAGTCTTATGGGACAGTCTTGGAGCATGGACAGAGAGGGATTAGTGTCTCAAAGGAGTAATCACAAGTGAGCTGATCTTGCATGAGATGAGGGTGTCTCCCTGGCTTCATAGATTATAAACCCAGACGTTACCATTGCTATTACATAGTCTGGCCTCCTGTATAACACAGGTCATAGGACTGCCCTGAATTCATTTTTGTTAGAAATAGAGCAATTCTGTTCGAAAAGCATCCAGCCTTGGTTTAAAAATGTTCAGGGATGAAGAATCTAGCTGCAAGTGAATTGCCTCTGTTATAGGGGGAGAAATATGCGAGTAGTATATCAGAGAACAATCAATAAGTGTCCTCCCTACCGTCATCTGGTCCAGGGGCCAATCTGGAAAGTAGCAATCTTCTATCATATGTACCCCGGGGGAGGCATCCATGTGAGTATTTTAGTAATTAGGTGAGTGTCAGTATGATTTAAGGCAGAGAAGAAAAAATGTTTTTACACAGTGGATGATTACCTTGTTTTTTCAATATTTATTTTTAGCTAAATGGAAAAGGCATTCATGATTATCCAGAGTCATTCTATTTCTTGCACATGATGGATATGCTGTATGGAATACAATTAATTTCCTTTTCAATTCCACATTGCATTTACTGTGGAGTCAATAACACTGGATGCTAAACTACGATATACTTTGGCAATTCTAATGCAAAACATCAGCAGGGTCAGGATTAGGCCCGAGGGGCATTGTATTTGCTCCCTTGTACACAGCATGGGTCAAATTCTGCACCACATCACATCTGAAATCTCCCTGAGGAACAGACTAACCCAGTAATCATAGCAATTCTTGCTAATGTTTGCTTCATTCCAAGAGTCAGAAATAAATATTGACATTAGCACCAATGCAATATACACTGCATTTTTAACATCCTTTCCTTATTCCCATCCAAATCTGGATTCTGCCCTTTTGCTTATTCTGAGAAGCACCATACTCTGAGAATAGCTCCATTGATTTCAGTGTAACTACATGCGTCGCTGGGTCAGGTGGGCGAGAGTAGCAAAATCTGTCTCTAAGGCTGCAAATGAAGGTTGCTTGATTGTTCCTGGCTCTGCAGGACAACAGAAGCATGTGGGGAGATAGCCCACGGTGCAGGACTGGCCCAAATTAGTGCTTGCATACTGCTAAATACAAGGACTGTAGAAGTCTAGAACTGCTTCCTGTCCTAAACTCTCCATCTCCAGAAAGGGTAGATACAAGGCCTCAGCACTGGTATTAATTGTGCTTTGGGGAGGAAAAGACTCACGGCACATTGTCAAAAGATGCATGGCTTTGGTAGCTGCCAGAACTATTACAATCATGCTTATTTATTCATTTACTGAAATGTTTATTTTTTTTTCATTTTTTTAAGCTGGACCAGATTCTGATCCAAATGACCCTATTAAATTCAGTAGAGTTACCCAGGGTTAGCCCCCTGTAACAAGGTAAAATGCTAACCATTTATTTCTGAGTTCCGTACGCCAGAATATAATGGTGGAATACACTGAGCCAGATTTCAAATAGTGTAGGTCAGTATAGGTTCACTGATGTCAAAGGAGCAATGCTGATTTACACCAGCTGAAGATCTGGTCCATTATCACTCAAACTTTAATCAATAAAGAATTTCATGCCAAGAAATCTGTTTTGATCCAGATAATACAATGATATAAAATACTTGTAATGTGAAATCCACTTAAAAGAGATTAATTTAGGAATTCAAAACAAGAATAGTTTGTTTTTTATAATTAGTTAATAATTCATTTATAAGGAGGAGGCTAAGACAAAAAAATACATTACCAATCCAAATAATATTCTTGTGAGTGTCAGGCAATCATCAGTGGCTTTAAAAATATGTGCACAAAATTGTAATTATATTTGAGAGGGAACAAGATAATCTGACACTTTAATCCTCCCTGGGAAATACCAGTGTGACATTCTATACCTTGCGGGAGCGTCCTGGAACCCCCATGTTCCTCATTTTCATATAATCATGATCTTACATATAAAGCAGGCCTTGCAAGGTATCAGGGGAAAGATTATGATCTGCTGAAAGTCATTTCTCTATCCATATATGTGTATCATTAATGCATATTAAGTTATGAGAATTGTGTTGCATGGTGGTCACTAAAACATGCAGTAAATTGGGGGAATCAGCCAGATATTAGCTCCCCAGAGGCAACAGCAAGGAAAGTAACCAACACCCAGGTGCGGTGTCAAACAACCCATCAACAGCCATTGTCCAGCAAGGGAGCTACAATGTGATGACTCACCTGCATGAGGCCCCACCAGGGGAATTGCTCCACCTTGCTTGGAGAGGCTCAGCAATGCCCCCCAGACATGCCTGGACTTGTGCTCTCCAAGCACATGGACTGATGATATAAAAAAGACAGAGTAGACGCATACTGGGCCCTTCTCCTGCCCCCACCTATGCTGCAAGCAACCAAGACACTGAGAAGAAGACAAGACTCCAACACAGGAGATTGGCCCAGGTTTAAGGAACAAACCTGTATATTAAGCACTGCAATATCCAGTGGGGTGAGAAAAACTGCTTAATCTAGTTGCTGCCCAGTCTAATAGGGTTGCGAGTTTAGACTGCATGCTTTTATTTTATTTTATTTTGGTAACCACTCTGACTTTTTGCCTATCACTTAATATCACTTAAAATCTATCTTTGTAGTTAATAAATTTGTTTGTTTGTTCTACCTGAAGCAATGCATTTGGTTTGAAGCGTCAGAGACTCCCCTTGGGATAACAAGCCTGGTACATATCAATTTCTTTGTTAAATTGACGAACTCATATAAGCTGCAGCGTCCAGTAGGCATAACTGGACCTGCAAGATGGAGGTTCCTAGGGTTGTGTCTGAGACCGGAGATATTGGCTAGTGTCATTCGGTTGCAAGTAGCTGGGAGCAGCTTACATGCCAAACGCTGTGCGTGAACAGCCCAGGACTGGGGGTTTTCACAGCAGAGCAGGTTAAGGCTGGCTCCCAGAGTCAAGGATTGGAGTGACCTAGAAGATCACTGGTCCAGATAACACCAGAGGGGAAGGTCACAACCTGCATAGCCAATTTTTGTGGGGTAGGAAATTAATATGAATTCTATAAACATGTCAGCAAATAGTTCTTCATTTTATTGCTTTTGAGGGGAATGATCCTGTAGTTCTTGCTAAGCAATGATCCATGAAATTATGATCATCCTAATCCAAATATTTGTAAAAGAAACCAAATCTCCATCTTTCAAGGAGAGATTACATTTTACTAAACATTTTCATGGTAAGTCTCATCACTCAGCTAACAAGTGCCTCTGGTTAACATTCCACAAACTCATGTTCTGCACTGATCTTCAAAAAGGACAGGAATCCTTCCCTAACATTGGCCCCAACTGAGAAAAGCAGGGACTTAAACATATGCTGAATTGGGCCTCTAAAGACAAAGAAATTGTTTCCAACTTGAGTGATAAATGAGGACAAACACCCTAGCACCAATAGAACAGCAAATTGGGATTCCAAATAAATACATAAATAAAATAAAATGTGTATATATAGTGAAAAGTGTGCGCTTTCCACTGAAAATTTCATTTTATGATTGAAACATTGAATATCTGTACAATTGTTTGTTTGGTTCGTAGGTTCTTTGTTTGTCTGTAAACTTTGAGGTAAAAACTGAAAATGTCAGTTGAGACATGCCACCATGGTGCCTCATGGGAGTTGTAGTTCAGGCACCACATACCCCCATTCTCCTGTATGGGCCAGGCTTGCCAGCAGAACTATTATCCTCCATGACATGCTGCCACCATATGGTTCAAAAGAAGGTCAACAGCACCTCAGGAAGAGGGGAAGCCATGGTGCATCATGGGAGATATAGTCCAGCCAAGGAGCCAGGCCCAGAGAGAAAAATACAGGCATAAGGCAACTGAACTTCAGTTCCCATGAGGTACCATGGTGTGGTGTTTAGATGCTGCTTGCAATTATTAGAACTGGGAGCACTGGCTGTTGGGAATCTGAAAGAACAGGAAACAGGAAGCCGGGCGGAGGGAGTTGAGGAAGCTGAGTGAGAGCTACCGAGGGTGCAGCAGCAGCTTGGTAAAGAGGTTTCCACTTTAAAAATAAAGTCCTGTTGAAGTTTGTTAGTACCTTGCTTGTTTGTTACAACACATGGCATAATTTCTGAATCAAACTTTTCAGCCTGAAGTTACCAAGTTTTGGCCAAATGAATGAACTTTTGCTTTGTTTTTGTTAACATTTTCCTGGGGCAGGGACTGGGGGATTTTAACCAGCTCTAGGAACAGGTGACTTAGATGTACCTGACAGATCAGTATAACTGAACCCACTATATTGCAAGTTTTACTGGCTGCTTTATGAATATTCTGCTGTTCATTTCTGGCTGAGTGCTGGGGCTGGCTGAGTCATGCTGGCTGAACCATTTTTATCTGGAATTCTACATATGACAGTTGCCTTTTCATTCTAAGCAGATCATAACCTTTCAGGAAGCTCAATGGGTTTTTTTGCAGTAACTCAGCACTTTGGCTCAGTCCCAAAGAAATGGAAGAGCAGAAGCACGTGCACTGTGACCTAATGGGTGGAAAAACCTATATCCAAATTTTACTAAGCTTCTGGAAAGCTTCATTTTGTGCTTCAATTGCTGATGATTCTTAATTTAACCCTAGTAGCTAGTCCAGGATCTCTCACTGGGTCATCCCTTGCTTTACTGTTTCTGCAGAATCACACTGACATTGCTGCAGAATCTTTATTTCTGACACACCAGTGATTTCACCAGTGAACATCTTCTCTGGCTCTAATCCTCAATCGCATGTTGTCACCTTTGACTCTGCTCAACCCCTCTTTCCTATCCACCTGTGCACTTCCCTCTTTTTCTGCACAGGATCTTGGTAACTTCTTTAGAGGTGACATTGACAGGATCCAGCAGGAGCTCTCAATCCTTCGCTCCTCTCCTCTTTAACTGATCCCCTTTCCTCCTCCGATTTTTATCTCATTTTACATGTGTGCCCTTTTCTAAAGTCTCCAGGCCTCTGTTCTCCTCAGACCTGTGAAGTTGACCCAATCTTCTCATGCCTCTGAAGCTCCCCCTGGTAGCCTCCCTCTCTCCCTCCCTTCTGGTTTATTATAATCAAACACTCTCCTCCTTCGGGTGCTTTCTCTCTGCATTCAGGTGGTAGTTCCCCCTACATTAAAGGAAACCACTAGACCCTGCATCTCTCCCTATTGTCCCCACCCTCCCTCCTCTTCCCCTTTATCTCTAAGTTATCTTAGTGCCATGATTTCTTCTCCAGTTCTCTCCTCAGTCCCCTCTGGTTTGCCTTTTGCCCTCTCCACATCACTGACATGTCTCATGGAGGTCATTCAGGCCCAATTCTCATTTTCACTACAACCCCTTTGTGCCACTCTGGGAGTGTCCAGAAGTCTTACAGGGGGTGTGTCATGGGAATACAGACCCCATACTATCGCAGCAGCTAAATGGTTAACAGGAGTTGAGCTGCCTCCTCTGCTGGGGCTGATGCTCGGCCCACAACAGTTAGGTGAGATAGCAAAGCTACAGGGCAGAAGTGAGGGGTGACTGCCAGGGAGGCTGAAGAACCACTGAGAGCAGGATCATTCCATAAGGGAATAGCAGGAAACTTGGGTCTTCAGCAGAAGAGGATCGCAAAGTGTGACTCTGAGAAACAGCTTGCAAGAGAGGTGTGGTAGGGAGAGTCCAGAAAAGCAATGAGGGACTGGGAGAAACCAGTTCCAGCTACCTCATACAGGGTTCTTGGAGGAGTGAGTGGGCCTGAGTTCCCCTACTAACCACAGCAAAGGGTCAGTAAAGCCTGAAGAACAAAGGCTGACGACTGTCATCCCTTCACCAGCATTACCAGCCTCCTGATTCACTAGACTCTGGCCTGAAATGGAGAGACTGTTGACAATCTGGCTGGCATTATATTGAGGAACTACTAGACATGGGACTAAATGATGGTTGATTGAACAAAGGGGAAACTGAAACTAAAATTCTGCTCAACCACAAGGGAGTGCCAATACTTGAAAGCAGCCCTGGACACGTCATAAATTTACATTTACATTTTTGTCTGCTCCAAGGCCCCTTTACACCACCAGAGTGGTGTAAAGGAGAATCAGCCCCACTCACGTTTCTCCATCTCTCTTTGACACATCCCCCTTTCTCTTCTTAAGATGCCCTATACCTGGGGCTTTGTTGACTAATCAAAATACAGTTTCCATCTTCTATTCTGTTCTATACAGTTCCCTCATCACTGTAGCATCTGAGCACCTTTGTGCATTAAGCAATGCAACTAACATCTATCACTTCAGGTTCATTCTCCTCCTCTTCCCAGGAGGAGAATTGTGTATGCAATGGAGTGGTTTAAGGTTTTATTTATTTGTGTCCACACTGCTCTATGGGTGCTAGAGAAAGAAGGTTGTAGAAGTGAACTGTACACTTGTCGCAGAATATGGTCAAGTTTGGGATGGTCCTTGGTTCTGGTGGGAGTTAGTTCCACAGTCTCAGAGTAGTGCCTGAGAAAGTTCTGTCACCCACATAGCTTTAACCTTCTGGTAGAAAGTTCCATTGTACCTGGGGAGCAAAGTTGTCAACCACAGACTTCTCCCCAGAGTTTTAGGCAATCTTTTAGATATGCTGGGACCAGGCCACTGAGCTCTTTGAAGATAAGGATGGACACCTTGAACTTGAGTCAATATTCTATGGAAAGCCAGGATAGAGAATAGAAGACGGATTTGGTGTGTTCACAGTATCCATGGTGGCTGAGGAGATATTCTGCATGTACCACTCTTTCCCGCACTGACTTCCTTCCCTCTTGGCCTTTCTCAGGGTGCACGTAAAATTGTCACAACTCAATGGTAAAACTCTCTTTGTCTTCAGTGGGGACAGGACTTCACCCATATTTCTTTTACCCACATCCATCTGATTCTTATCCCCTATTCTTCTGTCTATAATCACATTCTATGTTAGTCTCATTTAGATTGTAAGATCTTTGGAGCAGGGACCATGGCTCCCTGCCCCCATCTTTGAAAAATACCATGCAAAATTATGGAGTTACGTATTGTGTTAATAATAATATAATAATAATATTGCCTTTTGGTTCAGATCATTTTACTCATTCAATAAATGTGCATTATAGATGCCTTTTTTCTGTGGATGGTATTTTACCACTATTGAATATTCATCAGTTCTACTAGAGGAGAATAACAAGTCTGGAATGTGGTACTGTATTCTCTTAACCATCTTTTGTTCACTTTGTTCCATCCAGTGTTTCACTTAATTGATATAAATCCAGCCATTGTCAAGTATTTCTCCATAAACCTTCTCTGGAGTTTAGGGAAATTTACAGCTAAATAGCAGTTGACATTTCACTAAAGAGGAAGTGTGGCATTATGCTGCAGTCAGCATGCCTGACTAGAAAACAGCCAACCATGCAGAGATGATTATAAAGCTTTTCTTTTGCCCTTTAACTTGAATCCAGTCATCAGAAGATTGATTTAGTTCCCAGACTTAATTTGATGGCATAATTCTATTATTTAAAGAAAAATACGCGATCTTTTTAATCTACAGGTTTCGCTCTGTTCATAATAAACCGATATACCTCACCACTCAATTATTCCCAAACACTGCAAGTGCTGTGACAAGTTTGGACTTCATTACCTTAAAAAAAATGACATCATTGCTCTCATTACAGTCAAACCATGTCTGTGATTCCAAATAATCTTTATCCTTCAGATATGGAAGGATATTAGTTTTAAGAATTGGGACATGTTCTGTAAATCAGTTCAGGGAAAGAAATATCAAAACCTGTTCCTGGAATGTATTCCAGAGTACAAAAAGAAAACTCTGAAACCTGTCAAATATTAAGGCAAACTTACAGTAGTGTTTAGTAAAGATAGATGTAATGTAAAATAAAGCTCTTAACCTTTGTTCGAACAAAGATACAGCTCCACGTTTCAGAATTTTAATTCGCTTTTGAAATTTTCCTGGTGCTCTACATAGGGATAGAGAAATCTGTGTCAGTTTGTGGAAAGTTTAAGCCAAATAAACTGAAATGTGTGTATTAGCACTGGAAAAGCTATTAAAGAAAAAAACCCAACACTTTGCTACCCACTCTTCAAAATTGGAATAGATCAGATGGGCAAAATTTTCAGACATAGATACTTTAACATAAGCATCAACATTGAAGTTTAGACACAGACTGGTATTTTTCAAAGGTTCCAAGTGAGTTAGCTACCCAGGTCTCACTGAAATTCAGTGAGAGTTGGGTGCACAACTCCCTTAGGTTCGTTTGAAAATCCCAATCTTAAATAAATGGCCTGATTTTCCGAGTCATTGAAGACCAACAACTGATCCAGACTGGCAATGCCTGTGTTTCCTTAATGTGACTTGTACTTAACGGTGAAGAGACCATTCTTCCCTTCAGTTTTCCTGCTGTATATTTGAGTGTGTCAAGGGAACAGAGGTATTCTATCATGCGGACTACGTGGCTCTGGGAAGAAGGATAAAGGAGTTTGAGGCGCAAGTGGTGTTCTCGTCCATCCTCCCTGTGGAAGGAAAAGGCCTGGGTAGGGACCGTCGAATCGTGGAAGTCAACGAATGGCTACGCAGGTGGTGTCGGAGAGAAGGCTTTGGATTCTTTGACCATGGGATGGTGTTCCATGAAGGAGGAGTGCTGGGCAGAGACGGGCTCCATCTTACGAAGAGAGGGAAGAGCATCTTTGCGAGCAGGCTGGCTAACCTAGGGCTTTAAACTAGGTTCACCGGGGGAAGGAGACCAAAGCCCTGAGGTAAGTGGGAAAGCGGGATACGGGGAGGAAGCACAGGCAGGAACGTCTGTGAGGGGAGGGCTCCTGCCTCATACTGAGAATGAGGGGCGATCAGCAGGTTATCTCAAGTGCTTATATACGAATGCACAAAGCCTTGGAAACAAGCAGGGAGAACTGGAGGTCCTGGTGATGTCAAGGAATTATGACGTGATTGGAATAACAGAGACTTGGTGGGATAACTCACATGACTGGAGTACTGTCATGGATGGATATAAGCTGTTCAGGAAGGACAGGCAGGGCAGAAAAGGTGGGGGAGTAGCACTGTATGTAAGGGAGCAGTATGACTGCTCAGAGCTCCGGTACGAAACTGCAGAAAAACCTGAGTGTCTCTGGATTAAGTTTAGAAGTGTGAGCAACAAGAGTGATGTAGTGGTGGGAGTCTGCTATAGACCACCAGACCAGGGGGATGAGGTGGATGAGGCTTTCTTCCGGCAACTCGCAGAAGCTACTAGATCGCACGCCCTGGTTCTCATGGGTGACTTTAATCTTCCTGATATCTGCTGGGAGAGCAATACAGCGGTGCATAGACAATCCAGGAAGTTTTTGGAAAGCGTAGGGGACAATTTCCTGGTGCAAGTGCTAGAGGAGCCAACTAGGGGGGGAGCTTTTCTTGACCTGCTGCTCACAAACCTGGAAGAATTAGTGGGGGAAGCAAAAGTGGATGGGAATCTGGGAGGCAGTGACCATGACTTGGTTGAGTTCAGGATCCTGACACAGGGAAGAAAGGTAAGCAGCAGGATACGGACCCTGGACTTCAGGAAAGCAGACTTCGACTCCCTCAGGGAACGGATGGGTAGGATCCCCTGGGGGACTAACATAAAGGGGAAAGGAGTCCAGGAGAGCTGGCTGTATTTCATGGAATCCCTGTTGAGGTTACAGGGACAAACCATCCCGATGAGTCGAAAGAATAGTAAATATGGCAGGCGACCAGCTTGGCTTAACGGTGAAATCCTAGCGGATCTTAAACATAAAAAAGAAGCTTACAAGAAGTGGAAGGTTGGACATATGACCAAGGAAGAGTATAAAAATATTGCTCGTGCATGTAGGAATGAAATCAGGAGGGCCAAATCGCACCTGCAGCTGCAGCTAGCAAGAGATGTCAAGAGTAACAAGAAGGGTTTCTTCACGTATGTTGGCAACAAGAAGAAAGCCAAGGAAAGTGTGGGCCCCTTACTGAATGAGGAAGGCAACCTAGTGACAGAGGAAGTGGAAAAAGCTAATGTACTCAATGCTTTTTTTGCCTGTCTTCACTAACAAGGTCAGCTCCCAGACTGCTGCGCTGGGCATCACAACATGGGGAGTAGATGGCCAGCCCTCTGTGGAGAAGGGACTATTTAGAAAAGCTGGACGTGCACAAGTCCATGGGGCCGGACGAGTTGCATCCGAGAGTGCTAAAGGAATTGGCGGATGTGATTGCAGAGCCATTGGCCATTATCTTTGAAAACTCGTGGCGAACGGGGGAAGTCCCAGATGACTGGAAAAAGGCTAATGTAGTGCCAATCTTTAAAAAAGGGAAGAAGGAGGAGCCTGGGAACTACAGGCCAGTTAGCCTCACCTCAGTCCCCGGAAAAATCATGGAGCAGGTCCTCAAAGAATCAATCCTGAAGCACTTACATGAGAGAAAAGTGATCAGGAACAGGCAGCATGGATTCACCAAGGGAAGGTCATGCCTGACTAATCTAATCGCCTACTATGATGAGATTACTGGTTCTGTGGATGAAGGGAAAGCAGTGGATGTATTGTTTCTTGACTTTAGCAAAGCTTTTGACACGGTCTCCCACAGTATTCTTGTCAGCAAGTTAAAGAACTATGGGCTGGATGAATGCACTATAAGGTGGGTAGAAAGTTGGCTAGATTGTCAGGCTCAACGGGTAGTGATCAATGGCTCCATGTCTAGTTGGCAGCCGGTGTCAAGTGGAGTGCCCCAGGGGTCGGTCCTGGGGCCGGTTTTGTTTAATATCTTCATAAATGATCTGGAGGATGGTGTGGATTGCACTCTCAGCAAATTTGCGGATGATACTAAACTAGGAGGAGTGGTAGATACGCTGGAGGGCAGGGATAGGATACAGAGGGACCTAGACAAATTGGAGGATTGGGCCAAAAGAAATCTGATGAGGTTCAATAAGGATAAGTGCAGGGTCCTGCACTTAGGATGGAAGAACCCAATGCACAGCTACAGACTAGGGACCGAATGGCTAGGCAGCAGTTCTGCGGAAAAGGACCTAGGGGTTACAGTGGACGAGAAGCTGGATATGAGTCAGCAGTGTGTCCTTGTTGCCAAGAAGGCCAATGGCATTTTGGGATGTATAAGTAGGGGCATAGCGAGCAGATCGAGGGAAGTGATCGTTCCCCTCTATTCGACATTGGTGAGGCCTCATCTGGAGTACTGTGTCCAGTTTTGGGCCCCACACTACAAGAAGGATGTGGATAAATTGGAGAGAGTCCAGCGAAGGGCAACAAAAATGATTAGGGGTCTGGAACACATGACTTATGAGGAGAGGCTGAGGGAACTGGGATTGTTTAGTCTGCAGAAGAGAAGAATGAGGGGGGATTTGATAGCTGCTTTCAACTACCTGAGAGGTGGTTCCAGAGAGGATGGTTCTAGACTATTCTCAGTGGTAGAAGAGGACAGGACAAGGAGTAATGGTCTCAAGGTGCAGTGGGGGCGGTTTAGGTTGGATATTAGGAAAAACTTTTTCACTAGGAGGGTGGTGAAACACTGGAATGTGTTACCTAGGGAGGTGGTGGAATCTCCTTCCTTAGAAGTTTTTAAGGTCAGGCTTGACAAAGCCCTGGCTGGGATGATTTAATTGGGGATTGGTCCTGCTTTGAGCAGGGGGTTGGACTAGATGACCTCCTGAGGTCCCTTCCAACCCTGATATTCTATGATTCTATGATAGCTAATAGGAAGGCAATGGAGACATTGTCTCTTTCACCCTGCCCCGCTCCAATTGCTGATTTCTTGATTCAGAAGAGCAATAAAGGGGTCTCTTGTCCTCTCTTCATATCCCTACATGACAGCTCCATTTCAAAGTTCAACCAAGGGTGCTCCATTCCTTTTAAATCTCTTCCATCCACCGAGCGAAGTAGCCACCTCTTGACGAACCTCCTTGAAAGAGAGGGGAAACTCTATGTCTGCCTCATAGAACTGGTCACATTTTTCTGTGTGGAAAGTGTTTTCTACCAAAAATATCGGTTCATCTCGAGTATTTTTTTTTTTTTCTATGGGATTCCTGAACCAATTGTTCAGATTGCTTCAGGACTTCCCAAGGTAAACCTGACATTTTCCAACAAAAAATTTCAAATGTTTCTTTTCCCCAGAATTTTTTAGTTTTCAGAAATTTTGGTTTTCTGACCAGCTCTGCTGCCTAGCTAGGGAAGCTTTATAGATATTTAGTGAGCAAGCATCTATGGAGCTGGGTTTCTGCTAGTTAGGGGCCTTTAGCTGGATTACTGATCAGGGCAGTAGATAATACTACAGCGCTGTGAAGATAGCAGTTTAAAACACCCTATTAAAATGGAAAAAAAGGCCAGAGCATTTCATGAATGTGAAACTAGCCCACTTCATCATGCAGTGACTCAAGAATGCTCAACAGAGAGAAAGATATGGCATACTAACTCTGAAGTAATACTGAGCCTGTGTATAGCTGTAAATGATATCAGAGTGATCATATGCTCATCTTAGATCTCTGAAAGACCAATTCAAAACGAGGTGAGTTAATATTGGAAGGGAAGCTGACATTAGAATGCTCTGGACTTTATGGAGTTAGGCCAGATTCAAAAGTTTATTTAAATTTTAGTTAATCTAATGAACTCCCCCTGTGATATGTACAGAAATCTCTTGATTTCCCTCTTATTTTTTCCAACATTAATAAATCAAATATTTTTATATGATGCATTGTAGGGAAGTTTTACTCCAGGGTCTAGTCATTACCTTTCTGGCAATAAACTTTGTAAGAACAGAAGGTAGTTTTAGAGGTGTAAAGTTCTTTCAGTCTTCTAACAAGGTAATGAGAGAAGTGTTTTTTAAGTTTTGATTAATTAACAGCTGACCTGCCAGGGATGAGACAAAAAATAATAATAATTCAGGAACCTCAGTAAGATGCATGCTACACAACCTGCTCCGGTAGGTATGGGTTAAAAGATGGACATAACTCCCAGTTTGAATATCAAATCTAGTTGAGGCCCTAAATCCTCTCTATGCCACCAAGGGGAGCTTAAGTTTCTTCCATTGCCAGACACATCCTTATGGCAATAAAAATGTCAACTTCCTTAAAAATAAACTGACATCTGAAAATCTTGAATCCAAAATGAGTGAGTCAGTGGAAATCTTTGGTGGTGGTATCACGGGGACTGGCCCACTGAGAGGTGACAGGCTCTGTTAAAGAGAATAAGCCAACCAAGATCCACCTGTGCATGGCCAGTTGGATAAGCAGCTGATCAGTAATTAGTTAAGGAGCATCTGGGCCTAATAAAAGGTGAGGGAGAAGTTCAGAACAGAGAGGTGGCTGTGGGTGAGAGAGCTTCTCAGAGAAGTTGGGTAGGAAGCTACTCCTAGAGTTGTCTCCCTGGCAAGCAGAGGCTCCCAGGCAGAGGAACAGGCCCAGAACACAAAGAGAGAGATCCAAGGAGAGAGACTACAAAGGTCTCCAGGCAGGTAGGCCTGAGAGAGACCCTGCATCAGCAGAGAAGAGACTGCAGAGCTCCAAGCAGTAGAGAAGCCTGGGGACTTACTGCAGAAGAAGATGGCTTGTTTGTATACCATGTCTGATGGCTGATTAAACTAAACCCTTCAAGAGGCATTGTCATTGTATAGAAGCCTCATTGAACTTATGGAATGCCCACTAGGAGACACTGAGGCCGAGATGTAACTGTGGTTCTACACCGGGCTGCCAGGGGACGCTCCAGGGCAAGTGCCTTCTATTACAGGTGGCAAGTTTCCATTTTTTTCTTTATCAGTAAAACTAGGCTTGAATTGTTTTACATGGCTACAGAAAAATACTATTCAACAAGTGAAGCATGAATCTGAATAATGTGTTACTGGGAATGCTGCTGTGCTGTGAATGTTTTAGTATAAACATTGGTAACCACCTGAATGGAGATTGTGTGTGGGGGGGGTGTGGGTGTGTGTGTGTGTGTTATTGCGTGGGGGGACAGCGGAAACGTGTTACTGTTACGATGATTCAGAGTCTCCCACTTCAACTCAATCTTTCAATGCTTGTATTACAGCAATGAGTATGAAACTTTTACAACATATTCTGTGAAAGTATTTTTTAAGATGAGATCCGCCAGCATTTACTAAATGTAAAGCAAGAGAGAAGTATAACTAAGGCACTTCCACCATTGTGGTTTTTTTTTCTGTGTGATTCTAAATTCCCTGATATGTTAAATATCTTGATGTTTATCTTTAAAACTTAACTTGTCAAAAATAGGCTTTACAGTAATAAGCCCTTGCTCTTATCTCACACTTTTCATCCATAGATCTCCAAATGCTTTACAAAACAAGTCTTTATCATTCTCCCCTTTTTACAGGTGAGGTGCAGAGACTTGCCCATGGTCATATAGCAGGCTAATGGGAGAGTGAGGAATAGAACCCTGATTTCCTGAGACCCTGTCCAGTGCAGTATCCACGAGGTCACACTTGACTGAAAGGTTTAAACTTACAAGATAAAATATAGGTCTGCCTCCATACTGCTCAGAAAGTAGTATACACAAGGATGGATGGGTGGGTGGGTGGATGTACAACTTGCCCAGCAAGTAGAAATATCAGATTCTTAAATTTTGTCTAGATCATCTTTTTATGATTTAAATATCCATTCCTAGCCATACTTCTCTTCTCTTCCACCTGTGTCTGGATACACAGATGGTCAACTGGAGCTTCTGGGTGTTCCACGCCTTTGAAAATCAGGCCACTTTTATCTAGGTAACTAAATATGGTCGTAGGTGCCCACTTTTAAAAATCTTGGCTGCTGTGTTTGGTCTAGGAGGAAGGATACCTAGGTTTTACAGCCAATCCATGGAACAACATGGGAGTTAGGTTTTGAAGGAAGGTTTCTGAATCCTTCTGAGCAAGAAAAGCTTTTGCAATTGCAGCTACCATTTACTGATGTAGATATAGTGTGCAAATGTAACACTGACAGACCCCGGTCATCGGTGGGCAGGATCGAACCTGGGATCTCTGGAGCTTAGTTCATGAGCTAAAAGCCATATGATCCTTAGCTAAAGCTGTAGAGCAGACTCATTAATCTCTAAGTGGTCTGGGTGCCACTAGATGGGACAGAACACCAACCCAGGAGGCATGTGGGTACATACTTCCCCTAGCTGAGGAAGCATGTCCCGAGCTTCAGAGACTTCCCAGTTGAAATCCCGGACGAGCCCCGACTTGTAACACCGACAGACCCTGGTTGTCAGCAGGCAGGATTGATCCTTGGACCTTTGGAGCTTAGTGTATGAGCTTCTACTGCATGAGCCAAAAGCCATATGGCCCTTAGCTAAGGCTGTAGAGCAGACTCATTAATCTCTAAGTGGTCTCAGTGCCACCAGATGGGACAGAACACCACACCCAGGAGGTATGTGGGTTACACGAGGCTGGCTATATATTATGTGTATAAAAGCCAACTGGAAATGGCTTTAATTATGGAGGGAACTAAAACATCTCAGAGAGGTCCAGGAGAGAGAGCGACAGATATGGGATAGCACAAAGTGCTATGGCTGTAAAGCAGTTGTGGCAAAACAGAGCATGAGAGCTACATAGTCATAGAAGAGAAATGAATGCAGCGCTAACTGTTCTTTTTGTGCTAAAATTATAGCAAGTAGAGTGCTGGTCAGAAAGGAAATCAGATTTCATACATCTTTGCAGCGTTCACGTGCATGTGCAAACACTGCACTCCACAACCTCCAGCCTACTGTATGTAAAACGTGCTCTGAAGGCTACTTTCACAAGCTGCTCCTGTGGGCTCACTCCCATCACAGGCTCTTTGTTTACAGTCTTAGACCAAATCCACTGTCTGGAGCAAAGCTGATCTTGTGTGTATTTTTATAGAGGTACATTAAAGAACTACTTTCTCTCTTATATTCATATGCACACAGGGTTGTAATCCTGAGACACCTGCTCCATATTAATGCCTAAAAACAAATTAAAGTTATTTCTGGCTAATCACATGACCTAGCAACCAGCTTTTACTTTAGGACAGCAAGAGAACTAGCCAGGTCGTAAATTTCATAGTAAGGATCCACATTTGTGCATTTACTCACACTACTCTAGTTCCATTGGCTTTATTGGGACTTATAGCTTGAATAAGGCAAGCAGGGTTTGGGCCACTGTTCTTTCTTGGAACACCCAAGTGAAATATCTGATTCCCTTGTTCCTCAGCTCTAGGAGAAGTAAATGATTGACTGCTTGGTAGTTTCTGGTTATTTAAACTAAAGTTTTCAGGTAGAAGTGGTGCAGAATGTTGATTAAATTATCCAGGAATCAAAGGAAATCAATACAAAACTTAATGACCCCCCCACACACACTCTGTAGCTCAGTATTAGTCATATTTCATGAGAGCATTGATCCTACTTATCCGGTAAACAAACTATTTTATTTTCATATTGTGAACTTAATGGCAGCTCTTTTATAGTACTGCCAAGTGTCTCCTGGAGTTCTAGAGGGGAAAAAAGAAACATGGAAAAGCTTCTAAAATAATAATCCCTCAATTAAAGATGAATATATAAGCAGCAATTCAATATACCTTGGAAAGACTGTTGGCAAAAGGGTCTTGAAACGAGCCACATATTACCTTGTGTGTGTAGTTCTATGTTGAATAAGCACAATCATAATAAAAATAAGTACTATTCATTTACTATTTTGTTGAATAAGTATTATTAATTATTCTACCTGGAGGTCCAGCTGAGACTGGGCAGCAAGTCAGCAGCAGAACCAGGACCAAAGCTCAGATTTCCTGACTCCCAATCCTCATGCCCTATCCACAAGTCACAAAAGAAGCGCTCTTTCTTAAACAGCCCTAGGCCCTTTTTTTAAAAAAAAATGTACAATGTAAAAAGCCCAATACTGCAAGCATCCATCACACCTGCCATGTAACTCATGATTTTACTGATGATCAGTTATAAACCCTCATATTCAGCCACAAGACTCAAAGAAAGTTCCATGTACACCCCATGTAGGGTATTTATATGGCCCTCATCCATGTACTGCTTGACAATCTGTTAATCTATTGACCCTCACAAAAGCCTATCAAGTAGGAAACATCATTGTTCTTATTTTACAGATGGAGAATAGAGGCACAGAAAGATTATCTCACTTGCCCAGGCTCGCCCAGAGGATCTGTGATGGAGCAGGGACTGAGCTCAGGTCTCACCAGTTCCAGTCTGAAATATCCTTGCTCTCCTCCCCAAATACCCAAGATAAAGGATGGGCTTTGTAAAACGTCCAGAACGTAACAAAACTGGACTCAGGAGAACTAGGTGGGAGTTCCAGATTCAAGGGGCATTGGAGTCACTGTTCGCAGCTCACTCCTATGGAAACTGAGGGAAAGAAGCACCGTTAAATTAGGTAAAATTCAGAAATGTATCTGCCTTTTGTTTTTCAGGTCTAAGTGCTGCATTTAATAATGTCACCTATCACCGTAATATCATAGCACCGAGGAATTGCACAATTAACAAGGCTGAGTGGCACAGTTATTTGCTGTATGATCGACAAAATAGGGGCCCCGACACTATACTCTTAAATTACTTTTTTAAAAAAATTCTCAATCTAAGTCCTGTACGTAGCCTATGCCCAAACCCTTACAAAGGAATCAAGGTGGTTCTTACTTTAAAGCTCTGTCAGGCTGTGTAACACAGTATCTTTTGAAGTGTAATACTGTTTAATGTGCACGTCTGCCTTTTAACATCCTTTGGGCTCCGTGGTCTCTCTCACAAAAGCATTCTTCAAAAAAATCAGCCTTGAAATATATCTGTCAAAGTAGCTTGTCTCTTCCTTTCTAAGGGACAGGCAACAGAACTAGAGGACTTGTCTGGGGAGGCTGACTCCTGGAGCACAGATGTCTGATGGAGGAAGCATTTGTGCTGTCCAGTGTAGCTTCTGGATTAGGCTGGATCCCTGTTGGGCTAGGAGAGAGGAAGCATGTCTACACAGCAACCCACCTGCCCCTGCCCACCAGCAAGACTCAGAGCCCAGCTCTTCAGACTTGCACTGAGGCCTTAAAAAGAGCCATGCAGACATTTGGGCACTGAAACTCACCCCGTCCCCGAGCTTCAGAACCCGAGCTCCAGCATGAGCCTGGACGTCTACATGGCATGAGCCCTGTGAGCCCAAGTCTGTAGACCTAGGCTCTCTGAGACTAGCTGCCATGGGTTATTTTGCCACGTAGACCTACCTAAAGGGGCCGTAAATCATGGGCCAGGTTTTTCTAACCAAGTTATTTTCTTTGATTTCTTAGCAAATCTTATGCGGACAGTTAGATCCTGAAATGCAGGAATCTGAGAACATCTGAAGCATTGGAAACAAAATAACTGGAATCTGCAAAATGAGGTTTGTTTTTTTACAACAAACCCTCTGTGATGTGTGTCTGCTGTGCTGATCCCAGGCCTTTGACAAAGCTCAAGTGATCACATGGCACAAGTGATTAAAACTATACATGTGTCATAGATTGAGACTACTATTTTCAGGAGTCTAAGTAATTATTAAAGAGCCATTTTGAATCCAGTTTGGCATAAGAAAGAACAGATACCTCTAAATCCTTAAGTGACATTGAAACTAATTCTGGCCCAAGACCCTCTATACCCCTCCACCATATAGGGCCTCAGTAAGAATTCCCTTTATGATGCCCCACCTAGGGGTTGGATTGGAGGTGGGATGGGATTGTGCTGGTACTGCTCAGTGCCGATTCTGGACTGCCCATGGTAGCTGTGGGGAGGCTCCTGTAAGTTAGATCAGCTCCACATCCTCTCTCACTCACACTGGGGGCTTAAAACCATCTTTGCCATCCATCCTCCTGGCTGTGCCTTCTACATGGTGCTTCTCTGGATTTTTAATAAAATGAGCACCATCAAAGCCTTTACGAGGTCTCTCTTCATGTCTCCCTGTGGATCTCAAAGCAGTTTATCAATATGAATGAATGAAGTGCCATTACCCTTGTGAAGTACTCACATCCCTGCTTTAGTAAAGCCAGAACTAAGAAACTGCTAGTCTAGGTGACTTGCCCAAGGTCAAGGAAGTCTGCTGTGGAACTGAGAATTGAACCTGAAACTCATGTATCTGAATGTAATGTTTTAACCCCTGCACCATACTTTTATGTCACGAGCAACCCTAGACAAAGTTCAGCAAAACATTAGCATTGGTCTTTGCAGCATGTGTCCTATTATGCTTAGGGGTGGAGTTAGAGACACAGGCCTGTAACCCCCAGGGACGGCTGGTGGCACTACCAATGTTGAGATGCTCTAAACTTTACTTAATTTGTAAATTCTCTCGGGCTACTTTATCTTTGTGTTTTGTGTGTACAGCACCTCACACTATGGGGTCCGGGTCCATGACTTAGTCTCTAAACACTCCCATAATACAAACAATAAACTTCATACTTGTTCTGGCCCATTTGGTGCCCCCTGTCCGTACTAGCAGAAAGGGCATTGCAAATAGCTTGCTCTGGGAAATAAATCTGATGCCCAGAGTTTGAGCAGTGTGCTAAATATAACAAGGCGGAAAAAGATAAGACAAGATGCAGGGAGATGCATTCTGAGCTGCATTGGAAGTAGAGAGCTGAGAATTACCTGCAGTGACTCAGAGGGCTACTTTTTTACTGTTCTGTTTTTAAATTGATTCTTTCTTTCTTTCTCTTTTTTTAAATTAAAAGATCTGCCCAATGTACAGCAGCTCTTTCCTGTTCAGATCAATTCTCTTTTCCAAGCCTAAATGTGGGAATAATGCATTTGTAAATAAATGAAGAGTGGGATAATTTAATAATCCTGCCTCTGCTGTTTACTTGGTTTCTCTGATAAAAGGCAAACCACTTTTCAGGACTAAGTGCACTAACTTCTCTGCGCTGTGGCAGTGGGATCTTAATATATCTTGGGATCTGAGATGAATGAACCAAATCAAATTCCTGCTTTAAGTACAAAATTTGATTCAACCTCAAGTAGGAAGCCAAGCCTGGCAACTCTAGCATAATGACAAACCTGCACTTATACTGCATCTCCCAGCCAGAAAGGCCCAAAAGCATGTTGCAAACTCCAGGCCTGCTCTACCTCCCACTGAAGTAAATGGAAATCTTCTCATTTTCTTCTCTGCAGAGAGGCTAGATGGTGGAGTGCCAGAATCCTGCCCAGGACAAACCCAGGTTAGAAATTTCTTCCTTGATTCTGCTCAACTGATCACATAAGCTGCCGTGGTCGTCAAGTGGTATTGCAATGCTCAGAATTGTGCATGACCGTCCCATTACAATCTCTGCGTCTATTTAAGTGGGTAACCATTCCCTGTACAGCTACCTTCCCTCTATAGGGCTGCTCTTTAGCAGCAATGATATTTGCCATCTATGGCTTAGTGAAGGAGAAGGTATACCCGATAGCAGTGCTACTTAAAGTGGTGGTCCATGGACTGGTGCCGGTCCGCGAGCCATCGGCTGCTGGTCTGCGCGCACATTGGGGAAAAAAATTTGCCATTAGATAGCTTGAGAAGCACTGCCCTATAGGACAAACACTGCCCTTAAATGGTCCCTTCCTGCTTTTTGGCCTCTGTCATCCCCTTCCCTTTCATTTTACCATTTTTTCGTTGCACCCTGTGAACCTAAGTAATGACAAACGTAAGTGGGAAAAGCCATTCATGCTTCCTATGACTTGTACCCAATGAACATGAAGGCGGAGGAAAGGCAGGAATGAAATATAAATTTATTTTCAGATCTTTCTAGGATGGTTGTTTGTCAAAGAACAATTTTATGTTCCAGTTTTTAACGCCCTGCCCTCTTTTTTTCCCCCCCACTGCCTCCCTACCTTACACGTCTAGCTGTTATGGTTAATGGACTGTGACTTATCACAATCATCTCATTGTTACCTTGTGCCAGACCGGTCTGTCTGGATGGGTCCACTATTGTATCTCATCTTATTCTCAGAGCATAAGTGTTTCTTCAGGGCATTTTGGTTATATGTCTGTACAGCAACTTGCTCGGTGGGGCTTGAGGCTATTGGCACTACTGCAGTACAGATAATCTTTAATCTTTAATACCCATTGTATCCAACTTACTGTCCACCCTGCCACAGTAGAGTTTACCCTTTCCCCTCATTGCATAGCAGCTTCCGTACAGTTGAATGGCTCTGTCGTTTTATTGAAACATTTATTCAAACATTAAGCATTTAAAATCACCTAGATAACACTATAATTAGTTGTGTCATACGTAAAACAGAAGAAATAGCATCTCAACTCAGAGCCTGTGGTTCTTAAGCTATTTTATTGGGTGACAAAAAACAAAGCTATTTCCCATTCAATGAATAGACAGAACTGGGCTAGCGTAATTCCAGCAGGAGATATGACTGGGCTGCAACACCTTCAAGATCACTGATACAGTATAGTCCCATGGGTAGGGTACTAGACTGAGAGGGTGAGGTCTATCCCTGGTTCTTCCACTGGTCTGTTGAATGTCCTTGGTCAAGTCACTTTGGCTCACCGTGCCTCAGTTTCCCCATCTGTGAAATGGGGAAAACGATACTTGGTTTCTTCATAAAGTGCTTTAAAAGTCAATGATAAAAATAGCTATCTAAGAGCTAGGTCACTATCGTATTCAGAATCAGTTCCAGTTAAATACATTATTATCCTATGGCAATATTCCTTTGCAGACTTGTTTTATTTTCACTGTAGACTTGTGGGCTATTCTGTATTTAAGATTTACATATCTAATTATTAAAAGGAGTTGCAGCTTCTCAACTTCAAAACTGACACTTTAGCTGATGTGACAGTTTCTTTATCCTGTTGCTTCAAAGCCTCGAAAATAGATTTGCAGAAACAATAATTTATATCACAAACCCTGGGTCTCACGCTTTGTAAAGTCAGAAATAGCATGGTAATCCAAAGCTAATGAGTTATCCACTACAAACTGCACATCTATATTGGCTTGCCAAGCATCAAGCAGTTCAACATTATAATCATGTGTACATCTGTCTGTGCCTATGAGAAATGTCTCTCACACACATACTTTGTGGATTTTCCTTTTAAAATGATTTTAAGTAGCAGAGGAAAAAGACAGTAAGTCTGCCTACTGCGAGTATTTTGTTTGGGTAGCTAAATAGATATGAAATATCAGTGTTGCCTTCATTTAGTGGTAAGAGTGATACAACACATTGCTATACGGGGTCCAGTTTCCTGTCAGCATGTCTTCAGTTTTAGCAATAACTCAATTTCCCTGCATTAATATTTGCCACTCCTCTTAGCTGTACTTCATCTTAGCTGCTGAGTGTAACAAACTGTATGGCCAGACTATTATTAATCAACCTCTTTGGCACCAGTCAAGCAGACACGTAAATGACATCAATTCCGCCTACAGATAGGTGCAGGTATAAAAATTGCTCCCTCAAAATGGGAAGCTGAGTTGGGCAGTCTATCAGAATCAGCGTCTGATATGTTGGAACTTGTATACAGGGCTGGGAGCACAGCAAGGAATCAGGGGAAAAGAAGTCAGCATGGGGGAACTGGGAATAAATGAGCAGGGAGACTGGGAGTGTGGGGAGACCAAGACTGGCAGGACAAGAGGACCAGGGATAAGAAGTATGAGGACTGGAGATTGGGACTGGCTAAATAAGAATCGGCCCAGGATGAGGCAGTAAGAGGGGGGAAGAGATAGGACTGGCACAGGGACAGGTTGGAGGAGATGGGGCAGAAGGGGACAAGCTTGGAGGGAACAGGAAGTGGAGTCATTCAGTGTATAGGATGGACCTGTTCAGGGGATAAGGGTTGTGTAACGAAGTAGAGTATTTTCTGTAATAACTGTTTTCTGCAGCTTCATTTGTTGCAGAAGTTGGAAGGTGTCTAGTGAACGAGCAAAGGGATTGCGGGAAGAGAAAGGATAGTTTCATGGTTAAGGCAGTTGAATACTGCCTTGGGGAACTGGATTCTATCCCTGCTACAGAGTTCCTGTATGATGCCTGGCAAATTACTTAAACTAGGCTTTTCACAGGCAGTCACTAAGTGTGTGTTCCTGATTTTCTGGGTTCCTGGATTGAGACCTTGTGGTCTGATTTGCAGAAGTGCTGAGCACTCACAGCTGCAACTAAACTCAATGGGAGTTGTCCTTCCAACATATGGAGTGCTATATAATGCAAATACTCTAAAGACCTAGATACCTCAAATTGGGCCCCACAAATTAGTGGATACTTTTGGCCTTAATCTTTTTGTGTCTTTGTACCCTATTTTACAAATGGGGATAATACCACCACCCTCCCAGGGATGTTGTGAAAATGTGTTAATGTTTGTGAAGCCCTCAGTTACTATAGCGAATTGCAGCATAGAAGGGCCAATGAGAATATTAATAATTCTGTCTTCAAAGCGGGGTTTGAATAATGTGCATTATTCTAGGGCCACATACAACAATGAGGAGAGAACAAAATGTTGAATGATGCTCATTCAATGAGTACTGTCCATCCTGCATGTTGAATAAGTCAGGGTTCTCTGGAAAAAATAATATGTGATAATATAATTAAAGACTGTATCATAAAACATATGCGCATGGGGGATGAATTAAGGTTGCATAGACAATATTAATTCTGGCCTTTCCTAACTTTTTGAGAGCTTGACTTTAAGAATAATCTGTGTGTGTTTGTGTGTATGTGTGTGCAAAATACATATTGATCGAGGGCTAGATCCTCAACTGGAGTAAGGTACTATCCAGTGTGAATAAGAGTGGCAGAATCTGGCCTGTGCTGCACAATGTTAGTTAATTGCCATACAACTAATGGAACAAATATATTCCTCCAGAAACATGGATGCCCATAAAAAGTGTACCAACCTACATGTCCATGAGGAGAGAGATTAAAAGGAGAGTTCCTGTCATTCATTTGATGGAGATTTTTACTGTAACTAGCTAGATATTTATTTAGAAGATGAACAGGCTAATGCTCATATACCGTTCCTATTACACAAATTTTTCCATTGCAAACTCTGTTAGTTGTCTGTCAGCACTGGCAGCTGGCTCTATGTGAGAAGGCTGCTATTCTTAGAGAATGGACTAAAAGATTTTATTACTGTGTAGGTATCATTGATTTTATCTGAGACAGGTCATGAGAAACTGAATCCTTTTGTTTCTTCAATGTGGTTAACAAATATGGTCACATTATTTCCTTGTGCTTGAAATTACACCTAAAGCAGATACGTCTTCCATGAGAACTGGAGAAAGATAAATTAGTTTACCTTTACATGGTGACCCTCAGTTTTGAGAGAAGACTGCCCATTCCAAAATTAATTTGCGTGGGGGGTGAGAATATTTCATGGTCCGTATTAAAAATTCCTCCAACCAGATTTAAATTTAATCGCTAACATCTGGTTGGAGTTGACCCAGGGACTCACCATTCACAACACGCTGAGTGTTACTTGTTTGAGCTCAGTTTTGTAAAGCAACATGACACAATATCAATTTGCTCTCCACCTGCATACCATATTTCAGAATTAAGTGAATAATTGCACAAGGCCAAATTGAATTCATTTTTATTTCTGATTTGTAGTCCTCGTGCTTAATCTGGTTGGGAAACAGACCTTTGCATGCATGTTTCACTACCTCTGTTTGGGTATTTCATACATGACAATTCCTTGGCAATGTTTTTCCAAGAGCTTTTGCCCTCAAACATAGGTATGAACCAAAGCATTGACCACACACACACACACACACACACACACACACACACACACACACACACACACACACACACACACACACACACACACACACACACACACACACACACACACTGGACCAAAACCTCAGTTCCTCTGGAAGGAGTAAGTTATGACATGAAACCACAGCTCTGCATTGGGGGCAAGATGGAGAAAGAACCTCCATCAGAGCTGTGGGAGGCTTAATGTTCACCTCAATTCCTGGGGAGTGCAGCAATCATACTACCTTAGAGAGGTTATAGTGTTCTTCTCCGTCCATTCCTGGCCATCTCTGCTGGCTGCTGCAAAAGTGTGGAGCCATTGTCTTGCATCCTCAGTGTTCCTTTGCATATGCTAATAGACTTTTCATTACTCACACTGAAGGCTGTTTCAGCCATTGGTGACCTGAATAGATCTGCAGCCTGGAGACAGGGAGAAAAATCCTTTTCCTCCTGCTCCTTGACTTTGTGCATCTGTCCAACATCTGCCCTGGCTGTTTGGTCTGTGTTCAGTGTCCTGGATTTGGGTCTACCAAAAAGATAATACTCCATAGATAAAGTTACTGATGGAATTAAAAATGCAAGACCAGACATGCTCTTGCTGGAGCATTTCTATATGGGGCCCTGTTTCCATACACAGCAGTCATTTCCCCCCATTTGGAATAACAGACTCAAGGAAATGTTGCCAGGGTCAAAAATAAAATGCAAATTTAGAAAGAAATCTTTCCTTAAAGCCTCCTTCCTGGTGATTCACTGGTGGGTGGTAAATTACCAAAGCCGTTAGAAATGTTTCACATTGAAAAAACAACAAAGCAAACACACCGTAGTGGAAATCAGAAAAGGCAGTCTCAGAGCAAATGGTCAACCTACTGATCCTCCAACTGTGGACAAAGGATAAATACTGTGTGACTTGCTCCATTTGCGCTTTACAAATGACCTCGGTTTGAACCCTAAATGCATGGCAGCTTCAGAACATTTAAGGATAACCTGGTAGAGCAAAACTGCTCATCTCCAATCTCAATGAAAATTTGTATATATAAAAATCAAGCTGCCCACTGTTAATTCATAAATTCAGGTCAAGTTTGAACCAAGTCAAATTTTGAGAGCATTTAAGATGAATATTCAGGATGAATATTTCAGATGGTAAGAAAGCAGTCAGCAGGAGCTAAACCATCAGTTGAAAGAAGAGCTGTACTCTTGTTATCTGAGGCTTTTTCTGCATTTTTGCTGTGAATGACTTTTATGCATTCAAATTCAGGTCCAGGATACTCTGCCTTTTGATCAGAATAATAGAAACCTATTTGCCAACAGCACCAAATGAGCTATGCAAATGAGCCAAATTAAGGACTTATTCCAACTCCCACTGAAGTAACTCTGAGACTTCCTATTGCATTCAATGGAAATTGGATCTAGCCCTGTGCCACAAATGGTTGGATGGCTGTGTATTTGTCAGGTGCATTTTTGCATTTGTTCTTCATAATACACATCTTCTCCAGCCACATGGAGTCATCTTTTAAAAATTCAACTAAACACAGCATGCTGCTGATGAAACAAGACAGGGTTTGTTCCCAAATATAGCACCTACTGACGTCAATGGGAGTTTTTCCATTGAGTTCAGTGGACTCTGGAATGGCCCGTACCCAGTTACTCCGCATAAAGGTTTCAAAAGGCTCACAGAGTTTGGGTTACAATAATCTGATGATCATTCTGTACTCTCAAGTACTTAATATCCTTTTTCTTCTCAATTAGCTCAATCATTCTAGGGACAGACAGTCTTCTCAGGGATTCTATAAACTTCCTTTAACCTTTCTGGTACTCATTAGAGTTTTAAAACTGGCGGGGGGAAGTGGGATTTAAAACATAAGCTATCCTTTGTTATCAAAATATTATCAAATATTTCATAGTAACCTGACCTGTGTATTACCACACAACTATGAGTCAGGCATTTGATATTCACTCAAAAGAAATAACACTGACTGCCTTGGGTTGGATCAAGGGGTAGTTCATGAGTATTAGCAACACTAATGAGAGGAAGAGGAAAACAACCACAAAACAAGAGAAATAGAGATAAGAGGGAAGATGTAAGGAGGGAAAGAAAGTTGTTCTTTGATTGTACTGTGGGCTTTTTCCCTAGTGCAGACCCTTCTCAAGCCAGCTGGCATGTGATATAGTCAACATTGCAGATTATATGACTGCTGATTAGATAGACCCATGCAAAACTGGCACAAAGGTTATGATTTGATTGTGAGTGGCAGACAGCTTTTGTCTGGGATGGAGCTCCACAGTTCTTCCACAGAAATCCATTTTCCCATGAATTCTACTCCATAGACGCACAGTTTGAGTCGCTATTTTGAGGTTCTTTCGCCTTGACTTTGAGAAATGAACATATGCTAAACTCTGTGCACCTGCCCTTAGTCCGCAGAAATCCCTTTATGTTTGGGCATGCTCACAGCCTTTTCCACTTGTTCTGCTCTTCTCGAGTACTCATTACTTAATGGTCTACATTTTCTGCTATTTATCTTCTCTTTAATTTAAGATTTTGTTTTTAATTTTCTCTGAAGACTACATGGATCTGATCCAAAGCTCGTGACGTCAATAGGAATCTTTTCTTATGTCATCACACATCATTGTTAGGCTACTGTCTAACACAGCAGCCTTGACTTCTCTAATATGGGCGTGCCCCCAAACCACTAGCAGGAGTCTCTGCAAGGAAAGAGTCTCCATTGGTTCAGCCACAGAGGCAGGAAATCTTGATGGAGTGGAAGACCGAATGCCAAGTCTTGTTCAGATGTTCTTTCAGCAGTGCAGGGCATGAGTCTTCTTTGAAAGATGCTGATCTTTAAGGCTTTTCCCATTTTAAATGCCTAAAATCTCAGTGCAAGCAAATCGCCCATTGACAGCCGATGGGACTAGGCTTCTGTAAGGACAGTAGGAATGATCCCTAATTTACAAATGTCTGAAAAGTTACAGTCTGGTGACACTGCTGTTTACCTCTCAGATTTCTGCCTTGTGCTTATCCCCATTCTGAAGAGATGAGAATCCAAGGATTTTTTTTTTTTTAAGAACTGCTGCACTGTGGGGGTATTACTTAGCAAGGAAGTATATCAGCACGCTAACATAAACCAAGTTTTTCTATTGCAAAGCATCTGCTGGTTAATGGTTTCCATGGGGTGTAATCTAACTCCTGTTAAAGACAATGGGAATCTTTCTGTTGGCTTTAATGAGACTTGGATCAGGCCCATCAGGTTAATTATTTATTTATTTTCTTTTGTAGTACAGCACATGGGGGGTAATTCTGTTTGTTGTATAACAAAATAGCTTAACTGCCAATTTTTATTATGGTATTTGGTGCAAATATTATTTATGCCAAAAGATTTTCTATCCACATAATTAAAAACAACAATCATGTTCTCTGGTTTTGGTTAGTTGGAGGAATAGACCTAAAAATATTAACTATTTTTTAAAGATAAACATGGTATTGGAAACCGTGAGGGTGTCTGATAATCATATTTAATTTTACACATGAAATAAGTGACTTGTGGAAAGCAATATCCTTCCTTGGCAGAAAGTCTTGTAACATCTGAATGTTGATGGCTTGCTCATTACTGATCTATTTTGAAAGCATGAAAAACTTGCTGTGAAGATGTATTATGCCCACAGAGTATTTGTATCACACGCACATCTGCTCTAGGAATTATTTTGGGGAAGTTCTATGGCCTGTACTGTCCAGCAAGTCAGACTAAATGATCACAATGGTTTCTTCTGACCTTAAAATGGATTAATATAAGTCTTTCCTTTCTGTTAATTCTCTTTGCGTAAAAATAATTTTGAATCTCATCCATTTGATTAGCTCTTTTTTTTATCTAAGATAAGCCTCCTAAGAGGCTAATCTTGATTGATTTAATATAAGCATCAATATTGTAAGAAAACAAGAACTAAAAGCAGTGTTCTATACAGAAATGAGTGGGTAGAATTTTAGGCACAACTTGTGCTGATTGATAGTTTTGTTGTGTTCTTTTTCCTCAACGTTTATAGGATGCCTTCTCCAGCATCATAATTTGTGCCTTCTCCAGCATCATAATATAGCATGATTTCCCTCATGATTCATTAACATGTTAAATTCGTCTACATGCTCAGTATTAATTGATGGCTAAATTAAATTAAATGTATAATTTATTAATATTTCCAATGCACGTTGCGATCCTCTGAGGGGAAGTAGCATAGAAGTACAACATATTGGCATGACATAATATTCAAGGAAGGAACAGATTTGTGGGAGAGGATCAGTTCTACCCAGTTTTGCTACAGCATGCAAATTTCACACTGCATTGTGTGGGTGGTTAGCTGAGAAGTTTTCATCCCACCAAGGTATATGTTAGTGTCAGACTTGTTAGTCTTCATGCAATTGCCTATGGATGGCACTGTTCATTAATATGTAATGAATGGCCAGCTATCTTTGTTTATTACACCTTTAGTCTGCAAAACTAGGAGTTGGGTATGCTGTTGAGTATTCCAAAAAATCATCCAGGTGAAGTTTTATGAAGTTTCAATATACAAGCTGAAAATTGTGATGTGACAGAGGTTGGGGAGAAAAGAATCCAATTCACCTTGCTAAAGATTACTGAGTTCAGCTAAAGTTTTACAAGTGATTAGAAGTGTCACAAATGGGGACAACTCATGAATTTGTCTGAATTTGTCTAGCTTCCACTTCCAGCCATTAGATCATTGTTATAGCTTTTTCTGCAAGACTGAAGAGCCCATTATTATATATTTATTGCCCATGTAGGTACTTAGATTGCAATCAAGTCATCCCTTTATTCTCTCTTTACTAAGTAGATTGAGCTCCTTGAGTTTATCACTATAAGGCATATTCACATGGATAATGTAGTTGGATGAACCAGCTGAATTAAATCAGGAAGGTTTTTTCCTGGCTGGCTGATCATCAGTTTGGGCATCGAAGGAAAGAATATTTGGTTGAAATCCATATCTCATTGAAGTTAGTGGCAAAGCTCCCATTGACTTCAGTGGGGCCAAGATTTTATCCTCTGTGTCTAAGATCTGGATTCATTGTTCATGAAGATGTTATCTTTGTAGTTAATGATACTATCTGCTAAGGTCTATCTGCTAAGTTCCAGTCACATAGTTTGACCTGATCAAAACTGTATACAGTCTTTCAGAAGAGAGGGTAAGTTTTGGATTCATGAATGTTTGTGTTATATGGGTGTGTTTTTATTGGATTCGTTTCTTTATCTTTCACTCTTGTTCTCCTGATACTCTGCCCCATTTTTCTCTGCTTCATATGCACACCAACACTTACCTCCCAAAATATCCATTGTCCACTGAAAAGATCGTGAATCCTGTCTCAGGTTATGCAAAAGAGGCATCTTTCTTACCTCTTGCTCCTGTGAGCCAAGTACATGAAATAAGAAGGCCCTTCAACAAAAAGTATAAATTATTCCAGACTAGTTTATTTTATATTGAAATAAAATTATTTAAAGAGAAGATAAATTGTATGCAGCATCTATCAAATAATATATCTGTCTCATTTTTTAAGGCAATTCAACTTTTCTCTCGTATTATGGAATATTTATATTGTTTAAATAAAAGCCATAAAAATACTCCCATATATATCTATATATATCTATCTATATATACACACACACACACACACACACTAGTTTGTGAGCTTGTCATATAAACAGAAGACTCAGCTATACAGCTATAATATTATGCAGCCTGGATGATAATAGCAATGCCAAGAATTAGGGGTTATTTAAAAGGTGAGTGAGTGATGATGAAATGGCTCAGAAGAGTATCTTAAATCTCTAATGGTCATTCACATAAATAACACTTCACCATTTCCCATCTGCCATTCTCCACGAAGATTTGTGGTACCCTTTGATCAAACGACTTGTCCTTGAAGTACAGTTAGCATTCTAGTGTGAAATATCAACTGTTCTGCTATGACAGAATGAGTTCAGTCAGCAAGCATCAAAAGCTCTGTGTGACACTTATCGTAGGAGCTGAAAATAAAATGCAGTTTCAGCCAGGTGGAGCAACCAGCACTAGCTGCTTATTAGAATGGCAAAAACCTTAAAATTTAAAATAAATTTATTCTGATGACAATAGTATTAGCCAATGAGCTGTGGTTAACTGATGATCTTGCCAGAGTGGTCAGCCTCCTTATTCAGTGAGTTTCTTCATCGTCTTTCTTTTCTTATTTTCATAAGAATGTTGTACAGTAATTCCTCACTTTCACTCCAATTGTATCACTCTCCCCAGTTTTACAATTTGTTGTAGATAGGCTGTGTCACAGATCTGCTTAGGCTCTCCCTCCTGGGCACTCACCAGAGAGCTGGAGGTGCACGGGTCCAAATGCCGACTCCTAAGTACCCTTGGTTTGCTGGGGTTGGGCAGAGTTTAGGCACTGTTGCTGTCTTTGTGCCTCTATGTACAAACTCCAGGTGAAGACCTCTTGTCTGAAACCCCTTTGGCAATAGAGACCCTCTGTGGTCCAATTGTCTAGTCCCTGAAAGTAGTGTATTCTCCCCTTAGCCTTCCAAGTATTTCTTGCACATTCCCCAGAATCCCAACACGGGTGTGAGCCTTTTGGTTTACAGTTTGCCTTTTCAGGGGCACACTGCAGCAAAAGCGAGCAGAAACAGAGTCAGAGTTTCCATGGGATTCTAAACACAATTTGTTCTTCACTTAACGACACAAGAGACACAGACCTAGACAAAATAATAAACACACCCGAATTCATTTTCGCTGTTTCAGTTTCCTCCCCACTGTGGAGAGTTCTTTGGGTGTAGGCCAGAATCCCCTAAGGAATCTAGGATTCTCTTGCACAGGGCTTCTCATCCAAAACAAGGAATCCCTATGTTGTTCTTTTTCTTAAATAGCTGCAGAGATACTCTCTATTTTATAACCTCCAGCCTCCTTTGTCAGAAGACTGTCTGATCAGCACCAGCAGGTGAGCACAGAACCCTCCCAGGTGACTTCATTGCCAGGTGACCTTTCCCCTGTAAATCAGTTCTCCTGGGTAAGTGCCAACCTTTTGTCTCAAGGTATTTCCTTTCAAATAGAGGACAACAAAGATTTAATGAATCTCTATTCTACTATTATCTCTTGGAATTTCAGTCCAGCATGTAAGTAAAAGGACAACAGGAAAGGCAAAAACAAAAAAAAAACAAAAAAAACCCTCACATTCAAAAGGGAGTTTGCAGCTTGATAAGGATACATAGAGTTCATCATCTCACATACAATTCTTAAATTGTACTTAGGCAGTTTCCCCAAATTGTCATATCCTGTACCATAAAAAAGACTTGATGAATAATACTGACAATGTATAATCTTAAACTGAGTGTTAAATAGAGCTAGGTAATTTCCAATAATAAGCTAAAAAGAGAATGAAAACAACATATTACTATGTTATGTTGGGAGAGAGGTTAATTAACTTGATTGTCATTTTGTCAGCCTTTAGGGTCATTAGTGGCCTGAGCTCAGACCAGTCTTAGGACCTCCAAGTATTGCCTCCTAAAAGACTCGATCATCAGCTGATGTTAATTGGTATGGCTCCATTGACTTCAAGATGAATTGAAGTAATCTCAACACATATAAAGTCTTTACAAATCCCCCCCAAAAGATCAGCTCTTAGAGCTACCACAGTTCACACCAGCTGAAGGTGAAAAAGAAAAAAAATACAAAAATGAGGACTAAAATAGTCACGAAGGGACATGCATAAACACTGCCATTGCTAAAGACTGAAGGACACATTCTGCACTGACTCTCAGCCCATGTAACCTACAGAAGTTAGTTTGGCCCAGAACAAAGAAGAGAGATTTCCTCCAAGCAAACAACTCACTCTCGATCAAAGTGTGCTCTTTGATTTGCACATGCCACTCCTGTTGACTTTAGTGACAGTTGATGCATGCATACGATGTTCTAATTTGATCTTATATATTTGATGACACTCTTCCTGGTTATAAAGGGTGAAAACTACTCCTGTTCAGAGCACAAGGCATGTGCACTGTTTAAATCCCACATAAATCCTCAAAATAGGGTTTAAATGGTTTGTATAATGGCATGGTTTGTACAATAGTTGGGTCTTTAGGTGAATTTTACTCCCCAATGAGTGACTGTTTTTCTTGAGTTGCCCTAATGACACCAAGAAGGAAGAGGATTGGAGAAAATAGGGCAGAGTCTTTAAGGTATAGTCATAAACTTTTAGTATAAAAACAGATAAATTCCTTCAGTGTTTTGAATTGCTAGCATGGCCATCTTGGATCTGTCTGTTCCATTTTGTGAGATGGGTCAACAGATTTACAAAGGCCATTCAAAGGGTAACCACTGCACCATCTCCACTAGGCATGAGATTATTCCAAGGTTGACAAGCAACGTTTGTGGTGTTAATCAGATATCCAGAAAGCTCCATCACCCTTAGATGACATGAGGCATAGTGCTGATATGGCTTTTTTTCCTCCTTTTTCTACAATGGCAGTTGAAGTGAAGAGCAGTTCACTGATGCTACAGTTTCTCACATTCTGCTAAAAGCCACTGACTGCACGCATGCTTTCCTAGCAACCCTTTCCAAAGGGAGGTCTCTAGAGGCACAGAAAAGCACATCTATGAATGAGTATGTTAGTTTCCCGACACCATAATAATCATAATAATTTCTGAAGGACTGTTACTGAGCAGTATGAGTCTGCATACATTGTGAGTCATTTACCAGTATCCCAGCTCGCCGACACAGTAGCTGTAAAATTGCCAGTGGACAGAAAACTTTTGGTGCTTGTGTAATGCAGATCGACCCTGGTCATCGGCGGACAGGATCAACCCGAGGACCTCTGGAGCTTAGTGCATGAGCTAAGGCCAACTGGCTGTTACTAAGGCTTTAGAGTCTCTCTCTCTCTCTCTCTCTCTCTCTCTCACACACACCACACACACACACACACACACACACATCATAATATAAAGCTTAATCTATTCGCTGATCATGATGTTCCTCATAGACAGATGAGATTAGGTAACAATTTATGATTGGAATAACTGTCTGTGATGGGAAGATACCATTTGAATAAGTCAGTTTCTTTCCAAGATGATCATGGATCTTTAAATCCCTGCTATGACTTTTACTGCCCTTGGTCCAAAATAGCCCAACTTTAGCAGGCTTTTGGTCAGGCTGCAAAAGATATGTGATAGAATTTTAGGTATGTTTTGCAGATGATAGAAAGGAGGTTTTATAGGTGACTGACTGAATTCTTTTTGAATTGATTATTTTAATGCAATTGATTTAATTTTATTGTTAATGGTATTTTAAGACACCTAGAGCCTTGGATAGGTGTCTCTTTTCTAGATTTTTTTTAGGTTATTTTTAGATTTAAGTAATATTTGCTACTTGTTTCACATCAAGAGCTGTATGGGTCTGACCCTGCATTCATTCAAGTCAACGGCAAAGCTCCTATTGACTTCACTGATGAAAATTTAGGCTCTCTACATATGAAGCACTGTATATGTGCATGTGTGAGTATATTAATATAGGTATGATTTTTCAGGCAAAAACTACATTAAAAGAATTTTTATCTTGTGACTTAAGCTCACAAAAGGATGAAAATTCCCCGTTAAGTGTTGAGCTTCTAATACCTTGCTGCAAAAGGATGCAGCGAGATGAAGTAAAGTGGCTCCCCATCGTGCCTTGATCCACACTTGTGAAGGTCTATTCATTTGTTGATTCAGACAAAAGTCAAAGTGACGTTCTTTTAAAACTAACACAGGCACACACCTCTCCAAGGGTTGTGAAGGTGGAGACATCTGCACTGGCTGGTGCATTCAGGACTTGCAAATTTTCTTCTGTGGGTCAGCCTCAAAGAAATAGACAGAGCTTGAAGTGTGGGCAGTTTCACACTGAGGATACCAGTTGTTTTGGGAATTGCTACCTGGGTCATCTCCCCAAAGTACGACACAAAGGTAATCGTCATCCCCTCCTATCCTAACTGCTGTAACATCTTCTTGGAGACCCAGCAGAGAAGTGTCTGTGACTGCATTCATTAATGTCCTCCTCTCATTGCTCCACTAAATATCAAGAGAAATAGGAGCCAATACAGGGGGAAACCTATGAAGCTACAGAATGCTAAATGGTAGCTTAAGGTAACAGTTATGGATCAGCTGCACAGTGGAGAAGCAGTAGTGGAACTTATGCGGAAGAGGAATATTTATCCTTCGCACCCCGTGCCATGCAGCATGGAGGGGTGATAGGACAAGCCAGGTGAAGGTCTAATGCAGTGGTTTGCAAACTTATTTGATCGGGTCTCCCTTCTTTGTGTCTGTAGTCACTTATGTGCCCCCCTCCCCCACATACATATACTGCCACCCAGCTCCACACCAGTAGCAGTGCAGAAGTAAGGGTGCCAACGTGAAAAGTGATATTTGTTAATATCACTTTTCACAGCAGATTTAGTGCCCCATTGCCACCCTTACTTCTGTGCTGCAGCTGCCACCCCAGGGCTGACAACTGGAGCCCTGCTGCCACCTCCCGGTGAGGAATTATGCTGGGAAAGGAGTCCCTGAGCCTGAGCCCGGCCTGCCTCCCAGTGAGGGATTGAGTGAAGGGGTCCGGCTCTCAGCCCCAGGGCAGCGGGGTTCCAGCTGTCCCCTTTATCTCATCTCCCACCTCCCAGGTGTGCAGGGCCCTTCTGCATGAGCCCCAGCCCCCTGGGGCTGACAGCCAGAGGTCTTAAAAAAAAGAAAAGAATAAAGCAGACATTCCTGCACCTCCCGTGGGAGGCCCACCCCATAGTTTGAGAATTGTTGGTCTCATAGGTTCATATTCTGTACAAAAGGCGTGTGGCTCAGGTAAACTGCTGGCCATGTCTGCTATCCCTTATCTTGCTCCTTAGTCATGGCCCTATCCCACTTGTGCAGGCAGTCTAGTAAGGTGAGGTTAAAATACAGTCCCTCAGCTGCAGGAACAAATCCTTTCTATGTGGACTTCTCCAGGATTTGCCACCAGCCCAGACAGCTGACTGGAATCCTTCCCCACATCGGGGAAGGACAGCGGTGGAATTACTAACCACCAACTACTGCAGTCACAACTGGCCCTAATGCAGAAGTTCTCACAACACATTTTTGGGTGGCCTCCAAGTGCGGCCACCAACTCTTGCTGGTGGCCACTTGGACATTTTTTCCTAAATACTTAATTAACTTTCGGAAAAACAAATAAATATGCACATGTGCATGTCCAAATCATTTTAATTTATTTATGTAGGGTTTTTTTGTTTGTTTGTTTATTTTTGCAGACTCAATAATTAAAAAATAATGTACAGTTGTCTCGATTCTTTACTGGACCTAAACAGAATAGAAACACAGATAAGGTGCTTAGCATGTTTCACTTTTTTGGTTGCTTTTTTTTTTTTTTTTAGACTTGCTAGCTAGTAAGTCTGCTCCTGTGAAAAGGGACATTTGTATATTTGTTAATATCATTTTTCACAGCAGACTTGCTAGCTAGCTAGGAGGCTGTCAAAAGTGGTATTAACAATATCAATTTTCACAGCAGACTTACTCAACCCTGCTAAGCTGGGGACCAAATTAAGCCCTGGTGTTGTGGGTATCTATCAAGGTTCATTTTACATGTCACGACTGAGAGCTTCCTCTGGCCCAATTGACCTAATTTGCATAAGGTGAGCAATCCATGTAAAAGGGCTCCTAAGACACTAGGGAAATTTTCATATATATTGTTACAGTAATTTCAAAATTCATGATGGGAAAAAACCAAAAACAAAGAAAAACAAAGAAGACCTGAGCCAGGTTACTAAGCAGCTTCTGAAATCTCAGATTCTTCATCCCTGTATCCACTAGTCATCATGTGGCCCTCAGAACAGTTTGCAAAATTGTTGTGAATGATACCTTAGCCACCTGCTAGCTTGTTCATTGGACAAGAAGTTGAGCCTGTTAGATATGAAGGAAAATTTCATTTGCTGGAGAAATACTCCTAAAATAAATAAATAAATACATACATTTGTTATCCTCTAAGGTGCCACAAGTACTCCTTTTCTTTTTGCGAACACAGACTAACACGGCTGCTACTCTGAAACCTACTAAAATCAGACTCAATTTACTTGTCTCTTTGCCTCTCCAACACTAAGTGAAGAAGATGGTAAAGAAGTGTTGCAATAAATATCTCAATAAACATGACACCTATTAAAGGGACTATTTGTATGTTATGATAAGAGTGGTTTGGTCCTTTCTGAGAACATAAAAGGAGCAAAGTTCCAGTGCTTAGTACTGTCACAGCCATAACCTAAATTACCCATCAAATCCACTCCTGTACACACAGTAATAATAGAGCTCTCTTTCTAACTTGGCTGGAGAGATACTCCTATGATGTTCATTATCACTGAGTGCTCAGACTAAATTCATCTTCCTCATGTCAGACATGATAATTGGCTCCGGTACACTATGTCTAAGACAAAAGCTTGTGACTTCACCATTTTACTATGGTAGCACTTGGAGCATCACGAGACTGTAAGATGAGTTAATGTACAGTACTAAGCCCCGATACTCTCCCTGACAATCTATAAATACATCTGTGACCAATTACAGAAAATCATAATTTAAAGTAATCTTGTCCTGGATTTTTATCAGTTACTAACAGATTTTATTGTAAAATAAGAACAGACAAGTGCATTTTCTGGAGACAAAAGTATTATCTTGCATCCTGGAAGATTTCATTTGCCAATATTTGTCAAATATCATTTAATGCTTTAGATTTCATGGACATTTCTTTATTCTCCCTTCCATGAAAATTAAATTCCATTTATTGTATATTTCAATGTAATTTAATAGGATTCAGTGGTAATCTAATTTTCTGAAGCCCTTTACTGAAAAATTCCTTGCTTCAGGAGTTTCAGCTACAGAATCTGAAAGACTTTGACATATAAAGTTCTTCAAAATGAAATAGACTGATTGGAAACCTTCAAAAAATGCATCACTGAGGTGTGAGAGAAAGGAATTGCTGTCTATACATTTTTTTTAAAAAAGTCAGTGTATGTACTTTAGTCAATGGGAAAGTAAAGGAAGTTCTGTATAGAATCATAGACATTAGAAATGGAGAAGATCTGTTAGATTATCATTTCATCCTCCTGCCAATGCAGGATTGTTTCTTGTGCAAAGCTTAAGCAACAGATCCTGAAAATCCTTGAACATGTAGTCCTCATTCATGCAAGAATTCCAGCTGAAGTCACTGGGACTACTCACATGAATGAGCACTACAGGTCCTTTTACCTGTGTGGATTTGTGGTATCTGGCCTATATTTGGAAGTGGGGCAGTTTGAAAAAAAGATTTTCAACCTATATAAAACTACAACCGAGGAGATGATGCAGTTTGGCACAATGACCATGCATATAAAAGTCATGGAGTATTAGTGTGAGGCCCCAAGCACCAGTCTTGGAAGCACTTCTGGGAATGAGAGTATCCAAGGTCTCAGTCTGCACAGATTCAGATGAAGGTTACTGGGGACAAATACATGCCCGACCTGTTGGGTTCAGAGCACTCCTGGTTTGGTAGGTGAATGTAGCTTGCAAAAGTAATTTGGTTGGTCTGTAACAGATGTATGTAATGATCTATTTTTCCCTCCAGTGTGACAGTAAAGATAATCTTCATTTTGTCTACCTCAGCAATGAAAGAAGGACTAGAAAACCTAAACTTTACATTACATATACGGAAGGGCTAATGAGAGCTGGAAAAAAAAACATATTACTGATCTCCTGGGCATAGATCTATTTAATTCAGGGTGACAGTTGAAGTCACGACTGACTGTATCTTTAATCTGCTGAATGCCAGGCCCATTGTGGAAAGTAAATTATACTGCAAGTGCATAAGATGAAGGAAAATAAACAACTTCAGCTGAGGGATTAATTTGTGATAGGTGTTTATTCTTAAAATAAAAATAGGGACAAAAATCACAAAGGCTTTCAATAAATACCTATATTGGTACTGAAATTAAAAACACCCTTACTAAGAAAGATGCCTGGCAGTGGAACTAAGTCTTTAATGAAATTGGAAGAAGATGGGGGAGAGAAAGAGAGAGTAGTGAGGCAGAGTGGCCTTCCTCTGAACTGGAGAATGAGGGACCATGACACTCCCCCGGGTGGGCAGAGCTAAGTCTGCACGGCCCCACACACCAGAAGTCCCAGGGTAGGACAAGAAATATAAAAGGAGAGCCCTGGAGCTTAGTTGGTGCTGAAGCACTGGAGGGAGCAGATGTCTCTTCCAGGAAGCTGAGATCTTGACTATACCCTGAGTGGAGCTGTGCCCTGTGGTCGGAGGAGACAGATGAGTACCCTGAGTAGCTGCTGGGACTGCTGGGGGCCAAGTACCCTGAGGAGATGGAGGATCTTTGGACTAGGTGTCTCCTCCGAACGCGGGGAAACTGAAGCAAACTATCTGTAGCATGACCCTCGGCCATGAGGTGGCATATGGGAGGTGGTTGGTCTGGTTACGGGCCCCTAAGCAGAGAAGTGAAAGTTCTGACTAGCTTCAGTCCACATCAATGTTGCTGCCTTTCTGCTGTGTTTGCCTCTCAGACAGGCTGGTGGTGAGACCCATGTAAGTATCTAGATAAGTTATTGAATATGGTGTAGTATTTTATTATACATTTCCAGTAGTTCGCAGGTAGTGGAGCACACGCAAGGTTCCCTAGTGTGTGTTAATGTGGGACTCTGTGAAATGGAACCACATTAATGTGCACTAGCAAATCTTGGGTGTGTTCCGGTCTTTCCTGGTGTAGACAAAGGCACCAAATTGACAAGCCCCTAATCTGTGCAGATCATATCTCCTTTGCTGCATCTGTTCCCCAGGATTTGAGACTGCGAATTCCTTTACATATCTATCCTGTGTGTGTTTTAACATATTCCTTGTCTAATTCCTTATAACACCTAGCTCTTACACAGTGCTTTTCATCAGTAGCTCTTGAAGGATGTAAGTATCACTTAACAAGGAGGTCGGTATCATTATCCCCATTGTCCAGATAGGGAAATTGAGGCACAGAGACTTGTTCAAGGTCACCCAGCAGAGCCAGGAATATAATCCAGGTCTCCAGAATACCAGTTCAGTGCTCTAGGTACTAGGTAACACTGCCTTAGGCTGTGTATATCTATGGTGCTTGAGTTGCCACATGAAGAAATGTCACATGGTGTATTTTGTTTCTGGCAATAGTGTCCACTATTCTATTTACCATAATTCCAGGTAGCTATTTGCAAGATTAGTGAGATGTGTATTCTTAATCAAAATCTATTTAAAATACAATTTTGATTCCAATAAATTGTGCAAATAAATTACTATAATTTGATCTTTTTGTATATAATGTTAAAATGTATGGCTTTTTTTCTCCATAATCTCCTAGCACCAATTTCCTTTACATTTACCAGACTGCTTTCGCTATTTGATGTAATGCATATGTTTCTCCAACGGGACACGTGTTTTGCTATAATCATAGTTACTGTGTTTCAAAGCCTGCCATGAAGTGTTTCTAAACTTAACTAAATCAGAAATTATATGATGTTTGTTATATTAAATTTAAGGCAACTAGAAAACTTTCGACCTGCTACCGCCTAATTTGGATCTGTTTCACAACAGTGATTCTGTAACTTAAGGTCTGTCATGCTTTACCCCAATCCTGTAGTCAAAGGAGCAATTTAAGTGAATGAGGAAAGGCAGCCTGGGCCCTAATCCCAGTAGTTCTAGATTAATGACTCTAGGCTGGCCTGAAATTTAAAACCGAAATCCCCTTTTTACGTCTGTGAATGTATTTTTTATGTATGTAAAAATACTGGTGTATTAAAGATGTTCTCTTTCCCTTTCTGTCTCTTTCACTTAGTTAATTTCATTATTCCTTTTATTTGTTATGGGACAGATCATGGTTTGCCCTAATATGGCTGTAAAAGGGAGTAAAATATCCTTTCTCTTCTTATGTTGCCTCCCCTGACCCTGGAGCCAGGTGTGTGTGGAGCGTAAGATCCCACGTGATCACCACTCCACCTTCACCAAGTGCAGGTGGGAGGGAAATGGGTGGAGTTTAGATTTCACCCTGACCCTCACAACAAGGTAGCCATGGAGCTGAGCTGGGAGGAGGTGAGGAGTATGCAACATTTGGTAGTGGGCTTCCCAGCTGGAACAAGGGAGGAGAAGGGCTGGAACTGGGATTCCTCCTGATGTGGTGAAACTTTCTTCTACTTTCTTATGACTGTAATTGAAGCTAGGTCCATCTAGTAATAAGCAAAATAATGTAATAGGGGAGAATGCTTATAATCTGGGGTGCAGCTGACATCAGTGCACTCGTCCATGCACATAGTTATTCAGAGGCTGATCAGAACAAGTTGATCGATGTTTAGGGTCAGTTTGTCCTGTGGATTTTTTTTTTTAATCAAAGCGTCCAAACCCAGTTACAATGACAATAAAATGCTGAACATTTAATTGGAAGGAGATGTGTCTAAGACTAGCTGTATATGTATATGCAAGTCTACTCTACAGCCTTTGTTGAGCTGAGGTGAGGACTTCCATCGTTTCAGAATGACCACAACTGAACCTAAAACAGCCACATTGCAACACACCAGGATGCCAAAAACTTCTCGAAAATGCAAAAACTTGCTCAATTTCTCAATTATTGTTTTGTCTTCGGTGTGTAGTATAGATTAATTCCTCCATCTTTTGGATAGGAAAAGATGGCTTGAGGAGGCAATGTTGGCTGAAAACATAAATCTCTGCATCACCTTCCCCACAAGAAGATTTTCAGTCAAAAACTCCAGAGCAGTTATAACATAGGGATTTCCTGTGCATGCATACACACCACCCACTCGTAGGTCTAGTAAATCAATAAGCTAAGACTTAAAAATAGTTGGGAATAGATCTTGACACTGGAAACCATAGTAACAGTTCCAGAAGGGCTGTTAAGTTTTATAGTCTCAATTTCTCTTATAGACACTCACTGTAACACAAAGCTGAGCTACTGATATTGCTTGAGTCATATGCAGATCTTGCCATACTTAATTTGAGATGCCAGCACCCACAATGTATTAGATAGTGAGTCAATGTTGCCATGGCAACGGGAAATCCTTTTTTAGTGTGAATGACTTCATTTTTCGCTTGATGCTTGGGGGGAGAAAAATAAACCTGCCCTGGTGCTGAAAGTCAAATATTTGGGCTTGATTTGCTCCAGGAGGATGGACGAGGGGACCCACCTCTTGGGGGAGGGTAGACGTGGGACTGCTGCTACCTAACTCCATAGGAGACTAGTTTAATACAGGGGGCTCTCTAGGCATTGTCACTACACCCCAGCGACAGGTTTCTGCTAGAAGCCTGCACCCTGAGATTCAGTGGGGTAGCCAACTAACTGGGGCAATGAATTTGTCCCTCTTACTTCACTAGCACTTACCTTGACCCTTTAACATGAAGCCAAATTTGCTTTAAAAGCACGTAACAAAAAATAAATGTCGCAATCATTTACAATGCGAAGGACTATGCTTTTCAGACTCGCGGGTACATGAGTAACATAATTAATGATGTTACAAAGTATGGTCAAAATTTACATAATAAAGAATCGGGCTTGCCCTCTGGCAACAGACACAGCAGAATGAGTCACATCTTTTTTTCCCCTTTTAAATAGCAACTCTATAAATTAATAAATCTCACCTGGACCTATCAATAGGCTAAGGAGTCATGTCAGGATTGGACTTTAAGACTTGTTTAAATATGTGGAGGGAAAATAAACCTTATTGGGACCTCCTACTTAAGCTTAAGATCTTGAACTATTAGAGATTAGGAGGAGATCTTAATGTAGGGGGTAGGTTATCCGACATCTGCTACTGAAAGATGCTTACACCTTCCTCTGAAGCAGCAGGTACTGACCACTGTTGAAGGCAGAATACTGGACTGGATGGGACTCAGGTCTGATCCAGTCTGGCAATCCCTATGTTCCTTTGAACAGGGATGAAGGATGTAATGTAAACAATAGTTCTGATGAATGTGTGTGTATGTGGGGGCGGGGGAATAGAGGAACGGGGAAGCTCCTCAAACTGGAGTCAATTGGTATATCCCCACTAACCACCAGCAAAAGATTTGGCCCAGGATTTATAAATCATAGGCAATAAAAGAAGAATCTGTAGTGTATTGTTCCCTCCCTCTGCCTCCCCACCATAATGCGAGCACGATAGTGTAATGGAGAATACTGGAAGTCAATGGGCAATGTCAAGGAACCAGCTCCCCAACTGCTGTAAATTTGCATAGTTCCATTAATTTTACTGGAACTTTGTTGCCTTACTCCAGCTGAGGATCTGGCTCATTGTTGTTTGCACTTCAAAAAATTTCTTCTATGTGCCTCAAAAGTTCTTTTTGAATGTTACTGCAATATGCTTCCCAACACCCCTGTGAGATAGACTAGAACAATATTGGGATCCTCATTTTACAACAGGGAAATAGATGCAGGGTTAAGTTTGTGTGTCCTTGGGCAAGTCAATCAGTCATTGAGCCAGGATGAGCTCCTCTAACTCCTGACTCAGTCCTGTGATAGAGGTACTATACAATGACAATCATGCCTACTGGAATTCAGCAAGCATCAAATTCCAGACCTACTCAGGCATTTCCTTGCTTAATTTTAGGCTCAAGATAGAACCTTTAAAGCATCCTCACTATAGCTTTTGGGATGGAATAAATGTGCATATAATAATGATAGCTCTTAATTAAATATTTTATAACAGTCTGACAATATTGGTGACTGCAATTCTGTTGAGCTGCAAGCTTTCAAAATGCTCTGACTTTATTTGGCAATGATATACCAGTACTTTGTCAAGAGACTCACAGCCTAACCTCCTCTCTAGCCTAACTGATTCTATGTCTTCCAGAGTCCACACAGACCACTGTATCCTAAGGCATCATATTGCTTTGATCCATGAGTATATAGATTACTGATGTCTCCCTCTAGAATTAAACTCAAGTTATGATGTTTCTTCTTTCTTCCTTCTTCTTTTTTCAGTTCTTTTCACTGAAGACGGTAAGTTCAGAAGAAATACAAAAATGTGGTGTAGATATTACAAAGTTCATAAATACAATTAATTTCATATATTTTGATCTTCTTTATTAAAACCTTAATTTAATTTCCTTGTGTTTCCAGCAGGGTTGGTTCTATTTAACTCGCTGCCCTAACTCACAAATGTCAAAAAGGCTACTAAGCGATGATAATAAAGCTTTGCACTTTAGCTATCATGCTTCCATGACAGGATCTCAAAGTGCTTGATCAACATTAAGGGAGTAAGCCTATGAATATCCTTCTGGAGGAGGATTATTTAGACTGTAAACTCTTTGCGGGCAGGGACCAGACATGCCAAACCTGCGGAAAAAATGCAGAAATTGGGCTTGGTTTTGGCTTAATTGGCTTGTGAGTTGCTTGTTGGCTAGTTTTTGGCTTGTAGCTTGTTGCTTGTGGTAGTTTGTTACTTATTTTTTTTTTTGATTGGCTCCCAGCAAGCAGGGGGAAGTGTGTGTGTGTGGGGGGCAAGTGGGGCAAGGGGCAAGCAGGGACAAGGGGGGGAGAAAGTCGGGGTGCACAGCAGGCTCACCACAGTCCCAGACTGCAGGCCGGGGGGATCTAGTCACATAGAGTGTTGGGGTTCTTAGGGATTGGCTTGTTTTAGCCTTGTTTTGAAATGGGATTAGCTTGATTTTTGGCTTATTGTGAAAGTCGGGTGCTTATTTACCATGTGAAAGTTGGCAAATGTGGCAGGGACCATCTTTTATTTTGTTTGTGTAGTGCCTGGCACAATGGGAACCTGATCCTGATCGTAGTCTCTAATCACTATGGCTCAGATCCTCAGAGGTATTTAGGGACCTGACTCCCAGTGATTTCAATGGGATTGAGATGCCTAAATCGCTGTTGAGGGGCTGTGCCTAGTGTAATACCACTAATATTCCCAGCATACAGTAAACTGAGTCACAAGGAGGATAAAAGACTTGACCAAAGTCCCACAAGTAGTTTGTGCCAGAGCCATGTTGGGATACCACTATCTTCTGACTTCTCGGCTTGGGTTTCTGCTGCATGCCCATGCTTCCCCTCCAAATAGTGCTCAACACATAATGCAGTGAAGCTGTGAAGTTCATACCCGGTATCTGTCCAGAGTCTCCTGTTCTTATTTAAATAAAAACTCGGATTGGTTTTCTGAGTTATTGATCTCACTGTAGGAAGGGCTGCCATTAACAAAGTGACAGTACCCTTTGGAGCACATTTTCATTCTACATGCTTGCATTGCCCCAGGAGACTTCGGCAGGACCGGGCTTCTTGGGCCTTTTCTTCCCAGGGAAGAAACAATGTCACCCTAGATATTTGCTGCAGGACAGCCCACATCTTTCATGATCCATGACTTCAGGTTACTTTGCAAGGACTCCTGTGAGTTATCCCATTCCCCTCCAGTTCTGACAACCATATTAAATGATGGAAAGTGCAGCCCCTTAAAAGTTACTTTCCTCTATTATCCTTGTCCTTGAACAGCTTCATGGCAATTGCTGGTTGTTTGGGACAACTTGCTGTTCCAGGCTTATAACATTCCCATGCTAAAGGACGATTGAAACCAACAAATCTTTATGACAAGGCCTCTAAAGTTATGGCTGGATCCATGCTCTGGGATTCGTTCCTTTCACCTTATGTCCCTGGACTTGGAGCCTTTTCATTTATTGGGTGGGGCAGGGTTAATGGGAAAGGTATCTGTTTCCAGCCTGGCTGATTTAAATGGGACGATACACATGCTTAAAGTTAAGCACGTACTTAAAGTTAAGCATGTGCTTGAGTGCTTTGCAGGACTGAGGCCAGAGTGCACAGCACAATTTTCAGGACCAAAACCATATTGCTGAAGTTTAGTTGATACAGGACTTGTCTGCATGTGATGTTGCTACTGATTAAACATTCCTGCTTGATTAATTGCTCCTAATGAACTTCATATGTGGACACTCTTCTTCCAGAATATTCAGGGACAGTTAATCAAGAAAACTCCATGTGTAGAGAAACCCTAATATAGTTCCCTATTCATCTCTCCAAACCATCTGATCCTAAATCAGGAAAAGTAAAATCTGTCCATTTGCTGACCATAGGTACAATTTTTAGCTGTGAGCAAATTACCCCCTCCTTTCTTGGCCTTAGATAAAGCAAAGGTAGTCTTTTCATTTTTTAAAATAAACTTGAAAGCCGCCTGCCAGCATCCATCTCTGTTTGACTGAAAGTGATGTGTCCTTGTTCATACTTTTATCTTTGTTCTGCCTTTTTTACTCTTTACAAATTTAGACCTGCTGAAGCTTTAAGTGGATCTTGCTATATGGGCCTCAGAAAGACACATCCGTCACAGCACGGTTAGTGGAGTCTTCCTGTTTCTCTAGTGTTTGCCACATACTTGTTCAGATATCTCGGGGGAGAGCCAGAGCTAGTAGTTGAAGGTGCAATGGGAATATCACTAACAAAGGAAACCTATGAGCCTGATCCATTAAGTCTTTCCATTGACTTCAACTGGCTTTGGATCAGGCCCTTTGGAGTGGACCATTGATTTTTGTGGTGAAAACATTTAAACTTGTGTTTAAGGAACTCTGGAGATGGGGTTCAGTTCCCAGCTTTGCCACAGTCTTCCTGTAATTCGCCGGGGGCCTGATTTTTCAGAAACCGAGTGCCCACAGCTTCAGATGAAGTTAGCGGGAGCTCTGGGTGAACAACACCTGGGCAAATCTGTCTCCTCTGTGCTATAGGTTCCTGTCTGTGCAATGAGGATAACTTTGTCTTTATTGACAGGTTTCAGAGTAGCAGCCATGTTAGCCTGTATCCACAAAAAGAACAGGAGTACTTGTCGCACCTTAGAGACTAACAAATTTATTAGAGCATAAGCTTTCGTGGGCTACAGCCCACTTCATCGGATGCATAGAATGGAACATATAGTAAGATAGATAGATACATACATACATACATACAGATAAGTTGTAAGTTACCATACAAACTGTGAAAGGCTAATTAGTTAAGATGAGCTATTATCAGCAGGAGAAAAAAACTTTTGTAGTGATAATCAAGATGGCCCATTTAGACAATTGACAAGAAGGTGTGAGGATACTTAACTTAAGGAAATAGAGTCAATATGTGTAATGACCCAGGCACTCCCAGTCTCTATTCAAACCCAAGTTAATTGTATCTAGTTTGCATATTAATTCAAGCTCAGCAGTTTCTCCTTGGAGTCTGTTTCTGAAGCTTTTCTGTTGCAAAATTGCCACCCTTAAATCTTTTACTGAGTGGCCAGAGAGGTTGAAGTGTTCACCTAACGGTGAACACTTTGTCTTTATTGACTCTTTAGCTTGTAAACTCTTCAGGACAGGGACTGTTTCTCACTACATTCTCAGCACAAAAATGCGGCCCCAATCTCCATTTGTGGATGTGTTACTGCAATACAAATATTATAATAATAATGTATGGTGATATTACACATCCATGTAGTTCCAGCTCAGTTTTCCCACATTAGAAACCCTCATTCTTCCTCTGCCCAAAATTAATCTGTTAAAACCTTTTCTACTGTAAGCCACACGGCCTGCTGTGCCAAGAGAAAACAATTTTTACTTTGTACTAATAATCAGCAGCTTTTTTCTCCTATAATGGAGCAGTACTGCAATCTCATTTTAATTATGATAAATAAGCACTACAATACCTGTAGGTTTTTTATTAGCCGACCCAGAGATGTTTATAATGCAGTATATTGTACAAATGTTAGTGCAGTAAAACTTTGCTACTTCCCACTTGAATAGTTCATTAATCCAAAAATTCTCAGGCACAAGCTCTGTCTGTCTGTCTCACCCCATTTCACAGCAACAAGGGAATAGCAGATATTTGTAGTGAGGTTTCTTATTAGTAAGACTCCATTGTTTTGTTTTGTTTTTAAATGCACTGCAGCACATTTACTGATGTAATATGAAAGATTACAGGAATCATACTAGTGCAGATTTGACATCATATAGCCTACTCCTACTTTTACGATTAAACTTTTCTTCAAAACTTTGGGGGAAGAAGTGCTTTAAGTTTCTGTAATAACCATATTTCCATGGATTTAATTGTGTGTATCACAGTTCCTGGAGGAATCAAGCTTCCCAGAATTTCTATTGGGCAACCTAACAGTGCACAAGGGAGCAAGAGGAGTTGCTCAGTGAACTCAAACTTTGGTGGCCTGCCTCTAGGCATGAGAACATGAAACTATCCTGACTATATTAATTAGGATTGTTACCACTTATGGGACTTCGGTGGCAAAATGGATCAACACTTTGTTCTGTTTCCAAGTCAGTCAGCTGACCACAAAGGAAGCACCAACACAGGAGACTAGCGGAAACTAAAGATTAGAAATATTAAGTCACCAAAAGAGGCAAACCATGGAAAATAAGGCTTTGTTCCAAAGAAACAAAGCTACCTCCTACCACAGTCCACGTGACAAATTTTCTCTTCTCTGCTGTAATGATACAAGCTGAAGTGCTTCAGCACAAAAGTGTCAAAGTTTCAGAATAAGGATTTCTCTTCTTTTTCTCTCCTTTAATAATGCAGCTTCTTTCCCAGTTTCTTCATGCTGGCAACCTGTCTGTCAAGCAGACAACCTTTTACCAGCTATAATCTTCTTGAGCCATGTCCCACTTTATGGGTACACCCCAGCATCACACTGCACAGATTTCACCCCACTGGAAAAAAAACAGTTAAAAAAACCTGCCGGCTATAGCACACTATAACCTCCCAGAGGCAGATAGTCCAGTGGGAATATCAATGGAAGAAAAACCGGCTTCAGTTAAACCATATATCCAGCCCACAGCAGAAATCTTGCCTGAGGTACAGCGGTTCAAAGACATTGCCTGCCGATGCTCTCCCAAGTTAGGAAGAGGGGGAGGTAAAATCCTGGGAGAAGCTTGAAAGAAACTTTTTTTTTTTTCTTTTTACAGGTACAGGATAATCAGTGGCAATTCAGTTGGCCTTGCTGAGTGCTAGTGTATATTTTTACTTGAGTCCAAAGAATTGTTCATATAGTGATGCACTTTGCTTTGTGACTATCTTGTTCTCTTGGGGTGCAGGCTGTAAATCATCAGTATATAATAGTATCTGTATATTTTTAAAAAAGAGAATACTAAATTAATTAGTAGGGCTGGTCGAATAATGGGAAAAAATATCTGTGAATAACCAACTTCTTCTAAGAAAAATGCCCAGATTCATCAGCTAAATTATATGCAAAATTTAAAAATGAAAATATAAAAAAGACCAATTCTGTTAGTTAATATTACTACCAGGTTTTAAAAATGTAAAGGAGTGCGGAAGTGTTAAGTGTCAGTATTAGAGTTACTCTCATAATACTGTTGTGTTGCATTTGCAGAATAGGAAAAAGGAAAAAGCTTTATGGATACTGATGTCACACATGGAACATTAATGTACGGAGTCTTGTGCAGTACGCTCTGCATTTTGGTTTGAAACACTGACGTCAGACATGTCTTTGGAAAAAAAGCATGCATGAAGACTTCATGCAGTACTGCATCAGCTGTGCCAAATTACAGACCATTTGCACACTGTTTATATTAAAGCTCCTGATTAGTGTCACAGCTGTATTGTGTGCTCTCTTAGGTTGAGTACTGTACAGACAGAAATGAAGAGACTGTCCCTGCCCCTCGAAGCTTACATAATAGGGAGCTCACTGTTGGCACATTGGAAACTGATGGAGATTGAACAAATACTCATTTGTCAGACCAATAAATAGCATGGTTATTCACAAACAAGGGGCCAGATTCTCAGCTGGTGTAACTTGGCTTGGCTCCATCAAGTGACAATCTGGCCCATAGTTTTTATTTAAAACAAAGTATCTGTACATACTCTCCCCATGGAGATAGGAAAAAGAAGCTTACTGGCCTGATTCTGAACTCTCAGCAGCAAAATAAATCAGGAAGTCAATCTAGCTGCACTAGTGATTTTTCATGGCATCATTCATAACTATTTTAACGGACCATGTTCTGTGATAGACCATCAGGGTGCTCGCAGAGAGCATGGAGAGGGAAATAGGGTACAACATTTGCTGTGGTGGTGCTGGCCGTTTTATTTTAAAATACAAGCAAGTCTTGGACTCAGGAAGATTCTTGCTAATGCATGGGCACTATAATTGTTGTGCATGGACTTGCAGTTTGCATATGTTATAATGCTTTACTATTGTAAACAACCAATACAAATTTGAACGTAACTGAACTGTATATTTCACTTTTTGTTAGTTTATGAGGTAGGCCCCAATCCTGCAATCTGAGCCACAGGGGTGGATTTAGCAGTCTAGTGAAAATCATCCTTACTGATCGATGAAAAGATCAGTTTGTAGGATACAGAGTCTGAGACTGATCCCAAGCCATCTGGAGTTAATGGGAGTATTTCACTTGACTTCAGTGGTCCCATATTGAGGGAGTTCAGTATCTTCCTAGCTGTACAAATAGATTTCATGTCCCCAAGCAGTACTGCAGAACAAACTATGTATTTATGAAAAGAGATGTTACCGATTAATGTCTGCTACCCTAAAAAGAGGCAGGAAAGAATATCCATCCCAGCGTCCCTGAAAGCAGTGATTGCGGAAGACTTTTATTACATTGCTAAGGCACTAGAGCTCCATGACTTTGGATCTTCTGTCATCAGAAACTGTTCTTATTTTTAACTGAAGTTTTTTTTTCTTTTTCCTTCTTGAGCTCTTCAGAGCAATTGAAAGCAATGATGCACAGGAGCTTGCTGGTGAGCTGCAGTTGCCATGGGTATTATGCTACCTCCAGCAGCTTGTACCCAGTTTAAGAAAAGAACTGTTGTATCAGCTTCTGTTGTGTCAAAAGAGATAATCGGCCATGACATTGCACAGAATAACCTGATTAGAAATGACAAAACAATCTGTCATGTCAGGAGTTTAAAAGGAGCACCAAATGTGCTCATGACATTATTATTTTAAAGAAATACTCTTTTTTTTAAAAATCTGATACTGTGATTTATTAAAACCTACAGTGTTGTGCAATATCACTGTGCATTTATCTTGCTATGCAACGTCCAATTAAAATCAAAGATGTGCATGTGTTATTTATTGCAAAGAGATCAGGAGCCAAGGGACCACCTTAGGGTGGCAGCATCTCTCACCGTCCCTCGTTCTTTTTATTCCATCTCTCCATCTTGATGGAAAAATGACCGTTTCCTTTGAGGCAAGTTAAAACATCGATAAAAGTCCCTGCCTGAATGGGTTGCTTTCTATTAATTTAGCACAATTCATATGCCAGAAGGCGAAAGGGGGAAGAGGTGTAAAGAAGCCCTTGATTTTTGGCTTTCCAGGTGTCATGAAACAAAGTTTTTGTAGGAAGAAAAAGAGCTAAGAGTAAGAAAGTAAAATTTTTATTTCCTCCAAGTGGTGCTCTGTGCCCTGATTCATAGTACTGTAGTACGAAGCCTTGAAGGTTTTTTTAGCAGACTTATTTGCATTTTCTAGCAATGTACATATTTTTTATTTATCGAAAGAAACAGCAGTATTACAGTGGGATGTTGTAAAGGGAGGAAAAATAATGTCCTCACTAGCCATTGATATTTCTCTGATTTTCTGAGCGCAGCAGTAGACAGGATAAGACAGAATAAGAGGGCCTCAGAATGGTGGGGAGTTAGTTCTGAATGCTGGTAAAGTACAGAGTGCCTCGTCAACAAAATGGAGTATGTGAAATGTAAGAGAGTCCTAGGGGGAATGTTTGCTTGGAGTCGGAGTTTTCAGAGGCTCCAGCAGTCCAGCCCATGAGTTTGTTTTAAAATTAATTGTGTTTCTATGTTCCTAATGGCTACAGCTGGTCTGAAAGTGGACTGTCCGTCTCGCAAGTTGCAGATTGGCTATATGCCATTGTAAGCAGTCTCATCACACCATCCTCTCCATAAACTTAGCAAGCTCAGTCTTGAAGCCAGTTAGATTTTTTGCCCTCCACTGTTCACATTGGAAGACTGTTCCAGAACTACTGCTCTGGGGGTTAGAAACCTTTATCTAAATTCAAACCTAAACTTGCTGATGGCTTCTTCATATCCTTTTGTTCTCATGTCAACACTGGTGCTTAACTTAACTCCTCCCTGATGTTTATCCCCCTGGTGTATCTATAGAGAGTAATCATATCTCCCCTCAGCCTATGTTTGGCTAGGCTAAACAAGCCAAGTTCTTTGAGTCTCTTCTCATAAGGTAGGTTTTCATTCCTCTGATCATACAAGTAGCCCTTCTCTGCACCTCTTCCAGTTTGAATTCATCTTTCTTAAACATCCGATACAAGGTCTCACTAACATGGGTAATAATGGTGGAAATAGATATGTTTCAGCTACCCTGCAGGATTACACCGTCTTTAGACAAGAACAAATATGATTTCTACAGAAAATATGGTCACCATGGTTGTTCAGCCCACTCTCCACCCCAATATTATTTTATGTGTGTGTTTCTCCCCTTCTAGGGAGAACATTTTACATCAATGACCAGCCACCAAGATCCACAAAGTTAGGGGAAAGTTTCAAAGAGATTGAACGTGTCTGTTAATATACCTATTAATACAAATGAGCACATTTTCCAAACCATTGGGAGAGTTGAAAGTTGTTACTAGCTAAAGCAATGCTGATGGAAACTACCTTTAAGAAGCACAGTCCAGTAATTCTTAATTTTGTTAATATAATAGATAATGCATTGTTCCTTTTGTTTTCTTTTCTTTAACGTTGATCGTAGTCTTTGGGTATTTCCACTGTGAGCTAACATGCCAACTCTTCCAGACATCAAACTTCAAGACTTAATTTTCAGTTTTTTCTGTAAGTGTGCATGGTAGTGTGTAGAAAGATGTACAAACATTCTAATACCCTCATTCACCCTGAATGGTATCCTATTCCACAAATGATCCCATTGACTTATCTGGGGCTCCTTGTGGAAGACAGTGCTACTCCACATGAGTAAGGGTATAGATTCATAGATTATAAGGCCAGAAGAGACCACTGTGATTATCTAATTTGACATTCTGCATCATGCAGACCATGGGACTTCCCTGATTGAACTAGAGCATCTCTTTTAGGAAAACATCCAATCTTGATTTTAAAAGTGCCCGTGATGGAGAATCCATCACGACCCTTGGTAAATTGTTCCAATGGTTAATTACCCTTACTGTGAAAAAGTTGCACCTTATTTCTAATGTAAATTTGTCTAGCTTCAACTTTCAGCCATTGGATCTTGTTATACCTTTTTCTGCTACATCGAAGAGCCCATTATTATCAATTTTTGTTCCTTTTGTAAGTAATCAAGTCAACTTAACCTTCTCTTTGTTAAACAAAACAGATTGAACTCCTGGAATCTATCACTAAAAGGCAGGGGTCAGCAACCTTTCAGAAGTGGTGTGCCGAGTCTTCATTTATTCATTCTAATTTAAGATTTTGCATGCCAGTGATACATTTTAATGTTTTTAGAAGGTCTCTTTCTATAAGTCTATAATATATAACTAAAGTATTGTTGTATGTAAAGTAAATAAGGTTTTTAAAATGTTTAAGAAGCTTCATTTAAAATTCAATTAAAAGGCAGAGCCCCCCTGTACTGGTGGCCAGGACCCGGGCAGTGTGAGTGCCACTGAAAATCAGCTCGCGTGCTGTCTTTGGCACGCATGCCATAGGTTGCCTACCCCTGCTATAAGGTATGTTTTCCAGTCCTGTAATCATTCTTGTGGGTCTTCTCTGAACCCCCTCCAATTTGTCAACATCCTTATTGAGTTTTGGACACCAGAACTGGACACTGTTTTCCAGTAGCAGTTGCACCAGTGCCAAATACTTATGTAATATAACCTCCCATTAGCCCCTTTGATCACAGCATCACACTGGGATCTCATGTTCAGCTGATCGTCAGGCTGGGAAACAAAGGGCCCACCACAAACTAAACGAATGCAGTGCTGGGCAGAACAGGGCTATGGTTGACACATCTGATTACTATGCTGATTCAGTGGCTCCTGCCTGCACAGCTCTTATGGATTCCGGTGGCAATCACAGCTGCCCCCCTCTTCCTGGCACTCTTGTAAAACTTATTGCAGTTGAGGACACTTGCTATTGCAAATGGGATCTATGCCTGATGATTCATGTTAAAGTTCCAGTTAGACTAATCGATGAAATGTAGAATTCTAAAAACATATCCAGACCGATGGAGGGGGGGAAACACTGCCTCTGTCCCTGCTGCCCAACTATATCATCCTTGGATAATTGATTCTTTGGCTACATAATCAAATACATTCTTTCTACTCTTTGCTCTCTCTCTTTTCAAAAGGAAATGTGACAGTGGTGCAGAAAGCCACATGCAATACAAAAGCTGGAAAAGGCAAAGCAGCCACATATTTTGTAGGGTGCTATGAACAGGAACTGTTTTGAGGGAGGAAAATGGATCTGATGCATCATCAAGGATCTGCACACTTTGGGCCTGATGCTACTAAAGTTACTCAAGTGTCTAACTTTATGCAGCAGACTCCATCATCTGCAGAGCTGGTCTCCCCATGTTGAGACACATTTCTGGAAGGGTGCTGTGCCCAGGCTATGCATGTACTCTGAGTAATTGGAGTACTTCTTTTTCCAGATCTGTCAAATTCCTGATGACTAATTCACCAAGAAATATAAAGGAAAAGATATTGGTTTGGCTTAGTAACCAGACAGCGATAGGGATTAATTACCCATTATAGTCCCCCTCTCTCTGCGGCTATTTGCTTGTCGCTATGCTGCTGATATCGCCACTGTTGGTAGGCAAAGACATGGGTAGAAAGATACCTTCCCTATTGGTAGATATTGTCATGCTACAAAACAGCAAAATCTTCACTGGCGATGCATATATATTTACAAGATACACTGACAAACAGGGCATTTTTAGGTCCTTGTTGTTCTTGATCACACACTCATACACAGTGACATGAAAGATACGAGTGGTTTTCTTTAACTGGGAATTTATATTTTAAAACAAATATTAGAACGGTACACACTCATATAAAAGAAGCCAATCAACTTCAATTATTCACTGATTTATTTTCATTTGGTTAGTTACTAGAAGGGTAAGTCTACAGTCTGTAGACTATCGTCTAGACGATACACTGGTTTTCTAGTAGAATTTCTCAAGCCGTCCTGGTGAAAAAGAAGGTCATATACATTATGTCATTTTCACTGGAGCTAGCTGATGATGACTGATGTCCTTGTGATATGCTAAATGCCTTTTAGCATCTCGCACCGATCATAAATAACTTATTTTGTAATATGACTGAAAAGGAAACATAGGGATCATTACTCGGTTGAAAAATTTGTATCCTGATTTTAAAAAAAAAGAACTTCCTTTGCTCACAAAGGGTAAGCAGCAGCTGCTGAAGTGGGCTTCTGGCAATTTTACAGGATGTTAAATGATTTAATTTTTTTTCCCTTGATGTAATGTAATCTGACAGTACATTCAATACCACCTGATCAACCTGGGGATTAAGTTATATTTAATCTAATAGATAGATAGATATCTATATATTATATAGATCTATATCTATATAGAGAGAGATCAATATATATCAATATCAGCTATTAATATGATCCTATATCATATGCTATTTTATTACATTCCCCGAGTAATCACTGGGAATTACTTCTGTATTAAGTAAGGACGAGGCCTCATATGCTGTTTGCATAGACATACAATGGAGGGTAGGGGGAGGTTATTACGTGGGTTTGACAATAGGCAGGATAATTCCCTTGATCAAGCTCATATTTATTTGTATTTGCAATTTCCAAATTTTGGACCAAGAACCCAGGTTTCAGCCACAGTCCTGCAGCATGTTCCATGTAATACAGGGAGTCTGTCAACACTATGCAGATTAAATCAATCCAAATTTAAGGGAAAATCTGAATGTTTCAACCTTGTACTTACAGTGTAAGATCTTCAGGGCAGGAATTGTCTTTTTATTTTGTGTATGTACAGTGCCTAGCAGAGTGCGGCCCAGATCCCTGACTGGGGCCACCAGGTGGTCCTGCCATGCAAATGACAAATAATAATTTGTTTCCCTTTGGCGTCTTGTTGTAGAACAATAATGATTGAATCAAAATCTGTGACTTGTAACATTTACCTCAACACAATACAATGGCCAAACTTAAAATGCTAGTGGCTTTAGACTATCCGACGGGGTGCCTATCTGCATCTTTAGGTAAATACCATAGTAAATCTGCCCCAAAGTGATTAATCTTCCTCCATTAGAAATGTTACTTCTTAACATGTTTTTCAAAGTTAATATTAATTGTAGTATAGTCCTGTCTACCCATCTGTTTATCTAGCTATCACAGTTATTACGGCAATATCTGAGCACTGAAATGGCAGCACCATTATCACCAAAGTACTTAAAGTACTGGTATATATAGGACAAGTTGCATGCAAAGCACAGAATTGTATGATAAAGTGATATGCACCTCAAGTAACAGTTTTATATAGCAATCAATGCACTAATTACACTGACCGTAAAGAAATATTATTTCCCAATAATGTGTGTGATTCCCAGTAACAACCACCCTACTTCAATTATATGGATACTATAAGAATTACAGTGAGACTCAGCAGAGAGAGGGCCTGATTCTGAATTCCTTTACACTGATTTTACAATGGTATGATCCCATTGATCTCAAAGGCATTAATCTGCGTTTCCATCAGTGTAAGTGAACCCTGAACAATGGCCAAATTCTTTTCACTTTGTTCTTTAGCAAACTTTTTACAAATTAACAGTTTAGCCTGGAAGACCTCAACATTTTAATCTTTCAAAGTGGAAATTAATTAATTATTTGAATGGGCGGTTCAAAGAATATTAGAGAAACCAATAAACTGAACTGGACAGGGGTTAAGATATTAGTCTAAAGGATCAAGATTAGGGATGGGGGAAACCTCAAAAGGGCCATAAATTTGTTTATCTGACCCTTTTGGATCTTCAGAACTGTGCTGGAAATTTCAGGAAACCAGAATTTCTTTGGAGAAATATTGATTATTCTTGTGTTGAGAGCCTGCAACTAAGAATGGAAGAAGTATATGAAAAAAAAATCCAAATTCCTTCAGACCTAAAATAAAATACAATAAAAAAGGGTTGATGTAGGTTTGGTTTGAATTTTGGGAAATTTTGGAGTAGTTCTTTTACCCTAACCAATTGCCTATCCCTAATTTAGCCTCCAAAAGCTGGGAGTTCAGGGTTGTCCCTGAAAAGCCTCCAAACATTTAATTTTATCCAAGTTATACAGTTCTTTTGATTCCTTTATAAGCACCTACAGCCCCAATCAGTATTATGATCCCATTGGGTACCGGACAAACACATAGCACGAGACAATTCCTGTGGCTCAAAGAGCTTGTGGTCTCCAAAGACAAGAGAAGCAAAAAGTGGAAGGGGAAATAAGCACAGAGAATTTCCCAGGGACGTACAGCAGGTGAATGAAAGCTCCTGCATTGCAGGTAAGCACTCTGCTCATTGAGGTTGTGTCTATACTGTAAAAACTATCCTCCTACAGCCTTGGTCTACAGTCTTGGGCTCACACTATGGTGCTAAAAATAGCAGTGTAGACATTTCAGCTCGGGCTGGAGCTCAGGCTCTGAAACCTGGGAAGGAAGGTAGGACAAATACCCAGCTATTTTTGGCTCTGAAGCGCAAGGCCTGCAGCCCCAGTCTGTAGACTCAGCATCTGAGACTCACGGTCTCAGGGTTTTTTGTTTTTGTTTTTTTGCCATGTAAATGCACCCTAAATCACACTGCCTTTCATTTGAGTGTGCTCCCTTCATCTCCTTTACAGCTACAGATGTATAGTCATCGTAACCACTATTTTGAAAGTAAATAACCAGCACAGTAATTAAGCTCCTTTTCCTTCACAGTGTCCAACTGCAGAATTACACCAGAAGACCCACTTTGAATGGCAGTTCACCATTTTAAATTTCCCCTTGTTATCTATCTTGTTATCTAAAACAGCCAACACCATAGTATCTAAGTGTTTTATTATCCTTCTCCCAAGCTTAAAGACCTCACCCATTTCCTCATTTTAAGAAGGATGGACAGATCCAGAAAAAAGGCCCTCCTAGTACGTATACAGCAGGTTCCAGCAAGAAGATGGGCTCAGTATTAGGATATCTGAGTGAAATGTAATGACCTGTTATATACAGAAGGTCAGGCTAAATGGTTGAATGGTCCCTTCTGGAATTAAACTCTATGAAAAAAAGGTTTCAGAGTAACAGCCGTGTTAGTCTGTATTCGCAAAAAGAAAAGGAGTACTTGTGGCACCTTAGAGACTAACCAATTTATTTGAGCATAAGCTTTCATGAGCTACGAAGAAGTGAGCTGTAGCTCACGAAAGCTTATGCTCAAATAAATTGGTTAGTCTCTAAGGTGCCACAAGTACTCCTTTTCTTTTTATGAAAAAAAGCTGGCCTTATAACAATGCCGGCGGGAGGGGAATTCCATTGTGGCCTAATAACGTGAACACATTCAAAGAAGTCTTGTAAGCGTCTAAAACACTTATAAGACTTTGAATACATTCACAATATTATGCCGCAAGTGTCTAAAAGTGAGGCATGGATAACCATTCGCATTGCTCTGCAGGTCAGTACCTGGCCCAAGGCAGGGAAGCTAATGATCCAACCAGTGGACCAAATTCTGTGATGAATCCTGGTCACCGGCCACCTGACACTCGTTGCACATATGCTAAGAAGGAGAAGAAGTGTCTAAAAGGCAGCAACATCCGAAAAATGTTCCCTTTAAAATTAGCATTAATTCATTTGTTCATTCATTAATTCAGTTTTTCTTTCAAATGAAAGAATATTACTTGTCTAAGTTAAAGTATGGATGCAGGAATGGTCTATATGTACTTGGTTCTGCCTCAGCATGGCGGGGGCGGGAGGCGGAAAATGGGCTCCGTGACCTCTCAAGGTGCCTTCAGCCCTACATTTCTGTGATTCCCATTAATGTTTTCTTGGCATCAGGATGAAATTAAATGGAGAAAGCATGTTCCTCACTTTCTTTTATGCCATATTTCATCTAAAATACTAGTTTTACAATTGTGACACCTGAGTTGAAGGGATCTCTTGTTCTCAAGCTCTAGGTCAAGGACTTCTCTAGTGATGAACAAGTGTTTTTTCAGCTCTAAATGTCAAGTTCATAACATAGTATTTATCTGTATTCTTTCCAAGTAAATATGAGCGAGACTGAGGAGAACAGAACATACTTTGGCCACTTTTGCATTTTCCTTAGCTCTTGGAACTGCATCTCTTTTTCACCAGACATGGCTTTCCGCCCCTGCTTGACTGTGTAGTCTTGGCCTGATCCATATCCCACTGAAGTAAATGGAAAGACTTCCATTGATCCAAAGTCAATGGGAGTTTTCCCCTCACTCTTGATCATAACCCAGTAAAATACTTAGGCATGTGCTTAACTTTCCAAGACATGACTAGTCCCATTAACTTCAATAGGATTGCTTGTGTTTTCAAAGTTAAGCGTGTGCTTAAGGGCTTTGTTGGATCAGGGCCTTAGTTTCTCCATTAATAAAACAGGGTAATAACAATAAGTGTCCATGTCACAGGGACATAAGGATTATTAGTTAATATATATCATTTTGAACAGATGAAGCACTACATAAATGCTAAGTATTATTATTATTTTCTCCCAAAAGAGCAGCATTTTTCATGCTTGTTTTAAAGGCACCGATACATTCTCCAGGATTTATCTCAAAGAGTAAATGCTCTCCTTAGATATAGTATGCCAATATACCCTCAAAATACAGGGCTGAATTCTGGCAGGAAATCCACAGAGAAGTACACACAAAACCAGAAGAGTGGCCACATAAGCGATGAAGTCAGCTACTCACGGAATAAAATGTGTCACAGTTCTGAGGGAAAACAGTGTGTTGACAACTCTATGGGCCTCGGGATATTTGGTGATTTTTTTCGTAAAGGCCCTGTTGCTGGAATCAAGAGATTGCAGAAGAATCTCAGCTTTCCCTTTTAAATAAAGTTTCTAGCCCTTGTTGTTGCTTCGAAATGTGAAGCAAGTGTGACTAAGGGCTCAGACAGCCAGAAGGAAAATAAAAAGAACCCCCAAAATATTTGTAAGCTCATGATTGTTAAGCCAGTCTCATGATCTTTTGGAGGGCTGACTCACAATTTTTGAATGCTTGGGACTGGCAATACTGAAAATAGGAAGGAAATCTATCTGAAATCAGTCTGCAGTTGGGCAGGGCCTGACAGGCTGTTATGGGTACAGTTAAACTGGAGGTCGGGGTGGCAGACCACTGTACTTGTGAGACATTCCACTGACTTAAATTGCAGGGTATTGCACAGGATATGCATGCACAGAAACTTATACTTACTGAAGTCAATGGGCTCCACATGGGTGAATGCTGCAGGACTGGGGCCTTCTGTAAACTAGTCCTGGTTAACATAGCCTCTGCACCAGTGTAAACTATTCCTCATCTGATTGGCAATGGCTAACAAGTCTAGGTAGATTTACCTGAGCTGTGGAGTTGGTAAGCAGGTTTAATTGTATAGGAGCATAGATTCAGTCTGATGCCATTGAGATTCAGTCTCGGATCAGTTTTATGGTTAGAAGGGTCCATTATGATCCTTTTAGTGTGTTTGGTTTGGCACCATTTTGAGGACTTGTCGTTTTTCACATGGGAGAAATCAGGATTTGCCTTGTTAGAAAGAACACTTGTACTAGCTGCAAAATGAAATAATGGAAATTCCTGTTGGTTTTGGTTTTGTCTTCATAGTTCATCATGCTTTAACTGTATCTGCTCGTGAAATTTTAATAAATCCAGACTTGACATACTCAATAACCCTAATAGGTCACTTTTTCCTAGTTATGCGACTGCCAATTAATTATAGCAAGATAAATAGATACAATGAAATATACAACGGAACACACCTTGTTAGATAGAACATTTGAATCTGCTTGGATTTTCTTTTTAATGAGACACTGACCCTAATAAGGTTTTGTAAAGTCTTTTAAAACTTCTTTCTTCCCTTTCAACCACCACAAAAATCAGGAAGGTTGCCTGAATTTTTTGAAAATTTCACACATGCTTTTTTCAGGATTATTGTGTAGAAAACAGGCATTTTCCTAACCTTCTTTCAGCATTTAGCATGCTATATTTTGAGAAAAGGAAGAAACTTGTTGTCAAGGTTCCTTCCCCACTCTGAACTCTAGGGTATAGATGTGGGGACCTGCATGAAAACCTCCTAAGCTTATTTTTACCAGCTTAGGTTAAAACTTCCCCAAGGTACAAACTATTTTCCTTTTTCCCTTGGACTTTATTGCTGCCACCACCAAGCGTCTAACAGATATATAACTGGGAAAGAGCCCGCTTGGAAACGTGTTTCCCCCCCAAATCCTCCCCAAACCCTACACCCCCTCTCCTGGGAAAGGCTTGATAAAAATCCTCACCAATTTGCATAGGTGAACACAGATCCAAACACTTGGATCTTAAGAACAATGAAAAAGCAATCAGGTTCTTAAAAGAAGAATTTTAATTGAAGAAAAAGTAAAAGAATCACCTCTGTAAAATCAGGATGGTAAATATCTTACAGGGTAATCAGATTCAAAACATAGAGAATCCCTCTAGGCAAAACCTTAAGTTACAAAAAGGCACAAAAATAGGAATATCCATTCCATTCAGCACAGCTATTTTATCAGCCATTTAAGCAAAATAGAATCTAACGCATATCTAACTAGATTACTTACTAAGTTCTAAGACTCCATTCCTGTTCTGTTCCCGGCAAATGCATCACACACACAGAGCCTTTGTTTCCCCCCCCCCCTCCAGCTTTGAAAGTATCTTGTCTCCTCATTGGTCATTTTGGTCAGGTGCCAGCGAGGTTATCCTAGCTTCTTAACCCTTTACAGGTGAAAGGGTCTTTCCTCTGCCCAGTAGGGATTTTGAAGGTGTTTACCCTTCCCTTTATATTTATGACACTTGTATATCTCTTCTGCATGATGTATTTCAGAATAATGATGCTCTTGGCTCTTTAATAAAACTACAAAACAAATCCACACTAAAAGAAGGAATAATTACTCTGGACCTATATTTCCAAATGATGTTCTTCATTAGTAGAGAAATAGACCTGATATTTTCAAGAGCAGCGTGGAGTTTGCTTCAGGAGTTGCTATAATATAGTCAGTCCAGTGAAAGCTTTATCAGCAAGACATGTAATAAAGTCTTTTCCAGCATTTGCAAGCTGGACACTCATACCAATGCAGCGTGGGGAAATTAAAATTACTGGGGAAATTACTCATCACTCATCACTCATCACATAAGAGCTGGAGGGCTGCACTGCATAATACAGAATGAATTCTAATAGAGACCAGATACAGAAACCCTCAATTGCATATTGCCACCCTGGATGTGTTGTTTCTCTTTTAACTGAGTAGCTTTTCAAATGCCAGGTTACCTACTGGTAAGAAGTGTCAGAGTGAACTGGAATGCTGTTTTCATAGGTTAACTTTAATTCCAGCAATTGTTTTGGGGGATGATTTGGAAAAAATAATTGTTCTCTCATGAGCCTGAATAGAATGTGCTAAGGTCCCAGGGGATGATAGAGCAGATTAGTACAGGAGCTCTCTGTTTTTTACATCTCTTTGGCCCCCATCTGAATAGAGACTGAGAGTGCAAATTGTGGACACTTTATCTTCTGTTTGCATCTCCCTACTCAGCCATTATTATATAATAAACAGCATTTGTTCATATGCTTAGGAAAGTCTTGAATGTACTTTTACTGTGATTTAGCACGGGGAAGCAAGGAGGTGGTATCAGCGCAATGCGACCAGCTAGCTTTCCATGGACGACTAGCAAGTTCTTTATGGACCACACCTTTGAGCCCAGAGCCTTGGGCTACAAATTCTTGAGTTGTAATCATGACTCAACTCTCAATCACACCACTCCAAACCTGAAGTACGGCTGCTTAAGAGACTTTGGATTAAATCTGTCTAAATGAGAGCAGGATCAGATGCTTAACCTCTACGGGCCAAGCTCTGTTCTCTGTTACAGTGGTATCGGTCCACTGGAGTCAATGGAATTACTAAGGGTTTGTACCAGTGTGAATGAAGAAAGAGTTTAGCTGTGTGTGGTTTCACGTATCCATCTGTAAAACAAGGACAAGACTTTCCTATCTACCCTCCCATTGACTGCAAAGGGAGCTTAAGAACCTCCAAGGTAAGATCCTCAGGGCCTGAACATAGCTACTTGTAGGGGCAGACCCTCACTGATTCGATGTTTTGATGTTACAAGTCTTACGATCCTATCATCTGGCCAGCAACATCTACTTACTTCACAGTGTTTATTCAGGTATCTAAACTGCTCGGCTTTACAATTTTACGGCGGCGTTCATTTTAATGATTGGGAAATCTCAGCTGCTTTCCTGCCAGTGATCCCTTTTCCTATCTTGATGCACTCAATAATTGGATTGCCACGATCTTGAAAACGCTGATGAGGGCTTTCCTATTCAAATCTCCCTGCTAATCCCTGCCCGAATATTGTGTAATACCTTCACACTGAGCCATCCCAGGCCTGGCACTGCCCTCAACTTTCAGTGCTTTTTATCAGGTTGCCCTATAAGCGTGTGAGCTGCCTGTATATCCCCAGCCCGTCTGCACTGTTGCCTTTCCCCCTCTCCCAGTTTCTCCCTCCATGTATATTGCTTGCAATGCATTTTCAGAAGGGCTTGTTTCTTAAGGGCCTTTGCAAAACCATGTTACTGCTCCTAACGCAAAAGCCCTTGGTCGACACCTTGTCAATTGCCAAAGCACCAGCTCTAACTTTTCTCTTCTGTCCATACAACCACCTAGGGGTATTTTGCGCTGGATTGCCACTCTCCACTTCCCAAACAGATTATTTCATTAGAATCTAGGGAGATTACTTGCAAAAATTAGTTTAATGCAGTTTTGCTTCATTTCAAAGTATGGATCCTCCAACTCCCTGAGCTCTTCAGCATGCCACAATAAATATTATGCACGATATTAAACGTCAGTAGAGAATGTATAGTACTAGTGGGCAGGGCGTTGATAAGAAGCTAAATCACTGGGTTTTTTAACACCCAATCCATGAAAAGGATGCTTTTCATCATGTTATTTTGCAAGATAAAGAATTTTCAGCCATATTTTGAATAACAGTCATTTTATATATTCCAGGAAGAATTGTACAACCTATGGGGAACAAAGTAAAAATGTTGGTGGTAAATTAAGGCTTAATTGATTACATTTTTATGCTACATATTAAGACAACACGTGCTCCTTCTGTGCAACACGTGTGTGAAAATTACCATGAGCTCTGTACATCAATTTAGTTAAACTTCAAGTTACATGCACTTATGAGTACAGCAGTAATTGCAGTGCCCAAAGGACATGTTGCAATGACCTTATCATTTGTCAGTAGGATACCACTGACTGCTGTCATGGAAAATTTATAACAGCATCAGTGTTTACCAGCGTTCTTAATGAATTGCAACGAACAATGGCCCTAGTATGTTATAAACTGTTTACTACAGAACCAAGTGTGTTAGTGAGGAACTATGGGCAATTAGGAGCAGTACTGTTAAGAAACAAAACTATTCATGTATCTGTCAAGAATTCCTGTCATCAGGGTCTCATCCTCATTGACTTTAATGCAGCTATAGTAATTTATTTTAGGTCCAGTCCTAAAATGAAGTCAAAGAGGCAACTCTCCTTAAACTTGTATGAGAGTTTAAAAATGAAAATAAGGAAGTTTTTTTAATTAAGAGGCTGAAAGTGAAGGGGGATAGAAAAAATCAGGAAAAATTAAAATCAAATCAAAATGTCATTAAAAGTAATGTAGGAGATAGGAAGAGAGAGGGGATGACCATTTTGAAAGAGCAGGAGTAATAAAGTGGGGAAGACTGATGGCAGAACACACAACCCCAGAGTTTTGTGTGACCTTGAACAAATCATTTCACCTCTCTGCCTCAGTTTACCCATCTGTCAAATGGGGAGAATAGAGTAATAGTTACCTGCCTCACTTGATCACTGAGACCTAATTAATGTTTGTAAAGCACTAGGCCTAAAAGTGCTAGTTAAAAGCAACACATTATTTCTATTCTTCATAGTTAGTATTAGCGCCAGCATCTTTACTGTGATTATTTTCTGCATATATTGGAATAAATAGTTGTGATTTTACTTTTAGACAAAATCAGTTAAGTGTGGAGAAGCAATTATGTTGAGATCATTTCAAATAATGAACAAGGAGGAGGAAGTTCTAAAAAGGATTGCATATTTTATTAAAACAAATGTAAAACAACGCAATGATATTGTATCAGCTAAGATGTTTTCTGTGACAGACCATAAACACTACTATTAAATTTACTGTCCATGACAAAGGTTCTAGGATCTAGAAACATTCACCCCTCTTGGTATTTCTAGGTTTTGTTTCTCTTTGAAGCAGTTTCATTATTACCAGTCCCAATCATTCAATTTAGGATCTCAAAAATCATGAGATTTACAAATAAAAGTTGAGGGCTCATCTCTTTCTGAAAGTCAGGTCCCTTTAAGACAGTGGTTCCCAAACTAGGGGCACCGCTTGTTCAGGGAAAGCTCCTGGCGGGCCGGGCCGGTTTGTTTACCTGCCACATTTGCAGGTTCGGCCAATCGCGGCTCCCACTGGCCGCGGTTCGCTGCTCCAGGCCAATGGGGGCTGCAGAAAGGGCGGCCAGCACATCCCTCGGCCCACGCCACTTCCCGCAGCCCCCATTGGCCTGCAGCAGCGAACCACGGCCAGTGGGAGCTGCAATCAGCCGAACCTCCAGACGCAGCCGGTAAACAAACCGGGCCGGCCCGCCAGGAGCTTTCCCTGAACAAGCAGCGCCCCTAGTTTGGGAACCACTGCTTTAAGATGTTTCATGTTGGTCACCCGCAAACTGAGCCACCAAAGTCATTAGCCACTTTTTGAAAATATAGGCCACTTTTTGGCTCAAGAAAATGGACTCTTGGAGAATTCCTTGTGCTTTGAGATGCTACAATGAACATACAAAATGTTATGACTTATTTGTTATATTTATTATTGTTCCCTGCACTTAATGGTGGTGTAAATTCAGTGAGAACTCATGAGATTTCCAGTCCATGTTCCAACTAAAACCAGATGTTAAGGTATAGAATAATTATTTGTTTGTTTGAAATTTGCTGAAAGTTTTTGAATATGATCAGAGACCTTATGCTCAGGTCAAGTTCTGGGTGGTCAGTTGGCTGGTTCTTATTTAATCCACACCTTTTCACCCATACCAACTTTGTATTCAGATTTTGGAGTCTGGATTTCTTTGGATTCATTGCTGATCTGTGAGAGGTGGCTGGTAATTCTCATTTGCGCCTTAGGTGTTCCTGTACTTTTTACTCTCATCTTTCATGCAGGCAATAGCAGAGCTGGGGCTGAGTAAATGGAGTATGTTGTTGCAACAGCTATGATGTGGTCTACATTACTGATCTTTCCCCAGCCTTCCCAGCCAAACACCCTTAGCCAGATACATCACAGCTGGACTCTGAGTCAAGGGAATAAAGCAGTCTGCCACTCGTGCTCTTTCTTCTCAATGCAGAGAGAGTTTATGACTTGTGAGGGGCTAGCAGGAAAGAGAGGTCTTGTCTGGGGAGCACTGGTCAAGGAAGATTTCAAGTAAGAGACATGAGTGAAGATGGCAAGGTAAGTCCTGTTTATAGGGGACTTCAGGTATTTTCCTCTCAGAGCAAAGTTTAGCTGAGGTTTAAAGAAGAAGGTGATGACGGTTCCTATTTGTGAAAAATAATGTGGCTTTGTACTTTGATTTATAAACAGGCAGCTTGACTTAGTGTCATTTGTATGGTAGTGTTCACGTTGTGTTGTCGTTGATTACTGATACATGGCATGTAAGTATAGTGGTAGAGGTTTACAGAAATGCAGCAAAGCGTGCTGCTTATCAGAGATTAGATTCTGTCCCAAAGTATTCCCACAATTCATGTATTCATTTGACAGCCTAATCTTCTACAAGGATTTTGCTTTTACGAACAGGATGGATTGGGGGCTAGTAAATATCTATCTATGTTAAAATGTTTAAACCTGCATCTAACATTTCTTGTTCAGAAAATGGCATATATTTCTGGGGAGGTGACTACTTGTGAGCTCCAATTTCTCATCCCCGGGCTTCAGCAGAAGCAATTTATAATGTTTTTGTAGCCCTCACCACCACTGGGAGACCTTTTGGCCTTTTAAAAAATATTTAGATGCCTAAATAAATCTGATGTGTAAGTACAGTGCCCTTCTAAAGTTGGTAAAAACAGTCCTACAGCACCTTGCTGCACATTACATAATATAGTCATTAAATGTGGATTATCTTTGGAAGGTGAGGCAGAGATTAATGAGTCAAACTAAAATGATGAATTAGATGTCTGTGATGAGGTGCAGATGTAGGAAATAGAATCAGAGAAGCCAGAAATATTAAAATGAGATGAATAGAGCCACATCTATAAGGTAAGTTAAAAAGTGTAGCTACCTATTCCTATAAAGAAGAAAAGGCTTGTATTGTGCACATTAAATAAGCACGTTGTCTTTTTGTGTGGCCTCTTTTTGCAATTGTTTTTCCATTTGCTCTTCTTTCCACCTGCCTGTGGCTTTGACCCTACAAAGTCATGGTGATTCAAGAAAGAATAGAGGTAGCAACTCATCAGGGGCTTTTCTATATGCTCTTCCTGAGGCTCTGCATTTTGTGGTGGGAGATGTAAATGCTCCTTCTCAATTTGTAAAGGTTGGCTGAGTCATATTTTACTGCCACTAGCTTGTAGACATTGGGCAAACCTCACCGAATCCCGTTTTGTGGCAAGCTTCCTGGGTTGTACAGGAGGCTTAGGATTGTAAACCGTATTTCAGGGGCAGTGAATTGAATTCATGTGCGGCTTTGAAGAGGGTGATTCATTTTGAGCACAGGAACATCTGGCCCTTCTTGTCTAATAATCTGGCCCCTTCTTCCAGCATGCGGAAGGAGAGTCTATAGTCTCATGTGAATTGCACTCTTCCACATTAAGTGCTTAATCCTGCCAGGGGAAGAGCTTTTCAAAATTGCTCTGCACCCGACATATGCTCAGGGTCTGAATATCTGGACCTTTATTTTCGTGCCTAAATGGAAACTGAGCTGCCTTGAAAATCTGGCCTTAAATGTATTTTTCTAGCTAAAGGGAAGCCTGCACCATATATTGAGGATGCAATACTATTCCTTCCATACCCTGCCACCACAAAAGTGAGTCTAGCACATGTGGGTAGTTTGTATATGTCTGATTATGTTAAAATGGCTTGATTTGCTGAGCTCAGACCAGAGGGAAGGAGGCCTTAAGCCTTTTGTGTTGACTGTATTCTGACCCAGTCCACAAATTTGCCTGACTCCCCATCTGAGTTCTGGCAGCTTCTGCCAGAATCATGTGCAGGGTGGCGTGAGACTCCCTGAGTTGTAAGCCTCATGTTGGTGTAACCTCTGTACTGAAGAGGTTGCAAGTTAAAGTGTGGCGTAGATCAGAGAGAGACCAGGGCTTCATTATAACTGTTCTTTCACTGTCCTGTTAGCCCTAGTCAGTACTGGAAAAGTTGTACTGGCTGACTTTTTTTTTTAATCCATTTAGTTAAATCTAATTAAACTGATACAAATCCCTAATATAGACACCAAACCAGTTTAATGCTTGTGGAAATCAGTTTGCTTGCCTTGGTAACTTGCTTTCTCTTAGTGCACTTCTTTCCCCCGATCCCTTCAGCATGTGAGTTACATCATCTTAGATTACCTTACACTCCATTAGCTATAATGGACCAAATTCAGAGGTGGTATGTGTAAATTGTATGTTGGTAAATGAGGGGAGTCTGAAGGAATATAGAGAGTCAAATTAGGTGTAATGTCTAACTAGGTGTATTGGGAAGACCATAAGAAGGTATGAATAAGACCAATTTAGACTTCATTTGGGCTCATCTTGCAGAACTGACACCCACCTCTGAACTGAATGCAAGAGGTCTAAGTGGATTCAAGATCAAGCCAACCAAGTTCACTCATCCTTATTAATTATGGAATTTGCTGACTGCAGTTAGAATATTCTGTCCACTACAGAGTAATTCAATGACTGATTATTTCTTGTTCACTTCTTGCTAATTATTTCATGCTCATTACAGCAGGGCAGCAGTTTTGCTCTAATGAAGGTTAAGACCAACTTTCTGGTTTAAAGCTTGACTCTACGTGTTCTAAAATCTACATGGGTACTCAGATTGCCTTGACATTTGGCATACCTCTTGGGATTCTGTTAGTGAACTAAACTTGGAGCCCTTTGATCAAGGGATTCCTGAGATACAACTCCTCCCCCCACCCCCCAAAAAGAAGCTTTTTTAAAAAAAATTGAATGACTCTGGAAATCTTTTTGCTCACAATAGAGATCAAAGCAGGGCTCAGATCATTGACACCAGTATCTCAAATGTTTGAGGTTTACCCCAGCAGAGTTCATGGCAACCACTCCCTTTGGGGAGGGAGGAGTCAAATTAAAATGTTACTTCAAACAGATTTTGCTTCTCCAGTTAGGTTCCTTGCAAGCCTCCTGTGCTTATTCTTGCTGTTAATGGATTATACTGAACATGTGCAGAGAGAGAGAGTTTTCCAGATAGTCAGCCTTGCTCCACCTCTCAGGATGTGGGTGACTCTGAAGACATGCCACTCTTGTTGAATTTGGACACTGAGTTCAAATCCAATCCAGGGTGGCAAACCGAAGTAAAATAAATCAGGGTTATTGCGCCAATTGTGGGGGAGGGGCATTATTTTGGGGAAATGTAGTCTGAGTACAGCAGAATTCAGAAAGTACTGAAACTAATTTTTGTAACAATAATGAACTATGTAAGCAAATGCTTCGTGGGAGGGGAGGTTGATTAGGTGTGGAATCAGGGAGAGGAGTTGGGGACATGGGTGTGAGTGATTGGGGCACACAGTGCATGCAGTCCATCTACAGGGGTATGACACCCCCCCACACACACACACCATTCCCTGCCCTCCTTCATGTGATCCAGGTTCTGGTGAGGGCTTGCCTAGTTTGTGGGGGGGGAGTGGATCCAAATCCCTCTCCCTCTCTTCCCCCATGTGAGCTGAAATTTGGGGTGCCTGAGCCCTGCCCACCCTGTGTGTGTGCACTGGGTCGGGGGGGGGAGAGCCAGATTCTACAGAGGCCTTGCTTTTCTGCAGGGGGAGGGGATCAGACCCTCTTCCCCTGTGAGCCAGGATCTGCCCCTCTGGGTGAGGCACTTAGAATAGGCTGCTTGGAGGGTGCACCAAGAACACAGTGTTGAGAATGGGGTGAGGAGCTAATAATGGGTGTGCTTGACACACCTCCTCCTTCCCACTGCTGTAGAGTTTGTGAGAAGTAAACCTCCATTGACATGGATGGAGCAGGTCAGCCATCTCAGAGCCATTGTTTTGGGCTGTATTCATCTCCATCAGGTATGTTCTTTCTTAGAGATGAACCTCATTGAGATGAATGGGCCACTTAATACTTCTCTGAAGTTTGAAGCCCACCCTGGGCAGAAATCTGAGAATAAACTGTAAGTGGCTGGGAAAAATCTACCTCTGTCAAAGCTTCTCTTATTATTTTTATTTTGGAGAAAAGTAGTCTGAGTTCAGCAGAATGTTCAAAAGGTTTTGAAGCCATTTCTAGAAAGAAAATAAATCTGAATGCTCACTGGGTCTGCAGTGAGGGACCTACCCCACTGCCGGGATCTGAGCCCTTTTCAATTCCTGTTATGTGTTCTGGGAACTGGAGGACTTTCTCCAGTGTCTAGCCCCTCTCCCTTTCCCTTCACATAACCTGGGCTCTGGCATGGGGAGACTAATGATCACACAAATTTAAATATCTGAAATCCAGAAAATTGATAGTTAAGCTACACATATCCTCTGTGGGGTGCAAGGGCTGACCACAGTGTGTGAGGGCGGGACTTGGTATGGAGAACGGGTGGGCCTGGAAATGGGTGGGGAAGCCTGCCTGAAGCAGGAGCAGGACTCCCATCTGGGGCTAGGTAGTGGGACTGAGGGGCCCAGCTCAGTGTGCAGCTTGGGCTGCATAACAAAGGTAGCATGTGATACATATATATGGCAGCATAAGACAGGAGATGGCAAAGAGAAACTTATTACATATTAATGGCTTCTCCAGTGCTGCTAACTAATGGCTTAATGGGACAGGAAGTGGAGGAAGAGCTGGAAATGGGGGTGGAGTTACATATTGTGGGGCTGGGGGTAGAGAAGGAGAGAGACATACCAGTCTTTTCTCAGACTCATAAAGTTATAGTAACCACCATTTAATAGAACTGTCAATGTTTGTGTGGGACAGACCGTGGATGAGATTTTTCTTATCAGCCGTGTTAGCAAGTACACAGTGCAAACACTTCAAAACATGACCATGACCCCTCTGGGTAAGTGTGCAAGGGAAGGAGGATCCTGAAGTCTTCTCATTTGGCACACTCATTCCAGGGCATGAAACCAGCCCATAGGTTTGCTAATATACATGTAGAAGTCTACAGTAAACCAGCTCCCCATATTGTCAAAATACACATAAGAACCATACACAAACCCAAACCAATGTTTTGGTATTCTGGGTTAGCTTTCTGTATGGTCTTATAGACAATAAATAAATAAATAAATAAAATCTATGAATGAGCATGTAGGAACAAGCCCTAACATTACAAATGCAGATACTTTCTCATGACGGGGGAACCTGAGAAAGTTTGGAGTCCAGGAATTCACATGCTTATTTGAACTGTTACTTGTGTTTTGCCATGTTAGGACCTGATTCAGGAAAGTATCTCTGTTCAGAAAAAACGCTTAAGCCCTTGCTTAACTCTCAGGTAAGTTGAAATAAGCTCCAGTGTGTGCTCTCCTTAAAACTCTTACCAGGATGCCAGCAAAAAATGTAGGCTGCTGGTGTTCTGAACCCACTGCTTATCATTGCTGACCACTATTATCTCATTGGTTTGTTGTATTTCCCCCATCAGTCTGTTGTCTCCATCTGTCCCTCGTCTCCTACTTAAATTGGAAGCTGCAGTTTAAGTGGAGGAGTTTAGTTTTCCCTTTGCAAGTTTTGGTTTGTTCAGTGAAGTCTTCCGTTTGTTTGTTTGGTTTTAAATTCTTCTGTCAAAAGCAGCAAAGGTCAAATAGGAGAAACCAACTACAGAGAGGAATTATTTTATATACAATTAATCAACACTTACCTAATTAATGTGGAAGTACCCATGCAAACTTATACAGCATTCTAATATATGAAAATTAATAAATGTGCATCCAAGTAGCTTGAAAATAATTAAGGCTGTAGTTGAGCAAGTTACTTAAACACATGAATAGTCTCATTCAGTACCTCTACCATGCATTTAAAAAAAAAAGCAGCACCAATTCTGAGCCTGGGTCAGCTGACTGGAGTTGGGGGACGGGGTGGGGGAAAGGGCTTGGGCTGCCGGGCTAATAATTGCAGTGTAGATGTTGGTCTCTGAGGCCCTTCTCCGCCCCCTGCAAGGCCTCAGAGCCTGGGCTCCAGTCTCAGTTTGAACATCTACACTGCAATTTTATAGCCCTATAGATTACTTCTCTAACTTCATTGTCCTAATCCATGGAAGTCTCGGATGCCATGGTGACTGGTGCCTTAAAAATGTAATATAGACAGGCCAGCAGATAAAATATTTAAAACACGTTGGGCACAATGTCATTTTACAATCAAATATATGGATTAAATGTAGGTTATCTCCTCTTAGAGAGAACCAAGTGAATATTGACACAGGATAAACGACCTACACCCTTCTACACATTTACGATATGCTCAATTCTTGCTGAGTTGAGCCATAAACAGACATGGATATTAAATAGCAATAAAAGAGCACTGTTTATGGCCATTTACTCAAGAATTGTAGGAAGGGCATCTTGGCCAGCAGAGACACAGACCTTGTCCCAGTCCTGTTCAGCTTCAGTCTGTTTGTGGCCCTTCCTCTTCAAACACTTCTCTGAGTTGCAGCACCTCAGAGTCCTAAATAGTACTTTAACAAAAGGCCACCCTGCCTTTTGAGATATCTGCACAGTAGAAAGCTCAGATTGTAAGGTTTATACACTATGGTGTTGATGCACCGAGTATCTCTAGCTGTAACTTGTCATGTTGTTGGCACAGGGGTGACTTTGGCACAGGGATAGTGAGGCAAGGAATGGAGATGCTTGGAGAGTATATGGGCCACAAACCAATCTTTCAAGAAGGCATTGGGACAAATTGGAGGACCCCCTTGTGTTGGAGAAAAGGAGAGCTACAAATGCTTCAACTGTTAACTCATTGTGCCTTCAAGTGAAAAATCAGCTTTTCTAAATGAATTGCAGAGCATCCAAAGCCAAGAGTCTTCTAATTCTGAACTATTGGGGATTTAAAGAAAGTTCTGTCAACTACCTGATGTATTGATAATGAATGTGACTTTTAACGAGAAACAGTCCTTAGTGGCAATCTGTTTTCTAACCAGAGCTGACTGGGCCAAGTTGTCCTATTGTTCATATACTCGTATTCCAGAGCTTCGTATCTTGTCAGAAGGATACTCAGTTTTTCTGTCTGAGATAATACACTGACTATCTGCCCTATCCATTCCTGTAGATTGAGTACAGCTTTAGCCTAATGGCTTCCTCTCTGGATGAACTTCATAACATTTAAAGTAGATGAAACCAGTTACATAGTTTAGCACTGTGTGTATATCTTAGATAATAGGGATGGCTTGGTCTGCCATCGGGATTTGGATTATATGACTAAGGCAGACCAAGCCATTCCCATTGTCTTCTGTGGGAGCTCGCTTTATGGAGTGGTGGCTCAATATGGCACTCATGTCGCTTTGGGCCTAAGTGCCTAAAGCCCAGATTTAGGTGCCCAAGTCTGTTTTTAGGCACCACTGTAATCCTAACTCCCCTGCTTCTTCCCCACACTTGGCTGCTGCCTAAACCTCCTCACATCTATGTTTTCAAATTACAAGTTCCCTAGGTGCCCTCAGTTTCTGCCTCTGCATGTGCAGATACCATCTCCTACCTAAACCCCCAGAGTGATTCACAAACCAGGCAAAGATCAGTTTTCCTCTGCCTAACTTGCCTGCAAGGCCCCATCTGATTGGGCCCCATTCAAAATCTGGGTAATGGGGGTGGGATCCACCATAAAACATTTCACCCGGCATGTGGGAGGCTCAAGGGTCAATTTCTTCCTTTGCCTGAGTAGGAGAGAGGATATGAACAGAGGTCTCCTGCTTTTTAGGATGTTGCTCTAACTGCTGGGCTATGGCATATTGTAATGTAGGACTTTCTCTGTCTTCTGTTGAAGCTGCTCTTCTGCGTATAGAGTTACTGGAGCAGGGGTACTGAACCCTGGGTCCCCCACCTCACAAGTTGGTGCCCTAATCACCGGGCCATAGAGTCATTCTCTCACCCCATCACTGTTTAAATATTTTATCCGCAGTGGAACAGTTTCAACAAGAGAGACTGAGAAAGCTGGGCGTTAACCACTGGGCTAAGTTTTTTAAGCCAGACACCAGCACCACCTCCTCTTGCTATTTGTGTGGAGCGAGGCAGGCCCCTAACTCATTCTCACATTCAACAACTTAGGTGTCTCAACTGCCTGACCCAGGAAAGGGAATTCCCGGATAAGTGCCTAACTCCGTGAACGGGGTGGGATGTAGCACACCCCTCTCATAAGCTTCTCCCATTGGCTAATCTTCCGGCCTAGCTTACTGGTTTTTGAAGATCATGTTCTTAGGTGCCTATCTCTCTCCAGTCATTGTATAGGGAGCCTAGATACCTGACTCAAGAATCCTATTGTTCGAGTAATATATAGATATAGATATATACCTAGCTGCCTAAAAGCTAGGCATTGTTATGCTCTGCATTGCAATACCCAAGTCCTTTTGGATCCAGGCCTTAATATCAAAAAACATATAATACTCTGAAACCTCCTTAAACATTCTCACATTTGTCTTGCACTCTTCCACATTAAGTGCTCAATCCTGCAAAGTGCACTGACCTGATCCAACAGAACACTTACACGTATCGTACCTTTAAGCATGTGACTAGTCTAATCTCCACCATTGGTTCATGTAGAAAGGCATGGCAATAAACCATAAATTGTCAAGCACCTACAGGGCTGATGGCACTACCGACCCCTGAAGTCAGTAGGATGACACATGTGATTAAAGTTAAGCAAATGCATAATAAGTGCTTTGCTGGATGGGGCCCAGAGTGTTCAACACGATGCAAGCATGGGCCCTAACTATATTTCACTATACCCCTATTCTCTGTCCCTCCAAGTCTATATTTCTCCCCATTATCCACATAGAATTTACCATGCCATCTGCATGCAACCTTTGCTTAGGGAGCGGGAAAGCCAACACCAGATGCAGTAGCAATGCCAACCTAATCATGGGTAATTTCCCTACTGTTTTAGTTTTCCTAGTACTTGGATTATTGGAGAGTGGCAGGTGGTGTTTGCATCAGCCAGGTGATTCTATATGCAACAGTGATAATTTCTGGCAGTAATAAAATATTCTATTTAAACTTGTTTTTACATTGTGTGAGGGAAAAGTTAGAGCAAGACAATGTGTTGTGGCTGAATTCCATGGTGTTTTGGAGTTGCTGACTGCATTTGTGTATCCTGAATTAAGTCTCTACTTCACATGAAACAGAACTATGCCTGAATAAGCAAATATTTCAGTTCCATTCTTCATACATTGCTGTTCACGAAACTCACACAAGGCTCCATATTACAGTGACCCATGGTCTGGTACTTATAACACAATAATATTAACTACAACAAAGGTACCTGCATAGACAAGGTGTGTAAGCCAGTTGATAGGGGTAGTGGTCCAGAAGACTGGGTTCTAGTCTTGCATCTGGAACTAACCTGCTGTATGACATTAGGCAAGCCACTTAACTTTCCTGTGCCTCGGTTTCTCCATATGTAAAATAGGAATTATGAAATGGACCTTTCTATGTAAAATGCTTTGAGTTCCATAAATGAAAAGTGCTCTGTAAAGTATTATAAATAATATACTAAGTAAAGACTACTATGGTAGAAAAATTAAGAATGGAGATCCTCTTTGCCATTAGAAGGGCTTCCTGGAAGTATAAGGTAGTCTGTCACATAAAATATTTGAGTTTGGATCACAAGCTCTTTTTTTAACTCCTGTTAGCTCACTGAGATCTAGCACAAATATATGTAAATGAGCAGGGGAATCACACCCACACTCTGTAGTGTAGATGTAGTCTGAAGAATGGTGCACTTCAACAAGGTGGTGTGGGTGTGTTCCAAACAGAGGCTCAACTTAAATATATACCCCAAATTAAAAAACATTGTAAGAGAACCACAAAAGTGCAACCGTGGCTAAACAATAAAGTAAAAGAGGTGGTTAGAGGCAAAAAGGCATCCTTTAAAAAGTGGAAGTTCAATCCTCATAAGGAAAATAGAAAGGAGCATAAAGTCTGGCAAATGAAGTGTGAAAATATAATTAGGAAGGCCAAAAAAGAATCTGAAGAACAGCTAGCCAAAGACTCAAAAAGTAATAGCAATTTTTTTTTAAGTACATCAGAAGTAGGAAGCCTGCTAAACCAGCAGTGGAGCCACTGGATGATCGAGATGCTAAAGGAGCACTCAAGGATGATAAGGCCATTGCGGAGAAACTAAATGAATTCTTTGCATCGCTGCAGAGCATGTGAGGGAGAGTCCCAAACCTGAGCCATTGTTTTTAGGTGACAAATCTGAGGAACTGTCCCAGATTGAGGTGTCATTAGAGGATGTTTTGGAACAAACTGATAAACTAACCAGTAATAAGTCACCAGGACCAGATGTTATGCACCCAAGAGTTCTGAAGGAACTCAAGTGTGAAATTGCAGAACTACTAACTGTAGTCTGTAACCTATCAATTAAATCAGCTTCTGTATCAAATGACTGGAGGATAGCTAATGTGACACCAATTTTTAAAAAGGGCTCCAGAGGTGATCCCAGCAACTACAGGCTGGTAAGCCTGACTTCGGTACCGGGCAAACTGGTAGAAATGATAGTAAAGAACAAAATTGTCAGACACATAGATGAACGTAATTTGTTGGGGAAGAGTCAACATGGTTTTTGTAAAGGGAAATCATGCCTCACCAATCTACTGGAACTCTTTCAGGGAGTCAATAAGCATGTGGACAAGGGGGATCCAGTGGATGGTATACTTTAGATTTTCAGAAAGCCTTTGACAAGGTCCCTCACCAAAGGCTCTTAAGCAAAATAAGCTGTCATGGGATAAGAGGGAAGGTCCTCTCTTAGACTGGTAACTGGTTAAAAGATAGGAAACAAAGGATAGGAATAAATGGTCATTTTTCAAAATGGAGAGAGGTAAATAGTGGTGTCCCCTGGCGTCTGTACTGGGCCCAGTCCTATTCAACGTATTCATAAATCATCTGGAAAAAGAGATAAACAGTGAGGTGGCAAAATTTGCAGATGATACAGAACTACTTAAGATAGTTAAGTCCCAGACCGACTGCAAAGAGCTGCAAAAAGATCTCTTAAAACTAGATGACTGGGCAACAATATGACAGATGAAATTCAATTTTAATAAATCCAAATTAATGCACATTGGAAAACATAATCCCAACTACACATATAAAATGTGGGGCTCTAAATTAGCTGTTACCACTCAACAAAGAGACCTTGGAGTCATTGTGGATAGTTCTCTGAAAACATCCACTCAGTGTGTAGCAGCCTTCAAAAAAGCAAACAGAATGTTGGGAATCGTGAAGAAAGGGATAGAGAATAAGACAGAAAATATCATATTGCCTCTATATAAATCTATGATACACCCATATCTTGAATACTGCATGCAGATGTGGTCACCTCATCTCAAAAAAGACATATTTGAATTTGAAAAGGTTCAGAAAAGGGCAACAAAAATGATTAGGGGTATGGAACAGCTTCCATATGAAGAGAGATAAATAAGATTGGGACTTTTCAGCTTGGAAAAGAGACGACTAAGGGGGCATATGATGAAGGTCTATAAAATCATGACTGGTGTGGAGAAAGAAAACAAGAAAGTGTTATTTACTTCTTCTCATAACACAAGAACTAGGGGTCACCAAATGAAATTAATAGGCAACATGTTCAAAACAAACAAAAGAAAGTATTTCTTCACACAACACACAGTCAACCTGCAGAACTCTTTGCCAGAGAATGTTGTGAAAGCCAAGACTATAACAAGGTTCAAAAAAGAACTCAGTACATTCATGGAGGACAGGTCTGTCAATGGCTATTAGCCACGATGGGCAGGGATGGTGCCACAAGCCTCGTTTGCCAGACATTGGGAATGAGTGACAGGGAATGGATCACTTGATTACCTGTTATGTTAGTTCCTTAGGGGGCATCTGGCATTAGCCACTGTCAGAAGACAGGATACTGCGCTAGATGGACCTTTGGTCTGACCCTGTATGGCTGTTCATAAAAACATAAGAACAGTATAATCAGGTGATACTTACCTGACTTTCAGTTTTCAGAACTTGCACCAGATTTGTTAAGCTTTTAGCGGCCTTTTGGCAGAAACTTGAACAACTTATTTTTTTGTGGGGTGGGAAGGGCAGCTTTGCTCTTAGGTTGTATGCATTTGAGGAGTCCAGATGTCTTCACCCTGTTAGTTTAATCTCTGCTAGAAATGGACATGAGCTGCAAAAGTGTCTGGATCCAGATATAGAACCCAGCAAGCTCTGGGGTGCCATAGAGACAGGGCTACATTGCAGGTCTTTGGACAGAAGTTCTACAGTGAGAGGGGCAGCTGTGAAATTTTGTATTGAGATCTGGATTTGGAACTTCCCCCACCCAAAGTCTAGGTGTTCAAATTCAGGCTTTTGGGCTTGCCCCAATATAATTTATTTATTGTATTGCAATTGTGCCCAGAGACCCCAACTGAGATCAGAAGTCCACTACATTATACATACATGTCATAGGAGACCTCTAGGCACTGTTGTAATACAATAATGATAATAATGAAAACTTGGATTTGAACTCCCAAACTTTTGGATGGGGGTTGGGGGGAGAGTAGTGTTCTAAATCCAGCTTTGATGCAAGTTTCGCAGCTGCCCTGCTCACTATACAACTGCTCTAGAGATTAGCCTAAATACACAAAGGCAGACAAATGGGAGAAAGAATGTCTCTATTTTACAGATGGGAAACAGTTTCACTGTGCCTTAAAGTGACTTATTTATACTGAAGAAATGAATCCCACAGAAGGTTGTCCTCCCATGAGTAACTTTTTATTTGTGCCATAGAACTTTCCATGACTTTACAGACCTTAGGAAAACCTTCTCCAACACCCAGGTACTGTTTATTAGACCTCTTTTCCTCGTGGGCATATTGAGAGACAGAGGGCCACAGCTTGTTCTCTGTCATGTCAGTTTATATGTGGAGTAACTTCACTGTCTCCTGAGCATAATTTCACCCTGGAAATGTAACTGACTTGCCCAAGATCACCTGGGTCCATGGGAGGATTTGATCCCAGGAACCTTGACTCTCTGTTTCTTGCTCTATTGCTTATTCAAGCTGTGTAGTGCCTTAGTCCCTAACCACCAGCTTAGTTTTACTGATTCTCACGTTATACGCTGTATTCCAGCCTAGTGAATGTAAAATTCTAGTGCTGTTACTGTCCTTTATTTATGGAATATAAACACATTCCTCCTATTGCTTTGCTTAGAAGAAAATATGTGAACTAAAATTAAACACAATTGAACAAGTGTTTTCAAGGCTCCAAGTTCTTCAGCTCCAGGCAGTACAGATGAGATCAATGTCTTGTTGCCCAGTATCTCTTCAAATGTGCCTCTTAATGGAAACTGGGAGTGATGTATATCACCGTAACAACACAATAAACAATAGTTATATGCAACAACATAAAAATTGCTACAGCCTTGCTTGCAGTGGCTAAATTTCCCCAGAAGGACAATGCACATCCTTGAACAAACCGAAGTACAGTTAGGTTTTCAAGAGGCTTATTAAAGGACATGCCCTGTTGTATGTTTGTGGATATCAGTTCTAGTGTCCGCAGATCATGGGAAATGCTGAGTATGTTTTGAGCACCAGCCAAGCTATTCAAGCCAATGGAATATAATTTAGCCCAGATCCACAAAGGTAGCTAACTACCTAAATCCCTGTTTTTGGCTCCACTACAATCCACAAAATCCCTGCTCAGTTGCTGCCTAAATTCACTCAGTGCTTTAATTGTCGCTGTGACAGTTCCCTAGGCACCTAAGTTGCTGTGTCCAGATACATGCACGGTCCAATGTGATCCTCAAACCAGGAGAGATAGGGGAAGGAGGACCTGTGGGGCCTGATCCAGTAGGTATACCCAGAGCATGCCTACCAGATGCCTACTGAAACACACCTATCAGATCAGGCACCATTCAAAATTCAGCCAGAAAAGGAGGAAGTGGTGGCTCCTCTCTTAGCACAGTGGCTAAGTATTTTTTTGAGAGGTAAGAGATGCACGTTCCAGGTTCAACGTTCCCCTTTTCCTGATGGGACAGGGGTCTTCCACCTCTCAAAGTGCTCTAACCAGGGGGCTAAAAGATATAAGGGAGGCATCCACCATCATATTCCCCCTCTTCTGCCATCTTGCAAGTATGGCTTAGGAGCGTAAGCCACCTGAGTCCAAGGGTGTGGGGTTCAGGCTGTGTTTCGCAAGCAGAGATGGGGGCCTCCTTGCAGATAGGGCCTATCTTTGTGAGAAGGGCAGGATTTGGGATACACCCCTTGCCTTGGCAATTCCCATTGGCTAGTTTAGGGGGCTGCCCAGCGAGTGTGCTGGCTTTTGTGGATCCCATCCTTTGGTGTCTATCTCACCCCATTTTTTGTATTGGGAGCTTAGGCACCAACTAGGTTTTGTGAATTGGCTTTGTGAGTCCCACTGTGCCATGGATTTTGTTTGTTGCTGCTTTTACAAGAAGTCCCTTTGTGGATCCAGGCCTTGGTATCTCAAGTTTGGGCCCATCATGATTGCAAAGCTGGATTTTACATAGTAGCAGCTGGATTTTATATAAACTTTACCGCGGTCATAAGGAAGGCATAAATCATTGCCAGAGCTTTTGATGGATTGGCACCTTAGTGAAAAACTTAAGCACCTGCATAACTTTAAGCATGGGAGCAGTCCAGTGGGATTTCTCAGGTATTTAGTTATGTATGTCCATTAGTGCTGGATCAGAACCTAAACTGGATTCCTTATAATCCCCCTTTAAAAAGTAAATATAAACTCTCCCAGTTAAGGTATTTAATTATACTGTAATTTAATTAACAACATTAATAAACAGACCCTAGGTAATGCACATTTGCTCCCAAATGAGTTATGAAGCAGCATGAGGAGCTAGGTCTTGTAATTAATTCAAGGACACAATGCAACTTCTGTCACTGGGGATGTGATAGCAATGAAAGAATGCCCTTCAGAATTCCCTATATTTCCAGTGTGGCTGATGGAAGGAGAGATTCAGGGGGATTAGCAAGGGAGGCATTCAGATTTGTTTTTCTTTCCACAATGACAGGGACTAGGAGGTTTAGGTGTTTGAGACACCACTGTCGAATCCCAAGTGACAGAGGACTTTCTTTCCCCTCAAAAAATCTGTGACACATTTCTCCCCCAAAGAGGGAAGAGATTAGCCAAAGGACTCAAAACCTGCTGTGATGACACTTGCTTATGTGTTTTGCTGGAGAAGGGCCAAGAGTTTTTAATACCGGGGATCAAGCCCAGTATCAGTTCCTTCAAAATATAAGAAATCTTAGTAGCTGATTTGAAAATGTAAAAATTAGCTACAGACTGTGATGCAGTTACATCACAAAAGACAGGTTTCACAGTGGCAGCCGTGTTAGTCTGTATGCGCAAAAAGAAAAGGAGGACTTGTGGCACCTTAGAGACGAACCAATTTATTTGAGCATAAGCTTTCGTGAGCTACAGCTCACTTCATCGGATGCATTCAGTGGAAAATACAGCGGGGAGATTTATATACACAGAGAACATGAAACAATGGGTGTTACCATACACACTGTAACAAGAGTGATCAGGTAAGGTGTGCTATTACCAGCAGGCGAGTGGCGGGGGGGGGACACCTTTTCTAGTGATAATCAGGGTGGGCCGTTTCCAACAGTTGACAAGAATGTGTGAGGAACAGTGCGGGGTGGGTAGGGGGGATAAACATGGGGAAATAGTTTTATTTTGTGTAATAACACATCCACTCCCAGTCTTTATTCAAGCCTAAATTAATTGTATCCAGTTTGCAAGTTAATTCCAATTCAGCAGTCTCTCATTGGAGTCTGTTTTTGAAGTTTTTTTGTTGAAGAATTGCCACTTTTAGGTCTGTAATCGAGTGACCAAAGAGATTGAAGTGTTCTCCGACTGGTTTTTGAATGTTATAATTCTTGACGTCTGATTTGTGTCCATTAATTCTTTTACGTAGAGACTGTCCAGTTTGGCCAATGTACATGGCAGAGGGGCATTGCTGGCACGTGATGGCATATATCACATTGGTAGATGTGCAGGTGAACGAGACTCTGATAGTGTGGCTGATGTTATTAGGCCCTATGATGGTGTCCCCTGAATAGATATGTGGACACAGTTGGCAACGGGTTTTGTTGCAAGGATAGGTTCCTGGGTTAGTGGTTCTGTTGTGTGGTATGTGGTTGCTGGTGAGTATTTGCTTCAGGTTGGGGGGCTGTCTGTAAGCAAGGACTGGCCTGTCTCCCAAGATCTGTGAGAGTGATGGGTCGTCCTTCAGGATAGGTTGTAGATCCTTGATGATGCTTTGGAGAAGTTTTAGTTGGGGGCTGAAGGTGACGGCTAATGGCGTTCTGTTATTTTCTTTGTTGGGCCTGTCCTGTAGTAGGTAACTTCTGTGTACTTGTGGCACCTTAGAGACTAACAAATTTATACACTTTCGTGGGCTACAGCTCACTTCGTCGGATGCATAGAATGGAACTTATATATATAAGTTGGAAGTTACCATACAAACTGTGAGAGGCTAATTAGTTAAGCTGAGCTATTATCAGCGGGAGAAAAAAGTTAACTATCCTCACACCTTCTTGTCAATTGTCTAAATGGGCCATCTTGATTATCACTACAAAAGTTTTTTTCTCCTGTTGATAATAGTTCAACACTAATTAGCTTCTCACAGTTTGTATGGTAACTTCCAACTTATCTGTATGTGTGTATATATATATCTCTTATCATAAAAGACTAGTTCCAAACCAGCCACAGAGAGAGATAAACCCAAAGGATATTCTAAATTGTTCAGTTGCTTCTTTGTGTGCTACCACTGCACAGCAATAACAATTCTTAGAAGGAAATACAAGTGATCACAAGAATCAGTGATGCCCTCAGGAAACAAGACTACTCGGACTATGGTATCGTAAAATAGGAATAGCTACCATCTCTTAACCAAATGGCTCTTTTCTCCAAACTTGTGGCTATGATGTGGATTACTGGAAAACTGTATCAGAAGGTTTGTGTACTTAGGCAGAGACCATCTAGGGCCTACTTCATGACAGGTGCAGTAATACTCTTTATACTGTCTACAATATGTGGTTGAGATCCTGCAACATACCAACCAACCGTTTTCAATGAAATTCAAGGAGTTCAGTGTCTCTGGCACTCTGCAATGCACTTAGTGGACTAAATTTTCAGATGGCCTGATCCCTGGCATCTAATTTTGATATGCCAATGTGATGTATGTATCTTTTATGTGCATTATTACCAGGTTTGCCCCAGGCACCTCATCATCCAGTTGACACAAGCCAAAGCTTACATGTACACACAGTTTTGCTTGTGCTAACTTAGGCCACTTTTTTATGACTTTGCCCAATTTGTAAAGTCCACATCAGTCATCAAAATGTCTGTAATTGGCAAGGATATCCCAGATACTACACAGAACAGATTTTTGCCTTAGGGACATGTTAAAATTAACCTTCCTCTGCCATTCAAATGAGACACCACACAGTCCTGCTTTAATTGGGCCAGATGTTTCAAAGTAGCAATAGAGGTTCTGACTAAACAGCATGATTTAGATGACAATGTAATCCTAGCTTCTGTACTGCCAAGTCAATTAAGATGCTACATGTCCATCATACCATGCTGTAGCTTGTCAGCAGAGCATAAGAATGAGAGTAGATCTATGAAAGAAAAACTGAAAACCTTTTTGGCCAGAAGTATTCCATGCCATACTTTTACAGATATGAGGCCAGATCCTGAACTGCTACCAACCGGAGTAGATCCACTGACTTCAGCAGAATATTGCCAATTTACACCAGCTGAAGATCTGGCTTGTGAATTTCTGACCTGGCCTATGGAAAGGCTGAAAATGCAAGTCCCCAAAACTACAGTTAGTGTCTCAGCTTTTCCATGATATGATGCCAGAATGCTCTGGACAAATGGTATAAGCATTATTTGCAAGGTTTTATCTAATTCACTTGAAATATTGCATGACAAGTGTCATGAATCTGGCAAAGATCACGTATAACCCTGGGGCCCCAATTCAGAAAAGCACTTAAGCTCACACTTAAGTCCTTTTGACTTGAATGGGATTTAAGCATGTGCTTAAGTACTTTCTTGAAATGGGGCCATACTGACTCTTTCTTTCTTCTAACAAGTTCTCCATGTCTTTCCCCTAACTTCCACTGGCCCTGGGGCAGAAAGACAAGGAGACTGCACCATCTAGGCTTGATGGAAAGCACTGCAAAAGTGAGTGTCTTCATCGAACTGAGGACACTACAGCCCCCAAACCTCCCAATCACTCGTATCAGAGGTTTGGGGGTTGCTCTTAAAGATTTCAAGCTGAATGTTAACTGATGTAAATACGTCCAGGAGTTTGACAATGGGTAGATGTTACTGTCTTTTTTGGACTGTAAGGTCTTCAGGGAAGTGATTGCCACTTAGTACCCATTTGTACAGCACTCAGTACTGCTGCAATATAGATGTTTAATATTTTATTTCTTTGTATTTGTGTCAGTACTAGTGATGGGTTTAAAATGCTAATGGGAACTCTAACCCAGGGGGTAGAATCAACAGCTGAAGAAGGAAAACAAAGTTCCAGGTACAGGTCTCTCCATATCCCTTTCAGCTCAAAGTGCTGGGTACTAACTACCCAGGGCCTGTCTAGCTCTATCCAGTTGGGAGGAGAGTGAATACAGTCTTTTTTCTAGGGTAGCCTCTTTAACACCAGATTCCTTTCCTTTCCTTATCTCAGACAGATCAGACAGGAATCCAGGAACCCCATGACATTCCCAAGTGCCCTAATGCTTTGTAACAGCATAATTTGCTGGCAATATTAGTAGAGCAGCCAGAGGCTGAATGGCTATAGAAATGGCAATATTCATTCAATCCTGGAGATGAGTTTCCAGTGCTGTATTCATTTAGAGGAACCATTTACTGCTGCTGTCTGTGTTCCGTAGCTATGTGTATCTGTGGAGAAAGAGAAATATGTCAGTCTGGTATCTTCCACAAGCACTAAATTGGAAGAACAAAGTTAGAGCTCAACAATGGCTGTATTTTGGGTGGGAAGAGAAGGGGAGTTGGCTGGAAAGGTGTGTGTAAAGTGTTTCTACCTAAACACACTTTTCTGGCTTGGCCAAATAAAGACACTCTACCCATACTTGATGGGGATCACATCCTGAAAGTTATCTTTTTTTTCCCCAAACCACCTCTTCTGGCCTTCAAATAATCCTCCTACCTCACTAAGATCATCATTAGAAGCAAGTTCCCCCCCAGATCAAGGCACACAAGTCCAGAATGGCTCCTGTCCCTGCCAAAACAGATGCAAAACCTCCAGACATATCTCCACTGCTATGATGATCAACACCTCACTCAAGATCCATGGGTCTTTCACATGCTTATCATAGCATGTGGTGATACCTCATCCCATGCATCAAATGCCCCAACAGCTATGTGGGTGAAACCAGACAATCACTACTCTCTCAAAAGTATTCTCACAGAAAAATAAGACAAAACCACTATCACCCATGGACCAATACTTTTCACAAAGTGATTGCTCCATATCTGACCCCTCAGTCTTCATCCTCAAAGGAAACCTGCACAACAACTTCAAAAGACAAGCTTGGGAACTCAGATTCATAACTTTGCTAGACGCTGAGAACCATGGACTAAACGGAGTCACTGATTTGTAATACACTATTGCCTGATGACCCCTTAATAACCGTGTGGTGGTGGTCATGCACCCCTGTAGTGCCCTCTTGCATTGGTGAAGGATGTTGCCACTATCTTCCATTTCACTTCCTCCTGTTGTCTACCTGCCATCTACCTGCCATTGACTCCTGTGTCTCAGCCCTCCAGCCAAGTCACAAAGTTCAAACCCCCTCTAGGGTATCACTGACAAGTCCAAATGAATCTGGATAATTATCCTGTCCCTCTGGGTTACCAAAGTCCTCTCCTTGTACTTGCACAAATCAGAATTCTGGGATTCCCTTATAAGAGCCTGTGCTGCCCTCATTATCTCTGTTACCCTAACCCTGGGGTTCTCTCAGCCAGTGAGACCTGTCATCTCTGCAGTCTCCTCCTTAACTGAGCTCCTTCTGTCCGATAATTGGGGTTTAGCTCTGCCCCATTTGGCCAAGGTCAGCTAGCTACTCACCTCCCCAGGTACGGAAAACTACTATCTGGGGGCATTCACTAGCCGTGCAGATGATTGGGGGGGGGGGTTAAGCCTCATTATAAGCTCACTTCATTTTAAGTGGCCTCCTGCAGCATGTGTGAACCCCTTATGCCTAACAATATGTCCCAACTCGTGTTTCGCTCAAACATTGTGGTTACCTTTTCTAGACCTCCTCTTTAGGTGCGGGAAGCTTGAAAGCTTGTCCCTTCAATCAACAGCAGGTGGTCCAATAAAAGATATTACCCCACCTACCTTGTCTCTCCCACTATCCCAGACAGCAGCTACTTTGTAATAGTAGTTTTGCTTCTTCCTGTGTTAACATATCACACCTTTGCAAAATAGGCACTAAACCATCTAGGGAATCTGAGAAACTTCTTAGATACTTGGTCATACTGCAACCATATGTCAGGGCTAAATGCAACTCCTCATTCAGCACAATTTATATTTTGTTGTACCAGGGAAATGGTGGAAACTATTAAAGAAGCCTACTGTGGGCAATTTTATCATCATTACTCCAGCAGCTTCCACAGTCAGAATTTGCAGCACAGTGATAGGTTGGAAGAGGCAAATTTCATTCATGCAGCGTTGCAGACACCTTTTGTTTTCATCTAGACAGAAGCAACCATTATAATGTTAGCTGACCACACGTGTGTGTGCGTGCTTGGCAATTATTCATGCCCTTACTCCAGGCACACAATTGTTCCTCTCATGGAGTTTAGGGCCAGAAGTGACCATCCGAGTATCTAGTCTGACTTCCTGCATGTCACAGGGCTCCAAGACCATCCAGCACCCCTACACTACACCACTGAAATACTACAGTCCGTGGAATTCTAGACTATGTGCCACAGACAGAGAATGGGGTGGGGGCTAACTGAGGTGTACCTCTACAATGGTATTAGAAGCATTGTCCACCAACACCATTGCACCACACCCCAAGAAGCACTGCTGACTAAGAAAATGGAGATTGGCCATGGTATCCATTGCTGGCGAGAGAATTTCATGACTGAGGGAAACTGTGCAGTAATTCCTCGGCACAGCTAGTCCGTCACTTGAAAAAGAACAGCAGCAGATGGGGATTTTGTGGAAGAGCCACAAGCTATACTCTATTACAAATGCTTAAGAACATCCCACCCTGTAGCCCAGAGCAATAATGTCACTAATTACCTTAGTATGGCACTGCACATCAGAATCCATTAACTACTGGAAGGATGAAAGAAATAAACCGCTTTTAAGGCCAAATCCTCAGAGTAAATCACATTGCCTGTTGAAAGTAAAGGGAACTGCAGGTACTGAGCATCTCGGAGTATTTAGCCTTTAACATAAAGTATATTGTTTCATTCAAAGGGACATTGAGCTATACAAAAGCTATTAAAGACTGAGCCTGCTCCTCCATTTCCATTTTTCACTGGCAGAGGCAGGGCGTGGAGTAAGGGAGCACAAATTTCAGCAAGTTCTAGCTCCCACCCCCATGATGAAATGCCAGCATTTTCTTTATACTCATTTTTGCCTTCACTTTGTCCTGGGGTAAATGACTGCACAATATATATGGCAAGAGAGAATCAGATTCTGTCTTGTTCGCAGTTGGTGTCTTAATGTGACTTCCTCATCCTAGCATAGGAGATTTTCCTTCACTGATAAATCCCTTTGTAAAGCTTACTCATTGCACTGCATTGAATAAGAGCAAATGATTATATGGCACAAAATACTGTTGTAAACTATTACTTTGATCCTGCAAGTTACTAATGGTTCTCAGGTGCAGAAGGATGTGACGGCCCTCCAAACTTCTCCACAGCCACGCAACACTTGCATGGTTGGACCTTTGTGATCTGTTTCAGAGATGCTGATCATTCAAAATTCCCATTGACACATAATCCACCATCTCTGAAAATTGTGTCCTTAGTCCTTCAACTACTCTGGTGCTTTTTTAACACACCTGTCTCCCTTTCAAAAGAAGAACAGGAAAATAACATTTCCAGGCCTGTATTTTGTGCAGAATGTTGCTTGGTGCAATCACTCTGATTTTAATGGGACTGCAAATGGAGGTTTAAGTCTGTGTAGGATCTGGCCCTATATAAGTGCCTGCTGTCTCATGACATTAGTACTGTGAAAATTACATCTCAAAAATAATGCTACGGTTGCTAAGATACTTTCACTTCGAACTCCTATTTTCAGTGACTTGTAATTATATTGCTCTCAAAGTTACTCTTTGGGATTAATTTTCATTTGATTGGTCTCAACAGATTTACTTTGGAAAGTTTGATAACTCAGAACCAGCTGAATGGATTTTTATGGCACATGAATGTGGGAGTAAAATGTATTTTTCAGCTGTTTAGAAATGTTGGCACTTTTTGTGCTCAGATAATGCAAAGTACTTTCTTTTTAAAGCACGAAGCTCGGCATGGGGCATGAGAAATCCATACTTTGCCTTATTGGAAGAAGCTGGCTTCCTTTTCTTAAGTTACAGAAACTCAAAGCCTTTTGTGTGAATCTGCAAGTACATTCATTCCATAAGCTTCAGGAAGATGCACCAAAAGTGGAGACGTTGAGAGCTTCCATCTATGTGCTTTGAGGAGTGAAATCCTATTATTTTTGCATCTGTGGCCAAGACTTTCAAAAGTGACTCAAGTTGGGTGCAACTGAAGACACCTAGGAGAGGCCTGTTTTGGGGGGGGGTGGTTGTTTTTTGTTTTTTTTTAAATAATGTCCATTTTTATGCGCCAAGTTGGGCATCAAAAAACAGAGGCACTGCTCTCTTTGAAAGGCTTCATCTAACTCTCTGTCCTGTATAGGAATATTGATCTTCTTTGGGTGAGTACTGCTTAACACCCACATCTTGTAATCATGATCGTGACCTTCTTGATGGAACCAGAACCTTTTTGCTCAGATGTGCTTTGGGGGAGTGCTTCCCCTTCTCAAACCCCAGACAGGGCCCAGACTCTCTCCATAATTCTCACTTTCAGGCTCTGGATTTTTGAGCCTATAGTCCACTTTCCATACTCTATGAATAACATTCTGTCCCCACTGAAATCAATGATGAAACTCATTGACTTAAGTGAGGGCTGGAATTTCACCATAGGAGTCATAGAATTTCTAGGAAGGAAGAGACAGCACAATGGGCCTTTCCTCCAACTCCAGGTTCAACCAAACCTGGAGGGGGATAAGAGAAGACTGCATGGTTCACTCTGAATGGAAGTCATCTTTGGGTGAGGGAGTCTTGTTGAAGTATCTTGGTGAAGGCAATGATCATCCTCTCTACCTGGTTGCTGCTATTCAGTTCAAGCTTAATGTTGCTTTCTCTTGAGTTCTGTCCCATCATGCCCTAAGATCCATCCTTTCCTTGCTGCCCTTGAGCTCATAGACAATATCTCAAAAAGTTTTGCTCATCAAAGGTTATGGAACTGATGATGATTCCTGGTTATACTGAAATGGGACCTTGACAAACATTCTTTATTATTCACTTTTATTCATTTATTATTTGTATTGCAGTAGTTTCCAAAGAACTCTGTCAGTATCAGGGCCCCATTGTGCGAGGTGCTATACAAAGATATAGGAAGACAAACTCCTTTCTCCAGACGTACTGAAAGCCAGGAAGCCATATAGATCGCTGACAAATGTTAAAAAGCTAATACATCAGACAGGGATATTTCTGATGTCTAGAAAAACACTATGGCACTTTGGAAAGCCTTAGCATCTCTCTCTCTTTCTTTTTTCCCCCACCGATGAAAAATTCCTGCAGTTTTAACCATTCACAGACACTAATTAACCATCACCTTGCAATGGGAAGCTACCAGTTGCTTTCTGTAACCAATAGTCAAAGATTATAGAAGTAGCTTTTAAGAGAGGGTATTTTGTCATTCCAAGTGTGGTGTGTGTGTGTTTGTGTGTGTGTGTAAAAAGAAAAAAGAAAAGGAGTACTTGTGGCACCTTAGAGACTAACCAGTTTATTTGAGCATGAGCTTTCGTGAGCTACAGCTCACTTCATCGGATGCATAGCATATTGTGGAAACTGCAGAAGACATTATATACACACAGAGACCATGAAACAAAACTTACTCCCACCCCACTGTCCTGCTCGTAACAGCTTATCTAAAGTGATCATCAAGGAAGGCCATTTCCAGCACAAATCCAGGTTTTCTCACCCCCCCCCCCCAGACACACATACAAACTCACTCTCCTGCTGGTAATAGCCCATCCCTCTTTGAAACCTCTCTTTATAATGCGCATGATAATCAAGGTGGGTCATTTCCAGCACTAATCCAGGTTTTCTCACCACCACCACCCCCGTTCCCCCCCCCCCACACCCCCCCCTCCAAAAACCACACACACAAACTCACTCTCCTGCTGGCAATAGCTCATCTTGCAATGTGCATGTGTGTGTGTGTGTAAAATAAATATATAATGTAAACTACAATTTAGATTAGGAGATTAAGTGCATGTGTCAAGAAATACCTCAAGTCTACAGATGTGTTGAGAGAAGCACAAAATTCCCATTTCATTCAATTACCTAGGAATAAAAGGCCTGTTTCTACTTTTAACCCCTTCTGGCACATATCTGTTATGATGCTGAGCATATTCTATCCTTGGAATAGGAAGCACAGCTAGTTACAGTAAAACTTGGAAATCCTTGCAAACCTAGTACAGAACATAGCTGAATAAACTTTCTATACCAATATTCCAAATCAACTCTCTAAAAAAGTAGGGTTTTTTACTACTTGGGGTTGGGGTGGGGGAGACATTAATTTATATTCTGATCCAAGATTTATGAATGCAGTAACTAGCATTTCTAGCTACAGAAATAAAACTAACATTGGGAATAACTCTTCTTTTAACAAGGGCCATGTCTTAAAAATCTAAGCTGTGTGATTAAATTATGTTTTACGCATATTGCTCGCCAATGTATACCTTCAGTCAGAAAAAAAAAGGCTTAATCATATTTTTTAATATCTTCCCCTAATTTACTTACACGTGCTTCTCCCAAGCAACCTACAGTTTGAATATTCTGGTCACTAGAGAGGAAATCTGATCTTCAACCAACTCATTATAACATGGCAAGACTACAGATACTGACAGAATCCTAAATACATTTTACATTACTTGTTCTAGAATATGCTTCAGGATTCATTGCAGATATTGCTTACTAAGTACTTATATTAGTATGCAGTGCCTCTCTATCATATTCAACGGCTTAATTAACTTGTGCATTTAAGAGTTGGACTGACCCATTTACCTTCTACTGTTTCATACATTTTGCTAAAATACTGGTTACTTGATGAGCCAGAGAAAAATGAGAACAAGGAATCCATGTAGTCATTTACCCAACACTCAAATCAAGCTGTAGTATTTGTTGCCCGTGGTATACAAGATGACTTGGCAGTCCCTTCTGACCTTGTACTCTCACTCTTCTACATCTTTAGGCAGTTTTCTAACCTGTTTAGTAGGTAAAAAAACTACTATATGAGAGCAAGAGAATACATGTTGGTGTTCTGGCGTATATCAATTTTTACAGCATAAGTTTGGGAGGGCTCTATTACATAGAATCATAGAAGATTAGGGTTGGAAGGGACCTCAGGAGGTCATCTAGTCCAACCCCCTGCTCAAAGCAGGACCAACACCAACTAAATCATCCCAGCCAGGGCTTTGTCAAGCCAGGCCTTAAAAACCTCTAAGGGTGGAGATTCCACCACCTCCCACATGGTGAAATTTTCTTTTGTATACATCAGATGCAAACTATTTTTTAAAATGATTCCCAATCTTGGGAAAATGTAATCAGGGAAAACTTGCTGTGAACTCAGTGGGCATTCTTCTGAAGCAGGATTGGACCCAAAAATGTGATCACAGATATATTAAAAGAGGAGAAGGAAGCACTCAGCACCTGAAAGGAACAGACCTTAAATGAAGTTAGGAGTCAATTCACAACATCTGACTAATTCTGAGAGATGCTGAGAACCCTCAGCAAACAGAAAAGTCAGGAGCACCACAGGTATATTAGCCCTGAGAACAAGCTGAAAGATTCACTTATGTGCACCCACAAGTATGTTTATCTTCTGTACAGCAGCATAACACTAATATGGTCAATGACTTCGGCCCCAGTTCATCGTGCAAGCCAAAACTGCGGCAGGACTTTGCATCTTCTTATGTTCCAAATCTCTCAAGTTTGCATTATTCAAGAATGTTTTAAGTGACAAGAAATTCTTTGTAATCTCCATACATGTCTTTTATTATTTAAAAAAAAATAAATCTGTGGATCATTAGCACATGTAAATATTGACTTCATTGGTACAATGGCTACTTAGACCAGCAGAGAATCCAGCCATATGTGTCTTTGAATTGTATCTGCAGGCAGAAGTACAAGACAGTTGCTTATCTTAGATGTATCATACATGGCAAGAGGTAGAAGCCCTAAGCAAAAGCATCAACACTAACTAAACTAAATGATCAAGGTATCAGTTACACTGGGATCTGTAGCATGACTCTTAGAAATGGAAGCAACCCTAGAAAGGTACCTGAATCTTTAATAATCCATTCCATCTATATTGCTGTCTTTCTTGTGAAGATGGAACCTCTGGTACTAACAGACTCAGGTGTTTGGCTACTCTCTTGATGCTCTCATTTCTACTGCTTTCCCGGGGTTATGCTTTTAGGATGGAAGTCATAGAGGAGGGTCAGTGGGTGTCAGTAGGATAACTGAAGAAATGAGTATTAATGGAATAGCAAAGATATAAAACATGAATGAATGGAAAATGAGGAAGACTGTGTCTGTGGATCCTACCAGTCTAAGGGTACCTTCTACACTGAACGACACCCATGACGGGCCCATGTCGGCTGACCTGGGCTCAGGCTAAGGGGATGTTTTCACTGCAGGGTAGCTCTGGACTGTAAGACTTTGCTCCAGCCCAAGCCTCAATGTCTACACTGTATATAGCCCCTTAAAAACCAGCCCATGTTTTTAATTGCAGTGCAGACGTACCCTCCGGGTCCAATCAAGTGCCCAGTGAAATTTGTGTAAGGACTCCCATTGTCTTCAGTGGGTGCTCGATTGGTCCCGCTGAAATTTCAAGAACACAAGATGTTTTGGAATCTTTTCTTAGGGACGTGGCAGTTGCCATCCTGGGTGAGACCAGTATCTTGTTCTGAAGATGGTTAATACCAGATGCTTCAGAGGAAGGTGAATACAAGCAACCCTGCAGTAGATCATAATGGGACAACCTGCTCCCATGAATTTCCTTTCTACACTTGAATAGCTAGAGGTTGGCTTATGGCCTGAAACATTGGGGCTTGATTATTTCTTAAATAAAATGTAACAGAGTTACATTATTACTGTAACAGAGTTAAATAGCTTCATCATAACATTACTGCTGCCTTTCCTATGCGTTTCCAGCATGATCCACAGACATTGAATTGGGACATAAGATCTGAAGTTACTGCATGACTTCACTGTGAACAATTGCCTACCTAGACAAATCTGACTGTGAAAGAAGATGGATGATGCCTGGTAAAATTGGAAATTGTAATTCACAGAATAACTCAGTCAGAATGATTGACTAAAAAGCAGAAAACCCTAAAGTGAGGCAAAGAAACATAAAAGATGAACAACAAAGATGTTTAGAGTAGAAACCATGGAAAGTCTGGCTGTTAATCTGATGATTCATCACCAAGCTTTAATGCTGTGAATGGTTTATCAATGCACACTGTACTAAGTGCAGATGGAAGCTAATATGGAGGCAGGGAAAAAATCCACAGAGAATAAATCTCAAAAGTGAGATGTGTTTTTGAAGAAATCTGAAGCATTGTAACAATACTAATAAGTCCTCCAAGTGAAGCATGCAGTGTAACTAGGTCAAAAATAAAACTTGTCCCAGCGCCAAGCATGAGGTGTACAAAGGAATTGCTATTGAATGTATTCCATTCCTCGAGGGGATATTGATTTCAAATACTTCTGCAGATCGCATTGTTTGTTGTTCCTGATCCACGCATAATAAATGGAATTATCTTCTACAACTAGTGATTATCTAATTAGCATTTTGCAATTTTGTTCGCACTGCGGTTGTGCTAAAATGGTGAAGCACTGCTCAATGATTTACATAGAAATTGCATCAATATGTTTACCTATCTCCTGTTTAAACCACATGAAGTTCAGGATGGAATGTTGTAAAGAAAATGACTAGAACATTTTATTTTAGAAACTATATTTAGCTTGCTATCTTAAAGGTGGCTCTTCATATGTCATAATTCTTATAATAAAAGTTAAAAATGACTATGTAAGATTCAATATCTATTACAAGAGAATTGCATTTTTCCCTTTTCATATGATTTATGTATAGATGTTATTTGTATGTACATAAGGTGCATTCAGAGTGGATTTGCAATATGATGATACAACTCCAGAGTGCTGTGAGGTATAACAGTTGAGTGTTTCCAATCAACCATAAAATGTGCTAATTTGGTGGCATCTTAAAAGGAAAAACAGTACTGTTTATTTCCCGCTCTCTCTCTCTCTCTCTCTCTCTAATGTGCAGACACACACAAGTATACAGCTCAACAAGTCAAATACTGACAGCATCAGCATTCTAGGAAATCTTTATTTTCATGGTTAGTTCTGCAGAATGCAGAGAGATCTCGGGTGGTATTTTCAAGGGATCGCAGCACTGGTATAGCTCTGCTCCCACTGAAGTTCACGGGAGCCTTACTATTAAATACAGTGGCAGCAGAGCTTGGCCGATTCTCAGCACACTTGAAAATTCCCACCTTACGTGCTGGAAAAATGATAATGCCCAGCTTCAGAAAAATACTTAAACGTATGTTTAAACTCCATTGAAGTCAACTGGACTTAAGTATGTGCCTATTCCTTTTGTCGTCCACCTATGTGTAGTAAAGGAGATGTGGGGGAGGAGCTGCCCTGCCCTTTGAAGGACTTTTATTTTTTTAATTGCAAATACTTACTGCCTGTTAATCTACTCATCCTTGTTAGGGGACTGTAGGAATGCTTGATTTTACTTGGGAGGGGTAGTTCCTGCACCCCCTTCTCAAGGCCTAGTTCCTGCACCCAATCCAACTGTTTTCTACTAGATGTATCAGGCAGTAAGGGGTGAGTAACAGCAGTCTCTCATGCAATGGGGTTTCGTTTTCCTTCATATTTTCAAGATTCCGTTAATACCATGGGACAGCTAGAAGAAATGGTGTCATGATATAGAAAGAGGGATTGGACAGACATAATCAAATGTCCAACCCAGTCAGAATATTTGATCTTTGGTGTTTTTAATACAAAATCACATTTAATATAGAGCTTAGAAGGGAGACAAAAAAAATCTATCATTTACCTTCTTGCTTAGAATGTGTAGTTCATCTCGTGTGATGCATAATTAGAGGTACATTAGGGCCAAATTCATCCTCTGTGTAATTCCATTCATGTCAATGAAATTGCACCAGAAAGGAATCTGACAAATCAAACATAGGGCTGGATTCTATGGTCTGGCAGAATCTTTTCCCTAAGGCTAGCCCAAGGAGGATCGATCCAGCAGACTGACCACATGGGGCCTCTCAAGGCACTCTTCCACTGTGCTTCAGACAGAAGGATCATGTTAAATGACAGTAAGACACTAATTACATTTTCTCATAGTGCAATGCCTCTGACTCCTTTCTTCCATAATGTCCCTAAATGTTAACTTGCTGAGCCATTAAAGTAGGGAGACCTAAATAAACAAAGCCCCTGATCCTGCAAATGACTGCATGGGCTGACCCCTGCACTTGCCTAGAACCCCGTTAAAGTAATTGAAGGTGGGGCCGTGTGCAGTGCAGTCCAGGGTATGGTCCTAGAATTCTAAAACCTGCTCCTTTTGCTGGAGGACTCAGTGAATATTATCTGTCTATTTAAATGCAAGTTCGTTGGGACAAGGAATTTTTTCCTGTCATATAGCCCTTCCACAATTGGTATGCGATGAGTTTTTATCTGATACTGTATTGTATTCCACTAGCCATAACTGCTGAAGGACTACAACCAGAGCTGAAAACTGAATATTAGCTGACCGATTTCTGGCTTGCAACGAGCTGAAGGCTTGCTTAGATATTAAATGTTTGTTACATGAAGCCAGACTAGCTGAAATCTGAATTCTTGCTGCTTGGTACCATTTAAAAATAGGATTAGTAGAGCTAGATTTGAATGGTTGCTCTGAAGAGCAGATGGCCTCAGTGTTAAATGTATTAATTTCCTGTTGTCATACCAGCCAAGGTATAATTGAATTTCAAATAAAAGTAGAGACATCATTAGGAAAGCTTCCTGAAAGACTCTTTATGTAGGCAATGTAAAATTAATGCATTTTGTGACAGAAACATGAAAAAAAGGATCATGTGTTGTATATTTAGAAGTTCCTTGGCCATGGGTACAGGGCATGTTCATTTAAAAATTAACTCACTTTACTTGCACTAGATTGTAAATGTCAGGTGTCTAACAACTGCAAATTTGTTACAATGAGCTGAAAGTCAGACCATAAATTGGTCAGTATCTCATTGGGAGAGGGGGAAAGACAGATTTATGCCTCTTTCTTCTGTTATAGAAATCGAGCAAATTTTGTGCAGTCTTCCAAGGGGAGCTGTTTAGTTAATTCCTCTCATATAAAACTAGAACAGCCTGCAAAGGAGTAGAGGAATTTTGGGCCTGAAATAAATTGTATTGCCAGATTTTTTTTTTAAAGCTGTCTGGAGCAGTGTCTGTCACTTAGCGTATGTCTATACAGCACCTAGCGCAAGGGGGCCTTGATTTGGGGAGGCCACTACCGCAATATAAACGATGCATAATAAGTTAACGTAAGCTTCCAAGCTCTTGTCATAAGAGGATATGACTAAAGGTTCAAGGATAGCTTCCTTAGCGGACAACTTTGAGTTCTCATATCTGCCCAAAGCTACGACTTGCCCTTTCATGTAGGAAAGAGTGAGAGATAATGAAGGAAGAATAGGATGCCACTCAAGTGTAACATCATAGAATCCATGATGACAAACTGTTGTCTGCTTCCCAGGGTTCTCTTTTCCCGTTGTCTGGGTAGGAGGAAGGGAGACTAGCCTATTGCTCAATATCTTGTAAGCACAGGGTGTGTGGAACTCCCATTAAATTGGATGGGCTTTGAATCAGGCCCATGGGCAACGAAGGGGATGTCACTTGAAAAGTTTGGGTGACAACCCTTTGAATTGTGTGTTTTGGTTTTTTAATGGCTTGAAGCAAAAAAAAAAATTGTAACTGGAGGGGGAAAAAATCCTCTACTTGTGGAAATTATTGGTCTAGTTCCTTCCATTTGTACAGTTAATTAGTGCCCCAGGTGTCCTACTGTGTTGCAGACACCAGTCATTGAGTACACCATGTTTTAAATTAGCTGAATTTTTGCCAGAAAAATTGGCAGGAGTTCCAGAAACCTGAATTGCTGTTCCCAGTTGCAAAGATTGCTAATTATTGCCTCAGGCCTCAAATGCCAGTGTAATCAATAATAGCTAAGAAGGAAAATATCTTGAAAGAAGAAAATCCAGCTGTTCTATTGCCACGCAGCTATATTAAAGCTCTGATGTAAGAAGAGCCCAACTCCTATACGTGGATGTTACATAAACACAGCGCTAGAGATTCTGGGCTGCGTTTCCCCCCTCCATTTATACTGCTGGAGCAGAGCAAAACCCAGCAGAAATTGAGCGGAGAACATGGATGTGGGAGAGCATACGTTCCATAGCATGTCTTTTTCCTCTATCCCCTACTCTGAGCTAGAAAAGCCTCCCATGGTCATGCCATTTCATGGGCTCTCCATGGGCTGGGGGGAGCCATGTTGGAGCGAGAAGAGGCGGAGGCAGACAGCACGTTCCATGATTTTTAAAGTGCTGGTGATATACTAAGGGGTTGTAGGAGACCAATAGAAAGACCGTCCATGCCTAACAATCTAAAAGACACCCTCCTCCTCCCACCCACCCCCCACACACAGTTAAGAGAAAATGCACCGGGAGACCCAGTGGAAAATGTGTGGCTTTTTTAAAATCACCATTTATTCTTTTATGTTGGGGTGCACAAGGTATGGATTAGTGTGAGAGCCTCACAGAGGGCATAAATACACAGCAGGGATTTGGATGAAGTTAGGCTGGGGGCTGGGATAAGGACTGGGATAAGGAGGACATTGCATGCAGAGAGGATATCAGGGAAGAAGCCACAAAAGCAGTGGTGAGGGTCAGAAATATGAAAGAGGCTGAAAGAAATAGTTAAAGAAAATAGGGCTTATGTGTAGGCTGAATGAGTTGAGTGGGGCTATGAGGATCTCTACAGTACTGCCTTCTAACATAGCAGGTCTGTGTAGATGGCCTTAGCTAGCACAAAGTCCTCCTGGTGTTTGCCATCCCCTATTGGGGGTCAGGGTGCTGTTGTGTATAGGGGGGAAGAGCAAGTAAAACAGAGAACCATGCCAAGCAGAGGGAGCCGAGGCTGGCTCACTGTGCAACTGGCCCATTGATCTGTGGGCAGGCAGTCTAGTTTCTCCAAGGAGAATTAGGGTCTCTGGGATTTACAGATCATATGGAAAAACAAGTCACAATGTGGCAACATATTTGATGGTGGTAAGAACAACCGCTTCTCAGTGGTGGGATGTTGATAAATCTGTGGGAGTGACGGGTGCAAGCCAGATTGCATGCACTTCGCAATTGAAGGCATCTGGGACAATCTGTCAGTTACCCGTCGGCGTGAAGCCATTCCATTAGCCAACTCCAGTGTCAGATTCAAGGATGAGGAAAGTCACATGATAGGAGTGATAGTTATGGCACTTCTTTTCTTTCCGAGAGAGAGAGCTCTGAGGGTTCAGGGCTGCAAATTCTTACTCACGCAAGTAGTTCCGCAGCTGCGAGGAATGTCTTTCCAGGACTGGGTCCCTGAACCTGTGGCAGCTTCGCCGCCTCCCTAGGAGAAGCCTGAACCGCTGAAGTGCATCAGCTCAGCTGTTTGACCTCATGTCTTGGCTTTTTTTAATATGACCATTGGCTTTCTTGATGCTGCACCTACCCTAGATATCCCTTATCAATAGTTAATCTGATGTTCAGTCATAGTCTCTTTAAATGCTTTGGGCTTAACTGTGACTCAGGATGTACATCCAGGCAGGGGAATAAGGAGGCATAAGCAGCCCTCTTAACTCCCCCATGTAGGCTACCCACCTCCCAGAGCCTTCGTGCGAGGGGAGAGCAGTTGCCACCAGGTAGCAGCAGCTGCTGCTCCTCCTTCCACACAGCTGGGTAGACAAGGCAGAGTAGGCAGACCTTGGGGAACCTTCCCCTCCCTCCTACCCCCACAGCTGGGCCTGTGCAGAGGTAAGTGAAAGGAGTAGTGCAAATAAATTGCAATAAAGTAAGGAGGAATCAGGGACCATGCTGTGACTGAGACATAATCTGGTTCATGTCCTATTCCTGGGACATGGCAATTCCATGCTACCTTTTTTTAATGGGGTGGATTGCAAGGCTACAATCTGGTCTTCGTGCTTCATAATTGTTTTGTATTCCAAATGGTAAGCATTAAATATACAGTAACTGCTTTTGTTAGCCTCCTCACAGAACAAAATGTGTGCTAGGTTCTTTACAGACAAATCAGAAGGGAAGGGCCCTGCCCCAGAGGTCTTACGAAATAAGTCATACAATTCTCCTGGGACTTGCTGACTGAATTCTCTGTGGGTTACCGGTGTAATGACCTTTTATATCCAATTATTGCAATTTAGTAGCGAGGATTTTTAACTGTGCTTAGCAAGTCACTTGTAAAATTGCACTAATTTGTATATTTTTTTTTGCAAAATGTTCTTGGGAAGAGTCAAATGGCATGGTATGACTCTGGTGTGGTAACAGCAACAAGATACACGGATGACAGTGTGAGTAAGACATGTAGAATGGGGTAGAGCAATGTAATTTAAGAGAACAGTCAGAATCTCAGCATTCATAGTTGTTTGGCTCACTGCTGTGTGGTAGAAATAAACCCTCATTCTTCATCACATAGGTAAAAGGGATTGCAGTGTTTTTCTTCAGAGTGATGTACCTGTCTCAAATGTCAGTGCCTGTACTATAAATTTTCATGCTTGACACATGCAATATGCTGTACGATATACATCAAATGAATGCTCCTCTTTTCTTTTAATGGTGCTTGTTTTTTCTCCCCCTATCCTATAATGGAGGGCATGAAAAATACATAAATGTGATCCTTTAACAGAGAGTAGAACATCTACACTCATTATTCATTCTTTTTCACATTTTGTCACACAAACATTCGTGAGTATCTAAAACTAAAGAACTACTGTAGAAATGTTCGCCTTTTCTGTTTTCTGATTGAAGCAGGATTGCTGCATCTTTGCAGATCGTTTTTAAACATCCTTCTCTTTCCCATCCTGTCTGAAGCTTTGAAACAAGAGTTAAAAATGAGGAAGCATCTAGGAAGACAGGACCCAGTGGAGTCAATGGGAACCCTTCCAATGATATGAAGGGGCTGTGGGTCAAGTTCTTAATTTTTCCGTAACACTTACCACAAGTTTTTTAAAAAGGAAGATTTTTTTTTTCCAAAATAACTTTCAGGCTTTCTATTAAGCAAAGGGAACACTGCAAAATTGTGCATTGTGCTCACAAGAGACAAAATATGATGAATATATAGATGAAATATCTAGGCACAGGAATCACATCCTAAAATCAAAGCAATACAAGGATAATCAGCACTTCTGCATGAGTAGAATGCATAATTCCATGTGTTTGTGGAACATTAATTACAAACAGGGTTTTTTTCCCATGACAGTCCTCATCAAGGGCTGACCAAAATTCATAGATCAGATGTAGGGGGTCCAACTTCTCAAGTAATCTTTATCCAACCCATTTGATCTTGTTTGTGCTCACCTCCTCTCCCCTCACTTACTTTTAATCCTCTTGACTATTCTTCCTATTCCCTCTGATCCTCCACAAGCCTTCATGTTTCCTGTCAACTGATGGGGTTCTGTTTCTGTCTTACTTAAAGAGACTGAAGTGAAAATGCCCTTATTTCAATGCTTTCACCGTTGAACAGCTGAGAGGAAGAACTTTTGGATCTAAGGCCTTTTGCTCCATTCCACTGAGATCCCAAAACAGGCAAAAATTCTTCCCTCTTGGCTTTCTCATCCATAACTGATTGATTAAAATTGCACAGGTGTTTCATGAAATTGCTACCAATTGGGCAAATTGGCATGTTGACCACTGTCCTCTCCATCTAAGTTTTCAGACCCAATTTCTTTGTGGAAGTAAAATATTTTGCTGCTCCACTGTGAAAGCATTAATTTCAATAAAGCAACCATCCATGTTTTAGGATTGCTCTAACAGACACATGATGGGTATACCGTTTTTTTGAAAGCAATCAAATAACGAAGGGGAAAATATCTAGTTTATAATTAATTGGTGCTGTTTTAACTTTGATATTAATATCAATGTCCCTTTTATATGGTGCCTTTCATCCTAATGGTACTAAATCACGTTTTATATAAATAATATGAAATAATCAAGGAACCACTGAGCCACACCTAGGACAGAAAGGCAGCAAATATATGGAACAACCAACACAGAATTAATGGGATGAATGTATAACATTCATGCTGAACCATGAACTCCCTCCAAGCTGAGAATGGGTTTGATAAATGCCTTGAACCTGTGGGGAGGATGTTTGCATAATGGAAACCTCCATAGATCCTTTGGCCTGCTTTTCTCCTTTCCATTCAAGAAACCCACGCCCATAATCATCTTAACTTCTTGGTAAGGGGGTGGTGGTCATTCCCTTTCCTAGTCTTACTTCCTGTGACTGGTCTTCGTGGGCTGCTTGTGGAATTTGTGGAGTAGCCAGCAGTCACTGCAGTCGTGATGGCACCTCTTTTTGTTAGTCCTTTCTTACACAGCTCAGACTCCTCTGGGCATAATCCAGTGCATATAGTTTTGGGGGCTGCCACCCAGTTATGATCACTTTACATAGAAACATGTGCCCAACACTGGAATTCCTTTAGAGTTCAGTCTTTTATCTTGCACTGCATGCAACTCTAGTCAATCCTTCTTGCTATCCTTTTGGAATATGTGTAATACTGCTTGACCAACCCCTGGCCTCCCTGGAACACATCCAGTAGCAGAGGCAGGGCCAAAGGGATTTGTTTTCTCATAGCAACTGGCAAATGAACAGAACTCCGCATCTGCTGAACAACAATAACAATTTTCTTCTTCTTCACGCTCTTTGCACTTAGGACAATAAGAAAAGAAAGAAATCCTGAACAAGGCACATATGAAGAAATTGAGTTTAATGTTGGCAGTGTGGGGCAGCTGTCAATCAACTTTATAATCTCCTCCCGTCATAAAAGCAAGAATACCAGCATTAAACAACTCCCCAGTTTTCAAGAAGCTGGGTCCCAGAGAGGGCGGGTGTGTTCAGAATTCTGAGTCCAAAATTTACCCAACCCCACTAGTGACTGAGAAAGAATTGGACTGAATCAAAAGGTTTTTTTCCTGCTGTGACTTCTTAAATGAACAAGGGACAACGGGCAAGGGGAGGAGGGGGGGGGGGCTTACATTTTTTCTTACTTTTAAAGTCAATCCACACTAATTAACAGGGATTAATTGTTTCAGTGGGTGGGTTATCCTTGCAAAGTGTCATTTCAGGGTGAACAGACTGTGAATAAGAGTCATTAGAAAAAGAAAGATTAATCAACTGATACAGGAAGGGACTTGATTACACAAAGTACGGAAACAAAGACACAGCAGAGGAAACCCTCCTGGTGAATTTTCAGTGTTAAAATGTATTAAGTCTATAGTGTTTGTGACCCCATGGGCAGTTTTATTTCCTAATCCACTTTTCTTTTAAATGTGCCCCTTCTGCCTTGTTTCAAGAGGTTCTCCGGCTATATGAATATAATTGAAGGTGAGAGCAGAAAGGTTTGGGGAGGGCATTTCTGAAAAGAAAAGATTTGCTGTTCCTCGTGCTTGGTTAACTCTTAAGAAATGGACTAATTTCATTACACAAGGATCAACCAGCCCCACCTCCTTCTCCAGTCTTCATCCCTAATATGAAATATCTTGCTGTCTGTTCTTGACTCTTCCCGCTTCTTCAGGGTGTGGGGAGGGGAATCCTAGGGAAGGTGGGCTGCATAAGGCGGTAAGCCCCCCAGGATGGGGAGGAGCCAGCATTGCAGCTCTGTGCACAGAGATGTAGCTGTTGGTTAAGACACAACAAGTGAGGTGCATGAGCGTTCCAGCCTGCTAAGGGCGGGAGGAAGGGTGGTTCCAGAGCTTGAGTATGGGAATGTATCTAGAGAAACTGGAAGACTCTGATTTGCTTTGGGAAAGCATGAGGAGGCAGCAAAAGGACATGGACCATAGGGTGAAAGAGGAAAAGGGTTTGAGAAAACCAGATTGGCCTTGCAAAATGCTCCTTGGCACAGTTCCTGCCCCACCTCTCCAGTGTCCACCCTCTGAAGGCTGCATCCCCATCTCCAGCAGTGATACTCCTGGGAGTGAAGAGCACTTTCTACATTCCAGGGAGCACACAGCTACTCATAGGATTAGGCCCTTAGATAGCTTGGCAACACATCACTAGATGGAATTTAACTTGGGCCAGTTCAAATAAGAGTATATTGGCTGGAGTAATTTAGATTCTTCTTCGAGTGCTTGTTCACGTCCATTCCACATTAGGTGTGCGCGCGCTGCGTGCACGAGTGTTGGAAACTTTTTCCGTTAGCGGCTCCCGTCAGGCTGGTGGGGCCCCGAGTGGTGCCACTGCGCCGTGCATATATACCCTTGCCGCCCAACCCCCTCCAGTTCCTTCTTACCGTCCGTGACGGCGTTGGAACAACCTCTCTCTCTCTTGTATGAGAGCAGTCCCTTAGCCTTTCTCTTATAGATAGCTGTTATCAGTTAGTTAGCATACCTTTGTTGTGGACACTTAAGTCATTAGGTGCTTGGAGGCTTCCAGCACCCGCCCAAGGCCACGGGGCATGCTGCAGGCCCACGGGTTTAATGCTTGTGCCACGTGCCGCAAGCCTATGCCAGTTAGTGACCCCCATGGCTCGTGTCTACGTTGCCTGGGGGAAGAACATCAAACTGAGTGGTGTAAGATTTGCAAGGCGTTCAAGCCAAGAACAAAGAAAGAAATAGACTTTTGTTTAAAGCAGTTGTTGATAGAAGCCACATTACAGGCACCGGGCCCAGAGTGCCCGACGTCGGCTCCGGCTTCCGCGGTGCATAGTGCCCCGGAGCCGTCGGGAGAGCTGGCACTGGCTAAACACTGAAAGCTGTCGGCCCCACAGTGCCAGACTAGGCCCCAGCACAGCTCGTCCTCCCCGGTGCGGCCGACGGCGCAGCCAAAAGGAAGGTGCGGACGTTCCCCAAGTAGGAGGCCAGCGCCTTCCAAGGCCCCTAGCGCCGATAAAAGTGGGAAGGCCGCTGTACCGGTGCTGGCACCAGCGGCTCCAGCACCACAAATCCCACTGAGCCCAGTCCTAAGTGAGCTCAGTGCGGACGATGAGCTCGAGGACTTAATGGATCAGCCCTCCACACCTGGCACATTTGAGGTGGCAAAGGACCTCATTGAGCTGTCGGCGACGAGCCCCCTCCCATACAGGGAGAATGCGACGGTTGCCATCGAGGGGTAAGCTGGCAATGGTGTGCCATTCGAGGACACTGTCCCGGCACCGCTCCCAGAGTTGGTCCCAGTCGAGCTCCACGTCTGCGGACTCCCAGTTACCTGCGGCTCAGAAGGACGTCATGGAACCGGGAGTGGATCGGTGCGAGAAAGTAATGGACGAGGCACGATGCTCCCTGGCACCGATTAGAGACCGTCATTGGGAGGAGTCGAGATGGCCCTCGCCGGAGAACTCCCACAGGCGCCGATCCCCGTCCTGAGAACGCCGGCACTGGTCCCGGTCCCGGTTCTGGTCCAGATCCTGTTTCCGGTCCTGGGGATATCGGTACCGGTCTCGCTCCCATTCTGGTAGAAGCCTCTCATCGACCTCCCGCTGGCACAGATTGATGGACGTGTCACTGCTGTGGCCTTCGCGGTCGGCGTCGCTGCAGTCCGGTGCCGATTCCCGCCATTACAGTTACTCTCCCCGTGGTCTGGACAGCAAGGACCCTCAGACGGGGTGGCACCCCCAATGGGGGCCGCCAGGTCATTGGACCTTCTGGACTCCTTGGGCCTATCAACATCACCAAGGGGCTCCATCCAGGGCAAGCTACTCGGTGCAGCAGTCCCGGTTTCTGCACCGACGCCTGATGGCTCCAGAAGCTACAGCATCCAGGCCTCCAGCATCCCCGCAGGGTAAACTGGAGAGACCAGCACCGAGTCCGATGCCGCCCCGAGGTCTTCTGCCCCGTGGGAGAAGGGGAGTAGGAGGACCAGCCAGAGGGGGTTGAGCAGCTGCTAACCTCCTCATCAGCCCCGGATGAAGCAGTGGCAGGAACAGCAGTGTCCGGCCCTCCACCCATAGACCACAGAGCCCACCAGGAGCTACTGTGTAGGGTCACCCAGAACTTGGGGCTGCAGGCCGAGGAGACGGTTGAGCAGGAGGACCCCATGGTGGACATTTTGAGCCCCGAAGGTCCATCTAGAATAGTGCTCCCACTCATTAAGACCATCCAATCGAATTATAAGACTATATGGTAGATCCCCGGCCTCTAGTGCTCCAGCGGCCAAGGGTGTGGAGCGCAAGTACTTTGCGTCAAAGGGCTACGAATTCTTATTTTGCCACCCAAGTCCGTGCTCCCTGGTGGTCTTGGCGGTGAACGAAAGGGAGCGCCATGGTCAACAGGCCCCGGCACCTAAGGCCAAGGAGGCAAAACGCCTGTACCTTTTTGGCAGAAAGGTGTACTCGTCGGGGGGCCTTCAGTTGAGGATTGCTAACCAGCAGGCCATCCTCAACAGGCATAATTTTAACTCCTGGGCAGCGGTGGGGAAGTTTAAGGACAACCTCCCACAGGGTTCCCATCAGGAGTTTACGGCCCTGGTGGACAAGGGCAAGGCAGTGGCTAAGACCTCTCTCCAGGCCTCCCTGGATTCAGCAGGTGGCTAGAACAATCATGTCAGGGGTGGTCATGAGGCACTCGGCATGGCTGCAGGAGTCAGGCCTGTGGCCTGAAGTCCAGTGTACATGTCAGGACCTTCCCTTTGAAGGGTCCGGGCTCTTTTCGGACCAGACAGACGCAAGGCTGCATAGCCTCAAGGACTCGAGGGCTACACTTAAGTCGCTGGGTATGCACACCCCGGTGATGCAGAGGAAGCCCTTTACGCCGCAGCCTCCCCCTCAGCGTCAGTACCAGCCTCGTCATAGGCATGAGCCTTACCGTAGGCGACGCAGGGGTAACAGGCAACGGCGCACTAATAACAATAATAATATGCTGGACCAGAACCAAGATCAGCACAAATCCCAGCTGGGCACTAAGCCAGGCTTTTGAAGGTGCGCTCGAGGACAGCGTACCAGACCAGTCACCGGATCTGTCCCCTTGTTTTCTGAACCGCCTGGCCCATTTCTCCCGTGCGTGGTCCAGCATTACGTTGGACCGTTGGGTCTTACGCCCGGTACATCACGGGTATTCACTGCAATTCTCTTCCCTCCCTCCCTCCCACCCCCCTTCGCTGTCCCTCTTCAGGGACCCCTCTCACGAGTATCTCCTAGAGAAGGAGGTTCGCTCACTGCTACAGGCAGGGGCGGTAGAGGCGGTGCTGCAGGGCCTAAGGGGGAGAGGTTTCTACTCCTGGTACTTCCTCATGCCCAAGGCCAAAGGGGGCCTTCGTCCCATTTTAGACCTGCGAAAGCTCAACAAGTTCCTGGTCAAGGCCTGGTTCCGCATGGTCTCTCTGGGCACCATCATCCCTTCCCTGGATCCAGGGGACTGGTACGCTGCCCTCGACATGAAGGGCGAGTACCTTCATATTGCCATCCACCCAGCTCATCTGCGGTTCCTGCGCTTCACCGTGGGCCAAGAGCATTACCAGTTTGCGGTTCTCCCATTCAGTCTAGCCGCGGCCCCACGGGTGTTCACGAAGTGCATGGCGGTGGTGGTGGCCTTCTTACGAAGGCAGAGGGTACGGGTTTACCCGTACCTCAACAACTGGCTCCTGGTGGGCTGATCCGAAGTGGAAGTGCGAGGCCACGTGAAGGTGGCCCTGAGATTGTTCTGTGAGCTGGGGCTCCTGGTCAACGTCCCCAAGTCCACTCTCATGCCCACGCAGAGAGTGGAATTCTAGGGACGGTCCTGGACACGGTGCAGACCAGGGTAAGCCTCTCAGTATCCCGCTTCTGAGCTATCCAGCAAGCGGCGGCCTCCCTGCGCCAGTTTCCAACGACAATGGCCAGGTGCTGCCTGCAGCTGCTGGGCCACATGGCAGCATGCACGCATGTGGTCAGGCAGGCCAGACTGAGACTCAGGACTCTGCAGGCGTGGCTCGCTCGGGTGAACCGCTCAGGCAGGGACCACCTGGACTTGGTAGTGACAGCCCCAAGGGACGGGCTGGACTCCCTGCAGTGGTGGCAGTCCCAGCCTGTGGTTTGCAAAGGCATCCACTTTGCCCCACTTCCGGACCTGACGCTGGTGACGGAGGCGTCAAACCACAGATGGGGGGCTCACCTGGGGGACCTCATGACGCAGGGGTTGTGGACGGAGGCAGAGCAGTCACTTCATATCAATGTGAAGGAGCTCAGGGCTGTTCATCTAGCCTGCCAGACCTTTCACGCCACTTTCAGTGGTCACAGCATGACAGTTCTGGTCACAGGTCACAGACAACACTACTGCCATGTTTTATATAAACAAGCAGGGTGGGGCCCGTTCCTCGCCGCTCTGTCACGAGGCTCTCCTCTGGAACTTTTGTATAGCCCACGCCATTCTCCTCGAGGCATCATATCTCCCGGGGGTGCGAAACGAGCTGCTGGACTACCTCAGCAGATCGTATCGCATGCATGAGTGGACACTCAGAGCAGACGTTGTGCTTTTGCTCTTCTGCAGGTGGGGATTTCCCCAGGTAGACCTGTTTGCCACCAGGAACAATGCCCAGTGCCCGTGGTTCTGCTCATTCCAGGGTCACAGCCCGGGCTCAGTTGCAGATGCGTTTGCGATCCCGTGGGGAGGGGGCTTGATGTATGCATTTCCCCCACTCCCCTTGGTACACATGGTCCTGCTCAAGGTACGCAGGGACATGGCGGTGGTCCTCATCGCCCCGGCATGGCCCTGCTAGCACTGGTACACAACGCTCCTACAGCTGTCGGTGGAGGCCCCGGTAGTCCTGCCCCTACAACGGGACCTCATCACGCAGGACGGTGGGCGGCTTTTCCACCCTGACCTGCAATCACTACACCTGACGGCATGGAAGCTCTGTGGCTAAATGCCTTCGAGAGCCAGTGCTCCCTTCCTGTGCAGAAGATTCTGCTTGGCAGCAGGAAACCTTCTACCAGGGCTACCTATATGGCCAAGTGGAAAAGGTTCTCCTGTTGGTGTGAGACCCGACAGGTGCAGCCGTGCCAGGCCCCAGTGCAAGCCATTCTCGAGTACCTCCTGCATCTCAAGCAGCAGGGGCTGGCCCCATCCTCACTTAGAGTCCACCTGGCGGCCATCTCCATCTTCCATCTGGGGTTTTCTGGGCACTCGGTGTTTTCCTACCCAATGGTGGGACGGTTCCTTAAAGGATTGGAGAGGATGTTTCCATACTCTCACCCCCCCAGTCCCTCCTTGGAACCTTAACGTGGTCCTCTCTAAACTCATGGGACCCCCGTTCGAGCCCCTCGCTACCTGCTCTTTCCTCCACCTTTCCTTGAAAGTGGCATTTCTGGTGGCCATTACCTTGGCCAGAAGGGTGTCCAAGCTAAGGGCTCTCACCTCTGAGCTACCATATACAGTGTTTCACAAGGACAAGGTGCAGCTCCGACCGCACCCCAAGTTCCTCCCTAAGGTGGTCTCACAATTCCATTTGGGCCAGGACATTTGTCTGCCGGTGTTTTTTCCAAAACCCCATAAGGACCCAAGTCACCGCAGCCAACACACCTTGGATGTGCGTCGAGCGCTGGCGTTCTATTTGGAGCCCTTTCGCAAATCTGCACAGCTGTTCGTGGCCGTAGCCAAGAGGATGAAAGGCCTCCCAGTGTCAGCGCAGCGGATGTCGTCTTGGATAACAAGCTGCTTCTGGGTGTGCTATGAGCTCGCAGGTGTTCCGGCCCCAGCAGTCACGGCCCACTCGACCAGGGTGCAAGCGACTTCCACGGCTTTCCTGGCCCAGGTCCCGATCCAGGAGATCTGCAGAGCAGCCACCTGGTCCTCGGTGCACACCTTCACGACCCACTACGCGGTCAACCAGCAGGCCAGAGAGGACACGGCGGTTGGCAGAGCGGTCCTCCAATCAGTTGTTCCGTGACTCCTACCCTCCTCCAGAGGTAAGCTTGTGATTCACCTTTTGTGGAATGGATGTGAACAAGCACTCGAAGAAGAAAAAACTGTTGCTTATCTTCTCATAACTGTTGTTCTTTGAGATGTGTTGTTCACCTCCATTCCACCACCCACCCTCCTACACCTCTGTCAGAGTCGCTGGCAAGAAGGAACTGGAGGGGGTCAGGCGGCAGGGGTATATATGCACGGCGCAGCAGCACCACTCGGGGGCCCCGCCAGCCCGATGGGAGCCACTAAGGGAAAAAGTTTCTGACGCTCGTGCACGCGGCATGCGCACACCTAATGTGGAATGGACATGAACAACACATCTCGAAGAACAACACTTACGAGAAGGTAAGTAACCGTTTTTTCCTTGTACACGCTGATGCATTCTGAATTAGTTGAAAGCTCATACTGTCAATGGCGATGTCTGCTCAGTGCACGACAGCAGTGAGGGCTGTATTGAAAGGAGATGCAGGATAATACAGAAAACAATGTAATACCATTGTGTAAATTGATGGTCCCTTTCGTTGTGAATACAGAACTTAGATTTGGTTCTGTTATCTTGAAAGATTCATATCTGGAAAAGATTTCAGGTCTGGAGAAAGGGCAACAAAAACAACTAGAGGCATGTGTGTTTATGTGCATGAGGAGGAGAGACTAAAACTATTTGGTCTATGAAGTAGAGTGAGAGGAGACATGACAAAGGTGTATAAAATGTTTGGTGTAGAAAAGCCCAATAAGAAGCTCTTTTCATCTCCTCCTCGTCTTCCCCCCGCCCCTCCAAAAAAGCCAGTCAACCTTTTTTTAATGATTTATTTGTATAAATGAAGCCCTGGGGTGTACGTATAAACTTCCCTTAAAGCAAAGTGGTTGATTTGGGGTGAAGGGCAGGAAACTTGCCTGATAAGTATGTTTTTCTTTTTATATAGCTGAACTCCTTTTCCTGTGGGACAGAATTCTTTCCTTCTTACTTTAATCCAAGGGGGGAAAAAACTTCCTCTCACAACTTCCGTCTCGTAATGAACCACACCACCTCCCACCCCCAGGCAAATAAACAAAACTCCGCTCTGAAAATAAACATTTACAAAAGAGGGGGGAAAAAAGAATTACATCTAATGGCCTGATTTTTGCAGCTTTTTGGAGGGCCCATTGAAAGCCACTTGGTCGTTATTCTGGACTGATCTCGTATGTTCTTCATTGTCTGCTCCAGTCATTCTTGCTGTGAGATTAGTGGCATGAATTCTATGCTGCACTAAGGAATCTGCAACAGTTACTAGCTCTGTGGCGTGACAGGGAGCACATCCTGCTGCTCCATGGCCGTACCCTGAGGCTTTCACATACTACAGGCTCCAGAGGAAGGCTTTGTGCTGCCATGTTCACAAGTACCCCAATAACATCGTAAAGCAAGGCAATAGCATCTTGAATATTTAATTTTCCCCCAGTAATTATATTAGTCTGTAAAGGTGAGGTGGGTGGGCAAGTTCATGAAACATAGTAATAGAAAATGATGACCTAGAATAACAGTGACTTACACACAGATTTATTTCAGCCTACCTAATTGTCACACTCCTGTTTAATGGAAACTTGAGATCCTCCAGACACACACTTGGGCAAAGCCCAAATTCAAGCATCTGTTTCTACCACCAATGCTCAAAACAATACACACAAGACATCCAAATCTTCAGCATACAGTTTTTGTGTAATAGATGTCTGTGCAGTTCTTGGAGTCAGTGTGAATCAGGAATAACCCCTGATATTCAGAAACCTTTCCCATTGTTTTTTGTCTTCCAAACTCCTCGCAAAATATATGCTAAGCACTTGCCTGATCGAAAGTCCACTGATGTAATAATGGGGTCTGCCCATTGATTTCAGTGGGCACTGGATCAGGGCCTGCATCCATAAACTGGACTGTGTAAATGCATTTATCTGCCATTACTGGCAAAGAGTGCCAAATGCAGTTAGGTATGTATCACTCCTCAACCTTCCACTTTACAGAGTAAATTTGTGGAGGAAATGATTGTATTGTTTTAAGGTTAAAAGATTTAGCTGCAGATAAATCAATATGTTTGAATTGCTACAGATCAATTCCCTTATTATAACCTGACTGAACTATTACTCAAAGGTTGAGCCAAGTGCAATTATGTTTCCAAGTACAGACATTTTTAGGCAAAGGTGGAAATCACAAGTGAAACTGTCAGGTGTTTTCTGTTTCAAATGTCAGTATCTCTGGAATGTGTTGTGTAATTACTTCAAGAAAATGACATAAGTTCAGTTTTATTAGAAAACAAGCAAACCGCTATTGGAACTTAATATATTGTTGCGATTATCTTAAACATAAGGTATCTTATCTAAAATACTTTTATCATTTATACTGTAAAGGTTTATACTTCACTGATAGGCAGATCCATTGAGTAGCCTGTTCTAACACAGCTGATTAAGTCAAAATTTTCAGCGTTCCATTAAAAAGAAGTCAAAATGAATCATTTTGATTTGTTTCATTTCAATAAGATAATGTTTCAATTAACTTTTCACTTTTATGCTAATTTTAAATTTTAAAATATTTAAATGTATTTAATAAAGATATTGTCTCCCTCCAGAATGCCAATGCTTTTCAGTTGATCAGCCAATAAAGGTATTAATAGAATTATGAATAGCTAGTGCTCTTCCTTAAAAGATCGCTTGTATCATTGTCCTAATGCAGTGGTGGGCAATCTGTGGCCCACAGACTGCACGTGGCCCATCAGGGTAATCTGCTGGTGGGCCACCAGACAGGTTTTTTACATTTGCACGGCCGCCTGCAGCTCCCAGTGGCCGCGGTTCACCGTTCCCAGCTTGCGCTGCTTCTCGCAGCTCCCCTTGGCCGCGAATGGCGAACTGTGGCCACTGGGAGCTGTGGGCAGCCGTGCAAATATAAACTGTCTGGTCACCCACCAGCGGATTACCCTGATGGGCCTCAGGTTGCTCACCACTGTCCTAATATGATGTGTATATGCTGGCCAAAGAACAGGGAGCCATGATATCACTTACAAATCCAAGCCACCTGCATGATAATGCCATTTTGCTAGCTGGTGATCAAATTCTTGTCAATGAGAAATAGTTTTGTTGTTAGCTATTTGAGATGGCTGAACCAGAATTTTCATTCTGTGGGAAATGCACATTTTGATATTTTTTTTCTTCAGAATCAGAAAAAAAAGCTAAAATTCTGAAGTATCCCACGAAACAGTTCCAAATGATTTTTGTTTTATTAAATATAATATAAATTATACGTTTTTGAAATTTTGTTTTGTGGGGAAACATTCTGATGTTTGTGGTCCAAGATCAAAGTGATTTTTTTCTTCCGAATTTCTTTTCCTCACGTCAATACAGGGCAGAGTAGTGTCAACACGCTTACTTATTAGCTCAACTATATTTAGTCCTTGAAACAATTTCTATGTCAAGAATAGCCTCTCCTTTTATGTGCATTAAAGCCAGCTGTCCCATGAAGCAATCATTTAATATCCAAAAAACTGCTTCTGTCAACCTTGTTCTATTGTGGCATTTGACCAGTTTATATACAGATAGTTAAAGTTTTATTAGACTTAGTTGCCTTTTTGATCTTCCTCAACATTGTGCAGGAAAGATTTTCCGAGCCAGGAGACCAGTAGTATAACACTGCTAGTATATGTATCAATGTGATGAGAAATTTATATCCACACAGATTCTATTGCTTAGTCCTCTCCACTCAGAACATTGGTCTCAGTAGATTGTATATAGAATCTCTTACATATAATGCTATTCCACCAAACCTGTCTTTCCTGTATTGCATCCGTAGTGCCTCTTACAGCAAGGTCCTCTTTCACTGCCAAACATTCTTTTTGTACTTTTAAGCATCTCACACTAGACCTTCATAGATTTTCTCTTTGGCATTTTGCTTATTTCTGTTGAACTCCTCCAAGTCACTTTAACAATGCACAGAAGAAACTGCGTCAGAGCCAAGAACAGAACCGGATTTCTTGACTTCCAATCCTGTTCCTTTGTCAACTGACATGCTTCCTCCCTGGGATCAGCTGAAAGTACTGGAAGTCTTATGACAAAGTCTGTGCTCATATGCTCTCCAGGAGAAAGAGGTTGGGAGAAGTTTCATTTCACCCAGGACTAATGGCATCATGGACTGCAAGAGTAGGTGCTCAGGCTGCCTTGCCTGCCAAGACTGAGGGCCACAGTGGTATTTGATGGAATTGAAACTAGATTCTCTGCAAACTAAAGGGCTTATGAGATTGTGCAGGGCCAGTGGAGGCTGCATGTCCATTTTCTTAATCCCTCCCCAGAGCAAGTGAGCAGAGAGGGGGAGAGTCTAGACAGCACCCCCAGGTGTGCTGGTCAGCACAGAGTAGCTGTTACCCAGAGTTTTCAGAACCAAAGCAATGGCAGCTTAACTGATTTATTCCTGCCACTGCCTGTAGAGAATCAATGGAGATACAGCTTCCCTAGGCACCTAAAACCAAGGTCAGCTGTCCAAACATTCCTTCCATTTTCATTGAACATTAATTCCCTGCTCCAGTCTCCCCATTCTGATTAGCAGCTGCCCTGCCTCTTGGGGGGGCCTAAGATTATTCCTAGCTATGTGATGTTTGCTTTTCAGCTGGCAGTGGCTGACCACACAAGATGGCTGACTATAGACCTGTCAAATTCTAGGGTACATGCAGGGATGTCAAAGTTGAGGGCTCCATAGCCACGTCAGAAATGTCATCCTTTGAGGCTGGTAGAGGCTACAAGCAATTGCTACACCCCTCCTGAGGGAAAGGTAGAAGCAGAGAGGGAATTGTGCCTCACAACATGTTTCTCAGGTATTGTGTCCCCTGTGGCTTCTCCTGTAGGGTTGCAGCTCACAGGCCTCCTCTAGTTCAGGGCTGCACTTAGAGGTCCAACGTAGCCCGGTGGTGTCCAGCCTGTGGCCTTTGCCGCTCTAACTTGTGGCCTTTTAAGGTGACTGTTAAGAAAAAAATGTGTATTTGATTGAGTTGATGATGGACTCTTTGAACCAAGCCCTGTGACTTTTAAACTGAAGTATTTGAATCAGGCCCCTCTCTGTAGGGAGGGGTGAGGGATGCTGCCTCCCTAGTGACCTCCTACTGCCACAGGAGCATCTGACTAAAGGCTGCTCAGATTGTGGCTCAGAACATAAGGCAGGAAAGCAAGAGCTGCTTGCTGAATATTTCCAACTGTGAGGAAGTGGATGGGAAGGCAGAGACTTTGCTCAGCCCCACCTCCTCATCAGAGTAGCTGGCTTCAGTCATGGGGGGGATAGACAGGGGGGAGGGCAGGGCAGAAATAAAATGCACCACAGAAAGGAGTGAAGTAACTGAGGGCTAGAGTTTCAATGGTATTTAGTTACCAGTTGAGAGTTAAACACATAACCTGCTTAGGTAATATATGAAGATCCCACTAGGTGTGACTCTGCTTCTTTAGGAACCTAAATATAGTTGCTAATAAGGCCATTTCTCCCTCCCCAGAGCAAAGAGAAAGCAGGGGTGGGATTGTGACTCTGCTCCTGGAACAGTGCAGTCATGGGCCACCCCTTAGTCAAGGTGGATTGTAAAGTTACCATCTAGCCCATAGGATTTATTATTTGTATTTGTTTAATTCACCCCTGGTTTCTTTATTTTTATTCTTCTCTGCACAATGGAAAGGTAGCGAATGACAAAGGTAGGTGATCTGTCATTAGTGATAAAGAATGATGGTATCAACAGTAATAAAGAGAGTGTGTGGGGGCGAGGGGGGCTACTTTGTGGAGCAGCTTTCTTGTTTTCTATTGCACAGAAGTCTCTGCAGTGCTGATTGCTCCAAACTTTTATCAAGATTTTCACCTGCTACAACTAGCTCAATATTGTGGGTTTAGGGATTCCCCGTTTAAACAAATAACTGACTGTTCCTGAGATCACTTCAATCATTTAGCAAAGGTTTTGATCGGTTTCCAGAGATGTGGTTGTCTTGCTGACTGGGTCATGCCTATTTCTTTTTCCTCTGTCTTGACAAGCTGTCAGTTCAGTGGATTGATGTTTTTCGTTAGTCTCTTCCTGGTTTCCTTTTCTTAGAACTTGTTCAGCCAGTCCATTCCTCTATTGCACCTAATTTTCTGACTGCTTTCTTTCTTTTATGAAAAGCATAACAGTTTGGTAAGATAGAAAGATATTGTTACATATCTTTTCTTATCTCTTTTTGGTTATATTTAGGAATTTCAGATAGCTTTATATGTCCAAAGCACTGTACAGATATTAATGAACCCTCCCAGAACACCTGCTGAGGAAAGTAGGGAAGCACTATCTTCTTTATAAAGTTGGGAATTCACAAAGCACATGGGATTCACTTCAGGATGTTGCTTTAAGAAGTTGGAAAATGAGGAAATGGGCACTTTTGATGCACTACGTGGCACTAAAATAAATAGCTGTTTAGTCCATTCCTTACAGCTACTATTTTAGGGCAGTGCAAACATTAATAAATATTGAGCAAAGAAAATTAATGTAATGAGAGCATTTAATGAGCAAAAAGTGGGCAATTCCATGCATATCGGCTTGATTGTGTCTTGACTACTGTGGTAAACATGGGGTTATCTAAAAACCCATTGAAGTTCATTGACTTCAACAGACTTCAGGTCAGACCCTGTATGGGTTGGGTGCGTAATGTAGAGAATACTGCTGTATTAAAAGGCACATTTTTAATTAGCTAACAGCAAGATGGATAGAATCCCATCATATGGCTTGGTGCCCACCTAATATCTGAATTGCCTGTATGTCGGTTGGCACAGAGTTGCATCTTTGCCTATTTATCACCTTTCTGCTTTCATCTTTGTCCACAACGTTCATGGTGTGTATAACTTTGTGCACAAGGGATCAAATACATTCCCGTGCACAGAGCCAACAAAGCACGTGCACCACTTACTGTAAATCCTACTTAAACTCTCAAAATAAGGCTCAAGTGAGACTCGATGATGCACAGACTATGTGGCACCACACTGAACTGTAGGAATTGCATTACTGGATCAGACCCATGGTTTATCTAGTCCAGTGTCCTGCCTCTGACAGTAGCCAGCTCCAAATGTTTCAGAGGAAGGGATAAAAAAATCTGCAGTAGGCAGGTATGAAATCTACCTACTATGAAGCTCTCATCCTAATCCCTAAGAGTTACAGATTGGTTTAAACCTGAAAGGATGAAGTTTTACATCCTTCTGTTGTTGTTTTTTTAAAGTACTAACTCTGTTAACTGAATATTCCTGTTATCTATATAAAAATCCTCTCTCTCTTTGAACCTTGCAAAGATTTTGGCTTCTGGCTCAGGAGTGAGTTGAACCATGGCTGTGTTTGTTGTTTTTTCCTTTGAGAAAGATCTTTAGCCACTTTAAAATTTTAGGTGCACTTTTTTTTTTTTTGACGCAAGAAAGATTACGAGGTGTGGTTTTATTTGTGCTTTATATGCAGAAAGGATACTTATCTCTTTGAGTGGATTTTTATTTTAGATTCATTCTGTAGCTCTCAATTTAGACTGCCCATTTGTTACCATGGATTTTCATGATTGCTCAATTTTCCATACTTGCACCACCACCACCCTCTCCCCCTCCATTGCCAATTTCTTGTCATTTCCCATACAATATGTGATGCATCATTTTATTTAATAGTAGTGGAGAGAGTCCACGGTGTTCCAAACAGTCCCAGCAACACTTTATGGAACAATCAAAATCCTCAAGGACAATTTGTTTGCCGCGAATACTGACTCCGCAGAGTTCAAGGTATCTTTTAAAAAGTCTGTGTAATCAGCTTCTGGTTTGAGTGTTCTCCAGATATGCACAAAGACCATTCATCCTGCCCTAAGATCTGGGTAATTTTTTAAAATTTATTTTTATGATTTTACCTGAAGCTTTAAGCCAAGTATATTGTTTGGGGTTTGGAGTTATGTCCAGGTACAAACTTGTTCCTGCTGTATTTGTGAAAACTCTGTTAAAGGTAGAGTGCACTTTTTGGCACATCTCTGTGTAAGGAGACTCTGCTATCAACTTCATCACCCCAGGAGTAGCTGGAAGAGGAACTTAGGGATACAGTTGCTCCCTCCTGGAACAAGGGGAAGTAATTGACCACAATCCTGTAAAGGTCCAGCCAGCTCCATTGGAAGTTGGGGGTGAGGGCAGAAATGAGTCATGTCTCCATCCACTTGCTCTGTAGGGGTAGCAACAGCGTCACCAGCTGCACAATTGTACAGGTCCCAGGTTCTGGATCAGGGTAACTCTGCTGAGACTGTGTGACGGGGGAAAGTCTCCCTGACCCAAATGCTCCTATATGGCTGCACTGAGGTTAGCAACAGTCTAGTCCAAAATAACTAATAGAACCATCAAGCTTAAGTAACTGTGACTACTTTGACTGGATCATTTCTCTGGTGTGCAAAGTACTGTAAGTACCTATTTTGATTTACAGCACCACCTGGATCTCTCCTGTTCTCTGCCTGTGGCACACAATAGTCTAGTCTCCCAAGGGCTGTAATATTTTGGTCTAATTCTGATGGTTGGCTTGGTGTGAGGGTGGCTGGATGGTTTATGGTGGCCTCTGACATACAGGAGGTCAGACCAGGTAATCTAGTGATCCCTTCTGGCTTAAACCCTGTGACTCTAACACTTTCCAGTTATGCATAGCACCTAACCCTGTGATGAGCACTGTGTAGACAGACCTCTGCACCTGTGTGGAGCTCCACTGAGGTCAGTTGTGCTGTTCAGTCATCCCTCCAAACCAATGAGTATGTGAGAGGTCTGCTTCATTCAGTGTGCAAGTTCTGACTGACCAGCTTTGAGTAATGTGTGCCTTTCCATAACTGGTTCCAACTAGCTCTTGCCAGAGCCCCTTAAAGGTACAGCCCTCCACAAGAATGGCCCTTGCTCGTTGTGTTGTACCTGCATTTAGATTGCAAGCTCTTGTAGCCAAGGACTGTCTTTAGTTGTTTCTGTGAGGAACCTACCATGCTTTGGGATAACCAGATATAATAAGGCATAATGGTATTCATAAATGTGTTCGAGGTAAGCTTTTGTGCATGTGTGGGAACGTATAGTTCCTTAGATTCACAGGTCAGTAAAATAATAAAGTTTAAACTAGCAATAATATTATCTGTACTTTTATTTCAATATTGATTTTAAATTGAGACTACAATGTTGCGCTTTAGTGGGACAGTTACCCCCAGGCATTTTTAAGTAGAATACATCATGATGGTGTTACACAACTGAATATTGGCTCCTTTTGCTTTCCTTTTAGTGGTTCCAGTCTGTTCTGAGAGAGGACAGGAGAAAAGTACTGGCAAACCTATTATATTTCTCTCTGAATTCAGATGTAACATTCTGGAGAGCAGAATTGCAGATGTTCTCAGTGGTAGCAGATGACAGAACAAGGAGTAATGGTCTCAAGTTGCAGTGGGGAAGATTTAGGTTGGATATTAGGAAAAACTTTTTCACTAGGAGGGTGGTGAAACACTGGAATGCGTTACCTAGGGAGGTGGTGGAATCTCCTTCCTTAGAAGTTTTTAAGGTCAGGCTTGACAAAGCCCTGGCTGGGATGATTTAATTGGGGATTGGTCCTGCTTTGAGCAGGGGGTTGGACTAGATGACCTCCTGAGGTCCCTTCCAACCCTGATATTCTATGATTCTATGTGAAACAGTTGTGTAGCGTATCTTTGAATAATGTACACCCTTCACCCAGCTGTATATATCTATCAATATTTATAACTAAAAGGTACACCGCATTGCATTTAAATCAAGTAAATTCTGTCACAGCCATTTATCTTTGATCAAGTGACAGTCAGGAAGCCTGTGTTTTTTGTAGACTTAAATATTATCTGAATATATGGTACTGATTCCAAACTGAGTTCTGAGCCTGACAGATCCTGAGTTTCTGTATCACACTCTGGGTCCTCAGTTAGTTCAATATACCCTCAAAAGACTATACATATTCCTGTAACAAATGTTGTTTTGAGAAGTTAAAATAAAAGTGTTGCTTCTATTTACTTCTCTCAAGACAAGCTTTTACTGAGATGAACCATTGACTTTTCCCCATATGGGTAAGCCCTATAGAATTGAATAGTGATGAAGCAAAGGGTTCTATTGAATCTTGAGATGGTTTTGTAGAATAGTTGACATGCTCTCAGTACCTTCCCCCCACCCCTTGTATGGGGGAAGGACCAAAGGAGCAACATAGTGGCAACACATTCAGCCCTGCCTCCTTCCTTTCCTGCTCACCCAACACCCTGTATGATAGATGCAGTCCAAATGGAGCCAGACTGGTAGGGTGAATCTAGTGGGGTCCTTCTGGGGTCAGTCCTGGGTCCAGTATTATTCAATACTCTTCATTAATGACTTGGATAATGGAGCGGAGAGTGGGCTTATAAAATTGGCAGCTGATACCAAGATGGGAGGGATTGCAAGCACTTCAGAGGACATGATTAGAATTCAAAACGATCTTGACAAATTGAAGAATTGAGCTGAAATCAACAAGATGAAATTCAATAAAGACAAGTGAAAAGTACTACACTTATGAAGGAAACATCAAACGGACAACTGCAACTACAACTGCTTGTATGAAAATTCCTTAAAAAAATAAATAAATGAGAAGCTATTGATATTTGTGTGAAAGTTAAATAACCTGGGCAAAATTTTCAACAATACCTATGGCCCATTTTCAAAGATGTTGATGTCCACGGGCATTAGGCACTTAGGGCCAGATTTTTAAAGGTACCTAGTCAATTCGGAACATGTGGCTTACAGGCCCAAGTCACCTAGGTGGTTTTGAAAATATGGTTTTTGCTTTTTAAATGTTTTGTTCTTTCAAAGAACCAAAAGAGAGAGATGTACAACACAAATAACATTTCTGCCAAAGAACTAATTTTGCGATTATATATAAAAAAATCTTTTCTTTTTAAATAACAAAGTTTGACAGAAAACACATGCAGAAAACACAGAAACCCTTATTTTTTAAAAACTATAGTAGCTTTTGGGGACTTTTTTTGGTTTAAAAATCTAATTTGACAATTTTTTGCCAAGATTCCACGTAACTTAGAACTACCAGATTAAACAGTGATTAAAAACTACCAGAACCAGGGTTTCATTATTTAAAAAAAAACAATTGACAGAAGAATCTAAATTATACAGTGGTCCTTTCCTAACCCCAATCCTATATTAATCACACACAGACCAGTGAGACATGTTTGTGTTGAGTAACAGAAGCCAAAAGGCAAAAGCTGATATATTATAAAAGACAGTATTTATGCCTCATTAGACAAAGCCACAATACAGTTCAATGTTCAAACACATGTCACTGATGGGGAACAGGAGTATAATTAATCAGGTTATATAGGAGGAGACAGATTTAATTAAAGAGAGTTAACATTCTATAGTAAAATGAGAGAAGTTTAGTTGGGCAAGTACTATAATAGATTCCACCCACACTATTTTGATAACAATTTGGTGAGTAGAGGATAGTATACATCAGTCATTCAAAACAATAGGTTGACCTAAGTCATCTTATAACAGATTGTTATAGTTTACCTTTGTTACTGTTGTATCTGTGTCGTCCGCCAGAGATTTAGACTCCGTTGTGCTTGTCGCTTACAAACGCTTACCCATAGATTGTATCTGATCCCAAAAGCTTACTGTCTACATAGACAAAGTGGGAGAGGAAGACGAATGACGAAGTCAGGAATAAACTTACATTTCTGAGTCCAAGCCTAGTACCTACCCACTAGACCAGACTGTTAGTGTGTTGTTCTTCTCCCTAAATACAGACAGACACTCTGCCTTCTGGAGGGACTAGTCTCAGCGCACATAGTAAGGTCTTGCTGGGGACGGACTTTTCCTGTGAGCTCCAGACCATCTGGCCTCTGTGTAGTGTCAGGACGACGGGGTGTCCTCCTTAAATGGAATGAGGACACCATAGTACCAGATCTAGGGAAAACCTGGGGGCAACCCTATTTTGTTGAGAGCAATCAAGGTACTGGTTTCATGTGTTCAATATAGTTGCAACCTTCTTCTTCACTTTTGTAACATCCATGTCTGGACATACCCTCGGGAACATAAATGTAAATAAATATTTGCCCTTGTCCACTACTCTTCTGTTGCTCCTTTTCCCTTGGTTGCCTTGCTTTTCCCGTAAATGTAACTTTTAAATTCAGTCATTTGGTTTCTCAATGCACTTCAGTCACAGAAGAAACAGAGTTGGTTTGAGGCTATGCAGATAGACGTCACTTACTCTATGGTGGATACATCAAGTGTGTGAAATAAAATGTTAAACCACAGCCCAGATACCAGAACTATACATAGAAGGATGGTGTAGCGGTTCAGAAGCTAGCCTTGCACTTGGAAGAGTTGGAGTCACATCCCTATTCTCCTGCAGACTTCCAGGTTGACCTTGAGCAAGTCACTTAGTCACTCCATGCCTCAGTTTGCAATCTGTAAAATGGGGTTAACAGCCCTGCCCTGTTTCACAGGGATTATGAGGACAAATACTGTGTGGCGCTCAGAGGGTGTAGTGAGGGTGACCCTAAGATTACTTTAAAATAGATGCAATCCAGAGGCCTGATCCAAAGCTTATTGAAGCCTCCAGCAAAGGTTTAGGCTGAGCGTCTAAGTGTTATATTGGAATTAACTCTTGTTAATAAACCCAGACCCCTGCAGGAAGTTCAGATATTTTTTGGAGGGTGGGGGACAAATTCCGGTTTCTCCCAGCAGGGACCTTGTTCTGGTCCTCTCTATTTGTTCTGTGCCACTCCCCCACTCTCTTGCAAGGGCTTGGGGTCTCCCTTGGCCAATGAGTTTTCCCGTCTCTTAGCCACACAGGGCACAAGTTCAGGCTTTGCATTCTCGGCAGCCTCCCCTGTACAGGAACAGAGTCCCCGTGCATCAGGTTGCAACACCATTTTGTATGGCGGGATGGTCTGTGCGAGAAGGGTTGCGGGGTGTCCGGTTTCATTGGTGTTACAACTACACAGCCAGAGCAATGCTCTGGACCACTCTGGCAGCAGCTGCACTGATTTAGCGTGGGACTCCTGCATGAATGTGGTCAGGGAGTGCTCCTCCCAGGCTCTGCGGCCCATGGAACTTTGAGCAAATAGGAAAACCCTGGATGGGTTTTGCCATCCCACTCTAGCGCCCTCTTCCCCCCGCCAAATACTTTGACTCTAGGGGGAACATGTAGACTTATTTGGAGCTGAGTGGGAACTCACTCAGCTTACAGTATCATTTAGCCCTTTCTTTTCCTGAGTTAATTTGCCTCTCATGTACACTGCTCCTAACATTCCCCAGCACTAAGAGCTAAGGCTCTTTACCACAATGTGGATACTGTGAAAGCATGGATGCCAATGCTACTTGGCCTGTGCTACTCCCTTGTCCGATTTATTAGAATTTATTGTAATGCGATTGGCGGGTGGTGAAGAAGGTAGTGGAGAGGAATGAACAATCATTCAAAAGGGTCTTTGCACAAGCCTTTTAAAAATAATGTCTTGAGCCTTCTTGATTTCCATTTTATCGAGAAATTTTTAAACCCACAAAATCAAGTGTTGCTTCAATCAGAGGTGTGCAGCCAAGAGCAGATTATCGCCCGGCGTGCGTATGTGCCTCAAACACATTCGTGACTCCCTGACACCCACCCTTGCAGCTCTGCTCAGAGGGCAGGCATAGTACCAGCCTTGTGTTCAAGGACGACGTAAGTGTAATATCACAGGAAGTGCTAGACTCCCCAAACGGGCAGGACTGTCCCTCTGCACTGGCCACTAGAGTGGCTTTCCTAGAGCAGGAGTTCATACTGCATCCTTTCAGAGGGCTAGACTGTGACTTTAAATGTAGCCCTGAGCAAGGGGTGCTATGTACATTGCACCTCCCGGAGAGGAAATATAACTGAGAGATACAGCACCTCTCCAGCTTCCTCTTTGCTCCCAAAGAGAGGAGGGTATTAATTTACTACTGGCTTATAGGTGTTGTCCTATTCATACTCTAAACACCCCACACTGGTTCACCTACTCTGGCCCCGCCCTTTCCTGCCTATGCCCCACGCTTTTGCCCTGGGAGAGAATGTCATCTTGTATGCTTCTGTGCACCTGGATCCGAGATCCAGATAGACCATGTGGAGGTGTAAGGGAGGTTTGAGTAGGTTTATTGTCCAAATCAGTCTAGCTCCAAACTTGTCACAGCTGCTGCTCTCCTGCCTGTGTGCATCAACCGACTTTGTGAAGTATGTCTCTGGGAGTTTCTGCAAGTCTTGTGCAACACAGCACAGACCCTGGCTGGCCCATTGCCTCTATTGCTAGTTCATACTCCAAAGCCCCTGCCATTGTAAATCTCTTCTTTCAGACTATTAACACAACATCCCAGAGTTAAATTACTCCTTTTGATCTGGAGGTGCTGTTATATTTAGACTTCCAGTTTTCCAGAAATGTGTCTGTGACTCAACTCTGATCTCAGTATTATGTGAATTGCCAAGAATAGAACAAAGATTTGTGTAGCAAAATCAGCGGTGCAGCTTTGTATGCAGCATGTAAGGATAAGTGATCTTTCCTCGTATGTGGGTCATTTCCCAGGGACTAGCTGACATTTGTCGTTTTCAAGAATATTCCCAGCATGGCACGTTGTGTGTTAATCACTAGTACTGCATGGTGATATGTTGTATAGAAAGAAATGCAGTAGTCCAATCTGAAGGGGGATTCAATATGGCACTGTTTGTATATGAGGTAGGATTGGTAGGTTCCATTGTAAGGTTAGCACAATGTGGCATTGTGTTGTCAGTACAAAGTGATGTGAAGTGGGAATTCAATACTGTGAAATGGAGGGGGGGTGGGTGTGGAGAAATTCCAAATAGCATGATATCAATAGAATTATAACAACATGTAATTCCAATGAGATCACTGGTACAGTATAACGGGAAACACGATATGATACAATTATTTGAAAATAAACTCAATGCAGTCTGACATGAAGGATGACTCAGTGCGGCAGCTGTAACTGGGCAACGGCTGTGGGTAGGGAGATGGAAAAAATATTTTAAACGTAAGAAAAGGGAAAAATATCAAGATCTAGTAAATGAGGGCAACTGTACTGCAGAGGAAACGTTTAAAAAAAGAATTGTTCCACTTCAGTATGATTTAATGAAACCATAACATGCTGCAGACTAGCAATTAATGGTAAAATCTGCATAACAGGAACTTATAAAATATGTTGCGTCCAATATGTGCTCAGTATAAATGAAGATACCGATGTAACTTGACATACTCGAGAGGTAGTTTGGACATAATATGTTAGCTCATTTACAGCCATTTAGAGAAAACATTCCCCAACACACATATCCTCTAACCAATGCCAGTGCCCTGGGTGGGTGCATGGAGGGTACCCAAAGGGTAATGGAAAACAGTGAAGACCATTTGATTGCTTTGAAGAAAAATGTAACGTTTAACAACACAGGCTTTTTTCCAAGTGCATCTTGGATCTTTTAGCTGAAATGCAAATGGAAAGATTACTTTAAAAATATGTTGCATTGTTGCCTACTCTTTCAGTTGAATGACAGTAACACAACAGCTGGTCAATTGGCCTCTTTTCTTGGATCAGAACCAACCAGAAATGCCAAACAACTGTTCCATGAAGCAGGTGTAATGCATTTTTATTAGCTTTTATGCTATGCATCAAACATTCATGCAACCCAAATAAATGTGCAAGTGAAGTGCAATTTTTAAGTGAAAGCATGAGGTGTCTCTTGTATTTATCCCTCATATACTGTTCATGCTGTGTTTAAGCTTCCCAGTGTAATTATCAGAATTGTCTGTCTTCTGACAGGCTTTCTGGATAATTAGTCAAATATAAAGGAAATCTTTCTGATAGCTTCAAACTGGAGTGCAAACTATGGCTTTTAGAGAATGGATTAGGAACATTCCATGACATTAGCCACCGCAACCCCACAGAAAACAGACTAAAATTTCTACTTAATATCTAGGACAGATGTTTTCGAAAATTCAGAGCTGTTACGTGCTGATGAAAGCTATTACTTAAGAACTTCCAAACTAACCTGGCAATAACCTTTCACAATCCAATCAGAGAGAATTTTTTTTCTAAAAGTGCAGAGTTATGGGTAATTTCACATCCCTAACCACTCCTTTGCTCCATATACAGAGTTCAGTTATCCTTTTATGGATAAACTGGCCTCGGATTGTCTTGCATACAAAGAAACATGTTTTCTAAGCCAGTCAGAAAGCAGTAGAGGTGTTATATAGGGTAACTGTCATTCTGCTCTGACAACAGCTGAAACATCAGCTGGTATAAAAGAAATAAATAAAGCACCTTTATGAGTCCATTCTTGGAATATTAATCCAGAGAACGCTAAAGACAAGTGTGTAAAGATTCTGATTTCTAAACTAAATGAGAGTTCAGAAAATTCAGCTCCGAACCCTTTATTGCTTCCCCCTGCTTTACGTCCCCACCCTGCTCTATGCTCATCAGCTGTCCCTCTCCCTCTGGTCAGACACCCTGGAACTGTGAACAAAACTCCCTTTAAAGCCAATGGGAGTTTTGCCTTTGACTTTGATGAGGCCAGGATTTCACCCCAGATTCATAACAGAGGAGTAATCTCTAATAAGATGCATGGTTCCACCACACTTACTCTAAGTATTTCCACTGACTTTTAATGTGCCACATTCTGATACCCTTACTCATGTTGAGAAGTATTTTGCTCCATGAATAGTCCTATTAAAGTCTAGGGAAACTACTCAGACAGGAGGGTGCTACTGAATGGAAGGGAATCAGAATATGGCCCACTGAGATTATTTGCAGAGTAAGGTACTAACCAAGAAAAGGTGGCAGAAGTACTTCAATCATTGTTGAACCATATGGTCAATCATTTCCTTGTACCATCAAATTGCCATGTGTTTTTTTTACTGCTTTCTCTCACTCTTCTGTCATCCTTCCTCTGCCATGGCACATTTGGTGACTGCCCCTCTTCCTGGTGAGTAATCCAGCCTGCAGAGTACTGATGTTAGGAGTGATTTTTTTTTCCTTCTTGTTCTGAGAAAGTCACATTTCACCAGTTTCACCAACTTGCTGAAGCAAAACACTCAGCTGAATTGCAGAAGGGTTCCCCCGCCTCCCAGAACAGGGCCTGGGGACTTCTCTTCAGTTTATTTTTAAAATACAGACTGGCTCCTTAACTTTCATGTTTGGCGCATTCAGCACGGAATCCTACACCTGAGGTTCTTAACCTGTGATTTTACTGTGATTAGTCACTACATAAAAATGGCATCTTGATACTGACGGGATCTGCCCCAGGTCTGCAGTTCGGCTGCGCCCGCGCTTTGAGCTGGGAATCACACCCTCGCTACCAGAGACAGACTCGTGCTAGCTCTCATTGAGCTATCATGCTAAAAATAACAGTGCAGACGCAGTAGCAGTGGGAGTGGCTGCCCCAGCTGGATCCAGGTGTGTTTGTACTCAGGGTGGCTAGCCCATGCTTCTACTCACCTTTGTGCTGCTCCGGGCTATGATGCTATGTTAAGTGCGCTAGCTCATCTAGCTAGTAGGAGTACATCTCTGCAATCTGGTAATTACACCCCTAGCTCGTAGTAGGGTTGCCAACTCTGACTGAAGCTATTCTGGGAACTTTCCGCCCCCCCAACATGACATAACGTCACTTTCTTAAAACATCCTATTAACATCTCCTGGATTGCTCCTATTAGTCACCAGGAGATGGATGTCAATTCCGGGAGACTCCAGGCCAATCCCGGAAGGTTGGCAACCCTAGCTTGTAGTGTAGACCTATACATAGCTTATTTTGTGTCAAAAATAAGTTTTGGCTCCTTTTTACCCACTAGCACTGCAGAGGCACCGTAGATAAGGGAGAGTCAGCTGGATTCTATTTTTTTTTTAATTCACCGTTAAGACAAAGCTTATTTTAATAGTCAGCCAAGCAGAGGTGATTTGTGCTTGGATGGCTCTGGCTAAGGATAAGGGGATAGTGGAGAGTGTAACTTGTGATTCTTGGGGACTGTTGTCCTCTGTTGTCCTCTGAGATCCACGCTGTGCTGCCTTCACCTTGGAATCACATCCCTTTAAAACAAGGGACCACAACTCCACGCAGGAAATATGGGCCTGATCCAAAGCCCATTAAAGTCATTTGCAAGACTCCCTCTGAATTCAATGGGCTTTGAATGGGGGCACTTAGTGGAGAGCTAGAGCAAGGGACTCACGGTGGAAACTGCAGGGTGTTCCCCAAATGCCACAGCAATATGGATCAGAGAACCAGAGCCCTTTGCTTTGCATGAACACTGTGTGTAACTGGTAGTTTCTACTGAAAGAGGTTTTGTTTTGATATCTTAAGCTTTAAGAAATTTTGTGAATCCAGAAGCTTTAAGAAATTTAGGGAATCCAGATGCAGCCACAAGAGTTGATTACAAGCAATAGAAAGCCAGACTTACCTTTTACTTGAATACATGACAATTTTCATCTGCCCATGATGTTAACAGACACTAACACAATAGTCAAAGGTGTTTATGGCCACACTGTCCACTGAATCCTTTGCTGGGTTATGTAAGTGGGTACGCAACAGTTAAGTAGAAGTAGTAGCAGAGAAAAAGAAGGAGATGGGACTGAGAGAGTGAAAAAGAAGGAAAGATAGAGGAGGGTAGGTAAGTGGAGAGATGATGTAGCTAGACTCAGTGGGAGATATTTTTGAGGTATGATGTGGTAAATAGCTACGCTAATCAAAATCATGAAGTTTCACTGGCTTTGAAGGCAAAAGAAGAAACAGATTGATGTTTTTACACAAACACTGAACTACTTTTCCTTGAAAATGGGCCTGCTTTTGCTTATGACATGGGTGAAGTATTCAGCTTGAAAAAAAAGAAATTAAGAAATGACTGATAATAGAGAAACCAAGAAATGCTGAGGAATTGTTGACAGTACAGAAAAGTAGCTAAAGTAACTAGGGAAGAATGAATTCATTCGTTTCTCCTGAGAGAAACCAAATTCCATTGATATTACAGGGGTTTCAGGCATGTATGGAGAAAGGAATAGACAGATTGCAGGGGATAATGGTTCTAAAAAAGAGAGAAAAGGGATTCTTTAATTCTATAAAGGCAGTAAAAAAGAAAAGAGAATTCAGCAGTTCTATTTTAACTGGGGTGTAAAACCCAAGAATTAATTTTGTAGCTAGCTGAATAAACCTCTTTGTTGTCCCTTGGTGTCAAAATTACAATACAGTGTACAGAAATGAAATTTAAACTATTAGGGGTCAGGCAGTGTCTGTGATTTGGTAAACAGAATACAGCAGCCATGAATGGAAATCAAAAAGTAATTAATTACCTCTGCAGGAAGTTTAAAGGAATTGACATGCTCTTCTAGGTACAGTAGAAATTGACCATCTTTGTTGGTGTTTCCAATTACTATGTATTGACAAAAAAGAGCATCTGACAACAAATCCAGCATGTTAACTGGCAAATAACTTAGATTGTAAATAAAATAAGACATTGTATTAGAGCATCATCTTTGAAATTCAGTCTGTGAGCAGAAATTCATCTGTTCAAGCAATGGAAATAGAGCAGAAGGGCGGGAGGATATCTCATGTCTGTTGTGGGGAAGCAGGGAGAGAGGCAATGACTCAGATTAAGGCACCAAAGTGAAAGAACAGATCTAGTAGTTATTTAGTATCCAATCCAAGATCGTCATGGGTTCAGCTATACCTTGTAGGCACCACAGACCGTAGTAAGAGATGGTGCAGAGCTGCAACAAACCAGAAGGCATTCGGTTTGCTTGGGTTCCTGGGTTCCCAGACACTGTGTTTATACTGCTGCCTCCTTCTCTGGCTGCAGTTTGCTACCACCTCCATGGCCTACCAGCTCCACTGACCAGTGCAAAAGGTGCAGGGATGAGAATGTGGCCCTTCTTTTTCTCCTTTCCTCCAACCCCCTTTTGGCACCCTCATGTAGGTGTCTCAGCAGAAGTGGCTGGCAGCACACACAAAGCAAAGGTGACGAAAGAGTGGCATTTAACAGAGAGAGCAAGCTCCCAGATATCCTGACCTATAGTTTATGCAACGCCAAATTTCAGCTCAGGACTCTTTTGGTATCCTATCCCATAAAGGGCCCAATTTAGTCAACAGGTCCAGAACCCCTTTCAGCTTCAGACTGATCCTTGTAATGATAAAAGGTTGCCTGACAATTTAAATATCTTAGTCATCAAGCCGCTACATAAAACATCAAGGTATTTTACAATAAATAAACTATTTGCAGTTGCCTACATTTAATTAAATAGAGAAAGTAATTTCAGAGAGAAGTGTGCGTTTTAAATTAACAGTTTCCTTTCAGACTAATCTCAAAATGTTGTAGGAATTTAGAATTAAAATGTAAAGAGATTTTTTTTCTTATTATTTCTCTTCTGTTAACTCTCTTCTAATAGAGCTGTTCAGACAACAATTACAGATCTGCGATTTGTGAATAAGATGCACAAAATAAATAATTGAGACCATAATATCTGCCCTGGCCTCTGAGGCCAAGCATTCTGTGACATTGCACTCCATATGTTTATGGAAATATGCTTATGAGTGTGAAATATAATGTAACTGGAATACGCTTTATGCAAAAGGTCTCCTGTAAGGTATCATTACAAAGCTTCTAATCTACTGAATGTGTTCATCCTATTTGTATGTATCATTCTTGTATCTAAAATTAGAAATATGAAGTTAACTCTGAGGCCCACACTTTGCATAATTACAATAGGACCATTAATGGTGGTTTAGAATCTTGATGGCACCCATTGACTAGGACAATTGACTGCTGATGGTTTTTTCACCTGCAAGCCTTCTTGTGGACGTGGGGGCCAGCCTGTGGGTAATGAGGTCGTACAGTGACATGTGACCATGTCACCTGGTACTGGAATCCATCTTAAACCTGGTGCTTTTCCATTTAGAAGGTAGGGTGGGAAGCCAGAAAGAGACGAAAGATTCCCTGCCTTGTGCCAAAGCCATAAAAGGGGAGTGGAACAGAACAAAGGGGGCTTCAGTCATGAGAAATCCCCTAGTTACCACCTGAGCTGGAACTAACAAGAACTGTACCAGGGGAAAGGATTGGGCGCAGACTGAGAAGGAGTTTAGTCTGTGAAAGAAGCTTATTGGAACATCTCTGAAGGTGAAATTTACCTGTATCCCATTTTTTAAATGTATTAGGCTTAGACTTGCATGTTTTGTTTTATTTTGCTTGGTAACTTACTTTGTTCTGTCTGTTATTTCTTGAAACCACTTAAATCCTACTTTTTATACTTAATAAAATCACTTTAGTTTATTAATTAACCCAGAGTAAGTGATTAATACCTGGTGGAGCAAACAGCTGTGCATATCTCTCTAACTGTGTTACAGAGGGCGGACAATTTATGAGTTTACCCTATATAAGCTTTATACAGAGTAAAACGGATTTATTTGGAGTTTGGATCCCATTGGGAGCTGGGTGTCTGGGTGCTGAGCATTTTTGGTTAAAGTCTGCAGCTTTGGAGACATGGTTCAGACCCTGGGTCTGTGTTTGCAGCAGGCTTGTGTGTCTGTCTCAACAAGGCAGGGTTCTGGAGTCCCAAGCTGACAGGAAAACTGGGCTCAGAAGTAGTTTCAGCACATCAGGTGACAGTCCTAAGGGGGTCTCTGTGACCGAACCCGTCACACATGCAGCTCTTTCCTTTCTGCAAAATGCTCACAGAGGCCTTGATCCAATGTCCATTGGAATCACTGGAAAGACCTCTTCTGACTACAATGGGCATTGGATGAGGCCCCGATAGCAGTACTTGTTGTCCCCATCAACAGAAAATCATTAGGTTGACCTCTGGAATCTTCAGTATTTTCTCTAGACTTTGTAACGACTGTCCCTCAGTTCTGTCTCCTAAGATTTCTCTCCATATTCCATATGTACCCTATTGACTTCTCACATCTATGTATGCCACCCATATGCTTCACTTGTCCCTGAAACATCACTTCCAAAACACCTCATGCCATCCAGCATTTTTCCCAAATGTCTAATGTACGCTTTACCTATGGCTTGTTGAATGAATGCACGTTCAGCGACTACCCAATGGCTTTGTAGCATCCTGGGTAATAACTTGGAATAGTTCCCTGAAATGGTAAGGTTTAGTATTTAAAGCTTTAGTCTGCACTTTCTCAAATGTTTCTTTTGAATGTTTTGTTCCATTTTTGCCCAGGATGGTACTCATACACAATACAAAGTTATTTTTTTCCATGCCAGTCCCCAGTTCCTCTCTGTAAAATAAATAAATTTCCTTTTCCCAAACCAGCTTACTTTGCTAGATTTATTGTTTAGTCACATGTTCAGCAACATCTCTCTTCATGCAGTGATGGAGTGTTTCTGTCTGTGTAGCACTCTCTGACTGGATCTTGTCTCTACATTTTATTTCTCTCCATTCTACCCCTTATCTCTTACAAAGGGTACCTCTATGCTCCAAGCTGGAGGTGTAAATTCCAGCTTGAGGAGATATACCTGCTCTAGTTCTGATTGAACTAGTGAGCTAAAAATAGACTAGTCATATGAGTGGCAGGAATGGTTAGCCTCTCAGAGTATGTACTCAGCATCTTAGACGGGAGCTAACTCGAGGTAGCTAACCTCTTCCATTTCTCTGGCCACCACAGCTACACTCTGCTTTTAGCGGGCTGGCTCGATCTGTGCAAGTCAAGTATGTCTCCTCAAGCTGGAAGTTTATACCTCTGGCTCAAAGCATAGACATACTCATCAACAGCGGTGATTCTAGTATCCAACTTTTCATATACATGCGATGTCCCCTTTCAAAAACCTGCAACTATTAAACAATAACCCATAAAACATGACAGGATGTGAATTATAATGTAATAACTTATACCTAGTGTGGTATTAGGAATGAGGCCAAAGGCCAAGTGCCATTGATTGTACCACTCCTGAATTATAACATCATAATTCAAATGCTGGAACATTTTCTATGCTCATAATATGATCATTTAAAAAAAGAATAAAAAGCAGTTTTGATTGATGTTATATATAAATATATAAAACTGAACAGGGAAATATGGATCATACTTTCTGTAGCAATCATTTTCTATTTTTAACTTTAGAAATAAAGAGTGTATTATTTGTGGAAATTAAATTACACCGTGTTTGGGAAATAGGTGTATTGGATAACATGGGCTCTGGCAGTTATTTTTCATTTCATTCTAATATATAATAATGTGACAGGAGGCAACTTAAAAATGTCAATTTCATACTTAGAGTGAGAGGGATAAAAATACACTTTATACCATAAGTAGATATTAAAGGAGATTTTTTTGGTTACATATTTGTGCAATAAAAGTAATATTAAAAAAGATTCAGGAGAAACTAGGAAGAGAAAAAGGGTGGCAGCCATCCTAAAAGGGCTTAAATACTATGGTAATACATACCATATAAGAATTCAGACAGATTATCCATAACAGAAATCACAGACCCCAACGCTGCAAAGCACTTACGCATTTGCTTAACATTAATCGTCTGCCTAGGTGCTATTAAAGTTTAAGGCACTTAGAAAAGTACTTGAGTGCTCAGCTGAACGGGAGTGGACTGCTGAACTGCAGCCATATGTCCAATTATTGACACCAGTTTAAAAACGTATGCTCCAATCTTGGTGGGGGAGCAGGGGACATGCATACATAGCTTAACTGATGTGACTAGTTTGAACTCAGCAGGAATTCTTGTGAGTAAAACTACTCATGTGTATATAAGACTTTGCCTCATTGAGCCATAGTCTGTTTCTTTAAAATCAATGTTATGCAAAGATACAAGTCAAAGGGTGGTTTTTGTTGCTATCCTCCCCTATTTGTCTGAAATGGTCCATATTGACCAATAATTTGACATTCCCAGAATACAGTATTGTATTGATGCAGTACACATTTCTGCCATCTGACCCAGCTTTATTCATTGTGTACGCTTTAATCAAGTTGTAGTAAATTTCTGTTGGGTAACATCATTTCTTTAGTCTTAAAGTAGATGGATATACATTGGTTGAGGCTTTCATTTAACACAGTGGTTCTCAAACTTTTTGTACTGGTGAGGTGACCTCTTTCACATAGCAAGCCTCTGAGGGTGATCCCCCCTTATAAATTAAAAACACTTTTAGATATATTTAACACCTTATAAATGCTGGAGGCAAAGCGGGGTTTGGGATGGAGGCTGACAGCTTGTGACCCCCCATGTAATAGCCTTGTGGCCCCCTGTGTGGTGCCGACCCCCAGTTTGAGAACCCCGATTTAATAATTTGGATGTGTGAATTTTCTTTCAAATTCTGTTAATATCTAGCCAATAGTTATTGGTGATTTTTTCTTTTAATTTAATACAATCTGTATTTTTAATTATATCATGCTACAAAAGTAGCACCTTCTGTAATTGAGTCTGTGTTACGGATCAACATTTCCAGTTTTCACTAGATCTCATTAAATGTAATGTCAATCAATGGTAAGTGTAATGTAAATCAATGTATAGGGCAGCTGTTTTTGTATTGGGTTTGACCATTGTAGCACGGATCTGAACTGGGAATGATGCACACTACTCCAAACCACTGCCATGGGCAAGCTCAGGAAGTATAGCATTGTTAACAGTTTGTGAGAGCTCTGAAGACAGGGAGAGCCCAAGTAAACACAAGGACAGTAGTTATGACCTCTGTATTGGTGGTACACAGAGAGAGAGAACGTTACTTGTGGTCCCTCTCGTCAAGCATCTGCACAAGAGTCAGACAATTCTATCTCATCCTGATGTGATAAATTTCTAAAGGCTTGAAAATCTCTTGGATTGTACTATTATCCCAAAAGCTTGGATACTTACCTGAATATCTCCAGGTCGCTCTATGCTGGTTATATAGCATGATCAAGCTTTGTTTGATGAGAATTCCAAAGCTTCCATAAAAATACTTTTTTGAGTTGTGAAAAGCTGCAGTAAAAGAAATGGTTAGCTTTATTTTGCCTTGAGCCACATAGCCCCTATGCCTATCGGTTTATTAATGTTGTAACATAAATTGTTAGGCCTTGATTCAGGGAAGCACTTTACATGCTTATGTGTTTTTCTGAATTGGGATGGACTTAATCATATGCTGAACTCTAAGCATGTGTTCAATTCCCACGGACTTTAGGAAAGCACTTAAGCAGAGAATAGGGATGTCTTCCTGACTCTGGCCCTTAACTAGGACCTCATAATTGTCTTTATGTAACATATTATGACCATGTGGAATTCCATTGTGGCACTAGAGAGAGGGACAGTCCTTCTGCTCAAAAAACACAGGCCCTCATCACCAAGTTAAAGGAGAATCACTGATAGCAGTTAGAATTTGAGACGCTCATTCTGTGTATTGCTATCCCATAAAGAATGGTGAAACCTCAGCTCATGAAATAGGTTGGTACCTCACTCCAAAGACAGAAAGAGAAATTAAGGGACCTGATTTTTCCTCTGGTGTAAATCAAGAGAGTTGCGTTGGTGAAAATGAGAGAAAGATTGGGTCCAAAGACTCTAAAATAAATTAGGTGGCTGATGCGCAAGATTGGCCCTGCCTTGCCATTTTAATATCCCAGTGAAATTTTGTACTTTTTACAGCAGCTAATTGGAAATCCAAATCTGGATGTTTATTGATCTTTTCAATAGTGGACCGTCTAAATCACTCCTTCAGACCTACTGTGAGGCACAATAACACTGGCCCATTAGATGTGCTATTCTGTCTCATTCTGGCAGTGACATAAAAAAGCTTATGAACCATATTTATTTCCTTTTGTTTTACATGAACAGTCTTCTTGTCTTGAAGACTTGTCTCCTGTGTTTTGTTTTCTTTTCCACTCAGAATATCGTTTACTAGGCTGTAGTCTTGTAAGATCCTGTTCGCTAAGCAGGGCTGCCCACTGTCTGAATGGGAGAACTCTAGGAAAACTCATGAGGGGCAGTAGATGGTGCAGTTAATTTGGGAGGAGCTGTCTTAGTCTTGAACCAATGTCCTTGCACATATTTATGGGCACTCTTCCACATAAGACAGCATCTCTTTAATGAGGCATAAACCTGAGGTCCCACTCATTACTAGTCCAGTACTGTTTTTGAAAGAAGAAAACATTAACTTCAGTCTTCTGGCCATTATCCAATTTTGACAATGGCATTCTATCTACCTGAAGTTATCCTTCCACCTGGATACTATGGTTTTCTCTCCTGGAAAACAGAAAGAAGCAAACAAAAGAACCTAGCAGCTGTCATTGGTACAGAACTCCCAAAGGGAGTGAATTTCAGTGGTGGATGAAAGAGCTTATCGTCTCTACATTATATCTGCCTTCAGCTTCCCCTTCATCATATTGAAATCCGGCATCACAACCATCCTTAATTTTTTACAGGTACAATATCACTTTTTCCAGGCTGTGTATAAAATAACCTGTCTATCCCATTCATCATTTTTGTTGCCTTTTCTGGACCTTTTCCATTTCTCAATATCCTGTGTATATTAGAGAGATGTGTATTTTCTAGAAAGCCAGTTTTCAATCTATAGAAATATTCTAAGTGCAGATTTACCTGTTGAATGTCCCCTCTAGCCAGCTTAGAGAAGCATTTTAACCAACCTCTTTTAATATTAATGTTTTTGGTTTGTAGAAGCATCTTAGTAGTGCCTGCCTCCCTGAACACACCCCAGAATGCATTGTTCTGTGACATTACAATTACCATCGGATGCGTGGCTTAAGACAGCATTTCTCAAACTTTGAAAGCTGAGTCCCACTTCAGGAAAATGAACCCAATGGCCCCTTTGCACCCACTTCCCCCCTTTAACCAGAGCCTCCCAACTTCCTGTATACATCTGTCTTGCCCCCTCACTCCAGCTAGCCCTTTTTGCCTACCACAGTTTGAGAGATGCTGGTTTAGGACTTCAGGGGCCAAATCCTCAGCTGGTGTAAACTGGCATCACTCCATTGAAGTCAATAGAGCAATCCTGATGGACCCCAGCTGAGACTCTGGCCCAGGATGCATTGGGGATATCCCCAATAGACCGGGAGTACCAAGACTATTTCACAGGGGAGTGGGCGTGGGGAGAGGGCCTAGTTAAAATTTACTCATATGCTGGCTGCTCCCACAGCCGGGTTTGTGGGGACACACAGATTCTGAATCTGTGCGTACTCAGCTTTTGTTTTGGGGGGAACTTTATACCCGGACCCTACCTGCGATGAGGAAAGAGCGAGTCCTTCACCCAGCCATTATTTTCTCCACATATTGACCAGGCACAATGGCTGCACTTGTATTCAAGACACTTAAGGGTTGTGTGAAGCTACTGCTATCGTGGTTAAGAGCATCTTCAAAAGGGCTGGAAGGGGCTGGGGAAGGGCATAGGGCAGGGTGAGGATGCCCAGATGTTAGGAGGGGGGCAGAGAGGAACTACTGCTGCAGCTTCTTCAAGGATAGCACAGCAGCTGCACTGCCTTTGTACACCCTAAAGCCCAGGGGTTGCTGTACTTGTTTCAAGGTCAATGATTCCAGGTGCTGCACCTTTTCCCTGCCCCCAAGACAGAGCTATACCTCAAAGGTGGAAAAGCTCTAAATCTGCAGTTCACCTGTATGTGATGCAGCCAGATTCCACGACCAAGTTCATTTTAAGAACACTGCACCTTTAGCACACAGCACTGTTTAATCTGTTGCATGAAGGGTGGAAGAGTTTGAATCTTGCTAAATGTAATTAATTGATAAGCACCTTGTGACAGAAAGTGTTATCTGCTTCATGAGTTAATTTGTATTGATCCAGAAAAATATCTGTTGAAGCTGGTGTTGCAAAATTTATATAACCAAAAGCTGTTGATAAATTTACATGTCAAGCCTTCTACAGATCTGGTATAAAACAAAAATATGTAACTCAGCAACTTTTTAACAAAAAAATCTCTTTTGATCAACCAAGTATATTACAGTGATCGAAGTAAGTCAGGAGGAAGCATTGTGTATATTGAAATAGAAGTCAGTAAAACTGAAGAAAGATTAAAACCATGCCATCTACATCTCTATTTACATTAATATTCTTTTTTGGTTGTAGTGAGGTTACATTCTAGTCCAAAAAGACATGAGTTGCTTATTTTGTCAAGAGAAAAATCTAGAAAATACTGAAGATGAGCTTTGTCGATAATCCTTTTGCCATTTAAGCAACTCTTACAGAAAGCAAGAGACAGTTTAACAATGTATAATGTTATGTTTCTATTTTACTGAAAATATATCTAAACATAATCACCAGTTTCTGAGCAACTAGTAAAACATGATGTGTCATGTTCATTGTCTAACATATGCCTATGTGCTCTCTAATTTGTGTAACACAAACTTGGAATCTAAAACCATCAACAAGATGAAGGAAAATGAACATGGACAAAACATACAGCACTGGTTCCCAAATTAGCAGGGGGACTACAGAAAGCTGGGATATTTGGGATATTTATTCCACCTACTTGCTTTCAGCTGCTTCTGCTGGTGTCCAGGCTCTTCACTGCAAAGAAGAACCTAGGGTCATTTGTGAAAAAAGGATAACATCCTCTAGTTGTCTCCACTAGTAGCTGTGCTAAATACGAGGAGGAAGGGCTCTTAAAGACCAAAGCTACCATATAAGCAATTATCGTAGTTGTCACAGGGTCTTTAAATCTTGGTGAATGACCCAGTGTATTTGGGAATGGGAAGGGAGGTGGTTCCTTGAGGAAAACCTGTTATGAGATGTGGTCCATAAGACCCCTGGTTTAGAGTATGTTCTCTCTTCTTGAATGGGGATGTTTTCGTGAATCATATAGCCCACTTCCCATTCCAGATTGTTGATGACTAAAGAGATACAGCCGAATCAGATATAGGATTCAGGTTTGTTTGACTGTAGGAGGATGAGTGTCACAGACACTTGAGGTAGTGAAGATGGTTGACCTATAATGACCTAGAAATAAAGCATGGTCAATGTAGCTGCTGCCAGTTCAGATGTTGTCAGATCATAGAATCATAGAATAGAAGCATAGAATATCAGGGTTGGAAGGGACCTCAGGAGGTCATCTAGTCCAACCCCCTGCTCAAAGCAGGATTGATCCCCAATTAAATCATCCCAGCCAGGGCTTTGTCAAGCCTGACCTTAAAAACCTCTAAGGAAGGAGATTCCACCACCTCCCTAGGTAACGCATTCCAGTGTTTCACCACCCTCCTAGTGAAAACGTTTTTCCTAATATCCAACCTAAATCTCCCCAACTGCAACTTGAGACCATTACTCCTTGTTCTGTCATCTGCTACCACTGAGAACAGTCTAGAGCCATCCTCTTTGGAACCCCCTTTCAGGTAGTTGAAAGCAGCTATCAAATCCCCCCTCATTCTTCTCTTCCGTAGACTAAACATCCCCAGTTCCCTCAGCCTCTCCTCATAACTCATGTGTTCCAGTCCCCTAATCATTTTTGTTGCCCTCTGCTGGAATCTTTCCAATTTTTCCACATCCTTCTTGTAGTGTGGGGCCCAAAACTGGACACAGTACTCCAGATGAGGCCTCACCAGTGTTGAATAGAGGGGGAACGATCACGTCCCTCGATCTGCTGGCAATGCCGCAACGTATCCATCCCAAAATGCCATTGGCCTTCTTGGCAACAAGGGCACACTTTTGACTCATATCCAGCTTCTCGTCCACTGTAACCCCTAGGTCCTTTTCTGCAGAACTGCTGCCGAGCCATTCAGTCCCTAGTCTGTAGCAGTGCATTGGGTTCTTCCGTCCTAAGTGCAGGACTCTGCACTTGTCCTTGTTGAACTTCATCAGATTTCTTTTGGTCCAATCCTCCAATTTGTCTAGGGCCCTCTGTATCCTATCCCTACCCTCCAGCGTATTTACCTTTCCTCCCAGTTTAGTGTCATCTGCAAACTTGCTCAGGTTGCAATCCACACCATCCTCCAGATCATTAATGAAGATATTGAACAAAACCAGCCCCAGGACCGACCCTTGGGGCACTCCACTTGATACCAGCTGTCAACTAGACATGGAGCCATTGATCACTACCCGTTGAGCCCGACAATCTAGCCAGCTTTCTATTCACCTTATCGTCCATTCATCCAGCCCATACTTCTTTAACTTGCTGGCAAGAATACTGTGGGAGACCGTGTCAAAAGCTTTGCTAAAGTCAAGGAACAACACGTCCACTGCTTTCCCTTCATCCACAGAGCCAGTTATCTCGTCATAGAAGGCAATTAGATTAGTCAGGCATGACTTGCCCCTGGTGAATCCATGCTGACTGTTCCTGATCACTTTCCTCTCCTCTAAGTGCTTCAGAATTGATTCCTTGAAGACCTGCTCCATGATTTTTCCAGGGACTGAGGTGAGGCTGACTGGCCTGTAGTTCCCAGGATCCTCCTTCTTCCCTTTTTTAAAGATGGGCACTACATTAGCCTTTTTCCAGTTGTCTGGGACCTCCCCCGATCGCCATGAGTTTTCAAAGATAATGGCCAATGGCTCTGCAATCACATCCGCCAACTTCTTTAGCACTCTCGGATGCAACGCATCTGGCCCCATGGACTTGTGCTCGTCCAGCTTTTCTAAATAGTCCCGAACCACTTCTTTCTCCACAGAGGGCTGGTCACCTCTTCCCCATGCTGTGCTGCCTAGTGCAGTAGTCTGGGAGCTGACCTTGTTCGTGAAGACAGAGGCAAAAAAAGCATTGAGTACATTAGCTTTTTCCACATCCTCTGTCACTAGGTTGCCTCCCTCATTCAGTAAGGGGCCCACACTTTCCTTGACTTTCTTCTTGTTGCTAACATACCTGAAGAAACCCTTCTTGTTACTCGTAACATCTCTTGCTAGCTGCAACTCCAGGTGTGATTTGGCCTTCCTGATTTCACTCCTGCATGCCCGAGCAATATTTTTATACTCATCCCTGGTCATTTGTCCAATCTTCCACTTCTTGTAAGCTTCTTTTTTGTATTTAAGATCAGCAAGGATTTCACTGTTAAGCCAAGCCGGTCGCCTGCCATAATTACTATTCTTTCTACACATCGGGATAGTTTGTCCCTGTAACCTCAATAAGGATTCTTTAAAATACAGCCAGCTCTCCTGGACTCCTTTCCCCCTCATGTTATTCTCGCAGGGGATCTTGCCCATCAGCTCCCTGAGGGAGTCAAAGTCTGCTTTTCTGAAGTCCAGGGTCCGTATTCTGCTGCTTTCCTTTCTTCCTTGTGTCAGGATCCTGAACTTGACCATCTCATGGTCACTGCCTCCCAGGTTCCCATCCACTTTTGCTTCCCCTACTAATTCTTCCCGGTTTGTGAGCAGCAGGTCAAGAAGAGCTCTGCCCCTAGTTGGGTTCCTCCAGTACTTGCACCAGGAAATTGTCCCCTACATTTTCCAAAAACTTCCTGGATTGTCTGTGCACCGCTGTATTGCTCTCCCAGCAGATATCAGGGGGATTGAAGTCTCTCATGAGAACCAGGGCGTGCGATCTAGTAACTTCTGCGAGTTGCCGGAAGAAAGCCTCGTCCACCTCATCCCCCTGGTCCGGTGGTCTATTGTAGACTCCCACCACGACATCACCCTTGTTGCTCACACTTCTAAACTTAATCCAGAGACTCTCAGGTTTTTCTGCAGTTTCATACTTGAGCTCTGAGCAGTCATACTGCTCTCTTACATACAGTGCAACTCCCCCACCTTTTCTGCCCTGCCTGTCCTTCCTGAACAGTTTATATCCATCCAGCTGGTGAAGTGATGATCAGCTGATGAAGTGACATGTAATTGCCAGAGTTGTGGCTACAGTCAGTGGAGCCCACTGGTATATCCGAGAGGGGGCTGTTGGCAAGGTGTCCTCCATTAGGGCCCATACTTTTTGGCAATCACTTCTTGCAGGTGTGTAATAACCCGAGTTTGTTATCAGGGCGTGATACAAGTTGAATCTTTTCTCCCGTGATCTGTAAGGAAATGGGTGTTGAGGCTGGGGTGGGGTGGGGTGGGAGTGGGACTCTGTTTTGTGAGGTTTGATAAATCAGTGTTTATCTTTGTGCTGTTGCTGAGGGATTGTGACCTGGGCTAACTGATGAGACATTTACCAGTATCAGTGGCTTGGGATGGGCACCCTTTTGTTTGACGTAATAATCATTTAAACAAATAAATGAATGAATAAATAACGTTAAAGCAGTTTGACATGTGGCGTGTGTGTATGCACCTATATAGGTAACGATCATGAAGGCTTCATAAATTCACCAGGCAACTTGCTGAGTAATGGCAAATATGTTGATGAAAGTGTCGCTGTCACTAACTGGGGGGGGGGGTGCGAGAGAAAGAGAGAGAGATCCTCAGACAGTGGCTCTTTCATCAACATATTTACCATTACTCAGCAAGTTGCCTGGTGAATTTATGAAGCCTTCATTATCCTTACTTATGAAAAAACCCTTTAGATTTCAAACAGGTGAACAGATGTTTCTTTTTTTAATGAAGGCATCTTGAAAAATTTCAAAAATTATATTGAAAAAGCCCTTTGAATTATTCAATCTATTCTGTAATTTCATTACTGTGTACCTTTTGTTTTTCTATTTTATTTTTGTCACTGGTTGATTGTCGACTATACTCTTGACTGTAGGGGGCTCTCCCTCAATTATACCCAGCTGCGATGTATCCCTTTTGATTTCGTATCAGATTTAACTTAAACAGTCATTGAATTCTTGCTCCATTCTGAATTGCACAACGTGAGGCTGATTCAACTAGGACTTAGGGCAATGGGAGTCTTTCCCCTGGCTCCAGTGGTCATTGGATGAGGGGGCCCCCTGTCAGTTGTTAAGCAGTATTTGTTGTGATGTGGATTCAAGATGGGATTTTCAAAGGAGTTCAGCATCCTGCTTATATTGAATTTGGGTTCTTAACTCCCTCAGGCCCCTTTGAAAATCACAGCCCTGGAAAAAAACAAATGTGAAGTATAAAAGATCAGTGGATTTCCTTATCTGACCTGAGATAACTAGTATCAAGGCAAAACTTCCCAGTATCTGAAATGCCATTCCAACTTGACTTGTATTAATATGAGAATTTCCCAGTTATTCTCAAACTCCGGTGGATACAGTTAGAACAACTAAAAGGATGATTAACTACAGAATGTAGCAACTCTAGTTTTTTCTTGAGTATTTATGACACTTACAGAGGTTGATATCGTAACTGTGACATTGGAAAACGCTAACGCTGGTGCCCAAATCCACCGCATTGGGTTAACACAATGGACTCTTTTCTTCCATTAAATGAGATGAGGGATGATAGGATTTTCCTAGAAAAGACTTCCTCCTTTTGTGTTAGTGTGAATGGGGAATAACTCCTCGAAAGCAGTTACATTGGTGTCTGAGTCTACTGGAGCCAGTCCAGTTCTTCCTTATTTACACCCATGTAACTGTAGTGGAATCAGTGCACTTATATTGGTGTGAAACAGGCATATGTAAGATCAGAATCAAGCATCTAAACTTGTCTAAATAGCTGAAAGTTGGATTTTGGCTTAGGTGGAATCAGAATATAATATATAATACAAACAGCAAAAGGTCTTTGGAAAAAATGGAAGCTAAAAACTCTCTGAGATGCTCTTCAATAAATGGAAGTCCAAACTCTATATTATACGTTGTCTTAACACAAGGTAAAGGAAATTAAAAGCAAAGGTCATATACTGTAACTTTAAAAGTCTTCTAATTTTATGCTTAAACAATGAGAAGTGATATTTCTGCTTCTAGATATGGCTATCCAAAGACCATTGAAGTCCAGGGAAAGACTCCCAACTGACTTCAATCAGCTTTGGATCAGACAACAAATATGACTTTTTTTTTTTTTAGTATAGCTTCATAAAAAATCTAGGGAAGAGGAGCCAGAATGAAAGGGGCATTAGGAAAAAAAATGTCCGTCATACACCAGACTGCCCAGAAAGAGAGGAGGGGTGGTGGGTGAGAACTATCCTGGAGATGTCTTCACTTTCTTTTATACAAGCACTGTAAGGTCTTGAGTAAATAGTGGTAAGTGAAAAGTATTGATTATTTATTATTAAATTAGAAGGAAGTTGAAAATTCAATCAAAAATGGTTCATACTTTGAATTTAGCAGAAAATTAATTGCTCCTACAATAAAACATGAATTAATTTTGAATGAATACCAAACTAATGGAGAGCGGCAACATGCTCAGTTGTGCAATTGTGTTTTAAATCTTCAAAAATAGAAAACAATCTCATTCCTTCGTTTAATAAATATTCTCTCCATGAGCTGCAGTTTTCAAGGTAAAATGATGGGATATGTAAAGCCAACAAACGAAGTGCAAGCCCATTTGGAGTCAAGGTCTGCGTATATGTCAGGTCTTTGCAAGACTCCATTAGGGTTCTAGTTCTCCCTGTCTCACGAACTTTACTTTCTTCATTCTAGATCATTCCAGAAGTAGTCATGTGATGTTATCAGTACTAAATTGCATAGCCTGTGCTAGTTTGGCTGAGCTGGGTGGAGAGGAAGGGGTGAATTTGGCTCTGGATTCTAAATTATGCCAGCCAGAGTGGTCTTTTAAGGACTGGGAATTGCTGGAACACAGTCTTCTGGCTATTCACAGACCATGCCTCCAAAGCCAGAAGAAAAATATGAGGTGTGCACATGAGCAGAATTAGCCTGATTCTACTATAGTTGATGTAATTACAGGTGAATCCTATATGAATGTGCAAGGAGGAGACAGAGTGTGAAGAGAGATGCTACTCCACAGGTCACCTTTTCAGGGAGTAGCCAGATTGTGGCTGATTGAATTTATTCAGCACAAAGCAGTAGGGGCAATTAGTGATATTGGCAGTGTAATACACCCCCAAGAAAGTAGCATATACAAATGAGTTGAGATTGTGCCAATTTCCTAACTCCCCAGAACCAATTTGTTCTAGGAGTGCAATGTGATGGGGCTGAGGTTGGGCTGAATTGGTCAAGTGGCAAGTGGTCAAATGATGCGAGGAAGAAGGGCCACTTCTTTGGTTGATTTTGACTTTGTTTCTCTTATGGGCTTGGGTTTTTAAATGTATATCTCGCGTGCCCAGGGTTTGGACAGGTGCCCTTGAGGTATAGAGTTGGCAACAAATCCCCAAATCTAAATAAAATGAATCCCATGCCCTTTTTCTGTCACATGTGGGGTATAACATTCAGAAGATTTGGGAGCGTTTAAACACTAGGTTTTTATTTGGGCCCTATCACTTTATACACTTTTTTTTTTAAGTACTAGAATTGCGCACACAATTATAAGCTACAATCAAATTCAAAAGATCTGTTTGTAGTAACCTTGTGTTGTATGTATGCCAAGCAGTGCTAGTGTGAGATACAGCTAAAAGACAAGTAATGATACAAGTAAAAGCTCTGGAACAAAGACACTTTCGATATTGCAGTCTAATTATGCTGCCTTTTTTCTGTCTTCTGTTTTCTGCCTTTAGTTTTACACCGTGGATGTCAATAGCTCAATCTGCAGATAAACATCCAGCACTTTATTTTCTGCTTTGTTTTTCTGCACGTATTGGACAGATAATTCCATAGGGTCCTTTTTTTATTATGGATTATCCCCACAGAATGCCCTGGCTGTAAGCACTCCATGACAACAAGGTTATTGTAAAATGGCTTTTTCGGCCCTTTGAAGTAGAGCTATAACAACTCAAATAACGTTTATGAGGCCTTGTGGGGATCTTGTTCTTTATGAAACTTGCTGATTATGTATAGAGGGATGTATGTATGTATAAAAGAGGCATAACAGGAATGAGGGTCTGCTGTTATGCAATTGCCACACAAAGGACCAGGTTCTCTGCTGTGTCCAGCATACTGGATTTTCTGCCCTACCTCCAGCCTCTGACCCTATGCCATCTGGGGATTACAGGAATGCATCATGTTCCAGCCATATCCCCTTCCTCACCTACCTGCTGAGAGGAGGGAAGCACAGAAACTGGCAGGGGGTATCCTTACTGTCCCTTGCAGAGAGGTTTCTTGGTGCGACATGAGCAGAGCAAAGAGAGCAGAGTGGGGTCTAGAACTGAGTCCTAAATGCTTAAAACACAGCAATGTATTTAACAGCTTCAAGTCAAATATTGATTAATCAGAAATAATCTCTAATTAGCATTTAAAACTTCACAAGCCTGTCACTTTTAGAGCTGCTAATTAAGGGACACACCTTCCCTTTTGTGCCTTAAAGGCACAGAAAAAGAAGAAACGCCCTTGGTCCTTGAGACGCTGCCTCTCCACTGCATTGGCCCTGGTTTACATGTGGAGCAATTTCACAAAGTGTAATGGCCAAAACCAGCAGGGGGGCAGGGACAGACTGGTATCTGCAGCACCTCAGCATGCTTCCTGGCAGCCACCTTCTGGGTCTGGGTCTGGGTCTGGGTCTGGGTCTGGCTCCTCTCTGTGGCTGGACATTCCCCCATCTCCGTTCCCCGCCCCTTGTGTGATGGTGAGGAGTTGTGGAAAGCGTTCACTGCCTCTCGTCGCAGCTGAGTCATTTCTTTCAGTACTGTGATCCAAATCCTGAACCCCCAAGGTATTACTCTCTCCTTACACAGGCACAGCTGCTACCAAAGTCAATCACAGTCATGGGGTGTTTTGCCTGAATGTGGATTGAGTAAAAAGGATCGGGTTATTTTTTCCCCTTCAAGATTTAGCCAGTAATCCCCACTAGTGCATCATAGGAACATGCAAGTATGTGCTCTTTGTGCACAGGAATATCTCATGGGGGTCCACCGGGCAAAGCTCTGTACAAAAGCATAGAGATAGACCCGGCTTCAAAGAATTTACAGGCTAAATGGGCAAGATGTCAGAGGGGTAAAAGAAGGCACAGAACATTAAAATAACTTGCTCAAGGTCACTCAGCAGATCAGTGGCAGAGACAGGACTAATACCCAGGTCTCCAGAGTGTGAGTCAAGTGCCCTATCTGCTTGACCATGCTGCCTTTCTGAAGGGGTCTCCTGACTCTTAAGAACATAAGAATGGCCATGCTGGGTCAGACCAGTGGTTCACCTAGCCTAGTATCCTTCCGACAGTGGCCAGTGTCAGACGCTTCAGAGGGAATGAACAGAACAGGGCAATTATCGAGTGATCCATCCCCAGTTGTTCAGTCCCAGCTTCTGGCAGTCAGAGGCTTAGGGACACCCAGAGCATGGGGTTGCATCCTTGACTATCTTTGCAATAGCCATTGATGGACCTATCCTCCATGAATTCATCTAGTTCTTTTTTGAACCAAGTTTTACTTTTGTCCTTCACAACATCTTCTTCCAATGAGTTCCACAGACTGACTGTGTGTTTTGTGAAGAAGTACTTCCTTGCATTTGGTTTTTAACCTTGCCTATTGATTTCATAAGCTGACCACTGGTTCTTGTGTTATGTGAAGAGGTGAATAATGCTTCCCTATTCACTTTCTCCACATTGTTCAAGATTTTATAGACTTCTATAGCATCCTCCTCTCTTTTGTAAGCCGAATAGTCCCCGTTTTTTCTCTCTCCTCAAATGGAAGCTGTTTCATATCCTAATCATTTTTATTGTCCTTCTCTGTACTTTTTCCATTTCAAATATATCTTTTTTTTTTTGAGATGGGGCAACCAGATCTGCACGCAGTATTCAAGGTGTGTGCGTACCATGCATTTATATAGGATATTTTCTGTTTTATCTATCCTTTTCTTGTGGTTCTTAACATTCTGTTAGCTCTTAGACTCCCGCAGCACACTGAGCAGATGTTTTCGGAGAACTATCCACAATGACTCCAAGATCTTTCTTGAATGGTAACAGTTAATACAGACTCCATTATTTTGTATGTATAGATGGGATTGTTTTCCAATGTGCATTACTTAGCATTTATCAGCACTGAATTTCATCCATCCTTTTGTTGCCCCGTCATCCAGTTTTGTGAGATCCCTTTGGAACTCTTAATGCAGCTTTGGACTCAAATATCTTGAGTAATTTTGTATCCTCTGCAAACTTTGCCACCTCACTATTTACCCGTTTTTCGAGACCATTTATGAATATGTTGAACAGCACTGGTCCCAGTACAGATCCCACTATTTACGTTTCTCCATTGTGGAAGCTGACCATTTGTCCCTATTCTTTGTTTTGTATCTTTTAACCAGTTCCTGATCCATGAGAGGACCATCCCTCTTACCCCATGACTGCCTACTTTGCTTAAGAGCCTATGGTAGGGACCATGTCAAAGGCTTTCTGAAAATCCAAGTACACTATATCCACTGGATCACCAGTGGATTCTTCCATCATTCCTTTGTCCCTGTCACCCTGAGCAATGTAAAACATAGCTCTATAGCAGTGCCTACAGAGGGGAGAGAAATGTCTAAACTGTAATGGTAATGAAACTTATTGTGCAAGTCGTCTTTCCTTTCCTCACCAATCCTGTCTCCTCAACCTAGCTCCATGGATTCTAGTTCATTTGGCTCCTAATTGTGTTCTGAAAAATAGTGCAGGGGTCACAGAAATCACTTCCGCAAAATTCACATTATGGTTTTCCCAGCATGTGCAAAAAATTAGATGGGAGGAGATTGCAACCTGCAGAAAAGTTGAGCCGTTGCCAAAGCAAGCTTCAGAAAACTTAAGGTGAGCTTTAAATAAAGTAGTAGTAATTCATGGAGGTACATGGAGTCTCAACTTTGTGCATTGTACATGCAGAGATGTCCTGTTTGGTTCCCTTCCCCAAACACCTATACTGAAGGAGTCTTTTAAGCCTTCTCTTGTCACGCACCCTGGATTTTGTTATTTCTGGAACTGGTGTTTTAAAAAGAGGAAAAACTCCTTGATCTCAAGAACACTCTTGAATCCAGCACTGAAAAGAGATACTGATGAGTCACTCGCTTCCAAGGTTGCAAAAGAAGGAATGATTAAATACCCAGTGGCAAGTGTTTTCAGAAGTGGCATTTGAAACTTTACTTTTGCACATGGGCTCTTGTCGGAGGACACTGGAGTACTGGCGTGAGGATGTCAGTAAAAAACTGCTTTTTGCTCAGGGAAAAATGCATCAGAGAGGAGAAAGGAATCGAAACATCAATAGGTAAATGAAGCATGCTGTGTCTGTGGATTCAATCTGCCTAGAGTATTTGATCAGCAGGTTTCATTGTCACAGAAGAGAGAATTTATAAGAGAAGGGAAGTCGCATACAAGCATCAAAACTGTATATGGATTTGCCACAAATAAGAGGGAAAAACATCCCCAGCTTGTATTTTGTTTACTGCTAAAAGACTAGGAAATATACATCATGGGCCAGTCTCTGTCATGCTGGTTTAATTTAAGTTGGACATATGGTGCAAATTTATAACGGTAAGGGCGGTTAATCACTGGAACAGAACACCAGGGAATGTGGTGGATCCTCCATTCCTTGGAGTCTTTAAATAAAGATTGGATTTCTTTTGAAAAGGGATGCACTAGTTCAAGAAGAAGCTACTGGAGCTCAGTGCAATCACTGGGTGTAATTTTATGGCCTGTATTATGCGGGATGTCAGACTAGATGATCACAGTGCTGCCTTCTCATCTTGAAATGTATGAATCTCTCTCTTCCAGGATCTTGTCTAGCCCATATTACCATAGTGTTGGAGTGTCTTTGGCTCCATGGAAATTTCTAAAGTTCATTTCTAGTTCTAAAGTTCATTTCTCTGCTTTTTAGTCATGTTGTGCGATTACAAGATCAAGAGCCTTTCTTTTATCCCCACCATCCAGGACAGCTTGCTGCAGAAATGTCCCCCTTGATTCTGTGGCTGCATTGAGATCAATGGGAGCTTTGCCACTGACTTGGAAGCTGACCAGATTCCACCCTATAACTTTGCTTCCGTTCTGCATAGTGAATAGAATTGCCTGTTTTCTGAGACTTGTGTATTCCTACTCTTGCCCATTCCTAACCTCAGTATCCCTCAAAGGCCACAAATCCCTTTGAAAGTACTACTCTTTCAACCATCCCCTGCCAGCCATCCTCATACACCCTACCTCATTTCTAGAATTCACTGAAATTTAGTATCTCTTTGGTGGGGCAGAGAGGCTTTGCACCAATAGAGAAGGGTTAAGGGCCTATGAGCCCAACTAGCCCCACCTGCTAGATCTGCAACCAGGGCCAAGCCTGGAGGGGGAATACAAGGAGAGAGTCTGGATCAGCTAAGGGGGCTGGAGCAATGCCTTAAGGGAGTTTCTCCTGCAGAGTTAAGGAGAGCTGGGCCACTGGGAGGACCCTCAGGAGCGAGGAAGGAGTGAGCAAGACACTGTTTGGGAACCAAGCTGGAAGGAAGGAGCAGGGACACCCTACAGGAAGGTGAGGATGGCCCAGTATTGAATTGGTTTTAGTTGTGTTTTTTTTAATTATTATTAATTATTATTTTAGAATACGTTGTGGCTAAGCCCCCCATCCCACACACACACACAAGGGACAGGACTGAAGGGACAATTACTGATTGGTTGGACTCCACCTCAGTGAACACTGGAGACTGAGACTTCTTCCCCCCGGGGTGACCTGTTGTCATGTTGGGGTGCCTGGAAGGTCCAGAAGGGGGCACTGCTTTAGCCATGCCACTACAGAGTCCCTCTGCAAACATTGTGTCATGTGGATTTAGTGTCAAGGAAAGTATGGATTGACCTCTTCAGAGACAGATTCCCTCTGCATGTCCACAGAATAAGGATTACAGCAGGACAAGCTTCCCTTCATTGCACGACCAGAGGCCCTGAATCAAGGAGGCACCCCTATTCAGGAAAGCATTTCAGCATTTCATGTGCTTAAGGCCCATGGAAGTATGGAAAGCCCAGGGAAGCCAGCCACATGAAAGTTAAGTATATGCTTAAATGCTTTGCTAAATAGGGATGGACTAAAGCATGTGCTTAAATTCTCTCTGGAACTGAAGCCAGTGTGTGTCAAGCTACCACTCCCTAGTAGAGGGAAGGTGTCCAGCCCTTCTTTGTCTCCAAAGGGACTAAACTTCACAGTTGGCCCTTGCATCGTACTTAAACGGTTACCAACCTGATCCCTGGATGCAAGGCTACAGCCAGGGGAATCTAACAATTGGCTCTGCCATGTACCACTGAGCGGCTGGCTCTTCCACTGGGCATCAGCAATCTAAGAGCAGTCCCTTATCTGGAGGCTACTGTATCACATGCCCTTGGAAAGAAAATGTGCTTTATGTGGTGGTCATTACCATCTACATGTAAGACAGGATAAGTTTGTCTAGGTAACATTGCAAAGGAGACCTGGGCTAATGGTCTAATCCCACTGATTCCATTATGAGGGTGATAAGGCAAAACATTCCCCATATTATCAGTTAATCAGTGCTGCTATTGGCACTAAGATGATGCATCAGTGGTCACCCTCTGCATCCTCGTGTTTGTAAGCTGATGAGGCCCTAATTGATTGAATGCCCAAGAGAGAATCACCAGTGCAGAAGGTGACTAAATTCTATCACTTGCTTGACAGCACCAGAGCCTTGTCAGGGGATTCTGGCTTTATTTCTCTCCCCCCCCCCCCCCCCCGCCCACAAAGATAGAAAGATACTTGTGTTTTTTATCACATGCTATAAGCAAATTCAGGGAAGTTCAAAATAAGTGGTTTGGTTTTTTTACGCTATCATGTGTGGGTGGAGACAGCAGTGAAAGTAAGTAGGTTTTTGCTTTAATGTTAGTCACATTTTTCAAGAAAAGAAAAGGAGTACTTGTGGCACCTTAGAGACTAACCAATTTATTTGAGCATGAGCTTTCGTGAGCTACAGCTCACTTCATCGGATGCATACTGTGGAAAGTGTAGAAGATCTTTTTATATACACACAAAGCATGAAAAAATACCTCCTCCCACCCCACTCTCCTGCTGGTAATAGCTTATCTAAAGTGATCACTCTCCTTACAATGTGTATGATAATCAAGTTGGGCCATTTCCAGCACAAATCCAGGTTTTCTCACCCCCCCCCCCCACACACACAAACCCACTCTCCTGAGGCTGTACTTGTGCTTATATTTCCTCACTCATGCTGTCTGTATGTGAGACAGATTCAGGTCTATGCTGAGTTAATGTTAAGCATGCAAGCTAGGTGCTTATACTCAAAACTTGGCGAGAATCCTCTCAGATTTTTGAATCTGTATGTCCCTGTAATTGTGCATATCTTTTTTTTTTCCAGGCAAATACTCCCATTATTCATAATATTTCACTGTGTAGTATTTAAGCCCCATCCAGCTATTTGCATTGCCCTTCTTAGACCCTTTCGTTCTCTCTGTCTCTGATTTTTAGTGACCAAAAGCAAACACAGTAATCAAGGTATGGGCTTGTCACTGATGTGAATCATGTCCCAACGCTACTCTGCATAGTTCAGAATTCCCCTTTCATGCACCTTAGCATTCGCTTTGCTTTTTGTCCAACCTCTGCAGGGCACTGAATGTTTGCAAAGCAGCTATTTCCAGACATGTTAACATTTATTAAAATTGCAGTCTACCTCCATCAGATACAAAATATACGCTGGTGGGGGATATCATTAAAATCATTTCAGGAACTTTTTTGCTATTAATGAGAGAGCTGTTGGCCTTTGATGGCCTCAATTTGTATATCCAGGATTCGGAATCACTTACAAATGAAGTAACCAAATCATTACCATTCTTCTAGTATTCATTGAAAAACCATTAATCACAATAATATCATCTGATGGATATAATGTGTACCTCATTATGAATTCCATTTGTCTAGCCAACAGACAGTATGGCAGTTTGTGTTGAAATACGTCTCAATAATCTCTTAATCACAACAAGGAGCCTCTTTCATACACTGTCACTTGTTTAAAATGGCCTTTTTACCATGGGGTTTTCAGATACTATGTAATATAAAACCGTTGCTCATTTTCATTAAGTGCAGACATAATGTTCTCTCTTTGTAAACTATTACTACAATTGAACCTTTTTTTTAATCAGTTGGTGCATTTGATTTACCAAAGATTGTGCTCTTAGAATTAGTTTACATTTTAATTAGAGCTGCAGCAATCTGTTAGCTAGAGCCGTGCTAAACTCTGCTGAATAAGAGTCTCTAGGCATGTTTGGAAAAGCTCATGAATTGTCTGCCATTTGCCTAATGAGCTGTCAGAAAGGTTCCATCAGTAGTGTCAGAAATGTTGTTTAAGGACCCTCCAGACGTGTTAAAGAAGCTTGACGTGGACAAGGGCTAATACTAAATAGATGCCACTGGGTTAAAGACTTTGGGGAAGGTCTCTTTGTGCTGCTCCGAGGAGAATTAAAGGTCACACCCATTTGAGCATTTGCTTTTGAGAGGTTTGTGAAAGGGGAACAATAAAAGCCAACTTCGTAACTTTAACCCAGTCTCTTCTGGAAAAGGACAAGCATAACCCAGTCCTCTATTTTAAAATTGTTGTGTCTAACCCTATGATTCTGTACTAGGGTGTAGCCAGAATGCTTAAACTCAAGGCATCAGAGTCTAATAACTCCCTACATGGATTCATCCACAGGATTTGAACCCTAGACTTCCAGCATCCCAGGACACCTTCACTAAACAAGTAGCAGAAGTAGGCTGTTAATCTCTAGATGGGGCACCAGCACAGAATTTTCCATTATGTTATACAAAGACTGAGCAAGGCTAATGCTGCCTCTGGCACTTATCTCTCCAAAGGAGTTTTTAAGTATATTAGGAGCAGAAAGAATCTTGACAACGGTATTGATCCATTACTGAATGGAAATGGTATAATTTTCAATAATGATGTGGAAAAGGTAGAAGTGTTTAATAAATATTTGTTTTGTATTTGGGGAGGGAGATGATGTAGTGATATCATATGATAACACTCTTTACATTCCACTTATATCTCAAGGGGATATAAAACAGCAGCTACTAAAGCTACATATTTTTAAATCAGCAGGTACGGATAACTTGTATCCAAGAGTTTTAAAAGAGCTGTCTAAGGAGATCACTGGACCATTAATGCTGATTTTTTTTCAATAAGTCTTGGAACACCAGGAAGACTGGAAGAAAGCTAATGTAGTGCCAGTGTTTAAAAAGAGCAAATGAGATGACTGGGTAACTTATAGGCCAGTCAGTCTGACATTGATCCCAGCAAGATAATGAAGTGGCTGATACAGGACTTGATTAACAAAGAATTAAAGGAGGGCAATATAATTAATGTACAATATGGGTTTATGGAAAATAGATCCTGTCAAAGTAACTTTATCTTTTTTGTTACATTACAAATTTGGTTGATACAGGTAACAATGTTAAGGTAATATTCTTAGACTTCTGTAAGGCATTTGATTTGGTACCGCATGACATTTGGATGACATTACTAGAACAATATAAAATTAACATGGCACGCATTGAATGGATTAAATGCTGGCTAACTGAGAAGTCTCAAAATGTAATTGTAAACAGGGAATCATCATCGAACCGGTGTGTTTCTAGTAGGGTGCCACAGGTTTGGTTCTTGGCCATACACTATTTAATGCTTTTTATCAGCTATCTGGAAGTAAACATAAAATCATCACTGATTAAATTTGCAGATGACCCAAAAATTGGGTAAGTGGTAAATAATGAAGAGGACAGGTCACAGATTCAGAGCCATCTGAATCAGTTGATAATCTGGGTTCAAGCAACAATGTGTGTTTTAATATGGCTAAATATAAATGTATCTGTAAGCAGAGTCTGAATGAGCTCTCCCCTGACATCTAGTGGTGAGATGTGGAAAAGGACTTCAGGAGCTGATCTTGTTTGCATGGGTACACCCACCCTGCCTTGGTACTCAGTATGATGGGATGCTGGCCCAAATGGTCACTTTTGGCTGGTGTGGGATCCCCAGTCTCCTTGTTATTGGGGCAGGAGTAATACAGGTTTGTTATCCTTGTGTGAATCAAGGGCAGCAGAACTGTACTTGGCATTTCCCAACTGAGGGACTCACCCTCAACTAAACAGCACTCACTGGGCAGGAGCTATGGGTACCAAAGCCCAGTGAGTTGAGAGAGGGTGTGGACAGGTACTTGTACCTTGTGGTGTGGGCCTGGCCTAAGGGCCCCAGACACCATTTGACCCTTCCTCTCTCTGCACTGTGTAATAACAGAGCTAATTTAGACTCAATTGAGAATCCTGTTACATGCTGCAGAGCTGAAATCACTGATACCTAGGTCTAAGCATTAGACCTGTTTTAGGACAGTGTCTCTGATGCAAGAGACTGCCCAATGTGTATCAGCAGTAAGGCTCCCCCACTAACAGTTGAAATCACTGAGAGCTGAAATCACTGAGAGCTGTGTTAAATGGGGGGCCCTGAAGATATTTTGGGATGGCCAGCAGGGTGGCTGGCAGAGAGGCGCGGTGAGCAGCTGGCAGGGCGACTGGTGGAGAGGCGCGGTAAGTACGTTGCCTCCTTACCTTCACCCAGGGTGGGAGGCGAACTCTGCAGATGCACCTCTGAACTATGCATCTGCACAGTCCAAGGATATCAACTGTGAGTGGGGTGCAGAGAAGGGATGGGCACGTTAAAGGGTCATTTGGGTTGCTGGAGTTAAGAACCTGAGGGGAAAAGGATACTGCCCAATTTACTTGGGGGTGGGTCTTTTGCACATGGTTTATGTTTATGAGCCCTGTTTGCAGTGTTTCCCCAAATTAATGCAGAGTTATTTCTCTCCTTTTATTAAAAGTTTTTTTCTAAACTCAGACTTTGTGCTTGTGAGAGGGGAAGTATTGCCTCTTAGAGGTGCCCAGAGGTGTGTAATTGTCCCAGGTCACTGGCTGGGGACTCGAGCCGGTTTTGTGTTATACTGTTGAAAAAGAACCCCTAGATATAGATATGAACTGGCCCTTGTTGCTACCAGCTCTAACTGGCAGAAGGGTTACATATGCATATAGGATCAAAGAATATAGGCCATACTTAGTCCCCCACACTATCTTGAGGAGCAGTGACTCTGAAAAAGGTTGGGGGGAGGTCATAGGGGATAATCAGCTGAACATGAGTTTCCAGTGTAACACTGTGGCCATAAACAGGGGGATTAGGAGTAGAGTTACTTTACCTCTGTATCTAGCACCAATGCTACCGCTGCTGGAATACTGTGTAAAGTTCTGGCTCAACAATTCAAGAAGGATGCTGATAACCTAGAAAGGATTCAGAGAAGAGCCGGGAGAATGATGAAAGGATTAGAAAACCTGCCTTATAGTGATAGACTCCAGTAGCTCAATCTATTTAGCTGAACAAAGAGAAGGCTAAGGGATGGTGTGATTACAGTCTATAAGTACCTATAGGGGGAACAAATATATAATAAGGGACTCTTCAATACAGCAGAAAAAGGCAGAACATGATCCAAAGGCTGGAAACTGATGCTTGACAAATTCAGACTAGAAATAAGGTGTAAATGGGGAAGTAATTAACCATTGCAACTATTTACTATGGGTCGAGGTGGAGTGTCCATCGCTGATAAATTTTATATCAGCACTGTGATTTTTCTAAAAGAGATGTTCTAAGAATAATTTTGGGGCAGTACTCTGGCCTGGGCTATACAGGAGGTCAGACTAGATCAATGGTTCTCAACCTTTCCAGACTACTGTACCTCTTTCAGGAGTCTGATTTGTGTTGTGTGTACCCCAAGTTTCACCTCACTTAAAAACTATATGCTTACAAAATCAGACATAAAAATACAGAAGTATCAGAGCCCGCTATTACTGAAAAATTGCTCACTTTCTCATTTTGTCAGTATGAAATTTTAGTTTGTACTGATTTGGCTAGTGCTTTTTATGTAGCTTGTTGTAAAACTAGGCAAATATCTAGATGAGGTGATGTACCCCACCCCATGGAATACTTCTCCCAGCCCCATTGATGTAAGTTGATGAAGCTACTCAAGTTCATCAAACTCAATACATGCCTAAATGCCTGCAAGATGAAGCACATAGTCTGGTATATTTGCTTCACGTAGTGAAACAGGTAAAAAAGGTCAATGCACTCTAAGCTGAGACATGTTGCTGTATTCTAAGAGATGCCGGACACCCCATTAAAGCTGCAAGTCCTGGAATAACTCTGTTTTTTTCCCCCTTTTATTGTCATCAGTTGACTCCTGCCCAGTGGCTTACTGGCTGGGTCAGTCAGTCAATGCCCTTGATTTGATAAATAAAAGGACAGAATTTCCCAAACCACCTTTTTAAATTCTTTCCTTGCTATCCAACTACAGATCACATTATGTTCTGGAGACCAAGGGCAATCATTAAGACTTGTATCTTATATATTTATTGGGACAATCAAAACGTACATCACTGTTAAAATGAGATTCTAAATAACCTGTCAGTTTTATGGACAATTTTGAAACCAATACGTTACACTTACGACAGGGAGTAAAGATGAAACCTTGCAACAGCTTTACGTTTGGGTTTTTTGCCAGCATCATTTGCTAAATCATATTCATGCTTTTTTTCCCTACGACTAATAAGTTACTAGAAAACTGAAAAAGACCTCACCATTTTTCTTGTGATATAAATAATGCTCTCAGTTTAACATGGTAAAGGTATTGTGCAAGGCTTCCTCCAGGTCTACAGCTGTCACCCTTTTAATTCATGGGGCCTCGTGTGCCTGCTGGAATTCAGGGCTCTGCAGGGAAGCAACAGCCCAAGTGGAAAATACATTTTGATATTGGCTGCATAGACAAATCTATATCAAAATTATAAAAGAATTATAAATATTAGGCCTGATTTGGGTGGGTTAAAAAGCTAGGAGTAGAATTTCATACTCGGCCTGTAAACAAGTTAGTGGGATTGTACTCCTACGTAATTGAGCACACAGATTAAATACATAACTGGCCAGTTCCATGGGCAAGTTTACCTGATACTTTCAGAATCCAAAGAAATTGTGTTCAAATTAGGCATGGAGCTGTGTGCCTAACTCTTTATGTTTTTTATTTTATTTGTTTTTAACTCAAGCCCTTAAAAATCAATGCAGCACATGCAAAGACACGCTGTCATGCATCATATTGAAGAAGCTCTTTTGTATAAGAGGAAAAATGCCTTGAAGGTAGATTTCATGGGTACAAATGTCAGTCACGTGCCTAACTCACACCGAAGGTCCTTTTGGAGTTCCGTGCCCAGCTGCTATTTGTGCCTCTGAAAAGTTCCTCATAGTGTCCCACTAAATCCACAACCTTTTTTTAAAAAAGGAGAACTTATCGCACCTTAGAGACTAACCAATTTATCTGAGCATAAGCTTTCGTGAGCTACAGCTCACTGAAACCTTTTTTAAAATACCTCCGTGCACTTGAAATCCTTTGGTGTAGATTCTTTGGAGCTGTGTGCCATTCACCTGAGTATCCCATTGTAATAGGGATTATAAACTTTAAAATTCCAGACTGTAAACAGACTGTGAATTCTTAATGAGATTTCATCCACAGCAATAAAAGGATATACCTTTGCCGACGAAGAACTTAGATGCAAAGCTCAGGTTTATTGTCAGAGTTCATTAGCAAACTCTCCTGTGGTGGTTGCAATGTGTCGGCGGGCAAAGGAAATAACGGTTTTGCATAGTTTTTACATATCAAACAATGTAATCCATGATTGCCATCCTTTTAGTTAAATGGAGTTTATGGAGAACTTTGTAGGAAGGTGAAATAGAGTATATATGTACACTGCAGACTTTGGGCCCAAATCTGCTTTCAGCTAACCTGTTGATTTTGACCCTGTATATAAAACCACATACCTCATGGACATATGCATCATATTGTATAAATGGAGGCCCAGATGACTATAGCATTAGGCCCAGATGACTAATTTTGGGTGTCTCAATTTTGGATGATCATCTTGAGACCCCTTCAAAGAGCTTGATTTTCAGAAAGACTTGAGCATTTGCCCTCTGAAAATCAGTCCCCTGCAAATGGGGCACTTAAAACCACTGATTAGGTTTGAACAAATCTTGGCCAGAGTCTCTATTTTATATATTATAGGCACGTACATAACACATTAGGGCTGAGGTTTCAAATCTACTGACACCCAGTTCTCATTAACAGGAACTGAAAATCTCAGAACTCGGCATAAAGAAATATATGGAATACACACTCCATCAACATTTTTTCCTTTGTTGCAATGGATCTGAATTGTGCAGGTCACTATTGATTGCTGCTGTATGTTATGCTGTCTAAGAAGAGGGTGAACAGATCACTTACAGGGAGGTTCTCAATGTCAGATCATCCGAACATGATGGATAAACAACATTTATTGACTGTTACCAGCTGGATAGGATGTTCTGTGACCTGTCTGATCTTTCTGAAGAGGTGGAAAACACCACTAGGGAGGCTCATGCTAAACATGTTCATAAAGAAGTTTGTCAGCATGTGTTTAACAGGATAAACAAAACCAGCTAAGGATGTGGAGATTCCTGTCAGTCAGACGAGGTGCTAGATTTTCTTCCTTAAGCAAGTCATCATTGGCCACTGACTGGTATATTTCAAACTGGGGTTTCCTTGACTGCTTTGCCAGTAGTTATCTGTACCAAATATGGGAAATGTTTGCTAAAATAGACCTTTGTTTTGCTTTACAAGGTATTTGCATACAAATATTAAATATTGCTTCCTATAGGAAGCCTGATGACAGCCATTTGTTGAGAATTGTTACTGGAATATATGCAAGCTGTAAAATTTCACTTAAATGCAATGGAATACTAAAGTAGAAAAGTCAAATGTATTAGCCTTCTACAAATTACATTGGTCAATGTTTTCTCTTGTTACAGTGGCTTCTATTTTTACCTTATTGCCTTTTTTAGGACGATGTAAAGATTTTTCTTCCTTTGCTATAAATGACAGAGGTACATTAATGTGATGAATGGTTTTAATTTCAATAAGTGTATGTATTCAGACCTGACGCAGGCTACTGGAATATTCAACTAGATTATACCTGCAAATACCCTGGGGTAATCAGAGAATCAATCTATTGAGCACCCCGAAATGGAGTCTGTTTCTGAAAACTATTTTATAGTTATTTCTGGTCCAGAAATCCCAACAGTCTTCCCCTAAAAATGTAACATTTTAACAGGACCCAGTTCTCTGTGGCTGTACATCCTGTGTAGTCACATATGCCAGTGCAAAGTGGGTGTGTGAATCATTCATCATTCATCCCACTCCCACCCTGCACTGATATATTCAACTGTACAAAATGTACAGGAACGGAGAAGCTGTCCTATAGAATCGTGGTATCTTTCACACAGGCTGCTATACTGTTACGTTGTATGTAATGCTGCTGAAGCGCTCACCAATTTTACGAATGAACACTCCTCAGCACTCATATTGTGCTGCTGATTACTCTTACTCCACTTTTATATGGAGTGGCGGGGGACTTCACTCGCTGACTTGAAGGACCTGACCATCCTCTTGGATATGCAGAACAAATTGCAGTAGTAACAAGGGCTATCTGGTACTATTTCATTGCAAATGCACACCATGAGAGAGATACTGAAGCTCAGTTCTTGTATATACCACATCACAGGTTTTCATTCATCCCCACAGAGAGATGTACAATGTATTTGGCTAGAGTGAAGGAGACTCTTAAGATCATGGTGTTTATAAAAGGCAAGTAATATGATTTTTATGGGTGGGGAGGAAGGGTAGGTTAGTAGATAGCACATAAAAAGAGAGAGGGAATGAAAAGTAAAGGGAAATGTGAAGAGGAGACCCTAATATTTCTCAAATAGAAAACACTGTTAGGACATTCTGTTCCCAAATGGCTTATTCCCCCAGCTCGACCTGGTAAATAATATTTTGGAGGGAAAGCTCCTTGGAATAATAGATTTGTTGCAAATTTTTGTTTTCAGTGAAGTTTTCTGGTTTTACAATGAAAAACTGGAGACTGAGGGTGAAGTCCTGTTTCCAGTATAGTCCAATGGAATTTTCTTATTGATGTGAATGGGAACAGAGTATCACCCCACACATTTTTACTGAAAAAAATATGGTTTTTGAAAACCAGAAACTTGTACCACAAATATTTTTTAATCTAAAAGTTTTTGAAAACCAAAAATGAAAGTATTTCCCACAAGTATATTTTTTTGTATTCAGTTAGCTCTATACCAGCCCATTTGGTTTTCCTACCTGGAAATATCAAAATTCCCACCCAAAAGGGCTTTTTCAGGTATGCCTCCCGTTGATAAAGCTTTGATCAAGTAATCAGGTTACAGAAAGAGTATCATGTGACTTAGGTGCTAAAACATGCCACCTAAACAGCTAGTACTGAAAAGTGACTAATTGCAGCCCTTTGATGACCAATCCATAGTCTCAAATTGTTCATTCAAACCTCCTGGTGAGTATCTTCAGGTAACAAATGCATCTGTTGAGCTCAGGAGCTGTTCGTGAATGATTTCTGAACAGAAGGAAGGACTAAATTCACTGGATACGCTGTTCTTGGTGAATAATTAGACCAGCGCAATTCTTAAACCAGCATGGAATCCACCATTAAGCAAAAGCAATTCTGCATGCCTCAGACCTCCTCTGACCTCAAACTAGCTAATTGGCGGCCATTGGGGAAAGGTTACTGGTGGGTATTCTTTTTAGGCACAGCCAGAAGCCTGAAGGCAGATGGAAGACAACATAGCTGGGTCTCATACCTATAACGCTTTGGCTACAGGGTAGATTTCTTATTGGATAAGAGAGTTAGACACAGTAAGTTAGCCATTAATAGGACTACTGCTGGGAGAACATACAGACCAGACGGTTATTTTGGTGGACAAGATAGAAACATTTGGTTCTGGACTGAGAGTTGCTGCAGTCTTCACTCCATTTCTGTTTAGACAGCGGAAGAACCCAGGTGACACATGCTACATTTTAAAACATCCTAAAGTGTAAACTCTTCAATGCATGCATTGTTTCTTGATACCTCTTGGTCCCTGTATCTTTCACAATGGGGCCCTGATCCTGACCAGAGTGTCTGGAATACTACTGTCACATAACTTCATTATGATTATTTAACATGTATCTATGAAGATCAAAGGAGAAAGAATATATGTTTATAATAAACATATTGTCTGACCAATGCCAAGTAGTTTGTTTTATGGTGCAGTTGATTAGTTTATGACAGAGGAATTTTTCTTTGGCCTTAAAAAAGTGATGTGTTTATTTAATTAAATTGTTGACTCTGGGTCCTGCTGTAGAGTGGCTTTCACCAATGGAGTGCTGGATAGATCATCACAAAGAATAAATTCTATATTTGAAAAACAAGTAAGTGTAGTCTCTTGAGATCAGCACCATGTGAGTGAGAAGCTAGTTTGCTCATGATCGAGAGAAGAATGTAATGTGTGTTCAGGAACATAATCCACCATCATATTCCCAGTAGAATCATTATAGAATCATAGAATACTAGGGTTGGAAGAGACCTCATGAGGTCATCTAGTCAAAGCAGGACCAACCCCAACTAAATCATCCCAGCCAGGGCTTTGTCAAGCCTGACCTTAAAAACCTCTAAGGATGGAGATTCTACCACCTCCTTAGGTAACCCATTCCAGTGCTTCACCATCCTCCTAGTGAAATAGTGTTTCCTCATATCCAACCGAGACCTCCCCCATTGTAACTTGAGACCATTGCTCCTTGTTCTGTCATCTGCCACCACTGACAACAACCTATCTCCATCCTTTTTAGAACCCCCTTCAGGTAGTTGAAGGCTGCTATCAAATCCTCCCTCACTCTTCTCTTCTGCAGACTAAAAAAGCCCAGTTCCCTCAGCCTGAGTAGTACCAGCATATTGAAGGATTCATAATAGAGCAGATAGGAGGAGACAGTTGTGTTTTGCCTTAGTGCCCAGTAGTTGTCACTGTTCTACAAAACACAAAGGAGAGACTTTCTGTTGAATATTTAAAAGGAGAGCATTTCCAGCTAGGAGATGGCAGTTATCATTGAGACATGTCAAGCATTTGCACTGCATTATCTACTGTACAATACAAGTGTGATGTGCTTAAAAGACAAAATACCAACCTGCATTCACTGAGTTCCAGAGGGAGTTTATCATTGTCTTCAACGGGAGTAGGATCAGGCCCATAAAGAGAAATTATATTTTTAATTTTGTACAGTAGAATATTCATTTGAAAGAGTATTCAAGTAAGGTTCATGGATCGGTGAGCAAGACTGAACTATTAGCTACTTTATGCAAAGCTAATGACTTAATTCATCTGGGTAAGGACAGATTTAATGTGTGATTTTTTTCTTTTTAAACATCTTGCTCTGGAATACCTGTGCCATTTACATATATTGATTTTTAAAAATGTGAATACTAAAGCTGCATTTCATTATGTTCTAACTATATTTATAATTTTCGAAGCAAAACAAATTAAGGCAGAGAATATTTTAAGGACAGTTAACGAAACTAAAACCTTTTTAAAGAAAACTGAGCTGACCCAGTCTAATCTCCAGCAAAACTCACTCTTGCTGAGGCAGGGAGGTAACAGGGTGGCTCTCAGCTCTGGGTATCCACAGCGGAGTGTTACATACATGCAGGAATATTTTTGCACCCACCCCTCCCCTCATCACCCCTCCCTCAGCCACTCCCTAAAAACACGAACTACATTTTTTTCCACAAACCTAAAAATATAATGACACAACACATACTAATATAGCTGTCAAAGCCCACATTAAATAACATGAATGGTATTTGTGGGTAGTACTAAATTGGGGCCCCTTTGAGCTGCTTGGAGCTCCAAGCAGTTGCTTAATCTGCTTTTATCTAGTGCCACCACTATGCATACCCCTATCCAAGCTGTAAATTGTACCCTCAGCTGTAGATGTACCCAGAGAACATAAGGATATATTTAAATGTCTTTCCTGAATAGGTATGCTTTCCTGAATCAGGTCCCCCGGGAAGTTTGTGCTGTTATTTATCACTGTATATGTGCTTTTTAAAAATCCTTTCATGCCTGAGCATCTTCTAGGCACCATTTACTACTTTGTTGGTAGAAAGGTGGTCTTTACTGACTGACTTATTTTTGTTTGGCAATGTAGATACTTTGCTTGCTGTACAAGCTGTTACAGATATTTTTTCTTTAAAGTGCTTCTCGGTTCTCTTAGTGTTATTAGGAAAACACAATCTCAGTTCATGTTTTCCCTTTTGTAAAGTTCTTTCCACAAATGTTTCCAGATTGTATTATTTACATTTTTATAACTTTCACTTGATTTTGATTTCCATATGAATAAATTCATCATGGTGATAAGTTTGTTGTTAGTGCTTTCATGTTTTCAGTTCAAATTTTTATTAATAAACATGCAAATATCAGATGTATTATTTATATTGCCAGAAAATGTCCTATTGCAATCTCCATTCCAGCCCTCTTCTGAAAACATACTCATTTGTAAAAGGAACCTTTCGAGTATAGCTTCACAATGGTTACGGCTAACTAATCAATGCAGTAGAAGGGAAAATTATTCCCCTGTGCATTTTTGTGTGCAAAACCATTTCTCAAACAGACGAAGGTGCTCCAAAATGGTTTTGGGTCTATGTAAATAAATATAAGTGCATTCAGAGTTGTGATGGAGACAAATTCCACATAATGTGGTATTGCTAAAAATAATAGTTGATTTTTTTTTTTCATTTGCCATTTCCATTCGCTATCTGACCAAATAGGGCATCCCGATGCCGCCTTCCCCCACCTGAATATCAGTAGCAACCGGGTGCAGCATACCATGATACCTACATCATCATCAGCGAGCTGTACTGAGCTGTGCAGTCAGATGATATTAAAATGCTGGCCACAGGTGAAAATTTGAGTTAAGGATGAGGACTATTAGCTGGTTCCACATGACATACAACAGAATCTAACTGCAGACAGCTCATTCTGGACTAGATTATATCCATCTTCAATTTCAGCGGCAACTTGTGACTTTTTTGACAGGCAAGGCAAAAATCACAAGGTTATTTCCACCCCCGTCCTATGCATATTTGAATGGCCATTACACGCTTACCTTGTTTATAGTGAAGAAGAAGCAGGCAGCTCCATGGGCTGGAGCTGCCACAGCTGCAGCTACCACCTGGGCCAATGTAGGGGGCGGAGCGTGAGGTGCTCGTGGGATGTGGTGGTTTCTCCTCATGCACACGCATGGGGCCTGCCCGGTAGGGGAGGGAGCCAGAGAGGTGCAGGCTCGAGCCCATCGCCGTGTAAACTCCCTGCAGCTCAGGCTGAACTGCTGCAGTCCTGCCGTGGCCTCACTCATCAGTGGTTACGACCGCAACTCCCTTATGAAGTGACTCCTGGGCATGGTAAATTGCCCTGGTAACGAGGCAGCTTCTGGAGGCACTATTAGCTATGCGAAGGTTTGAGTCTCATGCAGCACTATGCGCTTTGAACTTTCTGGTGCTGCATTTTGCTGCTGGAGTTGTGATATTTAAAATCGAATCAGAATTGGTCCTCAAATCTGGACTTCTTTACCAATCAAGTAAAAACAGAATGTGCAAACTGTATTTTGGAGCTTTGGGGAATTCTTGGTTAGGTTGTGGCTCGCTTGCCTGGGCTGACGAGTCACCCCTGAGATAGATGTGCACGCTGCCCTCATTTACGGGAAACACCCCTCCCGTGAAGAAGGCCTCTGTTCAGCTTAAGTGGAACGTTCTCTGTTCCACTTAAGCTGTCAGAACTATGACTAGCTGGGACTTAAGTGCCACATAGGCCTTCTGGAGACCAGCTGTGCAGGGGTGAATTGCATTCTCTAGAGGGGTGCAGCTGGGAACCAGCCTGGCTGGACAGCTGTGCTGTTTTTAATGCACTAACTCAAGCCCTGCTAGTCCGCATTTGTCTACCCGTGCTGGTAGGCTTGCTCCCAGCTGCAGTGGAGACATACCCTGTGCATGCAAGTCCTATTCATTTTAGTGGAAACGCTGTCTGGATCAAGTGAACTGAGAACTGTAGAACTGAGTATTGACCATGCATTTTCCAATGAATGGCTATCCTTTCTTAGTTGGAACTGTGATCGGAATGACACTTGCCAGTAGTGTCATGTTTTGAAGATAAGGCGGAGGGCTGAAACACTGTATTTTGCCCTTTGAAAAACTTGGAAAAGGGGACGTTTCAACATGAGGACCGTATTTTGTACTCCTTAGTCACCTCCAGTTAGCGAGGTGAGTATGTGTCAACCCTGTACACTCAGTTCATGTCAAAATATTAATTTAACATCAGCTGTAAATTTGCTCTGAACTCTTTAAAAATCCCGTAAAGAATGATGAAACAAAGCACAGGATAAGCTGGATGATATGTTTCTCCTTTTTTCTACAGATGGATCTTTTGTGATCATGCTCTTTGCCGAAACAATAGCTTATCTTAAAAAGTAGAATGTGTTCTTTTTGATCTATGCTAGTCAGATACAAATGATAGTGGGCCTAATGACAGGTTATATTTCACATGATGCGATGCAATCTCTTATAAACATAGTAGTTGTCTCTGTGTTATAGAAGTCTGTCAAATTGTGCAAAATTTTGCTCGACATGTCAGCTCAGAACTAAAGAAAAAAGCTTAGTGAGGGCAGCTCAAATAGCCGAGCTATTTAGATAATAGGCATTGTATCTTTATACAAATATTTGGAAGCTCCTTGGCATCCTTTGTGTGGGATACCAACCAGAAATCAGATGCTCTGACTTTAAAGATCATTTATTAGCGGCATAACTGCCTGCACATAAGCAGAACAAACTGGAAGCGTTAATATAGGCAGTGATGTAAAGTCCAAGTTCATGCCGACACCTAAGAAATACTGAACTTGGGTTCCTCTTCCCTTCAGGACACATGCAAAGTTACAATATATACACATGCAAACTTTGGTCCAAGATTTTCAAACCGGGGCGGGGCTAAAGGTAGGACCCTAAATTATTCTTTACACACCCAAAGAAGTGTTTTCACTTTCAACAGTGCTGAGCATCCAACAGCTTTAACTGAAGTTAGTGTAAGCACCACTGAAAATCCAGCCACTCATTTAGGCATCTAAGTACAAATTTAGGCATCTAATTCTAGGGCACCCACTTCTGACAATCTTAGGCTTTCGTATCATAAATAAGAAATTATCCTAGATAGGGCGTGGCTGAAATGTCCTTGTTCAGTCAAGTAGCTAGATGAATCCACAGAAGAGAAAATGTAATGCTTTAGGACAAGCTTTTTAAATACCCACTGTAATGGTTCAACCAGACGGGCAGTGTCTCCTGAGAGATATTGAGCCCCCTCAGTTCCTACTGAGTTCCATGGGGTTGAAAAATCAGCTTGCATGTGGGGCTAGAAACACACTGATATTTATGCAATGGAGCGCCCTCTGTATTCTTCCGCCACAAGCAAGGGGGAAGCGCTTGGTCTACAAAAACCTGTGCATGCCCAAGACCTGTATGGACACAGAGGAACAAGAGCAAAGAGCCATAGATGCATCAGTGCCTTGTTTTCATTTCGCTGCCAGGTTCCCCCCACTCTCTCTCTTCGACTCCATACAGTGTAGCTCGGAAGGGTAGGATGGGTCGCATTGCCTAGGACTCTGCAGCCAATGCTGAAACCCATTTGTCCCAATGGGACTTGCACGTGACTAAAAGCCTTAGTCTCTGAACTGCATGTGGATGACAGCACAAGCGGGGAAGAGCTTGCAGCCCGGCTGAAAGTCTGGCTCTTGTTGCTAATCAGGAGTCAAATTGGGGGGTGGGGGTGGGGGGATAGGATACTTTTTCCGGCTCCACCCACAAAATAAACTCCATCCATAAGTCACTAGAATGTCTACAGTCGATTGTACAGATGTTAGATGTGCTAGTGTTGATAAAGAAATGAGTAACTCAGTTCTCTTTTAATAATCCAAAACAAGGAATCTTGTAGTAATAGAAGCCGAAGGAAAGGATTGTAAAATGTCAAAAGTATAATTGGAAAGGACCCTATCTGATCTATACTGCCAACTGCATGAAGAAGCCGAACCTCCTGTGATAGATGAATCAGCAGAGGCCTAAAGAAAAGGAATAGCCGCATACCAGGTATATTAGGCTGTCTTTAAGCCACACACACTTCCACTGAAATGACAGTTCCATATGAAATTCACAAGAAGAGAAGAATTTGGCTGAAAGCCTGAATCTAGACAGTTCTAAAAGTCCTATTCAGTTTGAAGTTACCAAAGCCACCCACACAATGAAGTAAAAGCACAACGAAAGGAATGGAACAGGATGATTTCCCGTTTCACAGGGTTAAAACTCAACAGGGTAATATGTGCCTCAGTGCTTCTTTCATGGCCAGAATAGGGGAAAAGCAAAGATTCAGCTGTGATTAAATGAGACGTACTTTGATGTAACATCCTACCTGCTGTTTTATTTTTTTACCTGTAAATTAATTTAAGGGGAATGAACACGCCATATAAATTAGGCAAGGTCATTAGCTGATTCTATAAAATAACCCTCTCTAAAATATTCTGTGCATATGCAATAACAGTGGCAGTTTTTTAAAAAAAATCCCCATTTTAATATATTAATATTTATGCTAACAAGCTTATGATATTTTTTCCCTGGCTGTTGGTCTTACTTGTGTTTCATTACCTGCTGTCAATTCATGACAAATTTGGGAATTTGGAAAGATTTTGCTTCATGACAGACTGAAAACTGTGTTAAAACCTTGGATTGACCAAGCTTATAGAAGATCTTTTATTGGCTTTTTTTTTTTTTTTTGGTCTTTGTCTATACAGCGTGCAGAGTAAGAACGTATTAACATTTCCGTACTTGTGATGGCATAAAACTGATGGGTTTTGATTTCAGATTGTATTCCAAGACTCATTCAGATTCCCTCTGGAAAAAAAAAAATCAGAAATGAGAAAGTTAAAGCAGCAGGGTTTTTTTCCTTAGCCTAGAATATACATTTCTTCTTACTTTGTGAAGAGATTAAATACTATAGTGTAAATGTATTACACTTCAGGATATTAATTTGTAGGATCTTATAAATAGAAGGTATACAGAAATCCATTACAGTAAAAGCAATTTTCAGCAAACAGTTACAGCTAACTTGTGACTCTATTAAAAACAAAACCCTACAGGACTTACAGGTGGTCAATATTTTACTAATGAGTCTTTCTTACTGCTCATTTTCTCTGCATGACCAAAATCTCTTGAACAGAATAACAAGACAAATAATCTTCTAGACTGTAGAAACATAGGCAACATTAAAAAAATCCTTCCTGTTTTGGGATTCATTTGCATTATCTGCTTCCAAGGAGAGCAAATGGAATCCTACGTAAATCAAAAAGAACAATCTGACATTGCTCTTTTGTGCACATAGACAGGGTTATTTATTTACTGACTAATAACTGGAGTCCACTTCCTCAGCACCTGGGCACCTTATGTTAATTAAAAATAAATATAAAATAAGCATGTCTAAAAAGACACTCTCCTGATTTCAGAACGGCTCAGAGGTCAATGAAAGTTGGACCATGAAAATTTACTAGTTGCAATGTGTGGATTCCTTTTACCCCCAACCCCCTTTTTTGACATATGCATCCTTAGGGTTTGAAACAGATGAAGGGGGAGGACATTTCATGGCAACTTCTTGTTAAAATATTGGTAGTACATCAGTGCCATTAAGAGAGGAGTTTATATCAACCTGTTGACACTTTCGCCCAGATCCTCAAAGGCCTAACTCCCCTTGGAAGCAATAGGAGTTAGGTGCCTAAATAGAATATCAGGGTTGGATCGGATCTCAGGAGGTTATCTAATCCAACCCCCTGCTCAAAGCAGGACGAATCCCCAACTAAATCAACCAAATTCCCCCCTCCCCAATCCCTAAAGGACCCCCTCAAGGACTGAAGTCACAACCCTGGGTTTAGTAAGCAAATGCTCAAACCACTGAGCTATCCCTCTTCCCAGTCCCTTTTGAAGAGATGGGTCTTTGCTACCTGTGTGCTGTCAGGTCTCTCTGACAGGACAGCCAGTTCAACCTAATTTAAAAAAAAAATCACATGCTTCTGATCATTTCAATGCACTGAATTTTAAGAGAGAAAACTGCTAAGATTTTACAAGCTCCAGTTCATGTCCTACACACTGTATGCCTGCTAAAACGCTCACTACTTTCACTCAGGGGAGGGTTGCCTGATGAACCTGGCTAATATTTGCCCCTTATAGCCATTTAGGTAAAGATGTGTTTGAAAGCTTTCATTTCTCCAAAGGAAAACCTTGAAAACATGACAGGCAGGTGGATCTTGGGTCGAGTCCATTATGGCTTTGCGGCCATCATCACGCTGCCAGCAACCATATTGTCCTCTTGTTAATAGTACATTTTGTCTGAGTTTGGTAGGCTGTCTAACCTCCCCAGTTCTAATGGGTAATAAATGCGACATCAACTTCCATTTCTTGCCTGAAATTATTCCTATTCTCTCTGCGAGTTGTACTTCCCAAATAACCTTCAGGGAGAACTCACTGGATAGATTTTTATTTTGGATGGATAGCTTGTTGGATATTTGGCCAATGCTGACTGGTTCTTGTTTGCCAATCTTGATGGCCACACCAGTCCCTTGGCAGTCTGTTTACTTGCTTCTCTCAATTAACCGAATCTCCCTAAAATACCTTATTTTCAGCTCAGCTGTCTGCATGGTCTTCTACTGACACATGAATTTTCTATTCATGCTCTCATCTAATGTAAAGGGCAGTCTATGTACTGAGCAGCGGCATTCAGCTGGGTCAGGAAGGGTGTTAGTCTCCTGTAGGAGCTTTCTTGTAGAATTGTATGGACTCTCTTAAAAGAGGTACAGTTTATAGGAAGTTATAGCCTCAATGCAGCAAAATACCTTAGTATGCACTTCACTTTGAGCATGTGGGTTGTACCACGGACTATCATAGCTAAGATGAAGATTCCCTATTGTTCATGTGAAGAATGTTTTGAAAGATTCCAGTCGGTTACGTGGCAACTATGTGAAAAACCTCAACATCTGCTGTGTATTAAGAACCCAAACGCCTTTAGGCAGCAATAAAGTCAGACTGAGTCTGATTTGCTTATTGTACCCCAGGTATTAAAATAATATGCTTTGGTATCAGATCAGCCTACCTGTTGGCTGCTATGAGAAGAAATTGTCTCGTTAAAGTGCTTTCAAAACGTTCTTTGATGTAAAGTGCTTTGATACACAGAAATTGAAGATTCTTATGATACAGTAAGGGAATATTAAAAAAGTCATTGAAAACGTCCAAACAGGAATTAGCCTACTATGAGGCAGTATCATCTAAGGTATTGGAGTGGGAATCAGGAAACGTGGGTTCTATTCCTGGGTCAGCTGCTGAGTGACCACTGGCAAGTCACTTCATGTGTTTCCACCCACCATTTCTCTATTTAGCTTGTAAGCTGTCAGGGCAGGGACTGTCTCTCACTGTGTTTGTACAGGGCCTTCCACAGCAAGGCCCCCAATCTATGAACAGCTGTAAAACAAAAACTAATGAAGAAAAGAGATTAAAGGCCTGCTTCTTTTATTCCCTGCTATTGTTTTTTCTCCTTCTCCCCTATTTCTATCTGTTTGAAGTAATACAGAAGAGCCTAAAGAGAAGTTAGAAAATCTACAAATGGAGTTATGAAGAAAGGTTAATTCAATGGCTGGGATCTCTTCTAAACTAGCTAAAATCAGATCATTTTTCACAGAGCCCTGTCCACCAAACCTGCTTGCAAAGATACTAAATAACAAGCAAGACATCTGTGACAGATCGGGGAATTTCCTGCAATATCCTTGGGAGGTTTTATTGAATTAAGTTTCAGTATCTTTCAGGTCTATTGTATTAAATACATTGTTTATGTCTTAGGGTGGGCTGGGATTGTGTGTAACCTCTGTGGGGGGAGATGTGAGACCTGGGGCTTCAAAGGACGATATTGAACAATGTCCCAGACAAGAATGGATTTTTGGAACGGGTGGTTTTTCCTAAAGAATAATGAGGGGGAGGTTATGCAAAAACAAAACAACACCCTGCCCCCCACCGCCTTTTAAAGTTATGCTCTGGGGAGTGAGCCATTGTCAGCTGATCACCTATTACCTGAGGCCAAGATCGAAGGCCCAAGTTTTGTAAAGAAAGACTGAATTATTCCTGGTTGTTTTGGTTCTGACTGAGAGATTTATTAACTTGTAAACATGGGGAAAACCCTGTTGTGGATTTTGAGGGACTAAAACTTACCAGTGCCCGAAGTTGGAGTTGGGGTGACCTCTGGTAAGTTTTGTAGCATGTGTGTTGGTTGTTTTAATGTTTTTCTCTGTAATGCTCTTACCTTGAGAATAAATGTGCTTGTCTATAAAGAGCAGTGTGGTAATTTGCAACTGCAGGCGATTACACCATTCATAATCTATGGAAATAAAGGAAAGCACAGATGCTGGCATTTAAGGTAGTCTGGCTTGGTGGGGATATTACAGAGGAGGCAGGAAACTGTACAGCCTGGAAAAACTCTCTGGCCAGGAAGGAAAGAGATGTATGTCTGCCCAAGTGATGTGATGTCTGAGGAGCTAGGAGCCTGGAGTGGGTGCTCTCAAGAAACCATGGAAGAGAATACAGGGGCAGTTGCCCCGAACTGTGACAATATCATCAGAACAAACTCTCAGTGTTAGATCAGTCAACCTGTGAACAGGGCATAGAAAAATATTCTGTTATAGTTTTTACATATTGACTCTTTAATGGATGTCACATTTGTCATAGTCTCAATTATCTTTCTCCAGCAAAACTGAAATCACTTTCATTCCCCAGCAAAATGGATAGGAGATTGGAGGAGCTTCTCTCTCTCCATACTTTTTCTGTCTTCTAAAACACAGAGGATACATTGTACTCCAGGGATCCTGATATAAGAGACCTAAGCAGACTTTGGCAGAAAATGGAATATAAATATCTACATCTCGTTGTAACATATTTGGAATAAGGCCTCCACCTGGTCTCTAAATTTGCACCTGCTAGTATTTACATCCACTGTTTTGTCCCCACAATCACTTGCATGTGGAAATAATAGAGCACAGAATTGTAACCACCTGATTCTGCTTGCATCTGAAAAGGTTTGCCAAATTAAATGGAAAAGAGAGGCAAAACTGAAGGTATGGGTAGTTTAGACTAGAGGCAGTCTTTGCAAATATGAGCCCTGCTGCTCATCAGAAGTCTCCCTCCACATTTGCATGTTTGAACTAAAACTCTGATGATTTGTGTAGCACTTCAAAAATGGTATTAGCTGCATCTCTTGCACTGAGTTCATCCAGCAACTAAAGGTTTAAATGAGTTCTAAAGTTGGGTCAAATTGACACGGTTACCTGAATATTAATAAAAATAAAAAGCTTCTATTTTCTTATGGAGTACCCTTTTTACTATTAAGGCCTGGATTTTGATTTATTTATATCTCTTTAAAAACAGGTCTTTTGGGAAGCTTCTAAAGCAAATGTATTTCTACCTATAACTCCTCCCCCTCCCCTTGTTCCATTCACAAATCTATGTACTGCTGTTCCAGTTTTGCTTTCATTTTCAGCATTGCTGCTGCTATTCCAGGTAAACACCCTCTTGCAGAGTGGGGGAAGATCATGTCGGCGAGTTCCCTGGAGAACAGAGCAGGAGAGTGTTGCAAGTGACCATCAATCTTGTAGTGAAACCAGCTATACATGAAGTGCTGTCAAATGCACCAAAATAAGCAAACTGCAAAAATAGTGTGTGTAATTTCTTTAAACTTTCTTTTCTAGTAATGATCGGGATTATTTGTAAGAATACAGGGTTGACACATTGCAACTGGTAATGTGATTCTTAAGTCGGTGTCTCTTTCATTGGATCAAGAGGTACCTGCTGTATTTCTGTTAGCGGGAAATGGCTGGGATCAAAAGGTGACTGTTGTTTACTTAATTTGCACCTGCGTAATTAATACACTGTCTGTTCAATGTAAAGCTGCTGATGGAGCTGTCTGCCAGCTGGTTAGACTGATTGTTTGATCTCTCTCACCCTGGAATCCTCTCTTTTATATAGGAAGCAAGCAATGCACATTATTAAGGAAGTCCAAGTTAAGTGCTTTTGATTTGTCAATGTACAACAAAGCTTTCTAACAGTTTTTACACTGTCTGCAGGTCAGTCTTATAAACCGATATGCCAGAAAGTAATGTGGCTTGTTAGTGCTATAGTACATCTGGTTTAGATGGATCCTCAAATGTATTTAGGCTCCTAATTTCCATTGAAATCAATTGAAGTTGGGAGCCGGAGTAGGTTTGAATATCTGGAGCTCTCTGCTTAATTCTTGCATAGAACATTCAAAATGTCCAAGTAAGCACCTTTGCAAATTTTGCCAAATAAAGGGCGCGTGGGTAAAACTTTGCTGGATCAGAAGATTTTTAACTTGACAGGAATCCTATAATATATTGCTGATTTATTTAGAAAGAATAAAACTTGCTTCCAAAATACACTACTTAATACATCTTTCCTCCATATTCATTAGGAGGATTCCTCCTAAACCCTCCTTAATATTTGTTTGGGGAATAAATTAGTTCCCTGCATTTCTGCTATCTTAGTGTGATTCCTGTGCAGATGAATAAGGAGGGACATTTGTCTTACTCTGGAAATTGTACCCTGGATTTGAATGCACTGTAGCACAGAGCTAGCCAGTGCTCTCTTTCAGCCTATGGTCTCTGCCTTAGCATTGCAGCAATCTGTTTTTTGTGCCATCACGGCCTCTATAATGAAGCTCCCGTGGGGAGAGGGGGGTGGTGAAAGGCACTCCTTCAGGCCTTTGTAATAACTACAAAAAATGTCAGCTTGAAAGATCCAACATTAAGCAATGGAAGCTGCAGGGCCAGATGGGCAGCTCCTGGAAGTCTAAGTGAACCCAAGTGTGGCATGAGTCATCACACTAAGAAGCATGTAGCTGATTCCCACTGTTTTATTACCCTAGTCGAGCAAACCAAACTTTAATATAATTTAATATTTATGCTTCAACAAGTAAAAGGATGAGCAGCGGGGTGAAAACACATCAGACCAATCTCCTCTCCAAGATCCTGGCCTTGTCTGTAAAGCCTCATTAAATAAACAAGGACCTGCCTGCGCCAGAAACCATCTCTTGCTCTACAGTGCTTTGTGGCAACTTTGCTCAGCAGGGATGCTGTGGATGACAAAGCCCAGGCCTGAGCTTGCAGGGTCAGGGACAGGACGTTTTCAGCAGAGGGTTTTAGTTGCGGAGTTTGCTCCAGCCTGATACAAAGCTGAGTCCAGTCTTGTAACTAGGGTTGTCAACTTTGTAATAGTCAAAATGCATCTGACACTCCATTGGGAGTGCCAGAAATTCCCAACCTCTTCCTCCAAGGCCCTGCCCGGCATTCGCTCCTCTTTCCCCCTCTGATCCCAACTCCCCTCTGCCGGGGTTGGGAGGGAGCTGCAGCTGCCCGACGCAGGTAGAAGCCGGCCCCAGTTGAGTAAGGGCTGGCACGGGTGATGACCTGGCGCCTCTCCCACCCATAGTAACCAGACTTTGGGTGTCCGGTCAGTAGATCTGACTGGACACTGTCAGGTACTGTTTCTGACTGGACTTTCCGGTCAAAAACCGGACACCTGGCCCCCCTACTTGTACCCTTGAGGGTGCATAAGAAGACTGATCTTTCAGCAGCCCTTCTAATAAATAACTGAGCTACGAAGGGTCCTGAGACTGCTGCTCTTCTAAGCAACACCCCTGGATTGATTGTAAGTAAGTGGTTTTTAGTCTGAGGAGTTGGGAGGAGAGTTTGATTTCTTTGCCAACAGGTCAGAAAAATAATTTTAGACGAACATAATAGTATCCAGTCCCGGATTCTAAGGTACCAAGTGCCTTTGAAATACTTATAAGTGCAAGAATGATTACTTGTTTTCTGGTTTGTTTATTTATTAAAATCTGTCTATCCATTGACCTAAATCCCATGTGCAGTGCTTTGATCACCATCTCCTAATGCAGATCCTGAGAGCATGTGTCTAATGGATATTTGCTACTTGTGGCAAGTATCCCTCTTCCCTAGCATGTAGCAGTAAACATGACAGCTACTCAGGAGAGTCTATAGTAGGGAAGGGCCAGACTAGTGTGACTTCACCCGAAATACAGGCAGAGGATGCAGAAGCCTGCAGGGAGACAGGGGGCTTTTGGTATCCAAATGAAAGGGTCTTGAAATCAGTGACATCCTAAATAATGTTACAGTAGCATGGGAATTGGAAACTAGCATTTAAAAGACCACCAGGAGCTATCTGTAGTAAAACCTTGAAGTTTATCATGCAGTGATCCCACTTAAAAATTTCCCATAGCTGATAATAATGTAGGTTACACAGTAAGCTTTTCCCCATATGTTCAGCATTCCTTACGCATTCACTACAGTGCTACAGATCCTGCTTCAGCCTTACTTGGTTATCCAAGGGGAAACTGGCAATTTTGTTGAGTGATCACTGCACAGTGACCATTTCAAGACAATTATTTGTGGGAGGGGTGACGGCTTTGACCTGCCCTATTATCCCCAACATACCCAGGGCAAGGGGAGATATTTTTGGAGGGTGCCAGGCAGGTGGGGGGTGTTGCATTCCAGCCCAACTCTATTCTGCAATAATGAAAAGAGCTACGAGAAATCGTACCTGTCAGATCTGTCAGTGGCTAAAAGCAATGGGAGATCATTTTGACAGCTCTTGGCAGCTGCTCTGCTGATCGCCCATGTTGCTACGCGGCTGTGCTCCTGGGGAAGTGATGGACAAGCTGTGAATTGTATGTTTCAGAATTATCACAAGGTTGTTGTGTTTTGTTCTCCCCCCCCCCAATCGATTTGTTTAGTTTCAGTTTTGTCTGAGAAACTTTGCTTTATAGCACAATACCACTTTGAATAGGGGGAACAAAGGGAGAGGTGGGGAGGGAGTGTGACAGCGTTTGTATCTTGCTGAATATGTAGAGTGAATTTAAGACATGATTGTTTACCTTGTTCTTGCTTTCTTCCTGTTACCTGAGCTTTGTAGCATGAATTGGGCTATTTGGTACCCTTGTATTATGCATTTAGAAAGGCAATGTTGACTTTCAGTGGAGAGGGCACTGTGCTGGGATTCTGATTCTAGTTCTGCCACTGATCTACCATGCAACCCTGGGCAAGTCACTTCTCTCTCTGCCTCTGTTTCCCCTCCCATCTTTTGCCTGTCTAATTTGTTTTGATTGTAAGCTCTTCAGGGCAGCAATTATCCCTTCCTGTGTGTCCAAACAGTGTCTAGTGCAGTGGAGCCTTTAGGCACTAGTCTAAAGCAAATGATAAATGATCTGTAGTGTATGATGTTGAGCTATGCAAACCTGTGATGTCATCTCTCAGAACAATGGTCTTAGTCTGATGTAGTGCATCTCTTGGAGGGCAAGTGAAGGGATATGATTTTATGGAAGAGCTAAACCATGATATTTGAATTTTGGACAAGTATGTCCTGGCATCTCTCATTCTAAGGCCCCAGACCAACAGTGACTGCTTTGCTTGCTTGGGGTCCACCCATGCCGCTTCTATTGAGGTTCTAGAGGGAAAGGACTCTGAGTTACCTCAGAAAATTCTTTCCCAGCTGTCTGGCTGCTGGATCTCACCCGCGTGCTCAGGGTCATGAGCATCCTATTTGGGGCTAGGAAGGAATTTCTCCCTCCCCTGGTCAGATTGGCAGAGACCCGGTGGGTTTTCTCACCTTCCTAGGGCCTGGCTCACTTGCTGGTTTTTGAAATAGAATAAATGATGGATTGTCAAGTCTTTAAATCAAGATCTGAAGACTTCAGTAACTCAGCCAGGGGTTATGGGCCTATTATAGGCGTGGTTGGGTGAGGTTTTATGGCTTGTGATGTGCAGGAGGTCAGACGAGATGATTATGGGCGTCCCGTCTGGCCTTAAAGTCTGAGAGTCTAAAATAAGCCAGCTAGCATACAGGTGCTTTTCAAACTCAGACTAAGCCAGATTTCTGGGTACTTTGCCTCAGGCTAATTCATAGATGAATTTCATTAGGCAAAATAGAATCTCTGTCTCTTTTATTTCAGTACAATTTTGCATTATATTTCTGTTTCATTATTAAAAACAAAATATTGTTTCTAAAAAGGACCAACTGCTTGGAAATTTTGCAATTAAAAGGATCTCTCCTCCTCCCCCTCCCTCCCCATTTGCTTCTCATCCTCTGTGGCTATTCTTATGCTGCAGAGATTCCACTGAAAAAAAGCACTGGGATTCAATGTTCCCCAGCACAGCAGGTGCAATCCACTTGCCATACCGGATACATCTGGCACCGGTTGAGACACTTACAGGATATACCCACAAGGGACTATTAAATGATTGCAACAACTGGGGAGTGCAGTTGTGTCATGGATAGGAAAGGTGTTTATCCTAGAGATATAATGCAAGTGCGAACAGTCGGAGACAGGCAAGGGAAATCCAGACTGATTTCAGACAGAGTAGACAATAAAATGAACAGGTGTTTGATGTCAGTCATCAACAAGGAAACATTCAACAAATAAAATATTTCTTTAACCAGAAAACTTTACTGACATGGAAAAGGTTTCTGGAGGGGAAAATACAGGATTGCAGTAACAGAACAAAAATTATGGCACGCTGATGGCTCTTTGGAGCCATGTGCAATGTGAGTTGGCATCTCAATCCAATTCCTAGTGGAAGTGTCCACATCGCAAAATGTATCCTTAACTGGGATTCTTTTTGGAAGCCTGAGCAAAGAGTTCAAGAATTCAATTGGTGTCAGACTGAGGGCTTGTCTACACAGGGGTAATTGATGGGCATAGCTATTCTGGAATAACTATTCTGATAGATCTATTCCAGTATAATTTATCTATATCAGAATAACTCCCTTGTGTGGCCAGTTTATTCCAGAATAAAAGTGGCTTGATTCCAGAATAATTACTCTGCTCACAAAGTGGAGAAATTATTTCAGAATGAGAAGTCACTTTGATTTCAGAGTTAAGAGTCCACATGGATAGCTATTGTACAACAGTTATTCTGGTCAATTTCCCCATATAAACACAGTGGTTCTGAAACAATTTTTAAAGTGAGGGTGCTGAAGGCGGAAACCATGTGTTTGGTTGTTATTACTGCTTCAGGCCAGGGCATGTGGGCAGCACCCTTAGCACCTCTAGTCCAGCATCTATGTGTTCACAAACCCTGAACTACCTTCTCTGGGCTGGTGATGGTCTCTCTAGGACTGAAGACTGGCACATTGGTATGCCCTGGTAAGGATGCTTGCACGGCTGCCCCCTGTTTTATACCTTCTCTGCAGGCGTAAAGAAGATTTTAAACGTCATGGCTAAAATTTCCTATGATTAATGAGAAATAAATTTACTTAAACACGTAAGCGGTGTGGTGCTGAGCTCTGCTGCTTTTGAAAGAAGGTAAAGTTACAGTAGATACATTAATGCATATGACATGTAAACCCTAGCGCATAAATCAGCCACTAACTATTGGAGGTAAGGAAGAAACCCATGAGGTAATTAATCCATAATTGTCCACTAAAGGGTTTCTTGTCCGAGATCAGACACTGCTCTAGAGGAGGACTGGTCTGATACAATTTGGCTTATTACTATGTTCAAAGACATACTGTAATTTACTGGTGGGTTTTCTATGATGAATCAGGTGAGATATTCCCTCCAAAGCAATATATAGCATTAACAGAGCACACTGGTTGACTTGCATGCACCTTAGCTGCAATATGGCTAAGCTAGAACAGAGAACATCGTCTTCATCACTCCAAAGACGGGCTTGTGGAGCACCGACAAAGCCTTGGGTCGTTCCTTTTAAACATCTCCCTTTAAAAAAAATATCGAAGGGACAGTAAAATAGATTTTTATTATAAGCAGTTTTTCATAGTGAAATGAAACTGTGGTTTGCTTTTAGTAAATGAACAGCCAGCAGTTGATTACAAAATCTCTTTTGAATGATTTCCTTCTTGCTTTATTCAGAGAAACTAAGCAAACAAGCAACATGACTAAATCCACCACTTAGACCACGGGCAAGCGGAATATGCAGAAAATTTGGATCCATTACAAGGATGTGATTGTCATACAAAGAACTCCCATTAAAGAAAGTGAGCATAGACTTGTATGGAAAATATGAACTGCCTTGTGGGAAGGATAAAAATAATCATATGAAACCTGTACCCAATAGAATTGGTTATTGCTATTAATCTTCTTTGTTTCTGTATATGGTAGATAAGCCTAATTTTATACAGGAGCTCTACGCAGGGGTTTTCTCAGCCTGATTGCCAACATTAGCCTCGATCTGCAGCCTCCTCAAACTTCCTGCTTTCATCCCACTGCGGGAGCTACACAATAATATAGGGGTTCTTGTAAGGAGACAGTATGTGACCACTACAGAATGGCAGCTGGAGATGTGCTTCAGTCAGCGGTTTTGGTTCACAGGGTGGCTGTAAAACCTCTTTGTTCCTTTTGGATCCCGTAGCTTCTCACTCTTTGGGTTAGGCTTTGAGTTTTTCAGGTTTAGACCAAATTCAAAGTCAAACAGTCCAAACCACCAACAAGGTTTGTCTTGCTTCAGGTCAAAGCTTGGCTTCGAAGCAGAAATCCCACCTGAAACTCAGAGCAGGCTCAACCAAAAACGTTCACATGCCTCACTCTCCACTCTTAGGAACCTTCAGGTCCTTGGAGAGCTACGGTACCCAACTTGAGAAGTTACGCCTAATACTTCACTAAGATATAATACAAAACTTCGTATGAGCATTGGTGTGACAATGACGATGATCATGATGATGATGAAAGAAATGAGCCAGCGATTCATTTTGTGCCCTTTTGGTGGGTATGCATTAAGGCTCTGTTTAAGGTCCTATAATATTGTCTCTGTATCTCTCTTCTGATGTCTCTGATTAGTTCATTTGGGCAAAATTACCAACTCTTCAAGGATGATCTCCATATTTCTACTGTTTTTGCCATCTCTCTCTCTCAGATGACATTTGCCTTCATATTTATATATGCTTGGCTGACATTTCATCTTGGATAAAAAAGAACCTTTCTTGCATTTAACATGGACAGGATGGAAGTTCTTCTGAGTTTCTCTGACACTCACAATTACCTCTCCACATTTGGTTATTGAATTGAATTAATTCCTTCTACTATATCTCCTTGCTGTTCACATATAAATGTGGATTTGTGTCTGTGTGCGTGTGTTAATAAGCAAGTTTTCTGAAGACGTCTAAGTGTAGCACATCATACCTGCCTATCCTTTCTATGTCATGATTAAGAAATTTGTGATAGTCTCTTTGAGAGAAGGGATAGTTCAATGCTTAGGGGACTAGATTAGGCCTTGGGAGACCCTAGTTCAATTCCCTGCTTTACCATGGACTTCCAGTGTAACCTTGGGTAAGTCACTTAGAGGTTGTCTAGCTCCCCAAAATAGGTTTGTCTGAAACAACAAAAACGAGTGCTTAGAAAAACAATATTTTTATTAGGGATCTATATATTAATCTCATTTTGCATCTGCATTATTGGATGAGGCAATCAGTATAATTTTTTTAACAGTGAGCGTAATTAATCATGGGAATAGTTTACTATGGGTTATGGTAGATCCTCCATCACTGGCAATTTTAAAATCAAGACTGGATGACTTTTCTGAAAGATCTACTCTGGGAATTATTGGGGGAAGTTCTGTGGCCTGTGGTAGACAGGAGGCAGACTAGATGATCACAAAGGTGCCTTTTGGCCTTAAAATCTATTAATAGATGTGAACGGTTTCAAATATATTGATATTTCATGTCACTAAATGTTTTGTTCCAAGTTTTGAACCTTAAAGAATATCGACTTTCCTTCTATTAGATCAACCAACTGCTTAATCATCTTCAATTAGTCAACTCTCAGCTAGGAAATATCTTCATTTGGAAAACATGAGGCACTGCAGACGTATTAGTCATCCCTACGTATGGCACAATCTGTGCTCTGTCGGTGGCAAGGCTGTATGAAATCTGTTGGTTTCAGTTCCCACAAGTGAATTTCTCAAGTAGGTTTGGTTTAGGACTGCCAAGTGCAAACATCCTGAAAACGCCAGAATAAATTCTGAGGAAACCACTATTGTATCAGATCTGGTGCAAAATCATCAATATTTGCCTGCAGTGTGAAGTTTTGTTAGGTGTGCAATGAAACCACAGTGATATGTGCTGGCCCCAGAAAACTTTTTCCATATCCCAACTTTCTGCTGTCTCTGAAATCCATGCTTGGACCCGATGCTGCCAGGTGCTGAATGCTGTCTGGAAGAGGGTGAGTTTTCTCAACTCCGACTGTCTTCCATGAGGGCTGCGGTCAGTCAGTACTGTACAGGATTAGGGTTTTTGTTAGCACATATAAGCATGATCTAAATAGGACATCAAAGGGTCAGCCAGCTGAATGATAAGGTTGATATTATGCCATTAATATTTTAAATCTTTTTTTAGATAACTTGCAGACAATATGAATGATGTGTTTACTCTGGAAGTATGAAAGCGCTCACACTAATCTTCAAAGCACTGATGTATAGCTCTGCAGATGTCAAACATTCAGAATATCGTAGGTCAGAATCTGCCAATGATTGGATGGACTTACTCAATTAAGGTTTCTACTGGAGCCAGTGCTGTATTGACAGGAGGGAGGGAGTGGCCAGTTTGATAGCATGAAGATTGCATAATGCAGAAGCAGTCATTTATGCAGGGGAGGGGAGAGTTGGTCACTGGGGAGCCATCTCTTTCTAATGCAGCTGGTGGTACAAGCTGCCTCTTGCGTTTGAGGAGTGTTGGCTGCAGTATTATGTATGCCTCTTATATGGAAGGTAGGGTAGAGTAAGTGTATGCCCTTTGTTATCTTTTCCCCCACTAAAGCCCCCACTATGAAGCAGAAGCGGTTCTTTTACATTGTGAATGACGTGTGCGTGTCTAAACACCAGTAATTAATTGCCAACAACCACTGCCACCTGATAGAGATGCAGTTGATTGTTCATTCATATTGTTTAGCAAAGGGTAAGATACCCGATAGATCTAACAGACTCTGCTCTCTTTGCTTCCCTAAGCACATACAAAAATGTTTACTCCAGAAGAAAAGTTTGGCATTTGGTAGATGCCTTCTGGCAGGCCATTTGGATTTGGTCCATCACTGAGACTCCTAGGAGCTACAATGATCCAATAAATATTATAATATTTACAGCCTCCATTGAGCAAACACAGTCCAACGGACTGATACAAAATTAGAAAATAAAAACTGTTTCCCATTATTTATCACTTGACCAATCATAAATTTCTTTGCACCATTGGGCTGGTAGAAATGTGCTGGAATATATTACATTAGCCATGTTTCACAGGGAATCCCAGTGGTAGAGTTATTTGCTGTTCTCTTTGACGATTTAGATGCAGCTGCCGCGATTTTAATCCCCTTTGTTTCTCCAAAGTAGGCTTCTCACTGAATGATCTGTGTTTAGGTAGCAGATTTACTAGGAAGGCTCTCAGATTTCAGAGTGGAAGCCGTGTTAGTCTGTATCAGCGAAAACAACGAGGAGTCCTTGTGGCACCTTAGAGACTAACAAATTTATTTGGGCATAAGCTTTTGTGGGCTAAAACCCACTTCATCAGATGAATGGAGTGGAAAACACAGTAGCAAGTATATATACACAGTACATGAAAAGATGGGAGTTGCCTTACCAAGTGGGGGGTCAGTGCTAACGCGACAATTCAATTAACGGTAGAATACCAAGGGAGGAATACTTTTGTAGTGGTAATGTGGGTGGCCCATTTCAAACATTTGACAAGAAGGTATGAGTAACAGTAGGGGGAAATTAGTTTTTGTAATGACCCAGGAAAGCTCTGGAACTTTGGCTCTCAATGTTGTGTCTCTTAGCGTCACTGAATGGCAATGTAGAGCACTTTTGCTTTGGCTTAGTGAAAATGTAGCCTTTAATAATTTCTGTTATTTTATTTGTGATACAGTCTATGGTGAGGAAGATCCCAAAACCTTTTTGGTTCACCTTTATTTGTTTCAAAGTTTGTTTAAATATTAGAGAATTTTTTAAAAAGCATTTCAAAGGTGGAAGAAACCTAGTGGAAGCTCAGCAAGACACCTAAAAAGAGAAATTGTGGGGTCAGTAGAACAATTAATCAGAATTTTCAATTAAGATTTCCTCATTTGCAGCCAGAGATTATAAAACAAGCCAAGGTTTGGGGCTGATGGTGAAACTGGAGATTCTAATCTAATAAATGGATTCTGTTAGAGCTGTAAAGGCAACTCAAGAAGCATGTAAGAAGCTAGGAACTGAAACACAGTTGTGTGGGGTCCTGCTTTGGTTGCAGAGAAATAAAAACTAATTCTTCCCTGAAACTGGTTGTTGAGACTGCATGTGTGTCAAGACAACCTGATGGTGCCATCTCTAGAGGGACTTGCTTTCTCAGAACAAAATCTGGTGTGTTCCAGCTAGAGGATATGCACATAATTTAGTCTGGAATTGATTGTTCTGGATTTTTTAAAATACATTAGTTGCTAAAATGCAAACCTGGGGCCCAACATTCCTGTCATGGACATAGAATCGTAGAAGTGTAGGACTGGAAGGGACCTCAATAGGTCATCGAATCCAGCTGAAGAACATGTCTCCAGCACACATCTATAATGCTGCGTACACAACCCACACATACATCACACTATGATATTTGGGACCAGTGTGTCGCCAGTTTACACCTGACACCCGTGAGATACATATAACAACAGTGTTGGGGCAATGAGTGTGTCAGACGTGGGGAGAGTTATAGGATGGGGGGCCCTCAGTCACTGAAGGCCTCCCAGAGCCACTGTCAGCTGAGGGCTCTGTAAATCAATCAAGAGGTATAGAATTTTTCAGCAATGGGTGAGCACTGAGGGAGAAAGCAGATGCTTTGTGAGGGAATGATCTCTTTTCCCCTTCTTTGGAAATATGAAATGGGAATTTTATTTCACAGAGCAAACCATTGCTACACGGGTTGAAAACAACGGCTGCCTTATTTATATTATATTGGTATATTGCTGTAGTAATAGATCTGACCCAAAGCAGTATATCAAGGGACAGTCTTCTGGTTAATCCTGTTAAGTGTTCTCACTCAAGTCTCCGTCCTTTAGTTGGTGCATGCATCAGTGTGTGCTTTGCAAACCAGCTATATTACTATATTATCTGCATTTATTCTTGTGGGCCTCACAGGGGGGCTGGAACAATTTGTATAGTGGGGGTGCTGAGAACCATTGAACCAAACTGTAAACCCTGTACATGATGGAAACCACTTCAAGCCAGGGGATGTGGCAGCACCCCTAATTCCAGCACCTATGGGGCCTTAGGTCAAGAAAACACTTCAGCACATGCTTAAGTCAGACATTCCCTATGAGGTGTGACTCCATAGCTCAGTGGTTAGAGCACTGGCCTTCTAAATCCAGGGGGTGAGTTCAAATGTCACTAGGCCCCCACATGACTTTTAAGGTTCTGCATCCGTCTTCCCTTGGAGTTGTGGGGGCAAACAACCTAATTATTTTTTGCGGCGGAGCTTGTATGACTGGGATGATATGATGGGGTTGCCTGCAGCAGCAGGGGACTGGACTTTATGATCTAGGAGATCCCTTCCATTCCTATGTCCCTCTGGTTTAAGCACATGCTTAAATGCTTTCCTCCCTCTGGGCTGTGGAGAAAGGAAGTGTTTCCTGCTTGTTCTCATAAGCTGATGAACTGTGTTCTCAGAGGGCAAGTGTGAGCTCTGGGTTGCCTGTCACCTTGAAATACCACGTAGCAATTAGTAGGAAATTGCAGTCAAATCAATCCACTACATGATAATCTGTATTATATTTCAGTGCGATACTCCATTAGCTATAGTGCACTCTGCAATACTTTCATAACAGGAATACTTTCATAACAGGAAACCACCACACTGTGGTTTTATTTTCTCAATCTCATAATATATAAAAATGATATAGTGTGCATACAAATTAAAAAAGAATAATATGAACTTTATTAATTTCAATTATATCCACCTACCTTGAATGCCTGGCTAACAAAGTCAGAATGGAATAACGCAGGAAAGAAAAATAAAGTAGTAGAGGGGTTTTTTTAACTGAGACCCAACTATCATTATTAGAATTTAATTTAGGTGATGAACGCTGCCATTTTATTTACAATGACTTGGATAATAACGTTCATAGCTAAGCGACTGCATTGGTAGCCTTTTATCTTTCTCTGAGCATGCCTGCAATTTAACACTTTTGCTACTCTTGAAAGTATTAAGTACTTTTTAATTGCACAAGAAACTTTTCTTGCTGTATTCCATCATTGTTTAACACAGAATACCAACTGTCTTGTCTCTTGACTAATATGAGACGAGAAAGCACATGAAAAAAGCAAGATTTAATTTTACATATATAGTGTCAGTTTTTAAAACCCACTGGGTTATACCACTTTTCATTGTTTACACTTCTCTGGTCTTAGAAAGTGTGCAAATTACATTTATGGCCCCTTCACACTACCAAAGTGGTCTTCTTTCATATGTGTCACAAGTTGATATCTCGATTTGTTCAGCCATCTATCTGCTGCATCATCGAATATCGATAGCAAGGTGTTGCCATCCACCCTTGTAATGGTGCATTCCTCCAACACATATTTTTGACCAAAATGGTATAAAGTGATCTTAGTGGGTAAATAAAAATTGGGCCCAATGGGAATACATTGGCTTTTGTCAGAATAGTTTTCTGGTTGTTTTTTTTCATTTTATTTTTTTATGGCTAAACCTTTCCACTCGTGCCCTCTGCTGGCATAATGGAAGCTAACTGAGGTTGTGACCCAACTAGGGCTGTCGATTAATCGCAGTTAACTCACGCAATTGACTCAAAAAAATTAATAGTTGTTTTAATCTCACTGTTAAACAACAGAAGACCAATTCAAAATATTTAATAAATTTTGATGTTTTTATACATTTTCATATATATTGTATTCTGTGTTGTAATTGAAATCAAAGTGTATATTATTTTTGATTACAAATATTTTCACTGTAAAAATAATAAACAAAAGCAATAGTATTTTTCAGTTCACCTCATAGAAGTACTGTAGTGCAATCTCTTTATCGTGGAAGTGCAACTTACAAATGTAGGATTTTTTTGTTACATAACTGCACTCAAAAACAAAACAATGTAAAACTTCGGTGCCTACAAGTCCACTTAGTCCTACTTCTTGTTCAGCCAATTGCTCAGACAAACAAGTTTGTTTACATTTACAGGAGATAATGCTGCCTGCTTCTTATTTACAATGTTACCTGAAAGTGAGAACAGGCATTTTTCATGGCACTTTTGTAGCTGGCATTGCAAGGTATTTACATGCCAGATATGTTAAATATTCATATGCCCCTTTGTATTCGTATGCTTTGGCCATCATTCCAAAGGACGTGCTTCTCTGCTGATGATGCTCGTTAAAATAATAATGCATTAATTAAATTTGTGATGGAACTCCAAGGAGGAGAATTGTATGTCCACTGCTCTGTTTTATCTGCATTCTGCCATATATTTCGTGTTATAACAGTCTTGGGTGATGACCTAGCACACGTTGTTCATTTTAAGAGCACTTTCACTGCAGATTTCACAAAATGCAAAGAAGGTACCAATGTGAGATTTCTAAAGATAGCTACAGCACTTAACCCAAGGTTTAAGAATCTGAAGTGCCTTCCAAAATCTGAGAGGGACGGAAATATGGAGCATGCTTTTAGAAGTCTTAAAAAGCAACACTCCAATGCGGAAACTACAGAACCTGACACACCAAAAAAGAAAATCAACCTTCTGCTGGTGGCATCTGACTCAGATAATGAAAATGAAGATGCGTCAGTCTACACTGCTTTGGTTTGTTATCGAGCAGAACCCGTCATCATCATGGATGCATGTCCTCTGCACTAAACTCAGCCACTCTATTAGTCTCTACCACAACTACCGGGAGAGACGAATAGAGTGGCTGAGTTTAGTGAAGCACAAAGAACCATGGTATTATGCTCCCAGAAGTCTTAGCAATACACACTGTGGCTGTTCACACCTGGGCATGAAAGAACATATGAATCTTTAGTGCATCTAGCACGTAAATATCTTGCAGTGCTGGCTACAACAGTGTTATGCGAACACCTGTTCTCACTTTCAGGTGATATTGTAAACAAGAAGCGGGCACCATTATCTCCTGCAGATGTAAACAAACTTGACGATTGGCTGAACAAGAGTAGGATTGAGGGACTTGCAGGCTCTGAAATTTTACATTGTTTTATTTTTGAAAGCAGGTTTTTTTGTACATAATTCTACATTTGTAAGTTCAACTTTCATGAAAAAGAGATTTCACTACAGTACTTGTATTAGGTGAACTGAAAAATACTATTTATTTTGCTTTTTTACAGTGCAAATGCTTGTAATCAAAAATAAATATAAGTGAGCACTGTACACTTTGTATTCTGTGTTGTAACTGAAATCAATATATTTGAAAATATAGAAAACATCAAAAATATTTAAGTAAATGATATTCTATTATTGTTTAACTGTGCAATTAATCTTAGCCCTAGACCCAACACCTTTGGCTTGCAGTTCTCCCATCCCAGAATTTATTGGGTTGATCGTGGCCATCACCAGTTAGCAGAGTGGGCTTCTGTTTCCCTTGCTGATTCATTAAACAGAGGATCACCCTTAGTCTTCCAACATTCTAGCAAGCATTGTCAAGCCCCAAAATCACACTTCTTGGAGGACTGCTCCAGCTTCAAAAATATTTTAGGGTAAGTCTTTACTGCGGAGTTAACCCAAGCTGTTAATTGGCCATTGCTTCTATGTCCTCTCCTCTCCACACACACAAGCAAGTTTTGGTGATGCTTTCAACCTGGACTAGCTGGCTCATCTGGGGTTATAAACTAAAGCCTGGGAGAGACTTTCACTCTGGCTGCTAACGCAGTCACTTCGCAGTGAGGATGCAGGCTAAACCACTCACCGACCTATAGTCCTCCAATGCCTTCCCACAGTTCCCTCTTTGTGCTCTGAAGGACAGACAAGTTCTCCCATGACCACTGGGAAAGACTAATAGAGTGGCTGAGTTTAGTGCAGAACAAAGAACCATGGTATTATGCTCCCAGAAGTCCTAGCAATACACACTGTGGCTGTTCACACCTGGGCTAGACCAACCTGGGTGCTGATCACCTGAATTAACTCTGCAGTGGGAAAATTGTCTGTTTTTTCCCCTTCAAGGTCTCCAGAATTGTGCAACTAATGAGTCCATACTACCCCATTAAACCTTTTTTTCCCTTTTGCAGCCACCTGGGCTTCTAAACATTAGCTCCATCAGGTCTGTATCCATAAGCAGACCTATCCCAAATACTGAGCTGCCCTGTAATAATTTATTAATACCATTAAGTGCTGACTCCATGGGTGCTCTGGGGCTGGAGCACCCACGGGGAAAAATTGGTGGGTGCTCTGCACCCACCGGCAGCTCCCCGCCCTGCCCCCCGACCCCAGCTCACCTCTGCTCCACCTCCTCCCCTGAGCACACCACGTCCCCGTTTCTCCCCCTAGCTCCCAGCGCTTCCCACCGTGAAACAGCTGTTTCGCAGCGGCAAGCCCTAGGGGGGAAGAGGAGGAACGCGGTGCACTCCAGAAAGAGGTGGGGCCAGGGCGGGGATTTGGGGAAGGAGTTCAAAAGGGGCAGGGAGGGGGCGGGGATTTTGGGGAAGGGGTTGGAATGGGGGCGGGGCAGGGGTGAAGTCCGGGTGGGGCCAGGGGCGAGCACCCACCGGTGCCAGGAAAAGTTGGTGCCTATGATTAATACTGTATGTTGGCAAGGTTCTCTGTGTGAAATATCTGAGTTTAAATGGCTAGGGGGGTCTGTCTGCAATACAGGCAGGAAGTGGGAGGTTGTTCAAGGTAGTCAAGTATCAGCTGTCACTTAGGAAACGTAAGGGGACAATGCCAGAACCATTGGCTGTGATGACTGGGGCTTGATTTCCTGCTCCCCTTAGTGGACTGCTTTGACCATAAGAGCCTAAACAGACCATCACATCAGGACAAGGAATTCCTGAAGGGGTTTTAAAAGACCATTTCTCAGGGGAATGGGAAGAGGCCAGGCTGAAACAAGACTCAGACACTAGAACCTGTGGGGATGTCTGAAGAAGTTAGGCCCACCTAGGTTGCCATTAGAGGATAGTATGACTTTAGGGAAGACAGATAGTTGTAGGCTGTTTTCTTTTGCTCTGTAATGCTTTGTTCCATTTAGGCAGCTTTTGTGATGATTCTGCTAGAAATGAAACATTCTCAAATTTAACATTCACAAACAAAATACCATTTGCCAATATCGTAGCCACAAGTGTTTTGCTACACGCTTAGATCAAACTGAGCTTCCTAGCCTCATCCAATCAATTACCCTAGCGTATCTCTAACCATGCTGATAATTTATGATACCCTGGTCTAAAATCCACTTCACAGCACAGTTGGACCATCCTTGCCTCTTAGGGCTTGTCTACATAGTTAGGTAATGCACTCTATGGGGGATTGATTTCTAAAGTGCGCTAATGTGCCATCCATTAATTAGTTCATGTAGATCGTGCTGGTGCTCACTAAAGGTTCCCTAGTGAACATTAATGTCATGCTCGTTGAAACAGTACTAGCTTAAAGTGCACTAGGAAACGTTTAGGGTCCCCCATCAGCATCTACACAGACTAATTAATGCGTAATATGTTAGTGTGTTTTATGACTCACACCTTTGAGGAGTGCATTACCTTACTGTGTAGACAAGTCCTTAGACAATCTATAAAAAGGTAGGTTTTAGGAAGCTTTCCCTCCTGATGTACTCAAGCATTCTTGGACCATCCGTGTATAAACATCAGGTATTGGTGTGGAAGGAGGCCCAGATGATAGTATCACACTTTTTTCAATTAACTCAGACAACAACCAAAATCTGTGTAAAAATAATTTTGTACACGCATGCATACTGTTGAGATACACACACCATAACTTAGCTACAGAGTTACAAATGACAAATCCTTAATAAAGAAATTGCCTTGATAAACAGCAAAGAAGATGAGGTGACCAGTATTGTGGCTCTTCCTTCCCTCCGTTACTCATTGCAGTAACTCGTTCTATTATGGCTAAATTTAGGCCCAGTTCTGCAATTGGATCTGAGTGGATGAGCCTCTATGTGCATATGGAGCCCTGTTTTCTGCAGGGGGACTCTAGGTGGGGTTTGCCCACACAGGTCTGCTTGCAGTATCAGGTCTTAGTTTGTAAGTTCTTTGGGTCATTGACTGTCTTTTATTTGTCTGTAATTTACCTAGAGCACTCTGGGTGCTATAGAAGATTATACTAACTGTCATGAAATCAAGATAAGGATGGAGCAGTGGTATATTTTGTTTACTAATTCAGTAATCCATGTAAATAACTCTATTAATATGTCATTCATGATATCTCCCTTTTGAATTCATTATACTAACAATCACAGTTTCTAAGTGTAGTGTCATCTTGTCCCAGATCAGTGTTTCCAAGTACTCACAATTAAAGTTAGGCATTAGCCAATGCTCCCTGATTTCCCTGAACTACTTGGTAAGAGCAAATAAGAGGGTCACTTGAAAATCCTCTGATCTCTCCCACATCCTCTGCAATCTGTCAAAAATAACTTTGTCCAAGGCTTTAATTTTTGCCTTGATATTTCACTGATGAATTCTGTAATTAAATTAATCTAGGCCCTGGGCTTTATCAATTTTTAAATAACTCTCATTGGACAACTTTCCACTTCAGCAGGATCATAAAATTGTTCGGTGTCTCGCCCTGGGAAGATCAGCCCCGGTCTCGGAGATGTGACTTTCAACTATCCTCATGAGCAAACAGATGAAGTGCTAGAGCAGATTTAATCTTTTGGTTGAACAATCTGCTCCCCTTACTCAGTTAAATTCCCACTGAAGTCAAGAAAAAGATAGTGAGGATTCCCTAAGATTTTGGAGTGGGCATATTTGTGGAGAGTTCTGAAAACTTGGTTTTCTTTGAATAGGGTAAAAAAAACCCTCCTTAAACTAGTTTATAACCTGTAGGCAAACTGGTAACATTGTACCCAGCCTATAGCACTTACTGTATAATTTCAAGTTGCTAAATAGAGATGGGCCTGCACTAAACATGGGATTTGAACAAACCTGGACTGTGTGTGTGTATGATTTGGGTCAGAATCCAAACCAAAGTCCAATTTGGAATTTTGTAGCTGGCTTCTGTCTTTATGGTAGGCTTAACCAATAACTACAATCTAAATATCTCTCTTGGAAGGGAGTGGGTGTGAGGCAGGGAGCAGGTTTCAAAATCTAGATCTGCATTTTGCAGCCTGAGTCCATCTCTTGTAGTACATACCAGACTCTTGTACCTCATCGCAAATCAGAATTCTCTGTAGGGTTGCCACATTTCTAATTGCTGGTAACTGGATCCCCAAGGCCCCACCCCTGTTCCACCTCTTCCCCCCCAAGGCTCTGCTCCCATAATTCATTCCTCTCCCTCATTCCCTCGCTGGATCATGTTCACCTCCCTCCCCGTTCCCATCCCCCCTGCCCTGTTGAGGGAAAAACCTTAATTGGTATAGTTCTCCTCTAGTCTCCATCTTGTTTTGTAAAAACAAGTAGGACTCCATCTTGGGCACCCTCCTTCTCGGACAGCTTCCTACCCCTCCCCTGCCTTTTTCAAATTAGAGGGGGAAAAGGCATGGAGTGGTTGGAATCATGTGATTGTATAGTCTGCCTAGCAACCGCAGACTATTTAGGTGGCAGCCTCATTGCTGCTTGGGGCTGTCCATCTCCCACGTTACCAGCCTGTGGAAGGTACATATCCGGGTGTATTGCAGGTAATGCTAGAGCCTCTGTCACACAGATCCTGTTCCTATCCTCCTCCATCCTCAATAGTAGTGGGTGAAAGACCGTTTTCTGACGCTGTTGAGTTTCTTGAATAACGTCAGCTGCTCTGATATGTTAAAACAGGAGTATCAGTTTCTCCAACATCTGCTGCAAAGGACTGTTACTGAAAAGGAGAGGTTGGGATGGAGTATACAATGCATATTTTATATATGGTACAGTACATATGTACTGTACCATATATAAAATTTTGCTCTCAAAATTTTCCATGCCATGACCCCATGCTACCTCAGGAAGAAAATAGTCTTCTAGGTAGAGAACCCAGGGTTTAAGTGATGTTAAAATATTATTTGTTTAAAATTGTGTCCAGAGGTTTGAAAACATTTCCTTTTCCTGACCGTCAGGGGAATCAGTGACTTGAAAGGCACTTGTTCAAAGGAGCAGAGAACTCAAGGTAACTCTCTTTGGATATTTCTTCTGGTTTTCTAATTTTGCTGCCCAGAGCAAATGAAAGGAAAGCATATTACAGTTCAGTAGGTGTCCATTAGCTATTGGCTCCCCATCTGAAAAACGTATTTCAGCTCAAGTACCTACTTTGTATTCTACTTCTCACTGTGAGAGTTTAAAAGTGCTTATGAATTGAGTATTTTCATGATGTCGTTGTTTTGTGGATGCCATCTATACCCTATTCATTTGAGAGTATTAATTTGGATGGAAAATTAACAATAATTAAAGGGCTAAAATATCTGCTATAAACTTTATAAAGAAACTGTTCTTTCCTTTTGATTCATCCACTGTTTCCCTGCCTCCCAGTTATTCTGGGATGAATTTTATTTTCCTTCCAACGTTCCTGTCTTTCTCCCAGCACATGGAAATTTGGGGGCAGAGATGTTTTATGCATTATTGTATGACTATCACTTGGTAAATTTCCCATACGTTCTTCTATTCCAAATGACTCTCACTTGAAAAGTCTGCGATACAAAGAGTTGCATAGAGGATATTCCAATTTCAAAATCAAAATGCAACGTGAGGTGAAAAGTCATGCCACTTCTTTAAATAGAAGAGATGGTATTTGCTGTTTGTGCAATAAACGTAATAGTGTCTACTAATTATGCTTCCACCCCTACCTAAGCAGCATGGCTTTAACTTTGCTCTGCATAGTAGGCATAACAAGCAGGAAATGTCTTTGTAAGAAAACATGAAGGTCAGTTGCTCACTTGCTCTGCTCACTACATGTTAAATGGTGCAGCACTCTCCTTTATCCCAACCACTCAGCAGTGGTTCTCTTGTTCCGGGTGGAAGAGGAGCATGGAGTCAGCCATGCCCCTTTCTATATGGTAGTGCTGGTCTCATGCAGTCCTTATGTAATAACTATTATTTTGGCCAGCACCAGGGATTAAACTGGGGATCTCTTCACCTAGAAGCAAGTCTCTCTCTAGCTTTGGCTAAAGATTCAGGCTCTCAAGCTGCGAGCCATAACAGACCAGTATCCTCTGTGGATTAGGCACAGAGTAGCAAATGCATAACATGCTCTGACCCTGAACAGCGGGCTACACTTGTGCCTCCTGTACAAAAGGGTTGTGATTGTGTCAGGCCCAGGGCAGAGGCACAAGTAGCTCTATGCATCCTTTCCCCCAATTTTTGCACACCCACCCAGAGCTGGACACAGTCTCTGAAGGAAAATCAAAACCTTCCCGTGAGGTTTTCCCACGTGAAATACGACTGCCCTGCCCTCCCCGATTTTGGTGTGACTTTTCAAATTTGTACTTATTTGTCTGCATACTCCCACTATAAACCCTTCACCTTTAGACGTGACGAATCAGCTAGGTACAATACTTATCACAATCCAGTCATGTATGGATTAAATAGGACTGTTGGCACAAAGAGTGTCTCATTTTCAAGGTCCTTTCTTACAGTAAATCTAAGCAAACATGAATTAGATTTCCCTATGGTGAAGCTGCAAACAGAGATATGCTTTTTCACGCTCCTTTTCTTTTGTTCCTTCAAAGTGCACCTGGATTTTATTATTTAACAGGCTATTCATGATAACCCAATAAAAAGTTAACATAATTTATTTCCCTTGTCTTATTCTGGATGGCAAAGTTACTAATGTGTATCTCTGGAGCTCTTAAAAGACTTCCTGTATGCAATTACCATGACACAGGGGGCTGAAATCTCCATTACAGATTGTTGGCTGTGACATGACGAATCCAGCAAGGCAAATTCATTTAAGCAGCCTTTATGTGGTCATGGCTAGTTTGCTGACATAGGGTAGAATTAAGCCCTGGTGTAAAGGGGGCAACTTCACCTGGGTCATATTCATAGATACTGTAAGTAATTGTGTCAGTGACACACCAAGAGCGCAGAAGGGTTGGCTTGTAACAGGAAAGCAAGCAAGACCAGCGTGTAAGAAGAGGTAAGATAAAGCAGGAGTATCTTTTAACAAGGGCCTCATAGTTGTTTTTCCTTCTACAACCCCACTCTTCTGCCCTCTTGGCATCTAATTCACATCCACTTAGGATGCCCTATGGAATTAACATACCTATCTATAGGCATCATCTCCCAGCAACACCCATTAAGTTTCTTTATCAAATGCACTATATTCTCCTGGCTGATGACCTGGCTGTAGAGGTCAATGGGAAGACGGGAGCAACCGCTGTGGGCTACTACTCCTGTACATGTGGGTGGGGAGTGGGCAAGCTGTGTGGGCCTGGGGAAAGCTTTGGCTAGCAAAGCAGATTTTTCATGTGTTCTTTGTGTAGACCAATAGCTGATCATTTCCTACCTGGAGAAAGGGGCAGGACCAGGAACCAGACTGCAGCTTTCAGAGTCACAATCCAGTCCATGGTCTGTTCTGGTGTCTGGTCACTGTGGCTCTCTGCTTCCTTTTTTGCCCCCCACAGATATTAAAGTCAGAAGGGACCATGATGATCATCTAGTCTGACCTCCTGCACAACGCAGGACACAGAATCTCACCCACCCACTACTACGAAAAACCTCTCACCTATGTCTGAGCTATTGAAGTCCTCAAATCGTGGTTTAAAGACTTCAAGGAGCAGAGAATCCTCCAGCAAGTGACCCGTGCCCCAGGCTACAGAGAAAGGCGAAAAATCTTCCAAGCTGCCCTGGAGGAAAATTCCTTTGGTGGCTGTGCCAAATATAGAGCTGGATGATCTTCTACAGCCTTTGCTAACAGAATGCAGGCATTAGAGGTTCATGTTTTAAGATCCATGGGTCCCAGGTGCAATCTCCACTGCCAATAACCGACGCAGGGGCAACCACATTACAGAATTACGTACTCTCCATTACTCAGGAAAAATTTAAAAGTGACAATCTGTCCTTAAAAAAGTGAAAATCCTGAAATCATTGATGATTGTATTGGTATAGAATAGAAGTCAACCTTTTCTGGAGTTAAAAAGGCATCCAACTTCAATACTGTTCATTGGTGACATGTTTCCTCTTTTGCATTTTCATCTGATAGTAGCTAAGGATTAAGGTGAACTTGCAGAAAGATGTCAATTCTGGTTGCTTTTATCTTCTTTGAAATGACGGCTTCTGTTCCTCATAAGCAGGTCTGTAGCATACAAATTAATAATTACATTTTGCCAGGAAACCACATAATGCTTGTCACTATGGTATTTCAATAGCTTAGGTGTTTCTTCTCCACTGTGCAGTCTCCCTGTTAGATGAGTGCATTGGCCAAATGTCATTAAATAGAAAGAAATCATAAATACAGGGCCTCTTACCAGCATATGAGTGATTTTTAAATGAAAGCAAGAAATATTTACGACGCCGAATGAAGCAATTCATTGACTGCATGTAGCAAGGGCAAAACCAAAAAGAACTTGTAGGAATGAGTGTTCTGTGTTCACCAAAACGCCCCTGAATTAAGGATGAAAATTTGTTTCATTTGGGGGTGCACCCAACACCCACCCTCACCCTAAATTACATTTCTTAATTAAAAATAAAATAAAGGGAATCTATGCCATTCTAAAAAATGTACAAAATATCAAAACAAACATACAGGGCAATATTTTCAAAAGCACACAGCTTTTGCTTACTTCTGTTCCCATCAGGGCAGGTCATTGAAGACCATTTACACCAGCTAAGGATCTGCCCCATTGACTTCAATGAGTACAATTAGGCCACTATGGAGCCCTTTTGCAAATCTCATCCACGAAGAGACTCAGTTTTCCTCTGCCATCTAATTCTTCATCATTCACTGTCCGACCAGGTGATTTACACTGCCCACCCAACTTTAACTTTATCCTACTGTATAGTGGAAATGTACTGACTTGCATATGACTAAGTGTCCAACGATGAGTGCAAAAAGAACGAACTTCCAGAGCTCATTCAGTTGTGTCAGAATTCTGTGTGTTTTCTCACAGTGTGATGTTTGTGAAGCAGAAGGATCTTTTTATAAATAGAAATGAAATGATCCATGTGTGTTGCTGTGTCAAGGTTCCTTCCCCACTCTGAACTCTAGGAAGGAACCTTGCATGAAAGACCCCCTAAGCTTATTCTTACCAGCTTAGGTTAAACACGGCCACCACCAAAGTGTTACACAAAGAACAGGGGAAGTGCCCACTTGGAAACGTCTCCCCCCCCCAAATATCCCCGCAAGCACTAGACCCCCTTTCCTGGGGAAGACTTGATAAAAATCCTCACCAATTTGCATAGGTGAACACAGACCCAAACCCTTGGATCTTAAGAACAATGAAAAGCAATCAGGTTCTTAAAAGAAGAATTTTAATTACAGAAAAAGTAAAAGAATCACCTCTGTAAAATCAGGATGGTAAATACCTTACAGGGTAATCAGATTCAAAACATAGAGAATCCCTCTAGGCAAAAACTTAAGTTACAAAAAGACACAAAAACAGGATTATACATTCCATTTAGCACAACTTATTTTATCAGCCATTTAAACAAAACAGAATCTAACGCATATCTAACTAGATTGCGTACTGACTTTTTACAGGAGTTCTGACCTGCATTCTTGCTCTGCTTCCAGAAAAAGCATCACACAGACAGAGAGAACCCTTAGTTTTTCTCCCCCTTCCAGCTTTGAAAGTATCTTGTCTCCTGATTGGTCATTTTGGTCAGGTGCCAGCGAGGTTATCTTAGCTTCTTAACCCTTTACAGGTGAAAGGGTTTTTCCTCTGGCCAGGAGGGATTTAAAGGTGTTTAGCCTTCCCTTTATATTTATCACATGCTGCTATATGGTTACAAACATGTAGTGTAGAGTGTTCGAGTTTGTATTTAACTATATTATGTGTGTGCGCATTAACTTTATTGTTTGTGGCAACATACAGAGGTATTTTCTGGAGTGAGTGGTATCATAGTATATGTTACTGCATTGGATATTAAATCCTTGAATTGAAAAATGGCTTTGACAATCTCAACATTTCAGTGGAGGGGAGAGGGCAGTGCAAGTCAAGTGGCTTGTGTAGGAGAGTATTAGCTGGATTCCAATATGTGATGAGGCATGCAGGCCCCTTATTGCCCAGGAGGGGATAGTGAGGGACTGTGGACCCAATTTGTCCAACCCCAGTACATGTGCAGCATATGCCAAGGGTGGAGAGGGGACTTAGAAGGAGAAGGCCCAGTTGTGTTTGGAGATGACCAGGAAGGACAGCAGAGCTCTGTTTCCCTCTCAGTGAGGGAAGCCTGCTTTCAGCCTACAGTTGGGAGACATCTTGCTGCCTAGATTAGCCTCGTGGTGGATGGGACCACTGGGGCCAGGGAGACCAACCAAAAGAACTGGCTACCCAAAGACAAGCCTTGAGTGGAAGGGTGGGGCCATGCTGAAGACTTCTCCAACAATGCTGCTTTTGAGTTTGTAGCATTCCTTTATTTTTTGACAGTAGTATCCTGGAAGGGATGGGATTCAGGTATACCTTAGCCACATGGTTATGCACCATTGCACCAGACCCTGTGTAAAGTGGCAACCGACCGTTGGGATCCCACAACAGGGGAGTAGTTGGGCTACAAGGGGGTGCTATGGAGTCCCGCCCTGTCACACAAAGAAACATCTGTAGGTGTAAGGGCTAGCTCCTCAGTCATTTACTCAGCTTGCTGAAAATACCCTAGTGTATATTAGGGATGGGATGTGGTATGCAAAATTTTCAGGTGATCAGATATTTTGAGGGTGGAGAGGAAGGGGACAATATAGGTGAAGATTTATAATGGGAAGTTGGCTTTAACTATGAAGTGGCATAATATGGTATTGCAAACTACATAGTGAGCAATTAATCACTGTAGTAAGTAATATGTTCTCAAATTTCATGGCATTCGTTGATTATAACCCTGGTAATTAATGTAGATGTAATTAGTAAGGAAAATATTAGCAATTGGTTTCCATAGGGGTTATATTATGACTTGCAAATTTGCCACAAAGTGACATGTCAATTGTATTGGGGCATTTCTGAATTTTCACTTCATGATTTTGTGCTTCTGGCAGGATGGCTTATTAGCTGCACACCCTTGTTCAGCCTGCTGGTGTATCTAACTGCGTGCCCTACTGCAGTTTGAAAGATGGGGGTAGGAATCTACTTCCTTTTGGCCAAGTGAGCTTGGCATAAAGAGTCTAGACTCTAGAGCTTAGACTAGCGTGACCTTTGTGCCATTGTTAAGGTGTCTGCATTTCTATGAAAGAGTTCCATACTGGCTGATCATTCTTTATATTCTCATAAAAAGGAGCAAAAATCGAACATACATTTGTACTTCATGAGTCCCGTGTCCAGTACTGCCACAAAACAGCTCTGTCTAGCTACACTGTTTGATCATTAATGCAAGTCCAGGTTTTAGACAACATGTTTTTGCAACTTATTCACTGACAGAAGAAAGCTCCATGACTCTGCCTTTTTCTGGGATAGATTTATTTAATAGTAGAGTACTGGAGATGTCTCACCAAAGGGAATTCATTCTGATGTTTCTGACACATCTGATGAGCTAAGAACATTTACTTTCCCATCCCCTGCTGTCATGGTCAGGGCTCACTGTTGGTTGAAAATTTGTTTGCTTTTTTGTTTGTTTGTTCTTTATCTAGTATGATGTGAAACTTCTGTTTCTATTACAAAACAAAGGGATGCCCGTGGTGCGAAAGGTGATTAAATACTGGGGTTTTCTTTGTAACACTGATGTGTCGAAAGGGGCTTCAGCAAAAGACAATGACTTGCAACAATCTCTTTTACTGCCCCCCATGGAAACATCATTGCATCTTAATTCAAAGACACAGGGTGTTGGTGCTGAAGGATATTGTGGGTGAGAAGAAAGACAGGCCTCTAAGTACACCTTGTCTCACTCCCTCATCCAAGGTAAAAAGATTACAAAGCCCAACTCTCAGCAAAGTAGTGAAGTAATGTGGAACTTATATGGAAACGATTATTTCTGGTTGCTTTGGGCTAGCATGCGAACACAGTATATCTTGTTGGAAAAAAATACTGTCACCACTGTACAGAATCTATTACTATTTGAATGATAATCTGTGACATGCAGTTGTAGTGAGTTATATACTGCCATCTGTTGGAGAAAGAAGCACTTCCACAGGAACCAAGAAGCAGTACATAACTTACCTACTTGATTTTGTGGAAACACTTCTCGTTTTTACGACTGTACGTAGCACTGTGTGAGTGTCTTAGCTGTGTTGTGAGGCGTGAGGCCACAGGCTTCTGCAATGTTAAAATGAATGTCTTTATCTGAACGTTCTGAAAATAATTGATTTTTCCCTTAGCACTTCCAGATGATTGTCTGCCACAGAGATCTGCCCAGCTGAGTGGCCCAGGTATAAAGGACTGTACCATAGGCCTCATGTCTAGAGCATGTGGCATTAAGAGAAACTGACTGCCATACCAGCAGAAAATGTTTAAAACATTTTCCATTATGGTCCTGATCCAAAGCTCAATGAAACCCATGGGTGTCTTTCAACTGTCTGCAATAGGCCTTTTAGTTCAGGCTCTCTGACCCAGATTCTCAAAGACAGGCATCTACTTGCAATTAAATCAATGGGTATTATATGCCTATCTTTGAGGATCTGGACCATAAACCTGTGAGTTTGGGTCCGAAATACTTTTATGTTCTTATGTTTTAGCACAGTCCTGGTTATTGATGGGTCAAGTTTTAGTGCACTATGCATGGTTGGGAATGGTAATCTACTGAACTTGCTCCTTTAAATGCAAACCCTTTTATAAATTTTACTGCCGATCACATACCATAGGTTCATAGATTCATAGATATTAAGGTCAGAAGGGGCCATTATGATCATCTAGTCCAACCTCCTGCACAACACAGGCCACAGAATCTCACCCACCCACTCCTACGAAAAACCTCTCACCTATGTCTGAGCTATTGAAGTCCTCAAATCATGGTTTAAAGACTTCAAGGAGCGGAGAATCCTCCAGCAAGTGACTCGTGCCCCATGCTACAGAGGAAGACGAAAAACCTCCAGGGCCTCTTCTAATTTGCTCTGGAGGAAAATTCCTTCCCGACCCCAAATATAGCGATCAGCTAAACCCTGAGCATATGGGCAAGATTCACCAGCCAGATACTACAGAAAATTCTTTCCTGGGTTATGTTAATATTATTGAAAATAAAGAATGCAGATCACAGAAGCTTTCAGATGATTGAAGGACATTACTGTAAAATTATTAACATGCAACTCTCTAAACATAACATATATCTCAATTTATGTCTGCAGTATCACATACTAACCCTGTTTGTCTACAATAAGCCTGTGTGAGAAGGGATTTGCTACCTAGATAGCATATTTCAACACAAGTTGATAGATATTCTACACCACCACCATGGATTGTTGCAGTGTGTAGTATACTCAGATACATAAGAGGACATACACTTTATTGCTCTGGGCAAATGTTTGGGTTGTTCAGCATACATATTCTGTTTTATTAAGGACTTCTTGGGAACAGTGAGCAAAAAAGTACTTTAAATAATTGAAGAGCTGTGCAAACTCTTCCCAACAAAACCTGAAAACAGGAAAAAACCTCTGTTTGGTTTTATTGCCAGGTTGGGACCTGTCAAGGTTTGTCGAACTTTTTGGGCCAATAAACCTTTCACTGAACTTTGAAGGAAAGTCTGCTGCAGGATAGGCACCAGGATAGGGTTGGAGGGGAAGAGAAGTGCTAGAGTAAATTTGTAGGCCCAGTTACCACAACTGTGAGCCCAACTGTAAAAAAGTGAGTGTAATTTCATAAACTGTCTGAATAACCAATATTGATTGGGAAAGGTGCAAAAAAAGACACAGACTGAATTAGTGTAGGCAAAAAAGCCTCCTGACACAACTCAAGGAGTATGTTAAGATCATGCCTGGCAAACTAGAAAAATGTGGGACTTAAAAAAAAAAGAAAAGAGAGAGAGTGATTTTGGGAGAAAAATTGTCTACTGGAGTGAGCTACATAGTCATGGGTGCCACCCCACCATCTCCTGGGACCCCAAGCCTTTGTGGTCCTGATCCTGAGAGGTGTCCTGATCAGACTGGACTGGAGAAAGGGACGCAGATGACATTATCACCTCTACCAGCTCTGGATGAATTTCAACCACCACCTGGGATGTGAGACTTTTTCTTTCCTCCCCCTAAGTTTATCCTTTTCTTTCAGTACATCATTTCTTCTCTTTCTTATCTCTCTCCTTTTTCCTTCTGTCTAATAAAAGTCTGGCTTAGCCAGACAAGACTGTATATTTTGAAACATTGCTGGAGCCTGTGACAGAAAGAAACAGCTAAAAGTAATGCCATAACCAGCCTGATGCTGTACAAGATTCTCAGGTCTCAGAGTGGCTGATAAGCCTATGTGGTGGGTCTGTTTTTCCAGCAGTGAGGATACAAGTCAAAGTCAACACCAGAGACAGACCCTGGATTTTTTGTCTTTCCTGTTCTTTTTCTCCCCTTTTTCATGTGTTTGTATTATTTTGACTTCTAGGAAACAGATTTTAACAGCAGCAACATCAGCTTCAGACCATGTTGACTAACTTTTTCTCTTTTCCCCAAGTAGGACAGTTATGGTGTCTTTGATTCCATCTAAGAGACTATCAGGCAAGGGATGGAGCTCCTCACCTCCCAGCTGGGAGTGTGGGTGGGGGTAGTCTTCCAGGTTTCTCACCTCTGGCAGAGAGATCCGCACCTGGAAGCCGGTCAGCTGTTGTGCTTTTGGTGAGGAGTGGGTTGCCCGGGTGGCAGCCCAAGCCAGGAGCCTGGGGGGGCAGCCTGGCTTGGAGTAGAGACCCGGCAGCAGCCTGGCTCGGGAGCTAGGAGCCAGCTTTCTTGTCAAATTAAATTGACAAGACAGCCAACAGCCGATGTAAGGAAGGCAGTGTCTACACAGACTCTGCGTCACCCTAAGTGCACCAACATAAGCCCGATGCCTCTTGTGGAGGTGGAGTTATTATGTGGGTGTAGTAGGGCACTTATATTGGTGGGAGCAAGGCTGTAGTTTGGACACTGACATAGTTAGGTCACCATAAGCTGCCTTGTATCAACCTGACTCTGTAGTGTAGACCAAGCCTCACTTAACACTTTACATGTCAAATACTTTAACTGTTTTGCCCGCTTTTCTGTATCTTTAATAAAAGATTAAAAAGGATGTTTAATGGTGTGTTTGCTAAGCAATGGTGCTAAGCAAACTGAGATTTCTGTATACCAAATCCCAAACCTTGTTTAAGGCTGGACAGTGACAGGGTCATGTGGGTCTTGTTAATACCTTTGACTCTGGGTCCATATTTCCCATCTAAATTAATACAACAGAGGCACAAGGACGGGGGAGTGATTTGTTCAAAGCTACATAACACATCAGTAGCAAAGCCAGGAATTAAACCTAGCTCTCCTGTCTCTCAGGTCAGTGTTCTAAAAACTGGACAATGCTGTCTCTATTTTTTAATTTGATTTCACAGTGAAACTCTGAGGTTAGTACACATCCTTTCAGAGAAGGGAGCTGATGTCATGCTCATAGAAAGACATATGGTGAAAACAAAATATTTTGGAAATGCAAGAATAGGTACTGCAGTAACCTGAGTAGCAAACTAAAGGATGTACAGTGTTATGAGTATTAATATGCTAAAATAATACTCAACCAGAATGCTTCTGATTCATATTCAGAATGGGCAAATTGTATGAGACATGTTGGTGAAGAGACAAGAATATCAAAACACTGTAGGGATATTCACTTGCAATTTATCTCCATTCCTCTCAACTCCCGTTATTTAGAATGCAATTTACTCTTTTGCTTAGAGTGGAATTTGAGCTAGCTAAACTGCTGAATGTCCTTGTAGAAAGCATTAACGAGCCTATTTTGCATTCATTGTCATCCTTTGTAGTGTTGACATACCTCACACTCGAAGAAATGAAAATAATTTTGTAGCTAGAACCCTCTTCCTAAAGAAAGACAAGCAGTGTGATGTGTGCATTATGGCAAAGAGCTGGAGTATTATAAAGGGTGAGGTACTTTAACCTTCAATTAAAGAAACACACCAAAAGATGTCAAATGCTATTTTCTTTGTAATCTAGGAAAACAGGAAAGTCAAATGTTCTCCTGCCAAAAATATGTAGGAGAAAATGAAGACTTTCCTCATTTCTGAAATCAGATTCCTAAGTCTGTGAGGAAAGTGTTCAGGTCTGACAGATCTGTTGTGAAGTATAACTCCCAATATTAACAGTAGTTGCAAAGCTTATATGCTATATAGAGCCCGCTATATGATCTTGCCTCAGGTAATACCTTTTCAATTGTGTAGTGGCCAGATAGTTTAGTGCCATGAATTTAAACACATTAAAAGTATCTCACATGAACTATGGAAACATTACAGTTGGATGCTGTGAGAATAGTGGTGAATGTCGACAAGGAGTGGAATGAACATTCGGGAACAGAAAACTTGTGCTTTGAATATACATGGCATACATTAGGCTGGTCCCTGGTTCCATGGTAGTCTGTGCCAGTGGGAGTTTTGTCATGATTTCAACGGAGCCAGGATTTCACTCCCTGTTTCCAGGAGTCAATGATATGCCAATGGCGGATTAACCAGTGCAAAGGGAATCCTGCACTGGCCAGTTGAGCAGACTTTACATTTCATTTTGCCAGTGGAGCAGCACAAATCAACTTTAATGGGGCAGAAAATCCATTTTACTATTTTCAGTAAAGATTAAGTGCGCATGTACATGGAGGCAATAAAATGATTATGGGCCAACTCTTGCATTCAGTTACGGAAGTGTAAATCCAAAGTAACGCCATTGATACCAGTGAAATTGTCCAGGTTTATACAAGTGTAACTAAAAGAAGAATTTGGCCCTGTTTTCAGAACACACAGGGTTGGTAATTCCCACAGTTCATCTATAGAAAGTTCACTGAACAAAGTGCTTGTGTTGCATGGACAGCTTTAAGTAGAGACTGTGGTAATGCCATCTAATTGTAAAGCAAGGTAATGAAATACGTTGTATCTTGCTGCAAAATCAAATACCAGTGAATACTTATGAATGACCATGCCTTTATCCTACATAAAGATAAATGGTCCATTCTAGAACTGGATCGTTTTCAGATTAATGAGTAAATTACTGTGCCTTAGAAACAGATACAACTTGACTCAGTTCAGTAGCAGTAATATAAATATTCACAAATGTAGTCACAATGTTTAGATCTTTTTGCTTTCTTTCCGTAACCCTTTTGCTTTATTCCTCTGGGGAGGTTTAAAACTGACTCTAAGGAATGGCAGGAAAATGAACACTAGGGACCAAGATATGCAATCGTTACTTTGGCAAAATTCCCAGACCTAGGGAGCCAGAATTATCTAATGGCTAGCAGTATTGTAACCCAAAGAGTTCAAGAATCATTGAGTCAAGCCTCCCAAATCATATTGGTTTAAAAATAATGAGATTTTTTTAAAAATCCAATATATTTGGGTTCTTTTAATTTGCCTTCTGGTGTTTGAACCTTTAAGATTTTTGGTTTCAAGCTTTTCTCGACTACCATGAGGGCTACAAACATTAAGCTTTTTAAAGGAAAGTTGAGATTCTCACATAAAGCCTCAGTTCTTGGAGTCATGTGATTAAGAAAATCACCCAACATCACAAAATTTCGAATGCTGGGATAAAACAGTTTTCTGAGAGGTGAGATCTGTTCTCAGATCTGTTGCTAACTCGTAGCATTACCTGGGCAAATATTTACTCATGAGCAAAATGTGTGCAACAAATATTTCCCACCTTTGTGACACACTTCAATGTCCTGATTAGAAAGTTGCTATGCAAAGCATACTTCCATGATAAGACTCTCATGGACTTCAGTAACGGCGGCTCCAGTCCCCAAGTGAGAAGCATAGTTAGTTTATGGGAGTTTAGGTAAGGATTTCCTAATCAGTTCCCAGAATCAGCACCAGCTTGGCAATGCAATCTACCCACATACCAGTGAGGAAGGGAAAAGTCCCTATACAGGAATTTTATTTTCCCCTAACAACTAGGATTGCTGTGAAGCATGTAGATTGTATCTGTCAAGCATCCAAAGAATTTTAAATTATCATTGATCTGTTTGAAAATGTGTCAATTCAAGGAAACCCAGCCATACTCCCTTAATAAACGTGTTTAAGGGTGAAATTAAATGGCTACTACTGGTTAATTTAAAGCTGCAATGAGGGGAAAAAAACACTTATGATCTGTTTAGTTTGGGGCGGTGGGGTATTTCCTAATAAACTGTTTTATTAAAACCGATAGCCAGGAACTAATACAAAAGTGATAATTTCTAGGATTTCTGTTCCATTTTCAAAAGGCAATCAGTCATGCCAACAAATTTGCCATGTGATAACATTTGTGTGACCTCTATGAATTCAGTTTGTGATTCTTTGGCCAGTTCTTAGAGAACAAGGCCCCCAACTCAGCCCTGTGAAACAGCTGCTTTGTGCCTCCCCAACAGTGCAAATCAGCCCGAAGACTTTGCAAGAGAAATCAATCGGGGATGCAGTGCCATTTTGTTAGTGGTGCTATGCCACATCGCGGGGTGTGGCTAGGAAAGGAGTAGTGAGGGCACTGCTGTACTCCAGCAATTCTCAGTTGCTGGCATGATCCCTTGTGGGGCAATTGAGTGTAACCTACACTAGAGCAACCCTGTGTCTGCTCTAATTTGAACCAGGAGCTAAACACACATTTTGCTAGCCCCAGGATTTGGGGCACTGAAAAAAACCCGTTTGTGCCATCCTCTCTAGTCGATATCTAACAGTGTTTGGGTGAATCAGGGAATCTGAGCCCACATGTTCATGTCACAAAAAACAGTCACAGATGGCAGAACTATCAAATATTTTCCAAGGTTAGAGATGAGACACATCAGCTACTCAGAGTGATGAAGCTTGCACTGCTGAACATACTATCAATTTTCTGTGGCGAAACAGGACTTCATTCTCCAGGGCTGAGCAGCACTAAATTCTGTTTGAAGAGTTAATGAAGGTATCCTAGTAAATGCTGAATTTATTTTACAGTCCTCATATAATCTTGTATTTCAATTAATAAAAGTCGGAAACAGATTCGATCTATTGAAGGCAATGGGTGTTTTGCCTGAGCAAGGACTGTAAAATCAGAACCAAAGGATAAAAAAGATAAAAACTCCAGGCCCTGCTTGTGGCCTACATTTCAAATCTATAGTTCCAACACCAAGTCTGATGTTACCCACCAGTACAGTATGCACTAATAAAGTAAAATCTGCAAGTAAACATTGTGGGCTTTTTTCCCAAGATTTATGGTGCCCACCACTCAAATCCTCAGAAATGTATTTTATAGGCAAGCACAGTAACTGAATTTCTCTAGGATATGCACTCTACGTAGTGGGAGGCAGGATCAAGACTTGTTTTGGTTAGGCATGAAAATAAATGATTTGCTGTACTTTTGCCAGTTAGAGCAAGACTCCCAACCAGAGCTGGTTGGAAAAACTCTAACAAAATGTTTTTTTCATCAGATTTGGTGCTTTGTTGTAATCTAAATGTTTCATGGAGAGGGTGTGAGATCAGAAAAGTTTTGATGGAAACCTGCCAGCTGGCCTCCTCAACAGTGCCCCCGGCTTCCAAGCTGCCGTATCCTCAGCAGACCACCTGGTGGCTGATAGGGAGATAGGAGCCTGTGAGTCCTGGCTCGCATGCTCCAAGTTCCTTGACAGCTTGCGCTCCACAGACCTGGGGCAATCCCGTAGGCACACTGCCTCATAGAGCTTCCAGGATCTGTGGTCCCAAGGCAGCCTACCAGGCAGATTACCCTCGAGCTGGGACTCCATTCCTTTTCACTGAGAATCTCAAAGTTTGTTGGCTTTTGTATCAAATCGGAAGGAAACCAAACTGAAAAATATCTAAATCCTTAATGAAACAGAATCCTTACTCTTCCCAGCTCTATGCCTGACTCTATCTCTTAGTAAATCTATATCTCTTCTCACAAGAGAGAAGCCAATAAGTTGTTACACCACATCCCGTTGTGGAAGATGAGCATGTCCCCTCCCGAACTCTTGATCGGCCAGATAGTCACACTTTGTTGGACTATAGTTAATTCATAGACTAGAGGTGTTTTAGAAAGTGCAGAATATTTTAATGTTATTTTGGGTTTTCATTTGGCAGTATGAACTGAAATCCACATTAAAAATTCAACTGCTGAAGAGAATTACTGTAATAATTATCTAAATTAGTTTATTAGAACCATGAGGAACTACATATATGTACAGAAAATAAGTATTATAGTCTCTTTGAAGAATGCTTGTAGTTTTCATTAATATTAATAGGTGTTTCATGGAGAGTGCAGAGACTGTTGTAATGGCAATTGGAATGTATGTAGATCTTTGCATGTCAACATCATACAAAGTTTTTAGGATCTTGTCACAGTTACAAGGTTAGCTGCTTCGCTGTTCCTTTCTGGTCTCTGATGGCATCCCTTCAGGCATTGGGTCTCATGCCCTTACCTGTCTTGGGGTTGAACTTCTCAAACTGGGACTTGCGCTACAGTATCCTGTTTATTAACCATCATTATCCAGCAGTCTGACGGGAATCAGTCACCTGCAGGTCTGCCTTTTGGGAGCTTGTGACCCACGATATAGTGGCCAGCAGTGTTTTAAAAACAGAAGTATATGATGCAATGCAATGTACTGATTTTACGACCTCTCTGCTTTCTGATCACGTCATTTAAATAGCCTTGGCACTATTATGTTGGGTGTAAGGTAAATACATTTTGAACTTTATCTTTCTGTTCTGTACACCAGAACTCAGGTGTTCAGATACTATAGGGATGAGTGAGGTATGAAACCTAGACAGATGATCAAATGGGGGTAAAAAAAAATCTTGATCCCGGAATTAAAAATGTTCAACAGTAGGATTGAAACTAGATTTCATAAAACATCACAGTGGAAACATCTTTTATGTAGAACAGGTTTGGATTTCCTAGTGACTAGTGTGCTGCTCAAAATGAAACTTGCAGTTATGATAAGCAGTGGCGCGACAGATACACACAAATTTGGAAAGACAAGGATTTACTGAATTAATCACTTCTTGCGGGTGCTTTCGATGCAGAAATAGACAGCCTTTTATTATCTCCAACAAGCCAAGAGACTGAACTCATTTATATTAGATGGAGATATAACCACTGTTGATCCATGCATTGGTCTTTGTCAGGTTACATGGTTGCTACGTGGTCTACCTAGGACTGACCTGAAGACTACTTAGCAACTACAGCTGACTCAGAATCCATAGGTAGATCACATATCACACCATTGTTCTTGACCCTGCCCTGTGTACCCTGCAAGTTGGGCCCATTCCAACTTTATCTTTAAAGCTGTAACTGCACCAGGACCTGACTACCAGTGAACACCCCTGCTTTACACCCTACCACATCAGTTACATGCTAAGGGAGCTACTATAAGGGATGAAACCCAGGTTTGTCCACATAAGAATTGGGGTCAGAGCAGTGGTGATAAACACCATGTGTTAGAGCCTTGGGACTTGGAAAGAGAATGTGGCTGGTGTCCAACTTCAGATACAACCATTCAGTATCTATAGCGTCGGAAATCTGAACTGCCCGCCAGACTGGTAAGAAGTATGTAAATGAAAACAAGGAAAAATTTGCACATTGGGATCCACAACCAGGGCTGGTGCCTCTGTGTGTGTGTGTGTGTGTGTGTGTGTGTGTGTGTGTGTGTGTGTGTGTGTATAAAATCAGTGAAGTCAGGTTCGGTATTATGCCTAAGCATATGGATGTAGGCATTTGCTCTAATGGCTAATCCTACCACATTGTTCTGAGAGAGAGAAAGGGAGAGACCGAAAAATGTTGCATGCCACAGTATCTGCCGAAAACCCATATGTACTCCCATAACATGAATTCTGTATATTTACTAAGCCATCCCCTCCTTCCAGCAATGAGCCTGTATAAAGTATTCTGGCAGAACTATTTGATGGGGCGGAATATGACCCGGAAATTATCCCCACACTCTATGTGCAGAATTGGACAAAGATGATGTCCTGCCTTTTGAATTTGTGGATGCTTGGGGAGGATATGGTAATTAGGAGTGCTGATTATCTACAGCATAAAATACATATTATGCAACATCTTGTTTTCTAAAGTACAGTTAAAATATAGCAAACTATTATTTGAAAAGGCATTTTAATTAGGGAAGGAAAGGTTAAGAGAGCTAATAAAAAGGTACCTAGCTACCAAGAATGCATTACATTTGACATTGTGCTTTATTATACAGCAAATGACTTTCTAGAAGATGAAGCAATATAAGGGGGGGGGATTACAGAAATAAAGACATTGTTGTATGCTGAGCAGTGAATAAAAACGCTATTGAATTTAACAAAGTGAATCTTGAGTCTGCATGTTTGACAATAATCTTAACTTTGAGAGTAATACTTGATGCTGGAGGCTAGCGAGACAAATCAATAATTACAAGAATAAAAGAAGGTTAATTCGATTTTTATTACCACAATTTTCTCTTTTATGACATGGCATCAAATTGTCACCTGATACACAATGCTTTGCCTTAAAATGGATGGATGTAAATGTCTAACAGTGGCTACTGTCAAAAACTGGACAAAATATGATTAAGATCTATTACTTGGTCTCAAGGCATTTTTCTGACATCTGTCCTCTCTGCTATATGTAAAAAGATTTGTCTGCATAATGACAAGATTGTTGTATCTATTAATATTTACAGCTCAGAGAACGTCCTTGCATTGCTTTTAACCCAGATCCATTTTTACTCCTGTATATGACAAAGACCTGGAGTGTGTTCATTTGTGCTTTTTTGATAATACCGTTAAACACTATGCACCATGTATTTGATTTTAAATTATGCCTCACATTGAGAAATAATGATATCTAAAATCTCAGGACTAAAAATTAGGCTGATATTCTTAATTTTAAGTTATTTTATTTATTTTTGTTAAGTGGGAAAATCTATTTTCTGAAGAGGACTTTTCTATTTTTAATCATTGTTTCTTTGGACCAATGTAACATCCTGTAAATGTTTGGATTTCTTAATCATTCTAATTTTAAAATGGTGCTACTAGAGCTAATATGAATTATTTGTCGATAAAAATTAAACTCACCTAATAGAATCATAGAAGTGTAGGGCTAGAGGGAACCTCTAAAAGTTGTCTGGTCCGTTCATCTGTGCTGAGGCAGAACCAAGTACACTTAAACCAGTACACTTAGACCATATATGGATCGATTGTACAGAGTTACAGGAAGGAGATAAACAAGACAGACTGCTAGCCATATAGTATTGGCATCTCTACCTGAGAACCCTTGGCCTTATTTCGAAGGTTAGGCAGATGTGATTTCTTACATATGGACCCAATGTGCAAATAAAGTATTTATGCATGGACAAGGTCAGTAAAGTGCCTAATTCATCCTGTGTGTGTGCTTAGCTAGATTTGTTAAGGCACGCTGGGTATTTGGACACAATGCATGGATGTACACCATTCTGTGTCTAACTTGAAAAAATCTAGCCTTCATGTTACAAAACTTTGCTGTTTACATTATCGGTAGTGTGTACATTGACTTCAGTGAGTATTGGATCCGGCCCAATACACTGAGATTTTCATTCATTAATGCAATTAGCATGAGTAGTGTTTAGAGTTGAAAGGAATGATGAACCATTCAGTTCAAAATTAAAAACAAGTGTGAACAGTATATATGATTATATTAATTTTGTGTAATGTGTATTAATGCAGAGGTTTACACAGCATCGAACACCGAAATATATATGCTGACTGATGGCTTTGATATGTTCAGATCCAAACACATAAATTAGACGTTGAAAAATAATTAATCATTGAGTGGAAAAAAATTACCTATTGAAACAGTTATATCAACCTAATTAATTCCATACATCAGCCACTGAACCAGATCTGTCAGCTGCTGAGTCAGGAGTCTCACCTTCTGAATTAAATGTAAAGATGTTAAATAAAAGTCACTACCTACTGATTCTCCTATCTATCTATCTATCTATCTATCTATCTATCTATCTATCTATCTATCTATCTATCTATCAGTCTAGGATCAACTAAATTTATGTGAATTGTGTACATTGTCTATCAAATTATATATAGACCCAGTATCAATTACAACAGTCCTGTCAAGACAAAAATCAACTCATTCTTAAACACCAATTTCTGTTGTATTCAGATAACCTGTAATGGGGGGGGGGGCATATAAATACCTAAATAGAGACAGGTTAGATTTACATCAGCCAATGCACTCACCTTTGATCTTATATAATTTAGTGAAGATCCTAATAATCTTTCTGAAGGTCTTTTTGTACCATCCTAATGACTATAGTATAAAACTGTGTGTTGGATATGGGAAAATGCTCAGTGTTAACCTAATTTTGCTTTCATTGACGTCAACTGGAGTTTTCCAGTTGACTTCAATGGAGGCAGAATTAGGCCAACTCTCTGCACTTCTGAACATCTCCCTGGAAATCTCTACTACAGAATTTCATAGGAGGGCTCAAAAACCTGTGGAAAGAAGGTGATTCTCAAGTAAATAGTATACTTTTTTAGAGTAACGGCTATTAAATTGCTGTCAAACCCTGTTGGTTTCATCCTTACTAAATTCAAAGTGGCTTTCTATAGAAAGCTTGTTGGGGGTGTGGCAGAGTAGCCTGTTTATCTCTTTCTGGTCAATAACTGTAATTTTTCTGTATTTGGCTTATCGTTGGCCAGTACCACCCAAAATTCTAGCATACAATTTATTGGTTGGTTTGCGGGCCAGTTTAGGGATAAGCTGAATTTGCTTCCACATTCCTGCTGATCTTTCCAGCTCCTTGAAGTCTGCAGCCACAAAACATCTTAAAGTGGCTGCCAGCAGAGTACTTGGTAGAGGCACTAGTGGTATCGTTCATACTAGTCTATTCAACTGCCAGAGTTCAGTGTTGGCAGCGATGTTTTGGGACATGACCTGAGGAGAGGAAGAGTTCCTGGAAGGTGGACTTGTAATCTTGCTCTAGTGTTGTAAAGTTACACATTCTGTCTTTCAATGCATGCTCTAAAATAAATCAAAGCATAAAAAAATGTTTTTCATCTTGAGCCTAGCAGGTGAATAACCGTGGGTGTGCACATTTTCCCAAAGACTACACAAGACTGAATTTCTGGCAGACAGCTTTCTGCACCTCCAGTTTTCATATGCTTTCCACGTGCCTAAAAATAAGTGGCTACCTGTGGAAAGATGCATCTGTTTGTCAATTAATCAGTATTAGATGGTGCTATGATATTTTCACTGCTATCATTTTCAGAACAGTAATTTCCCAATATAATGGATTTCCAAATCTTTTATAGATGGAGATCTTCAAATTTTCCAAAAGTTTTAATCCAAACAATAGCATTTTACTAGATGTTTCATTGAGGAAAAAATATTCCTGACTACTAATTTTTGATGTTCCGGGCAAGCTAGCTACAGAGTTTACATTAAAAATATATATTTTTAGTTGCCTTAGATAACTTTACATACTGCTGTTAAATCCTATATTGTGAATAAGCTATTTGATTAATTTCACTGATATTTTTCTGCTACTCATCAAATCTATTATTTGATTAAATTTTCGAATGATAGAGTTACAAACTTTTTTCTGCTATTCTACCAGCTCTAGTAAATATTGTTACTTTTGTCTTTGCAGTATTCCATATACATTCCTAGACGTACACGACATACTGCAGATAGGCTCTGAACCGAAGACCATTGAACCTTTCTATTGACCTCAGTGAGCTTTGGATCAGCTCCACAGTGAGATGAAAACATCTAATTAGTGCAAAGTTGGAAACTTTCAAGGTATGAAGCTCAAGTGCTAAAGTGAAATTTTTATTCTCATAACTACTAGGAACAAGTCTATTTCTATTGCCCTTCCCTGGGCTTTAACTATCTAAACAGTAAGTCTCGAATGCATACAATTTATGTAACTTTATCATGCTCTAGATAAGTACTAAATTATTGTAATCTCTAAAAATAAGTCTGCATTTTCTCTAATGAACTTCCCTCTCAGTTTTGCCTGTGACATGAAAAACTAATAGCAGGGTCAATATAATGTGTCTGTGGTAATTATCATGCCACTCTTTTCCTATATTCTTCTCATGTTACGTTTTAATGTGTTTCTGCTCAAGTCGATTCAATTTATCAGTCGGCAAAAAGCATGGAGCAGTGCTGATTTGCTTTGGATCTACTTACAAATAACCCGGAAAACTCAATTTTCAAGTTAGGTTTTTCAATCAGATACACATGAGAAGAACAATAACTGAATTTTAGGATGCCATTATTTATAGTGATATAATCTAATCTAATATACATCAAAAGGGAAAACTTTAAAGTGCCAATAGTACGTAAGACTTCCCCCCCCCCCCCAAGTAAGCACACATCTGCAGGATGGATTTATCTATTGCCACAGTTGTATTTTAGGAGCAGACTGAAATGCGCATTGCGGAAACAACTTTCAGGGGCAAATACGGAGAAACATTGTGGAACTCTAACAAGGTGATATTTCTTTGCCTACCTCCTTCTCTTGTAAACAAGGCTGACTGTGTTCTTCATGCCACCCTCGTGTGCAGCACCACTTGAACGCAATGCTTCATTTTTTATAGTGTTGGCTGAGATTATTTTTTTTCCTTGACAGAGTCCCTGTTTTATCAGGAAAATAGGAAATGATTTGGGGAAATGAGTTGACTGTGAGGGCAGGATATCTTACCCAAGATCCTGTCAGCCTTTCCTACCTCATACTCACAATCTGGTCTACCACGCAAACCTGTTTGTATTTTCACTTACTAAGGCAGAGGAAGGCAAGGAGGAAGGACTTGATCCTGAAGAGATGTGACAGTGCCTATGGCTAGCAGAAGTTACCTGTAAGTCCCTGACAAGTATGCTGAACATAATGCTTAGCTGCTCCCAGTCGAACCAACTGAGTCAAGATAATCCAGCTTCCTCAGCCATTTTGCTGATTTGAAGTTTATGACAGAAGTTTTAAAGCAGCAGAAATCCCAACTCAGGGGTTCCTTTATTAGTTTATTCTCTCTTTCTGCGGGCTTTTTGCACACTAGGGCAAGGATCTGCTCAGTCAGAAATGCTGATCCTCGAGGTTCAGTTTTCCTCCAGGAGACACCTTTTGCTCTGCATTGCAGGGACTCATGCATTCCTTCTGTGGTTACTAAGGTACTTGTAAAGGAAAACAAGCTGTACCTTAAGGGATGGTGAAGGACAGTCAGAATACTGTGTGTGGATACATTTTGAAAGACATTGCAGGAGGGTTTTTTTTCCTGTCAGGTCTCAGACTATGGATAGACTTACTTGCTCTCCAAGCTGGGTTTTGTGCTGTGCTTTCCAGAATGCTTAAGTTCTGCCAGTGAGCACACAGATCCATGGAGTGACCATGGAATTACTACAGAGTAAAACTTAAAAATACTGTACTGCCAACCCCCAAGTGCTCAAAAATCATAATCTCACCCCCCCACCAAATGATACGATCTGTCCAAAACCCATAAGATTAAATAATAATAATAAATGTCAGGTTCTTATTACTTTCTGTTTTTGAGCCTTTAGAGTTTGTGATGTCAGGCTTTTTTCCCCACGATCATAAGGGCTAGAAACTTGGGGCGTATTTTGTTTGTGTTTGATTTTAAATAAAAGCAAAGATTCTCAAGTAATCACATGACTCCATGGGCTGAGACGTTAAGAAAAACTCTAAATATCACGAGAATCAGGATCAAGTTGTGAGAGTGAGAAGCATTGAAGTAGCTTTTGTACAGCAAGACAGCTGCTGTGCTCCTATGCCCAGTCCATCTCTGCCCATTTGACCATGTATGACTCCTCCAGACTATTTTTGCTGAAGGCAAAAAACCCTTGGAACAGTCCTGGGCTGCTATAACACCTGCTGCTGGGCATAATCTGGGCTCTTGCTGAGCCTCTGCTAAATTCTGAGTAGGAATGTTCAGCCCATCTAAAACTCTCCAGGTACTGCTGACTCAAATCTTAAATTATCCTGTGGAGAAACCCAAGGAACAAGTGAATATTAGGTTGAGATTTATGCTTTGTTGGTATTTAGCAAGGGTGCTGGGCTGAGAGCTCAGGGTAAGGACTGCCCATTGATTCGTTAATATCATTAGAAATGTTGAGAGCCTAACACTGTGGTTTTTAACTATAGCCTACATAATCCACTTCAGTTCAGAGCCTGAATGTGTCAAAGAAGAAAATACCAAACAAACTTTGTTTTAATAGGTGTTTATATATAATATGGATCCCTTCCCTGTTCTGTTAAAGCCAGAGCAAAAGCTTGGTCCTGTGCCATTCAGCCTTGCCAATGAGCTAACTTTGATTTCCAGTATTGTTTTGTTGTTATTGCTGAGGTCAAATAGGTTTTTAAGGAGATGCTGGTGCTTTCCCCACTCTTCTGCCTCCTGCCTCGCCCCAAACCAGTGGCATTCTTTTAAGTGGAAAATAATTGTCTATGAAAGAATGCACCCTTTATCAAAGAGTAAAAATAGCCAGTTGAAATCCAAGACTCAGGTGCTCCCCTCTGTTACACAGCACATGGAGAGGAGGAAAGGAAAAGAGATATGATTTGGAAGGAACCAATACACAATTGAAGTGGGTGAAGTAATGGTTCCATGAGGCCACAGGAGGTGCTCCCTGTAAACACTGTATGGTTGGCTCTCCATGGTTTAAGGCATTCAGCTATTATAGGGGTAGGAAAAGGACTTAAGAACCTAGCTAGAGAGGTTTTGGGAGAGTATGTTTGTGCAGGGATGCAGAACTAAGGAACAGCTGCTCAGTGTTGTATGTTCCTATGACTATATGGCATAAATACTGTGGGAAAAGTTGGCAGAATTTATGATGCATCCCCCACAAACTCAGCAGGGAAGGACAGGCAGACCTTCAGCACTGATCACTGCTACACTAATCACTTGGGTAGAAAATGTTCTGTAAGGATTAACAGCAGATGGTTAGATTCCCTCGCAATTCACCTAACACCCTGTGGAATCCCTGGGGACCTAGCATGATGTGTACAAGGGGCTTACTTGATAAAGCTGATGTCTCAGGTGGTTTTCAAGATTCTAGCAAAGCCTTCCAAACAGGATAGAGTGATTTAAATGAAGCTGATTTAAATCACTTTTAAAAAAATAAAATCATCATTTTAAATCAGGTTGAGATTTGTAAAAACTAATTTCAAATTTGTGCTCCTGTAATTTTGTATTGGGAATATATAACAAACTGAATTGTATAAATAATCTTAAATGCCATTCTTGGTGGGTTTTCTCATTTGAATTTTACAAAACTGCTATAAGCAAAACACAAAATATTGCAGAGTAAAGCCCTGGTCCTGCAAACACTTAATTGGGTACCTAACTTAATTCTCACAAATAGTCTCATTGACTTCAGAGGAATTATTCATGCGCTTAAAGTTAAGCAAATACATAAGGCTTGTGTTTGCAGCCTTGGGGGCTAAAATTGTATTTTTATTAAAAATGTATCTCTTAGTGGCATAAAATCTTTGCTACTTCAAACAAATTGCCACTCACTAGCATCAACAGGTGGGGGACTTGGATGGAGCCAGTGGTGAAGGGGGGTCAGTCCCAGTAGCCAAGAAGGGAGAACAAGTGACAACAGGATATCTCCTCCCCCTGGAAGTCTCTGGCATCCATTGGCCAGTTGTGGGAGAGGGGGAGAGAATGCCGATTGGCCAGCATTCCCCAGCTCCCAGGATTTAGCCCAGCCCAGAGGCCACGTGGAGCCTCTGTTGGCTCTGTTCCAGCAGCCCACCCTACTCACTCAAACTAGGAATGGGAATCCAGCCTCACATATTCTGTGGGTCTAGCCAATCGCCTGCTTAGGGGGTCAGAAAGGAATTTTTTATTTCATGGGCTAATTGGCAGAAGGAGACCAGGGAGATTTTTGCCTTCCTCACAGCTGCTAGGACTCAGAGAGAGCTAAGTCCTTGGGAGTAGGCTGAGGAGAACCTACCCCACATTATGGGTTATATGCTAAGGAGTCCCGTAACCCCCCACACTGGGACCAATTAAATGCCAGGTATAGGAGAGCATGGGTGATGGAAAGTCGTATTCCTCCCCTTTGTTAAAGATTAATAAAAGTTGCAACCTGCATGGAACTTAATTTATGTGTTCACAACAAATTTGCTTCAAACAACGAAAAGTTATCTAGACTTTCAATACCATAGCAACGTTATTGTAATTATATTCATAAGCCAAAATTTTTGAAAACGGGAGCCTAAAATTAAGCTCTCAGGTCCCTGTTTAGACACCTCAGGGTGGAATTTTCAAAAGCACCTGCATGACTCAGATCACAAGTTCCATTGACTTCCAACTGCAAGCCTTGATGGAGGAGGATAGACTTGCTAGAGGCATTTCTGCTTTCTTGACTTGGTCAAGATCAATATACCAGAAAGTGGTACTGTTTGCAAATCCAGCAACGGCTATTTGCTTATCCATGTTGTGTTTGCGTTTGTGTTGTTCTGACTCCAAAGATGATGATGAGGCCCTTTCAGCACAGATGAGCATGTTAAGCATGAAACTTATTAGTAGAAAAAAATCCCCCATGTATAATCTGAAATTCTAGTAACAATTAGGGCCCTAATTTAGAGAAAGGAGTACAAAACATACAGTTTAGCTATTGCGGACTATAAAATGGGAAAAAAATAAAGACTTCGTAAAATGTAAGTAAATCATCTGATTTAAATTTAAAAAGATCATTTTGTATAAAAAAGATTTACATTTCTAAAAAATGTTTTTTAACATTAAGATTTTATTCTTTAAAACAGCCCTAATTATGGCCCACGAGAAGTAGCTTATTATTATGGTAATTGAAAACAAAAGGAATGTCTCTAAAACGGTTGGCATAGGAGATAGTGTAAATAAGGGGCCAACGTCTGCTCTTGCATACATGAATTTAACTCTACTGACTTTAGAGTTTCATCTCTGTGACTAAGAACAGGAAGAAGGTCGTGTGTAGCTTGGGAGAGGTCAAGAGGTAGAAATGGCAGCAAATATGCCAAAGTGAGTTTTATTGGTTTCCTTTCTAGCTCTAAGAAAAAATGTATCTGACAACATGGGTAAATATATTACAAAGAAATATATGTTTAATAGATTCTGGCCAGTCACCAAGGTTAATACTCAAGTTAAATAGTTATAGAAAACAGAAAAGTACTGCAGCTTAATGTATTGGAAATTGGCTAAAGGGCAAGAAACGGAGTAATCATAATGCAACCTTTAATGTTGGAAGGAACATGGTATTATGGGCTCAATAGAACCTGTTTCAGTAAACATATTTCAGGTGTATATAAATACCTGGAGAATTCCAATCAACCAAGAGTTCCATGTACATTTAGGACATGGAAATGAAAATACACCACACTGATGTATTCTTTTTTATTCAGAGGAGCTAGGAAATATCTGATGAAAATTATGAAGAGCTAGGATTTCAAAGAAGCCACCTTGTACATATGAGATTGGGTGCTGCCTGGAGTCAGGGCACATGAGGCATCAGTGTAAAGATATTACAAATTAAAAACACAGACACATGCAGGGCCTCATATGGTGTAAGTTCAGGCTTGATAAGAAAAAATCCTATTAAATTGCAGAGGCTGAGTAATCCTAAAAAGAAAAGGAGTACTTGTGGCACCTTAGAGACTAACAAATTTATTAGAGCATAAGCTTTCGTGAGCTACAGCTCACTTCATCGGATGCATGCAGTGGCAAATGTAGTGGGGAGATTTTATATACACAGAGAACATGAAACAATGGGTGTAATCCTAGTAATTGCATGGTTTTTAATCCTATTAATTACACAGTCCCCAAGACATTCCAACTTCTGCACCAAACTCCATGCCTCAACATCAGCGTGACACCACTGACCCTATCCATTCCTGCCTCCCAGGAATCAGGCAGTGGAATAGCTGAGATGGTGTTTCCAACATCATCCTCTGTCAAACCCATGAATCTGAGGCCCTTCCTCTTCGGCACCACAAGCCATGCTCACAGACTTCCAATCATCCCTGTACCGTTTTTTTCTGGTGCACATTATTGTACGTCACTGTTCTTTCTGAAACCACCAGTTCAGTCACTTCCTTCCCGCTCCTACAACTGTTCCCCTAACAGGACAGCACTATTTCCCATAGAGCTCATATATACATGGCTAGTATGCTTTCATGCACACCATGAAGCTATGTCTTGAACTGCTGTAAATTGGTGCCCTGCCACATAGCGTATACACATCATTCAGTAGCAACTACTAATCCAACTTGTACGTTATTATTGCCAAAGAATACCAAATAATGTGGTGTGGAAGCCCTCCCTGACCCATTATCTCTACTAAGAGGAGGGTGTCTGGTTTTGTTAGGTGGTAGAACAAAACCCATTTTCTCCAGAGACTCTAACACAGGGTTCTCAAATTTCCTTGCGCCACGACCACTTTCTGACAAAAAATACTATACAACCACAGGAGGGAGGACCAACGCCTGAGCCCACCCACCCTGGGCAGCGGGGTCAAAGCCATAACCCGAGCTCCACCCTCCCAGGCATGGGGGCCAAAGCTGAAGCCTAAGGGCTTCAGTCCCGGGCGGGGCCTGTAGTCTAAGCCCTGCCACCCAGGGCTGAAGTCAAAGCCTGAGCCCCGCTGCTCGGGAGGTAGAGCTCCGGCTTTGACCCTGACCCCAGCAAGTCTAACACCAGGCCTGGGAACCCCATTAAAACCGGGTCATGACCCACTTTGGTGTCTCGACCCACAGTTTGAGAACCACTGATAGACAGGCAAAGCCACAGAGGGGTAACCGCTCCCGTCCATTCTGTCCGGGGTCTTTACAGTTCTCAGGTTCACAGGACTATCTTGTGTCTAATAGTTAGCCCAAAGTATCCCCAAAAGGAGGTTCAACATGTAGGAAATCTCGCCACAATTTTAAATATATGCAACGTTCTTTTCTTAAATTGTTTTGAATGTTTGCACAAACTGGTGATTTATTTGAGCAGCTTTGGGATATTTTTAAATAGATACCCATGATTAAAAGCCCAGGATTTATGCCGGTGGTTTTGCTGCCACTCTTGGTGATACTATCCTTTTCGTGCCGTCTCCAGCAGTTACTCCCTTAGCAACTCTTCCATGAATGACCTGCACCTGTGGGCATGTCTGAGAATGATGTCACAGCTAGACAATTTGGGCATGACCTCAGGTCCCAGCAGAAAGCAGGTATTGCTATTCATGTCCACAGGTCTGCTTCACTCTGCTGTTCCCACATGCTGCCGTAGCAACTGTGCGACCCATCACATTCTTTTGATGATTGTCACTTATGCTTTAAATAGCGATACATATTCTGCGCCTAGCAGGGAATGTTTTAGCTGTTGTCTTTCATGCCATTTGTTTTGATCTAACTCTTTTCAAGTGTCAATAATTTAGAGATCTTTGTAGCCATCCAGTGTCCAGTATACCAGGCTCCTTTCTCTCGCTCTCTTTCTCCTTGGGGAGGGGAAAAAAAAAAGACTTGAAGGGTAACATGTTTACCTCTCAGCCTGATGTATCAGGATGCAAGCAAAGTTGAGCAGATGTGTACATTAACATTTAATTGAATTTATAACAACCTGCCACATGTTACATACATTAATAATAAGTATTAACCAAAACAAAAGAAAATATTATGCACTGTGCCCTAAAGTAGCAGTGTAACTTCTGCAAGAGAAAAGATCCCTCAGCAGCTACTGTCATCGCTACAACTGGGGCCAGGGAAGGAAACCAGTTGGTGTTTTATTTTTTACCCCTTCATCTTCCAAATTGGAAGTGGAATAAAAGGCTGTTCAACTTGATTTCTCTTCAGGGCCTTGGATGGAGGAGGGGGGGCATCTGTACTCTGGGGCAAAACAAGGGGAAATCACAGTGAGTCTTATGGCATTCTCTTTCAGAAACTGGATTACAGAAATAAGCAGATCTGCAGGAGATGGGCCTGATCCAAAGCCTGTTGAAGTCAACCGGAGGTCTTACATGGACTTCATTGGACTTTGGATCGGGCCCCTGGTGAAGGAGAGAGACATTCTCCGATGTTCAGTAGAGCACAGATGTAGTCACGAAAGGTTGTGGGTGAGGGGGAATGGCCAAAGGGATCTAATTCCTCTGCCATTAGTAGATAGGGCTGATATGGGTTCGTAGAAAGCCAGAGAGCTGGAGATTCCAAGGGACCTGGATTTACTGGTGGCTAGTTTTTCATTATGTTCGGTCTTGACCTGAGGAGAATTCCTGCTAGTGCCAAGATAGCCCAAATCCAGTTAGTCGTTTATTTGGTATTCAGAAATTGCCTCCACATCAGTGTCAGCTTTAGGCTTTAATTGCTCTCTCTGAGAGCCTTCTCCTCACCCACGGACTGCATACTTTTGGGTTAAAACCTACTACAGGGATAGCTCAGTGGTTTGAGCATTGGCCTGCTAAACCCAGGGTTGTGAGTTCAATCCTTGAGGGGACCATTTAGGGATCTGGGGCAAAAATTGGGGATTAGTCCTGCTTTGAGCAGGGGGTTGGACTAGATGACTTCCTGAGGTCCCTTCCAATCCTGATATTCTACGATTACACAGACTCAGCTTTGAATTAGCCAATAGAAACTGGCGTTTCTAACATCCCAGGGTTCACATAAGGTCAATTAGAACCCATCATTGCACTATTTTTCAGCTTTCTGTGTAGCTCAAAGTGGTCTGTTGTGCTTCAGCAGCAGCAGTGGGAACAACAAGTTGTGGGGTACAATCTGCTACAAGTGGGGAGAACAACATCCTGGTTCCTGCCCAGGGCTGGCTCTACTGTTTTTGCCGCCCCCAAGCAGTGAAAAAAAACTGCCACCACCAAATTGCCACCGCGGACGGCAGAAGAGAGAAGCTGCCGTTGAATTTCTGCCGCGGCCAGTGAAACGGAGAAGCTGCCGCCGAATTGCCGTGGCCGCGGAAACACTGCCGCCCCTTTCTTCTGACTGCCGCCCCAAGCACCTGCTTAGAACACTGGTGGCTGGAGCCGGCCCTCTTCCTGCCAAGAAGTTCCCTCTGCCCTTGCAGCAGGACATTTTAGCACTGAAGCTGGGAGCATGAGGCAAGCAAAGAGGAGGCTGCTGGACTGTCATCCTGTTCTATGATTCCTTACAGCAGTGTTTCCCAAACGTGGGACGTCGCTTGTTCAGGGAAAGCCCCTGGCGGGCCGGGCTGGTTTCTTTACCTGCCACATCCACAGGTTCGGCCGATCGTGGCTCCCGCTGGCCACAGTTTGCTGTGCCTGGCAAATGGGGGCTGCGGGAAGCGGCGGCCAGTACGTCCCTCGGCCCGCGCCGCTTCCCACAGACCCCATTGGCTGGGCACAGCGAACTGCGGCCAGTGGGAACCGCGATCGGCTGAACCTGCGGACGCAGCAGGTAAACAAACTGGCCCGGCCCGCCAGGGGCTTTCCCTGAACAAGCGACGTCCCAAGTTTGGGAAACACTGCCTTACAGAACAAAACTTTGCTCCCGGTGGTTTGACTGGGTGGGACTGCTCTGAGGTGACACACACTGATACACAGTGCACAGCACCTTGAGCAACCTCAGGCCCAGTCCCCCAAAGTGGTGTGAAAAGCAGTGTCAAAACCCATCCACCTCCCCTCTCTGCTGAATTGAGGTTTTGGATGGTCACAATGCAATAAACTGTCACATATTTTCTTGTTATTTAAAATCAAAATACACCATATCAGAAATAACCATGCACTTGTTTTTATTTTATCACATGTATATATTTAGATCTATTATCTTATCTCTTTCCATCACGTAGGTATGTTCCTTAGTTTATTTTTTAAAATCTTTTTGATAACTCTGCAGACTGAAAATGAAGATGAGTGATCTAGCTAGCAGCAAGGAGAGGAACAGCTGCTTAATAATAATAAAAAAACCCTATTAGAATTATTGAGCTGTCCCTAAACTATTGATGACCCATTGAGCAGATTTATAGTTGTTTTATTTCAGCTTTACATGCAATGTTGATCACAGTGAGCTCAGTTTTGAAGTCAAAACAGGAGTACGTCAGCGGTATGTCATGTCTGCAATCCCCTTCAGTGTTGCCATCAACTGGGTAATGCAGCGTACAACAGAAGACATGCCAAGAGGCATTAAATGGACACCCTTCTCATCCCTTGAAGACCTGGACTTTGCAGATGATCTCACTCTTCTATCATATACTCAACACCATATACAAGAAAAAACAACTTGACTCAACACATTCAGCCAGCAAATTGGTCTGAAAATCGGTCACAATAAGACCAATATCGTGATCTTTAATATTGCCTCACCATCACCAGTACGATAAAGGATTATGTTCTGACCAATGTAGAAACATTCACATACTTGGGCGGCACTATCAGCCAGGATGGTGGAACAAGCCAGGACATCTGGAACAAAATCAGTAAAGCCAGGAACACATTCAGGAGCTTAAATACAGTCTGGAAATCATCAAAATACACCAAAACCAAAATCAAGATTTATCAGAGCTGCGTACTTTCAACATTACTTTATCATGCAGAATGCTGGGGACTGAGAAAGTATGACATGTCCAAATTCTCTTCATTCCATACAACCTGCCTCAGAAAAATCCTCTGTATCTTCTGGCCCAGAACAATCTCAAACCAAGATCTACTGACACATTGCAGCCAAGAGGATATGAGCACCATTTTTGCTAGGAGGCGTTGGAGATGGATTGGCCATGTGCTTTGGATGGAAACTATTTCCATCACCAGAGTAGCAATCAGATGGAGACCTGAAGGCAAGGGAAAATGAGGCTGCCTGAAAACAACCTAGTGAAGAGCTGTGGAAGCTGAGCTGAAAAACCTGGGACACAGCTGGGGAACCATTGAAAGACTTGCCAGAAACAAACAGGAGTGGAGGAGCTTCGTCGCTGCCCTAAACGCCAGAGGTGAAATGAGAACATGATGATGATGAGGAAACTTTCAATAATACTTCACTCTGTTGGCAATGGTACAGTGTCATCTGTCTGCAAGGATTTATAAAATGTCCATTATGTGGGTACAAAATCTTTAAGGGATTCCAAACAGAAATAAGTAGATAAGTGGTGTTTTGTAATGACGATAGTTCTGGGAGCTGTGAACTGCCCCATTCAGTTTAGTGAGGTGTCCTGTGCCATGTGATAATATTTTAAATGTCAACATTAACTATTTTACTTTTGATCAAAGCTAGTGAGAAAGGACCCTACCCTACTATGGAGATCTGTGCAATTTACTGTCAGTGACAGCTCATTTTGGTGTCACAAGTGGGTGAAAATGTTTAAACATCACAGAATGAGCATTGCCGCTGTAATTCAAAGATGCTGGGAAATGATGGATAAAATTGTTCTTTTTTTTGTAATTTATACATTTTTGTTATTTGATTTGCTGCCTATATTGTGCTTGAGTGACCTTTATGTCAGAACTGCCGAATTCTTGAGCTTGATAAAATATTTTTTATCCAAGTCATGGATCAACAAGAAGCTTCTGAATTCTGAGCGCATATTTGCCTCTTCTAAATCAGATATTTCTTGGCAATAGCTCTCACAAGTCCATTCAGCTCATTATACTCTAGCTTTCAAGGATCTATTTTAGTATCTTTTCACCAGAGTTGATAAGTCGTTTCTATATGTTTCAGAGCCATTTTAAAAAGGGACAGGTCTTTCTTTTTTTGAAGAATTGGAAATCTAGAACTCCCAATTTCAAGCAAGTTAAGCCAGATTCTCAGATGGCATAAATCCATCCAGCTCCATTGATGTCGATAGAGTTATGCCGATTTACAACAGCTAAGTATCTATCCTGTAGTTTGTTTTGTCTCTTGTCATTTAGAATCTGCTCCTGTAAACACTTATGCATGTGAGTAAATTTATTTATTTGAGTTACAGCATTGAAAGCCATATTTTCTGGGTAAAAAACTATTGTTTCAATATATGTAATTTAATTCACTGACAGTGATCTTGACTGGCATTTGTATTTTTGCCTCTGTTTATTAATATAAAAACATATTGGACCAAATTCTTTCCAGAAATAGATACATTCTTTCCCCGCCCTCCCACAGAGCTACCATAGCAATCAGCAGCTATTGTCCATGTGTATCAGTGAGCACAATCTGACCCATTCTTTCTAAGGTTCTAAAAGGTTTGGGTAGGCCGTGAGTATTTTGCTGTCTGCTACCTGGGAAGGATTGATGCTATTCCTAGTAGTGACCTTCGGGAATGCTTTTGGCTGCCATGTCTGGCTTGTTAGTTTGCTTGCTCTGTGACACTATTGTCAGAAGTACCTCTTCCTGATATAAGTCTACTCATGTATGGCATGTCCAGTTAGCTAGTATATGAGACTATGCAGCTGTTTGGGGAATATAAATGGAGAGCAAACATGCTGATTTCAACATTATCCGTGTCCCTCTTACAATTGATCTGTAGGCCCCTTCCCTGCTTTCCTTCAAATAATCTTCTGAAGATCCGCTTCTGCCACATTATCCATAAGAAATCAGCCAACTAATAATAGCGAGATGGAGGAACAAGTGTGGATACTGATACTTATATTTATAGTAATAAAATAATGGAAAATGCATGCCCTTGTATAAAAGCGGCATATATTTGAGTGCATATCTCTCCCGCTACCCTCAGAATATCAAGTGGCTTCTTACACTACAAGCTTTTACACAGCAGGAACCATTTTTTTATGTCTGTGGTACTATACTTAGCACAATGAACCTCAGATTGTGTTTGGAGCCTTTGGGCTCAACCGTAATTTAAATATTAAATAATAATGGGTCACCTGGCCAGTGTAAACTGGTGGCACTTCATTGGCTTCAGTGTAACTATGTTGATTTTCACCAGCAGAGTATCTGGCCCAACATCTCTACTAATCATGCCAAAGATGTATGCGTTGCTCTGCTTTGGCTTCATTCGGAGATGGTAACTGAGGGCTTGTCTACACTTCCCTGCAGTTCAAATGTTGAGGGTGAATATCGCATTTTGCACCAAAGCGCGGCACTGTAACTCCACTATGCGGCTGTTGTGGGTGTGAGCTAAAAGATGCCGAGTTTGAGTTGACATAGTTGTCTTTTCAGGACTGCATTAATGCAAAGTAGGAATCTTTTAGTTCACACTCACAGCGTCCACACTGAGGGGTTACAGTGCACCCCTATGCATACCCACATAGTCCGAACTGCAGGACAGTGGAGGCATAGCCTCAGAAAACCAGATATGTTGTGGCTGTACATATCATCTGACTTAAAAATGTAACCAAACTGCACATTTTAAAATATTATAATCATCAGCGTGAACTGGGCAATTTTCCTTAAAAACCTAATAATTTGCCACAAACCACTACCAGAAATAGATGTTCTGTGATTGGCACATTCTCACTACCAATTTATTTGCCTAAAATAACAATCACTTAATGAAAATTAAGTACAAGCCAGTTCATTAAAGCTTTGAGGTTTCCTCCCAAAAAGTAGATTGGAACCTGAATAACTTAGTCTTGCAAGGTCACACTGTAATTTCTTAACAGGGGGAAAAAACACAGACTCAGTAACTGTTCAGTCATTAGGTTATTTCTTCTTTCTAGAACTTGATGGACTCTGTAGAATACAGAGATGGTTTGTGTTTTACAGTAAAGAAGGGAAACAACCTCTGTGGCATAGGATGTGAAGATGTGGTTAAATGTGTGTGATTCCTGTATAATGCAAAATATACATATCATATAAATTAAATATTAAAAGTGACTGGTTACAAGCTGCAAAATCTGATTTTCTTTACCTGCCTAGTAAAGCTGGTCAAAACAGAGTGGGAAATGTGTGAAAAATTAAGAAATACGTTTTCCTATTCTGTCTTGCCATTCAAATGTCCATGAAAATTTGGTCAGAATTTCAAAATTTATATGCATCTTTTTTTTTCTTTTTGTCTCTTCAAAATTTCAAATTTTGCCGAAAACTTTTATTGGAATTCTGGACTCAGAAATGTTGGCCGTCGGTGCAATCTATTGGAGTAGTGAAATCATTAAGAAATTACTATATCTCTTCTTGCACATTACAAACCCCACAGAGCACCGTACGCTTGATTTTGATCTTTTGTAACAACAGAGTAACTCCACTGATTTCAATGAGCTGTTCCTAATTCTGGGCAAAATCTTGGCTTGCTCTCCGCCAATTTAGCAAGTAATGAGGCAAGGCATCCCCTTACTGCCCTACATGAGCTACCTGCATTGCAGGTAGCATGGCAGTAGGGGGAACCAGCCATCACTGGGCTGCTACCCCCCTTCCCAAGCAGCTGAGTAGAGTGACTGGACTCAGGCAGGGAATGGGTACAGACTTGAGAGTAAAGCTCCAAAGTGACAGCCAGAGAGTTTGAGGGAAGGAATCTGTGCCAGACAGTAGCCTGTTCCTCCCAGCTGTCCCGAGAGCAAGACAGGAGCTAGGGATCGAATTGTGACTTCACAGTTGTGACCCCAGGCAGCATTGTTATGTGTTGCTCATTGCTATGGGCGAGATTAAACTCTCAACCTAGGCATTAGGTCCGGTTCCAATGAGGCATTGGAGCATGTGAAGTCAATGGGACTACTAATGTGCTTAAAGTTAAGCCTGTGGTGAAGCAGTATGCTGGATCGAGGGCTTATATCAGTGTGAGTCCAGAATGACTCTCTAAGTCAGTTGGTGTATTTTTTTCTAGAATTGGCTTTCTGTGAGGAATCCATCTGATTGAGACAGTCAGATGTATGCCATGCTGCTGTTGACACAGCAGCACTCTGGGTTGAAATGTAAGGGTAAACTAGAGCATTTTATTGGAAAATATTTGAGATTGCAACAAATAATTCATAAATGGCCCTTAGGATTCATGTCCTTGTTTTAGATTTGAAGACTTTATTTTATTGCCATCTACTCTTTTCTATAAAATTATTGCTTTTTCTTAAATAATCAAATGGAGCGATGTTTGATTTATACGCTACAGAACTGTGGAGTTCAGTGAAATAGAACAGTGTGATTTACTGTCATTGTAATAAATGTTTCCATTGTAAATTACTCTTGGAATATATTTTAGTTTGTTTAGAGCAATGATTTCTTTTCTTCTTTCTCGTTATGTATCTTGTCAGGTATAAATCTAGAGCATTTGTCACATAACAATGTGACCTAGATCTTCAGCTGGTGTAAATGAGTGAAACTTTGCTGAACTCAAGGGAGAGGTTATTTTTAGAAGTGGGTCTTCAGTACTGGAAAATGCTTTCCCTGTTGGTTTGTCATAACCCTGATTTTTTTGTCATTCCAGCCACATACTGAGACTGTTTTTTCAGACTCTTACTGGGAGTGTGACCTGGGAGTATGTTTTTATTCCATTTTGCCTACTGAAAAAGCCCATTTTGTCCAGCTTCTATTACATTTTGAATCTTTGATTCGTTGTTTCAATCTGCACATATGCCTCGTCATGTAGGCCCTGATTTAGTAAAGCACTTAAGTATGTGCTGAAGTGATTTGGAGAGACAAGATGGGTGGGTAATATGTTTTATTGGACCAACTTCTGTTGGTTCTGACAAGCTCTCACAGATCTCCTCTTCAGGTTTCTTCTTCAGCTTTGCATTGTCTCTTTCACTAACAGAAGTCACTCTACTAAAAGATATTACCTCACCCGTCTTGTCTTGCTAATATCCTGGGAACAGCACGGCTGCAACAACGCTGCACACCACTTAAGTGTTTTACTAATTTTGAGTCATAAGGCCAAATTCTTTAGTCCTTATAAAATTCCCATTCAGACTGATGGGAGTTTTCCTGAGTAGGAGTAAAAAAATGGTAGTGTAGTGAAGCTGAAATATAAATAAATAGTGTCAATTGTCCTTTTGTAAAAAGTTATGTCCCAGATGACATAAACTCCTGCTGGGCTGATTTCCGCCCCCTACCCTAATGTAATGCAATTTTAGTGCGTTTGCTAAATTGCTCTTCATTTGTCTGCCTGTGCATAAGAACTCATTGTCACCGGATCTATTTGAATGCTAATGTTTAATACTGATCACTGTGAGTTCAGGTTGTACCATCCATTGCATAGCAAGTAAACCCTGTTGATTGATAGAGTTGCTATGCACATAATTGGTGAGAGGCAAATTACATGGATTTACAAGCAAATTACCTGAGCATCCCAATGTAACTATTGAATGTGTTGCTCAAGAAGGAAATAATATTAATTGGAAGTATGCAGTACAATACTAGCTGTGTATGGAAAATATTCTATCATCCTGAAGATGAGAGTCTGGGTTTAGGTACTGTGGGGTTTAGTGAAATTATATTCTTGGCAATATTCTTGACAGATTCCAGTATTTCTTAAATTTAAAAAAAAAAACGTTATTGGGTTTGGATTGGCACCAATGAGGGTCAAGAGTCTCTGTCGCTTCTTTTCTGAGGGATTGTGTCTACTCAGTAGAGCAGGGGTTTGATTTTGTTTGTTTATTTTTAGTGGAGGTGAAATGGGTGTCAGTGTTGTGAGCCTCTAGAATTTATGAATATTTAGAATTAATTAAAATTGGACAGCATTTTATAGGTGGGCAGGAATCTGGTTGTATGTCATGTATAAGAGACATGGTAGATAGGACAAGGAGTAGCATCAAATGCGGGTGGAATTGGGAATAAAGAAAATTGAAGATCTGGAGATTAAATACGGCCAAGTCAGAACATGTCTAACGGGTCTGCATGCAGATATGATCCCCCTTCTGCAGGTCTTCCTGTGCCACTGTGGAAGGCGCAGGGGTTGTCCGCTTGATGGCAGTGTTCTCCCGTAGCTCCAGGCTCCATGAGGATCCTCTGCAAACCTGAGGCTCCATAGATGGGGAGGGGCCAGTCCAGGTTTGGAACTGAAATGGCCAGTTCATCATCCTCCCACCATCCCCGTGGGGAATCCGCGGAAAAGCTAATGCAGCCTCACCCTTGAAAGGCAGATCCAAGGGTATCCATGAGCTCAAGAGTCCCTGGCAGCGCAGCTCCATTTCAGGAGGTGCAGTAGGGCAGCTGGGGCCTCTGAGTCAGTGCAAAAGAAAAGGGCATTTCCATGAATATCCCAGAGGATCCATTGAGATCTTCCTGGATTTGGAGCCATACCCTTTATTGCTTCTATGGGCTGAGGCAACTTCTCCACTAACATCTCTGATGGAAGCATTCATAGGTGACTCTGCATAGGACCCATGGAGTTTTCCTCTCCTCACTGCATTCCAGTCCCCCACTCAATGAAGAGTGAGATTGTTTGGGGAAACCATTTCTTATAGGTCACTCATCTCAAGTTAAAATAATATACAATACTTTAAATAAAGTAAACCGGGGGGTAGGGGGGAGGACACATAGCAAGAGCATAAAGAGGGAGATACAAGCAAACTTTAGTGGCTTGTCAGAGGATGGCTGGCTCCTGTGAATATAGCAGGTCCGGCTTCCCTGAGCCAGAACAGATGTCCCCAGTTTGGCCAGAGCAGCACTTGGGACTATAAAGGATTAAGGAAGCCACTGAAAGGGGTTAGGAAAAGAGAGACCAGGTGAGAGTTGGTCAGGAAAGTCAGGAGACTTTTCTAAATCTCATACAAATATCTTTATTCTAGCCACCTTCAAACGTCATCACACATTCCAGATAGCAGAACGTCTTCTACCTGTTTGATTTCCTTTCCGTCCACAAACATTTGCATTTGTAGTAGTTTCCTGCCTTCATAATCTTGGCATTCTTTGATTTTACTTTCAATCCATTTTTGCTGTTTCTTGTTCTATCTCTGAGGTAAGGGCGATCCCTCCGGTCCACATCATACTTATTAAAGCAATGTTGTCGGCAAACTCAAGGTTCTGTAAGTGGTTTCTGCTAACCCATTTCACATTGTTCATTATGCCTTTTGTTGCCCCTTTCATCACCCAGTCTATTGCCAATGCACAGAGGATTGGTAATAACACACTCCCTTGCCTAACTCTAGTCACAATACAGAACCACCCCCCCACGCCTGTAGGTGATAATAGTGCACATCTATTTCCATCATATAAACTCCTTATTATGTTGAACAGCTTGTCTGGTATCCTATAATTTATCATTTCAAAAGTTGTTTAAAAAGAACAAGTTAAAAAAAAAAGTAATCAAAACCGACCTTTTTCCCATTAAATAGTTTTGGTTTCAACGAATTGTTGTATTTCAAACAAAAAAAGTTTTGTCAAAAAATTTCCAACCACATCTAGAAATTAGTTCTCTTTGTGTCTGTTTCCTCATGATTTTACTTTGTTACCCACGTAAGAAAGAAGAGACCCTGATGGAAGTTTTAAAGACCTCAGAAGTGGGTGAGGCAAAAACTCTCTGTACTCAGCAAAAACTTAACAGACCTCTACAAGAAAAGAAAACCAAATCCTATCTTGTTCCCAACTTATTTATTCAATTTCTAAATGTGCATAGTACCAGATGGTACATTAAGAAAATGTATTACTCTTAAAAATAAGGATAGCTCCGCTATTATTTTATCTTCAAACTCAAGAAATGTAGAACTCTGTGTAAATCTTGCTGCCTTGCCGACTGAATAAATTCCAAAGATTATTATTACTGAATATTGTGGAGGAGAATTAACAACAAGAACAACAAGAACAGGATTAGAAAGATTATTCCTCAATTGGTCTGTGGTGATGGTCATGCTATAGGTCATGCTTCCTCCTCCATGGGAACTCAGCTAAAGATGGATAACTAAGTAAATAATGCTCTATTGCATGAAATCCATTAGTCATTGCTTTACCCTTAGGGTATGTCGACATAGCGATGAAAAACCTGTGGCATCGGTTCTCAGAGCCCAGACTCCAGCCCGACATCTACCTTGCAATTTTATAGCCCCACAGGAAAAGCCCCTGAGTCTGAGTCAGCTGCCCCAGGCTCTGAGATTTGGTGCCATGGCTTTTCTTTTTTTGCAGTGCGGACATACCCTTAGAAGCTCTACCTAATACCTCTGTTGAAGTGGGCAGAAATCTTCAGAAAGGGATGATGAGGGAGGAAAAATCTACAAGGTTCCTTTCACAGAGTTTTTTCCTTGTTTTTTTCCTTCAGGGGGCCTCCCACAGAATAGTCTCTGTAGCTCACTCCCAAAATTGGCAAATCTGCTGTCTCCTTGTCTCTTCAACTATTCTAACCCCTGCCCCAATCTTCCCCTAGCTTCTTGGGGAGTCCTGTTAAGGACTCCTTCTATTTGTGTCTTCATACCTTGGATTGGGCTGGGACTCTGTACGAAAGGAGATTCGAGGGGGATACTAGTGATTTCTTAGTACTGTGGTACTTCCGAGGTTCTCCAGTCATGATGGCCCAGAACTCCATTGTGCTAGGTGCTGTACAAACACAGAACAAAAAGACAGTTTGGTCCAGAGCTGAAAAACAAACAAACTCTGTATCCCCTAAAATAAGCACAGATTTCCTTTCCTCTGAGCAACCTACAAAATGATCTGGGTGACCCTGGAGAGTAGGCAAAATCCAGTTCATTTGTTTGCCTCAGAGCAAATTTTTGTGGCTCAAACAACCTGAAGGTCTCCATTAAATCATAGGAGGTGCTTGAGTTCTGAGACGTGTGTGAGACGAATGCATTAATGACCAGAAAACAGATATAAACTCAAAACGTTCATTATATAATCAACTAAGACCAAATCCTGGTCCCATTGAAACGACTGGGAAGTTTACCATTGATATCAATGCGACAAAAATCTCATTCATAAAACAAACCTGCATCTTTCCATATGAACCGTGTGCAGGTCTTTATTGGCTGACACAGAAATGGAAATTTCCCTCTTTAGGCTCAGGAGCCACAAGGTGACTTCAGAAGCTGTTATTTTGATGGCTTTTCTAAAATTCCCCAGGACGTTCTGGGCCTTTTGATCTTCTGTCTATCTTGTGACATGCTGTCGAAAAACCAAACAAAACTGGGGGGAAAATGAGGGGCAGGGAGGGAGGGGAGCAAAATGCAAAGGCTGACATCTATTAAACAAAGAAACAAAACAGGGTAAAAAAAGAAAATAGAGGTAAAAATGCAAGGAGTATATAACGTGGTGTGTAAGAGTGAAAAGGTGATTCGGCGTATCTGAACGCTTGTGCATGGACACACACACATACATAGATAGGAAGATGAGTAAGAACATTTCTGAATTTCCTTCTCACAAGTCTAATTTCATCTCCATGTATAGCGAAGGCAGCAAAGTATATCCCTGTACTATTACAATCAGTCTTCTTCCACATATTATTCCTCAATGTCCCCGCCTCCCCCCAGTGATTAAATAATTCAGCTGTATGGTTGTTACTCCCATTTATACAAGGGCATGGAAACCAGAGGGCAGTCACATATATAGTAAAATGACTTGATGCTTGAGAAACTCCACCCGAATAAAAGTACAGGGAGAAGCATGACGTAGCAAATGGTCTGAATTTGTCAGTACTATGCAATTACAGCACTGCTACTGATTAACCAGGCATTTTATTTCTAATTAAAAAGATAAATCAGGAGCATAATAGTCTGCAATCCGGCTTCACAGAAAGTAATAGAAGTTGCTGTTGCCGTGTGTCAGAATAATTGAAAGCCCAAAATGGCCAGCAGTTTCAGAAGAGATCTGAACGGGGGATGCTAGAACAACAGAGGAGGAGAACGCAGAGTCAGTGAAAAGGTTGTGATGATTGTTCTGGAGTGAGGTGCACAGCAGGAATGAAGCACAGAAAGTGGAGTAGAATGTACCAACAAAACAGAAGACCAGATCTACAGCTTAAATTTAAATCAGTATAGCTCCACTGAAGTCAAGGGAGATTAGAATCTGGGCTAGAATATCTGAAGGGCAGAAAAGCACAAGGCAAGGTTGTAAGAGTGCAGAGGAGCAGGAGAAGAGGCTGATGCATCTATGTAACCTACTGTAAGCGCCGTGACCTGAAGTTCTAGAGGGTAAGGAGCAATTCGCTCCCATCTGTTGTTGGCGAACAGGGGGAAGAACATCCCTAGAAGTGCCTTATATGTATAAAATCTATTTGCAGTGTAGGGGTAGCTGTGTGGGTCACAGGATATTAGAGAAACAAGGTGGATATTTACCCAGAACTCCAGATAGACATAAGCTCCATGTGGGAAGGAGCTCTCTGCCCCATCTATTGATGAACAGTGGGAATTACAGCTACAGAGAGAACTTTATTTGCATCGTTTTCTACCCAGAATTCATCCAGTGGCAGTTTGGGAATCACTATAACTGTACATAGACTCAGAATTGGTTGGGTAGCGGATCTGACATGAGACAAAAAAGAGGAAAAGGGACCCATACTTTGTGTTAAGGAGGGCATGCCCAGGGACAAGGACTCTGCTCAAAGATACTGTATGTGTGTACTGGATTCTTCAAACGGTGCGTGGGGTGTAGCAGACAGGAAAGCGGGGAAGTGATGTGGTAAAGGAGCATTTGACTATTGGATGGTCACAGTGTCAGGTGGGCAGCCAAGTTAATGGACTACTGCCAAAGTTACTGCGGGGGAATCTTTTACTTATTGTTCATCTGTAAATGCTGTGTTTTCCCAAGTTGATGCTGTATTCTCTTTTCCTCTGGAAAGGTTTCCTTTGTTTCATACACAGACTCAGTTCTTGCAGTTGGGGAAATATTGCCTATTAAAGGCATCCAGGGAAGGTATTTGGTGACCTAGAATTTCTGGTGGGAGGGCGGGGGGAGTCAAGCCAGTGATGTTTGTGGGCTTTAAGAGATACCCCTAGCTATCTGAACTTGGCCCTTGTTGCTGCCAACAGAAGCATTATACTACAAATTAAGTATCAGAAGGGCAGCCGTGTTAGTCTGGCTCTGTAAAAGCAGCGGAGTCCTGTGGCATAGACTAACAGACGTATTGGAGCATAAGCTTTTGTGGGTGAATACCTACTTTGTTGGATGCATATTCACCCACGAAAGCTTCTGCTCCAATACGTCTGTTAGTCTATAAAGTGCTACAGGACTCTGCCGCTACTACAAATTAAGACTCCAATGAAAATTGATAAAACCCTACTTAGGGTTACAACCTTTAAAATGCAAACATCCCTCCAAGTCTAGCCCGCTGCAACGCCAACCCCCAACCACAAGGCAACCCTGCAACCTCTTTAACAGCTATTTATAGTACCCAGAGAGAGAACACATGCAGATAAGGTTGATGACATCATTGATAACAAATGGAGTTTGTTTTATCAGCACATTTTGCCAGCCAGTCTTTGCAGTCTATTTTGCTTAGCCAGTTGTCATTGACCGTGCAGTTTCTGCTGTGAGCTTTTTTTTCTGGGGGATGCAGTAGGATCACTTGCAGCATTGCCCTGATCTTCCATGATTTAATATGCCTCGCACATCTCCTCACTCTTGTGTGACTCAAACCCTCTCTCACACGCACACGCACTCAGTGCACTTGCAGTGTTGGTGGGCAGGCAGCTGCTGTATTTTCAACCGTTTTGATCTGTTCTCGCATAAACTGCAGAAGTAGGAATACTGCAGCATCTTTAGCTGGACACAAACTTTTAACATTAGATATCCCAGTGTATTGTGATGACAATGCAAATCTTTAGACCCACGTAAAAAAGAACCCAGCAGATTAAATTATTTTTCTGGCAACTGCCAAATCCATAAAAATCAAACTGCCAAGCCAGTCAAATATTGGCCTGGTGGTAACAGATGTATTTCTTTCCTAGTAGTTCGCACAGGGAGAAGTCTATGTCAATCAGCTGTTCTCTGGCTCAGCCAAATATAACATGTTACGAAACAGAATGAGGTGCTCAGTTGTTTCTCTGTATTAGGAGAACATTTATTATTGTTATTGATTTGCAGTAGCAGCAGCTAGGTGGTTTTGAAACCCATATTAGGACAGTCCCTGTGCTGAGGGACTCACAATCTAAATGGATTGCTGACACGTGTGGGCACAGGTCAGGGGAATAACAGGCAGTTCTTTGCCTATAATAAAGATGTTGGTAGGGTGTAAAAACAAGAGAATGCGTCCTGGCCATTAGGCAACCTCTCCATTTCTGCTGGACCGAAGTTGAGCTGAATAGACAAAAATGGGAGAAAACGAAAGCAACTGTGCTGCAAAGTAACTGGCCTGTGGTAGAAGCATGCCTAGTTGCTGCAGGCACCAGTGCGGATCAGATCCTGGTGAAATATTTTCTTCCTAGCTATTTTTTTAAAGCTCCCATAACGTGAATCCCCAGCTGCTTCTGAAAATGGAAAATAGCCGTTTGTTTATTTTTTCCTGTCCTGTCTCCACCCCCTGCCTCCAAGAGAGGAGAGTGCTGTTCTGACAATGCCTGGGACAGAGTCAGCCAAAGAGCGTCTCCAAACTGGAAGCCAGTGACATTTGCTACCCCTGCCTCTTGTTTGGACAGGCAGGTTGAGGGTGTTTGCTCTCAACTGCAGATGTGTGAGTCCAGGCTGCAGAAGGAAGACCACTGCCAAGCCAGGTGTTCGGTGACTTCTATAGGAGCTGCATGGAAGTCCATTGAAGTCAAAGAAAAGACTCCGATTGACATCAATGGGCTTTGGATCAGGCCCTAAGAGCTATACAGGGACTGGTGGGAAGGTTCTTTCATGCTCTTCATCATCCCAAGCTGGTACCATTGCCAAAGGCCTGATTCTCCCTCTGGTTCCCCTCCCTCCCCCCTATTTGTACCATGGTACTGCCTAGAGGACTGTCAAGGGTGAACTCTAGGGTACAGATGTGGGGACCTGCATGAAAGACCCCCTAAGCTTATTTTTACCAGCTTAGGTTAAAACTTCCTCAAGCTACAAACTTTGCCTTGTCCTTGAACCCTATGCTGCCATCACCAAGCGTGTTAAACAAAGAACAGGGAAAGAGCCCACTTGGAGACGTCTTCCCCCCCCCAAATATCCCCCCAAGCCCTACACCCCCTTTTCTGGGGAAGGCTTGATAAAAATCCTCATCAATTTGCATAGGTGAAAAAAGACCCAAACCCTTGGATCTTAAGAACAATGAAAAAGCAATCAGGTTCTTAAAAGAAGAATTTTAATTGAAGAAAAAGTAAAAGAATCACCTCTGTAAAATCAGAATGGTAAATACTTTACAGGGTAATCAGATTCAAAACATAGAGAATCCCTCTAGGCAAAACCTTAAGTTACAAAAAGACACAAAAACAGAAATATACATTCCATTCAGCACAGCTTATTTACCAGCCATTTAAACAAAAGGAAATCTAACGCATTTCTAGCTAGGTTACTTACTAACAAGTTCTAATACTCCATTCCTGTTCTGTTCCCGGCAAAAGCATCACACAGACAGACCCTTTGTTCAGGCCACCCTCCAGCTTTGAAAGTAACTTGTCTCCTGACTGGTCATTTTGGTCAGGTGCCAGCGAGGTTATCTTAGCTTCTTAACCCTTTACAGGTGAAAGGGTTTTTCCTCTGGCCAGGAGGGATTTTATAGTTCTGTATACAGAAAGGTGGTTACCAGAAGTGAGTGGTTCAAGGTCAAACAAGTCAGAGCCAGGACTCTCACAAGTCCCTGCCCTGCAGGCTAGCCACTGGACCGTGCAGCTTCTCCACCAGTAAGTGGGGTTATGTCCCCATCTCCTATCATCTCTGACTACATTCAAAGGACTTAGGTAGGCAATACAAGAAGAGGGACCTTCTGGAATTACAAAGGGCAAAAGCAAGTAGCTGAATACAAAGCCAGCAGCCTGTGGTGATGAAAAAATGAAAATGGAGGACGAGAAGGGCTCTGCTCAGAAGTTGAGAGCCTCATCCCGTCTCTCTGTGTGCTGTAAGCACTTTCCTCGTCTGCTTGAAGCCTCGCTTCCTCCCACTTTCTTGACTAACTCTATTTATAGCTCCCCATTTCCCCTCTGGCAGCACACACATGCTGGCCAATCCAGAAGCTGCCAGCAGTGTCTGGCTCTTTTCATCCGTCTTCTCAAATGGAGGTTCCCTAGAAGAGCTGTTTCCTAGTGCCCTCAGCTTGTTTCTTTGACAAGGCAATGGAGGCAGGAGCTGTAAACAGCTGGGCATTTATTCTGTGGAAGGTTTCTATGGAAAAAGTGAGGGGAGGGGTGTAACTAAGTTATGTAATGTGGTGCTGCCATACGCAGATGTGCAAGTGGAAACTAGTAGAATAATATCAAGGTAATGCCAAGGCCCTGGATATGCCACAGAAAAAGCATAAGAGGGTAAATACTGGAAAAAAGAGAGAGAAGCAGGGTTACAAAAATGGGTGAAAGGAAATTCACAAAAGTACTGTTGTAAGGGAGCAAGTGATGAGGCCCCCGAGACTCACAAATTGGCATACCCAGGTCATTGTTGATTAAAGGACAGTCTTGTTTCCAGGACTCTTGCCATGTTCTAATTCCACTCGGCTCCTGTTCCAAAAACCATCAGTGTTTCCTTCCTCAGGAGACTCCTCTGTCGGCCCTTACACTGAGAAGAGCTGCCACTGTTGATCATGTCACGGAAATTACACACTTCTTTTTAATATAATTTAGGAATGAGATTGCCCGAGACAATGGGCACATAATGATTACTCTGAACATTTAGCAATGTTAAGTTTAACAACTGGAGGAAACAAAAGGCTGCCTGACCTATTTGAATTTTCCATAAGGTTTGATTGTAACTGCAATATCTCTTCAGATGAGTTGCTTGGATTCAGGTTATTGCTGAGTACCTAATGTACTAATATTTTGATTTTAAGACTGAATTTAAACATTCTGTGTTTCATATAAAACTTGGATGTTCTCTTCCATTGCAGGCTAGCAAGCTGTCACTTTAAGTACAAGGGCTGTAATTCTGTTTTGCACCTCTAAAAGGTGCAGTACAGAAAGCAGTAGCCCCAGGGGAGTGGCAGTAAGGTGACTTTAGATCATTTTTGCTCCCCTGGGATTTGGGACTGTAGCGAGAGCCAATGTGGTCTCTGGCTTAAAATGGCCAGCAGCTCTAATTTATGGCAGCCTCTCAAGGACTGCCCCAGAGCAGCACAGGATCACCATGGTGGTGTGTGATATGGGGACTACCCATGTATAATCTTGCTGGCAATTTCAGACCCATTTGATACTTTTCTTGCACTGGTGTGACTAAAACAAAGTAGGTGCACCAGAGCAAACCCCTAGTGTAGACATGCTATACCAATGTAAGATGGGCGCTGCACTGCTGAAACTTATTCCCGTTAAGTTGCCAGAGTAAGTGACCCTGCATGAAGCCCCATTTTGCACCAGCCCAGTGTGACTACATAAAGGGTCTTCAGTGGTGTGAATAGTTTCATTAATCTACACCGGGGTGGCCAACCTGTGGCTCCGGAGCCACATGCGGTTCTTCAGAAGTTAACATGCGGCTCCTTGTACAGGCACCAACTCCGGGGCTGGAGCTACAGGCACCAACCTTCCAATGTGCCGGGGGCAGGGGTGAAAGTAAGTCTTGGGACTTACTGGTATGGGGCTGGGCTGGGGCCAGCTCCACCCCCTGGAAGGGGCAGGGCCTCGGGCAGAGGGGGCGGGGCTGGGGGAGGTCAGAGCCAGCCCTGGCCCACCCTGTACTGGCAAGTGCCTCCTTCCCCTTCCCCGGGGTAACAGCAGCAGCCGGGGCCTCTGGCAGCGGTTTAAAGGGCCCTGGGCAGTAGCAGCAGCTGGAGCCCTGGGCTCTTTAAATCGTCCATGGAGCCCCACTGCTTCCCCTGGGCTCTGGGGCTCCGGCCTCCATTACCGCCCCGGGCCCTTTAAATCGTCCCCGGAGCCTGCCCCGGGCCCTTTAAATCGCTGCCCCAGCCCCGCCTCCGCTGCCCCCAGGACTCTGGCAGCAGGGCTCTGGCAGCAATTTAAAACGCCGGGGGCTCCAGCTGCTGCTGGGAGTCGCAGGCCCTTTAAATTGCGCCTGGGAAAGCTGATCCACCCCAGTACAGCGCACCAGCTCTTGCCGGTACACTGTACCGGGGCGTACCGGCTTACTTTCACCTCTGGCCGGGGGGTGCTCGCTGCTCAACCCCTGGGTCTGCCACAGGCCCTGTCCCCGCTCCATCCCTTCCCATCCCCTTCCCTGAGCCTGCCGTGCCCTCCCTCGTCCCCCTCCGAGCCTCCTGCACACCATGAAACAGCTAATTGGGAGGTGCGGGGAGGGATGGGGAGGTGCTGATCGGCGGGGCTGCCGGTGGGTGGGGGAGCTGATGGGGAGGCTGCTGATGTATTACTGTGGCTCTTTGGCGATGTACATTGTTAAATTCTGGCTTCTTCTCAGGCTCAGGTTGGTCACCCCGATCTAGACAGTCCCTACTCAACAGAAGTAGATGACGATGTTCCAATATTCCTTTAGCACAAGCTCTTATTTACAAATCCTCCACTCATTCATTTGTGTTACTTAAAGTTTTTTTTTTTTTTTTTGCAATAAATAGATCATCATCCATGCATGAATATAAAAATACTATGAAACACTTCATTTTGTACATTGGGACAAGATACAATAGTAGCCTCAACTCATGTCCAAAATATTTATTTTCTTATTAATAATGGGATGATGAAGTTACTCTTTTATGCAACATGAAATTTCTTTAACATAAAATCCTATAAAAATGACATAAGAATGTTTATCTACAATCAGAAATTCTCTTAATTCTAATCTTTCCCCAGCAGCTAAGTCACAAATGCTTATCTTGTTTTGCATTAAATTGAATAATCAGATGTTTAGAAATTTACCTCATAAACTCTGGAAAGACAAATGTAACTGTTAGGCGAGAATACCCAGAAGTCCAAGGAAAAATCTAATTAAAATTATGAACTAAATGTGTCTGTCATTCTGCAACTTAGTAATTAACTTCTGTGCAAATATACAGATGGTCCAGAATAATAATATTGTACTTCTAAAAAAAAAAATCTGATAACTGACAATTTTGGTAGGTTTGTTTCCCCTTTTGTAAGAATGAAGCCGGGGAAAGGACTAGGGAAAGATCCAAAATGGATTGGGCTACAGTCTCCTATTTGCAAAGAGAGGACTCTGAAAATCCCAGATGGGCTAGTTCAGTAAGGGCTATTGTGCCAAAAGAGCTCTTGGACACTGGAGATCCAACAGCAATTATACCTATCACTCTGAATCCATTGATTGCTGAACGCTGTATGAAGGTCCTTTTATAGAAGGAGATGCAGCTGCACAGAACATTCAAGTGACTTGCTCCTGACTGCATTTCATAGAGCAGTTGAGTATAGCCTAGTGGCTAGAGCACTGGACTGGGACTTAGGAGACCTGGGGTCTGCCACTGGCCTGCTGGGTGACCTTGGGCAAATCGTTTCTGCTCTTTGTGCCTCAATTTCCCCATCTGTAAATGGGGGTAATAGTACTGACCTCTTTCATAAAATGCTTTGGCTAATGGGAGTTAGATGCCTACATAGTTTTGAGGAGCTGGGCCTTTGAGATCTAAAGATCTCAATCTCTATATAAGAGCTAGTTTTTTATTACAGAATCCAAAGCTATGTCTACATTGTGCTGTAGTGTGGACTGTGGGGTTCCTACTTCATGATAGCATACTCCTGATTGAAAGATGACTACATTAACACAAACTAGGAACCTTTTTGTTTGTGCCAGCAGTGTCCACATGGGACCATTGGACGGCAACCCTTTTGTGCGCTCTGCAGTTCACACCCCTGTAGGCCGCACCTCAGTGCAGTATAGATAAGTCCCAAGTCTCCTGGCAACCATTCTGCTGTTCTATCTACAGCACCAGGCTGCCTCTCAGTGATCACACAAGCTGGTCTGCAAGCTTGAGAGAGAAAGATTCAGCTGTTACCTGACCTACAGACAATAAGCCTGATCATCCCACCTGACTTCATTCCTTGTGATTTCTTGGGGCCTATCATCCTGTCCCTTTTATGGCATGCAGCAGCCAAAAAAATTAAACTAAAAGTGCTCCAAAGGCCAGTGCTGGAATGCTGCTCTCAGACCAGGTCAGACCCATTGCTGAAGAGTGTACCAACTGTGCACACACGTGGAAAAAAAAATAAAAATTGTCTGTCGAGACACAGAAAAGGTAGGCATAGCCACAGGAGTCCAATGAGCGGGACAGAGCTGTGTCCGTAGAAGACACAGGCGCATAGCATGAAAGGTTAGTAAGCCAATCAGACGCAATTGTAAACGACAGTGTCCAGAACACACATAGCATATACATAGTGTGGTGGAGTGGGTTGGCTTCGTCCCTGGGACTCATGCTCTCCCTTCTGACAATAGTGGAGCGACCTAGCTACATTCCCCATTGGCTTCTGACTCTGCCTTTCTTTGGGAGCTAGCCCTACGTGTCGTGGGAGGCCTTTATGGGGTTGCTAACCTTCCATTGTGTTGCTTGGCTGATTTCAGTACCATTTTCACCTTCACACCCCACTATCTTTTTGACTCAGGATTTTCAGTGCTCCTGGCTGTATCTGGTGTTATGGGCACTTGGATCTGTGGCAGCCTCACCTCCTGCAAACGCAGTCTACTCTGCAGTTCATTAGACTCCGCCAATCTTGGGAGTGGGGGGTGGAGGAAGCCTCTTCACTGGGCCTTCCTCAGCTGGTGTAAATCAATTGAGTTTATACATATTGAGGCTCTGGCCTGGTCTTTTGCATCAATTTCTATTGAGAAATATTGTTCATTATAATGAGATAAAGAATCTCTGTCAAGTGTATCTAGCAAAATGTAGTACACTGTCCTGGCTGAATCTGAATCCTTCCCATGCTATCAGACATGGCTTAAGGTACAAACAAGGCTCTCCCATCCCTGTCTATCTTGCTGTTTGCCAGAGTGGCTCCCTTGGGGTGTAGCTATAACTTAACTATTTAACAAGGATAGCTTGTTGGCCTCTGTCTCAATCCCCAGCTTGGAGGGCCAGTGGACTGCTTTACATCTTGTCCCTACCCTTTGATCTAACAGGCTCGGCTGGCCCTATCCAGAGTTAGAACTCCTGCAGCGTGGCTCTCATGGTCATAGAAGCACAGAAGCCTTCTCACCGCATCACAGTGCAGTCACTAGGGTAGGATTCTGTCCTTTACTTCAGCTACATTACAGATATGAAATGTGTGGAAAATCATTTAAAATAATATTTTCCTGAGACAATTATCCGATTATCACCCAAAAGTCTATGCCGTTTTTAATGTATCCTTATGCATTTTTAACATGACAGCTGGAGTGCAGCATACATATGGCATACTAATAGATAGGGAGGCTAATAAGCTGTTCTCGCTGTCTGTTATTGCAGGGGGGAAAGACTGGAAATAAGCAAAAATATTTTAATTTAAATGCTTTTGGATAAAAGCAACAGCCCCTGATGTGGTGAACTGAAACAGTGTTCAAAAATTAGTCCTTTATTAAATCAATTGCTTGGGTTTTTTTTAAAAAAATGCTGGCTTATTTGTTTATTTTCATTTAAATTACTACAGTGTATATTGAAATATCTTTCTCTCCTCTTTTTTATTAAATAGAAAGTGAAGTTGGAAATTCAGCTTCCATCAGAAACTTCCTTTTGAGTGGCTCCTAACCGCACAAACAAATTGCTCTTGGGATGAACTTTTCCATGCTTGATCCCACATTTTTTTGCTTTTCTTTTTTTCCCAGCAAAATCAATTCTAGATCAGTATTTTTCAATCCTGTGTTCTTTTTTTAAAGAACACACAATATGCAGGAGGCTTGAAACAGACATAAGGAAGTACTTCTTCACATAACGGACAGACAACCTGTGGAACTCATTGCCAGGGGACGTTGTGAAGGCCAAAAGTATAACTTGGCTAAAAAAGAATTAGATGAGTTCATGGAAGATAGTTCCATCAATGGTTATTTTAGCCAAGATGGTCAGGGATGCAACTCTATGATCTGTGTCTCCAAGTCTCTGACTGCCAGAAGCTAGGACTAGATGACAGGGGTGGATCACTCAATAATTGCTGTGTTTTCTTCATTCCCTTTGAAGCATCAGGCACTGGCCAAAGTTGGAAGACAGGATAGTGGGGTTGGTGGACCATTGGTCTGACCCAGTCTGGCCATTCTTATGTTCCTATGTTCTTAAACAAATGCACTAAACAATTAAGCAAACAAAGAACCTATTTGATCTCATGCACTCATTTTGTTCAGAGTTGTCTTGTTTTGTCAGTCTCATTAGGATCTCAAGAACAAGTTATGTCTGAAGAAAATAGGCTCAGGAGCTTGAAAATGATGCAACTTCAGCTTCTTTTCCAGACACGCTCAGTGGAAGTTTCTGATAGGTGTCTTTGCTTAGTCTAGAGCTTAGAACGTTTGAGTTTTAGCTGTGACATAGTTCATGATTTATGCTTGTTTTATTTTGTTGATGTGATGAACTGAGTGGGTCAGTGTCTAGTGGAATATAGATAAGGTTGTACTTTAAATGTCAATTTCATGCAAAAACTTCAAGCGCTAAAGCAAAGTAAATGATGAGAATGAAAACACTAAAATTGTGTGTGTGGGGGGGAGATATTGTTATAAGGATTTCCTTTCTTCCTTTCTTCCTTTCTCAGTTTTAAGAAATCTGGGTGAGGAATCAACCAAGCATTCCAAAGTCAGGAAAGGCAGAGTTAAGTTTAATAAATAATAACTTTAGATGCTCAACTTCAATTGAACGGGCATATGTCACAATACTTTCTGTTGGAACCCTTTTTATACTATTTATTAAATAATAGGCAATGCAGTAAATAGAACCTGTAAATTCATATTCAAAATTACGTTCAATGGATGTACAGGGCTAAATTCTTCTCCACACCATTAAAGTAGAAGTAATTCCTTTGAGATTTTTAGGCAATTTTGTGTGTTCCAGTGTCCTGCCATGTTATCATTAAAAGGCCACAGTCTCTGAGTCCCCCTCATTTTGTTCTTGCACTGATGAGTCCACTCCACTTCCTCCTTGACGCCTTCCCCTTACTTGTGGCATGGAGATAATCACATCCAAGAAAACAAGACTCCCTTTTTTCTGTGGAAAATTAACCAATGTGTCTGAGTCTCATTAATTCCAAGACCATCTACACCACTCTGGCAGTGTAGAGGGACCATAAAGTAAATGAGACCAGGGCCCAATAGCTTTGTTCAACAAACATACATCTTAAAACGTGAATAAAGGCAGCAATGGCACCAAAATCTACATATCGTGGAACTACTGTTGTAGTACATGAATGCAATCTGCATCGTCTTTCCTTGTGAACTGTTGTTAATGCTCAAAGTGACCCCCTGGGCCACTTACATACAGCAGAGTGGATGAGCAAAATGAAATTTCATATTTGTGGGTTCACATTGCATAGTGGAAAGATAATGCTCTCTAAATCAACATTTGGTATTTTAAAGCAAAAGAAATCCTTGTAGAGGTGGAATAGGAAAACACCTATTGACATTCTGAAGGAGTTTACTTTCTGACCTTTCGTGACAGAATGAGTTCAGCAAGCAAACAGGAGAATGTCAGAATCTGCTGCAGAAACTGACTGAGTTTGAGACCAGAAGAGCAAACAAATGTCCTAAGCAATATTTTTAGGTTTAAGAATTACCGAAAGGTGACGGATACCATACTTAACAATAGCGAGATGATACAGCGGTGGCTTCCCAAAGAGTCATGCTCTTTCCAGCCCCACTTCCTATAGGTGGAAGTCTCCTTGCTATCTGCACTACTTCCTACACATGATGGAGGGCACCCTATTCTCCTTGTGACATTCCTAGCAGAACAAGATCCAGGAAATTACTGGTTGGTTTGGAAGGGGGGATGGGATAAGAAGTAGTGCATTAGGAGAAGGAAGATCAGTAATGTATTGATGCTAGTGATTTCTTGCAGTTCATTTTCTTAAGTTAGTCTATCACCGTGTAGTGAGGCAGAATGGCCTCCCTCCAAGCCTCAGAGGGAGGGACCACTCTCTGCCCCCTGGGGAGGCAGAACCAGGCCAGGACCGCCCCTCATGCCGGAAACTGAGAGGCAGAACAAGAACTATCAGAGGCAGGGCCTTCAGGTCAGTTGGGGCAGAGCCAGGGAAGGAGTCGGACACCTCTGCTTTGCCACTGGCTCCTGGACGAGGGACCAAACTGCTCCAACAAGGGACCAAGCTGCGCCAGCCCCACTGGTGGAGGAGGACTCCTAGGAGCTGCCAGGACCGATGTCCAATGAGTACCCCAAGAGGCTGCTGGGACTGCTAGCTGCAGTCTATCTCGAGGAGACAAAGGACCCTTGGACTGTGGAGCCCTGTCTCTGGACTGTGGTAGAAAGTAGCCCAAGGAAACCAGACTTTAGTCCGGTGTTGCAGCCAGAGCACAAGTCAGAGCATTTCAGTGGGATCCCCCGTGGTTCAGTGGCTAACCTCTCTGCCACTATTAGGGTCCTGGGCTGGGACCCGGTGGAGTAGGGTGGGTCTGGGTCCCCCTACCCCATTCTGCCAACCCCACCCCAGGGTGGCAATATACTCACCTTAGGCTGAATGGTCAGTGTTTGTCTGCCCAGCCAGGGAGTTGAGTTCTAGACTGTTGCTGAGCCTGACTGCATTTGCTGTCTGCCCCAGTCAGAGCTGGGCTAAAGATGGCCTATTGCTCTGCCCTGTCTAAGGGGCTGAGCCTGGCTGTGTGTGTTTCCTGTCTGCCTGATGAGTATCAGATCCTTTATAATTTTAACAGACTTTTATCTTTTTTTGCAGTAGGGCAGTGATGTAATTGAAAAAATTACTACAGAATAGCTGACAGAGCCTCTTTGTTTTCAATCAGACATTGAGAAATGTATCCTCTTTGGTTTAATGGATGTCTGTGCTGTGGATTCAGGTCTTGGTGTTGCATGATTAGAAGCTAAATCATTGCTTTGCTGAGGCTGTCCCCAGCATCGCAGTTTCGACTACTGATGATCGTGATTTGCCCTTAAGGACAACCCCATTGTGAATGCAGATCCAGAGCCACAGCAGTTCAGTTAAGTAGAATTCCTCACTAAAATATCCTGTGGATGCTGCAGGGATCAGCAAATACATGACTCTCCCACACACAATCTTCATTAGATTTCTTTGTTTGAATCACCTCTGCTCTGCAAAATACTCCTCTTGGATGTATAAGGCTAATCATGGCACAGTATCTTCAGTTTCCCTATAGACATAAGTCTATTCAAACAAATGCATTGCACCTTAGCAACTTAGAATTTTTTTACCTAGCTGATGAACGGATGTGGACTTTTATGGTCTTTTAGAACTGCCAAAAAACCAACAACATAGGTTCAAACAATCATGTATATCATGTATATCAGTAATGCTACTGTACCGTGTATAAAAGCATTCATGCTCTGGAGAACAACTGAAGTCAACAAATAGAAAGCTTGAAATAAATTTTCCTTTCTGATTGGCTGTAATGATGTCATCCTCATGGAAATAATCTCCCATAAATATAGGGCTTTGGACATTTTTCCTTATTTTTTTTTCCTACTAATGTCTCTTTCAGAATAGTAATAAATCTCGACAGGCAATGCATATCTGGGGGCTTATTTCACTTTTCCAGTGGCTGAAAGTACTTGACCTTCAGTCTCATGAGGGACAGAATACCTGAAGAATGGACTTAATCCTCTGTAGATGCTCTACCTATTGTGTCTAATTCTTTGACTATCAACCGCCTGTCTGCTTGTGAAAGAATAATAAACTCAAATGCTTGCTGCCAGACAGAATACACTTAACTCCTGGTTTTCAGAAAGCAACAGCCCTCATAGGCACAATATCCAATGCAATTATTTTCTGAGACAGTACAGCGTAGCTCAGTGTGGTTGATTAGATGGTGAATAAAGAAGGAAGTAGATGGTGATTGTTTGAAAACTGTGAGTGACTCTGCCAGTATCTTCTTCCTCCTCTGTCCCACCGCTCTTCCACACAATGATCTTCCAGATCATTTACAGAGTCAATTTTTTTATGCTCTTTGTTACACATGGGCAACTACATTGACATCTTCAGAGTAGAATCTGGCCCCCAGGTTATAGCCTGCAATGCAGACTTAAGCATTATGGGAAATCTGAAACGAATATTCAGTTTGGAAGGCAATGGCAGGATTGTGTAGATTTTTCTGACCAGACAAGTTTATGTATTAAATTCTGTATCATAAGGGCTCCCTGCCTGTCTCTGTGACTTTCAAAGATGCTCTTTTGAGCTGTTTGGGGGAGAATAGATACCAAAGGCTAAAGTGAGAGATGTTCAAGGCTTTCCCATATTGAAAACGGTGACACTTTATAATATTTGTTCAGAGGAGGTTTGTGCACCTGAAGAGATGAATCATACATTCCCTGAGCAGAACCTGTGCACTAGGCTTCTATGAAGGCGGATGGCTCCCTAAGCTATCTGGTTACTTTCATTCACCCCTTTCCCTCCAAAGTGCAATAGTGCCCTGCCCCATTGCACACAAATATCTCTCTTTTTGTGAGAAAGGAGTGTAGGGAACATTGAGCCGAATGAGCAACATGAACAACTGAATGTTCCCCGATGCTGCTTAATATCAAATGCCAAAGCTGCATTTGTTCATATGCGGACTCCTGAGGGTAAAGTATCCAACTATGTTTCTGATGCAGAAACAATAGGCCTACTTAATAAAAACCACCAGTACAAAATGAGGGTCCTAAAAACATGTTAATGTTCTCGAGCCACCATCCCAGCAGATTTCTGTACGTGGATGCTGTTTTTTATTGTAATCAGCTGGCTAGTAGGTATGTGCACCACTGTCCTCCACTGGATAGTCTTAGTACTACTCAACTGTGTGTCATAGAATGGACCATCCGTTAACAGATAATGGAGAATGGCTTTTAGCTTGAAAAGGTGGGGGTCTGTGGTTTCCCCTCACTGTCATTGTGAATTCTTATTGGCTGTGATGTGCATCATACTGGCAACAGGGAAGTTTCTGGGTAGCCAAAGATAGCATCTTAGATACCTTGAGATCCATCGGCATTAAGTGCCTCAATAGTTGTGAAACTCTAGGCCTTAATCCTTTAGCTCAGGGGTGGGCAAACTACAGCCCGCGGGCTGGATCCGGCCCATCACGGCTTTGGATCTGGCCCACAGGATTGCCACCCCCATGGCGCCGCAGGCCCCGCACCGTTGCTGGAAGCAGCCGCCACCACATCCCTGGGGGAGGGGGAGCAGAGGGCTCTGTGCGCTCCCCTCACCTCTAGGCACTGCCCCCTGCAGCTCCCATTGGCTAGGAACGGGGAACCGCGGCCAATGGGAGCTTCGGGGGAAGTACCCACAGGCAAGGGCAGCACGTGGAGCCCTCTGCCCCACCTCCCCCTGGGGCTGCAGGGACTTGGTGCTGGCTGCTTCCGGGAACGGCGCAGCGTGGGGCCAGGGCAGGCAGGGAGCCTGTCTTAGCCCCGTTGCGCACTGCTGCCACCCCGGAGCCGCTCCAGGTAAGTGGTGCCAGGCCAGAGCCTGCACCCTGAACCCCTCCTGCACCCTCCCAACCCCCTGCCACATCCCAGCCCCCTGCCGCACCCCTCCTGCACCTCAACCCCCTGCTCTGAGCCCCCTCCTGTACCTCAACCCCCTGCCCTGAGCCCCCTGCCGCACCTCTCCTGCACCCCAACCCCCTGCCCTGAGTCCCCCTGTAGACCCCGTACCCCTCCTGAGCCTCTTCCTCCACAATGCACCCCCTCCCACACCCTGCACCCCCTCCCGTACCCCGACCCCCTGCCCCAGCCCTACATTCATGGCCCTGCATGCAATTTCCCCACCCAGATGTGGCCCTCGGGCCAAAAAGTTTGCCCCCCCCCCCGCTTTAGATGAAGCTGTAGATGCTTATGCTCTTAACACAGGAGGCCCTGGATTCAATCCCAAGTGACAGTCAAGATGGCCATTGTTACATGTATACAATGGCAGTTGCTAATTTGGCAAGATACCAGTAGAGTCACACTTACACATCAGAGCACAGCATCATTGGCTGCTTATGACTGAGAAGGTGCTAATCTACTAAAGAATGGAAAGAAAAATTTGAGCCTAAATCATTATTTGTGATGCATCATAACTATGTATGGCACTCTACAGAAATAAAATAGGTCAAAGTCCGTGCCGTAAAAGGTTTACAATCTAAGGATCAGATCCTGCAGGTTTTCGAGTACATCCTGAGAGATGCTCAGCACCCACAGATATCACTTGGAGGCACTCAGAACATTATAGGAGGCACTAAAACACCTGTTTACCTCCAATCTTACTCTATGATTGTACAGCCTAAACTAAATCCCGGAAAGCAAGGATGCAGAGTAATCTGCCATTTTTGCCTTCACTTTAAAATGATTAGTGCCCTGCATAAATTCACTAATATGGTAGTAAAGATTACATTGCTGCATGCATTGACAATACTGTTTGCACTCTGTCAGCAGCCTTATTGAAATGCTACTGGTTCAAGATGCATTGCTTTCTAATGTTTGACTGCAGAGACTGCTCAGGCTAAAGGCAGACATCAGCTTGAATAAAAGAGATTTTTTTCTGAGGCTATTTTCAGAGGTCAGGGAACATATATTCAGAAGCAACTGAGACTTGGAATGATTGGTTTTATCTTTGCCAATGTCTGCTTTGCTCAGTGGGTGGTAGCATTGAGCTTCAGCTGATACTCAGAAATTAATGATAAATAATTTGCTGATAATCACTAGCCAATTAATAGATTTAAAATGTAACTGATTATGTGTGAGGGGTTCTCACAAGTCTGGGTTAGTTTAATAATAACAAACCTTGGATATATCAGCTGTGATGAGGGTTATTGATGTAACAGTTAGTGAAGACCGCACATATGCAGACAGGCATACAGTTACCAACCTTCCCCATAGTTCTCTCACAGCCTGTGATCAGTCTGCTGATGGTCTTACTCTCCCCATGATTTAGGGGCAAATATACGCTTGTTACCTTTATTGTGTATCATTCTGGTCCTTATCTATTTCCTCTTTTGGGAACACACTTCTTATCTTCGGCTAATTCCTAGATTATCTGTTTTGTTGCAACTTTCCAATTGTCTCGACACCTGTTGGGTAGTCCTTATTTATGCCCTTTTTAAAGACATATTTATTCATTTCATATTTTCAGGTTAGTACATTGCGAAGATATCTCCTACAACAGTTTTCAAGAAATGCTAAGGGCTACTGCTGGGTAAAATTCCCCTCTTTACAGTTAGCTTCATCTTAACTGCGAAGCATCGTGGGAGTGTTGTTCCTGGGCAAACCTTAAAATCTTTCTCGGCTTCTCTTTAGTGTCAACATAAGCATAGCTGCATTGACTTCAGTGGAGCTCTGCTGATTTACATCAGCTGAGTATTTGGCTCACTCTTTCAGTTATTATTTTAGCAACAGTCTCATGGGTTTTACCAAAGGAAAAGGGCAGGAGTGGCTAAAGGTAGTATGAAGTTCTACCCTGAGACTTGCTAGGTCTTTTTTTGCATGATTCCACGCACAGGATAGAGAGAAGCATACTGATTAACTGAACATCCTCAGGTTATTTTCAGTCCACAGTGTCAACATTCAATGAAAAGTTATCCAACTGCACGTTGCTCTGTCTTTCTTACCATACTGTCCGTCTGATGCTCTCGGGGTTGTATCTTCTCAGCCTGTTTGTCCTACTGCTGTACCAATATTTCATTTTATGGTAGAATATTATGTTTCACAAGTATCCTATTGTATCTTGATGAGTATGCATATCAGTTTGAAGCCTTTATATGGAATTAGTGAAAGCATGGTTTGAAGACCATCTAATCTTTGGTAGAAAAATTCCTGACAATGAACAATTTCATATAAGAGGACCATAGAGTGCCCAGATGCAAGAATGCTATTCTGTCCAAACTACATGGCAGATAACTGATCATCACCCTGATTTGAAGATTGTATTTTACTTTTTCCTCAAATGAAGGGATGTTTAATTCTTCAAATATCTATATTAAGTTGTCTACTAAAATGGAACCACCTGCCAGTGTATGAGGTTCAGCCACGTGCAGGTGGATGAGCATTCCTGGGAACTGTTTAGGGAACATATTTTACCTCTCAGTTCAAATAAACAAAGGCCCAGATCCTCCGCTGGTGTAAATCAATGAAATTCCATTGACTTCAGTGGAGCTATTCACACATACACCAGTGGAGCTGCTCACATTGAGGATCTGATCCACAGGTTTCATTGTTGTTTAAGGTGGTCTCAGTATATTTCTGCTTCTGGGGTGTGCATCCTTGAACTTGAGGGACTTCAGGAACCTTCTAAAAGCAGCATCCATTAGAATCAATCAAGCACCCCATGCCAAGTTGATCGCCAGCAATTGGTGTAGCTGTTTTGATGCTGACCTCTGAGTGAAGACAAAGGAAAGACAAAATTTGCCCATATTGAGCCTAGGGGCACAAGTTAACCTTGAATAGTTCAATCAGTGCAAATTTTGGCTTGTTTCATCTGTGCTTAGGGGTCTGCTCGAGTGCAGCTGCATCCATTGCTAGCTGCTGATTGGTGAATTAGAGTTATTCCCAAATGTAAACTAGGATTAAGGCCTCTGCAAATGAAACACATGTAGTGGCATGCCAGTGCACCTAATAAAATAATCCCCTGATATGTACATTAGAACTGCAGATCATACCTATCATGTTCTTGAAAACAAGGTAAAATTTAAAGTGTCCTTTGTTGTAATTACCATGTGGTTTTAAAAGTCACTCTACCTCTAATTAATACCATTTACAAGTGTCCCTTTGGGTGTTTGCTTCTGAATAAAAAGATAATGTACACCCTCAAATATGTATCCCTTTCCCCCGCTCAAATCATTTTAATCCATTCTGTCATTAGAGGCTACAATTTTCTCCCTTTTGTCATCATCCAGCACCACTCTATAGTTCCTACCTGGAACAAACATGAAGCAAATAACAAAGGCTCTGTTTTTTCATTCCTTGTACACCTCAACATTCCATTTGGTTTAGGCAGCTCTGGAAATGCAGGATCTGGCCCCAAAGATCCATTCCCTGACATTTCTCTCACACATTTTCTGAGTGTTTATCAAAATGGCAAAATTACGCCACTTGTCACCTCAGGGGAATCTGCAGATTCCATAAAAGGCCTGTAATACTGTCGCAAAAAAAGGTGAACATCATTCTGGGATGTGTTAGCAGGAGTGTTGTAAGCAAGATACAGGAAGGAATGCTTCCACTCTGCTCAGCACCGATAAGGCCTCATCTGTGTACAGTTCTGGGCACCACACTTTGGGAAAGTCCAGAGGACTCCAACAAACGTGATCCATGAGTCTATGAGGAAAGACTGGAAAAAATTGGTTTGTTTAGACTGCGGGAGAGAAGACTAAGGGGGGACATAACAGTCTTCAAGTACATAAACGGTGGCTGTTAGGAGGAGGGTGATAAATTGTTCTCTTTACCCTCTGAGAACAGGACAAGAAGTGATTTAGGTTAGACATTACGGAAAACTTCCTAACTAGAAGAGTAGTTAGGCATTGGAACAAATTGTGGAATCTCCATCACTGGTGGTTTTTAAGAGCAGGCTAGACAAACACCTGTGAGGGATGCTCTAGATAATACTTAATCCTGCCTCAGTGTAGGGGGCTCAACTAGATGACCTCTCGAGAACCCTTCCAGTCCTACATTTCTGTGATACAGCAAAACACTCTTGGCTTCAGGGGGCTAGTCAGAAGTTTGAAGTTAAGCACAAGTTTCAATGCTCTGTAGAATTGAATTATAAGTCTTTGTGCTGCCAGAATTGAGCAAAGGGGATTTAGCAGGACTGAGGAGTTGTCCCACAATCTTTGTTTATAGATGTGTGCTTAATGCAGTGTAATATTCCTACTAATTTTGCCTTCAAGTAAAATATCTACTTTATACTAATTTGAGTATAGGCATACATGTTTATATATAAATCACATTTGATAAAATGTAATTAAATTTAAGGGGATACATTCTTTTCCCAGAGCAGATGCATAATTTACATTAATGTTAAATCTAGATATTAATTTACTTTTGTACTGTACATTTTTACTAAGGTAATTACATTTTTGCTAACCTACATTTCCCTTGTAGTTTCAGCTGGATAAATTATTCTGCACATCCTTCCTAGACAGTTGTATAGTGTTCCTAGGACTAGTAAATTATGTGTCAGACTCTGCTCACAGAGATGGTTGCATTTCAGTGGTCAGTGAAATGAAGTGATTTTCGACTGCTACGTGTACTCTGCTTGAAAACAATGTTAAAGCTGAGAAGTCAAGTACACAGTCAGGAAATGCCAACTTAAAGTTGAAAGCTATGCTCCTCTTCACCCGTGTGTTACAATACAGTCTTTTGGCCCTCATTTCAGCAAAGCACTTAAGCATGTGCCGAAGTTCAAGTGAAGTGAAAGCGAGTTACGCACATACTTAAAATTAAACATGTGCTTAAGCACTTCGCTGAATCGGAGCCTAAATCATAATAAATTATTTGTCGATCGATAAAGATACATAAAATGTACAATCTTCAGATATTTCTCTCAGAGTAATCTGTAAAACAAGCCAATCTTGCCTCCACTAGTGAAGGGGACAAGTTAAAACAACCAAAGAAACTGATTATTTAACCATAAATAGAATAGTGTTGAAAGTGGTGGGAGTAGTATTTCAAATAGCGAGTATTATTTTCAACACCGCATGACACGTGTTTTGTGTTGGGGAATATCATGGGTTCAGTGATGATAAGGGATATGACAAATCCACCCTGGAAGATGTGTCAGATAACAGATGGTGGCAAGCAGTTTCCAGTGGGTACTAAGTTTGAATTCGTTCTTTGTATTGGAGGAGGAAGCCAGGCAGCTGGAGTGGGAAGGGTGGGTCTCTGGAATGGAGGGTAGGATGTTGACACAGAATTCAGTAGCTCCCCGTGACTTCAGTGGTCTTTGGATGGGACTCTAAGAGGGAATGGGTGGCATACTAGTGCTGGGATTAGAGAGAATACCTGCTTTTCATGAGATTTGGCCAGTTTAAGCCTCTGAGATCCATTTTAAATGGGATAATATTTGCATTTAAACAATTTCACCTGAATGGCCCAATGTATATATAAACTGAACTTAAATTAGGATCCTAAGAAAGATGTTGCCTTCTAGGTACTGCACATTCCAGGAACTTTATAAATTCTCAAGTTTCAGGGCCCAGGGGTCTTTTCTCTGAAGCGGTTGTTACTGGCCATGATTGGTGGTAGCACAGTGGTCAAGGTGGACCACTGGTCTGAGCCAACTAGCCTACAAGGCACTGGCTTAGAAAAGACAAGTTAATGCCCTGGAAGCTGACATAACAGTGAACAAAATCTGACTTGTCTGATTAACAAAGTTCTATATGTTTGTGTAGAGTTTGCAATCTCTGATGCTGTGAGCACTTATGCACATACTTAACTTTAAGCACAGGTATTCTCACTGCAATCAATGGGAACTTCTCATGCCAAAAGTTAAGCGCAAGTGTAAGCCTCTGCAAGATAAGATTGATAAACAATATAATCCTCTGACACCAATTAAAACAATGCAAAAAGCACACCTGCTCTTCCTAGCAGGAGGGATTTTTTGTACTAGAATAAGACAATGTAAAACCTGCATAAAGGGCTGTATTTTCTTGTTATAGTGCTGCATGTTGAGAAAGAAATAGGTTGTTGTGGGTCAGTGAGCTCAGCAGGATGCTGTCAAATTTCCCATGCCTGCACTGAAGGGTGCTTGTGTCTTTGGTGTTTAGGAAAATATGTACATATCTCTGACTTCACTGGGAGCAGGACCGGAACCCAAATGGTCCCACAGATGGTGCTAAGATTAACCCAGAGTTTTACTACAAAGAGATCATTTCAATTTTTTTAAAGTATTTTTTCCCTGGGAAATTACTCAGAATCTCATAATTTAGTGTGAGGGTGAGAGGGAGGAGATGACAACCAGAGAACAGGTTTTAATTACTTAAAAATTGTAGAATTAAAAAGTACATCTTTTTTTAACTGTGCTTTATTTTATTTTTGTCTCTTAACTTGACCTTTGGAAATCACTGTCCAGACCTTTTCATTCTCAGTTATTGAATTCAGATATTCACTTTCAGTTATTCTTCACTAACACTTCCATATACATGTATATCTATTATTTATATTCCGGTAGGGGACTACGGGCTCCAACTCCATTGTGTCTGTTGCTACACAAACACATACCTTAAAGATGCTTCCTGCTCCAAAAAGCTTACAATCTTGTGACTCTGTACTTTCCTCTAGGTTCAGTTTGAACTTAATAGTTTTCTCCTAATCATTTCATTTTTTTACCATCTGGAGGTTTTATGTTGCATTTCTCTATTCTTGTTTCATCCAGTCTCGTGGTTTTATCAAGTAGGGCCTAAGTGAGAGGAGAGTAGGCTCATAATATTAATGCAAAACACCTGAGCACTAGATCTTCTGCTGATGTCAATTGTCACAGCTCCATTGTAATCAGCATTGATTTTATAGCAGGTGAGGATCTCTCCCATTGACTGCAGTTGGGAATTTGCTTGAGGAAAGACTGCAGGATTGGCCCCTATATTTTTACCTATCTTTCATGCTGTCTTTTTTGCATAAAGAGGTGGGTCTGCTCGCAGATGTTTCTTTTGGCAGGTATGTTTTTGTTACCATTATTGTTAGTGGAACAAATTGACACAAAAAGCCAGTCTACATCAGATATTTTTTTTCTGCCATTCTAAAGGAAGTGGGTTGGAGATGAAAGGTTTCCACTGAGCTGCAGATTGATATGTAAAGACAACAAATCATATATTTCAGCGTCTACAAATAGCTATCATCCAATAAATGATCTTGTGAGGGAAAGTCAATTAGAATGCCAGCAGATAAGAGTTTTTTATCGTGTCTTCGGAAAGGTCAACTGAAAGCAAAAGGTCATCTTCTGCCTTCTCTCCCAGAGAGGATAAAGGTTTCAAGTCTAAATCCTCTTGGCTTCATCAATATCAAGGAAAAAATATATCTGTTCAGGGCATTCTCTCAAAGAGCCCAAGAACTCAGGCTTCACCAATTCAAATTGCTACCTCCTGGGCTGAGTTACACGAGACACATCAATGAACATATGGCTGTATCTCCCTCAGGTAATGATGGGGTGGGAGGGGGATCTTTTATTTTCCTTTGAACAACAGCTAAACTCCTCTTTTGAGGGAGAGAAAAGAGAATGAGTTTGCAGAAGCAGTCTGGGGTAGCTTACTCATACAGTCTGAGGCAACTGTGCCCATAATCTCCCTCCGTGGTCCACCAAGAGCGCCCACTTAAAAATTTCCAGCTCCCAGCCGTCATCTTGCTTGGGCAGAGACCCACATCTCACTCCCTCCTGACTGGGCTTTTTCCAGGCTGAACAGTTCCCTGCTTTACACCATGATATTCCCAGCAAGACAGACTGCCTAAAGAGGCCAGTACTGGCACTTTTTTCCCTTCTCCTGAGACTATGCCCAGTGTATTGCCTGCAGTTACCAGTTATCACACAGCTCGTTCTGAGCACACACATGTAGTCTTAAAATGAAAGCGCTACAGAGGAAATATATTCAAAACAATAAAAGAACTTACACACATGCTAAAAAAGCTTACCAGAAGTCACCCCATCTCCAATCTTGAGCTCTGGTAGGTATCACACAACTGGGTTTTCCCCATGGTTACAAGTTTATAACTGTCTCAGATTCAGAACCAGAACAACCAGCAATAGTTCAGTCTTTCCTAGGTACAACTAGGTTGTTGATCTTGGCTTCATGTAACAGGTGACCAGTAGACAATGGTTTCAGAGTAGCAGCCGTGTTAGTCTGTATCCGCAAAAAGAAAAGGAGGACTTATGGCACCTTAGAGACGAACAAATTTATTTGAGCATAAGCTTTCGCGAGCTACAGCTCACTTCATCGGATGCATGCAGTGGAATGCAATGGCTCTCTCTTCAGGGTGTAGCTTCTAAAGGTTGGGTTTGGGGGGAGGGTTGTTTGGTTTTTTTTGTATAACTAGAGGTGGATAATTTGCATTCACCTCCCCCTCGGTATTCCCCGGCAAAACTACTTTTGTTCCAAAAGCCCATACTTGTCTAGCACATGGATCAATACAGTCCTTTGAACCACCAGGTCTCACATCTCTTACATATTCCGTTCGAGAGGTTACATATAGTCTTGGCCAACAATAATACATAAACCATTCATTTAACACAATGGACCCAAAAGATACTAAAACTTAATTCAAAAAGGTCTCCTAAGGGCAATTTCATGCCATACTATTTCTGTCACACCAATGTTACCAGTAATGAAACAAAAACTCCTCTTAACTGGGCATGGAATCCTGAAAGCTCAAAACAATTAACGAGCTAGATTTATCGCAATTTCCAAGAGTCCTAGAATACCATCTCCCTGTACATGCTCTGGGATGAAATTCTGATTTCTCTCTGGCATTGTCTTCCCTCCGTAGCATAAGGTTTTTTTCTTTAATTATAGCTCTAGGGATACATTTACAGATTTTCACCTGAGATTTAAAAGTTTTGTGATCACTGATAGTTTATTCATTTTCCCACTCCAAAAATGTTCAACCATGGCTTCAAATTTCAAAAGTCTTGGAGCAAAAGCCTCAGTATTACCTCTGCATTCACATTTCTTATTAGCCTTGTTAGCATTCAACCTTATGTTGTAGGTAAGATGAATTTCCCCCCGGGCAGGAATCACTGGGTGAAGTTAAATGGTCTGTGTGTGTTAAGCAGCGGTCAGACTAGATTAGTACAGTGGTCCTTTGTGGCCTTAAATTCACATGCAAATGAAAATATATACATCTCTATAGTTGTTGCAGAATATTCAGAGTACTTGTTTCACCCAGAAGTGACTCCCTTGAGGAGTTTGGGCAGAGAAAAGAGATAAAAAAGGAACTGCAGCAAACTCCCAAACTTTTGCAACTCTCCACTAAGACATCCTAGAGCCAACCTCAAGCAACTTCTTTACTCTGGGGGTTTCTTTCCTGTACCCCATGAACCAACTCAACTGACAGATCCAGAGTAAACCCTGTCACTTACTGCAGGGCCAGCGATGAAAACGACAGATCTGCCACTTGATCACTTGTGTTAAACTTTCGTAGGATCACATTGGTGCAGTAACTGTACTGATCACAGTCCAGTCTTGGACCTTTTGTGATTTAACCCTATAAAGGGTTCTGTTTATCGTTCGGGAGTGAATCGTGTAAGTGGTCTGGATGTGGCAACCATGGGTGATCCATGTGTGGAGCTTATACTGGATAAAGCCATTTGTGAATGTTCTTTTTATTGGTTTCATTTCAGCATCTCCAGTGATGCAATGTATCCAGTCATTCATTCAGCCACATTATGCAGAGAAACACCATTAAAACTATACTAAACTTCATTATATTTATAAGTTGTTAAAGCCATTTTTCTAGATAATGATTTCAAAAGTCTAACCTGCAGCTTCTTCTGCTCCCCAGAGTGTAGAATGTTAAAGCAGTGTTTATTCCATTATGACATGGGAATGCAGCAATTATCATTCCTATTGTCAAGTTTTTCTCTCCAAGCCCATTAGCCTTCAGGGGGTTCTTCAAACCCCATTGTAACTCCTGTATCTGTGAGAGATGGATGTTGGGTACAGCTTGGTAGCAGAAGTGTAGTGATTGTGTGGGGAGGCTGATTTATTTTACTTATCACTGGGGTTTTGATTTGATCGGGGTAAATGATATGCCTGTGTTCTTTTGTGTATTCCTGAAAGACTGTCAAGGTGCTCAAGGCACTGGATGGATGCCCTCTCATCATAGTTTGTACAAATCTAAATACTTATTGAATTTTATAGCTGCAGCCTTCTCCCATACATTGAAAAGACTCCAAGTGGCAAGTGACTCCAAGCAGGTCAGGCCATTTCTGACAATTAAAGTTCTGCAGTCTGCTGGCTTGACTGCTATTATCTCAGTGCAGTATTTAAGATCAAACTAATATGACATGATAGCTACTCCTCTGTGAACCTCAAAAGTTATGGAGTTTGCACAGTTGTTTGCTTAGCTATGTTTTGCAAAGTCCAGATTTTTCTTGGAGGCTTCACCATCCTACATGGATTTTTTGCAGCTTTACTCATAGTCTTAGGAACCATTCAGTGTCAATCCCCTCTCTTCCCTCCTCCCCCCCATCAGAGGAATACATTTCAGCAGTAAAATCGGTTTTCTAGCAATACGGAACAGAACTACGAAGGGAAAGGCCAGTATGAAAAAATGAGCCTGCAGCCAAGTGAAAGAAACACAGGGCTTTGGGGAGATGGTCTATATTGGACACCTTAGCTGTGAGTTAAGCCCATGAGAGGAACTAACGACAGATGTTAAGAGGTTAATTAGTATGAGTGAAGCAAAACAACAAGGATGTTGTCAAATTAGCCTACCTAACTAAGTCTCCTGAGCAACTGAAACACTGATATGAATTGTGGAAAATAAGTTTATAATCAGTCATGGTAAATAATATGCTAATTATTTCAATTGTTACATTTAACCCAATGGTATTAATTAGACTAAACATTTTTTTAATTGTCTTTTCACATGGTAGCATATAGAAAGTCACATCCATTTTATAAAGAAAAATGTTACCATTAGAAACACTGGCCTATTAGAATACGGGTCTAATTCAGTAGTCTAGCCAACAGAAGACTCATATGTATGCTATGACAGGCGCTGGGACTACCCCGTGTTCCGCACTGCAGATGAGAGGCTATATACAGTTGGTGACTCGTAAGGAAGGATTTAGGTAGGCTTTTCCTACCGATGAGTTGTCAGCTCACCATGCACCTGATGCACAGCCAGTCAGTCACAAATGCTGAATTGGTTAGTGGGATCTAGCCAAACTTTCTCCAGCCCAGCCCATAGCCGGAGGTGGACAGTGCAGTTACAGAGTTGGTGACCATCCTTTTACTGCACGTCCATTCATACCTATATGAAAACAGCCATAAGAAGAGCTAACCTCTCAGTGCACTGGTGCCATGCATTCCAGCTGTCTGATAACTGAGGAAGGTGCATTCCCTTGTGGAAGGGGCCATCAACTTATCAAAGGACCTGTGATTGGCTGCCAGGTGGCACTCTTCTACTGGCTTTTCTCTTAAGGCTTTGCAAGTGGCCGAGGCAATATATTATTATTATTGCTCCACTTCTGTAGTTGAACTAAATTGTTGGCTCTTGGAAAACAAACACAAGCCACTTGAAATCAGAGGTAATTACTGTGGCATTTGAAGACTGTTGGTTATTTTACAATGTGCAATAGAACTAGGTTGCTAAGAATTATTTTACAATGTGAAGGAGACTAGGTTTATTATGATGCACCTTGGAGGTCAGCATGAGGTATAATATGATTTGAAGGAGATTGAGTATATTGTGTGCCTTAGAAGTCGATGAAAATTAAATTGCAATGTGATGAGGAACTCCTAATGTTACCATGAGCATAGCATAGCTAAATGTGTATAACAAAAGGTAAAATGCCTCTTTTGTTAGATTGTTTCAGCTGTAATGCCAGGTATCTACGTTTTGGCTTTTACATGCAACTTCTTAATTCCATGTCATTACTAACCCTATCCTGAGCTGGAATCCTTCCATTACCTTTGCACAACCAGTGGAAGGCACAGAAAATATTATGGTCCACCACCCTGCTATGAAAACCAAAGGTGTTCTGAAACACCTGCATATAATAGCTCAGTTTGTCAGTAACTAGGGACTATGCATCACTTTGATTCACCAGGGTAACTCCAGTTGGCATCCACTGACATTTTGCCACGTTTGTTTGGTTACAGACATGGTTAAAATGACCCATAGTTTGGTAAACTTTACAGGATATATATTTTAGCTGTGAAAATGGAAATCTTGCGTGTTAATTTTTTTTAAATGTCTTTGATACACCGAGATCTGTTTTGTGCCACATTATGGCTGAAGTGCCTCATGTTTAACCAAAGAAGATGCTTTTGCACATTGTTGACTGCTCTGTATTTCGGAAGACCCAAAGACATTCTAATGATAGTTTAACTAAATTTGTCTGGATTGCTTTTCTCCAGTCTTCCAGGGCCATAAGTATTGTGGCATAAGAAATGCTGTGAATGGTTAATACCAGTGTCATTAGACAAGGGGTGGGAGCGCCCGCTGACTACAAGATGTAACTTGTATGCTGCTGCAATTCAATCACAGTGTGAGTCTTACATCCATAGACACTGGCAGTATAGCAGCAGTGAGTTAGGTGATTGTCCTCAGCCTTGAACTTTGCCTAGTTATTTGCAGTGTTAAGATTCTGATTGTGTAGCACCTTACACCCACTCTGGGGAATCAGGTTCAAAGTGCTGTAAATTCAAATAGGGATGTGACCTTGGATACAAGCCTTTTTGTTCCTGCTGCAGTGGCGTCATCACACCGGAGGGCCGTTAGCAAAGGTGTCTTAAGGGTGCGTCTACATTGCAGCTGGGCGCATGCTTCCCAGTGTGAGAAGACAGACGTGGTAACTTACTCGAGCGAGTGTGCTAGAAACAGCAGTGCAGCTGGGGTAGCATGGGCATCAGCTCAGGCTAGCTGCCTGAGCACAAACCTGCCCAGACCCTCTGGGTCCATTGTTATGCCACAAGCCACTGCTACCCCAACTATATTGCTATTTTTAATGTGATCGCTCAAGCAGAGCTAGCATGTCTGCCTACCTGTGCTGGGAAGGACACTCCCATCTGCAGTGTAGACATGCCCTTATGTGATGACCACTGTGTGTTGCCTTCCTGCTTATTGCTTTCTGATCCTTGTTCCCGTTTGCTTCCTGGTTCTTGCTCCCTGAACTCAGGGTTCCAGTTACTGTTTCTGTGTGCGGGTGTGTGTGTGTGTGTGCATGCACCTAGTGCTGGGTGTGTGCAGTTACTCAAGGCCTGCTGCTACATAACCTGCCATTTGGACTGTTTCTGTCCAGACTGTTGCTGACTTAACTGAGGCCTGGTTATTACCTGTTCCGATTGAGCATCTACCTGGTTGTCTTGCTTCAATTTCCTCGTGATTTGGGATTTCTGTTCTGAGGTGCATCGGAGCATAGCCCTGTAGTTATTCTACCCCACTTCACCTTACAAACATGCCCATGCTCCTGGGGAAGGTGGAATACTTCAGAGCTACCTGCTCCTTTTTAATGCCAGTGGCTGCTGGATTCTATACCTCTGCTTTGATCTAGCTATACCGTTGGTATCCTCATTTCCCCCACAAGCTTATCCCCGGTGCTGAGGAAAAAATAAAGGCTATGAAGTCCTCCCTTTGAACTGAGTTGTTGGAGTGCACGCTGAGCGGGATGGACAAAGCTTTCAATGCACCCCATTATCTGTCCCCCCTGGGAAGTGAGGCAAATGCAGGACAAAGCACTTTGTTCGCTTCTACAACAGCCACGGTGCACCTCTCCTTGTCGAGAAGCGATGCAGGCAAGGACTGGAGAGGCAGATCTGTGCCTGGGGGATAAGCAAGGAAGTAGCAAATGCTTATTGCAAGGTTCCCCAAATGCTTGATAAGAGACTCGTAAAGACACACACCTAGTATGACCTGGTGGAGAGAACACTGGGAATCAGGACTCCTAGGCGCTGTGCTGGTTTCACATTAATATGATACAACCCTACTTCCCAGCTCTACTGTGCACTAATCAGTAGACCAGACTCCCAAAGACCCAGAGCTGGGAACAGAATCCAGGAGTCCTGACTTTCTTAGCCACCCAGACCTCACTCCTACCCTAAACATGGATACATTCATTTACGTGACTTGTGGTGGAAGGAGGGGGAAAGGGCCTCGGTTCTCTCACATGGATTGCTATATTATTTGGTGTCCTGCTACAGCACTAAGAAGGTTTGGTGGGGAACATTTAGGGCTTTCTGTATCACCTGCTGGGAGCTCATGTGCTTTTGGCAGAGCTAACAGAGCTAGCCTGCCCTACCAAGGCAAAGTAATGAGGACAGTCTCAGTTTTGCCAGGGCTTTTGCCTAAACCCAGGTTTCCTGCTGTTGGCCACTCACCCTGGAAGAAATCTGACAAGTGAGACTGAAAGCCACTTGGTTCCTTATTCAGCCCATTCCTTCCTATGTCCTGTTATCAGTCACTGACTTTTACTGACTCTTCCAGCCAACAGTGCTATAACTATAGGCAGTGATGGAACTGGCAGCTAGGGGAGCTGCTGTCCTACTACACCATATGCTTAATGCTGTTGGGTGTTCGGGAGGAGGAGGAAAAAGAAAATGGGAGTTGGCCAATTAGTTATGGGACCATATTCTTCCTGGCTATAATTCCACGGATCACACCAATTGCTTATTTGGCTCAGCATGTGGCGTTCAGAGAACTCGCAGGCTTCTAAGATAATTAATGCACTAGCACTTTGTTGAGATTAAAATAGAAAATTAGTACAGGAAAGGGTAAGGAAGTGGGGGACCTATGGTATGAATTTTATTCCAGATTTCATGCAAGATATAAAATATGAATGGTAAAGGCTTTAACTGTTTACATTTCTTGAACAACTGGTGTGCTGTGTATGACACTTAGGCCATGTGCCATGCAATTTCTCCTCATAAAACTCTTGCATTTTAAGGAATTTGGGGGAGCTATTTAATTTAAAAAGCAGATAAGTATACTACAGTTTGCTGCTCTGCTTGCATAATATCTGTTTAATTCCTTTATGTCTCAAATGTCCTTGCAGCTAAAGGTTTGACATTCACAGCATTTTATTAGACAAGATCATACTGGTAAAATGGTCCCTTTTAGCACTGGATACTGTAAATCAGTACATCCATTTGTTTTAGCAGCTGGCATTATAGAGGAATTTTTTACTGTGATGTCCTCCATTTGTCCTTTGCTGCAATCCAAACTATCATGCTGAGGGGCGGAATACAAAAGGTAATTTTCAGATAGCTACATCTCTGGAAATCTGAGGGAAAAAAATACCTTCAGGTTTAGAATATTAGTTTGCCAGATCTATAACCTCAAAACTCGGAGTTGCTCTGTAGCAGGAACAAAGTGGATATTTCCACGTTCAGCTGTGCATAAATAAATGAGAAGTCATTTCTTGCATTATTGCTCTTTTCCTAAACACAATGAAGACATCATTTTAGTTTTCAGTACACTTCTATATAATGATTATACAATCTGGGAGGGAATGAACTGCCGACCAACCATTTTGATGTATGAATAAATTTAACTTAGCATTTAGTTGTAACTGTCATAGGGTGCTTTGGGGCAATTTGCAAATCAGAGTGAAAAGTTCATGACATTTTACAAAAGAATAAGGTGCTGGATTATTCATTATTTTTTATAATTTTAGAAGCGAGCCAACACTGCAGCTTGTATTAGTTTAGCGTGAATGCCGAGTTTATGAAAGGCACCAGAGTGACAGCCCTGTAGACTGAGGTCCTCTGCTTTTCCATAGACCAAGTAATAGCACATGCTGCTGCTGTACAGATTCCCACAGGCAGCCTCCCAGGTTGATTCAGTAATGTGTGAGAGGAAACACCGCTAGCAGGTACCCAGGATTCCCAGAAGGAAGTAAACACGGGTTATTTACCAAAACAACATCTGTGTTCAATAATTAATTACCCAGAATATTTGCACTGGTGTGGTGTTTGTTTTTGTTTTCAAACAATCCTAAATCTCTTCCTCTCAAATTCTCCTTCATGCTTTAACGTCCCAGGTGCTGCAGAGCTGTCTGCATTGGCCAAAGTGGGAGCACCTGTTCTGGCACAGAGAAACTGGACCTGTTTTATTTACAAGGGCCAGCCACCCTCTAACAATAGGCTTATGTAGGGACTAGGCACTTGAGCAGTTCAAGTAGAATTATTATAACTAAATAAGGTTTGTGGCCCTATGCCACTGTGTTCCATGTTATAACAGAGCCATTACAGACATGCACGTCTATATATTGAACTTATTTTGTTCCTGATTCCTCACCTCTGGATTTCCAGCACCAGTAGTGGAAATGCCTGGGAGTCAGTGTGGTTTCTGGAAAGGATGCGGGACCACAGGCATGGTATTTGCCACTAGTCAACTTCAGGAGAAATGCTAGGAGCAGAACTCCAGCCTGTACATAACTTTCTTGGCCCTAGCAAAAGCATTTGAGACAGTCAGTCAGGAGGGCCTTTGAAAGGTCACAGCAAAATTTGGTTGCCTAGAGAAATGCATCACAATGGTTTGGCAATTCCATGATGGCATGCCCGCTCACATTATGGACAACAGTGAGACATCTGAAACATTCCCAGTCACCAATGGAGTCAAGCGGGGCTGTGTGTTGGCCCCAACCTTCTTCAGTGTGATGTTTTCTGCTGTGCTTACAGGTGCCTTTCGTAACATCTGATTGGCATCAGATACTGGACTTATGGCAGGCTTTTCAATCTGAGGAGACTAAAGGCAAAGGAAGGTATTGGAAGTGACTGTGGTCTTCTGTTCGCTGATGACTGTTCCCCGAATGCCAAATCTGAGTCTGACATGCAGCGGAGCATGGACTAGTTCTCTTCAGCTTGTGACAATTTTGGTCTTACAATCAACATCAAGAAGACAGAAGTGATGTACCAGCCTGACCCAGGAAAGCCTTATGTACAGTCTGCTATCACAGTTAATGGCCAGACTCTCCAGGCAGTGGACAAATTCACCAACCTTGGCAGTATGCGGTCACATTGGGTTCATGATGATGAAACCAATGCCAGAATTGCAAAAGCAAGGGTGGCCTTTGGCAGACTATGTGCAAATGTGTGGGAGTGCAGAGGCATTAGTCAACAAACAAAACTGATGGCCTACAAAGCCATCGTGTTGCCAACTTTGATGTATGCATGCGAAACCTGGATGCTATACAGACACCATGTTATGAAGCAAAAAGAAAAGGAGGACTTGTGGCACCTTAGAGACTAACAAATTTATTTGAGCATAAGCTTTCGTGATCTAGAGCTCACTTCATCGGAAGCATTCAGTGGAAAATACAGTGGGGAGATTTATATACATAGAGAACACGAAACAAGGACAAAATGACAAGACAAGGTTCCAGATACCTGCCCATATAAGAATATCAGTATTGCAAGCATCCATACTCTGTTGATGAAATCACAAAAAAGGACAGGCCATGTTGCCAGAATGTCAAATGAGCGACTACAAAAGAAGTTCTTTTATGGTGAACTAAAAGAGGGAAAGCAGAAGGGAGGCCAGAAGAAATGTTTCAAAGACTCCCCCAAGTTATCCTTGAGATGTTTCAACATTGACCTAGAGTTCTGGGAAGATCTCACTCATGATTGGTCTACCTGGCTAAGTCTCATCCATACTGGAGCTCCACTCTATGAGCAGAGGAGAACTACTGAGGCAGAACAGAAGCACCAGCAGTGTAAATCTGACAACAGCAACATGTCCGCTGTTAATCGAGTAACCCATAGCAGCATCTCTTGTTCAGTGTGACAGTTCAAAGCTCAAATTGGCCTGATCAACTACTCACGTTCACAGAAACCAAACCAATCAGTGATGTCATGGTCATTTTCAAATTTGAAGGATGAACAACAAAAAGTGGAAATGAAAACGTAACACAGACTGGTCATACTATATTTCCATTTGGGACCAAAAGTGCTTGAAAGTTAATTAGAAACCAAGTGAATTTTAGGAGCTGAATTTTAGTCAAGATTTGTTTAGGAATTACAAAACAAAATATTTTTGAATAGTAAATGAAATGAATTGTGAATGGGAGTAGTTCAGAAGGGCTAGGTCATTTGGTTCATCTTAGGTACGACTCACAAATAAGGATAATTCAAAGCAATGTTTCTAGCTGACAAATTGTAGGCAGTTAATTTGCTCACACAACACATTAAGGCTTAATTCTGATCTCCTGACTGTAGTAATGTGAATTTTTTGACCAAAACTATTTTTGGTGGATAATCCAGGTTCAGTAACACTGCAGCATTTTGTGAATTTTTGATAATTTCACCAAATTACTTCAGTCAAAAGAAATCTAACAACTTTACATTTCCAAATTTCCTTTAAATTTATTTTAAAATCTTTTTTAAAAAAATTAAATGCTCAAAATCAATACAAAATGTTTCATTTTGAATTGACTAAAACTTTTATTCAAACTTTCCATTTCCCAAAATTTTCAAAAAATATGTGTTTTCTGTTCAAGCTGAAATTAATTCTTTTTTCATAGATTCACAGTTTACAAGGCCTGAAATGACTATTGTGATAATCTAATTTGATCCCCTGTATAACAGGCCATAGAACTCCCCCAAAATAATTTGTTCTGAAATAGAGCGATTGGTTTTTTATATATACAAAAAAAATCTTGATTTAAAAATTGCCAGTGATGGAGAATTTGACATGAACCTTGGTAAATTGTTCCAGTGGTTATTTACTCTCACTATTAAAAATGTACACCTTATTTCCAGGCTCAAGTTGTCTAGCTTCAACTTTGTTATACTGTTGTCTGTTAGATTGAAGAGCCCATTATTAAATATTTGTTCCCCTTTTAGGTACTTAGACACTGTGAGCAAGTCATCCCTTAATCTTCTCTTTGTTAAGCCAAATAGATTGAATTTCTTCATTCTATTGCTGTAAGGGATGTTTTCTGATTCTCTAATCATTCTCATGGCTCTTCTCTGAACCCTCTCAAATATATTGACAGCCTTCTTGAATTGTGGACATCAGAACTGGACACAATATTTCACCAGCGACTGCATTAATGCCAAATAGAGGTAATATAACCTCTCTACTCCTACTTGAGCTTTCCCTATATATGCATTCAAAGATGGCATTAGCCCTTTTTGTCTCCGTGTTGCACTGGGAACTTATTTACAGCTGATTATCCACCATGATCCCTAAATCTTTTTGAGAGTCACTGCTTCCCAGGAAAGAGTCCCCCATCTTGAAAGTATGGTCTAAATTCTTTGTTCCTATATGTGCACATTTACATTTTAGCCACATTAAAATACATATTGTTTGCTTGCACCCATTTTAACAAGCAATCCAGATAGCTCTGTGTCAGTGACCTGGCCTCTTCCTTATTTACCATTCTCCCAATCTTAGCAAACTTTATCAGTTGTGATTTTATGTTCTCTTCCAGGTCACCGATAAAAACATTACATTGTATAGGGTCAAAAAATGATCCCTGAGGGACCCCACTGTAAACACACACACTTGATAATGATTTCCCCATTTACAGTTACATTTTAAAAACATAAGAATGGCCATAGTGGGTCAGACCAAAGATCCATCCAGCCCAGTATCCTGTCTTCTGACAGTAGCCAATGCCAGGTGCCCCAGAGGGAGTGAACCTAACAGGTAATGATCTAGTGATCTCTCTCCTGCCATCCATCTCCACCCTCTGATAAATAGAGGCTAGGGACACAATTCCTTACCCGTCCTGGCTAATGGCCATTAATGGACTTAACCTCCATGAATTTATCTAGTTCTCTTTTAAACCCTGCTATAATCCTAGCCTTCACAACCTCCTCAGGCAAGGAGTTCCACAGGTTGACAGTGTGCTGTGTGAAGAAGAACTTCCTTTTATTTGTTTTAAACCTGCTGCCCATTAATTTCATTTGGTGGCCCCTAGTTCTTATATTATGGGAACAAGTAAATAACTTTTCCTTATTTACTTTCTCCACACCACTCATGATTTTATAGACCTCAATCATATCCCCCATTAGTCTCCTCTTTTCCAAGCTGAAAAGTCCTAGCCTCTTTAATCTCTCCTCATATGGGACGCGTTTCAACCCCCCAATCATTTTAGTTGCCCTTCTCTGAACCTTTTCTAATGCCAGTATATCTTTTTTGAGATGAGGAGACCACATCTGTACACAGTATTCAAGACGTGGGCGTACCATGGATTGATATAAGGGCAATAAGATATTCTCCCTCTTATTCTCTATCCCTTTTTAAAATTATTCCTAACATTCCGTTTGCTTTTTTGACTGCCACTGCACACTGCGTGGACATCTTCAGAGAACTATCCATGATGACGCCAAGATTTCTTTCCTGATTAGTTGTAGCTAAATTACCCCCCATCATATTGTATGTATAGTTGGGGTTATTTTTTCCAATGTGCATTACTTTACATTTATCCACATTAAACTTCATTTGCCATTTTGTTGCCCAATCGCTTAGTTTTGTGAGGTTTTTTTTTTAAGTTCTTCACAGCCTGCTTTGGTCTTAACTATCTTGAGCTGTTTAGTATCTTCTACAAACTTTGCCACCTCACTGTTTACCCCTTTCTCCAGATCATTTATGAATAAGTTGAATAGGATTGTTCCTAGGACTGACCCTTGGGGAATACCACTAGTTACCCCTCTCCATTCTGAAAATTTACCATTTATTCCTACCCTTTGTTCCCTGTCTTTTTTTAACCAGTTCTCAATCCATGAAAGGATCTTCCCTCTTATCGCATGACAACTTAATTTACGTAAGAGCCTTTGGTGAGGGACCTTGCAAAGGCTTTCTGGAAATCTAAGTACACTTTGTCCACTGGATCCCCCTTGTCCACATATTTGTTGACCCCTTCAGAGAACTCTAATAGATTAGTAAGACATGATTTCCCTTTACAGAAACCATGTTGACTTTTGCCCAACACTTTATGTTCTTCTATGTGTCTGACAATTTTATTGTTTACTATTGTTTCAGCTAATTTGCCTGATACCGATGTTAGACTTACCGGTCTGAATTGCCAGGATCACCTCTAGAGCCCTTTTTAAATATTGGTGTTACATTAGCTATCTTCCAGTCATTGGGTACAGAAGCTGATTTAAAGGACATTTTACAAACCATAGTTAATAGTTCCGCAATTTCACATTTGAGTTCTTTCAGAACTCTTGGGCGAATGCCATCTGGTTCCGGTGACTTGTTACTGTTCAGTTTATCAATTAATTCCAAAACCTCCTCTTATGACACTTCAATCTGTTTCAGAGTAGCAGCCGTGTTAGTCTGTATTCACAAAAAGAAAAGAAGTACTTGTGGCACCTTAGAGACTAACAAATTTATTTGAGCATAAGCTTTCGTGAGCCATCCGATGAAGTGAGCTGTAGCTCACGAAAGCTTATGCTCAAATAAATTTTAGTCTCTAAGGTGCCACAAGTACTCCTTTTCTTTTTACTTCAATCTGTGACAATTCCTCAGATTTGTCACCTACAAAGGATGGCTCAGGTTTGGGAATCTCCCTAACATCCTCAGCCTGGAAGACTGAAGTAAAGAATTCATATAGTTTCTCCGCAATGACTTTGTTGTCGTTAAGTGTTCCTTTTGTATCTTGATCGTCCAGGGCCCCCACTGGTTGTTTAGTAGGCTTCCTGCTTCTGATGTACTTAAAAAAATGTTTTACCTTTTTGAGTTTTTGGCTAGCTGTTCTTCAAACTCCTTTTTGGCTTTTCATATTACATTTTTACGCTTAATTTGGCAATGTTTATGCTCCTTTCTATTTACCTTACTAGGATTTGACTTCCACTTTTTTAAAGATGCCTTTTTCTCTCACTGCTTCTTTTATATGGTGGTTCAGCCACGATGGCTCTTTTTTAGATCTTTTACTGTGTTTTGTAATTTGGGGTATACATTTAAGTTGGGCCTCTATTATGGTGTCTTTGAAAAGTGTCCATGTAGCTTGCAGGGATTTCACTCTAGTCACTGTACCTTTTAATTTCTGTTTAACTAACCTCCTCATTTTTGCATAGGTCCCCTTTCTGAAATTAAATGCCACAGTGTTGGGCTGCTGAGGTGTTCTTCCCACCACAGGAATGTTAAATGTTGTTATATTATGGTCACTATTTCCAAGCCATTCTGTTATAGTTACCTCTTGGACCAGATCCTGCGCTCCACTCAGGACTAAATCGAGAGTTGTCTCTCCCCTTGTGGGTTCCTGAAGCAGTCATTTAAAGTATCGAGAAATTTTGTCTCTGCATTTCATCCTGAGGTGACATGTACCCAGTCAATATGAAGATAATTGAAACCCCCACTACGATTGAGTTCTCTATTTTGATAGCCCCTCTAATCTCCCTTAGCATTTCATCGTCACTATCACTGTCCTGGTCAGGTGGTCGATAATAGATCCCTATTGTTATAGTCTTATTAGAGCATGGAATTACTATCCATAGAGATTCTATGGAACATGTGGATTCATTTAAGATTTTTACTTCATTTGATTCTACAGTTTCTTTCACATATAATGCCACTCCCCCCCCCACACACACACAACCTGTTCTGTCCTTCCAATATATATAGTACCCCAAAATGATTGTGTCCCATTGATTGACCTCACTCCACCAAGTTTCTGTGATGCCTATTATAGCAATATCCTCCTTTAATACGAGGCACTCTAGTTCACCCATCTTATTATTTAGACTTCTATCATTTGTGTACAAGCACTTTAAAAACTTGTCACTGTTTGTTTGTCTGCCCTTTTCTGATGTGTCAGATTATTTGTTATGTGAATGTTTCTCATCTGTTCTGGCCCATACTTTATCCTCTTCCATCCTCTCCTCCTGACTAAAACCTAGAGAATATCTATCAATCGACTCTCCTCTAAGAGAAGTCTCTGTCCAATCCACGTGCTCCTCTGCAGCAATCAGTTTAAGATTGATCAGTTAGCCAGTTTTTAATCCATTTAATAAGTTTCATGTTAATTTTATATTGTTCTAGTTGATTAATCAAAATGTTGTGTGGTACCAAGTCAAATGTCTTACAGAAGTCTACATATGTTGCATCAGCAATGTTACCTCTATCAACCAAAATTGTAATCTTTTTTTTTTTTAAAAGATATCAAGTTAATTCAACAGGATCTATTTTCCATAACCCTATGTTGATTGGCATTAATTATATTACCCTTCTTAAACTGTTGTATCAGCCACTCCATTATCTTGCCAGGGATTAATGTCAGACTGACAGGCCTATAATTTCCCAGGTCATTCGATTTACTCTTTTAAATATTGGCACAACGTCAGCTGTCTTCCGGTCTCCTGGAACATCCCCAGTGTTCCAAGGTTTATTGAAAATCAACATTAATGGTCCAGCAAGCTCCCCGGCTAGCTCTTTTAAAACTCTTGGATGCAAGTTATCCAGACCTGTTGATTTTAAAATGCTCAACTTCAGTTGCAGCTATTTAATATCCTCTTGAGTTACTATTGGAATAGAAAGAGTGTCATCATAATAATATATCATCTGACTTTTTCCCAAAATAGAGGGTTTTTTTTATTTTTCAGAATTGCTACCAAACTGGAAAATCCATTATTCATAGAGCTCTACCCCTTCTTCACATGGGATAATAATACCCTATTCAACAAGTGGTCCCATGTAGATCACTTGGGGAATCATTAGTGGGAGAAGCTGCTACCTCTAGTGAATAAAGGGATCAGAGCTTGGCTCTACTTAACAATTTTTAATAGTGAATATACGAGTCAAACTTAATCTGTTCTAAAACAGTTTGTGAACTGAAAAGCTCTAAATTAGCTGAATAAATTGTTCATTGCAAATTGATACCCAACATTACAGTGAACACTGGTTGCTTGGGGTGTTTTGAAGATGTTTCTGTTAAGTTTTTAAGCCTAATCTAACAGCTCCGTCAATAACTGTGGTGGGCTTTTTTCCCAGGCAGTCATTTTTTCCTCTACAAATTCTAAGTGACAGCCACAGAAGCCAGAGCAGTTTGCTTTCAATTTTGATGTACAGCCATATAAAGTAATAAAACTCATGCCAAACAGACGACTAAGCCTTCACAAAGTCATCAAGTGAAGAGCGGACATATAACCAGCTCTTTTGTGCTAGCTTCAGAATTATGAACCACACGATTCAAAAGTGGAATTAATTTGTGAACATGCACTGGGTGATGGGGCCAAGCTAATACTCTTGTCTTCACAACATGTGCTCAACTCCCTCAACTGTCTCCATAAATTGAAATTACAGGTACAGACCAGACAGACAGCTCCGAGAGACCTGTACCAAAGAGTCCAGATTTATGCTAGTCCACTGCTGAACCCAGGAGCAGCAAAAGATTTGCTGATGTAGTCAGAGTTGGATGGTCCTGTCAGTTTCCATCAATGCAAAAAATCTTTGTGCAGCATGAGCATTGGTGGGAATATTATTAAATAACAGCACCACAGATGCTACCATAAAAGCAGATGTTTTGGGGAGAAAGCACATCTGTTAGGGCTCATGAGTCCAGATGGCAATTACTGCTGCGCATCCATCCAGGGGAGCAAGGTGGAGGTAGGAGCAGAACCTTGGCTGAGCAGGCATGGAGGATGCAGTGAGCTGTGCCAGGGAAAGGGCTGTTGTATGATTAAAATCTAGCCCATAACCACTTGCAGAACCACCCATGTTTCATTTACAAAGGGCTAGGTTCACAAAGGACTTAAGTGCCTAACTGCAACTTTAGGTGCCTAAATCCCCGAATCGGGCCCCACTGGGATTCACAGACCCACCCCCTGCTCAGCTGCCCTGAACCCTGTAGGCACCTACAATTGCTCAGGGCTAACTTTTTGAAGTAAATGTTCCATAATGCCTATGTTTCTTCCTCTGAGCATGTGCACTGCAGCAGCTCACCAGGTGTCTGGATGGCTGAGTCCCAGGGTGCTTCATGAATCGGGCAGGATAGACGTTCCTCCACCTAACTTGCCTGAGGGGTCTGATATCGCAGGCATTCTCAGAGCTTATCTACTGGATTAGGGCTCTCTAGGGGAGCTTGCACAAAATGGCAGAGTGGAGGAGGAGAAGGAGCTCCCTCAGAACATTTAGCCCAGTGGTTAGGTACTCATTTGGGATGTAGGAGACACCCCAGTTGAAGTCCCCACTCTGCCTAAACATCACCTCCATATTGGTGCACATAACAAAATGCATGTGTGTGTGTGGGGGAAAGCGGGGGGCAAGGGATTTGGAGACGGGGGGGCTTAGGGCTGTGGCAGAGGGTTGAGGTGTGGGGAGGCGGGGCTACAGTGGAGAGAGAGGACTCTCTCCCCACACCAGCACCTGGGCTGGAGGAGAGAGGCACCTCTCCCTGCTGGGGCGTGGGATAGGCGCTTCTCCCCCAGATGTGGCAGGTCTGGGCCGAGACTGGTTTGGGGCCAGGGGAGGGGCACCTCTCCCCCTGGCCTCAACAGGTCCAGGGCTGAGGGAGAGGCATCTCTCCCGACGCAGCCCTGAGCGCCTGCATGGCACTTAATAGGCTGCTGCATGGCCATGCAGCTTAGAGGGAACTTAGGTGCGGATAGTTGCCTATATAAGACAAAACCCCTAATATTGGGGTGTCTGGTCACCCTAGGAGAGCACCCTAGCCACCGGCCTATGGGATGTGCCGATTCGTGACTCGACTCGGTCTCTTCTATTGAAGCTGTTCCGTTGTGGATAAATAATTTTTTAAAAAGGCATAGGAGCTGAGACACTGGATCCTGGCTCTCCCACATGAATGCTCTTATCACCCGGCTACAGAATCATTCTCAATCATACTCTCCCTCTCTGGCTCAGTGAGTCTTGCATTGTTTATATGCAGTGGAACAGCTTCCACAGGAGAGAGAGGCCCACGTCAGGGCTATCCCATAGTGCAGACTATGGGATAAGGCATGCACCTGAGAGGTGGCAGATCCCTTCTACTCCTAAGGTGGAGAGAGACTTGCATCCACCCTCCAAGTAAAACACCATAGGTGCTTAACCCAAGAGGTTTAAACAGAGAATCACAAGCAAAGGGAAGCACGCCCCTCCAGCCTGAACTTAGGTGCCCATCTGAGAGAGTGGCAGGGCTTATCACACATCCCTTGGCTTAACCAGTGGGAGATGCCAGCTTAGGCGAGGAGCCCCCTACTGTGCTGGCTTTTGTGAATCTCATTCTGGGGTGCCTCTCTCCCTATTTGTTATATAGGGAAATTAGGTACCTACTTTGTGTCATGAATCCCAGTGATTTTCTAGATGCCTAAAAGTAAGGTATCGTAATACTCAGTGTCACCGTGCCGGCGTTTCTTTGTGAATTTAGCCCAAACTGGTTTAGACAAATCATTCATTGACATTGTTGTGCAAAGCAATGGATGAAATAGTCCCATGTGCAGTTCTCAGGCTATCCCACTGCTAACATGGAATCATTAAATTCAAAGGCTACCAAGCCATATTGTTCTCTTTCTTTAGATACTGGGTTAGCTACATATTTTAATAAAGCACCTTAGATTTGGATGTAATTTTTTCAGTTGTCTGCCAAGTTCAGGAGAAATATGTTACATTTACAAATACCTATATGAACTGGCAGACAGCTCATACACAATTTGAGCTCTCCATTTTATGAGTGTGATTGCATACAAACCATGTTTATTCCAAAAGAAGTAAAAGTACGGTTTTCATAAGTAAATTGAAGGGGTTATGATAAAAAATTAATGATCATTTAACATGACTCAACAGTAAAGATCACATCTTTAAAGGTAGCTGTTTAAAATGGTAGGTGCAGGTTCTGGATGGATTATGAAACATTTTGAAATACATGCAAGAAGCTACATCAGTGTGAGTCCACAACAGATGGTGGAAAGCCTGGGAAATCTGTGAGTTCCTGCTCATTGAGCTGGCAGAGTTTCAACCCCAGAACCTACTGATTCTTCAAGATCTGGTGCCATATCTCGGTTTCCCACCCTCCATAAGGTCACTGCTCCTGCAGGAGCTGTACTTCCAACTAGCAGTTGCCTAAGAAACTCTTCTAAATAGTGATGGGTTTGGGGAGGATTAATTCAGCACAGGGCAAAAGTGAGCGTGAGAGTGCTGGTGGGGTTCACCGCTGTTTTAAGTTCACACCTCGGAATCATTGTTTCTGGCTACCAGCAGATTCAGAAAGACAGAATCAGTTCTGGTTTTGGTTCACATTTGGAAGGTGTGTTGTTGTTGTTGTTGTTTTTTTCCCCAAAACAGGAAGGACAGCAACATTATTTTTCTTTTTAATGAAGTCTTAAATTCTGCACAGTCTGGATGCAAGCTGTGTACATGCATCAAGCAATCTGGGTTCAGCCCATCGAGTGTTTGAAACCCTATACAGTGATCTCCTATTTCTTTTCAAAGTGAACCCATCTAGGGCCTGTAATGCTGATGCTAGCTATATAATTAACTATATGCATTGTCTCACTTCTCTCTCTCCCCAATATCCTATATTCAGCATGCTTCAATAATCTTCTTTTCCCATTGCTCAAAGCTCTACTGAACTACCCATAAGTCATAGTAAAGGCAATGGGAATTCTTCTTGAGTAAGAACTAAAAGCTAGTGAATATAGACTTCAGGATCTGGTCCCTATGTTTTACAAACAAAGCCAGAATAAATAATGAATAAGAAGAACTGTTGAAATCTCCATGAAATAATTATATTTATTTCTGGGGAGAAAACAAAGTTTGCGCTGAAAATAACATCCAAAATCCTTTGAAGTGAATAAGGCTGATTGACAACTGAAGAAATGTCTGACTTACTCGTATAAAATACAGTCGTAATGAGTATTGGTCTTTCATGATAATTTTCAGATGTCATACATATTTTATTTTGTAATGAATTTTACTTCTCTAGAAAAAAATGCAAGGTTGAGAATCCTGGGAGCTGAATGGGTGTATAATTTAAAATAAGCTCAGCACAAGTAGTAGAAGTCTCCCAATATGGCCCTGCCAATGCTAAATTATTCCCTATTCTGATCTATAGGTAAGAGGCAATTATGGAGTTGGCAGAGTAGTTCAAAAAATCCCAGCTGATATTTACTCAAATAAAAACTCATTTTGCATTGGACTCTACTCAGTCTTCTTTTTACAATCACTTTCCAAGCCCAGGATTCTAGTCACTGAGTTTGCTGGCAGGAATGTCTGTGGAAATAGCAGATATGGCGTTGGGGCTGTGTCGGTTCCCAGACATAGCAAACATTTTGTGAATAGTCATGGGAAACAAATTAAGAATTTGTAAGTCCGTGTATTCACAAGGAGCTCCGGTGGGCGTGCATTGTACCTTTTTATGTTAGCCCTGTGTTCTTCGCCTGTGTCAATGTGTAACATTGATGGGCTAATGTAGGCAAGCATATTGCTGTATCTGGATGGAAGGATAAATGCAAATGAAATGAAAGTGATAATGAAAATGGCTGTGCAATGTACTAGCTGCACATGGGCCGGCACTAATGTGTTTAGCTGCTATAATTATCCAGTGTAGACAAGCCCAATGAGGCACCTCCTTACCAGTGTCACCAATCTAGTATGTCTCATTGGGATAAATTCATCCCTTTTCAGAGTAACAGCCGTGTTAGTCTGTATTCGCAAAAAGAAAAGGAGTACTTGTGGCACCTTAGAGACTAACCAATTTATTTGAGCATGAGCTTTCGTGAGCTACAGCTCACTTCATCGGATGCATACTGTGGAAATTGCAGAATACATTATTATATACACAGACACCATGAAACAATACCTCCTCCCACCCCACTCTCCTGCTGGTAATAGCTTATCTAAAGTGATCATCAAGATGGGCCATTTCCAGCACAAATCCAGGTTTTCTCACCCTCCGCCCCCCCACAGACAAACTCACTCTCTTGCTGGTAGTAGCCCATCCAAAGTGAGCACTCTCTTCACAATGTGTATGATAATCAAGGTGGGCCATTTCCTGCAGGAATCCAGGTTCTCTCACCCCCTCACCCCCCTCCAAAAACCACACACACAAACTCTCCTTACAACGTGCATGAAAATCAAGGTGGGCCATTTCCAGCACAAATACAGGTTTTCTCACCCCCCCACCCCCATACACACACAAACTTACTCTCCTGCTGGTAATAGCCTATCCAAAGTGACCACTCTCCTTACAACGTGCATGAAAATCAAGGTGGGCCATTTCCAGCACAAATCCAGGTTTTCTCACCCCCCCCCCACACACAAACTCACTCTCCTGCTGGCAATAGCTCATCCAAACTGACCACTCTCCCCACAATGTGCATGACAATCAAGGTGGGCCACTTCCAGCATAAATCCAAGTTTAACCAGAAGGCCGGGGGGGGGGGTAGGAAAAAACAAGGGGAAATAGGCTACCTTGCATAATGACTTAGCCACTCCCAGTCTCTATTTAAGCCTAAATTAATAGTATCCAATTTGCAAATGAATTCCAATTCAGCAGTTTCTCGCTGGACTCTGGATTTGATGTTTTTTTGTTGTAAGATAGCGACCTTCATGTCTCTGATTGCGTGACCAGAGAGATTGAAGTGTTCTCCGACTGGCTTATGAATGTTATAATTCTTGACATCTGATTTGTGTCCATTTCATGGCCCCACAGTATGCCAACATTTTTATGGCTGATTTAGAACAACGCTTCCTCGGCTCTCGTCCCCTAACGCCCCTACTCTACTTGCACTATATTGATGACATCTTCATCATCTGGACCCATGGAAAAGAAGCCCTTGAGGAATTCCACCGTGATTTCAACAATTTCCATCCCACCATCAACCTCAGCCTTGTCCAGTCCACACAAGAGATCCACTTCCTGGACACTACAGTGCTAATAAACAATGGTCACATAGACACCACCCTATACCGGAAACCTACTGACCGCTATTCCTACCTACATGCTTCCAGCTTTCACCCTGACCACACCACACGATCCATCGTCTACAGCCAAGCTCTGCGATACAACCGCATTTGCTCCAACCCCTCAGACAGAGACAAACACCTACAAGATCTCTATCAAGCATTCTTACAACTACAATACCCACCTGCGGAAGTGAAGAAACAGATTGATAGAGCCAGAAGAGTTCCCAGAAGTCACCTACTACAGGACAGGCCTAACAAAGAAAATAACAGAACGCCACTAGCCGTCACCTTCAGCCCCCAACTAAAACCCCTCCAACTCATTATTAAGGATCTACAACCTATCCTGAAGGATGACCCAACTCTCTCACAAATCTTGGGAGACAGGCCAGTCCTTGCCTACAGACAGCCCCCCAACCTGAAGCGAATACTCACCAACAACCACATACCACACAACAGAACCACTAACCCAGGAACCTATACTTTCAACAAAGCCCGTTGCCAACTGTGCCCACATATCTATTCAGGGGACACCATCACAGGGCCTAATAACATCAGCCACACTATCAGAGGCTCGTTCACCTGCACATCCACCAATGTGATATATGCCATCATGTGCCAGCAATGCCCCTCTGCCATGTACATTGGTCAAACTGGACAGTCTCTACGTAAAAGAATAAATGGACACAAATCAGATGTCAAGAATTATAACATTCATAAGCCAGTCGGAGAACACTTCAGTCTCTCTGGTCACGCAATCAGAGACATGAAGGTCGCTATCTTACAACAAAAAAACTTCAAATCCAGAGTCCAGCGAGAAACTGCTGAATTGGAATTCATTTGCAAATTGGATACTATTAATTTAGGCTTAAATAGAGACTGGGAGTGGCTAAGTCATTATGCAAGGTAGCCTATTTCCCCTTGTTTTTTCCTACCCCCCCCCCGGCCTTCTGGTTAAACTTGGATTTATGCTGGAAGTGGCCCACCTTGATTGTCATGCACATTGTGGGGAGAGTGGTCAGTTTGGATGAGCTATTGCCAGCAGGAGAGTGAGTTTGTGTGTGGGGGGGGGGGTGAGAAAACCTGGATTTGTGCTGGAAATGGCCCACCTTGATTTTCATGCACGTTGTAAGGAGAGTGGTCACTTTGGATAGGCTATTACCAGCAGGAGAGTAAGTTTGTGTGTGTATGGGGGTGGGGGGGTGAGAAAACCTGTATTTGTGCTGGAAATGGCCCACCTTGATTTTCATGCACGTTGTAAGGAGAGTTTGTGTGTGTGGTTTTTGGAGGGGGGTGAGGGGGTGAGAGAACCTGGATTCCTGCAGGAAATGGCCCACCTTGATTATCATACACATTGTGAAGAGAGTGCTCACTTTGGATGGGCTACTACCAGCAAGAGAGTGAGTTTGTCTGTGGGGGGGCGGAGGGTGAGAAAACCTGGATTTGTGCTGGAAATGGCCCATCTTGATGATCACTTTAGATAAGCTATTACCAGCAGGAGAGTGGGGTGGGAGGAGGTATTGTTTCATGGTGTCTGTGTATATAATAATGTATTCTGCAATTTCCACAGTATGCATCCGATGAAGTGAGCTGTAGCTCACGAAAGCTCATGCTCAAATAAATTGGTTAGTCTCTAAGGTGCCACAAGTACTCCTTTTCTTCATCCCTTTTGTAACTTCATTGATTTCCATGACATTTTCAACAGGGCTCAGTTTGGCTCATTGTGTCTATACCTTTCAAGGTTTGCCTTTGCCATGAATGCATTTACTTTTGAGACAGAATTGATAGCCTTTGAATGGACTGTGTTTTTAGGTTTGTGATCTATTCATAAGAATGGCTATATGGGATCAGATCAAAGGTCCATCCAGCCCAGTATCCTGTCTTCTGACAATGGCCAATTCCAGGAGCTTCAGAGGGAATGAACAGAACAGGTAATTATCAAGTGATCCATTCCGTGTTGCCTATTCCCAGCTTCTGGCAAACAAAGGGTAGGGACACTTCAGAGAATGGTTTTGCATCCCTGCCCATCCTGGCTAATAGCCACTGATGGACCTATCCTCCATTAACTTATCTAGTTCTTTTTTGAACCATGTGGTGATCTTCGCCTTCACAACTTCCTCTGGCAAAGAGTTCCACAGGTTGACAGTGCGTTACGTGAAGAAATACTTCCTTTTGTTTGTTTTTAAATCTGCTGCCTATTAAATTTCATTTGGTGACCCCTAGTTCTTGTCATGAGGAGGAGTAAATAACACTTCCTTGTTTTCTTTCTCCACACCGTCATGATTTTATAGACCACATCCCCCCCGCCCCACCTTAGTTGCCTCTTTTCCAAGATGAAAAGTCCCAGTCTTATTAATCTCTTCTCATATGGAAGCCGTTCCATACCCCTAATAATTTTTGTTGCCCTTTCCTGTACCTTTTTCAATTCCAATGTAACTTTTGTAAGATGGGGGAACCACATCTGAACACAGTATTCAAGATGTGGGTGTACCATTGATTTATATAGAGGCAATATGATCTATTTTCTGTCTTATTCATGGTGTTCCATGGAAAGATGTGTTCCAGTCCCATGCCCTCCTTATTAAATAAATAAGTGAATGATTGGCAGGAGGTGGTCAGACTCTATGAAATGTACATAATGCTGAATTATAGATGCACACTGAATCAGATGCTCAATGTCAAGCTCTTTTGGCTGAAATGCATCCCTATTAAATACCCTATAATACCACAGACTTTGGAATTACAACAAGGATGCTTTTGTCCAATATCTAAAATCAGACCACTCATCAGACAGAGATGCTGTGGCTGTTCACTTAAATAAGGAGCTGACCTCTTTTCAGTAATCTCTCCTGCTTTCACTTACTCTCTGTAAGTAGAATATTTGAAGGAAAAATATCATGATGTTAACCTATCCTCTTTGGCTTGATCTCATTGTGATCTATAAGACTGAGGGTAAGGATGAAAAAAAGCATTATATCTGATAGCCATGCTGGCAGCAAAAACTACATAGACAATTAAAAGAAAATAATTTAAAAATAAATGAATGACCTATTTAGAATGCTCACCAATTCCAGTTATAAACATGAATCATTGAACTGAATGTCATTTAGTTATCTCTTTTCTTACAAGAGAGGGGAGTTACCTAAGTCATATTTAAAAGGCTGAAATGCTTATAGTAAAACAGAATTGATGCAGTACAATATGTCCTATATAAATTGGAAATATAGTGACACTAGGTTTCTAGACAATCTTGAAATATCTAATCATGCAAGAGCTTAAATGTTGTTGTGTTTGTTTCTCTCTTGGTGTTCATACTCCATTCTGAAATGAATGCACTTGTGGACAGGGGGTAGATCAGACTTGCTAAGTGAGAGAGACATATCTCTAATGCAAAATTAGATGAGTAAAAAGTAATTTGTTTTTCAGATGTTCTCATTTAACTGAAAGCCAAAGGAGATGGAAGAGTCTCTCATCCTGATATGTTCAGGGAGGGGGGAATCATCTCATGTTTGTTCTATACATACATACATGTCACGTGTATCTTGAACTTTCCTGTCTTTTTTTTTCTGTTAACATATTGTCTTACCTTGTATGAAAATATTCACTCAACCAATAGAACTGTGACATTCAGAAGTCCACCACTGAGGACACTGCATCCCTCAAGGATAATAAATACCTTCTATACTAATTTATAAACTAATAACAAATCAATAATATATGAATCAAAGTCCATGTGTTGGGATACTCAAGTAGCCAAACTTTAATGCTCTACCAGATGAGCTGAAGGAGAAACTCAACAGAGGCATTTATGTATGAATATAACATTGTCTATACTGGGTTTTTTAAAAAAAAATCCATTGGTATAGTTAGGAAAACTTTTCCCCCACTACCCTTCTTTATTCTTTAAACTGACTGCTTTAAAGAGCTTGGAGAGAACTTCATGAAATGTAATAGTGCAGATGCAATGGAAGAGAAAAGAAAAATTAACCACTGTAATATGTTGCTTTATTTTGTTTTTTGGTTTTTTTGATGAATGTCACTGTCAGAAAAAATTGAATTTGCCAAACATAAATACATAAATATTGGCAGCCTTCAGGCTTCTCTCTCATCCAAAGCCCAATGGACAAAGAGGGGAGATTGATTATAGCCTTTTTCAAGGCAACCTGGAGAGCTTTCTTTGTGAAAGTTCAAATCTCTGGCCAATAGCCCAGAGCATAGATCACCCATAATCCCTGGTGCTATGCCTTATTTTAGATGGCACTATACAAAAAAGTTTTAATTGAAGTGTTTAGATCTGCAACCCACTAATCTCTAAAAGCTACAGTTGTTCTGTGCAGAGAACAAGTGCAGAGACTGTCTTTCTTATAATTAAAAATTGACTTTGCATAAGTGTTACCAGACTAAAAGATTTCAGAGTAGCAGCCATGTTAGTCTGTATCCGCAAAAAGAACAGGAGTACTTGCGGTACTTGCATCCGATGAAGTGGGTTTTAGCCCACGAAAGCTTATGCTTAAATAAATTTGTTAGTCTCTAAAGTGCCACAAGTATTCCTGGATTAAAAGAGTTGGATTTAATCTGGTTTAGCAACTTTGATAGCAACGCCTCAAAACATGAGTGTGTTTATCATGCGTAACTGTTTCTCTTTTGTGAGGCTGGCCATTGACTCTGTTTATTGTATTCTGCTTCACCCAGTCTTCTTCAATAAAGTACTTTAGCAAGGCAAGAAAATAACAATAGGAAATAATTTGGCTAGTTCTGCAATATCTGGACCTAATTCCATATTCCTGCCAGCAAAGTCAGTGAAAGTTTGGGGTTCAGAAAGAATGCAGGATCAGGGCCTTAATGTTTTTCAGTGTGTGCAGGGCTAGAATCTGGTTGTCACTGCTTGGATGGCACAAGAGGATCAAGAGGTCCTCTCAACATCTGGTCCAAGAGTAATTCAATGGAGAGCCCCCCATTAACCTCCACACCCCCACAGTACTTCACCTGAAGCATGCAGAATGCTAGTGCTTGTAAGTCCTGAGTATAACCAGGTGCCGGCTAGTGCAGAATTTCAAAGAGCACATTGGACCTCAACCCCCTGTGTACCTACTAGCATGGGTGGCCCTGCCCACACTCTGCCCCCAGGTCCCCTCCTGCCTGCTTCCAGTTCCCACCCTTCCATGAGCCGGGCTGGGGCTGGTGCGGGCTGGCCTGCCGCCGGGACTGGGGGCAGCTAGGGCTGGTGCTCACAAGGCACGGGGCTGGGAGCACTGGGGCCGGGGCCACGTTTCCCGCTAGGTGCTCCAGGGTTGGGGTTGGGGACGCTGGGACCGTGTCTCCTGCCTGGTGCTCCAGGGTTGGGGGTGCTCAGGGAGGGGGCCGGTGGCCATGGTGGGGGTGGTCTGGGCTCCAGGAAAGAGAAAGGTTGAAGGGAAGGGGGAGGGGGAGGGCCTCGGGCAAATGGGGATGGGCCCCAAGGGCCGGTTCACCCACCACCCATGCCAACTAGCCCTGCTTGCAGTGTTTATGGGGCGGAGAGGGACACAGGTTTTAATAGTTTTTAATGCTTTGAAACACCATGTGGCACATGGTTTGATTATGTTGGCAGGAAAGTCAAAAGGACGTCAGTTTGGGTAGAGTCCCCCATCGGGACTAGACTGCCATCAAAGATACTGTAAAAGTAAAGCTGCTCTAACCTTCCACTTCTGACAAAAGGAAGACAATATTGGGAGCGTCCCAAGAGCCAGCATCATAGATAAGAGGTCAGTGGGGAGGGGTGGGAGGTGGAGACGGTTGGTGGTGGCTTCAGTTCTGACAAGACAGCTGGAAATGCTGCTGAATGCGTGCAACCAGTTTGTAGGAGGATTTTCTTCAAAGGCAATAATTCTGGGGCTTAGCTCAGTAACACGTACATCAGCCTTCTGCATTATTGAAGCCCAAAGGACAACAGTTTAGGAATTTAAGGATTGCTGAAGTGTGGCAGATATATAATATATTTTTATACTGAATCCTTAATAATTAAAGTTGCAGAATAAGTACCCCAATGTGTATAATCATAAAAATTACTACATGCTCCCTCCAAAGGGAGATAGGAAACAACATGAGAAGGATAATTATGTTATTCATTCCCTTCACACATTTCACTGATGCAATATTCTGGACTCTGGGGGCCTGCTCTGGTGAGATGCTCAGGGTCTCCTACATGGGTGCTGAGTACCCTGAATTCCTGCTCAAGCCAATTAGAGTTCAGAGTCCATGCTCATCAATCTTTGCATAGATATATAGAGAGAGGGAGAAAAAGAGAGAGATCTCTAGCTATATAGCTATATAAAACAACAAAACTAGTAAACCTAAACTCAGACAAAAACAAGATAATCCGCTGCACGAGCAATACATGACAGATGAGTAGTAGCATTGCTTAATGTGCTGGCAGAAGGTACTTAGATACTAAGGTGATGTGTGGTATAAGAACTTCTATAGAATAGAACTCAAAGGATGAGACACTGTCGGGAGAGGCTCATGACTGAGAGTGCCTACTTCAGGGCAGACTATCAGAAACAAGGCAGATATCTCAAACTGGTGGTATGTTCTATAATTAGATTTTACCGAGCCAGTAACAAATGTGAACTCCTAGGTCACTCTAAACAGTCTTACCAAGGAGTCACAGACCATCCCTTTTGACTCTCCAGTCCATCTTACCACTTGGGCAAACTGGACTTGGTGAGAAATGGTCACTCAATGTTCAGGTTGTTTCTAGTCCCAAGAGACCAGATTAATTGGTACTCTAGATCTAACACCAAAGACAATGCCTATAGCCAATCCTGTAATAAACTCTCTAAAGGTTTATTAACTAGGAAAAAGAAATGAGTTATTTACAGGTTAAAGCAAGCAAACATATACACACGCATGAGTCACCATCTAGATCCTAAGAGTGACAGAGTTGTAGCGATCTGTCAGTTCAAGTGTCTTTCAGGATGGGCTAAGGAGGCAGTTTGGTGCCTCTAGCTCCATCAGAGTTCAAGTGGCAAAGAGATGGACAATTTCCCTGTGGCCTTGTATTGTTTCCTTCATTCAGCTTCCAAGTCTACAGGATGAACTTCCTTGCACAAAAGATTTCCAAGATGCGATAAGGCCATTCACCAATCCTTTCTATTGCAATGTTCCTTGATGGTCCATCTGATTTTGATAGTCCTTCTTGCTGGGGAGGGGGCGACAATTCCTGTGCCTGTGTTCACAGCAAACATTTTCAAAGTTATAAAGAAAACCTTACATCTTTTCTTATAGCATAGACTACCGACATTACAAGTGAGATCAATGCAGGCAGCAATTTACAAGCATTTCATAGCATCTACACATGAAATACATTCTTATAAGACGAATACCTATTTTGAGCAAAACTAACATACATGTGCTCTGGTCTGGTCTCCAGCTATGAGTTTGTCAGTTCTTAGCTAAGGCCTACAGCATAGGCAAGAGCTAGCATCTGGCCTACCCATGTCACACCTACTACTGTTCTTTAGAGTAGTTGATTATGTGTGATGTAGTGTGCTCTATGTAAGAAAGAAGTAATTTATGACAGACTTTGCTAATATCAAGTGTCAGAGGGAAGTAACTTGTATGTGTGTAATATTGCATATGGAGGCGTAAGACTACTGAGAGTGCTCTAGTTTATCCTGCATGGGCCCAATTTTCAGGATAGCTGAGCTCCATCACCTCCAGCTAAGTGAATAGGAACTCTGGGTGCTCAGCACCTCTGAAAATCAGATCCCAGATCTCCGTAGAAATCTTACCCTATGCTACAGACTGCTCACCTGATAGAATTGTATGTACATATCAGTCTTTGTTGTTGAATTGAAGCTGAAATTTAGATCTTCACTATAGAATGGATGCCTTTGTGATTCATGGCTAAATGTTCAGAAATCTCATGATTTTATAAACGTTATTACATTAGTCCATTTTATAGTTCCAGCGTGGTTTTCTTCCGGTAATGTTACTTTCTATTATCATACAAAGGTTGATATTATCTACTTGGAAATTTCATAGTCTTTATTCGTGACATGACTTTCACCATTTTCCCATCCCTTTGGAAAGGTGATACAATCCTGGATATCCCCCTTTACCCTTCTATGTGAAGTCACCTTTGTGTTAGGAATGACCTTTAAAATGTCTGATAGTGCTTTGACATTTTCCATAACATTTTCTTGACCTTCTCATCTGGCCTTCTTAATGTTAAACACCTGGGATTTTACATACATACAGAGTTGCAGTATTAATCATTATGTTTTGTAAATAATATTTAACTATTTCTCTCTGTTCAGTTTAATAAGATGGAGTTCAATCATCCGATAGTAATGAATTCATTCTTCTGGTTCAAAAGATTTTTGATTCAAATTAGAAGTGCTAGTATAGTTTTCTATCACTATCGAGCAGGATCAGATTCAAACCGGTAACCCTGAGGTGAAAGGTTCCAGATCCAATTACAACTGCCCCATAACTGTCTGTTTTCCTGGACTAACACTTTTAACGAGGTCCTTCTGCAGGTTAAGAAGAGCTATCTCGTGTCATGAATATTTAAGACTATTAATTTCACTAGAGATGACCACTAAGTGATTAAATTATATTGATAACCATTCAATTTTATAACAACAGTATCATGAGCCATATTTTGTGCCTGGTAGTGAAGCAGTGGGTTTCCTTTAGTATTTCAGCTCTTCATAGTTCTGAAAGTTCCCAGTTATAGATGTTCCCAGATGGACTAGATTCCTCATGTGCTGTAACTCCATCATTTACGTTTAAAGGGCCACATGCTTCCCTTTATATTAGAAATGTGTGAGCAGGGCAGTTGATTGCAAAGGACTGAATAAGAGTGTAGCCCACATAAAAGGTTTTGCTTCAGGACAGCCTATGGAAGAACTTGTAGGAGAGGCTTCTGAGGTAGGAAATATCCCTGAGGATTTCCTCATGGAATTCTTCGCTGATGATTCCATCATGTCAAATAGGAAATGGGACTTTCCACAAATTTGGCAGCTCTCCAGGGATCCTCTTGGATCCCCAGTGATCTGCAGGAGCCACATGATGCCCACCATGAGAGAGTTCTATTCCTTACTCCTTTAATGCCATCCATGCTACATAACCCGGGAAAGGGTATAAGCCACGGTGGAGACTGAAGATTTTGCAGTAAACTGAGAGATTCCTCAGCATGCAACACAGGAAGTATGGCCCCAAATGCATTATACCTTAATTCAGTGCTCTACAAAGGAGAGATGAATATATACATTTACTATAAAACTTACATGATAGATGTATGTAACTCACAAAATCGTATATGAATGAGTTTCGTCCCCTCTACAATAATAATAAGACGTAATACTTTATATTGGATCATCTGACATATTCAATTTCAATATTTGTAGCATGAGTGGTACCAACAAGCGAGGACATTTTAGACATCCTGATCCATTCTAGTCCATTAAACAGACATAGGTTGCACCCTATAATTGTGCTTTGCACAACAGGGCTGTGTCAGAGAATTATTGAATGGTCGCATTATGTTAGAATAAAATGACTTGTAAAAGATTTTTAAATGTACATTAATATTAGATATTATGTGATTTGTTTTTGTTTATATTCCCCACTGTTTTACTAATTTTGCTAAAATGAGAAATCTCCTAGAATTAGTGTCACAATGAAGAATTCCATGCACAATTCATTTTATGACTACACCAACATTTGACTGATCTCAGAAGACTATTCCACTGCCTATGAAGGAAATCATGTTTTGTCTAGCGTATCCCATGTGTGACTTATTGAAAGGCTTAAATAAATAGCACTGTTTATAATTATATATATATATATATAATTGCATCCTCTATGGCTGAAATTAACATTATCATAATTTAGATGCAATAGATCTGACAGTTTATTCAAGTTAGTAGGATAGTTTCTCCAGAATAAATAGAAGAAAAATATTATATAAGTAAATCTGGTATAGTGGAAAGAAAATAATACAGTAAAATATTTACAAGAAAACAGATGTTCATTTAAAAAGCACAGGATGACGGACATGTCCATTTAATGGCAACTCACAAAACAAACTGATTAACTGAATTTCAATAGTAAACGCTGAGAGACAAATTAAGTAATAAGTGGGTTGAAAGGATTCATGTTACTTAGCTTGATCTTGGGAAATGAGTACATAATTTTAATTGACCACAGTTTAACCCATTTGCAGTTCAGTGTTGAGTGAACATTTTTAAGATGCGTAATTTCAGTTATAAAAGTAAAATGAGATAAATGTGACTCGGTGATATCTGAAGCATAAGATGCCTGCCTTCAACCTATAACCTTCTGAAAATAGAGTTAATGTAAATGAACAAGGTGCCATTCATTAGCGTGTCAGTGGTGAGTCTCTAACATGGTGCCATTAAATTATTGTGGTGATAATTGAGACATTAAAAAGAGACAGATGCTAGGCCTATTTCTAAGCTCTTATAACCCTTTAGCAATTAAATTTCAATGAGCTAATATAACTTCACTATAGCGAACATTAACAATTGGGAATAATTTTTCGTTAAGGTTGCTGTTCTCTAACTGAATTAATAGATTGTTGGGGCCAGATTCTCAGCCCTGACTCTGCACAGCACAGCAAAGCAGGCAGAAAGCTGATCTTAAAGGGGAAACTGAGGATTTCTAGAACAGAGGAGCATCCTTGGATGGCATAGAGCCATCCCAGCCCCCACACGAGGAGCAGGGAGCAGGCGAGGTTGTGTCAGAGCAGGGAGAAGCCAAGTAAAATCTTTACACGGACACGGGGGTGTTCAGTTGGAAGCAAATGATGACAAACATATAGTTGCGGTGGGGTGAAGTGGAGGGAAGCATTTCAGCTGCAGAGCCAGCACCAAACCAGGAGAGTGGAAAGACTGCTTAGAGCTACCTTTCTCCCCGGCTCTCTGCAGTTGTGTCAAGCGTCTGGCCTAAGGATGCTAGCTTAGGAATAATAGTATGGCATTGCTGAAAGGAAGCACAGTGTGCCCACACAGACTCTTGATTGGGTATCAAGAACTCTAACATGGGGAGCCCTGACAGCTGGAAGGAAATGATTGGTTTGACCCCACTGTCTCCTCCCCATTTCCTATAGGGATACCTCTGTTGGTATGATCTTCCCAGCCATCCTGCAGTTCAAGGGCTGTAGACACATCAGTGCCTAAATCCAAGGTTCCAGTTCTGACTCTGCTGCCAAGGGCAGTGACATCATCTTATCTTACTCCAAATCCTAGGCAATGTCTGAGTTAATGCCTTTTTTTTTGTAGGAGGGAGAATATCTTCCAACTTCCAAACTCTGGGGGTCAAGCATGCCCTTACCCCACAAAGCATACGCCGAAAACCTGGTACAGATATCCGCAGTGGCTGCTAGGTAGCACCACTAACTCTAGGTGCAACTGGTGTCCTCTAATCTTACCTTCCAACCACTCTTCCAGCCAGTACTGGAAATCCAATCAATAATGCCAGACTTGGTGTGCTGGGAACTACAACCCATGCTATGCTATGCATCATGAAATATAGCTCAAAAGTTCCCGTCACAACTTCCAACACAAATCCAATAAAACTTTTCTCTTATGGTAAGATGTTGCGCTTTAGAATGGAAGAAAGCTAAACTTTCTTAAATTGCAACAGAGGGGTAGTGGTTTTCTGTTCTTTGGTAAATCATATTTGCGTTATAGAGAACTAAATCCACTTGCTAGTAACTAGAACCGTAGGGGCTAACTCTTGATACTGAACTTTGATTCCATACAAAGCTGGTTTGAGTTTGGGGTTTGACATGTTTTGAGAATTTTGGGATTCGAGGAAGTGATCAAAATGTGTACAATAGTGAAATCCATTAAATTTCTACTAGCCAGCCCAACACCACTGTGCCAAGACAATTCTCAGAATTCAGTAGAATCTTTCAGGCCAAACAGGCAGTAAAAGGGGTTGAGGAGAGTGAAACAACCTGCATGGAACTGAGGAGGAGGAGTACAGGTTGCAGGAGGGCAGAGTTTGGAGGAAACATCAGAAAGTCAGTCTGTGTGCACATGACTAGAATGCTAGCTGCAGTTGTAGCACCACTGTAAACCATTCTTAATACAGAGCCAGTTTAGCTTTATAAACATGGAGTTCTCTTATATTGTTATACAGCACATGGAATGTGCAACAGGAAGGATCCTTATACCTTCTCCCACCCACCTTGTCCATCCCCTACCCTCCTGTGATCACCTGCAAAGGCCAGTCACTATCAGGCAATTTTGGAAACTCTTAAACTCATACACTTCTATGGGATTGTGTATGATATAATTATGAAGGCTGGGAGTTCATGGTTCACTCAGAAAGGGAAGAGGCTTACTAGTCGTATGCATATAATGCAGCAAAGTTACTTCTGAGAGGTGCTTCCATGGTGCATCAATTGCTCGCCTCTGAATTGAACATAATGTATTTGTAAGGCTTTGACCAGGGTACCCATAGCCTAGGACGAGCTCTCTTTATGTAAATCAAACAAATCTCAGTCAATAAATAACATATGGCATGTCTTGTGGAAGAGCCACTTGTAAATAGTTCTTTAATTTTCATTAATATGTTATAGAATATCCAAGAGCTGTCGATTACTAGCCATGGGCCAGCTCCTGAGCTCGTAAGTCGGCATAGTCCCATTGACTTAACTGGAGCTATGCACATTTACACCAATCAAGGATCTGGCATAATATATATTTAGCAGTGACAGCATATGGGATTTCAAAGGTCCATGTTGTCATATGTTAAAGATAGAGGGCTCATTAGCATGGATTGAATCATATATAATATCCTCAATATGGCAACACCCAGATCAACAGGTGCTTGAAGGCTCAACAGACCATATGAGAAGGAAGCAGTTGGACATTTTCCAAATGTTTGTGGCAAACAATAAAGGATATTGAGGGGAGGAGGGAGAACAGCAAGCTGTGTTCAAATAGTAAGATGGGAAGGTGGGGGAAAACATACACATTTTTAGGCTTTCTATCTGCTTTACTCACTGTGGTGGGGTTACTGTAGAATTTTAAATAAGAGTGAGGTATAAACGTGGATACAATGGACAGGAATTCACTTCTGTTCAGAGGCCGGGGGAGGAGCAAAGGCACCCAAGGACTAGCAAAGAATTCAAGCAGCATGGAATAGCATCTGCATGGCATGAGTGTGTCAGCCCTTTTATTAACTCTTTGGGAGAAATTCACCCTGTGGTGCAGAGGCTCTGTGCCCCATAGTAAAGACTTCCCTGGCATATAAGACCTTAGGCAAGCCTGCGCTGGGCTGAAAGCTATTCCACGCACAGGTGACTAGATGTGTAAATGTGTTGTACGTGTACTGGAGGGGTGCACTGAGAGGAAAGGTGCCGTACATATTGCAGCTGTTGCCTGTAGCATGAAGTCCTAACCCCATGGCTTCTGCCTCCTTCATGTGGGATGCATGCAGAACAGTGGCTATGTGACAACATGACCACTAAACTAGCTGCACTGCTTGAGGAGGGGATAGACCGTACATGGAGAGCCAAGAACTCCATGAAATTGTCCCAAAGTCCTAAGGATATTTTCCATAATTTGTTAGTACCTGCATAGTCTCCAATCTCCCTCCTCTTTCCATGGTGCTGCATCACTCTCCCCTGGGTAGAACATGATTTAGTTTCCATATGATGGCCCGTCCTGTGTAATTTTATGACTAGTGTTCCCCTTCTGGGCAGCGTTACACAGACTATTTAGCCCTGTGTCTTCTACAGTATCTATGTAGGGTGCATTAGAAATCAGACGGCCACATCTGTCTCATTGCCTGTCTGAAGGCTGGAGTCTATCATGACTTAATGTCCATTCACTAAAAAAGCATTGCACTGAATTCCCTTTGGTTTCAGTTATGTAAGCGCTGGGATTGTGGTGTGCTGGCTAGTAATGGGTTTGCTATTTATTTTTGGGTTGAGTAGTGGTTTAACTGAATCATTCACAGTCAGTGCGTCCAAAGAATCTCTTGCTGTGTCTGTCATGTAATGCCATAGGGAGTGGACATTACTAATTTAGACAATACCGCTTCATATTCCTTATTCCATGTGTCCTCAATAGTGCAGATGGTAGAAACAAACATCCAATATTAAGCACATTCATTTAATGTTTAAGTTCTATTAAGGGCACCCTAACAGGGTTATTTTTACTTAGTGTCATGCATTCTTCAAGTCCAAAGTGCCAGAAACTTTTCTTGCCATTAATACACTGTGAAATATATTTCAAATAAAGTCAGGTTTCAGAGGAGCAGCCATGTTAGTCTGTAGCCGCAAAAAGAAAAGGAGTACTTGTGGCACCTTAGAGACTAACCAATTTATTTGAGCATAAGCTTTCGTGAGCTACAGCTCACTTCATCGGATGCATGCAGTGGAAAATTAAATTAGGCTTGAATAGAGACTGGGAATGGATGTGTCATTACACAAAGTGAAACTATTTCCCCTTGTTTATTCCCCCACACACACCGTTCCTCACACGTTTTGTCAACTGCTGGAAATGGCCCACCTTGTTTATCACTACAAAAGGTTTTTTTTCTCTCCTGTTAATAATAGCTCACCTTACCTGATCACTCTCGCTACAGTGTGTATGGTAACACCCATTGTTTCATGTTCTCTGTGTATATAAAATCTCCCCACTGTATTTTCCACTGCATGCATCCGATGAAGTGAGCTGTAGCTCATGAAAGCTTATGCTCAAATTTGTTAGTCTCTAAGGTGCCACAAGTACTCCTTTTCTTTTTTCAAATAAAGTGTTTGCGTGGAAGTCACTGCCTGTAAATGGTTACAACCTGAAGTCCCATTTTTGGAAATACACACACTTGCTTAATCCATGGAGCTGCTCATGGCAGTGAAGTTAAGCAAGTGCATAGGTGTTTTGCAGGATCAGAGCCCTAATGAGTAGCTCCCACTTACACCAGTCGTGGTTTGGCTGAAAATCTAGTCCTCTGTTTCACAGTGTACTCCTGGTGGGATGCACTCTTATATATATCAGGGTGACCAATATTGTCTAATTGTTTCCTTATACTCTCACTTGTGTCCATCTGTTGAGTCGTGTCTTCTACTTAGATTGTAAACTCTTTAAGGCAGGGTCTGTCTTTTGGTTCTGTGTTTGTACAGTGCCTAGCACAGTGGGGTCCTGATCCATGGACTCCTAGGCACTGCAGTAAAACAAATAATACATAATAATGTAAGAATGTGTCAGATTGAGGAGCACTTGTCCTCACCACTAATACACTGAACTGCATGTGCTAATAAAGCTTCCAAGCCATGCTCACGGCTTGTATAAGTGGGTAGAACTTTGGACTTGTGCCTTCTCACCCCAGCAAGCCTTTTAAATACAGTTAGAACTTTTCAGATTCCTTCTCTTTTGATGATAGCCATCTGGCTGGAAAATGCCCATCAGTTGTGACATTAATAATGTAGAAGGCCGATGCTGGACACATTAAGGTCTGACCTGCTTTGCTACCAGATAAATAATCAGAGGGAAAGAAGACTTATCCTTCTGTGATGCTTTCCATCAGAGGATCACCAGAATTATTGTGATGGATATTTCCTTTGCTGGGGGAGGCTTGGTAATGACTCCTTTACCATTTAAACACAGGCTTCTGAGTTAGCACAGTAAAAAGATGTCAAACTAACTCCCACTGTCAGTGCTAAAATTGCCTTGGAATGTGATCTTGTTATGATCCATCTGGAAGAGAAGACTTCCCCACTGGCAGCATAACAAGGACCAAATGGCAACTGTCTCTGCAGACAGACAGTGCTCTTAGAAATTTAAAGGTGCCATACGTAGAAAACAAAGGCACAAAAACTTGGCAGCACAACACTATCTAATATCCTTGCCCAAGGGATGTGTTTGTGGGCAGAGAAATGTGTCATTTATTTCAGTATTTTCCGGTCTCTGCTGGAGATTCATAGATATTTTAAAGTTCACACATCTTTACTAAAGGTATAAAAATAAACTCCATCTTGCCATCATTCTGTGAACAGAAAGTTCAGTGGAAGGGAATGAGAATTGCATATGGATTGATGGAAGGACTAGCTGGCATTTACCAAATTTCAGTTTTGATCAGCTTTTCGTTTTGGTGCTGTTCCTTCAGATGCTTCGGATATCTCAGAACTCTAGAAAATTATACACCCTGACAACAGCCTATTGGGACAGATTCTGAACTGGGTTTAAAAGCCATATGTCTCTTTTATGTTTAATGAATGAGAGAAATTTTCAGGTGCAAAAAGTTTTTTAGCCCATAAGTACTTCATAGTTAGACCTGTCGTCAGTGGCTTATGAAGTTCCAGGTCTGAGATTCATTTGTGGGGTTCTGTAGCCAGTTCCTCTGAGAATCCATAGACTGTCCAAGTCTACTCAACTACATAAAGTATTAGACTACCAGCTGACATTCAAACCTGTTTCTTGTTAGGCAGTGAAAGAAAATGAAACATTCGGCTACGGAGATGTTAAAGTCAAGTGAAATCCAAATTTAATTGTGCAAAACCTGTCGCACTAGAACTGGCACAATGCTTCCAATTTCTGTTCAAAACAGGGTTGCATATTTTTGTCGGCAGCAGCAATTCATACACTTTCCTGGGTTTTGATGTTTGAAAAGGCTGGAACTCAAATGCATCTTTTCTTCTCCTAGTTAAATCTCATTGTGAATCCATAGGCAAAGCTTGGGGTTGCAGGCTTTTAACTGCAACCAGAGGTGGGGATTAGTGTCATACCTAGTGGAAAACATATCTTACAATGAGAGACTAAAGAGCTCTGTCTATTTAACTCATCAAAGAGAAGGTTAGGGTTGATACAGAGGTGACTTAATCACAGTCTGGCTAACTATACAGGGAGTTAAACTGATAAAGTTTGCATATGACACAAACATTGGGGGAGTGGTAAATAAGGTCCCTGATTTAGAGCACTCTGGATTGCTTGGTAAACTGAGCTCAAGCAAACAATATGATTTTTAATATGGCTCAATGTAAATGTGTAAATCTAGGTACAAAGAGTGTAGGCTTTACTTACAAGATGGGAGACTCTATCCTGGGAAGCAGTGATTCTGTACAAGATTTGACGGTTGTGGTGGATAATCAGCTGAAGGTGAGCTCCCAGGATAACACTGTGGCCAAAAGAGCTAGTGGGATTCTGTGATACATAATCAGGGGAATCTCTAGCAGGAGTAGAGAGAAGTTATTTTAACTCTGTATTTGGCACTGGTGCGACCTCTGCTGGACTCCTGTGTCCAGTTCTGGAGCCCACCAGACAAGAAGAGTCTTGATAAATGGAAGAGGGTTCAGAGAAGAGCCACAAGCATGATTGAGGGATTAGAAAACCTGCCTGATAGTGACAGACTCAAAGAGGTCCATCGATGTAGCTTACCAAAGAGAAGGTTAACGGGTGACTTGATTACAGTCTATAACTTACATAGGTAACAAATATTTAATAATGGGCTCTTCAGTCTAGCAGAGAAAGGTATAATAAGATCCAATAGCTGGAAGTTGAAGCTAGACAAGTTGAGACTGGAAATAAGGTGTACAATTTTGACAGTGAGGGTAATTAACCATTGGAACAGTTAACAAGGGTCATGGTGCATTCGCCATCACTGACAATTTTTAAAATCAAGATTGGATGTTTTTTCTAAAAGATCTGTTCTAGGAAATATTTTGGGGAAGTTCTATGGCCTGTGTAATACAGGAGGTCAGTCTAGGTGATCACAATGGTCGCTTCTGGCCTTGGTATCTCTGAAGAATCTGTGATGATGTCGGACATTTGGGAACCCTTTAAAATAACAAAGGCATAAATAAATCCAGTGGTTGAAAGTTGAAGTTAGAACATTTCAAATTGGAAACAAGACACATTGTGAGGGTAATTAGCCATTGGATCATCTTACCAAAGGATGTGATAGATTTATCATAAATTTTAAGATTAGATTGTGACTGGTTGGATCACAGAAACTCCTTTGGGACTGCCACCTGATGTTCTGGGACTATCTCTAAGCCCGTTCTCCCTGCCAGCTTGGGACTTCAGTACCTTGCCTTGTTTGAGCCAGACACGCTTGCCTGCTGCAAACACAGATCCAAGTCTGAACCACGTCTGCCTGCTGCAGGCTTAACTGAAAACAGCTTAAGAAATGCTCCTGTCTCCAGCACTCAGATACCTGGCTCCCAATGGGGTCCAAACCCCAAATAAATCCATTTTACCCTGTAAAAGCATATACAGGGTAAACTCCTAAATTGTTGCCATCTGTAACACTGATAGAGAGAGATGCACAGCAGTTCCCCTCCTCTCCCCCCCCCCCCGGTATTAATACTTACTCTGGGATAATTAATAAGTAAAAAGTGATTTTATTAAATATAAAAAGTAGGATTTAAGTGGTTCCAAGTAATAACAGGCAGAACAAAGTAAATTACCAAGCAAAATAGTATAAAACACGCAAGTCTAAGCCTAATACAGTAAAAAACTAAATGCAGGTAAATCTCACCCTCAGACATGTTCCAATAAGCCTCTTTTACCGACTAGACTTCCTCCTAGTCTGAGTCGGGCAATCACTCACAACCCTACTGTTACTGTCCTTTTGTTCCAGTTTCTTGCAGGCATCTCCTTGGGGTGGAGAGGCTATCTTTTGTGCCAGCTGAAGACAAAATGGAGGGGTTTCCCCAGGGGCTTATATAGTCTCTCTGTTCTGGATGGAAACCCCTTCTCCTCTCCTATGCAGAATCTAGCTACCAGATGGAGTTTTGGGCAAGTCACATGTCCATGGCCAAGTCACATGGGCAAGTCACATGTCCATGAATGATTCAGTTCTTTACAGGCCAATGTCACATTCCCAGGAAAGCTCAGATGTGGATTGGCGTCTCTCAAAGTTCATTATCAGCTTAAGTGTTTCTTGACTGGGCACTTATTGAGAATAGTCTTTTCTCAAGAAGCTGACCAACTGCTTCACTGAGGCTACTTAAAATCAAAAAAGTACACAGCCAATATTTGTAACTTTGCATACAAAAATGATACATGCATACAAATAGGATGAATATATCCAATAGATCATAACCTTTTCAGAGATATGTTACTTGGCATATCTAGCGTAAAACATATTCCAGTTAGGTCATATTTACACTCATAAGCATATTTCTATAAAGCATTATGGGGTGCAGCGTCACATAGATGCCTTTCTAAAAGGTTCGTTCTAGTTCCATCATAAGTTATTGGGCTTGATTGTGTTCTCTTGCAGTCAGGAAGAGTAATTCCCTCCACTGCATGAATCATTGAGTAAAATCCTATCACTTATTACACAGGAGGTTGGATTTGCTGCTCATAATGGTTCTTTCTGGGTTTAAAAATTATGAACCTAAATATTATGTGCTCTTTCCTAGTAGACGTAATCTGGGCTCAAAATGCACCAGTGGATCTATAAAATGTTTGTGGATCTCTGCTAATAGCTAAAAAATTCATATCTGGCTTTGACTGAAAGTTCACATGAGAACAAAATTTATGAAGAGCACTGTGACTGCAAGCTGAACTCCAACCAAGGCTGATTTTGAGTGTATTTGAGGCTTGAGTTGAATATTTTGTGGGCTTCAAAGTAACACTTGTCTCTTAGTGTATGTCTATGCCGCAGCTGGGTATGTTAGTCTACCTGGAGTATGTTGGTCTACCTGCACTGGGAAGCACACTCCAAACTGCAATGTAGACAAAATATCTGTCTACCTATGTGATCCTCATTACCATAAACTCTAAGTTCCTATAGTCAATTTCCTCAGAGTAGTTACCTTGTAATGAAAAAAACCAAACTATTCCATAAGTTTAGAGGAAAAATGAACAAGCACAATGCAGCCTCTCCAGTCTGGTGTAAGCTAAAGGAAGTTGATGGTTCACTAGGTGAGGCATTTCCTAGGATAAGCTCTACCAGATGTTACTGTACTGCTATGTCTTTACTTCAGTGTTTATTTTTATGACATTACTCTGGAAAGCTTTCATGGCACCATGATGACCAAGTCATTTTTTTGTCAAAACATTGATATTTCTGTTGCTGCTCTTCTGTAACACATTAACACATCCTTGACAAATATGACAAACATTGGTAAAATGTCAAGCGTGTGTACAATCATTCTGTCAGCTGTTGGGTATGAAAATCTAAAGGAAGCCAAACAGTCATTGATGTGGAGTTTTTTTAAGTACATCCACCCTCCATCTGGGTGTTATGAAAACCGCATTTAAGTGTATAGTGTATTTTATAAAGTGGACATTAATCCTGTTTTTTATTAAAATAAAAACACATTCACCTACTCGATCATTTCCCCTCCTGTTATGCCACATTGTCATGGCATCATTTACCCCCTTCCATCCATAATGACAGCATGAGGTGCAAGGTAGTAGACAGTCGGTCCCAACAAAACACAAATACATGCTCAAGTGGCAGCCTTTATCTGGTAATGCTGAAGGGAAGTTTCTATTAGTGTCACTTCAAGCTACTTAGCTAATGATGTTTTCTTTAAAGCCCTTCTGGTGCCGTGAAAAGGTACAGAGCATCCCAACTACAAAGTTGGGTGAATCTACACTCCTCCATGCAGAGTGAGTGTGAGTGTTACCAAACCTCCACTATCCACTTCAGTGATAACCCTCCACTGATTGTGTTGACAGCATCTCCTTCCCCATCAGGTCTGAAGTAGAACTGGTTGAAATGTTTTTGTCATATAGAAAATTCACACAAAACATACATTTTTTTTTTAGGGCACTGAAACTATTTGTGAATTTGGATCAAAGTCTGTGACTATTTCCCCCCCTCCCTCCCCGCCCCGTATTGATTTAATTGAGTTATCTGAGAGGGAGTTTTCTTCCCAACTAAAAGAAGCGATGGGTCTAAACCAAACCACAAGCTCTAAATTCACGGTACGTCATATCCTGGTGTGAATGTCCTGAGTAGTTCCTACCCTTAACATGGTGGAGTTTTAACCATTGAATTAAATGCCTTAAAACTTTGACATTTGGAGCTGGATCTAAATTTTTCAATTTGGCTTTAACTCAGAAACAAATATATGAAAGTAATTCTGGATGAACATTTTCAAATGAAATTTTTTGTCAGTGAAAATGCAGATTCAGGTTACCTGAAGCATTTCACAAATTCTTGTCAAATTCACTGACTTTTAATCAAAATTTCAGATGAAATTTAAACGTTCAGGTTTGACATTTTCTAAACAAAATGTTTTTATTTTTCAATTCAAAATGACATTATATATAAACTACCACCAAAAGATAGGTTATTCCCCCAGTTGGAACATAAATATAAAAGCCTTGTAACGTACATTGGTGTTATTAGTGAACAGTTTTGATAAGTGTGCTGTCTCTTTGCTGGCTGACGAAGGTGACTCAAAGACCCCATCACAAACTACAGGGATAGACACATCCACATTTTCCTTTTGTGTGTGTGTGTGTGTGTGTGACTTTACAGTCTGGATATGAGGACAGAGAATGATAAATAAATTGCATTCTCACTCAGCCTTTCTTTCCCCCTGGACTATTAACAACTGTTGTGTTCTGTGTAAAGGGAAATGCACTGAATTGTATTCAGACTGAGAACTACACTGAATAAGTGTGTGCTGTAATTTCTAGTTATTTACCCAGTACCCACTGGACACAGCTGATAGTGAAGTCTCAGGTGTGCCAGTTGTGACTGTCTGATTCTGTGTAACACCAGTTTTGGCACATATCGGCGCATAGGTGCTGGAACAAGCAGTGTGGGGGGTGCTGCAGCACCCCCTGGTTTGAAGTGGTTTCCATTATATCCAGGGTTTATTGTTTGGTTCAATGGCTCTCAGCAGCCCCACTATACAAATCGTTCCAGCACCCCTGGATTAGAGTAGCTTTAGTGCTGCTCTAATCCATGCCAACCCCTCATCTTCCCACGGCTCCCCAGGGAGCTGTCTGGCAGCTGGGGATTGGTGAAATGCTATACTGGCTCTATACTAGCTAAGGAGTCCTCCACACTAAGGAATCCCCTGCAGGGGAGATCCAGTGACTTTCTGTTCCTTTCCACCATCATAGAAACCAGAACTCACTGGAGCATCTAACCCACTTAGATGAAAATTATGCTATGTGCTTCTGTATGTGTTTCTGTGTCTGCATTCTGTAGAAATCCAATAAAGTTTTCTCAAAGCCATAAACAAAGGGTTTTGTGTAAACTGCACCACCTCAGGAATAGCCCCGCGAGGCTAGTGCATTTCTGAGTCACAATTCCTTCTTGATCCCAATGGGTCGTTGTGACCATTGGGAAATTTGTCTGGGTACAGCTATGAGTTCTGTGTTAAATCATGAACTTTCTGTATGCATAAGTATCAAGCTGCAAACTCCATTTGGAATGCACAGCTTGTTTGCCTAGTTGTCCTTTTACCGCTGTGTAGGACTGGAATTTCAAGGGCTAATAGAAGAGGGCTACCAATAGAGGGTTGCTAGACCTCATTGGTTCTCTATTCAAATAGAAGCACCTTAGACAATAGCTGGTTCCTATGCAGCAGAACTGTTTTCCCAGGGCAGAGGTCATCTGACAACTAAGGCACCTAGTACGGGTCAGTAATCATTTGTTGAGGCTGATCAGGCAGTCACCTGACAGGGGTGGGGAGGGCTGGAGATTATAAAAGAGTGTCTCAGGAGCCAGTTTAGTGAAAAGGAGAAAAGGCCAGTGATTTCTTGTTCTGGATGAGAAGCCATGAGCAGGAGGCCCACAGCTGGGGAGGATCCTGGGCTTCTTAGAGGACTCTCATCTATGCCCAAAAAACTCTACAAAGATATAAGGAAACTGCATATAAGTATGTTTATTATCTTAACTGTGTATCTCTTCTGCTGAGTAAAATGAAGTTTCTTTAGAATCCTGGGCAAAGTCTCTCTGAGTCTGTTGACTTTCACAGTTGCATACCCCTGAAGAGGGAAACTGTTAAACCAGAGCACTCACATGGCTGAAATTCTGGTAGAGGGTATGTTTATGACAGGGAAGTCTGAGAGGTCAGCATTGCTTCCAGCGGATAGGCAGTTAGACTGTGGGGGATCTCAGCTTTCAAAGGGTTCCAGACAGATGATCCACAACCCAAACTGTGCCTAGAGAACCCAAGTGCTAGGGGTAGCACTTGGACTCTGTTCAAACTCTGGAGGCTTAAAGCACACGGGGAATGTCCAGCCAAGACGAGGAGTTCTACCAGTGCTGTCTATATATGACAGTATTTACAGATGGCCTATACTTACTACCTATGCCCCAACTGCTCTGTTACTCCAGCATGCAGGGGTAGAGTCAAGTCTCCACTCATTTCCTGTCCTGCCCCTGGTGGTGCCCCACCCACCCTCTCTATGGAGAGAGTAAACCGGAAATAACCGGAAACACTTATTCCTATGTAGAGCTGGGTGAAATGTTTGGGCTGAAACATTTTTTCTGCTGAAAAATGCAGATATGGCGACACTGAAACATTCGTGTGTTGGTTTCACTAAACTGAGGGGGATTGAGGAAGGGGAAACCAAAATTACAAAAGTCAAAACAGGCATTTTTTAAACAAAAATATTTAAACCTTTCAGTTCAAAATGACTGTTTCAAGACTTCCTTCCATCCTATTCTTTAAAACATTTCAAAAGCACTAAATACTAGAAATAGAAATGAAACATTTTAATTTGGGTTGAATGAAATGTTTCATTTCCCTGAAATGAAATTCTCAGATTTTTTGATTTGCTAAAAAGTTGACAAAATTCAGCACAAAACAATGTTTTCCCATTTTTTCAGAATTGCCATTAAACTAAAAAATTATTTGCTCAGCTTTATTCCCATGATTTTGGGTCCTGTAGCATGTGAAAGGGAGAAGGGTTTTAATCCCTTGGACATCAGGTGTAGTCCAAATGCAATCTAGCCCATAGATGGTAGGGTTTTTATGACAAGGGTGTATGTCATTGAATGTAAAGAATTAGTATTAAATCACTTTGAAATTCCATCTCAGTCTCTAATATATTCAGATGTGTACTAAAGGGACAGAACAAAGAATGTATGCCCAGGAGTGAGAGAAATTCAATGGGCTTCTGTACAATGGCCTGTCCCAAAATGGAGGCCAGCTCTGAACTGATCTGTTGCAATAAAGCTAAGTGAAATAACAAGGACAATATTAGCCTGCTGGCGATGCTGGTGGTAATAGAAGAATAATTATTATTAATTTCAACAGATCTTGAACAAGGATGTATGTATTCTTCATGCTTTTCAAGTAAAGTAGATATTTTATAAATATTTTAAAGAGAAGTCTGTATGTTTTAAATGCAACCACAGTTTTGCAATATATTCTCTAAGCTTCTATAATACAATACTGTTGCACTACTGTATATCTCACTTGAAAAGCCAGTTTATGGATACTGTATGCTAACTGTGGGTGTATATTTCTTAAGCAACTAAAAGAACTTCAAGACCTTTCAGCTGCAACCCAAATGCAACGTGCTAAAGATATTTCTCAGATATCTTCACAGTGGCAACATGCAATTTAACGCTGGCAAGCAGCCACAATTTTCCTTTCCCCCTCAATTAAAAACCTCAGATGATGCTATCTTTTTCTAAACAAATACTGCAGCTTCATGTTACAATACATTTGAAATCTGTTTACAACACAATTTTCCAGAGTCTCTTGCATCTTATAATTACAGATTCTGTTAAACACAGATTGTATTGACCTTGATGGTGAAAAGAGACCTTTAAATTCCTACAGGGATAATATTCCCAAATCACAAGGGTTGACAGCAATGCTGTCTGTAATACATATGTTTCCATGCCTTTTCTTATGTTCACAACATGAGTACTTCAAACCAGATGAAATCTCTCGGAGTCCTGTACCAGTGGTTAATCCTACACTCCACACTCAGCAGGAAACCATGCTATAGGCAATGTTATCCCCTCACCAGAGGCCCAATCCATAGCCTGTTGAGGTTGGTAGTAATCATTCCATTGAACTCAATGGATTTTGTTTTAGGCTACAGCAGTCTTTCAAACCAAAGTCATGGGTATGTTTTCTGGCAAATCGAAACAATGGGAAAATAATCCTTTCTTCAGATATATACTAAAGTTCTAATCTTGCAACATACTTTATACTGTATGGTTGGTCCTGCAATCCTAATAACTACTTACATGATTAAACTACCCCGATGGGTTGGGATTGCAGAATTGATTCAATGCAATTCCCAGAAATTTCCTTAAGTAAAAAACTGCTCTCATGCAAAAAACACTTTACTTCAGGCCCTTGAAAGCTCATAAACTCACAGGATTATGCCTAGTTAGCCTCTCTATTCTCTAATTAACTCTGACTCTCAGTATAGGACATGTGAAGGATAATTTTTTTTTTTATGTGGCAAAGCACTCCCTTAGGGTCTGATATGTATTTGTTACTAGCCTGGGTGAAGTCCAGGCCCTATTGAAGTCAATGGCGAAACTCCCCTTGATGTCCATAGGGCCAGGATTTCACTGTCTCTGTTTAAATGAAAGGAGTCCTTGTGGCACCTTAGAGACTAACAAATTTATTTGAGCATAAGCTTTCGTGAGCTATGCATCTTATGCATCCGATAAAGTGAGCTGTAGCTCACGAAAGAATCATAGAATCATAGAATATCAGGGTTGGAAGGAACCTCAGGAGGTCATCAAGTCCAACCCCCTGCTCAAAGCAGGACCGATCCCCAATTAAATCATCCCAGCCAGGGCTTTGTCAAGCCTGACCTTAAAAACTTCTAAGGAAGGAGATTCTACCACCTCCCTAGGTAACGCATTCCAGTGTTTCACCACCCTCCTAGTGAAAAAGTTTTTCCTAATATCCAACCTAAACCTCCCCCACTGCAACTTGAGACCATTACTCCTTGTCCTGTTGTCTTCTACCACTGAGAATAGTCTAGAACCATCCTCTTTGGAACCACCTTTCAGGTAGTTGAAAGCAGCTATCAAATCCCCCCTCATTCTTCTCTTCTGCAGACTAAACAATCCCAGTTCCCTTAGCCTCTCCTCATAAGTCATGTGCTCCAGACCCCTAATCATTTTTGTTGCCCTTCGCTGGACTCTTTCCAATTTTTCCACATCCTTCTTGTAGTGTGGGCCCCAAAACTGGACACAGTACTCCAGATGAGGCCTCAGCAATGTCGAATAGAGGGGAATGATCATGTCCCTCGATCTGCTGGCTATGCCCCTACTTATACATCCCAAAATGCCATTGCCTTCTTGGCAACAAGGGCACAATGTTGACTCATATCCAGCTTCTCGCCCACTGTCATCCCTAGGTCCTTTTCCGCAGAACTGCTGCCTAGCCATTCGGTCCCCAGTCTGTAGCGGTGCATTAGATTCTTCCGTCCTAAGTGCAGGACCCTGCACTTATCCTTGTTGAACCTCATCAGATTTCTCTTGGCCCAATCCTCCAATTTGTCTAGGTCCCTCTGTATCCTATCCCTACCTGCCACCGTATCTACCACTCCTCCTAGTTTAGTATCATCCGCAAATTTGCTGAGAGTGCAATCCACACCATCCTCCAGACCATTTATGAAGATATTGAACAAAACCGGCCCCAGGACCGACCCTTGGGGCACTCCACTTGATACCGGCTGCCAACTAGACATGGAGCCATTGATCACTACCCGTTGAGCCCGACAATCTAGCCAACTTTCTACCCACCTTATAGTGCATTCATCCAGCCCATACTTCTTTAACTTGCTGACAAGAATACTGTGGGAGACCGTGTCAAAAGCTTTGCTAAAGTCAAGAAACAATACATCCACTGCTTTCCCTTCATCCACAGAACCAGTAATCTCATCATAGAAGGCGATTAGATTAGTCAGGCATGACTTTCCCTTGGTGAATCCATGCTGACTGTTCCTGATCACTTTCCTCTCGTGTAAGTGCTTCAGGATTGATCCCTTGAGGACCTGTTCCATGATTTTTCCGGGGACTGAGGTGAGGCTGACTGGCCTGTAGTTCCCAGGATCCTCCTTCTTCCCTTTTTTAAAGATGGGCATTACATTAGCCTTTTTCCAGTCCCGCGGTCGCCATGAGTTTTCAAAGAAAATGGCCAATGGCTCTGCAATCACAGCCGCCAACTCCTTTAGCACTCTCGGATGCAACGCATCCGGCCCCATGGACTTGTGCACGTCCAGCTTTTGTAAATAATCCCTAATCACTTCTTTCTCCACAGAGGGCTAGCCACCTACTGCCCATGCTGTGTTGCCCAGCACAGCAGTCTAGGAGCTGACCTTGTTCGTGAAGACAGAGGCAAAAAAAGCATTGAGTACATTAGTTTTTTCCACATCCTCTGTCACTAGGTTGCCTCCCTCATTCAGTAAGGGGCCCACACTTTCCTTTGCTTTCTTCTTGTTGCCAACATACCTGAAGAAACCCTTCTTGTTACTCTTAACATCTCTTGCTAGCTGCAGCTCCAGGTGCGATTTGGCCCTCCTGATTTCATTCCTACATGCCCGAGCAACATTTTTATACTCTTCCCTGGTCATTTGTCCAATCTTCCACTTCTTGTAAGCTTCTTTTTTATGTTTAAGATCCGCAAGGATGTCACTGTTAAGCCAAGCTGGTCGCCTGCCATATTTACTATTCTTTCGACACATCGGGATGGTTTGTCCCACCTTCATTGCTTATGCTCAAATAAATTTGTTAGTCTCTAAGGTGCCACAAGGACTCCTTTTATTTTTGTGGATACAGACTAACATGGCTGCTACTCTGAAATCTGTTTAAATAGTTGCCTAGTATTGCCAATGACACCCAAAGTAGATGACAGAGACAAATACAGCATGCCTTCTTATTGTCAATGCTTCCCTGAAAGACCCTTGTTGGATCTCCATATGGTATCCTTGTCCTAGCTAAATATAATTAATATACTACTACTCTTTTAAACATCTTGAACAGTCTGAGCCATCCATCCCTGCTTTGTGCTACCATCTTTCTATGATACAGAGAATTCTGTTGCAGATTTTAGGGCCAGCCTTTCTGCATTCACCTCTGTTAACAGCTCTTTTGTTGGGGAGTGAGATATCATTAAACCTGATCTCCCACTGCTCCTTGTGCTGTCTTTCCTCTCTTCTTGTTCTTGGCCAGTGCCCAAATGCTCCTTAACCTCATTTCTTTCCCGTCTCCCACCTTCATTGCTTGCTGGTTCCTCTGTTATCACTGCCCTCTATTTTTCCTTCAAGTCCTTCAAATCAGCCTGTGGTGTGTGACCCTTTCTGCCTCCTCCAACCAACTAGATGGTCATGGTTCATTTCACACGTCATTCGTACAGGTCTGACTTGTTTCCTTCCTATGCAGACATACAGTAGAGACTAGAGAGACTGCTCCTTTAGGATATATAAACATACGGTGTTCAAGAAATACCAGGCTATCTTAATCCCACCATGTAGGGCTATGAGGACACAAGTGGGAGAGATTTCTTTCAATCATATATTCCAGAACACTGGTGATATAAATTTACATATTAGTGCTGCCTACACTTAATAGTTTTAACACTAATTTCAAGATTTTAATTTTCCCTGCTGATATTTCCTTCCCTTAAGTAATATATTAATGAAGTTAAATGAAAACATATGGCACAGGAGATAAATTTTATGTTCACATAAAATGTGTGTTACAAAATAGCTACATGCAAAGAGAAAAAGTTACAGTTGTTAAAAGTAAATATATATATATTCAGTAACTTGATGGTGCAGTTGTCAGTATTTTTATGGCGTCTCATTCCCAATGCTAATATAAGCGATACCATCATCAATTATACTACCTATTCAGTGGAATGCATAATCACTTCTTTGTTTCCCAGTGAGGTTAAAGCCATAGCAAATTATTTAGTTGTGTGTTCAGTGAGCTTTCATAAATCAACTGTGAACTGTAGCATCTTTGTTAGAAAGATTCGGTGTTGACAACTGTAGTTAAGAATCAATTAGAATTTACAGTAAGTATATAGAACACTCATGAGAGTAGTGGGGAATTGATCTTATGGATCTTCTCATTTCCTCTGGGAAATGTTAATTGTTGGTTTTAGGAATCATCCATCCATAAACTTCCCTCTTAAAACAATGCAAGTCTTATCCAATCCCTTACTTGGCTAATGCACGTGAGGAAAGCCCAGGTTCACTACTTTCAGAGTCTATCGATGCTTCCCTTAGGGACTCAACCTGCTTGCTATCCTGAAGCACACAATGGTCCATCCAAACCTCAAGAAATCATCTCTCTTGGAGCTAATGACTTCACCAGACATTGCCCTGTGTCTAATGTAGCCTTCCCGGGGGAAGATCATCAATATGGTGGTGGTGGACCAATTCTGGTAGCGCCTTCCAATGTGTTTTCAGACCCGATGGTTGTATATTTTAACAAGTCAGACACACTATTTTGTTTTATATGCAATACTCCCATCTGAATGTAAACCGCTCTTTTGGACTATAAATAATACACATATACACTACACAAATAAAAGAGAAGAATCCTAGTTTTCTGAAGATCTCAGGTGTAACCCCAGAAACTGTATTTATCTGAGGGACAGTGAATTGATGGGAAAGTTCAATAACCTTTTTCTAAAGCTGAGGAGGAGTATGAGAGTTGATTAATTCCCATTGATAGGCCATTTGGATTAAAAGGATATTCATAAATATGGGGTTTGTAAAATCAAGCTCTTATTTAAAAAGTAGCCACTTGAATTTATAGAACCTGGATGTTTTAAGAGCAAATTAAATATTTGGATGAAGGGAATGACTATATTCTATTCTGTAATGAACTTTGGTTATATCTACATTGGAGGTAGAGGTATAACTTCCAGCTTGGGTAGACATATCTTTGCTAACTCCGGTCAATTTAGTGCACTAAAAATAGAATTTTACCCATGGTGGTGCACAAAGGTGGGAGGGGCCAGTGCCCAAGTATGAGCCCATCTGAAAACTTAGATACATACTCAGGGCAGCTAGTCTGTTCTGGCACTGCTATTTTTAGCACAATAGTTCAATCAGAGCTAGTGCAGGTATGTCTACCTGAGCTGTTTGCACAGTTGTAGCCATGTTAGTCCCAGGATATTAGAGAGACAATGAGGGTGAGATAATGTCTTTTATAGGACCAACTTCTGTTGGTGAAAGAGTCAAGCTTTTCAGCTATATAGAGCTTTTTTTCAGGTCTGAGCTGGAAATTACACCTCCACCTCAAGTGTAGACATGCTGTCAGTTGTAGATTTTTCTTTTTACCTAATTTTTAGGTTATTTTTAAAAATAAGTGAGGTTTATGTAAACAAAACACTGTTGCCTTTATTTCACTTTCCCTGTGCAGAATAAATCGCTGCTACGAAAATAAACGACTGTCTGCCATTGATTGAACTGGACACTATCAGAGAGTACACTTTCGTTGTCAGAATTTCACTGAAAGTGGTTTCCAAGATCCAGTGAACTGTTATGTCATATGTCACTGAAAAAGTTGATGCAGTGCCTTTTTGTGTTGACGTTTACCTAATCTATGGACAGGGATCAATGGAAGAAAAATGATCCAATGGTCAGAGATGCAGATAATGATTCCAAAGCATTTAAAATCAGCCATCATGTTATAAAACATGGCTAGATTCTCTCACAGTGACTTACGTTGATTAGTACCTACACATTAATTCCCACGGCTAGGTCTACACTTGGAGCTAGTGGTATGATTCCCAGCTCCTGTGTACATACTCATGTTAGCTGTCATTGAATTAGCACACTGAAAATAGCCACAGAAGCAGAGGCAGTTGTAATTAACAGCTTGGGCTAACCACCCTAAGTATATACCCAGGAGATGCAGGCAGGTTTGTTCTTGGAGCAGCTCACTTGTACCACCACGGCCTCTGCTTCCATGACAGTGCTACTATTTTTAGCACGCTAGCTCCATGAGAGCTAATGCGATTATATCTGTGTAAGGTGGGAATCACATGCCAACTTCCAAGTATAGGCGTTGTCTATCACGAGCTATAAGTGAAATGAATGGGGCTACTTGCAGATTAAAGTACTTTCAGTAAGAATAAACGGGAAAGATTTTGGCTTTATATGTTGAGAATTCATTCTTTTTTAAAAGAGAAAATAAGAAAACTAATATCCACCACAAAATCATTCAGCGAAGGTTGATGATTTTGATCGATGTTCTATCTGCCTAAATCACCCAGCTACAGTAAGAAGTGAGCATGCCTCACTGAGCTGTGAATGTGGCTTACAGGAGCCGTGCTTTATCACTGAAATACACATGGCAGAATGTTCTCCGAATGAGCCTTGGCTCCACAGCGGTTCGAAAAGAAATTGTAATCGACACGAAAGGAAAAACAAGTCATGTTTAACCCGAGAAACAATGAGAGTCTGGATTCCTGTCTGTGATCAAGTTGTGCTCCTCTCAGGGGAGAGAGAGAGAGTATGCACATTGGGGTGACCCTGCAGGCTGATAGCCATGACTTTCTGATTCCAAAAGCTGGTACGTGGTCATGCTCACCCCCCCCCCCGTGAGTTAGAGCAACATTAGGGCTGCTATAACTTATGCCACTGGTGTATGGTTGCTAAGGAGCATGTAAGGGACTCATACACTAGTGGAGGGTTGGCCTGGCAGAGTGGGGCTTAAAGGGGCAGGGGGCAGCTTGCATCAGCTGTATGCCAGCTGAGTAGTCCCTCTCCACCAGTGGGACTTTCAGCTGGCCAGTTCCAACCAGAACCTGGCTCTCGATAGTGCAAAAAATGAATCATATGTGAGAATCTGGCCTGAGGTATAGGGCTTCAGGTAGAGGGCCTAATCCAAACCCCACAGAAGTCAGTGGAAAGATGCCCATTGACTTCAATCGTTGTTGGTCAAACCCGAAGGAGATGAGGGTGGGGGACCAATCAAATACTGAAAGTTTCTCATAGGTTTTTCCCCCCACAGTCCCTCAGCTCAGCAAAAAAAATCTAATTTATACCTCTATTAATAATTAATAACCAACCGCTTTCTTGGCAAGCTGAGCAGAGATGTCAGGGACTTAGACTCAAGTACCCAGTAACCCCTCTAGGTCAGGGTTGGAGCTTCTGGCAGAGCTGGTGAAGAAGCTGGTCCTGCTGCTGCCCATTGTGGTACTCATTTTATAGCTAAACAGAGACCTTACAATCTATGTAGGTACTTCTATCTCCTCCTTCCCCTCCTTACCATAGTATTTGAGCACTTCACAGTCTATAATTTTATCCTGGTAAACTATGAGGGTAAGGAAGTGCTATTATCACTGTTTTACTGCAGGAACATTAACTTATCTCAGTTGGGGAACTGAGACACAAAAGGGTAAGTGATTTGACCAAGGTCACACAGGGATTCAGCTGCAGAGCAGGGGCTTGAACCCACATGTCCTAACTCATAGGCTAGGGCCCCTATTCACTGGGCCATCCTTTCTCTTCAGGACTTCCCATCCAGTACCTTTCAGAAGCATTTCATTTGCAGGTGTATGCACACACATATATATTAATAAGGGACAGGAGGGGGAACCCAAATAACAAACAGATTTTTATATAGATGCTAGAGAATTTATCACCTGACTGAAATTTTTACAGGAACTGGATTGCTCAGGATTTGTGCTAATGAATGGAGAACTGGAGGGAGGGAGAGATACAGAGATTAGTTTGTTTCACATGAATCTCCAAGTTGCCCATCTTTGTAATTCAGCCTGATGTCTTCATCTGACTACATTTTATTGTTGGTGTTTGGGAGTAAGCTGTCACCCAAAGTGCTTCATAATTTACACACTTACCCAGCTTTGCTTCAAGGTGTTGTTTAGCTTCATTAGCAATACAAAGAAGCATTTGGTAGGTGCATATGGCAAGATTTGAAGAAATGAATACTTCCAGAGGAGATCATCTCCTTGTACCGTAAGTGGTAAGGATATGAAAATAATAAATTCATTGAAATAAATCATATTTGAGGTGATTGCTCCACGGCATGGGCTTAATGACGTAGGGCCTGATCCTGGCATTTATTCCAGGGCGCTGAGGAGTGGGAAGAATGGAACTGCCTGTCCCAGGGTGAGTGTCACAGAGGTGAGAGGGAAGGATCAGACCATGTGCCTTGTGACTTATGAAAGCCAATGCAGAATACATAAATCATTAGTGACTGAGATGAACAATGTTTCGCTCAAAAAAGGTATGTTCCTAGTTAGCCTGAAATGTGCGATGATCCAGCCATGCTCAGAACAATATCATTTCATGTCAACAACCTCATCCACTGCCGTTCTGTCTCTGGTCTCCCCTCCTTGGGTAGCCACAACCTTTCAATGCTACTACCCAACTCCATCAACATTTTCTTCTTACCGCATCCTAGGCCCTTTCTGAGCATGTTTAAGGTGTGAGTTTGAAATTAATGCAGTGGGATTTTTTTTATGGAGAGCCTTCAGCTATGTAATCCACATGCAGCAGAGATCATGCTGAGGTTACATCTTGAAGAATGCAGATCAAGGTGTGAGACTCATCTATGTCACGCTATTCCCCTAACCATATTGTGGGAGAATAAATCTGATAAAAATGCTCCTGGAGTAAACAAACTAGATCCATCTGCCTGTAAATAAGCAGCTTGAAATCACACAGGAGAAAAGGAAAACCAGTTTCCTTTTCTTTTGAAGGACCCTTCGTGTATGTAACAGACACCAATATGCTATGGTAAGAGGGTGTCATAATGAGCTTAATGCTTCCAAAGTGCAGCTAGAGATAATCACCACGTCAAATTTGTATTGCTAATTGGCTCATTAAGAAGCTTTTTGTTTTGGTCCAATTCTGTAAACTCCAGAGAACTGGGTTCATCTTTATTTACAAATGAACATGAGTTTGAAGATTCTCCCTGGTCTGAATGGGTATTTGTCCACATTACAAAAACTCAGGCACTCATAGGGTGACCAGACAGCAAATGTGAAAAATCGGGATGGGCGTGGGGGTAATAGGAGCCTATACAAGAAAAAGACCCAAAAATCGGGACTGTCCCTATAAAATCAGGACATCTGCTCACCCTAGGCACTCAGGAAAATTCATCAGACATGGTGGTCTCTTTTCAATAGAGGCTTGGGGCTGAAATCTCAGGCATGTTGCAGATCAAGTGATTTGGCAGTATAGGGTCCCTCCTGCACAGCATTACAAAAGGTAAGCGGTATGGATCAACAATATTCACAAAAGTAGCAAGAGTCAAGTTATACTGCAAAGGTGCACAGGTTTTTGAGAGAGAATCCCTTAGTTTAAGCTGTTTCTAAGGACATTTAAATGACAGAATCCAAATCCACAATCTCAGATCAAATGAACAATCATGGGGTAAGAAAAAGAAGAAAAATATACTCCAAAGTCTGTTCCGGCAGCCCTTACTTCTGTGAGTACTCCCACTAGAGCCAATGGGCCGGACAGCCTGATGGTATAAACCAACATACAATGTCTTTCTATGTCAATTTACACCGGATGGGAATCTGACTAAATGGGACTGCATTCAAGATTAATTGATGTGGGATCTGCTGGGAGAGCAATACAGCAGTGCACAGAGAATCCAGGAAGTTTTTGGAGAGTGCTGGGGACAACTTCCTGGTGCAAGTGGTGGAGGACCCAACTAGGGGCCATGCTCCTCTTGACCCGCTGCTCACAAACAGAAGAACTGGTAGGGGAAGTAGAAGCGGGTGGCAACCTGGGCAGCAGTGACCATGAGATGGTGGAGTTGAGGATCCTGACAAAAGGAAGAAAAGAGAGCAGCAGAATACGGACCCTGGATTTCAGAAAAGTAGACTTTGACTCCCTCAGGGAACTCATGGGCAGGATCCCCTGGGAGGCTAATATGAGGGGGAAAGGAGGGTGGTGAAGCACTGGAATGGGTTACCTAGGGAGGAGATGGAATCTTCATCCTTAGAGGGTTTTAAGGCCCGGCTTGACAAAGCCCTGGCTGGGATGATTTAGTTGGTATTGGTCCTGCTTTGAGCAGGGGAATGAACTAGATGACCTCCTGAGGTCTCTTCCAACCCTAATCTTCTATGATTCTATGAATCTGTTATTCTATGGGCCCATATTATTTTATGATGGAATTTTAGAAACATGTATTGAAACTCATTAAGCACTATATTGTGACTGGTCTTACATGGATGTCCAAAGAGCCTCCCCGCCCAGCCACTTTTCAGGGCAAGACTCCATCTTATTACTTTTACTCAGGGAATGCAAGGTCCACATGAGTCTCTAGCACCAGAAGCAGCAACAGATTCCCCAAAGCGGGCAGGTAGTAGAAGGGAGCGGGTGGTGCCACTGTTCCATGATATTGTCATGATGAAGGTTCAGACATCGTTAAAGTTGACCAATGTGTTAACCACTCTTCATGCAGGATAAATGGAAGGAGCAATTAAATGCCCCTATATGTAGTAATAGCTGGAAACAACGGGAAGCCATCAACCAAGGCAATGGGTCACATGGCCAGGCCAATCACAAGCGAAACTGTGTGTGTTGAGGGGTTTTCCTTGGGATTAATTGTAAATGATGGGCCAAGAGGACTGATTGGTCACAGCTGTGTGTCTGTGTGTTAGAGCTTGGAAGTGAACAGAAGACAAGAGAAGCAGGGATGGGTGTGGAGCTGGGAGGAAGCCAGGAGACAGAGCTTCTTTTGGGGCATGGTACTTATTAGAAAGGCAGGCTTGGACTTCTGAGCAAGGAAATGGCCTGCTGTTGTTTGTTTCTGCTGTGGTCAGGGAAACAGGACTTTGTGTACATTCTTTGTAAATAAACAGGATAGCACCCAAGAAATACCTGGCTCATGTAATCAATTTCTCCTCCGAGTCGAAACAACACAGCAAAACCCCCAATACTGGGGAACCATCTGAGCCATAAAAGGCAACAATATCATCTCTCCGCACAGGCCAGAGGGGCTGGCCCCAGTGTGGGGAAGGAGGTAAAGGGGGTGTACTTGCTCAGCTTGTCAAGACTGTCACATCCCCCATCTTGTCCAGAAGACTTAATGCCTGTTGGAGACAAAAAGTTAGCTGCTGGGGCACTTTCACTGAGCTCTTCTGCAAACACCAGCTTAGACTCTACAAACAGCCTAGAGACTTGGCCTTAGGGTCATAAACCCGTTAAACCCAACCCTAACCTGATTTGGAGCAGGTTACAGCACATACCTTATCTGTTTGCACATCTCTCGTCTTCACCCTGAAATGGAAGGACCAGCTCTAGAGGTCAGAGGCTAATTCAGTCAGTCTTTGTGCTCATACAGTTGTTGATCTCCCAGTTGAGAGTATCAAGTGGTATCCTAAGTTCAGTGGAGTCTATTGTGACATGGATGAATGTCTGCTAAACTGGATTCGGACCAGGCAATTCATTTCCAAAAGCATAGGCCTCTGTAGATGGTAACAATACCAGTCTCCACTCATCTGGGCTGAAAAGCTCTAACTCACGTGAGTCATGCAGAGGTGACATTTTAAAGGTTGTCTATATTGTATAGAGTGCCAGCATATTGTGGGGCATTGTGGAGAAGCATGCTTATTGCTCCTCAGTGATTCTGATATCAAATATGGTCAGTTAACAGAGGATATTTTTTTTTCTTATCACCAGTCCCAGTAATGATGCTTGATTTCTGAAGGTCAACCTGAGTTCATTCATTTGTTCTTTTCTTTCTTTCTCACATATCACCAGTAATAATCATTCTGCTTGACAAATCTGTGCATTCCCATCTTCTTCATCTGGTGTCCTTGGTGAAGTTCCTTTGCCTTCAGTGGGTTTGGACAGATCTGAAGGACTGGAAGGTAGTTTAAAAAGAAAAGTGGAACAAGAAGGAATAGAATCCAGCTTGTTCTCCCATGTATTACGTTGATTCTGCAGTGCTAACTAATAGAACTGTTTGGGAATTTTCTGTCTAAATGGTTTCCTGAAAAGGCCAAAAAAATTATTTTCCATTGGGAAAATCGAAATGATGGCTGCTCACCAGGTGGGATCTTGCCAATTTCACTTTCACAGCCCACCCCTCAAAAAACAAGTGTAACTGACAAGAGCCTTCTAGGCAGGCAGCCATAAAGCAAAACATTTCATTTCCGTTCTCCTGGAAATCCCTTCCTGTGAAAAATGCCATGTGCTTAACTTTTGGCCTGATTTAGGATGAATTTCAAACAAACAAACAAACAAAAACCCCACAACCTTTAAAAATCATGAATTTTTTCACCAGAAAGTGTTTCCATTTTTATGGCCAATGTTACTCACGAGAAAAATAGCAGCAGCAAAAACATTTTTTAAAATCATTAACGTCTTTGGCTTTCAATCTGTATACGTAAAAGCAAAGGTGTGAGAAAGCAATATATTTACATAGTAACATTATAGAGAAGATCCACACCTTTGTGTCAAAAGAATTGTACCTGTTAATTACTGGGCTGTTCCAGAACCCACATGGCAGATTCCTATTACTGGTGTTAATGTGCAATTCCAGCACAGATCAGAGCCAAAAAGTTTAGCTTTAATCAAATTTGAAGGAGAAGAAGCACCTGTTGCTAATAATGTTTGAACTCACTGACTCTTAGTCTTGTTTTTTAGTGTAGTCTTTTTAATATTCTGTTTATATTCACTCATAGTTGTCCCCCCCCCCCCAAACACACACCCCTCCACCAACATTTTTTTGCATTAAACATCTTTTCCCAAATTTTCTTTGAGGAACCTGAAAATAAAACGAAAGGTACATTTAAAATTCTGCATGTGCTCAATGTCCATCTAACTTTAGCTATTTGAAGCATTCATCTCATAATCTTACAAAACAGTTCATTTAAAAAATATTTTCAGGTTCACTTTTAAGTCTCTCCTCCTTCACCCTTCTCCACCCCAAACTCCCAGATTGCAAGTACTTTGTTAGTTGTAAGGATAATTTAGAAAGAGTTGCATCAATTGCTGGGTGAGACTAGCCACTATCCCATTTCCCCATTGATGTAACAGCTATTATAATGCAGTATATAGAGATTTTTTTCTATAGGACATAGAGTGGTTTACATTTCATCAAATTCTTTAACAATCATCCACCAACCTTGGCATATCTTCAGTCAAAATGTAATTCATGTGAGAGAAATAATGTTTATAGTTCTTTTTCAATTGTCAATATACCCTGTATGAATATATCTGGATCCAAATTTAATATAAATATGCATCACCTACAAAAGGCAGCAGGTTTAAAACAAACAAAAGGAAGTATTTTTTTCACACAACGCACAGTCAACCTGTGGAACTCCTTGGCAGAGGGTGTGCCATTTTATCATCTTATTTGATTGAAACAGCATCACAAATAGTAATAAATATGGAGGTAGGTGAATTATTTGCATCAGAGCCTATATTGGTTAAACATAGTACTTTTTCTGGTCTGAATTGTCCATGTGTAGATCAAAATCTTCATGAAGATGTTTAGTGTTGTACACTCTTCAGTGAAGATTTAATGTGAACATGTTTTCACCTGTGAATTGCATTACATTTATGAAAAGAAATAATTTTCTCTGTACCTTGCACAATATTCACTTAAATGTTACTGTTTTGATGAGCTGTCTCTCTTTCTATTTGTCTGTCCATCCACCCATGATCAGGTCTTTCTACGGCAGAAAACTTGTTCACTAGAATGTTTGTGAAAATCAAACATGGAATTGGTGCAACCACAGCTGAGACAAAGTAATTCAGTTTATTTTTTTTCAAATTCTTTTGCACTATTTGCCTAGTTCTGCTGTTCTACAAAGTAGTTATTGAAAAGTTTGCTCTTCTCTCCAGCAATGACAGCTTGTGAATGATGAGGAAAATGTCCCTTTAAATTATTTTTCAAAATAATGATACTAAGGTCACAAAAGCAGTTTTTAAAAAGTGACATCTCTTGTTGTACATTAAAACTAGCTGTAGATAAGGGTAAAGGTTCATCATCATGAATATAAAATACATATGAAACCCCCTAAATTAAGGAACTGCCACAAAATGTGAATTGCCCATCGCTGAAAATGTAACTTCTGAGTTTCCCCTGTGTAGAAGGTTCAGCAAGTGAAGGTCAATGTTCCTCTTACTTCTCCAAACTATAATCTTGGCTGATACCAAAGATTCATTACACTTTGAAAAACCTTTTAAAGTTTAAAAAATTCATTACACCTTACTTATTTTGTATCACTTACGGCTCTCAGGTCCTTTACATGTTGTAACTGTAACTTGCAAGTAATGGTACAATTAAGATGATTAATTATTAAAGCACCCAAACTGGGTTTGAATTCACTCTGAACTACGTCTATAATAACTACCAGCATTTATACTCTTGTGGCATTGCAGCTAATTAGAAGACAATAATCCAATAGTGTCTGCAGTCCTTTTCTTAGTAATAAAAGAGTCTAATTTCAATTAAGCCCAAAACAATGGGGGAGATCAACGCATGATGCAAAATATTTGTACTGTCTTTAATGTGAAAAATACAGTTGTCTGAAAAGTCAGTTTTGTGCCCTGTTTCAATGTAATAGGTTTCGTTCTCTGCTTAATGATTTAGTGATTTTCTCGAGAGAAAATCCATTGAGTTTTATAGAGATTAACTAGAGATTTCTGTTGTGCAATTTGCCTCCCTTTTCCCAAAGAGGCTGTAGGTTGTTGAAGCTGTTTGACTGTCATCTGCTGACATTGAAAGTGATCTGTCGAAGCTGCTGCATTGTTGATGGAAGCGTACTGTGTGTAGTGCCCAAGTTACACTCCTTTGTGAAAAGGAACTACATTTGAAAAACTTTACGATCATGTTAAAGTTCCAGTTTACATAAACAAATGGGCTCAAAGTTAAGGTGAAAATGGCACTAAGCCAAAGGGGCTTCAAGTTAGTGATCTCCATTCTGAACGTGTCCTGTTGTGTTTGCAGGTAGTATTGTAACTCATTTATTTATAACATCACCCACTTGTCCATAGCCACTCAGGCAGCAGACTCTTTCAATTGCAATATCAATGAGGGAAGCAAAGGACAGATTTACATTTCGCACTTTGCATTTAAAAATCAAGTGCACTTATGCTACTAACATATTCTGTAAAATTTCCATTCCTATTACTCTCTATAACAGGATGGATAAATGCATAGTGAAATATTTTATATTCACTTGATGGTTACAGATTCATAGTTTGGCCAGCAATTAAAGTAGATCAAGATAAGTGGGAGTGCACCAAGGCCCAGATCCAGCTGTTAACCCACTGTCTTGAAGACCTAGAGGGATAGAGCTCTCTGCTCCCTCTGTTGAAGTAGAAATGCCTGTTCTGGGAAGCTTAATTTAGATACGCTCTGATGTTGTTTATCCATAATTCCATCTACTGAGTTTTTTTATTTGGTTGGAATTTGTTTACATGTTGGTGTGTAAATGTGATGATTGTTTATTATCAGTACTGTACTCATGAAAGGGGTAGGTGTTTAGTAGAGTGGGACCTGGTGTAGTAGTTTTATCAGGACTGGAGCAGGCCAGATCTGAGTGTCCCTTGGCTACCCCTGAGGCTGACTTGACCCATGGGTGGGGTTTGTGGTGAAAGAAGATTCTACACCTCTATCAATCAGACATTTATTATTTGAGATAGGGAGTGGTTGTCCAAAACTTCTGTTTTGTTTGCACAATTTATTATATGCAAATATACATAGTGGGTTTGTCTGCTTTTCCCTTTCCCCGAATCAAAAGATCTTCCATGTTCCCAGAAGACTTCTAAGTGTTTGTGAGTTAATGTCTGCAAAGGTGCCCAGGGAGGTTTTATTTAATTTCTCAGAGTCAGAAATACAATGCGGCTTGTGCCATTGTTTTATTTTATAACAGACCCCTGACAGGGGTCGCTGCGATTGACATGTGGCAGAGAATTACACAATGTCCTTTGAGGTCAGTGGGAGCCTTTATATTGATGTCAACAGGCAATGGGTGAGGACCCAGTTTTGATCATCCCACTTCAATAATGAAGCATTTTCCTGTAGTGATGGGATGCAACAAGCGGACGAGAATGCAGGAGAGAGAAGAAGTGAATCTAGAGGAGTTCACTGGCCCAAAGCCAGCCAAATAAAGGTATGAGGGTGGGTGCGTGTGTGTGTAAATTTTAGGGCTGGGCGAGGCACATCCCTGGTGCTACCCAGAAAGAGAAAAGACCAGGATCGAGAATCTTCACTTGTTTAAAAAGATCGACATCCCCTTCTGCCTAATAAACCCCAAACAACTCCCCCACTCCCAAAGGGTTTGGGGTTTTTTTCCCTCAAAAGGGAGTAGTGCCAGAGTCTCCATGAATTCCATTAGGGACTTCCCGATTGCTATTGTATTTACATGGAAGCTACCTATATCCTACATGGATGGGCATCTGGATAAACCCAGAGATAGATAAGGAGCTTTAAAAAGAGAATCTTCATGCCACATCTATGTTTACCTGCCTTTTCCCCAGAGAGGGCTTGGGGGAGTTACCACCATCCTCCTTCCCCTCTGCTTCCATAAAGGAGGACAGGCAGCAGAGATTGTCCCTGTTCTTGTCTCCCTATATAGGGCCCGGGGAGCTATCCAAGTGACAGACCTTCACTCAGAGAAGAGGAGCTCAAGAGCGGACGCTTTTTCCATCAACTGCGGTTGCTGTTCCACCACGGAGGAAAAAGACTGAAAGTCTGTGAACTCCCCAGTCGGGCATTAGCTCTTCATCCCGCTCCCAATTTCAGCTTCCCCAGACTGTCAATTCATAGATTCATAGATACTAAGGTCAGAAGGGACCATTATGATCATCTAGTCTGACCTCCTGCACAACGCAGGCCACAGAATTTCACCCACCCACTCCTGCGAAAAACCTCTCACCTATGTCTGAGCTATTGAAGTCCTCAAATCGTGGTTTAAAGACTTCAAGGAGCAGAGAATCCTCCAGCAAGTGACCCGTGCCCCATGCTACAGAGGAAGGCGAAAAACCCCCAGGGTCTCTTCCAATCTGCCCTGGAGGAAAATTCCTTCCCGACCCCAAATATGGCGATCAGCTAAACCCTGAGCATATGGGCAAGATTCACCAGCCAGATACTACAAATTCTTTCCTGGGTAACTCAGATCCCACCCCATCTAACATCCCATCACTGGCCATTAGGCCTATTTACCATTAATATTTAATTACCAAAATCGTGTTATCCCATCATACCATCTCCTCCATAAACTTACCAAGTTTAATCTTAAAGCCGGATAGATCTTTTGTCCCCACTGCTTCCCTTGGAAGGCTATTCCAAAACTTCACTCCTCGGATGGTTAGAAACCTTCATCTAATTTCAAGTCTAAGCTTCCTGGTGGCCAGTTTATATCCATTTGTTCTTGTGTCCACACTGGTACTGAGCTTAAATAATTCCTCTCCCTCTCCGGTATTCATCCCTCTGATATATTTATAGAGAGCAATCATATCTCCCCTCAACCTTCTTTTAGTTAGGCTAAACAAGCCAAGCTCCTTGAGTCCCCTTTCATAAGACAAGTTTTCCATTCCTCGGATCATCCTAGAAGCCCTTCTCTGTACCTGTTCCAGTTTGAATTCATCCTTCTTAAACATGGGAGACCAGAACTGCACACAGTATTCCAGGTGAGGTCTCACCAGTGCCTTGTATAACGGTACTAAAACCTCCTTATCCCTACTGGAAATACCTCTCCTGATGCATCCCAAGACCGCATTAGCTTTTTTCACAGCCATATCACATTGGTGGCTCATAGTCATCCTATGATCAACCAGTACTCCAAGGTCCATCTCCTTCTCTGTTACTTCTAATTGATGCGTCCCCAGCTTATAACTAAAATTCTTGCTATTAATCCCTAAATGCATGACCTTACACTTCTCACTATTAAATTTCATCCTATTACTATTACTCCAGTTTACAAGGTCATCCAGATCCTCCTGTATGATATCCCTGTCCTTCTCTAAATTGGCAATACCTCCCAGCTTTGTATCATCCGCAAACTTTATGAGCACACTCCCACTTTTTGTGCCGAGGTCAGTAATAAAAAGATTAAATAAGATTGGTCCCAAAACTGATCCTTGAGGAACTCCACTGGTAACCTCCCTCCAGCCTGACAGTTCACCTTTCAGTATGACCTGCTGTAGTCTCCCTGTTAACCAGTTCCTTATCCACCTTTCAATTTTCATATTAATCCCCATCTTTTCCAATTTAACTAGTAATTCCCCATGGGGCACGGTATCAAACACCTTACTGAAATCTAGGTAAATTAGATCCACTGCGTTTCCTTTGTCTAAAAAATCTGTTACTTTCTCAAAGAAGGAGATCAGGTTGGTTTGGCATGATCTACCTTTTGTAAAACCCTGTTGTATTTTGTCCCATTTACCATTGACTTCAATGTCCTTAACTACTTTCTCCTTCAAAATTTTTTCCAAGACCTTGCATACAACAGATGTCAAACTAACAGGCCTGTAGTTACCCGGATCACTTTTTTTCCCTTTCTTAAATATAGGAACTATGTTAGCAATTCTCCAATCATATGTCACAACCCCTGAGTTTACAGATTCGTTCAAGACCCACTTCACCAGGCTGTGATGAGGGGGAGCTCCCCCAAGACAAGGAAAAGGAAAAGAGGCAGGAGTGAAAAGCTTTCCTGACAGGGAGAGAACTTGGGAGGGGGGAGGGGGATGTGAATTTCCCTCTCCCACCTCTGCACCTCTTACTGGAGGGGCGGCCAACCTGTGGCTCCAGAGCCACATGCGGCTCTTCAGAAGTTAACATGAGGCTCCTTGTTTAGCCACCGACTCCGGAGCTGGAGCTATAGGCATCAACTTTCCAATGTGCCAGGGGGTGCTCACTGCTCAACCTCTGGCTCTGCCCCAGGCCCTGCCCCCGCTCCACCCCTTCCTGCCCCCTCCCCTGAGGCTGCCGTGCCCTCGCTCCTCCCCCCATCCTCTCAGAGTCTCCTGCACGCCACGAAACAGCTGATTGGGAGGTGCAGGGAGGGAGGGGGAGGCGCTGATTGGTGGATCTGCCGGTGGGTGGGAGGCGCTGGGAGCGGGGCGGGGGGGAAATGATGGGGAGGCTGCTGACGTATTACTGTGGCTGTTTGGCAATGTACATTGGTAAATTCTGGCTCCTTCTCAGGCTCAGGTTGGCCACCCCTGTCTTACTATAACCCCTGAATTTAAGCCCTAGAAAAATGTTTGGGCTACACTCTTGACTTACTGCTAGCATGTAGGTCCCCTTAGTATTGTTTAAGCCTTTTGCTATCTGATATCTGCCACACAGATCCTTTAAGAGGATTTTGAGTCTTAGGGGGACTCTCGGAATGGCGTGGGGGGAAGCTAAGCCTACTCCGGGAAAGAATGACAGATACAAGCCATTTTGTGTGACGCTCTTGAGGACAATCAGAAGACTTTTGTCTCAGTGGAAATAGATGCAGCATTGGGAAGGATTGGCAAAAACTGGATTGGAAAAACCTTCTATAAGTCTCCTGGATGCATTGTCACAAAGCTCACCTGTGCTTCGTCAGTTAAATAGGGAGGGTTCTCCGGGGAATCTTTCGAAGAGTGACACACAGTGACAACTGAAAAATATACTGCTTTACTAATGGCAGGCAATTCTCACAGGGTGCATGCTTTCCCAGCTTGTTCTCAGACCAATGAGGCAGGAATCCTTTCTGACAGTGGTCACGAATAGGTATCTAAATCTTCTCATATTGAAAAATGGTCTATGTCAATGTTACTTAAACAGATAAACAGCATCAAACAGAATTAACTTTAACTCGAGGGAACATTGTAATCTCTCACTAGAAAATCAATGCAATCTCCTAGGTTTCCACTAAGAAAGGATTCTCATACACCAAGCACAACTCTGCTCCAATGGACACATTCCCTAATGTAGATCAAACCAAGGTTATAGACCCCATTAAACCTCAAGTCTTTGGTGAAAAGAAACTTTCCCCAACAGGGAAAACTTCTGGCTGTCTCTCACGTGTCTTAAATGTCAAGTCTCAGTTCACTTTACTGTCTCTGTCATTCATCTGGGGTCAGAACATTCTCTCAGTTACAAATATGTTACTCCCACAGATTTCACTGGAGGTGTTGCCCTGATAAGGGCTTCAGAATTTGACCCACAGGAACATAGAAAGCAACATGAATCTCCAAAATTATTGGTCAGAAAAGAACGGGCATGTTACAGGCCACTTAAGTCCATGGCCTGACTGTATTATATATATAAGATCTTTAGAACTCAATAAATTCATAATCAAAATGTCCTTTGTGCAATGAGGCAAGCAGTAAATTTAACATTCTCCCCCCACCCCCCCAGGTTGTATATAGCATCATGACATTCAGGAATCATTTCAGTGTGAAATCCATAATTTGGTATCATTTTAAGATGAAATAAACAGGTAATTATAACATCGACTACAAAATCGCAAAGCTGCCTCAAGTACATTTTCAGTGCTTCATATAAGAGCTGGGAAAACAATTTGCTATGAATAATATTCTTCATTTATTTTGCATCTTTTTCACGCCATGAATTTGGCCTGGATCAAATTGCCTGCCTCTCAGTGCCTGGGATGTCTGATGAGGTTGGTAGGGAAAATGTAACGTGTGGGTTCCTGAGAGGAGATGGAGAAGGAAGGGACAGATTTGGTTGTTTTTGAGGTCCCCCCACCCGCATGTGCATGTGGAAATCATATCTGGGTTCAGAGCAGAAAGGGAAGGAGGAGAGATTACCTGGTGTCTCCCTGTTGCCATTTGGCTGGGCTGGAGGCGGGGGAGGGGTGCGTTGTGGGGGACGGAGCTGGCGAAGAGGAAGGGGGTTGATGATCTCTTGCACCCTCTGCTTTTCATATATGAAGCCTTCATGGTATGCAGCAGCCAATGCCCTGCAATGGAGGCACAGCCTGAACTGTTTTCAAATCCTGTGAATCAGACGGCTCATAGGTTTTGGTGATCAGGAAAGAATTTGTCTCTCAGGGCAAGATTGGCAAAGTGTCTGGTGAATTCTTTTGCCTTCCCCACAACATCCTGAAGGCCCAGTTTTAGGTTAATAAGGAATAAGGACAGGGTTTGAGGTAAAGGAGACCCAGGAGATAACTGGGGGGTCCTATTACAGACTGAAGTACCTTTCTTGTCACCTTCTGGGGGAAGGTGAAGGTGAGCTGAATCCCAGGGGTTAGAGTGAAGATGGCCAGCCCTCAATATTTGGCTTGGAGACCACTTATCACCATGCTGGACCCAGATAAAGGCCTGATATTTTGAGGGTGGCAGGATTTAACCCCCTCATTAAAGTTAAAAGTTGTGCCTTCTCCTTTAAAATCCATCCCTTTCTCTGTTTCATTCTCTTGGGTGTCCTGATCAATTCAACATTATCTTATTTATTCATTATTCAGAATTATTTGCAGGGTTTTTTTCTCCACCGCCCGTAATTGCTAGCCATTCACAAACAGCTCATTATGACTGTTAAGCAATGAACTTCACACCTTGTTGGTCACTTAACCACGTCACATGGTAAATTTTCTGTTCTCTGTTTGAATGACTTATAATTAATCAACAACAGTAAGAATTGCATATTTGGGTGTAACCTTCTGAATTGCAATTCAAGAATATTCAAGTATACAGTACTGTTTTTTTTTGCAATTCTTTATGCTAAAAAAGCTTGTTTGCTACAGTATTTGAAGAAAACAAATGCAGAGGCATGAATATGCTTATCAAATTGGCAACTGACACCAACCTGGAGGTGGTGTTGGGGGCAGGGGGATTTACAAGTTCTTTGGAGGACGAGATTAGAATTCAAAACAATCGTGACAAATTAAAGGTTCGGTCTGAAATCAACAAAATGAAATTGTGTAAAGACAAGTACAAAGTACTGCACTGAAGAAGAAGAAATTAAATGCACAGATACAAAATGGGGAATAGCTGGCTGGCTAGTAATCCTGTTGAGAAGGATCTGGGGGTTACAGTGGATTACAAATTGTTGACTAATATTCAATATGATAGGTTTTAGTGGTAGGCGTGTTAATCTATATCAGAAAAAAAAAAACCAAAAACCAAAAACGAGGAGTCCTTGTGGCACCTTAGAGACTAACAAATTTATTTGGGCATAAGCTTTCATGGGCTAGAACCCACTTCATCAGATGTATGAAGTAAAAGGTACAGGAGCAGATATAAATACATGAAAGGATGTGGGTTACCTTACCAAGTGTTAGGTCAGTCTAACGAGATAAATCAATTAACAGCAGGATACCAAGGGAGGAGAAATAACTTGTGAAGTGGTAAGAGAGTAGCCCATTTCAGACAGTTGACAAGAAGGTGTGAGTAACAGAAGGGAGAAATTAGTATTGGGGAAATTAAGTTTAGGTTTTGTAATGACCCAACCACTCCCAGTCTTTATTCAGGCCTAATCTGATGGTATCTAGTTTGCAAATTAATTCCAGTTCTGCAGCTTCACGTTTGAGTCTGTTTTTGAAGTTTTATTGTTGAAGAATTGCCACTTTGAGGTCTGTTATTGAGTGACCAGAGAGATTGAAGTGTTCTCCCACTGGTTTTTGAATGTTATTCTTTTGCATAGAGGCTGTCCGGTTTGAATTGTCACTCGTGATGCCTCAGCTGGAGTACTGTGTCCAGCTCCGGGAGCCACACTTTAAAAAAGAAGTGTACAGATTGGAAAGAGTCCAGAGGAGAGCAACAAAGAAATTATAAAAGGTTTAGAAAACCTGATCTGTGAAGAAAGGTTACAAAAAACTGAGCTGGTTTAGTCTTGAGGAAAGCAGGACTGTTGACTTTCCCATATAAATAGGGAATTCTTTATGTTGGCTTTACAATACTTAGTTTACATATGAACCAAAGCAGGGGATTTCCCATCAGTTTGTCTGGCAAAACCAGCTTGCAAACCTTCTTGGGACATAGATTCTAAAAGATAGTTTCAATACACGTTTACAAGTTCTTAAATACCGTCCGTACGTACGTTGCCCAACCATTATGAGGCCTGGCATGATGGAAGCTTCCATTAGACACCTCCCTGAACCCTTTTTGGATAAATACGATGAAAGCAGTGTGCTACGTGCAGTGAGTTTGTCAGGCCAGACAGGAGTTACTGGTTTCAGAGTGGTAGCCGTGTTAGTCTGTGTCAGCAAAAACAACAAGGAGTCCTTGTGGCACCTTAGAGACTAACAAATTTATTTGGGCATAAGCTTTCGTGAGCTAGAACCCACTTCATCAGATGCAAGGAGTGGAAAATACAGGAGCAGGTATAAATACATGAAAAGATGGGAGTTGCCTTACCAAGTGTGAGGTCAGTCCAATGAGACAATTCAATTAACAGTAGGATACCAAGGGAGGAAATATCAGTTTTGTAGTGGTAATGAGAGTGGCCCATATAGTGAACCCATTGCCAGTTGACCCTGAAGCGTTCTGAGGGTCACACCTCTGTAGTTGAAAAAGGAATCTATTGGAATCCATATCCCAGCCATGAAGAAAGATGAGAGCACTTCAAAAACATGCCGCAGAGGTAAAAAAGCTGGACAGTGCAGCATAGTGGGAATTATGCTTGATCTCATGCAGACTGAGTCAGAATACGCAAATAGGAGAAGTCAAACCAAGGAAAATGTCAACTTAAAAACAGGGAGTAGCCAGCATGGCAATGATCTGCATGTATTTAAAGAATCAGAGATGGTAGATGCCTGGCACTTATGAAGGAAGGCAAACCCATAGGTGGTGGCCACATCCAGAACCATCAGTAAAGAAGTCTGACAATAGAATTGGTAGCTTTTAGAAGTCTTAAAGTATGTGTTTATCAGCTGGTTTGGAATACAGATGCTTGGCAAGATATAGGGTAAACCAAGCTAAATTAAATCCTGCTCATCGAGGCCTAGCTCCTGCATGGTGCTGAGCCCTTTCGGCCAGTTCCAAGCACACAGTTAATTTAACTGAAGTCCATCTTTCAATGCATCCTCCATCTCTCCATGAAGTCAAGGATATTATTGACATATTTTAAGTTAATCATGTGCTTGGGTGCTTTGCTGGATCAGGGCTCAGAGTGTTAAACACCTTGCAGGACCAAGCTCTTAAAGAGAAGATCTCTTAGCAAAAGAAATGTGCTTTTGCCAAAGCATAAACCTCTTTAACACTGATACCTTCAGGAGGCAAATTATGGCTAGATCATGCCACCTAGGCATTCCTGAGCAAAGGGCATGGTATGCCAAGGAGGAGTGGGAAACTGCCTCAGGCATCATGAATGGGTGCAGATGGGGTTCACGTGGCCCAGATGATGAAGGTGTGCACACCACAGAAGAATGTAGCCATAGTTCATTTTCTTAAAAACTGAACCCCTGAGCTATCCATTACCTCAGTCCTGTTTCTCATTATTTGCAACATGTGACTGTGATAGCAGGAGCTTCATAAGTAGGAATTAGCTTTCCTGAATTGGAAAAATCTAGGAAAAGTTTCGTTTTTCTTTTTTCTGCTATGAATTATGCAGATTGCATCAGTCGTATTTATATGAACAGAATGTCCAAAAATATGTTCATCATGTATGTTTATATCCGGCCAGCAGAGAATACAGTACAGTCTGTGCTGATCGTGCAATGAACATCATCTGCAGTGTTTGGAATCTGATTCATTTCCCTGTTATCCTTTTCCTGGGCTGAGGATGAGATAATGAAACGTTCACTTATGTTAGCTGAAAAATTTTCAAACGCGAGTGACGTGCAAAAGGCAGATTGCACCATGAGCTCTGTGATTTCTCTTTCTCTCTGCGGTTCTGCAAGCATCCTACAGGAAGCTGTGGAAACTGCACCATTGGGGCAATCCAGCACATTACTGATGACCTCGCTTGTGTTGTACTTTAGTTCCCACTGTCAGCTGGAAAAAAATTACCTTTGATTTTATAAAAGGCAATTATGCTTATCTGGGGAGAATAATTATATGTTATTTTCACTTGTGTGTTATCACTTGTTATCTTAAAATGAGGCGTCAGATGAGGGCTCCAAGACCACCTCATGCCAAAGAGCTTGCACTCCCTTCCTAGTGTGAATGAAACTTACCTCCTGTGGCTTTTGACTAATGAATTAAGGTGTGGAAAACTAAAGCGCATGTAAAACATATATAGACCTTTAATCTCCTAAACTGGAGTGGAGTTGTTACAGTGTCACTGTAAACTTAAATAGATTTAACAAGAGCAAACTCTGCAGGACCATACTTCTCTTCTTGACCATGATAAGATAGAAGCAAACTGAGTATATACAAATATCAACTATTATTCCAGCATGTGTATAGAGGAGCTCTGGCTGGATACCATGGGAGGTATGGGAGGACTTGTCTGGAATGACACATCCCAGAAGGGGTGTGGGCTGCTTACTTGGAGTTTGATGCCAAGAATTTAAGTGACACTTGATAAACCTACAAGTGAAGAAAGCTATATACACCATTTTGTGTCCTCTAGAATACAGGGCCCATCATAAGTTAGAAGCACTTAGGTACCATGACAATAGGTAGAAATGTTACAGCCAGACAATCAGACAGATGAGTAGCCTTCCCAGGAAGGAAGGGAAGGGAGTAATTCAGGGATCCTATAGAAATTCAATGTCCCTAGGCTTATCAAGCCTCTGATCATGGTCTTTGGAAGGATATTTCCACTGGTCGGGTGTGACCAGCAGATTGGTCGTCAATAAGGAGCAACACAATTGGTGGCGAGGGGGTAAAACAGCAAAATCCTAGGACCTAGCAAGATCCAGTGGAAGGAAAGTTGCTGCCCAATTCTGCACTGCCCCATATCCAATCTGAGACGTCCCCTTGTGCCCCAACAAGATCCCAGCACAGTGTCATGCACAGATGGAAATTGCTTTTCAAGAGACTTTAGCTCATTCCATGCCACACTGGAAAGGGGTTCCTGGTCAATGAAATAGCCATGCTGACCCTTTTCTTCACTGTTGTCAGCACTGTGAGTGGAACCACTGAAGGATGTACAAGAGGCTGTTATTGATAGGAGGAAAGTCACTATGAAGCTGACAGAGACACAGTAGCTTTAAGAGTAACACTGTTCTTATAAAGCTTCTTGTACAGTGGTAGAAGAAAGCAACCTTTTCAGTGCTTCTCAAATGACAGTTAAGAAGAGGAACGACTCCTCCAGGCTGATGTAGCAGTCAACTGTCAACTGCTAAAAAAAAAAATATCAATCAACTAGACACAAGAGGCCAGCCCTATTTATGAAGGTGGGGAGTGCAGGTTTCTTTGGCATGAAGAACTTGGAAGCACTTGATGCCAAGAATTTAACATGAGGGTTCACAGTCCACAGGTGAAAATAATGTGGCATCATTCCCCCCAGGTGTAGCCTACAATTGTGCACTGGATTATTATTTATGACTAATCTGTCATGTGCATTTGAAAAAATTACACATGAGGCTATATATATTTCCAGAAGCTGGGAACAGGCGACAGGGGATGGATCACTTGGTGATTACCTGTTCTGTTCATTCCCTCTGGGGCACCTGGCATTGGCCACTGTCGGAAGACAGGATACTGAGCTAGATGGACCTTTGATTTGACCCAGTATGGCTGTTCTTATGTTCTTATAATCATCACACAGAATAGTTGGCAAATTGTGATGTCTATGCATGTAGTTACATTGATGGCTCTGGATTTGCTCCTGAAGCTGTCTCACTCACACACATGCACCATTCTAATTGGGAAAATACATAGGTTTTTGTCTTTTTAAATTACCTCTTGCAAGAGATGCTGTGCCACCTGATTCACTTGATCAAAGCAAAACAGTTTTGCCTCATAGTTTTGCCTCATATTAGGCATTCCTTGGCAGACCCCAAATCCAGGCTTGAGTGACTGCTGAGCTGGGAGCTGTTTACTTTTATACACTCTGCCAAACTTTGGCATACAGCCCAGAAGGAGCTTACAACAAACTTATCTCTTTTCCACTGAGGTCTAAGAGATGTGGGAACTCTACCAAGGTTTTGTAGAAGTAATTTTCCCATCATCTGTCAATGGTCCCATTCCAGCCAGCACCAAAGACTTAACTATCTCAGAAGTATAAGGGGTGGTCTACACTGGGTGGGGGGCGAGGAGAGGGGAGAAGGGGGTTCGATCGAAGTTACGCAACTTCAGCTACGTAAATAACGTAGCTAAAGTCAGCGTACTCAGATCTACTTACCACGCTGTCTTCACTGCGGTGTATCGACGGGAGATGCTGTCCCATCGATTCCCCTTGCGCTTCTCATTGGGGTGCAGTCGACGCTAGAGCGATCGGCACTCGATTTATCGTGTCTATACTAGACACGATAAATCGACCCCCGCTGGATCGATTGCTGCCCGGCAAGCCAGGGCTGGTAGTGTAGACAAGCCCTAAGAGTAATCCAGCACTAGCCTTCAGTAGCTAGGGGCCAGTGCCTGAGGAGGAAAGGGTCCCTGTGACCTGGTAGAGGTAGATAAAAGGGGGCACCTGTGACATGATGAGAGGGTAAAAGGTGGAGTAGAAGAAGCCTGTGATATGGTGAGGGACATTGATAGTGGGACCAGAAGGGCTTGCGACCTGGCGAAGGTCATGGGGAGAGATTGAAAGGGAAAGCTAGAGGGCCTGTGATGAAGGCTGGTTAAGAACTGTTTGCCAAATTGGGTTTTGTCAGAAAATGTCAATTTGTCGAAACAATTTTTTTGCAGAAACGTATCTGTTTTGACCAAAATCGCATCCGGAACATTTCTCAGCTACGGGTCGATGGATGGGGATGGGGAGAGAATACCAGTTCCCTGGTGGCACTCACTGGGAGATCAAGGTCAAGTCCCTGTTCTGAATGGGACAGAGCACTTTAACTACCAGGCTAACGGCTCTTTTGGAGTCTCTCATTTTTTCACAGAAATTATCAGAGCCTCGGTTTCATCCTGATGTGGTACAAGAAAATCTTTGAGACTTCAAAGTCTTTGCAGAACAGGAACATCGTTCCCCCCTCAGTGACCCACTCTGACCCACTGAGGGGCGGAAGAGGCAGGCATCAGAACTGAAGCCATTGCCTGTTCATTTTCAGGAGCAGCATGTGAACAGTCTTGCGGACTACAACAGGGAAGTTAATTTGGGAGGGGTGTGGCAGAATTTATTTGTTAGGGGAGGCAAAAACCAGTGAGCTGATTTTATTAGGAAGAGCAGAAACCGTTTGGAGTGTTAGATGAGAAATTTTTTTATTTTTATTTTTTGCACGGGGCTGGGCATGGAGGAGATATCTCATTGCTGATCCAAGTCCCCTCACCTATTTTGGGCACCAGCCACCAATGAAAACACTGCACTTGCTTGTAGCCCTGGTAGGTCCCTAGATACCGCGCCAGCCTTTAAAAATGTGAGCTATTTATTGATAGAAAAGTTATTTTGGTTACTTTTCAATAGGTTTAAAATGTTTATCATCATGTTCTTCTACTGCTGCGTCATGAGGAGCAAGATGGTTGGTAACTAAGGTTTCTGGCCTTGCAGGCTGATGGCTACAAAAATACATTTTTTTTCAGATATTTTTTTCTGTCATATGTGGCCTATATTACAGTGATGTGGAGCAGTAGAAAGCTTTTATTGGAACTTGGTTCTCCACTACTGAGTATGCAGCCATCCCAAACTATTAAAAACTTTCCTGCTTCACCACTGCATCATGTATCTCCTGTATGTAGGACTACAAATGCTGACTTCTGTACATTTATATACTGGCCAGTGTGTACCATCAAACTCAGTTGTTGTGTTGTTGGGGTTCCTCTTCTTTTTTATCTTGGAAGAATTACAACCAAGATTTTCAGGAATCATTAGTGATATTGAGGGCCCCAGGTTTATGGGTGACCAACTTCAGACACTTTAAAGAGGCCTCGTTTTTCAGGAAGTTTTCATCACCCCCACTCTGAAAACCAGGCCCTTTCAAAGCATATCAATTTAGTCACTGAAAAATGGAGGCACCCAAAATCAGTAATCACTCTTGATAATCTTGGCGTAGTTCTTGTGAAAAAAATGAAAGATTAGAAGCAGTGTGTGTGTGGAAGACCCTTATCCAAAGAACTGGGGCAGCATGGGCAATGCTGGAAGCCACTTTTAGAGTTAATGCTGTAAGTCTCGCTCTTATATCATCGCTGATAAAGAAATTCTCTCCCATGAAGCCACAAACGTCTCTCAGTACTCCTTCCACCTGTCTGCAGAGGGTAACAGTGGGCTTCACCTTTACTGCAGTGTTAGCTCGAGCTATAACTTGAGTGCTATCCTGTATACAGGACTCCTGTTCACACAGCAAAAAATCTCTAGCTTGAGTTAAGTGGTGCTTTAAGCAAGCCAGCTGGCCCATCAGGGTAGGTGGAGTGGGTTGAAGCTTGAGTGCTGCTCATGCTTAAGCTAGTAAAGCAGCAGGGATGCAGCTGCTCTGTGCTGCTAATTCAAACCCTCTGTGTTGCAAATACTATCAGTCTGTTTTGCAGTGCAGCTAGGCTAACTCAAGAGGCATTCACTCAAGCTAACGCTGCAGCAAAGATGAGGCCAGTGTAAGCTTCCCTGCCATATTACAATAATGTTTCCATTCACCTGTGCTAACAGTTTGTTCTAACAGTATATCAAAACCATGGTGGCCCAGTAATTAGAGCACTGAGCTTCCTTGCGAGAAACCCTGGGAAGGTCCAGTAAGGATCTTGCCTGCTAGGCTAGGAGGAGCTGTGAAAACTGTGGACCATAATATAGTGGGGTACCATGACACACCAACGTGTCATCATGGCTACCTGATAAGTCAGCTGTCAGTGCCTTGTTCTTCTGGTCTGTAGTTGGAAGTAGTCTATAGAGATTCAGAATAGGAGACCCTCCTCTGTGCTGGCTCTCAGTCCATCATTCTCCTGTTCTCTGGGACCCGGGATCTGGTATTCAACTGTTCAAAGATGGCCAGCTATAAAGAAGGCTGGCCTGGAAGGAAAGGGAGGTCTTCTTGTTGTTCCAGGACTTGACCTCAGGTTTAACTCCTGGATCTGCTGTAGACTTCCAGTGTGGTGTTGGATAAATCACTTAATATCTTTGTGCCTCAGTTCCCCATCTGTAAAGCGGGACTAAAAATCCTCCCTTTGTCATGTCTAGTTAGATAGTAAACTCTTCAGGACAGGGGTTGTCTCTTACTAGGTGTCCATTCAGCACTCAGCACAATGGGGCTTCTATATTTGTCAGAGCCTCTTAGCACGAATAAGTAATGACAGTTGCTGACATTTAATTCCCATTTACTCTCCAGAGCTGGGGAGCTCGCTGCTGCCTCAAATGTGAAGCCATCTCCTAATCTGAAGTTGAGTCCTGAAGCTGGCTCAGTGTGTTTGAAAACAAACAGATGTAAATGAAGAACACCACTAGCTTTTCTAACATTGAATTCAGCTGTCTGGGCTGAGGAGTAGTCAACCGCAAGCAAGCAATCCCTTTATTTTTCACTGTGTAATTATATGGCAGAGTAATTCATTTAGCTTGAGAGGCAATTTCATTACAAAAATATTTGCATTCAATTGTTCCCTTTTAAACAAAGTTTGCATTAAGCTCTTAACAAAGTTTCAGAAGCCATATATTGAATGAGCTAAGCTTCCACAAGTTCCAGTATTCTGCTTCATGAATAAAACTGTCCAAGAAAAGTAACCAATAACTCTCTGTCTTGATATTATGTTCAGTATAACAAATAAATCTTTAGAATCTCAACAGACCTGGCAACTTCATTAACAGTTATGCCTGCAGCCGGGAATGAAGAAACATCAATTCATAGACTCCGACGTTTTAGGGTTTTCAGCAGTGAGGAGTTTGTGGATTGCAGACAACATTTCTGGCTCATAGGTTCCCCTCCCAGGAAAGAAGGGAACAAATAAAATGATAAAAACATAAAACTTCAGCCCCTGGGACTGGCCAGGTGTAGTTCAAGGAAAGGGTGGTGCCAAATGTGAAACAGAGGCACAAGGAACAATATGCAACTGGACCCTCAAACCTGTGGATCCTGATTAGTTGTTACCAGGAACCTGGGACGTTTTTGGGGTGCAGGTACGCTATGGACTCGCCAACCCACAGCTGCAGTAGACAATGGCTTGCAGAATTACCTGAGAAATCAATATAAATATATTCTTTGGGATTAAAATCTATTAAGAGCTGGATCCTGAAAGCTGGTGAACACTCCTAAGCTTCCTCAGCGTCCACTGAAACCAATGGGAATGCAGGGTAATCAGTGCCTTGGAGATACTCACTGCTTGGTAATGGCTCAGTCTTGCTTCCATTGAAGTCAATGAGAAAACCTCTATGAGATGAGCTCAGCTCACACAAAACAGAGGAGCTACTGGACATTTCTAGCAGGCAGTGTCTGGATGGAGGGTGTGCCAGGTATGGGCTTGGGCCCGTGATTCCCCTACATTACATAGGAGGACCATCCCAGCTCCTGAGTTCTAGAATTAACTCTTAAACCTTTTGCATGAGAGGAAACTTACAGCAGCACTTGGACTTTGCACTGCTGACTTGCCTCACAGTTCCCTTTATAAAGCTTTAAACACCCAAAATACATCAAATGTAGCAATTTCAATTTCTGGACTCGGCATTCAAGCTTTTTTTTAGCTTCATATGCCCAGTGGTATTTCAGTAACCAGGATAAGTGCTGTCCATGTGTTAAAGAACCCATTCGACTGTATAATATATTGTTAAATTGCAAGTACTGTACAACTGCACTTAACTGCTAGATATCTAGTGCTTTGGATTTCGACCATTTTAGGCCACAGATGTACCTGCAGTGTGCAAGGTAATAAATTGGTAAAGATTGGCAGATAAGTGGTGAAGGAAAAATGGTTTGACTTTATTCATTTTTCAAACACACCATATAGTCAGGAAATCAAATTTCCTGTTTTTAGACTATCTACAAAATGGGTCAGGTTTTGTCCTCTCTGCTTCAGTAGTAATGGAGCGCTTGAAAATCCTGGCCTGGAAAAGGAAAAAAAAAAAAAAGAAAATATAAGGTGGAATATATTTTTTAACACAATTGAAATATGAAGACAGAAGAGCCTTTTACTGGCTATTCAGCCAAATAAGTGTTTTAAAGTCTTTTTTTATTATAATGAGTAAATCATAGATATTTTAAAGTAGCAAAATCACTTAAATTGCCATAATTGTGTATGGTTTTTGCCTTAGTATCATGAGCTCTGATCCAAAGCACTGAACCATCTGCTTAATTTTAATCAGTTGAGTGGTACCACTGAAATCACAAGTGCTGTTGATTTCAAGTTGATTTGATGTGCTTGTGACTTCAATGGGACTACTCACTGGCTTACTATTTAGCACGTGCTTAAGTATTTCGTTGGATTGGGGCCATAATATGTCAGTGTTTAAGCAATCACAGGCAAGTGGTATGAATGATTTACCTCTAGGTAACCATTTGAAAGCAGGGTCCCTGTTTAAAATTTGTCTTTCCTTTTTGTTATGTGGGTTTCTCCTTCTTTGGTGGAAACTCATTTTATTATATCTAGGTCTGACATGGACATATAGCGAGATCAAATCCTGCTTACCATACACCCACCAGTAGTCAACAAGACTATTAATGAGTCTATAGATGAGCAGAATTTGGACAAAGGTTGGTCATCTCTTTATGGTACTTTTGCTCTACAGCCTTTTTCAACATTATGTTGTTAGGAAAACGTCGTCTTAAAGGTTTGGTGCAATGTATGTAAGCATGTGCTTAGCTTTCAATATAGTAACCCTATAAGAGAATGGCTTGCCCCATGAGCTGGGGCTAAGCCAGCCCTGATTATGGAATGAGCTCCATCTGAGGGGAATCAGGCAATTTCCCATAAAAAGCAGAAGGTGGCTGCAGCAAAAGAGAGAAACTGGGGGAGCTGAGTTGATAGCTCCTGCAGAAATACCAATACCAATGCCATAGAGCCCAGTAAGCAAAAGTTTTCTAGGGCGGTGGGAAACCCTGAGGGGGTTTGGAGTGAATGTCAGAACTCCAGTGCGGGGGAGCAGGGAAGACTGCCTGGGAAATCAAGCTGGATGGAGGAAGAGCTCTAGGGGGTGAAAGAGAACATGAGAACTAAATATAGGTCCTTTTTCTTTGTGTTGTTGGAATGGACTTTAGGTTGGGACTCTGGGTTTTTGTAAACGGGTTCTAGTATTAAACTAGCTCCAGGTAGGGGGAATTGTTAACCAGAGGGAGTCTCTCTGAGTTCTTAAAGAGCCCCGAAGAGAGGAAAAGAGAAGTGTGGGGCCTATAGAGACACCCCTGGCTAGAAAGGAGTGCTCAGTAAGCAGCAGTTTTGTTACACACCATTAAAATCCATGCAATTACTCATGTGCTTTAGGTTAGGCATGTCCATAAGTGGTTGCAGGCCTAAATAATGTATTGTTAGGACAGAATACTGGATGGCTCAGGGGATTCATAGTGGAAAATATGGAGCCTTTCAATTTAAGCAGTTGCTTTTCTGTTTGTGTGTGTGTGTTGTAAAATCCAGGGCTAGCAGCAAGCGACTAGTGCCCATGCAGTACCTAACCACATAGGGTCATACGCTCAAGTGGTGTACACTCACGTAGTCCCATTAACTTCTATGGAAATTTATGTGGTCATAGAGATTCACACTAAGAAATAAAAAAAGCCGGATTAGCATCTTGGTGTTCCAGATTTCCTTTTGATGAATATAAATATATAATCAGTATTGCTAATGAATTTTTAATTTAGCGCATGTCTTAATTATGATGCTGTATAATGAGGAAAAGGCAACGTCCACTCGAAATGATCTGTTTGGGTAACTTAAATGTACATAAATCCATCTTTTCATTATTAGGTTGAAATAGCACTGTTTTGGTGTTTGGATTTATAACAAAATATGGCTCAATAGATCTTGATTGCCTTGAAGCACACAGTTATGATTCTTGCAACTCTGCTAATCACCTTGTACAGTGAATTTTCACTTGATGTGAAACGATGAGGGTGGCATACAACGACTTATGTAATAAGACCTGACAATTAATTAGACAGTGGAAAAAAACCTTACAAAGGATTCACTAGCAAAATAGTTAGAAAACTAATAGTTGTGGTCAAATGGCAACATGGTATAGCTCATTGTCCTAGGTAGAGCTTAGTTTCTAGATCACTGTTATTGTCTTAAAGACATTATAACGTGTGCCCTGGTGTTGTAAATGTTTTGCCAGGGTTTTTTCTTAGTAAAAGGCTTTCAGATTAACTTGAATAACATGGCAGAGTATGTTTTCTCCATATTTTTCTCACTACGACCTTGATCGTTGGGGACACCTTAAAACACAATGGAAAATACTTGTAAATGTGTATATTATATTCTCTTGGAAGTAGCATTCTTTCCCCTTAATCATAATGTTACTATTTGGTTCTCTATTCGGCTGAATTTATGCATATGTTGGAAGACAGTTTTTATTTGTCCATCTAATAACTTAGCAATAATACTGGATTTTGGTTTTATATATGTGGTAAATAAAGACCAACACTCTTTTGTGAAGTGACTAGTGAGTCAGGGTGTCTCCTTGCGATTCACCTTCTAGAGCTCTGGTTTTTCAGGGAGTGGGTGGTCAGTATGTTCTGAAAATCAGGCCCTTTTTAGGTAGGTGTCAGATTGGGCACTCAGAAACACGAGTCACTGTTAGAAAACCTTGATCCAAAGCTTTCCTTGCTTGAATTTTTCCCATGTAGGGGAATGGACAATACTATAAGCTTTGACCCAGAGCAATTTCTGATACAGCAATCCACTGTGGTCAGTAGAACTTTTTTTTTTTTTTCCTTTCATCACACAGAACCAATAGGGTGGGCCTTGGATCTACTGATTTATGAGGATCCACCAGAAGCTTGGCCTACATAATCTCTGATAGCATGGGCTGGAACCATGCTACTATCACCTGCTAGTGTCTGCCTTCCCTCCTGGAGTGCGTGTTCCATTCAGCAGCAAAGACTACTAATCTACCCCTTGCATTCCAGCAAGATTACAAAGGGAGAGTGCAATAAGTGATGCAGCAGGCAGAGTTCTAGAATAGATAGATTTGTTGAGAATTCTTAGAGGCCAGTGTTACAAGCTGTGAGAGTTGCATTTTTCTGGCAGCTTCCCTCCCCCCCGACCCCCAGTTTGCACTCCTAAACTCCTAGTGTCCCTCAAAGCAGGTACCTCCTGAAACCTGACATCTCCAGTTCCACTCAGCTTACTAGAATGTGTATAGCACAATAGCTGTTCCCTGGTTTTAACCCACTTCTCCCCACTTTGAGGAGTGATATGCATGGGATCAGGCAGAAGAAGAAACCAAGCTACAGAGCTGGCAATCCCTGCTTCTTGGCCCCCATAACCAACTGAGATGGGGCTTAACCGTCACACCACCAAGGCAAGGGAAACAAGCCTAATTAGTCATGCTCTACCGGGGGGGGGGGAGAGGGATGATTAATTAATTGCCTCCTGTACAGAGGGCATGGAGCTAGGCTTTCTAAGTAGACTGAGAGCTCAATTGGTGACAGACTCCAGAGGAGACAGATCTGTCTGGCAGAGAGAAGCCCTGTGATAGGTTTTAACAAACAGGAAATGTGAAAGAAGAATGCTACAGGTGCAAGTTAGGCTTCTACAGGGGTAGTTGTGAGGGAGGGCCAACAAAGGAACTACAGAGGATCCTGAAAGGGGTGTTGGTTTCAAGACTCATTCGGACTGTCATTTGGACTTGTTTGTGTTTTAAACTGGAAGGGATTTAGACTTTCAAGTGACTTGGCTGGAGGGTCAGTCAGGAGAAAGATAGAAGCTAGGAAAGGCCATTGCAGGGCCAAGGGAGAGCCCAGTAGGCGGTGCCAGAGACAAAGATCCCGTGCAACACTCTGACCAAGAGGAGGGTACGCATCCTTCCAGAAACATGGTTTTTGATCCATTCTGCTCATGGAAATGAAGGGGAACATTTGGGCCTCTGGGCCTAATCCAAATCCCAGTGGAGTCAATGAGAGTCTTTCTGTTGACTTCTGTGACTTTTGCGTCAGGTCCTAAGTAGGTATTTTATGTGTCATGTAGAACTTCAAAAATGGTTCTTATTAGAGATGCAGTGGTATGAAATACTACTTCTGTCTATTTCATTTATGGCCTACCTACATTACCTGCAGAAAACTAGGATATCATGTTTTTAATATTATCCTTGAAAATATTTCACCCAGAAGTCATGAGTGATTTCATTTCTCCGGCTAATCCTGTTAGGAATTACTACTTTTCGAAATGAGAGCAAATTATATTTGGCTGATATAATGGGTATAGCCCAATTGTCTCCAATAGAACTATGCCAATTTACACCAGTTCATAATGTGGTTGAAAGTTGGTTGTGTAATTTTATCAACATACTGCGCTCACACAAGATTGCATTAGCATTTTATAGACTCCTCCAAATGTTATGGTCTCTGGATCATTTTCGTTCATCTCTTGATAGTGCCCTAAAAACGTATTCTTTTTCTAGTAAATTGAGGTGTATGAAAAAGGCAGACCCTTGTCCTTCAGTTTCTAGTTGAGGTGTGGAAGGATATAGAAATGAACCTGTGACATTAGAGATAAGCTACATAAATGTACGCAAGGAGAAGTTGAGATGTACCTGAAGTTATTACTAAAAACCTATATTCTAGACCAGGAGGCCACAGCCTGGTGTGAAGGGTCTATTAGTTTAACTGTAAGTATTTGTCCAAAGTACTTCTTCAATAATCTGAATTCTGTTTTACTCTTTCTGTCACTGGTACATAATTATTAATACATGGTGGTTAAATGTATTTAATTTTTTTCATGAAAAGACTCATCTAACTTGCTCTTTCTTGCACTGGGGACATGGTCACTCATCAGCTTTATGCTGGACACAGGTTGTCTGTCTTGGCAACCCTAATTCCACTCTGCCTCCTAGTTATTGTGTCCTGGAGTGGCATAAAAATCTCTCTAGACTTCTACTGTTTGCCCAGCTTTGAACTTAAAGGTCTGATGGATATTAATGTGGTAATGTTATGACTGAGTTACTCCTGACTTTAATAAGGAGGGAGAGTGGAAGGGGTGGAGTTCTGATTCTGTTGGGCAGCAAAGCAGCTGGTCACAGCATTCCTGAGACTGTTCTGTGCACCTGATTGTTCTCCCACTGAGGTCACTGTGAGTGTTGCCATTCAGCGTGTTCAGGCCCAGAAAGGCTGACATAAAAAATAACTGGTTGGGCCTGACCCTCATCTCACTCACACCAGTGTAGACAAGGAGTGACTCCACTGATGCCCTTGAATTGCTTTGATGTGAGTGAGAGGAGGATTGGGCCCATTGCCTATAAATGAAGAGTAAGATTCACTTCACCAGGAAAAGAATAGACTTAAAATTATGGGCTAGATCCTGAGCTGCTGTAAATCAGTATTGCTGCTTTGAAGTCAATGAAACTGTACCAGTTTTCACAAGGTCTGTTTCTGACCCATTTTGGTTACTGAATGGAGACATAGAATATCAGTGTGGTCATCTAGTTCAACCCTCTGCTCAAAGCAGGACCAATCCCCAATTTTTGGCCCAGATCCCTAAGTGGCCCCCTCATGGATTGAACTCACAACCCTCGGTTTAGTAGGCCAATGCTCAAACCACTGAGCTATTCCTTCCCCCAGGGCTTATATTCAGCCGGAGCCATTTGGAGTAGAGCTCCCGTAAATATTTTTAAACCTGTGGAGCCCCAGGTCCTCCTGTGGGGCTGAAAGCCCTGAGACTCCAATGGGGTCGGGACTCCAGGAAGTAATCTCTGAGAATTTAACCATTGCCTGCACCTAATAGCTGATTTTTGTGGAGAGGGTGAGGTCTTTCTAGCTCTGTCCCATTGAAGTCAATAGTTTTACAGTTGATTTCAGTGAGAGCTGAATTAGGCCAATGCTAAGCACTTCTGAAAAACTCATTCTTACTTAATTCAGTATCAGCTAATATCCCTGGAGGAACAAGGAGAAAGTTCCACATGGATGGAATGCAAAAGGGTCTAAACCTTATACAGGCTGAAATGTAAGGAATTATTGTCAAGAGGGGACAATCTGAAGTATAATTATTATCCAAAAGAGAAATCTAGTTGTCATCTAATTAACTGAAAATTACAGAAGCCATAAATGAATAATTATATTCTTTTAGTTCATTAAAATTGTAAGAAATGTTTAAATATTTCATTGGCATTATCAAAACAGTAAATTGGATATCAATTAACACACTTAAACGTCATTGAAAAAATATTCATTATTTAATTCAACTAGTAAAGGAGATGTTGTTGAGTATTAAATATCCCAAACAAATGAAGGGTGATGCAACTTATAAAAAGCTCCAAATTCTACATGATCTCTGCCCAAGTGTCTCTCTCTCCTTATACAGCACATTTATTTTTGCCCTGTTATTTAATATGTTATTTCATATTTGTTGCGATAGAAGCTGGTAGAGGTGGTCAGGAATTTTCTGACAAACTGTTTTTTCACAAAAAAAATGCTGACTTTCTGTTTTGTGAATGGTTTCCGCGTCAGTCTTGAGACAACCCGGACTCAAGAAAAATATGGGGAGAATAGAAATTGTCAATGTCAAATTTGGCCATTTTTTATCTAGAAATCTTTTTTGTTGCTGTCGTTTTAATTTGTATGAGTTGAAACTTCTTGTTTTGAAAATTTAGACTAAAAAGTTAATGGTTGAAATAAAAAAAAATCAAGTTATTGAGACAACATTTTGATTGATCTTAATCTTTGGGGTTTTCCCCCCCCCAGATTCTTGATTCACACAAAATTTTGAGATTTTGACTTTGTCCCTATTTGGAATGGGAACTCTTCCCCACTCCCTCCTAATTTTGGCTGGAGGCCAACCAAACTGGGGCTTCATGGTGCTAGCCATTGAACAAACTTATGGTGTATGACATTTCCTAGTTCCAAGAGCCTATACTCTAAAAGACAAGACATAACAAGTGAAAGAATACACAAGCAGGCTGGTGAGAGGAGGGGGAATGATCTAACAGAATGATAGAATGTGTATTATTCTTTTCCCATCAGGAGCAGTGATCTCTATTCCCCACTTCCTAGCCTTGTTTTAAAATCTGATACTCTAATTGGGTAACTTCCTGCTTTAAGATATCACACCACAGTAGTATCAACTGTACTGAGTACAGCTCTGCTCCACCTGTATTAGAATGGGAAATCAATTGCTGAATAGAAGTGATCTTTGTCAGTCCCTTGGGTGATCTGTGTCAGGTTTCACTAGAAAGTGCATAGAAAGGATAATATGTGGGCAACAGATGGAAGAGAAACACTAATAGCAGGAGAAGTAATGTGAAAAGTTAAGACAACTTTGAAAACCAGACTGTCGAGTTGGTACATTTTTAAATCACTTTAAAAATTGGCATGTGTGATCAGGATAAACCTTACAAAATCAGGATTAAAATATACCAGGCCTGATTCTCATTTACACTACTGCTGCTTTAAGTAATGCTGTCATTGTAAAATGGACTTCAAGTTACTTTAGACTGCAAATGAGAATCCGCTCAACCATTCCTTCGTTGTGTTAATGATTCCTGCTTTGTCAGCTTCAGTGCTACTACTGGCTAATGTATTCTCATCCATCCCAAGCAAATTCTATAAGCTTTTCTCTCGGTTCATGGCTCAGTTATTTGGTTGCACAGAGCTTCGAGTCCGTGACTGTAGATCAATAGGTGAATTATTATTAGGCTGTATGATGAGCCTGGTTTTGTTTAATTGCTGTTTGGTGGCACAGCTTGGATGGAAACCCTGCTTCAGAAAACATTTGTTTGGGTTTTTTTAAGTTGCCGTATTTACAAAAAAAAAAAAAAATCTCAAAGCCCTGACAGCAATTTCCCTGGGTATGTAGAAGAATCCTGAATAGAGTCATGCCACAGAAGGACTTGACACACATGCTGCAGAGTCTTGAGATCAAGTATGATCTACTGTTAAGGGGTTGAGAATAAGGTTAATAAAATGTCTGTTCACCTGGGTCAAAGGTACAAATAAAGAACAATTTTTGCTTATGCAGTTTGGCTAAATTCCTTTGAATTGAAGAACAGCAGAAGTGGGAAGCATCTGAGCTAACAGTAGCCGATTCATCTGCACCAATTTTACACATTATCATTTTTCCAGTTCTTCAGTGGAATTACTCCTGGCTTTTGCTGGCATAAGTGAGAGGAGACTCCAGCCCTACAGCTGTAATGTAGTGACTCCAAATCAGTGATGAATGAATTACAATACGTTCCAGAGCATGACTCTAATCCAGTTGATTATTTTGGGCAGGTCTACATGACAAATTTACACTGGTGCTGCTATAGCACGTCTGGTGCAGGTGCTCTGAGCCGATGGAAGAGAGCTCTCCTGTGGGCTTAATAATGCCACCTCTGAGAGTGGCGGTAGCTATGTTGATGGGAGAAGCTTTTTTATTGATATAGTGCTGTCTACATGGGTGGTTAAGGTTGGTATGTCTACGTAGCTCAGGGCTGTGGATTTTTCACACCCCGGAGCAACATGGTTATACCAAAGTAAGTATGCAGTGTAGACCAGAGCTTTGTTTGCATCTGGGTTTTATTATAAGCCTGGGTAGACCGTGAAAGCGGCTAATCCACCTGATATTTTTGAATGACAAAACACTCATTCAGTTCTCACTCCTATTCCTGTGGCTCTTGGCATGCATTTAGGGCCTGATCCCGCACCAGTGGGGTCAATGAGAGTTTTAACATTGACTTCCGTGGCAATAGGACCATATACCTGGAACAGGACGAGACTGGGGAGTTTGGGTTAGCAGGACATTATCTAATTGTTTTGTTTATCATTTTGATTCATGTTGTTTCACTGTGGGTTGGGAATTGTCTGTATTTATTTATTTATTGTTCCTGATTCTGGTCGACTTGGCTGCAGCATCTCACTAACACTTTGGAGGGGGGTGAGGAATAGAATTTTCCTGGTTGGGTGGTAAGCTATGGTGAAATAGAAAGCTACAAGTTCAGCTTTAGCCACTTGAAAATGAGGTGGCTTCTTCGAGGAGCACACTGTACTTTGGATGGGGTGGGTGAGAGGCCACCACTGGTGTTCCTGCTGACACTTTTATTAATAGTAAAAAACGATCATTAAAAGCACCAGTGCCTAGAGTGAGTAGCACTGAGCTTTATTAGGTGTCACTCACTGCTGTACAAGTATATCCATTCTCCGCTCGTGTAAATGGATGCAACTTTGGCTTCAATGCATTGGCTTCATTATTTTCTCTATTTACATACTGTACACTTTTTTTTTTTTGAGGGAATGCTGGTCTTCTCTCTAGTGTGCGCCCATTGACTTAATGTTGTATATGATTAGATGCTGTCCTGGGGCCTGCTTCTGATGGAGGCTTTATACATAATCTCTTCCTGTGCACTTTTATGCAGTTACTTTTATTCAAGGATCTCAAATTACTTTACAAACGTAAGTTCATTACTTCTTACCTTTAGCAAATAAAATAAAAACTAAACTTTTTTTTTTTTTTTTAGAGTGGAATTACAGAGCTCAGCTAAACTCTCCCAGGTTCTACATCTCCCCTCCTGTGTCTATATGTATAGACTGATGATCCACAATACGCAGTCAGGCTCTTGACCAGCATTGACTGAGGGGATATCTATGTGATTTACTCCATATGATCTTTGGCCTGAACTCTTCCAATGAAACTGCAAAACTCGGCTCCTAGAGCCATCTGACTGTTCAGCCATCTCCCATGTCAGTAAGAGATTTGCACATGCTAAAAAAGTTCATATGACACTTGTTTCCATGTTCAAACCAGGTAGTAGCTTAGTTAAAGGTTCACGTATCTTTCCGTGCATCCAGGCAAGTAAACTTTCCCATGACCCAAAAATAAAGATTTACTAGTTTTAAATTCTCTCTTTTTGTTTCTCATATAATTGCAGCAAAGGAATATTTCAGCTCGTAATTGATACTGTTAAGTAATGGCCCATTGTGTTTTAGGCACTTGACTATCAGGATGAAAACCTAGACGGAGAGGACATTCTTATGTGAACATCATTTTGACCTCCTTCCTGCAAGGTTTTAAGCACACTAGCCTCTATCCTGCAAAACACTTACACATATCCTTAATTTTAAGTGGGAGGTTGGTCTAATTGAACTCAGTGCGACTATTCATGCTTAAAGTTAAGCATGTGTATAGAGCCTAACTACTCTGCACTGTGCAGGATGGATCTCCTAGCGGCTTTCCCGATGAGGATTATTGTATTGGTTTATGCCCTAATCTCAGAAAAATCTTAATTGCATTGCAGGGGTGGCCATTATGGGTAGTTTTATCTTAATGAACGTCTCAGTTGATCCCCTTCCCATAAGCATTACCAGAACTTAGTTATTTAATGAGAAACAACACAATTTTCCCCCCAGTAAAGTAATAGGAATATCTAAACTGTTATATATTTACGGCAGAGCAATTTATAATACGACACAAACAATTTGTCCAACATTCCCCGCCCCCTTAAGTCTCCAGATTCTCTTTATTAAAGAATATAGGAGGAACAATTCAGAGGTACAAAGAACGATATTCTCAGACCTGCGGCTGTTCCCAAAGAAACTGTCCCCTGGAGCTTGCTGTTTACACTGTAGACCTCAGGTCTGCTTAACACACAGCATGTGCCTATGTTTATAGTGAAAACAAGGAGGTTTTTTTAACAAACAGACATTCAAATAACACACAGCAAGTAGGATTAATGGAAACTAACCTATAAAAGAAAATCATAACCTGCATTCTCGAGCCTAAAAACACTGCACAAGGTGTCCTCTTGTCTAATAAGGTAATGCTTCCCCAAAGCCCTTCTCAGAGCTTTTTTCAACCAGGATGGCCGAGACCCTTCTCTCATGAGCCGAAGCCCAATTGCCTCCCCCGATGAAGGGTGCCAGGGCATCTTTCTTTCCCCCAAGATGTACCAGACCATTCCTTTTGTTCTTTACCTCTAAAACGGGGTCTCTCCACCCCCATTTCACCTCTTCCTCTTTCTCCCTGCCCCTGCTCCTTCCCCAAGATTTCATTAGCATTTGACTCAGTATTTTAATTGACTTCTAGTGTCAGATGCAGAATATGCAATGGTCATCTAGGGAAATGTATTCCACCTCTCTGGAGAAGTTCTGCCTCAAGTGAGCTACCGCTGGGTGATTCACCTTTAACTATAAAGCCTTAGGAACATACTATCTCCTTACATGTTTCAGAGTAACAGCCGTGTTAGTCTGTATTCGTAAAAAGAAAAAAGAAAAGGAGTACTTGTGGCACCTTAGAGACTAACCAGTTTATTTGAGCATGAGCTTTCGTGAGCTACAGCTCACTTCATCGGATGCATAGCATATTGTGGAAACTGCAGAAAACATTATATACACACAGAGACCATGAAACAAAACTTCCTCCCACCCCACTGTCCTGCTCCTAACAGCTTATCTAAAGTGATCATCAAGGAGGGCCATTTCCAGCACAAATCCAGGTTTTCTCACCCTTTCCCCCCCCCGCCCCCCCACAGACACACATACAAACTCACTCTCCTGCTGGTAATAGCCCATCCCTCTTTGAAACCTCTCTTTATAATGTGCATGATAATCAAGGTGGGTCATTTCCAGCACTAATCCAGGTTTTCTCACCACCCCCCCCCCCACACACACACACACCCCTCCAAAAACCACACACACAAACTCACTCTCCTGCTGGCAATAGCTCATCTTACAATGTGCACAGCAATAATCCAAGTTTAACCAGAGCGTCTTGGGGGGGGGGGGGGTTAGGCTACCTTGCATAATGACTTAGCCACTCCCAGTCTCTATTCAAGCCCAAATTAATAGTATCCAATTTGCAAATGAATTCCAATTCAGCAGTTTCTCGCTGGAGTCTGGATTTGAAGTTTTTTTGCTTTAAGATAGCGACCCTCATGTCTGTGATTGCGTGACCAGAGAGATTGAAGTGTTCTCCGACTGGTTTATGAATGTTATAATTCTTAACATCTGATTTGTGTCCATTTATTCCATGTACCAATGTACATGGCAGAGGGGCATTGCTGGCACATTGGTCAAACTGGACAGTCTCTACGTAAAAGAATAAATGGACACATCAGATGTTAAGAATTATAACATTCATAAACCAGTCGGAGAACACTTCAATCTCTCTGGTCACGCAATCACAGACATGAGGGTCGCTATCTTAAAGCAAAAAAACTTCAAATCCAGACTCCAGCGAGAAACTGCTGAATTGGAATTCATTTGCAAATTGGATACTATTAATTTGGGCTTGAATAGAGACTGGGAGTGGCTAAGTCATTATGCAAGGTAGCCTATCTCCCCTTGTTTTTTTCCTACAAACCCCCCCCCCCAAGACACTCTGGTTAAACTTGGATTATTGCTGTGCACATTGTAAGATGAGCTATTGCCAGCAGGAGAGTGAGTTTGTGTGTGTGGTTTTTGGAGGGGGGTGTGTGTGTGTGTGGGGGGGTGAGAAAACCTGGATTAGTGCTGGAAATGACCCACCTTGATTATCATGCGCATTATAAAGAGAGGTTTCAAAGAGGGATGGGCTATTACCAGCAGGAGAGTGAGTTTGTATGTGTGTCTGTGGGGGGGCGGGTGAGAAAACCTGGATTTGTGCTGGAAATGGCCCTCCTTGATGATCACTTTAGATAAGCTGTTAGGAGCAGGACAGTGGGGTGGGAGGAAGTTTTGTTTCATGGTCTCTGTGTGTATATAATGTCTTCTGCAGTTTCCACAATATGCTATGCATCCGATGAAGTGAGCTGTAGCTCACGAAAGCTCATGCTCAAATAAACTGGTTAGTCTCTAAGGTGCCACAAGTACTCCTTTTCTTTTTTCTTTTTTCTTTTTATCTCCTTACATATTATCCATACTTGCATTTCACAAAGATTGTGATGACAAGTGTGACACAGGCTTTCAGTAGAAATCTTACATGACCCACTTTTGTGAACTAGAATGTACATAACATACCCAGGAGATGCCTGTAACCCTTATGCCTCCCTGTACCCTCTGCAAGTTGGCATCAAGTGGTCCTTGGGTCACAGAGAGTTGTGCTCCTAAGGTGCTTCAATGCTTTTAAAATCCTACCCTTCACCCATCATGATTTTTCAATGACCTGTCCTATATGGTGGCTTGTCTAGCTTTCTTCTGACATAGCAGTTTTCAGCTTGGATTAATTAACTTCACTGGAAAATTAAACTTTAATGGGAAATAATGGCAATTGAAAGTGCTAACTTGTTAGCTCAGGAACTCCTTTACATCTTCTCAAGCTAAGACAGTGCTTAATAGACACATATTCAGCCATGCCTTTGTTTAAAAATGGCACTTAATTTATTGCTATGAACTTGATTAGCTATGAATTATTAGCTATGTTAAATTACTGAAAATATCTTAAGAATTTAATTTATTAATTTGGGCAAAGGCAACCAGGCATACTGCCATAACCTTAAATTTAAAGGGTTTGCATTGACAAAGTATTATATTTAGACAGCTTGTAAAAGATGAAAAAGAGCAAATAATTATTCTTTGGTCAAAGCTGGTACAAACTACACATCAGCATGAACATATAAGAGATGTTTCAGTGCACTGTTTAGTAGCTTAAACATATTCAGTAATTCCATGATATTGAGAGAAGGGGATGATTTATCAAAATTCCACCAGATAATCAATTTATAACAACAAAATAGATGTCTTTGTTTGCCTTGCTGCAGTGGTATTAACTCATCTAAAACATGAATGTGTGACTATGTGAAATATATAGCTCCAAGGAAGGCTTCTTGTACAAATACCAGCTGCATCAGCCACATTTACTAGCTCCACAGAAAAGCTCATTGACTTCAGCGGGAGTTGAGCATGTGCTTAAAATTCAGTGCATGCTTAAGTGTTTTGGGGCCTAAATGAATGAACGGAAGTCATTCGCTTTTGAAATATTCTCAAATCGGTTTAGTCATAAAAGGTGGGATTTTCAGATTTTCTTAGGTGGCCTAGGAGTAGAGCTTGCTGAAATTCAGAATGTTTGAAAGTTAGTTTTGGCCTAGTATTAGGATGCAAAGTGGAAACCTCAGAATTTTACATGGAAAAGATATTTTGTTTTAATAAGGGAAAACTATATTGTCTCTTGTATTGTAAACTTTAATGTAACAAAAGGCAAAATGATAAAGGCAAAACAAAATGTTTTGACCTTAGTGAAATGCTTTGAAAATTTCCCAGAATGCTTTTATAAAATCAATACTTTCCCATGAAATGTTTCAGTTTTGTCAAATCAGCATTTTCTAAGCGGAAAACAGTTCCCTTTGCTAAAATTTCTACCATTTCTACTCTGGAATACATGAAACTCAATGGGTGATGTGCTCCTATATCATGTAGGGCCAGAGTTATGACGGTATTTAGGAAAGTCACTGAAAGTTATGAGTTAGGTGCCTAACCTCCTTACACACTTTTGTACCTCTCTTTACATGCCTAAAGACCTCTGTAAATCTGCCCATAACTTGTGAAAATCCCATTTAATATCTACTGCCTGTTAAAATGTTATAGGATGAAGATACTATGTTGTGGTCTTTCACAAAACAAACTGAAAAATGAAACACTGGTACAGTTAATACATTGTGAACCTTACGTAGCAGCGTTTTTGCCATCTGTATTGCCCAACAGATTACAACTATGATATATTCCATATAAAATGCTAGTTTTGACTAATCCTTGGCTAAGAATGAAGGAAATGGCAAGAGAAGTATGTTCTTGTGAATCTATTTGCGGGGAAGAGCTTTTTACAATATAAAAAAATTGCATCGATTCTCTGCCTCGAAGGCAAAAATGTTATTTGGAGTGGTGGATTTTCAGAACATACAGAGAATTGCTTAAGCACATGTATTCTGTGATAGGTATACATTAAAAAAGAATGTCATATAGAAAATAACTACTGTGAGTGTTTTGCTAGCTATCTGGTTATCTCCCTAGTTATTACTGGAAGAAGAGATTTAGATACCCGGTAATAACAATACAGCACTTTAAACAAATATGTATTATTTTTTATTGTAGCATTGTAGCATGGTTCAGTTGACTTCAGTGGAGTTATGCTGACCTACACCATTTCGTACTTTTCATGCTTTTTAAGATATATTTTCATTTACCAAACATCTCCACTACACTTTTCAGCCATGTTTTCCAGTCCTAGATTCAACAGCAGAGCACAGTAAAATGTATGCAGATAGAATTTTCTAGAGATGCCCAGATTAATATTTCAATAGAAAATTATATCCTATTCTTCCTTCCCTCTGGCACACCATGTAATCCTGATATTTTGCTGTCTTTTTCTACTCTCCCTAGTAGGATTCAATGACTTTTTCCAGGCAGGGAAGGGAAGTACAGATGAATACATGATCCGATTTTATTTCTATCTACTATAGCCTCTACTTAACAAGCTTTGGTTATGATAAAAACCTGTTATATGTTTATAGTCACACTTTTGTCCATTAACTCTGATCAAATAATGCCCCCAATCTGGATTTCTTTTCAAGGCTCTTTGAGGTTCATCAAATATAGGTATATGATTGGGGGAGGAAGGGGGGATGCACCTTGCCTCAGTGATCTGTAAGATTTGTTATTTAAATACCCCCCATATCTCTAAAGATAATCTTAAAAGGGGACACTATCAGACTGATTGATTTAGGCCTCAAAGGTAGAAACAAGCTTTTACTAATTCTAAGACTAATATACAACCCTCTCTCTGTGACGTTTTAAAATTCCAAAGAAAGCAGTTTATTTTTAGGATTTGAAACACTCCCCAGCCATGTTTGTAATGCAGGCAATGGAATGCGGTGCTCAGGCCTGGTGGCCAAAAAGTGGAACTCGCCAGAAGTGTATAAACTAACTAATCTGTGTCCATTGCCAATGGGGAAAAAGTAGGTAAAATCAGCATAAATGATGGGGAGCTCTTTTAAAGAGATCTCGAGAGAAGCCGGGGCAGGGGAGGAATGAGTTGGCTGGGTCATTGTGGTTAGGCAGACTCACAATTAGTTTTCCATTCCCAGAAATTTCTGGAAGTGGGTGTGGTAGTTGGGGCATGCTCAATAGGCTCCCTGTATCTAGACTAGTCCATTGAGGGCTAGTAGTTGGGGCAGCTGCTTTACAAAGCAACTGACTGGCATGGGTTGGGAGAAGCAAAGAAGCAGAAAGCAAGCTGTTTTCCCCTTAACTCTGAAGCATTTTGCCGCAGGGTTATTCATTTATAAATGTAATACTGATTGGTTGGTTAATTAGTTAGCTGACTAGCTAGTGGAATCATAGAATATCAGGGTTGGAAGGGACCTCAGGAGGTCATCTAGTCCAACCCCCCTGCTCAAAGCAGGACCAATCCCCAATTTTTGCCCCCAGATCCCTAAATGGCCCCCTACAAGGATTGAACTCACAACCCTGGGTTTAGCAGGCCAATGCTCAAACCACTGAGCTATCCCTCCCCCCAGTGGAGTGATTGCACAGTACAGCAGAGGAGGCAAAAGAGTCTGTCTGGTTTGTGACTGGAGATTTCAGTAAGCAAGAGGAGGGAAGATATTATTGCAGTGTTTTACATTCAGCAGACTGTGTAGAGTTGGTGGAACAAAGATTCTGAGACTCGGGTGAATTCAGCCTAAGCTTTGGGAATTCTGAGTTACTTCTCCCTATGTGTCTGTGGAGACTGATCTGTTTAGATTTAATTTTCCTTTTTTATATTTATAACTATGAAGGTAATATATGTGGATTATGAAAGAGTTTTATTATGAGGTAGAAATAATTTATTAGTATTATATTTCTTTATCAGTATACAATTTTATAAAGTCAGTGCTTGAGAATTAAGTTACTTCCTTCTGTTCTTTTTTTGGACTGTGAGGAAGTTGACTCTGCAATCTTGGCTGAAAATGTTCAGTGACTGAATTGCCTGTGTGTGTTTATAGCAGAGGTGGGCAAACTACGGCCCACGGGCCATATCTGGCCCACAGGCCCATCCTGCCTGGCCCCTGAGCTCCCAGCTGGGGAGGCTTGCCCCGCCCCTGCAGCCTCAGTGCGCCATGCCACCAGCGCTCTGGCCCGCTGCTCCTGCTGGGTAGCGCAGGCGGCGTGGCTGCGAGCTCCTGCTGCTCTAAGCAGCATGGTAAGAGGGCAGGGAGCAGGGGGGTTGGATAAGGGGCAGGCGGTCCCCAGGGGGTGGTTAGGGGCGAGGGTGTGGGTGGGGTCGTGGCAGTCAGGGGACAGGGGGAGGTTGGATGGGGCAGAGGTTCGGGGGGGCGGGTTGGATAGGCATGGGAGTCCCGGGGGGCCTGTCTGGGGGCAGGGGTGTGGATAGGGGTCAGGGGACAGGGAGCAGGGGGGGTTGGATCTCAGGGGGCGGTTAGGGATCCCAGGAGGGGGCAGTCAGGGGACAAGGAGCAGGGGGGGTTGGATGGGTCGGGAGTTCTGAGGGGGGCAGTCAGGAGGCTGGAAGTGGGAGGGGGCGGATAGTGGGCAGGGGCCAGGCTGTTTGGGGAGGCACAGCCTTCCCTACCCAACCCTCCATACAGTTTCACAATGCCGATGTGGCCCTCGGGCCAAAAAGTTTGCCCACCCCTGGTTTATAGGAATTATGTTTTGAAGCAAGAGGAGAGGGGTGATAAAGTAAACTCTAGCCTACTCAAAAGTTACATATTAACCTGACAACACCCTATAAGCCTTGAATAAAAACAGATAATAGAAAAATATAATGGGCCAGATTCTGATATCCTTCGGGGGATCAGAACCATTCAGTGGGGCTACTCATGGGGTAAATTACTGTACAACTGGCCAGATTAGAACTCCTATATTCATATTGGATATTCTCATTCCACAAGTGGCCTCAGTTAAATCAATGGGACCTTTCATAGCACAAGATGCTACTCAATATAGGGGCAGGCCTAGGCTCGTAGATGTACCCTCCACAATTCACTCATGGAAGCTAGCTTTTTTTTTCATCTTTGTAGGTGTTTCCATTGGTGGACTAAAGTCTTGTTAAAATTAAACAGCTGTATTTAGTAAATGCGAAGTGGGAGGAAATCTGAATCGGATAGTCTGCTGAAGTGAAGGCAGTTTTTCTAGGCACAAACATACATCTTTAGCGTTAAAAGCCAGTTACAATCTTCTTCTGCACAAGGAGGTTCACTACATATCGGGGACCTCGCTTCTTTGTATACCTGTAAATTGCCATGCGTATCTAGGGTACACTTCTCTGCACTGCGAGGTAAAGCAGTTCATGCACTACGTGAAAGAGAGACTACTTGCTTTGTATTGAACAACAAGGATTATTAAAGGCTGATCATTTTCAGTACTTCGTTAGATCACTAGGTGACTAATGGATGTCAGCTGTCAGAGGAAGTAAAGATTTATTGACCGTGATTTAGTGAAGTGAATGAATCTCACAAAGTTTGACGTTTTGCGAACATCTCAGACTATTTGGAGATTTGTCTAACTCCAGTTTGCAAACCCATTTTCTTGGCTTGTTTCCCAACCCTTACTCCCAAGAGTAATTTACTAAACAAATGCTGCAAAGCCTTTGCTACGTATTAGGAACCACAGTAAAGCTAAATGGAGGCCAGTGGAGATAGCAGGCTTGGACACATGTCAGCTTACCTCATTTGGAAATGTGTTGGCTGCTTCATTTTCTTCATACATGGTGTTAGGGGGCTTATTCCTTCACCCACTTACTTCCCTGGTCCTTCTCGCATGAACAGAGAGCAACAATACCCGAAGTCCAAAGGTGCAAACAATTCAATGTTTATTGGGGTGAACTTCCAGCAAGCATGATTCCAGTTTCCGTCCTTAGTATCCTCCTTCCCAGCTCTGACACCACAGAGCCTTACACCTGTGTTCCTGTTCCCATTCCTGCCGTTAGCCAAACATGATTCCAATTTCCTTACCCCCATTCCCTGGTCCCATTTCCCCCTTTAGCAAAACATGATTCCAATTTCTGCACCCCCATTCCCTGTTCCCATCCCCCCGCCCACCCACACACCCATCCCCTCCCACCCACACCCACTCACTTCCTCATTGACTGCAGACTATATAGTAAAACTTGAGTTCTGCTTAGCTATATCTTAACCAATCATTTTCCTGAAATTTAACTAACCAATCCTAACATACTGTAACATGATTATGTAACCAATTATATCCCACCACCTTAATTAGTTTACACCCAGCAAAATTAATTATACAGCAGACACGAACAATCACAGAACCAGACAGAGATTATACAGACAAACAATAGCAAAGTGGGAACTATAATGACAAAACAATACATAAGTGAGGATTTCACATCCCAGCTATTGATAAGTGAGTTCTTGCCAGACAGGATGCTATCAAACTAAATTTCCTTTTACATTTTCTAGGCACTTCCCTTTCTCTGGAGGTGAAATGAATTATCAAGACAGGATTGTATTCCTAACAGCCCAATAGCACCTTCTTTCAATGTGACTAGTTTGGAATGTGAGGATGTGACCGGTCGCTTCCTAGCTTATGGCTGCCTCTGCTGCTTAGCCAAAGGCCTTAGCCTAAGCACAGGGCCTCAGACTGTCACAGTAAGAAAAGGCCCTTACACCGGCAGACAGTGATTTTGATACTCTTTTGTACCTCTGTAACTAGCCAAGTGATAAGAATACACCTAAATTCTTAAAGTACAGGCCTTTGCAGACAGGCCTGAATATCTATATCCTAACACATGGGCTGGATGGAAAATGGTTTTCCTAAAATTTTTGATATTTAAAAAAAATTTAAAAATCCCATTCCACGGGGGGATGAAACTGAGACCTTTCAGAATTCTTAAGGTACTCACCTGGAATGTGGGAAACCCTGGTTCAAGTCCCGGCTCTTCCTGATTCAGTGGGAGTTAGGTACCTAAATACCTTTTGAGGAGCTGGCCTTTATTGTCCAAAATCATGGTAGTTAAATTGTGTTTAAAGCCATATGAGCCAACACATTTTATTCTTCTAGTGGAGAAATGACCACAGTTGGTATATCTACACTGCAGCTAAAAGCATGCCTTCCAGCCTGGTAGGCAGACTCCCACTAGCCCACCTAAATATATCAGTATGGATGTTCCAGCTGAGGTTGAAGCTTGAGCTGTGGAGCCTCGGGGGTTGGGTGGACTTGAGAGTCTGAGCTTCTGCTTGAGCAAGAATATCCACATTGCTATTTTTAGCACACTGGCTCAAGCCTTTCCAGTGTGAATCTGTCTAGTGTGAATCTTTCTACCAGGGATGGGAGACTTGCTACCAGCTGCAGTGTAGAAAAACCCAGTGTGGCAAACTGTCAGTGTTTGAGTGGGCTTGACATTGGGCAAATTGAGTTTGCCCATCCCTAAAAGTTGTATATACTAGTCTTTGCATCAACAATTATAAAGGAGTGTTTGTTGCTCCAGTGCTGTCTGTCATCAGTTTAAGTCACTTGATCCTATGCTAGTCTGTAGACACACATTGACATTTGAGCTATGACTTTCTCACATACACACATTTCTAGGCTACTGTGAGCATCATGAGAGTGGTCAGCCCAGTTCTGCTCTGTTTTACCAATCTGAAGTCCAAGGAACTCCTTTGGTTTCACTGGAGTTACTCTAGACTTGCACCTTTTTAACTAGGGACTGAATTGTGATCAACAATTTTAAATCTAATTGTTATGGTCATGTGAGATTGCAAACCATAGCACAAATCACAGGGCAGCTTTCCACCTTCTCTCATATACACATGGCCTATGAATACCTTCAAAGGTCATCGACAGTGTCAGAATTAATCTGTTAGGCTAATGCTTGTATTTCTTGCTACACTGCAAAGTAGTAATTATAATCTTTACTGTGTGCTGACAACTAATAAATCTTTCTGATCACTAGGTGTAAGTGTTAAATTTATGTAAATAGCATTCAAAACAGAAAGGGAGGAATAGCCATATTAAAAACTGACTGAAAGGCTGCAGTTCTGTGCATCAGGTTATGGACCTTACTGATTGTGAAAATTAAAGTTCTTACAGGGCAGCAGGCTAGGTAGGAGGAGATTGTTTAAGACAAACTGCTAGAGAGAGAAAGCAAAAATCAGAGAGAGCACCAATGACCATCATTCTAGGTGAATTTTAGTAGCGATCCTTCTTTCATGGACTTCCCGGATGAACTGGGAATGGAATAACTTTGCAACGTCAAACATCACACTGTGCTCTCACATATATTTGGCTTTTCTGCTGCTTTGCGAGAGTCACTGACAATCATTAAACTTTTATTATCTCACTCAGCTTGTAGCTGAACAGCACAAGGCATGCTGTTGATAGATGGTACACACAAGTATATCATCAGGTGCTCTGTCAGTCATTTCTCTTTGATAATTTACCTGCTCACTTCTATTCACAGCGGTCTGCACGCACGCTGCCCCGAGTTTACTCCTGTATTTTGTCTCCCTCCAGAGTAATGAATGTGGTGCTGATCGGTCTTCATCATCCATAGCTAGTCTTTATCCACATGATGATATCTGTCTGGAGGGAGGTTTTTTCCACTTGTCATTCATTTGATCATCTCAGTGATGTATTTTACTTTACTTTTCATTTCACTTCTGTTTGTGTCTTGCTTCTGTTGCAACATAAAGCTGTCACTCCTCCTTCTATAATTCTTTGATGATAAACCTCAACTCTGTTTTATTGGGAAGTAAAAAAATCATTCATACATCTGCATTTAAAAAACAAACAAACATATGGCCATATCTTTGCCTGGTGTAAATTAGCATAGCTCCATTATGCTGAATGGAACTATGCCAGCTTATACCAGTTGAGGAGCTGACGAGTAAGTCATAAACTATTTCCCAAGTCAGTGTGATACTGCTTCTAAGATGCATTGCAACTTTTCAGATGTTCTTCCTCCTAGCCTGGGGCTCCTCTTGATTATTTACTATTTGATTGCTACCTGAGCTAAGCAGCTATTTCCTCCTGCTTCTTGTTCCAGGTGCATGTATTCCAGTTCCTATTTAATAATACATCTTTCTCAGGCTACCTCTTTTCTGCATGAATGTTGACTCTGACCTTCATTTTGTTCAGATCAGTTCATTACATGTTCCCTCTTCCTTTTTTCAGTTCTCCTACTTTCTAGGGGATGCTCATATTTCAGCTCAGAGGGGGTTTTGTTGCTAATGAAAATCCCTAAGCATCGCAATTTAAAACACGTTCCACTGAGCGAGATCTATAAAAGGAACAATGTATATGATGGTTACTGGTTCAGGCCTCGTTAAAAGGCATTAAGTTTAAGTTAAACTATTTCTTTATATATAAGGCTTTGATTTCTTTTGAGCTGTAATCTCAAAAGACATAAACATAATCAGCCAGATTCTGGCCTCCAGTCAAATGGGGGCCGCACCATTTGTACCAGAAAACCTTTCCCTGATGATGCTGGTCCAGGACAGACTGTTCCAGGTTTTCAGTTTCAAAATTTGTGCCTCCACAATTATAAAGAAGCATTAATTACTCCACTCTGACTTGTCTTAATTTAATTTAAGACACTGGATCATACCAGATGCCATTGGCACTCATTTACATTTTAGCTGTGACTTTCACATGTGCATGCTAGCAATGTTTTACAGAGAGATTTACAAACAGAACAAAATATCTACCAGGACTATTTCTTCCATCCCACTAACTGTGAAGTCATGTGCCTTAAGGTACTTTCTACACTGTGCTCTTCCCCACTCCCCCACAACCACCACCACAGTGAGTTTCAAATCAACGGACTTGGGCTCATGGACCTTGTACTACAGAGCTAAAAACAGCAGTGTAGATGTTCCATCTCAGGTTAGAGCCCGGGTTCCAAAACCCAGCAAGCAGGTGGGGTCTCAGAGCCTGGGCTCCAACCCAAGTGGGAGCATCTACCCTGCTGTTTTAAGCCCTGTAGTACAAGCCTGAGTTAGCTGACCCAGGCACTTGAGGCTTACTGCTGTTTTTTGTTTTGTTTTTGTTTTGTTTTTCATTTGCAGGGTAGATGTACCCTCTGTTACTAAAACAGGCATCTATAGCATATGTGGTTAATGCAAAATCCACAATGGTATGGAGTAATAGAAAGGCTTTATCTGTACTCAACTGGGATAATCTGCATAGCTCCTTCATAGCTGTGCCACTCATTAGTAATATGATCATCTCAAACTCATGCAGATAAAACCCTTTTTACCACAATGTACCGTATTCCATCTCTCGCTCTCTCCCTGTCCATTCATCTGTTATAAAATTGGCTGTTTGTGACATGTTTTGTAACTGTAGCACCCTCATGGCCAAGATAGAGTCTGTTCTGCAGGCAGCTTCAGCCAAGGAAAGACGTGCACAGAAATGTAGCAGGGGGAACTCCCTTCTACCCCAGGGCACCTATTCCATATCCCCTGGAGTAAACACACACACTGGAATAGTACAATGAGTATAGGAAAGGGAAATATTTATTTACAAAGGGATGAATGGAGCTGCTGCAAAATCCTACCTCAGTGCCTCAAAGTGATGCAGCAGTGACCCTGGCTTGTCTGACAACAAGGATACCGGAGTGTACACTTTAGTAGGTTCAACCATGCTATTAAGGTGTCAGACTGCCAACCCAGGGAGAGGACAGCTGTCCTCCTTCTTGAGGTTGAGTGCTAGCTAAGTTGAGGAGGTAAACGTGCCACTGACAGCATAGCCAATGGGTGGATGAAGAAATGGCTAAAACTGCATGAATAAGTGGGTCCCGACTGCTCCTCGATCTGTTCTACGACGGTGGCAGGGAGTTCAGTCGATGAGAGGCTGTTAAAAATCTCAAGGGCCAAAAAGAGGATTACCTATAACTGCAGGACGTTGACGAAAGATGATTCGATCAACCATCTAATGGAGAAGAAGGTAAGGATAGCCTAAGACATTCTTGGTCTCTGCAAAACACGACGAAGAAAGGAGATGGAAGTGAAGTGGAGAGATGAAAGTACCATCATGTTGGGAAAAGGAAAAGTCGTGAGAACTGTTGGAGGAAATGGCTTCATCATCGGCAAGGAATGGTCTTCAAAAATCATCTCCTGCAAGTTCAAGTCTTCATGCATCGGAGTGCTATGCCTCTAACTTAACAAGAACAGCACCCTCAAGATTGTTCAGATCTATGCTCCCATGAGCACAAGCGAAGATGACAGTGTGGAAGAATTCTATCAGGAGCTCAAGGAAACCCTTGCTTAAAAATCCACACACATGATTATGATGGGAGATTTCAACACCAAAGTTGGATGAGGGAAAGAAGGTGAAAAGTTCATTGGAAGATATGGCATCGGCGAATGGAGTCCTTGAAGAGAGCAATTGGCAACTCTGGCAGAGACGAAAGAAATGTTAATTGGTAACACCTGGTTTAAGAAGGCCAAGAGGAGGTGGACATGGATTGCACCCAGTGCGAAGAACAAGAATGAAATTGCCTACATTCTGGTCAATAAGTGGCGCATTGTACAAGACATCTCAGTAGTACTATCATTTAACACTGGTAGTCACCATCACTGGCTCAGAGAACAGCTCAACTTCAACGAAAAGGTGGAGAAGAAAGTGCTACAGATGGCAAATTAGAGACAGCTGCCAAAAATATTTGACAAGGCAATCTTGAAAGCAAACATTTTCAAGGAAGACTGGGTCTTATAGGTAACTGCGATGAGGATTATAAAAAACTTCATTGATAAATTGAGGCAATGCGTGAAATTAGCCAGGAAAGAAAGAGCGAAGCGAAGAATCTTGGCGGAAACGTGGAACTTGCTAGAGAAGCAGAGGAATGTGAAGTGAAATGATGGTGACAAACTTGAGTACTCCCTCCTCTGCAAGTTGATAAGAAGATGACTAAAGGAGGACTTTGAGACGTACTGAAATGAAAGGCTCTTAAAGATGGCTGAAGATCACAGAAGCCTCAAAAAATGCAAAAGGGAATTGACACTGTACAGGTCAACAATAATGCTGCTGAAAAACAGGGATGGAAAGCCAATAATTGACAGAACAGGGATGGAAGCAGTCTGCAAAGATTTCTACACCAAACAGTTCGCATCTCAGATAAATGTCTCTGTACCAAAGCTTCAACAGACCAACAAGCATGTACTCCCAGTCCTTGTCAGTGAAGTTCGACATGCAATTCACCAAATAAAGGAAGGAAAAGCCCCAGGTAAAGATGGACTGACAAGCAGAATGATAAGAGCTGGAGGCCAAGACTTCTGGAAAATTCTTGCTCTGAAGTTTAGCTGTTACTTGGAAATGTAGAAGATACCATCTAGCTGGAAAGAGTCCAACACCATTCTGCTGTACAAGAAGGGCAATCATGAAGATCTACCGTACTATCGTCCAATATGCCCGCTCTCACATTTTCTACAAGCTGTTCACCAAAATAATAACAAACCAACTCTCACAGAGTCTGGACGAGCCGCAGCCAAGAGAGCAGGCATGCTTTCGAAGGAATTTCAGCACAATTGACCATATTTTCACTATAAAACAGCTATTGGAATGCTCAAGGGAATACAAATTCCCTTTATGCATTGCCTTCATCAACTATGAAAAAGCATTTGACAGCATAGAGATCAATGCAGTGTTGAAAGCTCTTGCAGAGCAGGGCATTGACACAAACTATATCAAACTATTAAAGGAAGCAAATTCTGATTATACTACAGATATAACTTTATTTGATACCCGCCTTCGCTCTGTCCCCATCGGGCTTCAGGCTGGTTCTCAGCCACTTCACCATGTGAGGGCCTGCTCGCTGTAGCCCTGTCATGTGCGCGCGTGCTCTCTCTGTCTCTGTCTCTCTCTCTCTCCATGCCCCTGGACCCACCAACCTGTCCTCTGCCTCAGGACGAAGGTTTAAAGGGGCCGTGCTCTCTAAAGCCCAAGTGGGTAACAGTTTGATGAAGGGAGTGCTTGGTCAATCTATATGAAAGCAACTCATCAAATGACTATAGAAAAAAATCCTACTGTAAAGCAGTATAGAGATTGGAGAGCTGTTGCCCCTGACCCGCCTCTTCCCCCAGCCTGCACGGTCAGATTACTACATATGGCCTCTGATGGGTGGGAAATAAGATTGGAGCATGTCCTCAAGCCAATACTCCTCCACTCCTTTGCCTGTCCCAGCTGATCTAAGTCCCCTTAGCAAAGAACCTACCCCAGAGACGTGATTTACTGACGTAACCGGCAACACCTTGCTACAGCATTAAGGGTGACACATTGGATTTATTTCAGAGTAGCAGCCGTGTTAGTCTGTATTCGCAAAAAGAAAAGGAGGACTAGTGGCACCTTAGAGATTAACCAATTTATTTGAGCATAAGCTTTCGTGAGCTACAGCTCACTTCATTGGATGCATCCACACATCCAATGAAGTGAGCTGTAGCTCACGAAAGCTTATGCTCAAATATATTGGTTAGTCTCTAAGGTGCCACTAGTACTCCTTTCCTTTTGCACATTGGATTTAGTTTATATTCCCCTCCAGAGAATTAATCCACAAAGCCAGCCTCTCTCTCTCTCTCTCTCTCTCTCTCTCAAGAAGACAAATTCTAGCCTCTCCACCGAGGTATTGTCCACATGGACAACACTTACCATTTCAAAAGCATTTCTCTTCAGCGTTTGTGTCGTCCTTGTTATAATTACACTGTAATTTGAAATGACTGGAAAATTGGCAAAATACCATATAATTAAAGGGAAGAGCCTGATTTGATCACAACATGTAGGGTTTTTATGTACCTTTTATTTTTTGTTAAATTAAGTTAAAATAATAAAGTTTCAGAATTAGAAATAGAATTGAATTAATCAAGTTGAGTCTTTAATTTAATGGTGACAGATAAACCTTCATGAAAATGAGACTTGTCTCATGAGCCTATTCCAGTAAATACAATTTTCTCTTTTTTAGAATCTAATAAAGGATCAGTCAACTTCTGCACATATTTACATCTCTACAACCCCACTGACTTCCTCATATATATTTTGTGCCCGTAATTTTAGTCAGTATTTCATTTCAACTCCTCAGACTTTTTAAAAAAGAAGTTTTCTCTTAGGCCCCAGTCCTGCAAACACGTGTTAATTTAAGACTATGAACAGTCCCATTGTTCTTAAGGCACGGGCCTTTGGACCAGATTCAAAGCCCTTTTGAAGTCAAAAGGAGTCCTTCCATTACGTTTGTTGGGCTTTGGATCAGGCCCTTAAGGAGGGACAGTTGCTTAGGCCCTGATTCGGCAAAACACTTCATATATTCCAAGGCCAGAAGGGACCAATGCAGTCATTTAGTCTGACCTGTGGAACACAGGCCATAGAACTTCCCCAAAATAATTCCTACAGCGAATCTTTTAGTAAAATATCAATCTTGATTTTAAAATAGTCAGTGATGGAGAATCCGCCATTACCCTTGGTAAGTTGTTCCAATGGTTACTTTTAAACAGTGAGAGTAACTGCTTTATTTCCAGTCTGACGTTTCAACTTGCAGCCATTGAATTTTATGCCTTTCTCTGTACAAAGTCAATGGGGGCTCCATGTCAAGTACATACTTCAGTGTTATGATATTACAATGCTTCCCGGGGCATCCTAGATAGCAGGATTTCATTCTATGCAGACAATACTCTGATGGTATGTCCACATTGTGTTTTAAAACCCATGGCACCAAGTCACAGAGCCGAGGTCTACAGACTCGGGCTCATGCCCTGGTGCTAAAAGCAGCTGTGTAGACGATGATGTTACTGTGGCTTTAAGAGAATGCAGTGCTACTTCAGTCTTATGATGTCATGACTAATAATGGTCAACTGCATAGATGAAATCTGAGACATTTGCAATAATTACCTGCAAGACCAGACTCTTCTGAAAGAAGAAATGGTAGAGTGCAGCAACAGAAGCAGCAAGAAAATGAAAATGACATCATATGATAAGAACAACTTCAAAGTACAGAAAATATAAAAGTTAGTCATTGTGTCCAGAACTCTATTAAGATAATTTTGATAGATATATATGAATGAATCTGTGCTTAAAAGGAAGTAGAGGTAGTGTTGCTATGGCTTTAAGAGAATGAATAGACTCTCCTAGGTGTGATGCTGACAGAAAAGGTTAGATTGGTAGATTGACCTGAGTTCAGATGCTCTGCCTCTATAACTATGTACCTAACAAAGACTGTTGTTGTTACTAGCAATGAATTATTATTCAGACTAGTGGATTACTTGAAGATAAAATAACAGACATTGTGGCTCTGTTCCTAACATCCACTCCCCATCCCCAGGCTCCAGAACCAGATCTCCAGCCTGAGCTCAAACATCTGTGCGTGTAACACCAACAGACCCTGGTCTGTCAGTGGGCAGAATCGAACTGGGGACCTCTGGAGCTTAGCGCATGAGCAGCTACTGCATGAGCTAAAAGCCAACTGCCTGTTAGCTAAGGCTGTAGAGCAGACTCATTTTATCTCTCTCTCTAAGTGGTTTTGGTGTCAGTAGATAGGACAGAACACCACACCCAGAAGGTGAGTTGGTTACATTAGCACACGTCTGTAGACCCAGGCTCTGCGACTCGCTGCCATGGGTTTTAAAACAGCATAGACACACTTTTAGGCTCTGGCAGTAGCAGAGCCTTGTATCTCTCGGCAGTAACCCCTACCGCTACTTAAGGAGAAATGTGGATGTTTCCAATTCAAGTCTTCGCCTTAAGATGGTGGGCCTGTGGTTTACCTGGCCTGACTCTGCAAGGTGCTATGTGCCCTCAATGGAATCATTATTATTAACTCCTGTGGGAGTGGAGGGCACCCATCTTTATGGAGGATAGAGTCCAAAGTGAGCAAAAGTGAATAAAGGTGACAGTCCTTTCCCACTCAAATTAATTTTCATTGATAACACTTCGAAAGGTCTCCGTTTCATCTTGATGTGGAACAGGAACAAATATTTTAAATCTCAAATTTTCATGGGACAGGAAAACCGTTTTCTGCCCTGCTTAACTCCTGGCGCTCAGTTTCTGCAGTTCTAAGTCAGCTGTAAAGTCTGGCAGCTCAAGCAGGGAGACTGCAGTGCAGTGGTGTGATCTGTCCAGCAAGACTAGGTCTACACTACAGAGACTGTCCGAGGAGCGCTGAGTCAGCATCGCTATGCCGGTGTGGCCCTGCAGTCTAGATGCAGCCTACACGGACAGGAGTTTTTCAGTCTGCGTAAGAACACCACCGCCCCAAACAGCACTAGCTACGCTGATGGAAGCATTCTTCTATTGACGTAGCTATGTTGATGCTGGGGCTCCTGTTCACATAAGCTGCATCAATCAGAGATGTGGTGGTAATACTGGTGTGGCTTTGCGTACCCCTGACAGAGGTAGCAATGCCAACATAACTTGCAAGTGTAGACAAAGTCTAGGCCCATTTTAACTGCTAGTTTATTTGTTGGAGGAGAAGAGTTGCTGCATATGTTTAAGTGCTTTCCTAAATGGGCGGGAGGAGGGGTCTAAAATTGCAATATATGTAATACATATTCAAAACAAAGCCAAAAAATCCCTAAACTGCTTTAGATCTCACCATTATAAATCTGAGGTTTGATATCTGTCATTTAAACATGAAGCTTTTTGGTAGATTTTAATCATTTGCTTTGTGGAAATATCTGTCAGTGGTTGAACCAGTTCCCCTTTAGGAAACTTCTCTCTGGGGCAATGTCATCTGCCAGGTCAGGATGGCCATTGGACGTGAGCAGTATGTGTTGGCTAACTAATGCACCAACACATCGAAATGAAGATTTAATTTTGTCAGAAGAGCCCTGAGGTTTTCCAGGCTCCATTAATTTGTTTCCCCAGGAGCGATAAAAGCACTGAAAGTCTGCAACATAAAAACATCCATCAAAAGAATTTCAGTTCCTGCCTTTGAAAAGGAAGCATCAACAACATTGAAAGCAAAAACAATTGTGGGAGATCTGAAATCAAGGGCAAGTTTCATGGAATTCAAATGGAAATAATATTGTGAGTTATTATCTTCTGTGCTTGTATTTTAATTCTTTGTAGTTATCCATTTGCAAGTCTTGACCACTTTAGATCCTCTCAGGCTAAGACTACTCATTATCAGCTGTGTTGCTGGATCTTTTGGAGACTTTGGGCCAGATGTTTAAAGGTGTTTAGGTGCCTAAAAATGCAGATAGGCACCTAGTAGGATTTTCAAAACCACCTGCCTGAATCTTTGGCCCAGATTTTTACTTAAGGGTTGCTGCACTTAGTGTGGCAAAGCCTAGCTGATTTAGCAGCCTAAATCTCATTTTCAAACAAAGATTTAGGCACTTAGACATAAAATCCCATTGACTAAGTGCCTAAATCCCTTTTAAAAATGAGATGTAAGCTCTTAAATCAGTTAGCCTTTAGGAGCTAGTAACCTAAATCAGTTAGGGGTTCCTTCACTCAGCATTACAATGCCTACTTATCTTTTAAAGTCTGGGCCCTTGTTATTAAAGTAGTACAAAAAAATCCATCTCTCCTATCCCCCAGAGGATGCTGGATAAAAGGCAGAAATGGTGATTTACCACCACTGCAGCAGGGAGCTGTGCCTACTCCAGATGTTCTCATGCTACAACAAAGGCTTTCTGAAGCCTGTATGGTCTCCAGAGGATTTGCAAAAAAGATCCCTGGTCTGAGTAGCATTTTAGCATACTGCATGATAAATGCAGATGATATCTCCAACTGTGGAGAAATAAAGTTAATATCAGGTGAAAGAGATGCTTCCTCCATTTTTGGAATCACTGATGTGTTGTAGTCCTCTCACCTGTGAAAATAGTGGGCAGAGGGATGAAGATTAAGCTGACATTCTGCAGCCATTTAGGAAAACAACCACATATTGTATTTGCTCGCCAGAATAATCAGGTGGACCAAAGATCTACGCATCAATTTGATCTCAAGTTGTTGGCTAAATAATGACCATTTGGAGAGTGGATACAATCTAGAGAAAACAGAATTCCAACATCCGGATCTGAGTAGTGGGCAAGAAGGATTCTAAATAAGATCCGCCTGGCTTGTGGGGGGAGGTCCACCATTCAGGAACCTTTATTGTTTAACGATAAAATACTTCTAATGTTCTGATTACATTTAAGGTGATGCTATCACAGTCATTACAGCACAACAAGTGTTCCTAGCCTACGCACTACCTCTGTGATACAAATACAGAGACAATTCTGATTTCAGCTGAAAAGTGTGGTACCACCAATTAGTTTATGGTCATCAGTAAAGTAGGTTCCTTGACATGAGTCCAAGCCTCCCAGCTCTTCTGCTTAGACTATCTTATTTGTATCCAGTAACAATGACCCAAGGAGTATGTGATAATAGTTTGGAGCAGCCCTTTTTATGAGCTTTTCTGATTTCTAAAAAAATTGGAACTACTAGAAGTTGTAAAAGGAAAGGAACATTTTAAAGAAGATAAAATCTAGAAGTTTTCATTCATTTTAGTTTTTACAGATCTGTGTGCAGATAGTTGTCTGACCAATACAGTCCTCTTAATCACAAATGTCTTGCTCTTGCTCAGTGCAAGATCTTCTGCATAAAATGCATCTTGTAAATAAGATGCACAAATATCCATTTCATTAACTGATAGGGTCTCCTGAAAGGAAGGCAACGACCCTCTGATAGGAAGCCAACTGCTCTACCCTACATTGAAAGTACATTTATTTATATCAATTCAGTTTGAAACTCAAGCACTATGAATATTTAAAAAAAAAAACAAAAAAAAAGACGGGGCAGTATTTGCTTTCTTTATCAGCATAATTTATAGGGCACAATTTCCAGAACTGCAATTTCTGCTTAGTCTCCATTTTCCCCTCATTCTCAGTAAAATAAACGTGCACATTACTCATAAGCAGCTGTAAGAAAACGATCACCTTCCTTCCCGAGCAGCTTAGGAATTGCACTTAAATTAGATTCCTAACATATTAATTTCTCCCCATCCACTCCAAATTGTCTGCATTGGTATATGAAACATACTAATAGTAATGCCTTTAGCTTTACAAAAAGAACAGGAGTACTTGTGGCACCTTAGAGACTAACAAATATATTAGAGCATAAGCTTTCATGGGCTACAGCTCACTTCATCAGATGCATACAATGGAACATATTGTAAGAAGATATATATGTGTGTGTATATATATGTATATATACACATACAGAGAAGGTGGAAGTTGCCATACAAACTGTAAGAGGCTACTGCTACTCTGAAACCTGTCATTTAGCTTTACAGTAATTAAATGTGATGGGTTGCCATGCCAGTGGAATTCACATATCTTTACTGGATTGTGTGGTCCTACATGAAAAAGCACTGTAACTAGCCATTAAGGATACAGATGCATTATTGATATCAAATATATCATGATCCCCCCTCACACACAAACACACACCCCACAGGTTGTGAAATGTGTCAGGCTAAGGTTTCCCAGTCCTCCGTAAATTGGCCGGTGTGCTTCAGGCCTTGCAGTAGCCCCACAGCCATCTGGCAGTAGCTTGGCATCTCCCTCCAGAGGACAAATCAAGTGTCAGGGAACATCCTTATTTTAGAAGGAAACAACCACAACTTAGTCATTACAGTTTTGAAATATTCATAATGGACCACTCTAAACCTGTAGAATTTTGCATTCTGCCCTAAATGACACCACTATGCAACATGCTGACTTCAGGGTGATTCAACAAGGTATGTATTGGGGCAGAATTAGGTTCTTCATCACTCTCGGTCTGATTCTGCAATTTGTACCCACATTTCCGGCCAAGTTCCTGCGGATTGTCACTCAAATCCTGTCTGGAACCTCATGGGAAGGGAACCAGCCCCTCGAAACCAAGGGTCAGCAAGTTCACAGAACATAATCACCTGGATTCTGAGAGCGAGAGAGAGACTCACCGAATGTATCTAAAACTATTGCTTGTAGAAAAATTTCTTAAACACCCATCACAGCCTTTGATTCAATAACTTTGTTGTCTTAAAAAAATCACTCATGCATATATCTAATGAGTTAAGAGCTGCATGTTTAATCCTGAGAAGTCATGCTATTGTCACCTAAATTCTTGTTTGAATTTTAAATGCAACAACTTCCAGCATCACAACTTTTCATATAACCTATCTGTAGCATGGGGAAGATTGGCTATTACCTAACCATCCATAATTTGGAGGTGGGCTTCTTAACCTGGCATCAGAGATACAGTCTCAACATTAGCTTCAACCTGGGAGTGATTTCCTATAGCAACTACTTGGCTGAAACTTCAGTATCAATTGTCATTGAGATTAAAAATACCCTGTTACTTTTGAGGCCAATAGCTAAACAGGGTGCTTTCTCAAATTACATTGCATTTATAAAGAATTCTTGGTTTACTTGATGGTTTAATTAATTTCATAACTAGATTTGATGATTTAATAGTAACCCATCTTTAAGCAAATACACACATCAAATTAGAATAATCACATAATTGGAAATCTTCAGTAAAGGGAGGTGGGGTGGTTTTGTTTGTTTGTGTCTCTGTCCCAACTGGGTATATTTTTTGCTTTCATGAATGAGTCCTCATAACACACGTAACAAGCCAAGTTATGCTAAGTGAAGTAAGGGAAACAAGCACAACAGAAGGCAAGCCTGCGAACTGAATTGAATTTATAACTCTGCTAGACACCAAAAACCATGAACTTAACAGTGACACTGGTTTTATGGCTCATTACAACAACTTGGAACACACCACACTGCCTGCTACTCTTACTTATCCGCTTCTAACCCTTTTTGAAAAACAATCGAACCCACAGTTACCCTCTTTATTTCAAGTGACTGCTTCCAGCATGCTGTCACACTGTGCAGAGTGGCTCGTGACCATGAATGCCTACCTCTGGGCAGACTGTCAAAAGCAGGACAGACACCCCAAACTGGTGGCATGGCCTATAATTATGTTTTACCAACCCAGTACCAAATGTGAACTCCCAAAATACTGCAATAGACTTATAATAGAGTCACAGACAGTCTCCCTTAGACACTCCAGTCTGTCTTGCCACCCAGGTAAGCTGGACTGTGTGATAAATGGTCACTTACTCCAAAAATCACAAAATATCAGGTTACACCCAGTCCCAAGATACCAGTCACTCACCCAGGTCAATTTTCATCCTCGCAAAGACGATGCTGATAGCCAATTTGAAAGTAAACTAATTAAAGGTTAATTAGCGAAGAAAAAAGAATGAGAGTTATTGAGAGGTTAAAGCAGGTAAAATACATGTATAGCTGAATCACAGTCTATCTTTCGAAAGGTAGCAGAGTTATAATAATCTGGCAGGTTCCCAAAAGCCTCTCAGGGCTAACCAGAGTAACTCCGGGGACCTCCGTCTTCTTGTGAAGTTATTCTGCCCTGTTAGAATCCAAACAATCCAGGGATGATTTTTTTTCCTTGTGTCCATATTTATAGCTTCTCACAGAAAACAAACTGACAGGGTCACTTCCCATGTGGGCTCTTCTTTTATGGCAAAGAGACAGGAGTGTATTGTAGGGTTTTTGATCTCTGATCATCACAAAGACCGCTTGGCTTCAAATGCACAAGAATTAGCACTTTCCTGTTTTAAAGTTCATCATTTGCATTACATAAGGCTTCTTTCTCTTTGGATAGGTTATTTAGTTACAGTGGTATAGGCAATGTAAATGTTTGCTATTACAGTCTAACAGATGCAATTAAGTGAAAACAATTCATGCAGCATCCCATTTGTTTTCGTGAAGCTTAAACTCCCAATACATTCTTATACATTTAACTTTGAGCTGTACTAATACACAGGTGGATTGGCTTAGCTTCCAGCTGTAAGGTTGTCAGTTCTCAGCTGAGGCCTAGACCTTGGCTAGACTTGGGACTTGGCTTACCAGTGTACACACACGCATTACACCTTTGTATGTAACTGTGACACACTGCGTCCTCCCCCAGATGTGAGGAGGAGCTCTGTGATCTTCCACCACAGAAGTTGGTCCAATAAAAGATATTACCTCACCCACCTTGTTACTCATATCCGGGGACCAATAAGACTACAAATGAGTGAAATAATACTCATTCATATTGCAATTCCTCAGACATTGTAACAAAGGGCCCAATCCTTGAACCTATGTTCAAGCGAACACATTTCAGTAGGTGTAATCTAATGGGTAAGGATTATTCATGGGAGTAAAGGCTGCAGGACTGGGGTCATAAATTGCACAAGAGAGATAAAAAATCTTTATCTGTCTTAAGCTGCAACCTAAATTAAAATGTTTCAAGCAACTATAAAACTCCTGCCTAAGACTTAAATTTAGCCTTACCTGACTTACTTCTTCAGCTCAGAGGACTTTTACTGTTTGTTTGGTAATATTTCTCAACAGAACCACCTTCTCAAGAATCATTCAAAGTCATTGTTTTGGTTTAACATTATTTGGTATTATATCTAGTATACACCATGTCTTTTGATACTGTTTGTATTTTGCCTTTCACCTTGTGTAGGCAACACAATTGCTCTTGGCCATTGAAAGAAAGGAAGAAAGGAGAACTAAGGAGAAAAAATAAGAAAAGTCAACTCCCTACATAGTAGAAAAACCCATTTGATTTGTATTTAAGAGGGGGTGAATCCTTCACGGAAGTGCTATGCATGAAGTCTAGCTATGGAAAATGAATTTTCCACCCCAGGAGAAATTCCGATATTTGAATATTTTCATCCTGAAATGGGACAAAAATCAAAATATCAAAATATTTTGCAAAAAGAAGCACAGAAAATGTTTATTCAGAAATGTTGAAATGAAACATTTCAATTTTTTCAATTAAAGTGAAACAAATGTTGACAGGTCAATTGAAATCAAAACATTTCACATTTTTCGATTGAACAATTTAATTGAAATTGAAATTTTTTACATGAAAAAATCAATTTTGATAAAACTCCATATTTCATCAGGAAAATATTTCATTCAAAAAAAAATGTGACCAGCTCTAACAGTGTCATGTGTAAACTATACAGCCAAAGTTTCTATTCTACTCTTCCATTAGTGGAAGAAGCTAGATAGATTAACTCAATATATCCAAATCAATGCCTTAGTGTGGAAGTCTTGGAGTCCTATGGAATCTATGTTTCCTTTTAACTACAGTCTTGAAATATGTGCCCTGGCACTGATTCCACTGCTCATGTGAATGACTTAGTTCTTTGTGTTTGTATATATTAGGAAATTTGGGGGAACTTCATCAAGCTTGATTCAGACCTGGGTTTCACCGATGGACATTGGTCCTGCCTGGGGTTAAAAATTCTGCCTGGAGCATTATGCTGGCAGTCCAGCTTTAACTATAATGCTTTATAAAGCCTGCCAGCACTTTTTAAAAAAAATCCTACCAAAACAAACTACTTTACAAATGTGCTTTAATTTGTTAACTATGCGGCAAGCTGGGCATTTATAACTCCCTTTTAAATATGTTTTAACCCCTTAAGAATGTTGTTACAAGGTTACAAAAGGTAAGTACATTTTGAGTCATGAACATTAATAGTTGTATTTAATGATTATATATTACTTGCTTGTAGGGTAATTCCCAGCTCAGGTGAACATACACATGCTCAAGCTAGCATCCTCGAGATAGCAATGAGGTCACAGCAGCATGGTCAGTAACTCAGGTTAGCCGCCCAAGTACAATTCTACCCAATCCCCTGGGTAAGTATGAGGGCAGATAGCCCGAGCCGTCACCCATGCTGCTGTGGCCACACTGCTATTTGTAGGCGATAGCTCAAGCAGAGCTAGTGTGTGTCTGTCTATCTGAGCTAGGAATCAGTCCTTCCACCTGCTGTCTTGTCATGTCCTCAGATTTGAATTGAAGAAGCCGATGAGGGAGGCTGCAAAGAGAAAAAAGTATGTGTATAAATAGTGAAATTTGAATAAAGAAAGATGTTACAAAAGGGCTACATTGCATGCAGAATGTTAACAAAAGATCAGTGGCATAAAATGCTCTTAGGTAGATGACATAATACGTTGCACATCTGAACTGCTATGTAAGTGCTCTGTGCTTTAAAAACAATAACTACTTAGTTCTCACAACCCGCCCTGTGTGCTAAGTGAGAACTAGTATCCTCTTTTTTTTACAGATGTGGAAAAGGAGACACAAAGGGTATGTCTACACTGCAATTAAAAACCGAGAGCTGGCCTGTTATGGTGCAGTTACAGTCTTCCAGGTTCTTTTTCTTAGTGTGTGAGCAAATGTTCAGTCTTGGGAAGACATGCTTTGGTGGTGGTAGTTTTTGTTGTGCAAAGCAGTGGTCCTTGGGAAAGGAGTGATATGATAAGCAGGAGAGTTTGCTTTCTGTCTTGGGTTCTGATTGGAGTAAAATTATTGAGGGGAGTTGCTCTCTGGGAACTGGGCTTTGGTGTTGGGCTGAGATCCCTGGAGAAGAGATTGCCCTGCATGCTGTATGACTCTCATGTCAGGATGGTGTAAATGAAGCAAGTCACACTAGTACACCTAGATTCCACCTCACTGATTTCTCCTCTACTGGGAAGTCAACGTGCAAAGCTCTGGACATCTGTCCCCACTCGGCAGAGAAGCATTGCTGGTGTCGGATTGGGACACAGGTACTGGAAGCCAGGGCAACAATACTTTACCAAATCATATGGCAATGCATGATCTTATCATATCAATATATACCGATATTTGATGAGATCTCAAAAGCTTCAACAGTCTGAGATATGTATACATTGATGAATGCATGCCCTAGAAAATATGATTCTGATTATGAAATGATATGTATCAGTAACCTTTTTAGGAAAAATCTGGCGTCAAAAGATTACAATATACATGTCTATACGTAATTGGAAACCTTTTAAGGCTGTCTAAGTAAGTTTCTATGTGCTATATAAGAGCTGTACTGTATTTTACTAGTAAACAGAGGAATTTTCAGTGATCAGTATTATATCCATGGGATATTAGTCATCAACAGTCACAGATGAATAAATGTATTAGGGAAAAAAGTCACCAGATTTTATTTCAATAATGGAAACTGAACCATATTCTTTCTACAGCAGTCAATGAATTCTGTATAACAGCAGAAGAATTGATTCACTTTACTGGCAATTGCTCCACATTTATGAGAAATAAGATAATGGGGGAAAGTAAAACACTATCCACTTTCAGTAGGTTGGCTGAGATGATAAAATTGACCCAATAAACATCAGAATGTGATAAAATCAAATTGATGCAGGGTAATATGGAAACACTAAAGGCCCCTAATGTTCCATTGTGTGTGTTTTCTTTAAAGATTGAACAGTGGGTGCAGTTTGCACTGTTTTGGGAGATCTAAGTTGTTGATATTGTTGAGCAAAGATTTTTTTAAAAATATTTTAATGCATCCTCTGTTAATGGAGTCTTCAGAATTGGATGCTGCGCAGTGTAGGCGTGGAACTGTGTGGCTACAGGGCCTGATCCAAGGCATGCTGAAGTCAATGGGAGTCTAGCATCAGGACCTTATGCTCAAAGCATATCCTGATAAGCAGGACACAGGGCTTATTCCTCCACTGCTTAAAGTCAATGGAAGAGTTGCCCTTGGCTTCAGTGGTATAAGATCAGGTCCTATGGGCACAATCCAATTCCCATTAAAGTCAATGGCAATCTTTCCATTGAGATTAATGGATCTTGGAACAGAACCTAATGTATCTCCTATTGCAGGGGTGGCCAACCTCAGCCTGAGAAGGAGCCAGAATTTACCAATGTACATTGCCAAAGAGCAACAGTAATATGTCAGCAGCCCCCCATCTGCTCCCCAAACCCTGCTCCCAGCACCTCCCACCCACCAGCAGTCCCGCTGATCAGCGCCTCCCCCTCCCTCCCCACACCTCCCAATCAGCTGTTTCATGGCATGCAGGAGACTCTGAGGGGATGGGAGGAGGAGCGAGGGCACGGCAGGCTGAGGGGAGGGGGTGGGAAGGGGTGGAGGGGGGGCAGGGCCTGGGGCAGAGCCAGGGGTTGAGCAGTGAGCACCCCCCGGCACATTAGAAAGTTGGTGCCTGTAACTCCAGCCCCGGAGTCGGTGCCTGTACAAGGAGCCGCATGTTAACTTCTGAAGAGCAGCATGTGGCTCCGGAGCCACAGGTTGGCCGCCCCTGTCCTAATGTATCCACATGTACACTTAAGACTATACAAATATAACAGTTCTCCTCAAAAAAGGACATACTTGACTAGCAGCTATGTGGCTGCTTGGGAAATTTTTCTTGCAGTTTTGCCTCTTGTGTGCAAAGTAAACTTTTCAATCCAATCTGCCTCAGAAAAATCCTCCATATCTTTTTGGCCCAGAACAATCTCAAACCAAGATCTATTCACGCAGTGCAGCCAAGAGGATACGAGCACCATCATTGCCAGGAAGCATTGGAGATGGATTGGCCATGTGCTTCGGATGGAAACTGATTCCATCACCAGAGTAGCAATAAGATGGGCACCCGAAGGCAAGCGAAAACGAGGCTGCCCGAAAACAACATGGCGACAAGCTCTGGAAACCGAGCTGAAAAACCTGGGGCACAGCTGGGGAACCATTGAAAGACTTGCTAGAAACAGGGGTGGAGGAGCTTTGTCACCGCCCTAAACACCAGAGGTGAAATGGGAACATGATGATGATGAGCTCCTTGTGAGTGAAAAGAAAACAGATATTATACCGAGGGAATATTTTTCTTCAAATATTTGGTTGACGAAAGCACCAAGCTAATGTGCATTATCTTCTGAACCCATTATCTAATCCTGTTTACATTCAATTATATAACATGAAAAGACGTTGTGATACTAAGTTCTGATTCTTTCCTTTAACTCTTCTGATTTTAAGAGAGAGTTAAATTGGTGCTAATCATGTGTTCTGGTGCAGATAGGCTTTTGTTTCTTTAAACTGATTTTTGTGGTGAGAAAAGTAGGAGAGCAGAAGAATAAAGGAGGGGTTTTGTTTTCGTTGCAGTGATTAGGTAAGATCATTCGCACTATCACTTGTAAGTTTCAGTGATAACTTTCTTCGCTGTCAATCCTGGAAATAGGGCATGGTACCGACGTAAATGTGGACATTTCAATTTAACGATGCAGAGGGTTGTGCATGTAGAAAAATTCACAGGAAAAAAAACAGCTGTGGGAGCAATTTGTAACGGCAAAAAGAACTAAGGACGGAGACTAATGTAATGTGCACCTGTGGTGCTTGTTGCTGGTGAAGGTTGAGGTTCTGTTTCCATTCTCTTCCCCTTTTTAAATGGCTCTTAACTTTTTCATGCAAATACCTTTGGGGATTATATGTTGTGGTTGGAGCCTACCCTAAAACTAGAATTGTTTGGTTTAAACAAAATCATTCAGCTGTTGAGTGGGTAAAAATAACTGGACCAGGTTCTAAAATTAGAGCCAGGTCCTTTGTGGCAATTAAGTGGCGAAAGGAGGGCAGCAATTGGCCATAGCAAGGCAGCAGAGAATGCCCCTGTTGAAGGAGAACGCTGCTGGTGCAAGTGTGTGCAGCTGGATCCTATGTGAATCCCCCTTTCTGTCAGCACTGTGGACTCATCGGGGGCAGACAGGCATGCGGAGCAGGTGTGGTGGAACTCCACTCTGCTGTGCCTATGCTTCATTGGCATAGAGCCACTAAGGATCCTGGGAGAGTGGCACAAGAGAGAGCAGCTCTAATTCTTATCAGGGCTGGGACAGATCTAGGGAACCAGCGGAGAGAATCAAACCCATCTTCTGTTATGTTCCGATTGACATTTTGCACAGTTCTGGGGGGACTTGACTTATGGTTTTTGAACACTAGGCAATGCTTCAATCTTCCTCATTGAATGCATATTTAAATAGGTGATGGTTTATGTTGTATGTGGCTAAAATATGTGATTAGAAATACAGCCAACATAGCATAGTTGCAGGAAGCCTAACTCCAGCGTGATGGATAATTCCATTTCAATGTTGGACTGACAATGGCTTGTGCATTTGTAAATCAGTAATATGCATGTATTCTGGGGGAGCTACCGGTTTGTGCATTGCTAAACCTACAAACGAGATTTAGGAGTGCATTCTCAGCACAAAGCACTGAGCCTCGTGTAACTCCCATTAATACTGAGCTAAAAATATAGCCCAAAGCATGAATCCAGGATAAATACTAGCTGTGGGAAATAAACGGTATGCTTTAGTCTATCCTTCATCTGGACACCTAGGGTATGTTTCCATTGCAATTAAACATCTGTTGCTAGTCCCTTTCTGCTGACTCAGGTTTGGGCTATGGGGTTTAAAGTTGCAATGTAGACATTTGGACCTGGGCCCCCTTTCAGTGTCCCAGAGTCTAGGCTCCAGCATGAACCAAAAATCGACCCCACAATTTTACAGCCCTGGAGCCAAAGCTTGAGTTAGATGACATGGGCCAGCCCTGGTGTTTAACTGCAGTGTAGACATATCCTCAGTGTCTTTCTCACTTCTCCGCATATGTTTCCTCTGGGCCAGATTGTTCCCTTCTGCTCTGGGCATGAGGGTTCCATCCCTTTTGCACCCCTGTGCAACAGCGGTGCACAGCTACAGTCCATGCCTTTCTCCATAATGCAGATTGCTCTCCAGGTGTGCCCCTTTAAATCCAAGCCAACTAACAGGGAAAGGGGAGGAAGTGAGGGTCGTGCCCCAGCTCCCTATACACCATCTAGGGTTGCACCTTCTGTTCTAGATACAGGAAGGATGATCTTGTGTAGGTTTGGAAGAATGCATTTTTATTTGTTTTATAATTTTAACCGATAACATTGATGATTATTTAAAGCATTTTTCCTATTGTTATAGACTTTAATTTTCAAAGTTGTGGGAAATTAGGTGGGGGTGGAGGGGAAGGCCAGACGATAGTTATTTAATGACAGTAGATGTTGAGATTCAAAAAGTTCAAGCTTTGTAACCATTAAAACACAAATTTTCAACATCGTATGTCAAAATATATAAAGGAAAGAGCTGCAAATCAAACGCTAAGTTCTCAAGCAGCATTTTCCCCACTTTGCCTTCTTGCCAATTTCAGTTATTACCAATGGAAATATTTTTTGTCAGTTTGTGCTTGTGGGGTGAAATCAACATTTACCAATAAAAATCTGCTTCCAAGCCTTGTCTGATGTTCAAAGCACTGGACTGAGGCTTAGAAGACCTGGGTTCTATCCCCAGTTGTGCCATAGACTCCTCTGTTGACTTTGGGCAGGTCACTTAATCTTGCCGTGCCTCAGTTTGCCATCAATCAAATGAGGATCAGAACACTTCCTTTATCCTCTCCTTTGTCTGTCTTGTCTATTTCGACTGTAAGCTCTTTGGGGCAGGGACTGTCTGATGTATGTGCACAGTGCTGAGTGTTACAAGAGTTTTCTTAACACCTAGAGGGATGTGGCCCCGATCTGAATCAGGACAGCTAAACACCACCCTAATACTACTAGAATAATCATCTCCTTCTTTATGAACTATTCTCAAAATAGGAATTTAGGGGGGTTGGAAAATGCATATTAACAACCCAATAGATCACACCAGTCCTTCCAAGCTATTATGGTCTATTATGTAAATTTATATTTAGGGAGATTTAAACACTGTTATGTGAGTTATGATCCATCATCCAGATAAGTATTTCAGGACATTTCAGAATGCAGATTGTTGACTGAAAGCAGAAAGTATATAAATGGCTGATATAAATACTCCTTGGCAGTCCCATATGTCTGCATACTTAACCCCTGCCCCATAAATGTGTTACTGGTGAGGATGCATTACTGCTATGTGCACTCAGAGGAGATTCATTTAAAGTTGTAACACAAGGACAGATGGGCAGAGCTCCCCCTCCCCACGTGCAGACAGAGGGTCAGTTACCTCCAGGGCATTGTTCTCTCCTTCAGTCAAACCCTACAAGGGCTCTTTTGGGAGGCACAGGGAGTGGATAGGCCAGCACAACAGGAAATGAGCATCATCCTGCCCGCACCCAGTGCAAACTCAAAAGGAAAGTTAATACAGCCAGATTTCCTGTGTACTTGGAAATCCACTGATAGAGAAGGCTTACAAGCAGCTGCTGGTGTATGGAATTTATCATGCTGCAGGGATCTGGAACTGATGAAAATCCCAGACTCTCCATTCAGATAACATTCTGCCCTGGGGGAGCCATAAGATCCATGCACATCTTGTGGGATCCATGGGATTTGGAGGCAGGATTCCTGGTTTCTTCTTTCATGAGGCCCTACTCCTCTGATGGAAGAATTCAGAGGAAATCCCACAAAGAGAACTTTGTAGAAGTTCCTGACCCCTGCATGGAAAGTCTGTGTACGGCTGTGATCTGGCCCACGCATTACTTAAAGGCACTAATGATCCTCTTTACAGATGGCAGCCACAACATTTAGTACTAGATTCTAGGTGCAAAAGAGTGGGGAGGGGTTTGATTCTTGGCTCGAACCCAGCCCTATACGCAGGTTAGAGCAGCCCGGGAACTCCTCTAATCTTTGTCAGCATACTACAGTTTTCCACTCCCTGGGATCACACACCATCTGGGGATAGGTGGAGCACATTTCACTTTGGCCACTCCCCCTCCCTGTTCTTCCCCGCCCCTCAGTCCGCCTGACATGTCTCTTTTAGCCCCTGTTACAGCTGGGACTGTGGAAAGAGAAGTGTAGGAGCAGGCTGCATGCTTTCTGTGGACTTCTCTGTTGTGGGGATCCCCCAGTGGGGGCATTGCAGGTGGTTTCTGAGCAACACAAAGGGAGTGATGTAGGGCCAAGAATCTGGTTCACTCTTTTTAAAATGTCCTTTTGATTTAAAGGAAGGAAAAAAGCATCCAGAGCCTTTAATGCCTCGCTCCTCTCTGCACTACTGCATAAAGGAAAATGGGCAACTCCTTTGACTAGTTTTAGTTATTTATTTCACAGTTTAATGGGCTGAGGTTTCGTAGGACAAGTTTCAGCAATATGGAAGTTTTTATGTCGGGGTGGGGGAGGAAAATGGAAACACTCACACACAGCAGTGAGGATATCTGCCTGAATTGGGCCACTGCACAAAAGGTTGTTTTAATTTGACTAAGAATGAACAGATTGCTGAGAATCAATTACGATCTAATAAGGGTCTTATTGTCAAACCTGCTGATAAAATGGAGTGCCATTGTTCTGAACTGCACTACACTGAAATGAGGTTTCAAAAGAACTTAATGCTGACTTGCAAATCTTTGATCTCTGATCCTAGTGGGAATGTAGAAACACCGACCCCTAAATGTTTCTGCTTTAAAATAAGCAGTTCTTAGATTATTGTTAAGAGAGTTTCCTTACTTGGATCTGATAGGGGCTGAGCAGCTCCATCTGATCATTTAAACCTTCAACTCCGATTGTCTTCGGTGGAAGTTGAGGGTGCTCAGCATCTCCTAGGATCAGACCTCTAGACAGAGAGAAAGATTTAGGGGGGTTGTTTTTCTGTTTGTATTGTATCCAGACCGAATAAATACAAAAGGATGAAACAGCCCCACAGGAGAAGCTGTATTTTGCATCTATCAACGGTTTCTCATTATGGAGCTGAATGAACACATCCCTTGGTAAAACTGGAAAGCACACTTGCTGGGTTTCAGAGCCTGGGCTCCAACCCAAGCCTCAACATCTACACTGCTATTATTAGCCCCGCAGCCTGAGTCCCATAAAAACGGAGTTAGTTGACCCGGGCTCTGAGACTAGGTGCCGTGGGTCTTTTATTGCGGTGTAGACATACGCTAAGTGACAAATCTTTGTGGAGTTTCTCCTACATTGCTCTATTGAGGAGCATGGAGTATGCATCTAATTCATTCAGGATGACCTAGGGGATCTCCTCGAGTGGCCCATTCATCCTAACTGCTGTCTCCACCCTCCCTTGCAGGCTCACTTCAGTTGGACACTCCTCCAGAGACTCCCCCTGGAAACTTTCTTAAATGGGTCTCTGCTAAAAAAAAAAAGGTAGGAAAGCCTGAAGTTATAGGTGTGCTGTATAAAAGAAATATAGCTGTATATATGTGTACTGGAAAGAGCGTCATCTAATGACACACAAGAATGTGTAGCATTCTTCTTAAATTAGCAAGGTCAATAAAGTTGTTGCTATGCATTGCAAATAACTTCCTAATTAAGCACCTCTTAACAGCTGGGAACAACTTTCCCAGGGAAAGTCCCAGCATTCCTTGCCCACTCCTCCCACATGAATCTCCGGGCAACCTCCATGGGCTGGTGGAGGGGGATAATGTTACAGAGGCAGCTGGCCCCCTCTTCTGTGCAGCAAGGAAGGGGAGGGACCTTTCTCACACAGACTGTAAGGATACAGTCTTCCCCAGGGCTTTAGGGAAATGTTTCAAAAGCAAGCAACTGTGGAAAAGAGAGGTATGTGTATTCAGAGCAACCCTATTTAACGTCAGTGTGTACAGTAAGCATTGGGCTGACTCAAAAAGCAGATTCTAGTTTTACACAGAGCCTGACATTCAAAATGTATCTCAGCACTTAAGTAATGAATTATTATATTTATTATGGGGCAAATATTGCCATTGGCCGTGTGGGAGCTGCCGGGGTGGTGCCTATAGGCAGAGGCAATGCGCAGAGCTGCCTGGCCACGCCTCTGCGTAGGAGCTGAGCAAGGGGGATGTTGCCACTTCTGGGGAGCCTCCCAGGTAAGCGCCACCCAAAGCCCGCCTCACCCCATCCCATGCCTCAACCCCCTGTCCCCTTCCACACCCAAACTCTGCTGCTGCTGCGGGGGGTGGCAGCACAGGGGCCTGAGACTGCCCCAGCAGCTACCAGTGCGACTGGCACAGAGGCTTCCTGAGCTGCCCTTGGGCAAGGTGCACCGGCCGCTGCAGAAGTCACGGAGGTCATGGAAAGTCACGGAATCCGTGACCTCTGTGACAAATTCACAGCCTTAATCATGAACAATTAAGGAGTCAAATAGCAGTGGGAATGAATGAAGGAACCATAGCCTGAAAATTATTTGTCCAAATGTATCTGGCAAACACTTATTGATAGCAAATGCCTTCGTAGAACTTAGGAATGTCTCAGGAATTATTCATAAACAAAATTAAGATACATTTGCAGCAGATGTTATCCGCAACAAAGCATTTGAGCATCTCTGGCTATGATTGGTAATGGGAGACTATTGCAAATGTTGATGGGTCAGTGTTGTTTAAATTAAAATGCGTACGTTCAGACAATGATCTGCACTATCCTGGCCTATTTTAAACTCTAGCCTGCACAATTATCATGGAAAGACTAGGAAGAAGGGATTTCCTGTGTAATTTCTGGTGCCTCGTTTTTCCCATATGTGCAAGGAATATTGTCAATGGAGCTTGTCTCAGGATATTTTGGCACTTCTAATTCTGGTCCCAACCAGAGCCAGAAAGACAAAAGGTGTGTGAAAATGCAGATTGGTTTAGATAGAGTTTGAGGGCATAGCTAAAAGACCAGATTAGTTTATTTATTTATTTTATTTTAATTGAACTGATTTGCTTACTCCTATCTACAACTGTCTTTTACCTCTTTATGAAAAGCTAAAAGAATAGCAATCTCTGACAACATTTACGTGTAGCACTGTTCACACAGAGTACCACCAGCAAAACACACAAACAGGGTTTAGCCCTGTACAGAGATAAACATTCATTCATATTACCTCACGATCCACTCAGACACAGCAAGGTACATACAATATTCCTTCCCATTATATTTCTTCATTAAGGATCACTGAAGCAGAAAGACATAAAGTTGGATTGACATCGATAGCTGCCTGCAGTATAGGTTCCAGGAGAGAATTATCATGTCTTTTCCTTGAAAGTAAATTTAGTGCACATGAAAAGGTCCAGATTGACAAGCCTAGTGAATGAAGTCCTCTGTTTATTCAGGGAACAAACACAACATAAGCAGCTTTATGATCCTTCCAGGGTGCCTCAACCTTGATATGGAGGTAGAATGGAGTGAAAGTTTTCAGCCAAAACTCTCTTTCAGCAAAAGATGCAGATTCAGCAATACTGAAACATTTTGTGAATTCTTTTTGGTTTTGCCAAAGCGTTCCCCTTGAAAACACAACACTTCTGAAAAAGTGGAGTTGTTTCATTTTAACATTTTGAAAATGAAACATTTTGATTTTTCAATTGGAAATGACCTTTTCTTTCAATGTTCCCTTTGATTGTGTTTTTTTTTTTTTTAAAAATGCAAAAAATATAAAACAAAAAGCCAAGCTTGAAATCAAAATGTAATGTTTTGTTTTGGGTTGAACCAAACAGTTAATTTGACCCCAAAATAATATTTGTATTACCCTTTTGAATCGACTGGGAACATTTTCTTTAAAAACCATTCTGGCATTGCCAGGAAACCAAAAGTTCTATCTGAAGGTACTTTGTCAACTTTAAAGTCAAGAAGTGGTTCAATCTCCATCCACATTCAATCTTTAGAGCCAGGACAAGCAATAACCTGTGAAAGTTTTTTTAATTTGGAAGTTCTTGAAATGGACCCATTTTTGTTTCTTTCAAAATGTTTTGAACATTTCCCCCCCCCTTTTTTTTTAAATGAAAAGCTTTATCAAAATGGTTACTGAAATGTTTCATTTCAAGAAAACTTCTTTCAGTATGTGAAAAAATGTCAATAGCCTGTGATAATGCTTTCAATTTCAAATTCAGAGAAGGGGAAAGGCACAGTTCTTTTTGTGTGTGTCAATATTCCTGGTTTTTAAATCTCAATAATTTTCAGTGAAAAAATTGTTTTTGTTTGGGGGAGGGGGGGCGGTTTGGTGGGGGAGGGGCAATTTTTTCTTTGAAAACCTTTGACCAGCCTTTCTGCCGGAGGATAGCAAGGGTGCTGCTACTTTCTATCTAATCAAATTATATTTTTTGCATCTACTCTGAAATAGATTGAGGCCACCTCTTTATTGTGTGAATGTCATCAAAAGTCATCATATAACCTCTCTCAATCCTGACTAATTTGGGAAGGATGAGCTTCACCTTAGGGAATTCTAATGCATCACTGGGGCATTCAGGCACCCTAATCATGTCATTTTCACATGGTTTACAGCTTAGCTTCTATAGCAATGCTAAGGAGGAGAAGAATAGCTCAAGACACAAAGTGATTGTCCAAACCTTGAGCGCATGAATTTACAAGGATAGACAAGCAATGCATTCCATATTCCTTTTGGGTAGGAGAGACATCTGACCTTAGTACTGATCTGTGTGCTTCAGTGTAGAATCCATTGGACTCCAGTGTCCATCTGCACAGCCAGCAGCAGCCCATGGCAGTGAGCATCCAAGCCCTGGTCAACAGACTCAGGCTTGCACTACTGTGCTAAAATGAGCTGTGAAGACAGTATTTTAAGTTGTAGCTTGGATTGGAGTTCAGGCTCTGAAGCTTGCGTCTTCTCTCGGCTTATGATCCCAAGCCACAATGTGTATATAGCTATTTCTAGCATGGTCACATGAACCCCGCAGGCCCAAGTCAGTCATCGTGGGCTCGGAGGCTTGCTGCCATGGGCTGTGTACATGTACCCCGAGAGGGCTTGCTGGGAAGGTCGTTGGCTCTGTGTGTGTTTTGGGCCACACCTGGCACCTTTCACAATTGAACTGTAAATCTCAAGATTTTTTAACCAGCTGAGTTTTAATTATTAAGTGTGATTAACTCTGTATCCTACCCTTGAGATACATATTATAGGCCAGATTGTTATTTTTTGGAGTTAATTCAACCCATAATTTATACGGCACTGTTGCCCTTTAACATTCTCTCTTGTCTGAAACTTAATGTTCCTTTAACATCTCCACGGGTCCCTGTTCACCTCTGCTACACACATGGGAGATCTAAAAGCACTTCATGCTGAGAAGAGTAGGAGTGACAAAAGCCTGTCACTCCGCCATGCTTTGAAATGATACATCTTAAGCAGAAATGGCAGAAGGATAAGAGAGAGAGAAAGATTTGTGTTTTAGACTGTTTGGTCATATGCAGGTCTGTCTTCCTTGGGTTCTACAAACATTTATGTGTATCTACAGGAGTTCTTGATGTTCATCTGATCTTTTCATATTGAAAATAGAAATGGAGTGAAAAGTTCACTCTATAGTGGATGTGCAGCTGGAGAAATCATCGAGGTGACTGTAGTGTGACAGCTGTGGCATCATCATTATTTGATTATTACTGTTTATTTACAGTAGCAGTCACTGTGACACTAAGCACCCCATATTCACACCCTCCACACTATTGTATTAATCCTAGTACAAAGTATGCCTGATGTAGTATCATTTGAAAACTAATAAATCACTGATCATTAATATTCTTGTATGATGTATGTATGTGGTGGGTATTAAGAGTTATGGATACATGCTAGACTTTTGACTAAGGTGTGTTTAAACCAGACATGTCAGGGAGAGAAGATGGCAGGAAACAGAACAATTTGCATTTCAGCAAACAGAAGTGGGAGAAGCAAGAACATGGAGTTTCCTTCACCATCAGACTCCATGTTGTCTTCTGAGCAGCTTGAATAAACTTTACTTTGAGGGGTACCCTCTGAAAAATTCTTTTCAATGGTTAACTGGTCTATAAAGACAGAGGGGCTGAACCTCAATTGATAAGCAATTGAATCAACTGATTGTATACAATATTACTGTATTATAAGAGTGTTTAGAGCGAGGTCCTGTCTAAAAGCTAATGACACCTTAGTGATTAATATCGTTAAATTTATGTATAAACACTATATAAGGAAATATGGATACTTAATGATTCGGTGTTTTAAAGTCCGTGGCTAAACGGAGAGAAACAAGCTCCCTCCCGACAGAAGGGAAGGCAGTTATTTACTTGTCTCCTATGTAAATTAAGAATGGTGAAATCAAACCAACGGAAGCTCTGTTTACATACAGCGGGATGGGAAGCCCACAGGAAGGGAAGAACAGCATGAGGTCAATCTTTCCTTCAACTAAGCGGGGAAGGGTTGAAGTCTCTGGAAATTGAAAAGAGTTGAGTAACCTGGTTAGGCAAAGATCTTTCACATAGAAATACAAGGGGAACCAGTGTCTTGTACTTCTGTGGAAGGTCCTGGCTGAGGAAAAAATCATCCATGGCTGGGAAGAAAATGACTAGTTAGAGAAACCATCTTGAACAAAGCCTACACCTTCCTAGATTTTAGACTTTTTTAGATACGCCTTTTCACTGGTAACCGTTTCTGACTTTATTCCTTTTACTTGGCATCACTTAACCTATGTGCTATTGGTAATAAATTTGTTTTATTTTACTATAAAACAACTCAGTGCTGCATTTAAGGAGAAGGGTGTATTTACACCTAGTTAATTTAATAAGCTGACATGCTTTTGTGTCTTTAGAGGAACAAGTGTACCTTATTATTTCTCTGAACTGTCCAGGAGAGGGCTAGGCATTACAGGACACACAGTTTTAGGAAAATTCAGGACTGGGAATCTGTTGGAGCCACTCTAGAAGTACTAACCAAGGCTGGTGGAAGCTAGAGTGGGGCTGTGGGGCTGTAGACAGGCTGCAGGGGGTCAGAGTTGCTGAACCAGGGTTGTCTAGCACACAGACATTCAAGGTGTGACCTGCATGCTGGTAGGTTAGTTGTGAGTGTCCCAGGTTGGGCACTACAGTAGCAAAGCATTGTGGGGAACCTCGTGTTACAGGGCAAGCGGTGACACAACCCTTTAGTGGTCTGGATTGTATCCCAAAACATGTCACACCCCCACTATGTACTCATGGCTTTTCAAACACTGAAGAATGATGATCTACACCCTGATGAGTGCACAGTCTATGGATGGTCAGGGAAATAAGCAAGGGAAATGGGAAAAATAATGTGTGTGTATATATATATATATATATATATATATATATATATATATATATATATATATATATAATGTCTGCAGAAGAGAAGAGTGAGGGGGGATTTGATAGCAGCCTTCAACTACCTGAAGTGGGGGTTTCCAAAGAGGATGGAGCTAGGCTGTTCTCAGTGGTGGCAGATGACAGAAGAAGGAGCAATGGTCTCAAATTGCAGTGGGGGAGAGGTCTAGGTTGGATATTAGGAAAAACTATTTCACTAGGAGGGTGGTGAAGCACTGGAATGCATTACCTAGGGAGGTGGTTAAATCTCCATCCTTAGAGGTTTTTAAGGCCCGGCTTGATAAAGCCCTGGCTGGCATGATTTAGCTGGAGTTGGTCCTGCTTTGAGCAGGTGGTTGGACTAGATGACCTCCTGAGGTCTCTTCTAACCCTAATCTTATATGATTCTATCATTCTGTGTCAACTTGCTTAAATGCGGACAGCACGGCAGAGGTGGGTCTTGAATAGGGCCTTACAAGTGGGCAGGATAGAGGCCTTGTGTATGAGCTGAGGGAGGTTGTGCCATGCATAAAGGACTGCATGGAAGAGAGCACAGAAGCAGTGGTATATGCAGCTGACAAATGGGCAGATATGGTTAGGAGCTTTGGTGGAGTGGAGGCAATGGAATCTGATTTAGGCACTGGCCCTCGATGTTGATATTCAGATTCCCTCTATACATTTGGGACTAAATCATGTCTCCACCTTTTAATGCACATTAGAGACGATAACAAAGGCATGGGGACTCTACTTCCAGTTCTTCTGTTCAGCAAGCATCTCTGACGTTTCCACAAGTGCTCTGGTGAGCTTCAGTTAGTACTAATGACCTCGGATGGCGTCTGTCTGGTGGGAGTGTGCTGATAGTCAAAATCTCTTTCCCTCTCACACTAGCTGGCAACAGCAGGGCTGTGGTCGGAAGTGTGTGTGCTAAGCTTTTTATCTATGTATAGCAAGTACCACTCCTCCCAGCTCCTTTGTAAATATTTCATAAGCCCCTGAGCGTGTCTTGAAGTATTACATATGAGGCTCTCAGCCACCACTGCTCATGGAATGTGCTTACTCCCCCAGCCATCTTGTGAGCCTTCACAGAGCACCAAGGTTTTTAGGAAGCAGAGAGGCATATATGAGTGGTACATCTTCTTCTTTTTTTTAATTAACTGACTTATTCTTCATCCATAATAGCTGCTCATTTAAAATACCATTCGTGCACCAGGGAAACTGCTACACTCTGGGCTGCTATACAGATTTTTAATTTTCTCCAGTCAATGGTTTATGATGCTTTTCAACTGCTCCTTTTGGTCTAAAGCTTTAGTAATTAGATTAGTCATGTTAGTTAAAGCAGGACAAAGTAATTTTAAAGGAGATTGTGAATGGGCAGCTGAAGAAAGATATGCTAATGGTATCTAAAATACTTGAAACTACAATAGCCTTTTGTACATTGATAGAACCAGCAAGACCTTCCTTCTTGAAGAAGCTGAGAATGTTTTGGTTTAAAGCAGAGATGGACCCTATACATAAAATTCAGATCCAGATTTTGGACAGCCCCCCCCCCCACTCCAAAAAGTTTGTTGGTGTTCAGAGGCAGAGGTTTGATTTGGATTCTTAACATAGATATCTGGATCTGGGTTTGGATCCCCCGTCCCCGAACTCCCAGGTTGTTGGGAACTGAAGTTTTGGGCCTGTATTCAGGAACACATTCGTATTCAGGAAGAGCACTTAAATACGTGCAAAGTCCCATTGAAGTTAAAATCCATTTTTATAAAGTATTAACATCAATTGCAATATTAAAGTTAAGCATGTATTGAAAAACTTTATTGAATAGGAATGGATTTAGCAGTTTCTTTAATTCTTTCCTGAATCAGGGGCTTTGTTTGGCTGATTATAATGTGAGACCCTCTGTGAAATTTGGATCAAAATCTGAAGTTAGGAAATGTGTGGGTGTTTTGGGGTTTTTTCCCATTAAATTCAATGAGAAAACTTTTTAGAATAAGGTGGTTAGTGTAGTTTGTAAAATAATTGCAGAATGGGGGGAGGGATAGCTCAGTGGTTTGAGCACTGGCCTGCTAAACCCAGGGTTGTGAGTTCAATCCTTGAGGGGGCCATTTAGGGATCTGGGGCAAAAATTGGGAATTGGTCCTGCTTTGAGCAGGGAGTTGGACTAGATGACCTCTTGAGGTCCCTTCCAACCCTGATATTCTATGATTCAGTGTAATCAAGCAAGTCCAGCTGGATAAAATCCCCAGGGGACATTTATATTGATAGTCTCTTGCTTATTATTTTAACTCATACCTTTAAGGATGTAAACTCTCATTATTTTTTCTGTAGTCTTTTATTGTCAGTTTAAATTCCATAGAAGGCAAAAGAGGACTACAAATCTATTATATTTACAGCGACTGAGCCAGATTCCAACAATTATCAGATTCCTTGTACATTTCTTAAATAAAACATGAAGATAACCCAGTCTCCTGGTCCACATTTTCCCTCCCTGAGTAAAAACAGAGACATTCTAACAGTCAAGGATGTAGGTAAGCTATTAATTGCTTAGCACATAACAGCGACTTCCTTTATGCACACAGACACTACACCATTGATGCTTAGCATTACTACTGACTTACACCCCATAAAACTGTACTGAAATCAATGTAAGTCATCTTGGAATTTGGGCCCTGGAGTACAAATTGCACTGTACAAAAGCAAACGCATTGTCTAGCTGCTGAAAATCTACAAAGGCTGAACAAAGGCGCTGAATATTCAAATAACTAATCTAGTGGCTCGAGAGGAGGCCCTAGAGTGAGGACTCCTGGGTTTGTATTAATAATAATCATGTTTATGATGCTTGTGCCTAAGGCCAGCCAAGAGTGGGGCCCTATTGTGCTAGCTGCTGTACAAACACAGTGTGTGGTACGTGGTCCCTGCCTCCAGAGCTAAATAGATAGACAGACACAGGGTGGGGGAAGGGGTAGGGCACCCAAGCAAAATAAACACTTTAAAGGAAGCTTTTTGGGGGGGGAGGGCTGGCTGGTGCGTCAGCTAAATTTAGGGGGGAAAGGGAAGGAGAATGAGAGGGACAGGACAAGGGAGAAGATGGTAAGAGGGGCAGATGTGGTGTGAAGCTGAGGTGAAGAACCTGTGAGAAAGGGGGAGGGTTGAACTAAACAGCCAATCAGCACAGACAGAGAAAGTCCAGTCAAAACTGTTAAGTTCTCTGAATGTCCAAAGGACCAGAAGTCCCTGCTTTGGCTGCTTCTGCCCCTATTGGCTGGAGTCTCTGACTGGAGGAATCTCTCCTGCACAGGCCAGGGTTCAGGGCTGTGGCTGGGAAGGGGGGGTGTCCTTGGCGGGGCTCAATTTTACCCCTCCCCAAGATGAAGCAGTAGTCCCTGCTTTGGCTGCTTCTGCCCTCACCAGCTGCAGCCTCTAGTTCTGTTCTTGACTCCTCTAAGTTCACAGAGTGAGTCAGTGGCAAAGTGGCTTCACCTCTTTGTGTCCCCATTTCCCCATTTGTTAAAGAGGTCTAGTTTTTTTCTCCTTTACAGAGTTATTGTTATTCGTATTGTGGTGGTGTCTAAAGACCCCATTAAGGATGGGAGCCCCTAATGTTGGCCAAAGTACAGACAGAGACCTTCCTGCCCATAACTGTGTACAATGCAAGGATTCCTCCTTCTCATTGGTAATGGACGGACCTGCAACATTGTAGAGGATCAATATGTGTTGAGGAAACATCTGGCATAGAGCATACTAAACATGGAGGTAGGACTTGGGTCTATTGTCTTTGCAAATATCAGCAAGGTGCATGAACCATGCATGAACCTATAGAAATATGTTGTTTATTCAAGCCTCAATCACACTTGGCAACAACAGCCCCAAGTTGCCCTCCATAACCCAGGCACTGGAATCTCCTGCTTACCTTGTTTGGCCTTTGCTTGTAGTATTTCTTTTAATGTTTCTTTTTGGCAAGGTGACACTACAGTGGTGAGTGTATCTAGAAACAGGTGACTTAGATGTGTTGGCTCAGCGGTAATGTGTATGGACATGGAGCATTGTATTTATTTTAATATGAAATAGGGTATGTTTATACATACACTGGAGGTAACTTGTTCAGCCCGGGTGGACAAACACACTCCAGATTTGATCGAGTGAGTGCTTTAAAAATAGAAGTATAGCCACAGTAGTACAGGCTAGCCACACTAGTTCCTACGGTTCCAGGTGGGCTTGTAATTGGCACAGTTAGCCCATTCTGCCATCCACACTGCCACTGCTACACTTCTCTTTTCACTAGCTCAATCAAAGCTAGTGCACCTACATTTGCCCAGTCTGGATATCACAACTCCTGTTTGTGTGTAGATGTGTCCCATTGTGACACTGATTACTGTATAAATATTTTAAATTTCAAAAACATAGTTTTATATCAACCCATTCCTATCAATGGGCAGCAAATGAAACCACCCTGTGGTCAAACCAAAGTTTACTTGCTAAAAGCAAAGATGAATGTCAATCTTCTCCTATGCAAGCATTAGCTGTATTAGTCTTTACATTCCATCTCATCCCAAAACATCACACAGAGGTTTGCAGCAGGTTTAGCAACATTTTGAACTCATATGGAAAATATTCAAAACAGGAAATACTTTAAATGTTTATATTCCTCTGAATGTTGAGTTAATGAAGAAGATTAGAAATATTTCCCTATCTGTCTGTGGAAAGCTGTCTACAATAAATATTCAAAGAGTATCAAGGATTTCACTGATCTGTTGAGAAACTATGGTATCAAATGTAAAAGTGAGGCCAATGCCATAAAAGAACACACAATCCTCTTATAGAGACTTACATTCTGTTGGGAATGAGGTTTTTGATAAAATTATTGTAGCATTGCAAAGGAATTACCCAGTTTTACATCATCGGTACACCAATATAATTAGCTCTCCTGTAATATTTAGTTGATTATATTCCTAGGGCACATGGAACCCAACTGTGATTCTGTTGATCAGAGAGAATCAGAATATTGAAGATCTTGTGGAGAACAAACAATTCAGTGCTTTCTTTCTCTTTGCACAAGGCAGTGAATATCTAGACCCTTCTGTTATATTCATAGAATACATGCAAACAAGTTAGATAAAAAGATTAAATACTCTTGCCAGAAGGTTGCCGTGTAACACTACTTTATTTCTTAAAAACCGGAACCCTAATACACAAGAACCAAAACCAAAGAGTGACAAATAGGGCACTGTCTAAGGCAGAGAGGCACAACTCTCTCTGGCTTGCTCTTTGCACACTGACAGCAGAAGATCCCTATCACATGCTTCCCTACAGAGTCCCCTAGTCTGCCAGCAGGACCAGGAAACTCTTTGCTTTTAAAGAGGCATATTGGAATTTTAAGAGTTTTCAGTATGTCACAGCTATTAAAGTATCATGCGAAAGCAAGGAGACTTTTCTTCCCAGATCTGGGGCCAGATCCTCCAGTCCAGTGCAGCAGCTTTGTACCACATTGCTGATGGATCATTGTCTTAAAACTGACATAACTGGCCAGGGAAGGATCACCACAATGTAATGGGTGATCCCACGGTGGCACTGAATTGGTGTTGTGGCTCCTTTGCTCTTCCTACTCTTCCCTATTCCTGCCCGAGGTGGACTGACCAAGGGAAAGGAGCATTGCTACCACATCCCTTCCTAGCTGTAGCATCAACCTTTAGGTTCTGTTGACAACCAGTGTAACATAAGGGAGGCTTCCTGCTGTTCCAAGTGACCCCAGGGAAATGGTCTGCCACATATCTGGGTTAGGATTGAGAGATCTTAAAGGCCACCACTACACCACTCCCCTTCCTAAACCATGCTTTTTGCTGAGGATCTGGCCCTTAGGGCTTCAACATGAACGAGAAGTGACCAAGATGTGACACTGTTTTTCTTCCCACTGTGATGATCATAGAAATGTAGGGCTGGAAGGGACCTCAAGTTGTCATGTAGTCCATTGACCACACTAAGGAGGGATCACACACTCTCTCTCGCTCTCTCCTGGTACCAAGGCAGAGTGGGGAAAACAGATGTATTGAGCCATTCAGAAGTCAGCTTTTTGCGTACTTGGCCCCTGGGAAAGTCTGAGGAAATGGGATGAATTTATCCCCTGTTGACGTCAGTGCGTCGCACATGTATAACTCAGGGTAGAATGTAGCCCACTACACATGGATGCTCTTATTTATTTCTTAGCTCTTCTGAGCCCCTTAATTCTTAATCACCGTGGTGATGAATTTTGGCATAAAGTCTCAAAACCTAGAAAATAGATGTCAGGGTTTTTATAAAAACTTCTGCATTCTTGGGAAAATTGTTTCCCTTCTTACTAAGCTCAGACTGTAACATGAAATGTGTCTTAAGCTCTCAGAGACACGTCAGAACTGAATTCACTTGACAGCTGGATCATAAAATAATGAGAATCTTGATGTTTGCTAAGTGAACATTTGCTGATCACTATCAGCTTAATTCAGTGCACCTGTATGGCTCAATCAGCTGCTGTACAAGTGCCTTATAAACGTAATGCAAAAAAAAAGAAAGAAAGGAACCAGCCAGCATTTGCAACTGCATTTTGAAATATTTCTAGTTGAAGTGTGATTTTGACTGATAGAAAACATAAATGTGGTAGAGGACATCTGGGATCATTTTAGTTTGACAGGGTCTTATGGGGGTGATATATTGAGTATGTAGCAGTTTGTGGGAAGAGGTTAAGGACTAAATGGATTTTTATTTCAGCAAGAGATAAAGATAACAAATACAGTGGAAATTTAATTAACAGAACAGAATGGCACATTTAGAAATGGCTGGTTTTGGCAACACACATACAAAGGGGATATGAAGTGTAGAATAAATTAATGGAGTTATTCTGAGATTATATGAAGAAAGTGACTTTTGGTAGCAGGTTTAGTTCTTCAGGGAATGAAACAAGCAATTTTAAGAACCCAACATTTTATGATATGGCGTGGGGAGGATTTGGTGGTCATTTGGCTTGTTAAGAAGTTTAAAGAATGATCTCTGTGAAAAAGGATAAAAGATTAGAAATAATTAATAGTAATTTTACAGTAAGATTGGCTAGGCTTAGAAAAGAGGAAATGTGTCAAGGAACTGAATAAATTGTAAGTTGATTTGGTAAAGGCAGATTATTAGTAAAAGTTTAATGAACCCAGTGCATTTCATGATAAATGTTTTCACAAACAAAGGGCTCTTTAATATAGTCGACAAAAGCATATGGCTTGGAGCTGAAGCTAGAAAAATTCAAAATGGAAATAAGGAACAAATATTTAGCAATGGGGGTAATTAACAATTGGAACAGTGGTGGATTCTCCATCACTTGGAGTTGTTACTGGATATCGTTCTAAAAGATGTGCTTTAGCTCCACCACAAGTTATTGGGGCCAAAGCAGGAATTAGCAGGTGAGGTAATTGGATCAAGCCCTTACAAAGGACCCTGTAAATTGCCAAATTAATTCTCAAAATTCATGGCTCGATGTGATTATTGTGGGGCGAGGGCTCAGCAACAAATGGGTGAGGTTCTATGGCCTGAGTTATGCAGGAGATCTGATTTTAGATGACCCTAATGGTTCCTTCTGAGCTCAGAATCTAAGCATCTTGCCAAGCTGAGGGCCCACTTCTCTCCCCAGATGGTAGTGCCAAAGTTGAGATCAGTGGAGGTGCTTGAGCTGAATGCCCTTCAGTTTTTCAGAGAGAAATTTTGTTTGGCAATGGATTCTCTGTGAGGGTTGCGGATCTTTGGACTTAATAGTCCCTTGGTCTAAAACATTCCAGGTTTGCTGACCTTCAGAACTGCAAAAATTAAACAGGAAGCAGATGGCAAACAATAAACCAAGTGCAGGTTTACTTAAGGAGGGGACCAGTGATGCTTGGTAGGTTCATGACCCTTAATCAGTGTTTCAGCAGAAGACATGTCTCTGAGTTTGAAAATGGTGATTCTTCTATAGATTGTTGACACCAATCATCGCATTCTAGAGCAAAAATATAGTTCTCTGTCATGCACTAATGAGACAAGAGGAGGGTAGGCAAAGATAGCTATAGAATCATAGAATATCAGGGTTGGAAGGGACCTCAGGAGATCATCTAGTCCAACCCCCTGCTCAAAGCAGGACCAATCCCCAACTAAATCATCCTAGCCAGGGCTTTGTCAAGCCTGACCTTAAAAACCTCTAAGGAAGGAGATTCCACCACCTCCCTACATAACCCATTCCAGTGTTTCACCACCCTCCTAGTAAAAAAGTTTTTCCTAATATCCAACCTAAACCTCCGCCACTGCAACTTGAGACCGTTACTCCTTGTTCTGTCATCAGCTACCACTGAGAACAGTCTAGACCCATCCTCTTTGGAACCCCCATTCAGGTAGTTGAAGGCTGCTATCAAATCCCCCCTCATTCTTTTCTTCTGCAGACTAAATAATCCCAGATCCCTCAGCCTCTCCTCATAAATCATGTGCTCCAGCCCCCTAATCATTTTTGTTGCCCTCCGCTGGACTCTTTCCAATTTTTCCACATCCTTCTTGAAGTGTGAGGTCCAAAACTAGACACAGTTCCCCAGATGAGGCCTCACCAATGCCAAATAGAGGGGAATGATCATGTTCCTTGATTTGCTGGCAATGCACCTACTCATACAGCCCAAAATGCCTTTAGCCTTCTTGGCAACAAGGGCACACTGTTGACTCATATCCAGCTTCTCATATACTGTAACCCCTAGGTCCTTTTCTGCAGAACTGCTGCCTAGCCACTCGATCCCTAGTCTGTAGCAGTGCATGGGATTCTTCCATCCTAAGTGCAGGGCTCCATTCAAGCTTCTTCATATTCTTGGAGCAACTGGGGGCCAAGTCAGACTCTAATGGGACTTATGCAGGGATACTATCAGTTTGCATAAGCTAGAACAGTTTTCTAGGGGACCACTCAATGGCCGGGGATCCCTTCATCACATTGCAGCTTGACTCTCTCCTCCATTGTCATGCCCCTTCAGCCCTATGTCTGCTCAACCATGCCCCCTGTGCTGGGTAGGAGGGGTGCAGAAGTGCCTGGTGAAACTCCAAGATTACCCTAAACTGGAAGAATTATAGTATCACTTGTACAAAACTCTTCTTCCTTCCCATTCAGTGACAGAGTAGGCATCCTTGTTTCAGTAATACTCAAATCCCTACTCAATAGTTTCCAGGTGGACACCTCAGAAAAAATGAATCTCTTTTAAATTAAGCACTATTGTATCCAGTAATTGCATGTCTCTCTGGAAACTGCATGAACTAAAGCATTGTCTTCATCATATGTGTCACAATAAGGAGGTCTTGGGTATGGAGATATTTCCATGATGGAATTTAAGGTTTAATTTTGAAGTTTTTCACATTGGTGGTTCCAAAATTCCTTTAGCTCAGTGCAAGTTTTCATCTTCTAATCTTTTTTATATTCAAATGGTCTAAATGTCAATCTCTAAAATTAGTATTATCAGCTTTCTCTGCTCCTACCAAGATAGCAGACAGCCACTAACATACTCCAACCATTTATCTTTCTGTGGCTTACAGATATAATATATACGGCATAAATCAATGTCAGAAGACTCTATAAGCACTTGACCATACATTATACCATATTAATAAAAATATGAAATATACTTTGAGAAGTATTTCATTCACTAGTTTTGAGAACCAGTATTCATTAAAAAAGCTGGCATGTGGACATGGACTGTTATGATGCTTTTCCAGTTTTCAGTGTTTTGGAACTGTCTGATGCATCTTCTTCTTTCTTGCCATTTCTCCATTCAGGGTTGGCAACTTTTATAGCCTTCTTCCAAAATTCATGGTGATATTCCAGGCTGCAGATTGGTCTCTCTCAGGTCTGCTGATATCCACTCCAGGTGCTACCTCTTTGGTCTCCTCCTTGATAATCTTCCATCCACAATCATTGTAGGAGACTTCCTACTGATACAGCTTTCCAGTCTCTGCTGGATATAGCTTGATCAGTTCACAGGAGCATATCTATTGGATGAGATTTACAAGTTGTCTGTCCAAGCCTGACACCTTTGGTTTGGAATTGGAATTTTCCTTCTCCGAGGTGAGCTGTCAGCCAAGGCTGTTGGGCCTCACCTGTCCAAGAAAGACTTATTTTAAGGTCATTTTTATTCTGCTTGACATACTCATCATAGGACTTAAGTGGCATTTTATAGAAGCAGCTACGCCAACAACTACCCTACAAAGCTTGCTGAGAGATGTCACCAGTTGGTCATGACCGCTGCTTAAATATTTGCAGCTGTATATCTGCAGAATGTTCCCCTATCCGCCCCCCCGGGGATGTTGGGAGTTAGTCATTCCTACACAGGTATTATGCATCATATTGGACCAAATGGGATGAATGTGGCCCATTATAAAGGCATTATAAAATCATATACAACCTGAAAGTAAAAACCAGAAAACAACAAAAACACAACAACATTATTTTTTATCATCTCTAACTTGATCAACAGCGAAAGGCTGGCATTAAGGGGGGGCGGGGAAGCTTGTGACTGATCTGGGCCTAATATAGAAGTCCTTCTTTAGACACATCTCCCCTGGAAGTTGCTGTTTAGGGCAGTATACATATAAAGAGCCACCATCTTTACCTGAGGCCAAGGAGTGTATGCTGCCGCTCAGAAGAGGGAAGCAACACTATCATTAAGTCTGATCCTGACCTGGCTCTGGGTCAGAGTAAGTTAGAGTAGGCTGTGGGCTGCTCTAACTTATTCAACCTCCCACTGATATTGTGGGAGACAGTGGGGATGGGTGTGATGCATGGAAGTCCCATCTGTGCTGACTATACCAGTGGCAGGGAGGGAGAGTGGGCCAGAAGTCACGACACTAGATCTCTCTATATGCGGCCCGCTAAAGTGGCTTTAAAGCCACTTTGCAGGAGCCCTGTGTGCAGTGGGACCTATCAGTGGGGGAATCAAGGCCAAAATGTTCATGTAAAACTTCTCAGGAAAAAAACACCTTTTAATGGAAACATCACTGTCTAAAGTAAGAGCAATGATGGAAATGATAAATATGGATGCAATTTGCCTGGCGACTTTTCATTTTTTTAATAAGAAGCTGCAAAGCTACTAGGCTACAGAAGTTGCCTAGTTGTTAATTTGTTCGTTAACTGTCCTGAAGCCAGTTACATACATTATTTACTAATCTCTATTCTTTTAGAGTCTATTTTAACAAATTACACCTACACTTGTGTTTGGAAGAAGAAGGAAAAAATAATTCTCTACATCTTTATATCCACAGCAATTGTAGGGGGTAGCATGTTTTCTTTGAGAAACCAAAGTGCAATTCACTTCCCTTAATACCTCTGTTTTTGGAGAATGATGCACACTGAGGAAATAAATAAGCAAGTGAAGGCCTGGAGAAGCTGTTAATTCTTCAGTTGCAGAGAGAAATTTTGTTCCTACCATACCAAAATCCATTGACAGCATCTCGATCCAGGCAAACCTATCAGACCATGACCTGCTGTGTCAGAAACCACAGGACAGTGTCAGTGAATTAAGGAAAACAAATGTAGAGGTTTATCCTGCAGAGATTCCTTTGAATGCCCCTCTCAGTGGGGAAGGACTAGAGAGGCTGTGAAGTAGATGGAGAATGTCACCTTCCAACCCAAGAAGAAGGAAGTTGTAGCCTCGTGTGCAAACCCCTTTGAAGTACTGGTCATGATGATCTTCTACCATGGCATCATAGCTGGATTCATGCTGCCATTGGCACCTTTTCCTATGCCCCCTCCCCAATCTCAGAAAGACTGAGCTTACTTGGAATGAAAAATATTATGGAGCATTATCTCCTTCAAAGACATACACTCAGGTATCAGCAGAGCTCAGAGTGAAGCTCCTTTCCCAGACCTGTCGCCTTCTGTACTGCACAACCCAACCACATACTGTGACGGGTTGGATCACAGAAACCCCTTAGGACTGCCATCTGATGTGTTGAGACTACCTCTGAGCCCATTTTCCCTGCCAGCTTGGGACTCCAGACTCCTTGTTTGAGCCAGACATGCTTGCCTGCTGCAAACACAGATTCAGGTCTGAACCACGTCCCCTAAAAGCTGCAGGCTTAACTGAAAACAGCTTAAGAAGTGTTTCTGTCTCCAACACTCAGATGCCCAGCTCCCAATGGGGTCCAAACCCCAAATAAATCTGTTTTACCCTCTGTAAAGCCTGTATTACACTGATAGAGAGATATGCACAGCTGTTTGCCCTGCCCCAGGTATTAATACATACTCTGGGTTAATTAATAAGTAAAAAGTGATTTTATTAAATACAAAAAGTAGGATTTAAGTGGTTGCAAGTAATAACAGACAGAACAAAGTGAATTACCAAGCAAAATAAAATAAAACACGCAAGTCTAAACCTAATACAGTAAGAAAGTGATTACAGATTAAATCTCACCCTCCAAGATGTTCCAATAAGCCTCTTTTACAGACTAGCCTCCTTCTAGTCTGGGTCCAGCAATCACTCACACCCTTGTGGTTACTGTCCTTTGTTCCCGTTTCTTTCAGGTATCCTTTGGGAGTGGAGAGGCTATCTCTTGAGCCAGCTGAAGACAAAATGGAGGGGTCTCCCAGGGGCTTAAATAGACTTTCTCGTGTGGGTGGAGACCCCCTCCTCTCTCCTATCCAGAATTCAGATCCAAGATGGAGTTTTGGAGTGACATGGGCAAGTCACGTGTCCATGCATGACTGAGTTCTTTACCAGCCAGGCCACAGTCCTGGGAAAGCTCAGATATGGATTGATGTCTCCAAGTTCATTGTTAGCTTAAGTGTTTCTTGATTGGGCACTTACTGAGAATAGTCTTTTCTCAGGAAACTGACCAACTACTTCACTGAGGCTACTTAAAATTAAACAAGTACCTAGCCAATATTCATAACTTTGTATACGAAAATGATACGTGCATACAAATAGGATGAAAATATCCAGTAGATCATAACCTTTGCAGAGATGTTACATGGCATATCTGGCATAAAACATATTCCAGTTATGTCATATTTACTTTCATGAGCATATTTCCATAAAGCATTATGGAGTGCAACGTCACAATTCAAAGACGTACACTTAGATATCAGCATAGCTCAAAGTGAAGCTCCTTTCCCAGACCTGTCACCTTCTGTGCTGCACAACCCAGCCACACACACTTTGGGTTTAGGTGCTTCAGTTTGCTCGGGTAATAATGCTGACTATGCCAGAGAGCTGTTGTTCTCTTTTATCTACATCTGCAACTCTTTTAGCAGACTTTTGCCTCCTTCCACTTGTGTTAGTGGAGAGGAACATCAGCACTCTAAATCAGCATCCAGTACATTATTATGCCATGCATGGATACAAAGGCAAGTTTTAGCACTGCCTGGATTTCACTGAGTACTTACTCATCCCTCATCACCACAGTATCTGGGCCTCCCATTATGTTAAGATGAAAATTTGAGCAGGTCAGATTTTTTTGGGGGGGGGGGGGAGGTTAAAATGTTTTTTCACTGAAAAATGAGTTTTCTATCAAAGATAACGTTTTTGCAGAAAAAAATAATGTCAGGTAATCTTTTTTTGAAAAATGTGATGACGTTGGTCTTGGACAACCAAAAAGTTTTCGGTTTTCAGCTTTCGGTGCCCCCCACCCTTTTCTTTCTCTTTTTTTCCTTCTCCTTTTGTCAATGGGAAAAATTTCAGTTATGAAAAATCTAATATTTTCCCCTGTTTTTGTCAAAAAAAAATAGAAATACTGGAACAAAATTGCTGGCAAAGTGAAATGTTTTATTTGCTTTGGAATATTTTTTGCAGAAAACACCTTCTAGAGTTTGACCAACCCAAAACAGTAGAGGTAACGGGGTAAAATTCTCTGGCCAGTGTTGTACATGAGCTCAGACTAGATGATCTAATCTAGTTTTATAATCTATGAATAACAATTATCTTCCTTCTGCACCATAAGGAAGCAAGTTTGGGGTTTGGTTTTTTTAGTGACTGAACCCATGAGAATGTGGGTGCATCTTCACTGCAAAAGAAAAGGAAACTCTGTGGCAGTGAGTCTCAGAGATCAGGTCAACTTACCCAGGGTCACAGGGCTCACGCTGTCAGGCTAGAAATAGCTGTGTAGGCATTCCCACTTGGGCTGGAGCCAAGGCTCTAAAACCTGGTGAGGGGGGATGGATCTCAGAGCTCCAGCCTGAGAGACAGTGCTACACTGCAATTTTTAGTCATTTGACTCAGGCTTTGAGACTTGCTGATGCATTTTGATTTTTTTCCCCACCACAGTGCAGAGACACCCTGAGGATACTACTGTGAGAAAGTCCAGGTGAAGGCGTGGGTCTGAATGTGGTGAGGGTAGAGGTTGCTCTTATTGTCCTGGTACTGAGTATCATAGTCTTAGTCCAGCTTTGGTGCACGTCCTTGCTCGACAGTATCGTTGGTCCAATGGAATGCAGGTATAATATAGAGCTTTGAAAATCAGGCCAGCTCCCTTGAACTCGACTCTGTGTTCAATGGAAAGCCAGTGTTGCATATCTGAGTGATGTACTCCTGGTGGTCTGGGCTTCTGAACAGGTGGGCTTATGTATTCTGCATGGCTTTTTAAAATAAGTTTTGCAGTGGGACCCAGATCTTCAGCTGGTGTAAATCAGGCTAGCTCCATTGAAATGAACAATTTTAACTCTGGCAGTATAGAACCTGGGGGTGTGTGAACATGTGTAGGTGGAAGCAGAACATAATTTGATTCTGCTGTCTCTGGTGCTGGAAACAATATAAACATCCTGCCATCCTGATATCATTGCGTTATTGTTAAAATATTTGGTAGATGCAAATAGGAGCTGAGATGTAATAGTCTTTATATGGCATTGCTAAGAGCAAAGTATGAACACCATGACAACAAGAAGCCTGCAAGCTGTCATGTTATTTGTGTTCAGCTTGCAGAACAGAATATAAAAAGGCGT